>NW_025814889.1:137177427-138412844 GCF_022079265.1 Lynx rufus | reverse complement strand
GAGAGACAATCCCAAGCAAGTTCTGGGCTGTCAGCACAGAGCCCAACACGGGGCTCAGAAACACGAGCTGTGAGATCAGAATCACGAGCCGTGAGATCATGACCTGAGCTGAAATCAAGAGTCAGACGCGTAACCAAGTGAGCCGTCTAGGTGCCCCTACTCCTCCCTTTCTTTAATATGGTTTTTGATGAGATTCAAGATTTGTTCTTTTGCATACTGCTATCCAGTTATCCCAGGACTCTTTGTTGAAAAGATGATTTTTTTTCCCCATCGGAATGACTTGGCACTTTGTTGAAAGTCTATTGACCATACATGTGAGGATCTATTTCTGGACTTGCTGTTCTGTTCCATTCGTCTGTCTGCTTTCATATCAACACCACACTGTCTTGACTACTGTAGCTCTAGAACAATTCTTGGACTCAGGTAGTCTGAGTCTTCCAACTGTGATCTTTCTCAGTGTTGTTTTAGCTGCTCTCACTCCTGTACCTTTCCACATAATTTTAGAATCAACTTGTCCAATTCTACAAAAGGGCATGCTAAGATTCAATTCTGATCGCTTTGAATCTATAGATCATTTTTAAATTTTTTTTTCAACGTTTATTTATTTTTGGGACAGAGAGAGACAGAGCATGAACGGGGGAGGGGCAGAGAGAGAGGGAGACACAGAATCGGAAACAGGCTCCAGGCTCCGAGCCATCAGCCCAGAGCCCGACGCGGGGCTCGAACTCACGGACCGCGAGATCGTGACCTGGCTGAAGTCGGACGCTTAACCGACTGCGCCACCCAGGCGCCCCGAATCTATAGATCATTTTAAGAAGCACTGCCATCTAAACAATACTGAGTCTTCTGATTCAAGAGCATGGGATAACTTGCCATTTATTTTAATATTTCTCTCAGCAGTGCTGTGTAGATTTCACTGAGCACATCTCATGCATTTTATCCCTACGCAGTTCATAATTTTTTGATAGTTGATTGCTGTTTAAATGTTTTTTTTTAACGTTTATTTATTTATTTTGAGAGAGAGAGAAATCATGTGGGGAGGGGCAGAGAGAGATGGAGAGAGTCCCAAGCAGGCTCCATGCTGTCAGCGCAGAGCCTCATTTGGGTCTCGAACCCACAAACTGTGAGATCGTGACCTGAGCTGAAACCAAAAGTTGGATGCTCAACCGACTGAGCCATCCAGGTGCCCTGACTTTTTAAATGTTAAACTAACCTTTCATTCCTGGGAGGAGAAAAACAACTTTCAGTACACTGAAGGTGTCTTTTCATTGTCTTCTGGCTGAGAAAATTATGTTTTGGGTTGAGAAGTCTGAAAATGTGGTTGAGAAATTATCTCTGACTTGTTGCTCCTCTGAAAGTGATGTCTTTTCAAATTGTTTTAACCTCTAGCTTCTTTTAAGATGATCTCTTTGTCTTTATTTCTCAGCCGTCTTACCATAGTGTGTCTAGATACAGATTTTTCTTTTTTAATTCTGGCTGTAGTTCCATAGGATTCTTGAATTTGTGACTTGATGTCTTTCATCGGCGTTAGAGAAACTTCAGCCACTATATCCGTAAACATTGCTTCTGTTCCATTCTCCCTTTCTTGTCCTCCTAGGATTCCAATTATACGTATAATGTAATTCTCCATACTTATATTCTGTCCTTTTGTCTCTTTGTGCTTCATTGTAGATATTATTTTCTGACCTAGTGTTAATTCAACAATTCTCCCAGCAGTTGTGTCTACTCTGCTGGGAGTACACCATTTAAGTTTTTGCATTTTTTCCTTTTGTAATTTCTACCTGGGTATTTTTCCAATGTCCTTTCTGAATACATAATGTCTAGTGCTCTACCAAAACCCCCAACCTTGTCGTTTATCTTCTTGAATAGAGTAAGCAGGTGCTTTTAAAGTTTATATCTTATAAGCCTAATATTTAGAGTCTTGTGGGTCTGTTTCCATCATCTCTCATTTCTGCGTTTCATGAGTCTTCTCTCCACGTATGCTTGGTCAGTTTTGTTGTGTGTCATTCTCTACAAACAGTCTCGATTTGTACGGTCCTGCCTGACCATGAAAAGGATCATGCAGGCAGAAACTGGGCAAAATGATTTTACTAATCAGTGGTGAAAATTACCATGACCTTCAAAAGGTTTTGGCAAAACATTAAAAATTCCCTTATTATCAGTTGTAAATGAACCAGGGAACAAAAAATATAGTAACACTAATATGGATTTAGTACACTGTAATCTAAAACATTAGAAACACTGAAATTCAAGTGTTTTATTTCCTTGTAAAAAAGCTTTGCAAGTATGTGAGCCATGCTTGGCTTCCTCTCGTATAAGTCACGACTTGGAGTGAGCATCTTTCCTGTGCTTTCTTTCGTAAATTGTCAAACTCCTAAGTTTGGACTGGCTTCCATCACTTACTTATGCTTTGCACGTTCAATATCCTGAAATATCTGGGACACATCCTCTAAGGTAAAGTTTGCTACGATCACCTCTTCTGGGACATGTCCCTCTTTCTGTCCCAATCACGTTCCTCGTTTATGCAGACAGGTCCCTTGTACCAGGTGCCTCTGGATTTCCATCTAGCGTCTCTAAATGGCAGCATCCCCACCGCCAGCTGTTTTTTGGTAACTCCGTTTAGGTCCGACTCAGATTTTATTCCCCGTGTTACCACCTTTCATTTACTTGCTGCACCTTTTTCTTTGTTGCTTCGTTCCTCTTACAGGCTTATCTGGTGCTAGAAAAGGTCAGGTGGGTTTGTCGCTGGGAGAGGAGGAGGTGGTCTATGGCAGGTACTGAATGATAGACGCACAGGGCCAATCACAGACCGACTTTGAAAGGAGAGCGGGGATTGGTCACAGATCTGTTATCTGTGTAGTGATTGGAAGACTGGCGAGGGGGCCGTGGGCTTCCCGCAGCTGCTTAATTCAGGTACCGGGTCATGGAAACCTGAACTGTGTTTTAGGGAGCCTGGTGGTATTTAACTGGTCATTGGAATTTGTGCATAATGGAACTGACGAGCGAGGAATACCTATGCTTGAGAATTTATTCCTGGAAATAGAGGCCCAGGGTGATGCTTTCTTCCTGCAAGTGTCTGCCAGGGTCCTGGCAATCTGGGACCACCTTCATCCCCCTCAAGGAATGCGATTAGTTACAACCGGGCTCAGTTCGTGAGCAAGCTGATTGATCTCCAGGTCGCTGTATTCCTAGAGGACAGCTTTTTGGGTCCCGACCCAAAGTTTGGGATGTTTCCCAGGGTCTCCCCTTCTCGTAGGTTTTATACCCCCAATTTTTACTCTTAGCCGTGCTCTTTAGCCTCTTAATTGCTTCATCCATAAACTGGGGACAAAACGACCCCAAATGTCAAGCGTCCAACTTCTCCAGACCTCAGCCTGGCAACTGTTCACTACCTGGTGAGCTCTCCAACGCCTTGGCACATGTTTAAAGATTTCGTCCACCTTTTCCGGTTGGCTTCCAAACTCCTACGCCATTATCAAGACTGGAGCCCCTATCTTAACATTTTTAAACCACTTAATAGTTGTGACTCTCGCTCCAGAGTTTTAAATGGGCGTTTTTCCCTTTCGTTTTTACTTCTGGAGCTCCAAAGTACTTCTGTGCCCTAAAATAAACTCCATAGCCTGGTATATGGGGAAACAACTACACTTCCTTCAAGATTCCCTCACATTCGTTTAGGCAGTGTTACTGAAATCACACCTTTCTAGTAAAATGCCAGCAAAATTTTAGAACAGAAAAACGGTCATCTTTTCAACAAGCATTAAGTAGACAGGGAGGCTGTGTCCGTTCAACGTTTTTAGCTGCCTTCTGTGCTCGGTCATGTTCTAGGCACTGAGGGTACAGGAGCACAGAACACAGACAAGATATCCCTGCCCAGTTGCCGTTCTTGGGGCGGGGGGGGGGGGGTGGAGAAACCAACAAACAGGGATGGATGTCCTGTGTCCTATGTTGGATGGAGACAAGACAGGAGGGAGGGGCCGCAGTTACAAATACGGGGTCAGAGAAGACCTCCCACGTGGGGAATGAGCACAACTCGGGTGTCCTCCCTTGCTGTAAACAGGGACACAGGGCTGGGAGAGTCCCACGCGGCCGCGACCTCCCAATACTCTAGAGGCGTCCATTGCTCACGCCCTCCGCAGGGCACCACGAGGTTCTCCCGGGCATCAGCCAGGTGGAGGGAAGGAAGGAAACCACCGTGCCCGGCCACTCACCATGCTGTTACACACGTCCCCCTAAAACTCTCCCCGCTTGTGTCTGTGTGACCCGCCCTACCCCAAGGGCCTAACGCACCGACAACCCCGGTCCCGGCTTTTCCTCTCTGCTGTTCCAGAGACGTCTTTAGTGGACAGGGCTGGACGCTAAAGAGGTCACTCGTATTCGAGTATGAACAGGAGAGGCCGTGAATTCCACGAAGGCAGGATTATGACGTGGGGCCAAATAACGGCCCCCAAAGAGGTCCATGGATACGCGGAGCCCCAGTCTCGGAGCCCACGGAGATGTGGCCTTGCGTGGAGAAGGGGGCTCTGCAGGTGTGACCGAGGGTTCTGCAGGGGGTGATGTGTGTCCCGCCCGCCACCCTCCAAAAGACAGACCCACGCCCCACCTCACCTCCGGGACTTCAGAATGTGACCTTATCGGAAACAAGGTCTTTGCAGATGTAGTTACGATGAGGTCACACTGCAGTGGGGTGGGCCCTTAATCCAATAGGACTGGTGTCACGGGGGAATTTGGACACACACACACACATACACACACACCCCGAGACCACCGTGTGGTGACAGAGGCAGAGACTGGAGGGATGGGTCTACAAGCCAAACCACACCAAGCCTGACGCCATCACCAGGGGAGAAGGGGAGGAAAGTTCTGCCCCGAGCCTCATGGGGGGAGCAGCCCCGCTGGCATCTGGACAGCCGACGTCCTGCCCCCAGAACTGCAGAGAATAAACTGTCGTCTCAAGCCACCCAGACTGTGGTGCTTTGTTACAGCTGCTCGAGGAGACGGACGCAGACAGGCACAGACCCCTGGCTGGGGAGATGGGCCCGGATCATTCGGGGAGGACCACTCGAGTCTCCTGAGCCCTTACAAGCAGAGAACTCTCTCTGGCTGCGACGAGGCAGAAAGGGACGCCGGAGAGATTCCGGATGTGAGGACAACTCAACCCATGTTGCCGATTTTGACGGTAAAGGGGCCACGAGAGAAGGGATGTGTGAAGCCTCTAGAGGCCGAGAACCACCTCTGGCTGGCGACCAGCAAGGAAACAGGGACCACAGATGACATTCAAAACTCACACAATCATAGGGGCGCCTGGGTGGCTCAGTCAGTTAAGCGTCCGACTTCGGCTCCGGTCATGATCTCGCAGTTGGTGAGTTCGAGCCCCGCATCGGGCTCTGTGCCAACAGCTGGGAGCCTGGAGCCTGCTTCAGATTCTGTGTCTCCCCCACCCTGTCTCTCTCTGCCCCTCCCCAGCTTGCTCTCTGTCTCTCTCTCAAAAAATAAATATAAAAAACAATTAAAAAAAAAAAACACCTGACTTCAAACGCATCTCGGTTGTCTGATCTGGGGGGAGCCTAACAGAAAGAGGGCAGTCTGGTATTGGAAGCCAGCCCAACACATCATCACACCCACGGAGGAAGGCGGCCGGGATGATCTCCCAGGCACCTCGGGGAGTCAGTCTGCTCCCACCTGACGTGACAGGGCTCATGACAGCCCCCGGCGGGACACCACCACCTCCCTCCCCACCGCCGCAGCCACGAAGCAAGACGCCTGCCTGCCCTCGGAGGCCTTGACATCACTCATCGTATGTTATCCTGGGAAAGGGGCTTGTACTCGTCCAGGGAATAATTTGCCCGGTTGGTTCACTGCTATCAGACCCAACGGTGTCAAGCAAACAGCACACAATCCAGCTCCTGTCCTGTCAAGGTGGCCTTTCAGGAGGCAATTACCATGCTCACAGGATTAAGATAGACTCACTGCACAGAGGGCTTATCTGCTTTTACTGCTGGAAGTTCGGCGGCAAACAGAAGGCAGACCCTGCACCTGAACGTACAGTGTTTCCTGCATATAGGTCATTAGATGCACGATTAGAGTTAATATTCACCTCAGATCTAAATTCTGCAGAACGAAGTGGGTCAAAAGGATCTCACTTGAGCACTTAATGCCTTTAAGATAATAACCAGAACGAAAATGGGTTCTGAAATCTCTTGGATCATTGTTGTTCACGATTAATCGCCGCTTTCTCGACTTGCTTCCTTTAATGAAAGGACGTTCCGAATTAAAAAAATGTTTGTTTTAATGTTTATTTATTTATTTTGAGACAGCGAGCAAGCAAGGGAGAGAGGGAGAGGGAGAGGGAGAGGGAGAGGGAGAGGGAGAGGGAGAGGGAGAGGGAGGGAGAGAGAGGGAGAGAGAGAGAGAGGGAGGGAGAGGGAGGGGGGAGGGAGGGAGGGAGGGAGAGAGAGAGAGAGAGAGAGAGAGAGAGAGAGAGAGAGAGAGAATCTGAAGCAGGCTCCGAGCTATCAGCATAGAGCCCCATATGGGTCTCAAACTCATGAACCAGGAGATCATGACCTGAGCCAAAATCAAGTCTGACATTGAACTGACTAAGCCACCCAGGTGCCCCGGGAATTCTGAACTTTAAAGACAAATATTTATCGAGTCGTCCATCCAGACCACTGTTAAAACTCTGGCATTATCTGCTTTGGGCCCTGCCTCCCCTCTTAGCCTGGGAGCCCCACTCGTCCAGAAATGCAGTGCTTTCTAAGGGTGACTGTGCGTGTTGTCTTTCGACTGCTTCCTCAGCGCCTAGAACACGGCCTGGCACAAGGTGGGCACTCAGTAAATATTTGCTGAATAAATGCTCAGGCTTAAAAATAAATGACTGAAGTACTCAGTGAACAGCTGCTGTGGTGAAGGCGGAATCAGACCAGAGAGGTTCCCAGTGCCGTAGGGTCTGAATACCCGAGGGACAAAATTCTCGTATCTGGTCTGGGGGAAGATCTCGGAAGGCTTCCTGAAGGTGGTGGTACCTGCTTGGGCCATGGGCGAATCTCAGCGGGAGGGCGGCCCTACGGGGGCTCGCAGCTCACTCGGGGGGCCCCGCCCGAGCCGGCAGCACAGTCCTGGGCGATGCTGGGCTGACGGAGAGCGAGGCAGCTACGGCTCCGGGCTTTGGGGTCCGCGTCTGGCGGGGACAGCAGCGGTCATCAGGCCGCCACGACGGCGAACCCGTAACGCGTGCGTGCTTTGGAGGAAAAGCACCGGGCGTCGGAAGTGCTCACATCAGAGGGATACAAGCCGGGCAGGCAATTCAGAGAGGCTTCCCTGAGGAAGCAACTTCAGGCTCGGATCTCCAGGCAGCGGTCACGGGGGCGAGGGGGGATGGTGAGGGTCCGGGGTAACGGAGCAGCCCAGGCAACAGGAGGAACCTCGGTGCGTGAGAGGGTCTGGGGGTACGGGAGCAATGTCGGCCCCTGCGAGTGAGGCCCGGGCCTTCCCGTGCACCACGGGAGCAGGCGAGTAGGGCTGGGTGAGTCACCGTGAAGGCTGACAGTCAACATAAGCAAAGAAACGCCTACGGACGTCTTACTATGTGCCAGCCGCAAGCACCCACGGAAAGCACTGGGAGTCGCCCCATTTGTCACTGGGGAAACTGAGGGGCAGGCCAGATGGGCCCGTGCGAGGCAGACAGCCACAGGGCAGGACCCTGCCCTCGTCCCGTCTCCACTGGCCCACCGGGAGGCCGTGTGCTGGCCCAGGAGCAAGGGCTGGACAGTCTGGGTGGGAGGTCCCGGGAGGGTCAGGGTGACGGCCGTCGGGAGGCCGGTGGACGTCGGACCTGAGGTCAAGTGCACGGGCCTCCAGGGAGGAGGCGAGGCCGGGCGCCCCAGGCAACAGCGGAGACTGACTGCTGGAGCCCGGAGAGGGGCGCCGGGGGCTCTGCGGAGGGCACGAGCCCAGGACCAGAAAGCAAGCGTCTGCTTCCCGGGTCCCTGGGCCACGCAGCTCTGTGGGAGCAAACGTGATGACGGAAGCTGTCTTGGAACAACAGGCGGATGACGTGCCGACACCTCGGCCGGAATTTCACTTCTCATCCCTTAAAAGCAACTCCTTTGCTGAGTTCTAAGTTTCGGTTCCTGCTCTTGTCCCTCTGAGACTTTGTTCTCAGAGACGGTGCCCGTTTTGATACCGTATCTGGCCACGGATCTTTCCGGAATACTTTCTAGAGCATGCCTTCCGCAAACCTGGAAAGCCCACCTCTGAATGCACTGTGGCTGAGCGCTTCCCCTGCCTTTGCTGTCTCAGTGGGCGAATCGGCCACGGATGTGTCTGCTTTCCTGGCTAGCTTCTTCCTTCTAGATTCTTGTGCCTTTACTGTCCTGTGCCCCTGTGAGAACGAAAGACTACCAGCTGTCCTTGAATGTGTCCTTGAATGTGGTTAAAAATTCACCTTCGTGTTGGGGCGCCTGGGTGGCTCGGTCGTTGAGCGTCCGACTTCGGCTCAGGCCATGATCTCATGGTTGTGAGTTCGAGCCCCGTGTCGGGCTCTGTGCTGACAGCTCGGATCCTGGAGCCTGCTTCGGATTCTAGGTCTCCCTCTCTCTCTGCCCCTCCCCCGCTCATGTTCTGTCTGTCTCTCTCTCTCTCTCTCTCTCTGTCAAAAATAAACATTAAAAAATTAAAAATTTTTTTTTAAATTTAATTTTTTCAAAAAAAAATTGAAAAAAAATTCACCTTCATGTAGATTTCTGACCCAGATGTGAAAAGCTAACTTGGCTGGATTCGTCTAAGCTAGAGAACGGAGCAGAAGAAGGCCCATCATTTTGGGGCTCTGGGGTGAAAACAAAGGACCACCTTTTCCCCTCTGCTCGTATGGACATCCTGCTGAACGCCCTCTCCCCCCTGGACGCACACACCGAGGCGGGGACCTTGCCAGCATTGGATCTTCCTCTTCGGGGTGGTTTCTACCGGCGGCTCCAGCTGTGTGAGCTTCCCGGCTCTCCCGGGACCCCTATCCCTTCACTTGACCCTCCTCCCGCATCTAGAACCTTCTTTCTCGGCGCTGGAGCAGCGCTCCAACGTCTGCGCCCGTGTCCTTTTCTCGTGGCCTGGCACGCGAGTTTTTTTAACCCTGTTTACACTGGTCTTTTCGCCCAAGGAACGCTACCTTCAGATGCTGCTACACACTCAATGCCTTTCTCCTCACACCTCTTATTTTCCAAAGCCTTCTTCCCAGGGCACGGCTCCCCACGAGGCGCGTGCGGTCAGCATCCTCCCACGGCCGAACCTGTTTCTCAGCTACTCGTCCGGTCCCTCCCAGGACTCCTCCCTGAGGAGAACGGATTAGGTTTACTTTCCTGGTCTCAGAAGTACCACAAGATGGAATGTCTTCCCGGGGCGCCTGGATGGCTCAGTCGGTCGAGTGCCTGACTCTTCTTGATTTCGGCTCAGATCACGATCCCAGGGTCGTGGGATCGAACCCCACGTCAGGCTTGGTGCTGAGCGTGGAGCCTGCTTGAGATTCTCTCTCTCTCTGTCTCTCTCTCTCTCTCAAATAAATAAATAAACTTAAAATGGAAAGTAAGTGGACAGTGAGTGAATAGGACTCTGACCCAGGTGCCAAGCTGTCCTGAAAAATGAGCCAAAGGAGACCGTCGAATTTATCAAATTTCCTCACCCTCCAAGACAGGGGGAGTGTGCTCCTCGTGGAGGTATCCTAACGGATGTCAACTTGTCCAATGATGAAAGCTGCCTGAGATGCTCCTAAAAATTCTCCTGGCAAAGAATACCCCATTTAACATACAGGTAATAGAAGAAAACTTGCTCTCAGATCATCAAAATTTGGTGGCATGTGGATTCTTCAATCCTGTGTCTTACGAGCCGCGTTGCTTAATTGTTGAGCATGTGTTTAAGTAGTCAGTTATGGCCGACAACTGACGGCTTAGAATATTTCAGACAGGGACGTATCCACGGGTCAACTTCTAAATGACTGGGTCCGTTTTACTGGAGCTTGGCAATTTGTCACCTCAGTGTGGTTATCACATCACCACAGGCTTATTCAGTTACAAGTGGCTGCAAGAAAACGCGGGGCCTCCCCCACACGTAAAAATGAAAAACAAACAACAAAAAAAAGGGAACTACGGTGTCCCATTCACTTAAGTGTATTATAGGTTCAAATCGTTCACATGAGGCTTCGTCGTCTTTGAGGCAATGAGTCATCCCGCATTTGCTTTCCTAACTTGGACGATTCAAAGTGATTCTTTCCTAAAGGTTGACTTGTGGTCTCTAAGCGAAAGGCGTGAGGCATGCAGATCAGATGCGAAACTGTCCCTCCTCTTTACTTACGAATCCCTGAAAACAGAGCAAACTAGAAGCAGGCAGGTGAGCACAGCGTCCCGGAACACACGGGCATGTAGCCAGGGTTTTCTCCGATTCCTCCTGTGCCTTTCTTCCCCCCGCAGGGACTCCTGCCCTCTTAGAGATGAGCACTCCCCACCCCACACGGGTGTAAACATACCCCTTGCCTAATAAGTCAGTTGCTTGGCATCTGAATCCATGACCTTGCAGAAAGAAATCGCATTCTATTTAATTAGACTCTCGGGCCGTCTCATAAAAGGTCTATCAAATACCTAACATACCCCAGACCTAGCGATGAGCGCGGGCAGAATCATTTCAACCGGAACTACCACTTCATAATAGGGATGCAGAGGACACGGCACGTGGCGGTCCAGCACGGGTGCGGCGACACCCGTCTCGTCGGGAGAGAGAGGGTGGTCCGGCCATCCCAGTTTGGGGGGTGGGGGGAAAGCTGCAAAACGCCAAGGGGGGGCGGGAGGCAGGCCTGCTGTCTGCAGCACCGAGGGGGGTGCCCAACGAAGTCGTGCCCACGTCCGGGAGGATTTCACCCTCCAAGGATGAGGAACAGACCTTTGCACGTCCCACGTACAGTGGAGTAAGGGCCAATGCAAAACGCATCAGCACCGAAAACGTGAGGGCGCGGCCACATTCGGAGAAAGCACAAAACTGCTTGTGACAGTTGTTCTCACTGATGTGGGACTCGTTTACCTACTGAGAAATTCCTCCTAAGACCCCTCTGGGGCTCTGCACACTTGCCGATACTTCACAAAGAATCTTCACGTAAGCCACCACCTGTGAGCGTCCCAACCCTTCCGACAGGTGGAGCGGGAAAGAATTCCATTTTTCTGATGTGGCAAGAACCGTCCAGACAGGTGGACGAAGACCCCGGGCCTGGCAGGCAGCAGCCGAGGAGCGAGAATCCAAATTGATGACCTAACGTGATTAATGAGCTAAGGCATTTCCACCGTGCCCAGCAGCAACCCGATGCCAACCAAAATGCTCAAAGACTTTTTCGGAAACTACACGACAAGCTCAGAACAAACGCCGCTCCACCACAAAAATAATTGTAACGGGGCTGACCTAGTAGGGAGTAAATTCTTCACTTTTCGGAGTGTATACGCTCTTCCAGACGTCTCAACATCACCCCTACAAGATGTTACATAAGTAAATACTCCAGAGGCAAAGAACAAACACACCTCCCCGTAACAACAACAATCAGACCACGTCATGTCTGATTATCCGTAGGACCAGCTGGAAAACTCGCACGCCCGTGCTCTTTTCCAGAAGGTCACGGCATGTCAGCATTAGAAATGCATGGAAGGGGCTCCTGGTTGAGCGTACAACTCTTGATTTCGGCTCAGGTCACGATCTCACGGTTATGAGATCGAGCCCCGCATGGGGCTCCACACTGTGCGTGGAGCCTGCTTCAGATTCTCTCTCTCTCTCTCTCTCTCTCTCTCTCTCTCTCCCTCCCTCCCTCTGCCCCTCTCCACCCCTCCCAATAAATAAATAAATAATATAAAAAAGAAATCCTTGGGAAAAGAAACAGGTTCTTTCAAACACGGTCCACTGGGACATCCTTTTTGGTTTCTTACCTTAAAACTATGTCAATACCAAGTTGGAAATTAAAGTTCATCGCCTGGGTTTCCCTAGCCACGTGACATGGCCTTGGAGGTGAACCGACCTGCTCCATGTCAATGACCAGGTTTAAGTAACAGACGCAGCAAATGTCCACGCCACACACAGAAACTATGCCTTTCTTTGAAATGTTTGTGGGACACTCGAAAGAGGGATGCGGTATCAAGCCACCAAAAACAGAAATAAAACTGAGAGGTCCTCAAATTGAAAAAACATTGCTTTCATTTAAAATTAAAAAAAAAATTAGAAAAAAGAAAAGGCAGAAACTACACAGGCCACACCCTCTCCCTGCACTGCAGCAAAATTAGTTGAAATGTTCAACAAAATCACCAGGCACTTGGAAGGTGAGGCACCTTTAAGAACATTCAGGTGCAGAGACTGTGGGAGAGGAAAAAGAGAAAAGAGGATTTGGTGTGTTTATAATGTGTTTGCACTAAGCAAAGAACCATTTAGTTAATTAATTTTTTACAATGCTTATTTATTTATTTATTTATTTTGAGAGAGAGAGAGCGTGTGCATGAGCCGGGGACAAGAGGAGAGAATTCCAAGCAGGCTTTGTGCTGTCAGCACAGAGCCCCATGGGGGGCTTGATCCCATGAACCGTGAGATCATGACCTGAGCCGAAATCAGGAGTCAGACCTTTAGCCGACAGAGCCACACAGGCACCCCAACATTTTTTTTTTTTTAAGGACTACTGAAAGAATATTTGTCATAGGTACACATTTGCTCATTGCATGCAGGAAAGAGATCACCGGTTGACCAGCAACCAAACAGTAAGATGTTTTGGCAAAAATGGTTTCTCTCTCCAGACTCCCCAGAATCATCTTTTAGGATGAGGAGGACAATCTCCAACTTTCTTTTTTGTATTTTGGCATAAAAATCAGCTTCACGAGCAGATCTATGGTTGTTCTGCTCAATACTGAACGCTCATTAGCCCATAGCAGCTACTCAGTAAATATCTGTGGAATGAATAATATATACATATTACACACCGCAATATATAGACACACACACATTAAGGGCTGGCTAAACAGTGGCTGTACCTAAGCACAATGGAATAGTATACGGACATTCAAAATGATGAAGCAGAAACATTTATTTCACACGGCAAGATCTCTCCTCGCCCAATAGTCAATGAATGAAACGGAAGCCGGTGACAAAATGGTTTCTATCGAAGAAACACGCCTTTCCTCTCCTCTCAGTCTCTCTCGCTCACGCACAACCTTTAAAAATCTGCTTACGAGCCTGACAGACATGAGCCGGTAGAAACTATTTCACGATTATGGGACGTCTCTCAGTATATGTCTAAGATCTGAGAAAAGAGAAAGACATTTTCTCAACTGTGGGTGAACCTGCTTTTGCTTCAGAGTTGCACAGGAAGAATCGTGTCTGCTCCCGGCTGTGCCTGTCCTGCGTGATGACGGTTCCAGGCCGGAGCAAGCTACCTGCCTGATATTCAAAGCAGCCTGAACACGGCAAGGAGCCAGCACGTTTGGGGTTCAGTACTCGTCAGCACCTGTCACCGCACAGTCTGTCAAGGAATAACATTTCTTAACAGTTCCACCGTCCGGTTTCGTATCACATGGAACCGAGCTGCTATAAAGGAATGAAACTCCCAGTGAAACAAACCCAAGAACCGGCAACTGAGCACGGCCCACATTGATCTTACTTTCAAAGCGCGGAAAACATACCCCCAACTTTGCACCACTGAGTAATAATTAACCCCCGGATGGCCAGCGTGTAGGGCAACCAGAAGTAAACACTTAAACATGTCGGTCTGGAAACACGAGCCAATCAAACCTTCTATTTACCTGTGATGACAGCGTCTTAGTGCCGAGCCTGGGTCGCCGGGAGCGGTTCCTTCAGGGAGGCAGAGCCTTTCAAGGCAGCCTCGGCAGTAAGAAGGTAAAGGAGGAAATGATGACGATGTGTCCTCTGGATTCTCCCCAACTCTCCACCACCTTGGAAGAGGAAAGTCACCGTGACCCTACTCGGGCAGCAGTGGAAAACCCTGTGCCCCCCGCCCCGCGCGCCCTTTCCCAGGCGGCCCCGGGAGAGGAGGGGGGCTCCCCGGTTTGGGGAGGGGAGCGGGGGGAGCCGGGGCTGGGGTGGGCGTGCAGCCCCGAAGGGCCCGGGGCGCCCCGCCAAATCCGAGACGTTACACCACCGTGGACTTTTCTCAGACAGACGTTTGACACTGACATTGGGGCACGCCGTGCCTCCTTTCAACTTAAGAAGGCGAGGAAAGCACGGGCACGCAGTCGGCCGTCCCGGGTCGGCGTGGGGACAGAGCCCGGCTTCCGGCCCGCACCCCCCGCACGCCCTCCCCCCGGGGCCGCGCGGCCCGGACGCGGGGAGACCCGGGCGCGGAAGCGGCGCGCCGGCCCCGCAGGGCCGGGCTCGGGAGAAACGTGGCGCGGCGCCGCTGCCCTGGGCTCGTCCCGACCGGCCGGGGCGCCGCCTGCGCCGGGGCGCAAAGTGCGGCAGCGACTCCAAGCCGCTCCGCGGGCGAGTTTCTCCCGTCCGCCCGCAGCCGCCGGGCGCGCCGCCTCGGGGGTCCCGGTGTCCCGGCCTGCGGCTACCCAGCCCCGGGGACCCCGGGGGCCTCGGGTGACGCCCCCAGTCGGTGACGCCCCGACTCGACAGCGCCGAGGGAAGGGCGCGCCCGCGGCCCCCGCCCGGGGGGCCTTCCCTCCCGCGGGACGACCTGTGGACACGGCGTCTCCGGGGCCCCGGGCGCTCGGAGCGAGGCCGGGCAGGGGGCGGCCCCCCCCCCCGGGCCCCGGGGATCCCCAGCGGCGGACCCAGCGCGCTCGGCCCGCGCCCCCGGGTCCCGCGCATGCGCCGCCCGGCCCGGCCCCTCCCCTGGCCGCCGCCGCTCCGGGTCCCGAGAAGGGGAGGCCCGGTCCGCGGACCCCCCGCGCGCGCGCGCGTGCCCGCCCGCCCCCGAGCACCTGGGGCCGGTCCGCCGCCTGCGGGTCCCGCCGGGCGAGCGCGCCGAGGGAGGCGGCGCCGGGCAGGGCGCTAGCTGCCGCCGCCTCCGCCCCCGCCGCCCGCTGCCCCCGCCGTGGGGCCGCCGCGTCCCCTGCCCATGCCCGGCGCCGCCTCCCCGGGCCCGTGCCAGCCGCGCCCCCCGCGGCACGCGCCGCCCCTCGGCCCCCCGCCCCGGCCCGGCTGCGCGGGCGGCTCGCGCGGGTGGCCCCCGGAAGCCCCGCCCCGCCCCGGGCCCCCGGCCTTGCCCCGGGCGGGACACACCCCCCTGGCGGCGGCGCCCGATTGGCTGCCCGCCGGGTCGGAGGCGGGGCCGCGGCCCCGGAGACTCCCACCTCGTGCCCGGCGGCGGCCGCCCCGGTGGGGAAACTGAGGCCGGGGTCACCGGGCGGGCGGGTGCCGCGCCACGGGGGGGGGGGGGGACAGCGCGTGCGCCTGGGGGTAGGCGCGCGTCCGGGCCCGCGCGCTGGGTGGGGCTGCAGTCGCGGCGGGGGCCGGCGCGAGGCCGCGGGACCCTGGAGGTTCCCGCCCGGCGCCCGGGCCACGCTGGCGAGGCCCCTCCTCCTCCCTCGGGAGCCCTGGCCTCCGCCGAGCCGGTCTAGGCCCGGGCCGAGGCGCGAGCGCCCTGGAGTCTCGGGGTGCCCGGGGTGGGAGGGGGGCGGGGGGGGGAGAAGGACCGGTCCCGAGGACCCCAGGATTCAACAGAAGGAGAAAGAGAACACGAGCTGGGAGGACGCGTCAACAGGTGGCGGAGGTGCCCCGGCGGGCGGGGGACAGAGAAGGGTGAAGGGCAGCGGGGACAGCGTGGAGAAGCGCTGTCAACTCCGACCACCCGCCCCGCACCCACACCCGCACCCGGACCGAGGGAGAGCCGTGCCCCCTCCCGCCGTGCGTCGGGGGTGAGGGGCTGACTTTGTGCCCAGCCGAGGCGCTGGGCCTCTGCCAGCGCAGGGGGAGGTCGCGGCCCGGCAGCCAATGACGAGGAGCAGGGGAGAGCGCTGCAAAGCTGCTCTGTTTGCGCGGCGACGCACGGAATGCACAAAGCCCCCGGTGCCAGCGCATCAGGACACCCCTCCCTTGGGAACGAAATGTGTGCTATGCCAGCTTCCCTCCCTGCCCTCCCGCTGCTCCTGCCACTGTTCTATTTGTAGCGGCGAGCGCCCAGGAGGACCTGCGCAGGGCAGGATACCCAGCTCCCAACAAATCCCCGCATTACGGCGGAGACTCTGGAGCCCAGGCCGTACCTGGCCCTTTCACCGACGTCTCTTCAACTCACCCGTGTTGATGGGCCCCTAGGTGTGGTGAACTTTGCCCCGCCCTGCAGACACCCACATAACCTTCCCGCTCTCAGAGCGACAAGCCCAACTTTTATTACTAACGCAGCTAGGAGCCACACAGCGCTGGGTGTCATGGATGTAGCGGTGAGGGAAGTACAGAGCTCATGTCCTCACGAGGACAGCCAAGTTCAAAGACGTCACCTGACACGCTCCAGATCCCAGGCTGTGAAAAACCGAGGATCCAAATGCAGGGGTGTTGGCTTCTCTTCCCAGATCCGCGGTGATGGTCTGGCATAAGCCCCGTTCAACCAGGCAGCTGGAAAGATCTGGTGAAAAATCGTTTCC
The DNA here is from genome assembly GCF_022079265.1 of Lynx rufus. Classification (NCBI taxonomy): domain Eukaryota; kingdom Metazoa; phylum Chordata; class Mammalia; order Carnivora; family Felidae; genus Lynx; species Lynx rufus. The sequence continues at coordinate 138,396,243 of NW_025814889.1, read as the reverse complement.
GGTGAGGACAAAGGAAGCCGGGCTCAACAGAGTAGCGTTTACACCTGGCAGACGTGGAGAAATTATATTTTGGGGGCTCCCAAGGTTTTAGGGAGACAAATCCTGTTTTTCATGCCTGTGTTCGAAGTTGTCACTTTTGAACCGAGTTGTCGCTTCTGAACAACAGCTTCCCCCTCCCTCCCTCCCCCCAGGTACAAACAGCTCCATGAAACAGCTCCAAGCATGGGGGCAGGGGTGTGGGTTCCTGTTTGCCATGAAGAACCCGTCACACACACCCCCCATAGGAGAAACTGTCACAAAGGATACGGCCCCCAGCTCTTGGAAGTCTCTCCCTCCCTCTCTCCTTACCACCAGTGTCGCAGAATGTGAGCCATGCAACAGAACAGAGACGGCTTCCTTTGCAGGACTGAGCGGAAATCTGTATCTTCAGAGACACATTAATGCCCTTGCCAATGTGTCTGCGCCCCACCTGAGTCCCTCTGGAGCCTCACTAAATACTAGGAGTGTTGGGGGTACACAGCTTCTCTTTGGTGCTGATGCCGTTTTAGCATTTCTTGCTTTTTTTTTTAAATGTTTTTAATGTTGATTTATTTTTGAGGGACAGAGACAGAGTGTGAGTGGGGAAGGGGCAGAGAGAGAGGGAGACACAGCATCCGAAGCAGGCTCCGAGCTGTCAGCACAGAGCCCGACGCGGGGCTCGAACCCACGGACCGTGAGATCACGACCTGAGCCGAAGTCGGACGCTTAACCACTGAGCCACCCAGGTGCCCCTGTTTTAGCATTCCTACTCAGTTTCTTTTTCTTTTTTTTTTTTTTTAATTTTTTTTTTCAACGTTTATTTATTTTTGGGACAGAGAGAGACAGAGCATGAACGGGGGAGGGGCAGAGAGAGAGGGAGACACAGAATCGGAAACAGGCTCCAGGCTCCGAGCCATCAGCCCAGAGCCTGACGCGGGGCTCGAACTCACGGACCGCGAGATCGTGACCTGGCTGAAGTCGGACGCCTAACCGACTGCACCACCCAGGCGCCCCTCTCAGTTTCTAATCTTAAAGATGTTCAGAGACATAACTTATTATTGTGCCCACATTACAACCGGGAGGCCAAGGCACAAGAGAAGTCCCTTGTCACATAGGCCAGTTGCAGAGCCCAGGTTAGGAGGTGGGTCTGTGGAACCCACACCCGGTGAGCCGCTCCTGGATGAACCAACTTGCCTGATCTCACCAGAGATGTCGAGGCTCTCCCCTTGGCTGCTGGGGGGAGAATCGGGGTGTTGGGGCATGGGGGGGGGAGGGAGCTGGACGAGGCTCCTGCCACTTGATGCAGGCAGTGGGTTAGACCCTGAACTTGTAAGAAGGTGCCATCAGCCACCTGTGTTTGGAGAGAATGTGAGACCTGACTGCTGGCCCCAAGCCCTGTGGGGGAGAGCACCCCCAGTGGGGCTGGGGGTGCAGGCCAGGGTCTGTCTGTTTGCCCTACAGCTTAGGTAAGCCCTTTTCCAGGAACCGAGGCCTCTACAGGTCACCTGTTTGCCCTTTGTTGATCTGCAAAGCCTCTGATGAGACGGACTTTGTGCTTGGGAGTGTCATCCGCCAGGGCAGTGGCCCCTGATCTCCTGGAAACCTGCCCTCAGGTCAGATGGTGGAAATCGATGGGGGCAGGGAACACAGACAGAGAAAGGGAGAGTTCACTGCTGGCCGGGACAGAGCTGCCCCGTGGCCCGCGGCTGGACCTCGGTGGGAGGCCGACCGAGGGCACGTACGTGGCTGCCGTCCTAGTAATGACAGCAAAGCCTCACGGGTCCAGATAAAGAAGTCTTGTCACGTTAAGGCATGGAACTCACAGCAGTCCCACGAGGCAGCTAGGTTCCTCCCCATTTGACAGATGAAGAAGCCAAGGGCCGGAAATGATATCGTGTGGCTGAGATCTCCAGGAGGGAGCAAGAACCGGGCTGTCAGAGTCCACATCCGTTCTGCCATCTGCACCAGCCCCAGGGTACCCCCAGAGGTGGGCTGTCTGGTCCAGAAGCCAGCGCCCCCCTGGCCCGATAACCCAGCTGTCTCTGGCAGGTGCAGGACCACGGTATTAGGGATCGGTCTCGGCCCCAGCACCGTGGGGGGGCAGAGCATGTGCGGAAGCCCGTGGCAGGAGAGGGGGGCCGTGTTCAAGGGGCGAGACTGGAAATGGCCCAAGACCCGCAGACGTGGCCCGGAGGGGAGTTCGGCTCGATTCCGTCAGATTTGTAAAAATAATAAATGATACGTGCTAACCGATTGCCGTTACTGAACCGGCCCCGGCTGCCGTTTACGGGCTGGCTTTGCTAGAGGCTCCGCCTCAACGTGGGTCTCTGTCTCCGATCAATCTGTCTCTGTCGTTCTTGAGAAGCCCGAGGCAGCGATGCTGCCCCCCCCTCCCTCCCCAGCAGCACTCGCTAGGCCTTCCCCGGATGGCTTCAGCTCCTTAGGATGGGGGCCGGGTCGCTGATGTCTTTTGTCCAGTTTAGAGCAGTGGGCTTGGAGCTTCGGGACCCGTGTGACCCAGTAGGTCGGAGCCTCGCCATAAAGCATGATGGATAGGTGAATTTCCTTGATGGAGGATATTCCACTCTGCCGGATACGGGGTTCGCAATCACCTGAGTCCGCTAGGGAATTACACTGTCGTGGGTGGGCAGGGTCAGGGGGAGTGCAGACATGAGACACGGGATGTTGGACACAAACGCGTTACAAATACAGGGATATATGCACATCACTGCCTCTGCCTCGGACATCCCCGATAACCCCCGTGGAACCAGCAGACATTAGGAATCCAATAGATCTACGGGAGCCTGGGGGGCTCAGGAGGTGGAGCGTCCGACTTCAGCTCAGGTCAAGAGCTCACCGTTTGTAGGTTCGAGCCCCGCGTCGGGCTCTGTGCCGACAGCTCGGAGCCCGGAGCCTGCTTCGGATTCTGTGTCTCCCTCTCTCTCTGCCCCTCCCCACCTCTCCAAAATAAATAAACATTAAAAAATTAAAAGAAAAAAAGGAATCTAACAGATCTAGAGTCAACACCTGGCTCTACCTTTTACTCATACCATAACCTTGGACAAATCACCTGACCTCTGGACCGAACTTCGTCGTCTATAAAACGGGACAGCGATGGTTATCTCCGTGGGCCCTGGGGTGAGAATTAGGAGGGAGTGTGCAGGAAGTGCAGGCACAGGACCTGATAGGCGAGTCGTAGTAGTCGAAATTTGGCGACCACCTGCCTGAGGGCTCTGCCAAGGGTCACCTCCTCCAGGAAGCCTGCTTGGCCTTCATCTCACCGGCAAAGCTGCCCCCACCTCCCCTGTGGCTTTTGTCTCGTCTAGCACTGTCTACAAAGGTGCCCCTCCCCTTGCCTGCCTCACCACTCCAGTGAGCTGGCATTGCCTGGGCCCTCAAACCTCTCCGACAGCAGGCAGAGTGCCTTTTTTTTTTTTTTTTTTTTTTTTGCTCCCTCCTGAGACCCTCAGGTCTACCCTGGTATCTGGCTTTTACAGCTGAGTCCTTCCGGCTCATCGAGGCAGCATGGACCGGAGCCCAAGTAGTATGCAGGCCCCCCCACCCTGCCGGCTTCGGCTGCAAGCTTCCGGACAGAGCTCCCCGATGCAGGGGGTTGGCCCGATGCAGCTCTTCACCCGGCACAGGGGCCGGGACGCACAAGGCTCCCTAAATGTGCAAGAGAACGGCCAGGATGTTCTACGGGCATCTCTAGGCCTTGGTTGTCACTGAAATGAGAAAGTGGACCACAGTCCCCAGTCCTCTGCAGGGACTGACCACGTTTGCCAAATATTCCTGGTCGGCAGAAGACAGGGCCGCAAAGCAAGGGCATTATGGGGTTTGCTGTAAAGCTTCATCTAGTCACTTTAAAGAAATATCCCTTTTTAGGGGCGCCTGGGTGGCTCCGTCGGTTGAGCGGCCGACTTCGGCTCAGGTCATGATCTCGCGGTTCGTGAGTTCAAGCCCCGCGTCGGGCTCTGTGCTGACAGCTCAGAGCCTGGAGCCTGTTTCAGATTCTGTGTCTCCCTCTCTCTCTGCCCTTCCCCCGCTCTCACTCTGTCTCTCTCTCAAAAATGAATAAAAATTTAAAAAAAATTTTTTAAAAATTTTGTCCCTGACAGTATGTACTTTACGCTCTTGTATTGTTATTGAAAATGCCACCCCCCTTTTTTAAAGTTTATTTATTTATTTTGAGAGAGAGAGAGAGAGACCACAAGCTGGGGAGGGGCAGAGAGAAGGAGAGACAGAATCCCAAACAGGCTCCGCACCATCCGCGCAGGGCCCGTTGCGGGGCTGGAACTCACAAACCGTGAGATCACGACCTGAGCCGAGGACAAGAGCCGCCCCCACGTCAGCCCCCAAAGCCGTTTAAAACATTGTTGGTTTGGAAAGCCCAAAGTCCGGGGCCTGCTGGCCCAGATGGGCTCTGTTTACCAGTAAACACAGAGCATGTTGCGAAGGCCTCCTGACATTTTTCCAGTCTTTCTGTGCCCGGCTAGCTCTCTCCTCCAGATTTACTTATGGTATTTATTTGCAAGTCAACATTCTGGGCTGTGTTGGGACTTGCACGTGGAGTATACGATCCTACGTGAGGGCCTGATTTTGATCTTTGACAAATCGAGGGAACGGGGTGTGGGCGGCTGGCTGCCTTGGGAGCCCTGGGGAGTTACACCCACGTGGGGGCCTGGCTCACAAGCCATCAGGCAACCTGGGGTGGGGGGAGCAGGGAAAGGTTCCCTCTGCTTGGGAGCCTGGGGTGTGCAGGGCAAGGAGCTGGCTGGAGGCAGAAAGAAGGCTGAATTCCACACGTGCGTGAAGGCGATCACGGGAACGGCCTCTAGAAGGTGACGGTGGCGTGGGGCAGGACACCAGAGCAGCACCCTGGCGGGTGGGGTTTGTAGATGGCTGGTGGGAAAACCAGACCCCGGGTGGGGTGGTGAGGTGGTGAGGGGACCGTCAACTTACCCCTTCATTTCTCCACGTGGAAAAGCAGCATCTGAGCAAAGTGTTAGTGCTGAGTCTACTTTCATGCATTTTTTTAAATATTTATTCATTTTTGATGGGGCGCCTGGGTGGCGTAGTCGGTTAAGTGTCCGACTTCAGCCAGGTCACGATCTCGTGGTCTGGGAGTTCGAGCCCCGCGTCGGGCTCTGGGCTGATGGCTCAGAGCCTGGAGCCTGTTTCCGATTCTGTGTCTCCCTCTCTCTCTGCCCCTCCCCCGTTCATGCTCTGTCTCTCTCTGTCCCAAAAATAAATAAACGTTGAAAAAAAAATTTTTTTTAATATTTATTCATTTTTGAGAGACAGAGGCAGAGCGTGAGCGGGGGAGGAGCAGAGAGAGAGGGAGACACAGAATCCGAGGCAGGCTCCGAGCTCCGAGCCGTCAGCACAGGGCCCGATGCGGGGCTCGAACCACGAGATGGTGATCTAGGCTGAAGCCGGACGCTTAACTGACTGAGCCACCCAGGCGCCCCTAGTGCTGAGTTTAATTTTAAAACAACCCTCCCCCACCCCAGAAAACACAATCTAGTATGGCTAAGCAGGTGCCCAGGACTGGGCTGGCGCTTTCCACACAGGACTCCTGTTTCACTGGCCGGCGACCCCCTGATTTCCCCGTGCGAGAGCAAGGCAGTCTCTGGGCTCCTGCAGACTTGCCAGAAAGTTCCCCCACGCCACCTTGTTTCCCACTCTCTGGTGTGTGTGGCCTTCGGGCCCCCTGCTTCACACGAGGGAGAGCCTCCCATTAGAAACCTGGTACCTTGACTTCTGTCCTCACATGTCCCGCTCCGCCAAGGTCAAGGCCCCAACTTTCCAGATTGGCAAAGGCCCTCAGGACAAAAAGGCTGTTGCAACCTCTCTCCTTGCCTGCTGTCCCTCCCACGCCAAACTTGGCCTGGAGGTGTGCCACTATTTTGGCCACTTTTAGAGGTTTTTAACATCATTTGTAAGCACTTTAAATTTTTTTTAATGTTTATTTTTGAGACAGAGAGAGAGAGAGAGAGAGCGCACGAGTGGGGTAGGGGCAGAGAGAGAGACACACAGAATCCGAAGCAGGCTCCAGGCTCCGAGCTGTCAGCACAGAGCCCGACGCGGGGCTCGAACTCACAAATGGTGAGATCATGACCTGAGCCGAACTCGGACACTCAACTGACTGAGCCACCCAGACACCCCAGCATTTTTTAATACATTTTTAAAAACTTATTTCTAGAGAGGGAATTGATCCAAGTAACCTTGCCCGCCATTGCCTCAATCATCGATGATATTTATGTATCTTTTGGTTCAGATGCTAAGCACGGGGACCTGGCTGGGTGTCCCTTATGCTGGGTGCATCCCTGCCTTGCCTGGCACGGGAGCAGTGGTCACTAATCAGGGGTTACACCTTAAGAGTGGCGTCGATCCGGAGCAAAGCAGTTCACTGCCGTCCTTCCTGGACAGAGGGTCAGGTGCCCGGGCTCTCTCCTTGCTTGGCTGCCCAGGGGGGTCATCGACGACACGCCCCCTGTGCACAGGGCACTTGGGCCTCAAGTGGGCCTGCAGGCTTGTGGTCTGCTCCCTGCTCCCGGGGTTGGCGGCCACAGAGGGGCTGAGCCACAGCCCTGAGCCGCCAGCCCGGGAGCCGCGGGCCTGGCCCCAGCGCCCGCCGGCCCGGCTCACGTGTCCTTGCTTTTTCCACTGTGCCCACCGCTCCCCTCCTGGGCTCTGTGACCTTGGACAGCCACAACCGCCCGACGTCCGTTCCTGACTGTAAACTGAGAGGCCGGGCCGGCTGATCTCAAACGTCCCCCGCCAGCTGGGGACTCTGAGTCGTGCCTGGGGTTGTGACTGGGACATGCCCCAGGAGCCAGCTGCCAGGGCCCACGAGGGAGGCATTTTTTCCTGCCTCGCTGGGGGGGAGCAGACACATGACTATCCGGGCTGAGCGCTTGCCGTGAATGGCGATCAGTGGCTCGTGCTCTGTGCTTTGGAAATGTGTTCGGGACCGACCTCCAGGCCTGGGATCATCGGAGCCTGTGGCCTGGTTGGGGAACCAGCTCCCTTTTCTGCCGGCACCCCCCGGGCCAAGGCAGGTCAGCGGGAAGCCACCCAGCTCTGTCTCCTGCAAACACAGAGTAGGAGGGCGGCTCCGCGTCGTGTCCCAATCACATCCCACGGAGGGGACACTCACTGTGGCCGTCCAGCTTGCTCTTCCCGTGGGTCTCCCAGTCGCTTGCTGCTTTGGTCCAAAAATAGCGCTTCTTGTTGGAACCAGCGGAGGTGATAGATCCTGCCATAGGATGGAGGGGTTCCTGGATGGGGCGTGCTCTGGCGGCACAGCGGGAACCCGGGGCTGGGTTGTCCTCACTCGGGCACCCGGGTGTTAGGGAAACAGGAGGCCGGTTCCCACCCAGACCGGGGCCTCCTTGCCCAGTCGCTTCGGCCCCCTCCGGAAGGGAACCTGAGAGGTCGGCCCGTGGCAGAGCGGGGCGGGGGTAGCTCTTGGCAGGACCCGAGGTCCCGCTGGAACTTTCTGGACTGGGGGAAAGGGCAGGACCCCCCGTGGAATCCTCACTGGGCCCCCCGGGGCCGGGTACGGGCCCTGAAGGGAAGACTCAGCCAGCCGTGTGCGTGACACGGGGCTCACCCTGAGAGAGGCTCCCCGTCCTTAGCACCCTTTCGTTCAGGGCACCGAGGTCGTGCTGGGTCTGAGCTGCAGCGCCGGCCTCACCCCTCAGCGATTCTCTCTCCTCGCGGGGAGAACTGAGGCCGCCCTGGAGGGTCACTGCCAGAGTCAGAGGCAACGAAGACCAGCCTGGCCCAGTCAAAAGGCTCCCGGCCCTGACTCCTCCCCCAGCCGCCTGCACAGCCCTTTCACGTGGGCCCTCGTTTCTCCCTTCCCTTATCCACCAGCCGCCAGGCTCTGACCCACCCTCTCACCACATCCCTGAGGGCCAGGGTCACATCCCCGCGTCTCTGCCCAGCCTCCCCACTCGCAATCCGATGTGCCACACTAGCTTTTCCTTGCGCAGGGCACCACCTCTTTCAGGAAGGCCTCCCTGATCTCCTCTCTCCGGGCCCTGTTTCTCCACTGTGTTTCATCAGCCCCAGGGCCTCTGTTCTTCCTGGGTCCTACATGCCTGTTTCCTAGTCTATCTCCGCGAGACTGGAAGCTTCTTGGGGTTTAGGATCTTATCTGAGGTTATTAATAAAAACAAGAACAGCACAGGGGCGCCTGGGTGGCTCAGTCGGTTAAGCATCCAACTTGCTCAGGTCATGAGCTCGCGGTTCGTGAGTTCAAGCCCCGTGTCGAGCTCTGTGCTAACAGCTCAGAGCCTGGAGCCTGTTTGGGACTCTGTGTCTCCCTCTCTCCCTGCCCCTCCCCTGCCCCCCCCCTCAGGAAATGAATAAACATTAAAAAAAATTTTTTTTAATGACAGTATAAAAAAATTACCCTTTTTTTTTTTGGTATTTTGCCTCCTACATGTTCAGATTTAACAAGGCCCAGCTATTTTGTGCAGGAGTCTCGCTAGCACTGCAATATTATTTTGTAATGAAATCTATCACATAGGTGCTGTGTAATTTTGCCTGTTTTTTTTTTTAATTTTTTTTTTTCAACGTTTATTTACTTTTGGGACAGAGAGAGACAGAGCATGAACGGGGGAGGGGCAGAGAGAGAGGGAGACACAGAATCGGAAACAGGCTCCAGGCTCTGAGCCATCAGCCCAGAGCCCGACGCGGGGCTCGAACTCCCAGACCGCGAGATCGTGACCTGGCTGAAGTCGGACGCTTAACCGACTGCACCACCCAGGCGCCCCATAATTTTGCCTGTTTTTATGGTGATACATATGACATCAACTGTGTTCGAATAAACTTTTTATTTTTTTAGACAGTCATTTTTTTGTTGGGGTAAAATATTCATCAGATAAAGTTTACCATTTCTAAGTGGGTGGTTCCATGGCATGAACTTCCATATCGCCGCGCAAACGTTACCACGGTCTGTCTCCTTTCCTCTTTGCCAACAGAAACTCTGTCCCCACGAAACACTCACTCCCCACTTCCCATTCAGGAGTTTTAGTTGCTGTAAAAGAGATTTTGGAACATTCGGTGGAATCAGAGATCTGCGGCTGAGATAGGGTCCCATCAGGGTTAACTTCCTGATGCGAAATACTGCTGTGGTTGTGGAGGACAGACATTCCCAAAGATTTTGTTTTCGTGACTCCTTTGCGCTCTTAAAAGCTATTGAGAACCCCAAGACATTTTGCTTACGTGGGCTATCCTCGTCGATATTTCCAAGGATTCGAATTAAAATGAAAAAAAAATACCAAACCCCTTTAAATATTTACTAATTCATATAAAAATAAGAAGCCCTGCATATATGAAATTTAAAACATTTTTTACACACTGATTATATCCTTCAGAGCCCCCCCAAATTGTTTAAAGCATTTTTGTAAGGCTCTTGAACGTCTGGTTTAATAGGCAGTGGCTGGGATCTCACCAACTTCTGCGTCTTGTCTGCTGCCTTGTGTTGTTTCTGGCGATGCCTGTGAAGAAAATCTTAGCCTCACGCATGGTCGGGGAGAGAGGCGATTTAATAGTTTTTTCAGGTAAGTGTGGGTATTTGATCCTGAACCTAAATTCAGCAAATGAGTGTTTCTTTTCAATTTTTCTTTTTAAATTTTCTTGATAATTTAATTTTAGAGACAGCACGAGCAAGGGGGGTGGGAAGAGAGAGAGAGAGAGAGAGAGAGTGAGAATGAATCCCAAGCAGGCTCCACGCTCAAAAGGAGCCCTACACAGGACAGGGCTCAATCCCACGCCCCTGGGATCATGAGTTGAGCTGAAATCAAGAGTCGGACGCTCAGCCAACTGAGCCGTGGTTCCCCTGCTGTGGCTCCTGAATGGTGGATACGCTACCCTGGAGGGAAAGCCAGTCTGCACCCCAGAGCCCATGGGCCCACCTCCCAGAGGACCTCCCGCCACCTGGGCAGGCCCCTTGGGTGGAGCTGCATTGGCAAGACCCAGGGAGATGCCCTGGTTCAACCCGCCCTCCAACCCCCCGTTATGCGGGTGAGGAGACAGTGGCCCGGGGAAGGACCGGCCAGCTGGGGAGGCCCGCCTCCTGGCTCACTGCCGTTTCCACACCTTCTGGCAAACGCCAAGTGACGTAGGTACAGGCAATGTTTCTGGAACCTCCTATGTAGCTATGGAGGGACTGGCCACTTGGGTCAGCGGTCAGGACACCGTCCACCTGTCCGTCACCCCTTCCTGAGGGCACCGTTTCTTGCACAGGCCCCTGTCGCGTGGTGGGGGATGGGAGGGCAAGGAGGAGGTCCCCATCGCCTTGGTCCACATAGGGCTTTTCCTCGGATTTGACCGGTTTACAAGAAAGGCCTGGAGTGTCCTTCCGTGTCAGGTCCTCCCATGTCCTGCGATGTCAGAGGCGTGACATGCACACTTGTTGGATGACGAATCATCTGTTGGTCGACTGGTGGACGAGAGATAGAATCAGAATTTCTACCCCTTGGCTGTCTCAAAGCCATTTTGCTCTGTTAACATATAATGGAAGGGGTATTTATTTCAAAACAGTAACAAGAACTTGGCCCCTGCAGGCTGTGTGACCTTGCCCCGGTGGGCACAGCCAGCCCCCAGCCGCGGGAGGGAAGGGCCCCTGGAGGCCAAGCCTGGCACCTGAGTGAGCTACTCCAGCTGCTTCGGCCGCTGCCCCCAGGGCAGAGCTGGGAGCTCCCCGAGGCCCAGTCTCTACCTCCTCCTCCAGCAGGGGAGAAAAAGAGGGGAGGGCTGCGGGACTCTGCAGGGGGGTGGAGGTTACATGGCCCTCTCAGCTCAGGACCCCGCAAACCACCCAGGGCGCGTACACGCGTGTGTGCCTGCCTGCGTGACTGTGTGTGGTACACGCCTGTGTGCAAACGTGCACGTCTGTGAGTATATTCTGTGCTCGAGCACGTGCACGGATGCATTGGTGTGCCTGCAAGCCCGTGTGCGTGAGCATACGCACCTGTATGCACGTGTGTGCCCTGTCTGTGTGCGTGTGCACGTGCACGTATTTGCGTGGGGTGTGCATTCACAGCTGTGCATGTGAGCCTATTTGTGGGCGTTCACGTCTCCGTGTGTGCACACGGGTGAGTGTTTCGTTTCCTCCCTGGGGCCCCCCTGAGTGTTGTGGAAATTTGGGGGGGGGTGTGCAAAGGCAGGCCTGGAGAGAGCGGCTGGCTTGGGCCTGGTCCTGCCCTTTACTCACCCACAGTCTGCTCAGATCAGAGGACCTTGGGACCTTGCACCCTGCAAAGCCATGGTCAGCCGGGTAGGATATGCTTCCCAGGAAGACGCTGCCAGCACCTTTGACCGTCTCTGTTTGCTTATTTCCATCTTGACCTCATCTTGCCTGTGTTTTTTTTTGGTTTCTAGCCCGTTCTAAGAGCCAGCCGCAATGCTGTCCCTGGGGGACCTCCATCTTCCAGTTGCACAGGGAAGCGTCCCCACTCCTGGAGGGAGCCAGGTGCAGCTTGCTCCAGGCCTGACTTCGGGGAGACGCCCTTCCCTGGTGATCCACCTTCCCCCGTGGCCACTGAGCTCGCTGCCTGGCGTCCTTCCCCCTGGGCCCTGGGGGGCATGTCTTTAGGGCTCAACCATAATGCGAACAGAACAGCCGTCGGTTTCCCTATCATTTGCTCCACCGGAAACAAAGACAGGATTGTAAGGGCTTGTGGGAAAGGGCAGCAGTTCGTGTGGCACAAAGAATTTATTTTTTCCTTCCCTGATCTGAGCCCCTGGCGGCCTGGGAAGCTGCTGTTGGAGAAGGCTGCTCAGGTGGTGTGGGTGGCCCTGTTGCCCCCAGTGTGCCTCGGGGGCGTCTGTTCTGTTCTGGGACATCCCAGTCCTCCCACATACATGTCTGTCCTCCCTCCAGACACTGGTCTCTCTGCGCCTCCTCCTCCAGCCTCCTCACTGGGTTCTGGGGTCTCGCCTCTGGCCTTAAGCACTAGCCCCTGTTGCTCTGGGCTGTGTCCCGGGCAGATCTCCTCCTCTTCCCCGTCGTGTCCCCCTCCTGATGCTCCCCAATCCCCGTCTGGCTCCACAGAACCCCTCAGGAGGGAGCCTGGCACCCCACTGCCCCGGCACACGCCCCCCCCAGCTCCAGCCAGTCTCCTCACGGGTGCCTCTCTCATCACCTCCTTGCCCGGCTGAGTCACCACCTGACCCACCCCCCCCCCGACACCGCGCTGCCCCTGCACCCCCTCCCCCCGAAAGCACTTTGATTCCTCACTGCTGCCTAAAGTGCCCCGCAGACTTTGGTGTTGTGCAGGAGAAAGTGCCTCTCAAGGGCTGGGGGTTTGCATGCAGGGGGCTCACGGGGAGGAGGAGGGACAGGAGGAAGGCGACCCCGAGGGGAGCCAGGCCAGGGGGCAGCGCACTAAGGCTTGGTCATCCGGGCAGTGGGGAGCGGGGTCAGAAAAGTCACTCTGGGGGAGGGGGTCAACTCTGCAGGTGGAGGGGTCAGGGAGGCGACGGCATCGTGAGGACAACAGCACCAGAGGCCTGGGGCCTTCAGGAGGCTGGCAGTCACTTGGCACGGCCGGGGCAGGCTTGGGTCTTACAGAGCTGAGGTGAGGACCGTCAGGGAGCAGGGCACCCGAGGCCAGGGGCAAGTGGCAGGGAGGGCGTTGGAGACAGAGCTCTGCCAGCAAGGCCTGGGGGGAGGAGGGAGGCGGAGGGACGGAGCGGGCTGAACCGATACATTCAGTCCCCAGCTGGCCCCAGCTGGCCCTGTGGCAGGCTGCTAGTGACTCCGTGCGCAGGCGAGGAAACTGAGGCAGAGAGGCTCAGAGCTAGGACTGGCGGAGCCGGGATCTGAGTGGCGGCTCCCAGCACTGTGCAGCTCTCCCCCTCCAGGGAGGGAGGGGCCCCGGGGTGGGGGCCTCTGCGGGGTGAGGGGCTGGGCTGGGAGGAGGTAAGGGGGGGTAGCTCCGAGAGGGGGGCTAGGAGGGGGGAGGGGCTGAGCTGGCGCGGGGGGCCTTGTCCCCGTGAGCTCACCTGCGGCCCTTCCTTCTGTTCAGAACTTCTGATCTCCTCTCCCCTCCCCCCCCCCACGCTCAGTCACCCTCCCCCTCTTGGAGGAGTCGCAGGTTAAGACACAGGTTGCAAGAACCGGAGAATTCTCGTGCTTGCTTTTGGGGGAGGTCACCGGGAGGAAGTGTCCCCCGGGTGACCCTCCAGCAGGACCCGGGCAGTCGGAGGCTCCTCACCCCTCCCGTGCCCTTGGGATCTACACTCTGCCCACCGTTCCCACCCTGGGAGTCCTTTTCTGAAGACACAGCCTCGAGAGAGTGAGGTGTTGTTGAGACCCCCTGGGCTGTGTACTCGACTGAACCGGGTTGAAGCCTCTAGATAAACCCTGATGATTCTGGCAGGCGGGTGTGGGGGGCGACACATCTCGTGGCCACTGAAGTCAAGCCTTGCGACGAAGTTCCTTTGCTTTGTAAACCCGTCACCTACAAAAAAAAAAAAAAGTGGAGTATCTGGGGCCCCAGTGATGGGCTGGAGCCCACACAGCAGTCCTCAGAGCCCCGTGAGACCCACGACCCAAAGCCGGGCTGGTGGAAGTGCCAGGTGGGCATCCTGGCAGCATCGTCCGCGGGGCAGGCCCGGGAGCGTGGCCTGGAGTCGCCCCTCCGCAGGGGCCAGGCTCTAAGACACCCAGCCTCCTACCTAGCTGTCCTGCCAGGCAGCTGCCCCTTGGAGGAGACAGAGGAGGACTCCCGGGTTCCTCGCTGCTGGATGGGGGTTTAGGGAGCCCAGACCACCTGCCCCGCCAGCTCCCGCCCACCCTGGAGAGCAGAGGGTGTCCCCAGGCTCACTCTGAACCCGAGACCCCGGTCCAACAGCTAACGCAGCCTGGGGCTGGCTTCCCCAGAAGAGTACAAAATCACGACCTCATGCTGTCCCAGTCCTGCCCGCTGCAGAGGGGGGAGGGTGCAGCAAGGGAGAAGAGTCCTGGCTTCCAGCCCTGGCCGGCCCTGACCTTGGCCTGGCCTTTGGACTCTCATGGCCATGCCGCCCGGACGTTGAGTGAGGCCCTCGGCCCAGTGGCTCCAGGGATGGCCGTTCCCGTAACAATCTGCCCGCATCACCTCCCCACCCCGCTGCTCCCCTGACCCTGAGTGTCTCCAGTCCCCCCAGCCAGGTTCCGGCCACCGGCCAGCCCTTGGGCAAACGGCACCACCACTACCCTATGCCCCCAGGGCTGTGTGAGGCCCAGCTCTTTCTGACACGCCCCCTCGGGCCTCCAGCCTCCGCGAGTGCCCAGGACACCCCCCTCCCCGCCACCGCAGCTCCTGTCCACGCAGCACCCAGCACAGATCAGGCACCCAGAGAACGTCAATTACAAGATGAAATCCCAGGCTGGGTCTGGTTGGAGGTCAGGGGTCAGATCAAGGGGTGGGGAACGCTGGGTCCCTCCCTGCACACAGCTTCACAGGCGACCTGGACCGAGAGGCCAGAGCTGAGCGGGTGCACATCTCGTTGTCCTGCGGGGCGGGCGGTTGCAGACCACCGGCTGTCCCGGCGTCTGGATCTTACTGCTGGACGTGAGGCCTCAGGTGCCAGGCCACAGCCTAGACAGCGCCCCCTGTCCCCCAAAGGAGGCACCTTGACTTACCTTCCCAGCCTGCCTGGGGCCGGGCTGGGTGTGAAAGCATAACCCAGAAGCCCGATGAAGATGCCTCTGGCCTGGGCCTCGATCCCACCCATCCTGGGGGCCACTTCATACCCTCAGCTCCTGTCATCGGCCCAACCTCCTGAATTGAGGCCCCGGCCCTGGCCCCGGCCCCGAGAACCACACCGATGCTGGACAGCTCCTTCCAGAAGCGTCCGGGCCCTCAAGCCACGTCCCCGCGCCCGTGGGGCTTTGCAACGCTCACTGGTGTCACTGACACCCCACCCCACAGTCCCTGAAATGCAGGGAGGGCTCGGGAGCTGTCCTGCAATGACAGGCCTGGTTCTGGGTTACTCTTCCCCATTTGACGCCCCCCCCCCCCCCCGCCGCCCCCGCCAACGACTTCTATGCCTTGCGGGTGTCTGTCTTGTCTTCTTAATCCCTCACGGGGCCTCCACACCTCTGTCCTCCCTGCCTGGAGTTCTCGCCGTCATCTACACTGACTGTAAATCTCCTCCTGCCTGCAGCCGAACTCCCCGGAGTCTCCCCTGCCTCATCCTGCCACCTCCCCCCACCTAAGGTTCCAAGGGGCCTGCCCCAGGACCTTTGCACTGCACCTTTGCCCCTTGCCGCTCCCTCTGCCCGAAGCCCCCCTCCCGCCCCTGCTGCCCGGTGATCCCAACACACCAGAGGCTCTCAGCCTTCTAGAGGCTTCCCTGGGCCCTAGCGGAAGCGAGCCCCTGGCCTGTACTCTCCTGGTGAACTGCCGTCCCCGAAGCCCGCCAGCACCGTCAGGGACAGGATGCGGCTGGCTGCTCTCGAGTCCCCTTGTGTGCACGTGACTTGGGAGAGCGGCTCCTTCAGGGCCAAGTCTGTTCCCAGCGTTAATGACCTCTGAGATTGGACCCCAGAGAGCATCGGGGAAGAGAATGAGGCCAGAGGGCCCCACAGCACCAGTCCTGGGGCCGGGACTGGGGAGCGTGGGGTGGGTGGCTGCTGGGCTCCGCTGAGTGCCCCGAGGTGACGCTCCCTCTAGAGGCCCGCACCTGCCTGGTGAAACCCTCACCCCCTCGCCCAGCTCTCTGCCACGGCTGTCCCGGCTTCCTGTCCTGCCTTCCGGTCCACAAGGCAGCCCCAATGAACTTCCAGGACGCACACCTGGTGTCGTCACAAGCCCACTAAAAGCTTCAATTGGTCCCCGTGTTCCACAAGGACCCGAGGGTCCCCAAGGCCCTTCATGGCCTGCCCACTGGCCTCTCACCTCCAGGCCCCGTGCCTGCGGGCTACTCCCTCACCTGCGACACCACGTGTGTCTATGCCCTGCTCGTTGCCCTCAGCTCTTTATCCTTAAAGACTTGGGTGAGCCGTCACATCACCTCCTCCAGGAAGCCTTCCCGGCCCCCCCCCCCTCCCTCGGCCCTTGAGTGCTTTAAGCAGCTGCCATCACCCCCAGATGTAATGCCTCCCAGATGAAGCTGTACCCTCCTGGTTCAGGCCAGACAGACGAACCCTCTTGCTCGGGAGGGTTGGGGAAGAATACGGAGGCCCACACCCAGGGGCGGGGCACGCCACCGGGAAGCGCTGGTCTCGAGTCCACGACTTAGGACTCCTGACCAGTGCGACCTCAGGGGCCGCTCTTCCCCGGGCCTCAGTTTCCCTGCCTGGGAAATGGGGGGCCGTCTCCCAGCACAGAGACAGCAGGGCGTGGTGGATGAGACCACAGCCTGGGACCGTGGACGTGGCCCACCCCAGCCCCATCACTCACCCCTGCGTGACCTTGGGTTGACCTTGCCGAGCCTCCGTCTCCTGGCTGGGAGATAGGCAGGGCAGAAGTACCCAGAGCCTGAGACTAAGGTGATTGGGGGCAGCAGGGCCCAGCCCCACCGGGTCAACAGGCGGGTCGCAGGGGAGGGGTGGACGACTGGCCCCACGCTTCTGGCCCCTGCCTGCCTGTCTGCCTCGGGCAGGTCCCCGATGTCTGAGCTGGCTGCCGCTGGGGGCCCTCCCGCGGGGCCAGGTCCCGCCTCTGTTCCCAGGCCTGGGTAGTGGCCCAGCTGTTCCTGGGAGCGGGCCCCCGCCGGACACGGGGCTTCTGCGTTGAGCACAGGGCTTGCAGGGGAATAAAGTGGAGGGGCCCGTCCTCCTCTTCCTGCAAACAATGGAGCCCCCAGGGGTGCGCTTCCCAGGGGCAGGTCAGCTCCGGCCGCCGGCCGCCGAGAACCCTCTAGCTGGGACAGGCTGTGGTCAAAACTCCTGGGGCTGGCACTGGCTGGGAGTGGACAGGGTGACCATCGGGCATGAGGGCACCCGCATGGAACCTACGGGTGTCACTTCACCCCCTGTGCCTTGGTTTCCCCAGCCCTTCACCGTCTCCACTGAGTGAGTAATTTGTCCACAAAACACATCCGTGGCCCCGTCTAAAAGGCCCCCATCTGGTCCGGCTGATTCCAGGATGGGGCAGTCTCTGCCGGACGGACAGGGGAATACGGTGCTGGGGGCACGAGAAGAGAAGGGAGCCACGACCGTGGTCCGCGGACGGAGACCCGGGAGGCTTTCCAGAGGGGGGGCGCTTGGGGCTTCCCCGCTAGCAGACCCCTGGAGCTTTATCGAGCCCCCGTCACTCTAGGCTGCGTGGCTCCGAGCTCCAGCTGAGGCCCAGAAAGGGTGAGCAACTTGCCTGAGGACACCCAGCCTCAGGGGAGAGCCATGCGAGATGATGGAGCCCGCTCTGGCCACGGCATCCCACCTGCTCCTGTAGCCTCCCATCCGGACTTCCTGAGCGCGCATGGCGGGGGCGGGGGTGGGGTGGGGGGGGCCTGGCCAGGGGCCCCTGTTTCTCCCTCGCCCGTGAGGTGGAGGGGCAGCTGCCACCCGCCCTGGTGCCACCCCCAGGGAGAGTCTGGGCGCTGGGAGGAGGGCCCTCCGAGCCCCGTGATCAGAGCACAGGACAGCTGCATGTGCTTGGGAGGACGGGGGCACCTCACGCTGGCCGCCAGCCCAGCCTGGGGGGGGGGCGTGGTGGGAGAGCACCCTGGAAGCTCAGGTCCCCACTCTGTGGGGACGAGGAGGAGGGGTGGGCCACTGGGCGGGGCTCTCCTGGCAGGGCATGCGGGCAAAGGCGGGGGGCCTGGAAGGGTCAGTGCGGCCGGAGGGCACAAGACGGAATGGCAACACAGGCAGGGGACCTGTCATAGGGCAGCAGTGACTGGCCAGCAAGACCGAAGGCCATGGGGGGACACGGGAGGGGGTGACCCAGCTTTCTCCTTGGAAAGTCTATTGCAGCCCTAGCCAGGGGAGAGGCTGGGGCTCGGGAGAGCGGGGCAGGCTGCTGGGGCAGGTCGAGTGGGGGTGCTTTTCAAGAGGCCCCCGGGCCGGGGTCACCTGGGTGGCTCAGTCCATTAAGCATCTGACTTCCGCTCAGGTCACGTTCTCGAGGTTCGTGGGTTCGAGCCCCGCGTCGGGCTCTGGGCTGACGGCTCGGAGCCTGGAGCCTGCTTCCGATTCTGTGTCTCCCTCTCTCTCTCTGCCCCTCCCCCACTGGTGCTCTGTCTCTCTCTGTCTCTCGAAAATGAATAAATGTTAAAATAAATAAAATAAATAAATAAAAATTATTTAAAAGAGAGAGAGAGAGAGAGAGAGGCCCACCGGCCGGAGTGGGGGAGGGCAGGGGGAGGGGAGGGGCAGCACGGGGGCCCACCCGGCTGTGTCACTCACCAGGGTCTGCCGGGGTCCCCGTGCCGGCATCCAGCCGGAAGGAGTTCTGTGCCATTTTCTCGGGGTTGGCCTCAGGTTTGGGGCAAGGGATCCCCAGCTTGACCCACTCCGGCCGGATTTGTCGCTGTGGGTCACCCTGGCACCACCCTTGGCCTCACTGTCTTCACGGGTCCAGTGGGTGCCGTCCAGCCTTGGCGGGGGTCACACGGGCTGTCCCGGGTACCGTCTGGGCGGCAGGAGCCGCGGGAGGCAGAAAGTGCCACCAGCCAGTGCCAGGGAGGCCCCCTGGAGGCGGCAGCTGGGACTGGGAGACGAAGGAGAAGCAGGCCAGAGGACTAGAGGTGCCCGCAAGGCCAAGGGCAGGGCGGCGTGCACATTGGCTCCCAGTGGACCAGCTCCCGACTTCTTCTTCCTCATGACTGCGGGGCCTCAACCTCTCCCACAGCAACGGGACACACAGCCCTCCTCTGGGGATGTGCCTCTCTTCTTCGCCTCGATGAACTCCTATTCATCCTTCAAAGCCCAACAGAAGCGTCACCTCATTTGTCCGCCTGGCAGATGCTCGCGGAGTGCCAGCTCCGTGCTGGACACAGGGCACAAAGGAAAAGGACTGTGGCTCCGGAGCACCTCCTTCCTGCAGCACGGCTCTCAGGTTGTTGCCATGGTGATCGACATCTGTACTTGTGGGTCTCGCCGTCTGGAAAGGGCTTTCCTGAGGCTCGCTGGGGTGGTGCTCAGTACCGTGGCACTGAGATGTCGAATTCGGAGGCGGGGTGGGGTGGGAGAGCCAGGGGCAAGGCGGGAAGCTCTGGACCAGGGAGGGGAGCCCTGCGCCGGGCTCTGGGCACCCCAGGACCTTGTCCCTGGGACTGGGCACTTGGGGAAGGTGACCTTCCACAGCAGGCCGCTCGCCCCGTGCAGGAGGGGGCTGGGGCGGCGGGGCGGGGGCCCAGGTCACGCCCGGGGGGCTCAGGTGTGGACGACACAGGGCCACCCGTGGTTGCAGCGCGGTCCCCTTTGGCTGAGTCACAGAATTACCTGTCGTGGGCTTCTGGTCTGTGGAATGAGGCAGGCGCCTCCCCGGTGGCTGCTGGGGCCTCTCCGGGGGGTCCCGCGCAGCTGCACGTGGCCAGGGCGAAGGCGCACGGCCAGTGCTCAAGCCGTCTCTCTGACCTTGTGGAAGCCACGCTGGCCCGGCCTTGAGGGCTGCTGCTTCCCTTCCAACTGTCCGGCCGGGGTGGACACAGGCCCAGCCCCCACGTGCCACACAGAACTGACACCTGCGACTATGGCTTCCTGATGAATTCTGAGACTCGTTCTCGAGACGACCTTCGCTTTTGGGCATGAGTGGGTCCCCAGTGCCCACAGAGGGTTCCTCACCCTTTCACCGCATCAGCGTACCCACCTGGCGACCTCCACAGGCCCCCACGGCATGCACATACAATCACAGCGTGTGAGGGTGGGCCTTCTCATTCCTTTTCCTACTCTGTAGCTACCAGACTCCTACTCATCCTACAAAACCCAACTCGGGACTTAGCCGTCCCAGGACGCGATCCATGAACTCTCCCCCACCACACCCCTGCTCTTTCTCCTGTACCTCCACAGCCCCTACCCCTACTGTGCAGTCTTTGCTCATTCCAGGACCGTCTCACACTTGGAATGTATCGAAGGATCGTTTGGAGGGCAGCACCTCCGAGGCGATACCTGAAGGTGATGAACATTCTGCCCCGGCAGGTCTGGGGATGGGGCCGCCCTGGGCCCCTCCCTCCGCTCCCAGCTATCCACAGTGCCCGGGGGGCCAGGGGCTTAGGGACGTCTGGGGACAAGCGTGGGAGCTGGGGGGAAAGATTGCTGCCAGGAAGGCTCCCCAGAGGCGGAGAGGCTGGACCCTGGCCTCCAGGGCAGCTGGTGGAGGCAAGGCCAGGCGTGCCCGTGTTTGTGCAACAACGCCGGAGGCCCCGGGCAGAATGTGCATCTGCTGGGCTGCGGGACCTCGGGCGGACTTCTCCCCCTGAAGATGAAGAGAAGAAAGGAACAGCCACAGAAGGTCAGACGGCACGATAGTGCCGGGCACGTATTAAAGAGGCTGGCGGTGGTGGCTGTAATGGAAGGCTCCGGTGACAGTGACCAGTGCTGCTCCCGGGAGCGAGAGACGAAGCCGAGGCCGCGAGCCAGTTGGGGGAGGACTGCGTGACGGCTGGCCCGGGAGTCGCTCCCTCTGGGAGGCAGGCCCCGTGCTGGGCAGGACGGCAGGCTGGCCTTGGCCTCCCCAGGACTGCCTCGCCCAGGCCCGGTGAGGCCGCACTGCCTGCCCACTGCCAATGGGGCCATCTCCCCTGTCACACCACCTGCCCCTCGCTGGGACCCGGGTCAGCCAGGCTAGAAGAGCCTATGGCTCCCATGCCCACGTGGACACAGTTCCCATCTGCTGCCCACCCAGCCGTGGCCATTCCCACGCTCCCTGTCCGCCCTGCCACCGGTTTGTCCTGGTGAGTCTAGAACTCGGGGGGGGGCGCGTGGGGGGGCGCTCCTTCCGGTGACTGGAAGGTGGGGTGTCCCGCCTCTCCCCGCCCCCACCAGCCACCAGAGCACCGCCCCCACCCAGGGGGTGTTGTGAGGGGAGAGGGGGCCCTGCCTCCTGTGCCGGTGGCCCAGCTGATGCTGAGTCCGTCCCACGCAGCCGGGTGAGCTGAGTCCGTCCCACGCAGCCAGGTGAGACGGGGGCCTTGGGACTGCAGGGGAATGTGCCCCCCCCCCCAGATCCCCCCGCCGACAGAGGCCAAGCACGGAAGCCACAGAGGAAGCGCTGCCCTTCTACCGGTCACTGGGTGCCACCTGGTGGTCACCTCGGACGCCACCGCGGAGGCTCGACCGGAGCCGCTGCTTGTGGAACACGCGGCTGAAAGCGGGGCCGGACCCCCAAGTTCTTGCCCTCCTCATGGTGCACATGGGGAAACTGAGGCTCACGGAGGGGTCGGGAACTCCCCGGGGCCCTCGGGGAGGGACAGAGGCCGGCGCTCCCGATGTGACTGCGGTGCCTGCTTCTGGTTGTGCGCAGAGGTCAAAGCGGCTCGAGCCCTGCAGGGATTCAAGCCACAGAGGGACGAGTGCGGGCCCCCCCAGTGGGTGCGGTGCGTGTGCTCTGGGCCCGCCGAGCCCCTGCCCTGCCGTCCCAGCAGGCTGTCGGAGCGCACGGTCGGCCGGGACCTGAGAGGAAACGGGACCAGAGCTGGTCCCTGCGCCGTCCCGAGGCCCGCCTTGCCTGGCCGCCGGCCTCGCACCTGACGGTCCACGTCAGCAAGGGAACGGTGGCTGCTTTGCGTCCGCAGGGGTGAGGGGCCCGGGGGGCTCCTCTGGGGCAAAGGCCTGGCCTCCAGCCCCCGTGGGGCCCCAAGGTCAGTCCCTGGAGTACCTTACATGAAGGCCATGTCCTAAACCTCACCCGCTGCGGACCTTCCCAGCCTGGCCCCTCTGTCTCAGTGGCCGTCCGCCCGTCCACCCGGAGAGGCCTGGGCCACCCAGCGAAGCCCCAGGCCCGCCCCTTCAGCATCACTGCCCAGGGATTCTCAAACCCACGCACTTCAAGGTCGCCGCAATCGTCCAGGCATCGCTGCTCTGGTCCGAGCCTGCTAGCCACCACCTCTTGGGGCCCTCTGCCTCTACAGGGCCCTCTTGGTGGCCACAGGGACATGCAGAGCTGGGCCACAGCTCGCTAGGGTGGCTCCTGTTCCAGAGCATACGCCCACTGGTGCGACTTGACCAGGCCCGTCTGAGAAACCGTGGGTTAAACTAAGTCCGAGAGGCCTGTGCCCTCCGTGCAGGCCTTGTCAGAGCCTTCCATGGGCTCATCAGTTCCAAGAGAGGACGCTGAGGCAGCTGCTCTGGATGTATGTACCCGAGGAGCCCGTTGGATCCGAGGCCTTTTCAGGGGACAGCCGGCTCCCTCCCCAGCTTGGTCCCCAGGGTCCCCCGCGGCTGCCTCCTGCCACCCACCTGCCCTACTGCCACTCCCACCAGCTTCCCTCAGAGTGCTGGGCTCCACCCCAGCAGACCATGGGCTCACTCTAATTCATGTCTTCAGCCAGTGGGTATTTATTGAGCACCAGCTGTGTGCCAGGCACCGGGCCAGATGTTGGGGATAGTGCGGGAATAAGACGCCGCGAGTCCCTGGAGCCCACAGCCTAGTGGGGGGCGGGAGGGGGGCATGCCCAGGAAGATCTAGAACATGGGGTGGGTAGTGCTGAGAAAGCGGGAACAGCCCGACGGCTGGGAGCAGGCTGGGACATCAGTTGGGCCTGGGTGTCCTCCCAGGAGCACCAACAGTTTCCCAGATGAGCATCGTTCAGGCCGCGGATGGCCCCCTCCCCCGCTGGCCCGTCTCGGCCCCCCAAGCTGTCCAGGGTCTGACACGTGCAACGTGGCTCCGGCTGCCACCGCCCCCTCTCCCTCTAGAGAGAGAGGCGGAGCTCAGCACCTTCGCCAGCTGCGTGGAGACTCCCCAGCCCCCCAGCCCCCGGCCCACTCTGGCCCCTCAGACCCGTCAGGGAGACCCGTCTCTGCTCAGTGACACCGGGTGGGCCCTAGGTCTCTGCCAGGGGGCCACGGTCACGGTCACGACAGCAAGGCCCTGCCCCACCCCCGGGACACATTCCCTCCAGGCTCCTCTGCCGGGGGGGTCACCCCCGTCTCCAGCTCTGCAAACAACCCAGTGCCCCCCACTCTCCCACGCTTGGGGGGGCCTCTCCCTTCCCGGAGGGAGCCTGGCCTCAGGCCAGCAGGCAGCGTAAGTCCCTTGAACCCTCGCATACGGAAGGTCCCCAAGCCCCTCACAGGTCTGCTCTGGGTGTGGTTGTGCCACTGGAGGGCAGTGATGCTGACGGCTCAGTGACGGTGAACGGGACACTACCAGCTGTGTCCCCTGGGACTCAGCGCCCTCTGGGAGTGGGACCAAGGCTGGGGCCGCCCCAGCTATTGCTGGCAGGGGCTACCGGGTAATTGCTGGAGACCCTACTTGGTCTGAAGCACAGGCCCCACAAGCTAGAGGAGCAGAAGTGTCCCCAGGGTCCCCTCCCCTGAGTTGACCTGGAACCTGAGGCATCTGGCCCAAGAGGGGTCATCCGCTGCCACAGCCTTGGGCCCCTCCCTTAGGGAGGGGTGTGGGCAGCGCTCTCGGCCTCCACTGCCTCTCACCGCCACACCGTGTCGCTGTCGCTGTCGGGAAACGAAGGCAGGGTTGCTCAGCAGCTGGCCCGGGGCTCTGGCTGCAGGGGGGCGGGAGGAGGGGGGAAGCGGCAGGGAGGGGAAGGGGAGGGGGCCGTACGGAGGACGAGGGTGGGGATGACGGCAGGACAGGACGAGGCAGAAGGAGGCGCTCACCCTCTTGGCGGGTCCCAGCCCTGCTCCGTGGGACGGGGCGCTTTCCCTCCCTGGGTCCTTCCTTTGTAAAACACATTACAGAACATGTTGTATGACTGGGTGGTATATAACGAATGTAACATCGGGACAGGTTCATTATTATAGAGGTCAGGGGTTGTATACTGCGTATTGATATCATTCACTATACATATCGTACACATACACTGTTTTCAAAATTTCACGGGACACCGTTTGCCTTTTACAAAAGACGTCCGTTTTCGCTATAGTAGCACCTGTTTTTTCGCTAACTGAAAAAAAATCCGAACAGGAGTTCTCCTTTTACGAAAACAAGTGAGGAGGGAAGATAGCATTCAGCACTGGTTTTCACAGTGAGCCGGTATAGACACAGTGCGCGCCCTGAGCAACGGATCCGCGAGCGGCCCCGCCCAGCTCCTTCCCGGGAAACGCTCAGCATCCAGCCGCCTCAGCTCTGAACCGTGTCTGTGAGCCTCTGTGCCGTATCTCGAGTGAGTGTGTGCATCCTTTAGCAAGACGGGTCCTAAGAGTATCAGAGAGGCCAAGGGAGGTGATTTATTACGTCTGGAAACCCTCAAACATTTCCCATATAAATTAACGGTAATTGCTTCTTTGCTTTACGGCATTTTGGCTTCCGGAAGTTTTCACAGGAGCGCTCTACTTTTGGATAGTGGGGGACACCTGTATCCATTTTTTCCTCGGATTTTAAAGGAAACTGAAATTAAACCTCTTGTGAGCTTTAGCTCTGTGCCCACCAGACTGATGGACAGGCCATCCTGCCACGTGACCCCCAGAGTGAGGCCCCCGAGATGCTGGGCCTCTGCCCCCTCGCCTAGTCCCGGCCCTGGGTGACCGCCCCATCCCTCAGTGCCACGTGGCCCTGGCTCTGATCTCAGCACAGACCCGGCCTGCCCGGGGAGCTCACGGGGCGGGGGGCCCAAGCCCTCTGCCCAGCCTCACCTGCCGCCCAGCCCCAGGCCAGAGCCACAGCCCAGATCGGGCAGCAGGGGGCGCCAGACGCCCGGCCGCAAATCGGGCCTCCGGGCCTCCTGCCCGGCCCCTGCCCTTCTGTGTCCACCGTGCGCCCCCTCGAGCCAGAGCAGGCCCCCCTACCGAGCGGGACGGGGGGGAAACGGAGGCTTGGTGAGTAGAGCTACTGCCCGGGGCCTGTGTCCCCGAAGGTGGGGGGCCCTTCCCGCCACCTAGCAGGGCTTCCCAGCGCTGGATGAGGGGACGAGAACAAACTGGCTGCTCTGACCGTGCCGTCCACGCCATCTGGTGTGTTTCAGGACCGAATGGCTTCCACGTGTCCCTGATGACCCACGGTGGGTAACCCTGGCCATGCCCCCCCCCCCCATCACTCAGGCCCACATTTTGCTGGGTTCTGACACCCTCGTCTCTGGGGAGAGCCAGGCGACAGAGGAGAGGCTGGAAGTTGGTCGGTTGCAATGTGGCAAGAGACACAGGGTGATCCAGGGAATCCCTCCTCCAGGAAGCCATCCTTGACTACAGGGCTGGGTCCAGGGCTCCTTGGGGGCTCTCCCAGCCCCCAGGCTGCCCCAACCGTGGAGCTGACCGCAAGGAATGGCTGTCACATGTCCCTGGCTGCCCTCCAACTGCAGGGCTGGGCACAGTGGAGGTGCCAGGAGGGAAAGGTTGAACTCAGGGCGTCGGCTCAGACACAGACCACCACGGTCAGAGGTGGCGCCTGAGCGGACGACACCCAGAGGGGGGCGCTGTGCATTCAGAGCCCTGAGAAGCAGGGGGGAGCAGGAGGGGTCCAGGTGAGGACACGCACAGGTACGAGCACGGAGAGTCTGGAGAAAGGGGTTGCCCACCCCCCAACAGAAGCTCTGAGGTCTGGCACACGGAACGGGTCTGCAGAGAGGGCAGGGACAGACACAATGTTCAGGGGACAAGAGTGGCCAGGCTCTGCCACTGACTGACCACGGGAGAGGAAGTGGGCAGTGCCCAAGTCTCCCACCCACCCTGGTGCCAGAGGACGACGGGGGCAGCGGTGGGGGGTAGACGCTCCACGGAGGTCTCTTCTCGGGAGTCTCGGTTGTGAACTCCTACACAGCCGTCAGGACCCAGCTCAGACGGCTCCCAGCATTGTTAGGTTTCTCCACCTCTCAGGGCCCCTGCTCTGGGCACCCACAGTCCCTGACCTGTGGGGTAGCAGAGGCTTCCGGAGGGCGGGCAGGTGTAGACCCCCCGTGGCGGGGGGGCCGGGATGCTCAGGACGGAGGCTGGGGCCAAAATGGTGGCTTGGGGACAGTCACGGTAGGAGAGACCAGAGCACCAGGAGGAGGGCCCCCATAAGGCCTGCACACGACCGAGAAGTGCCCGGCTAAGCCGGCCCCTCCACAGCCTCTTCCGGTCCCCGTCTGAGGACTCTCTAGGTCTCATCTGTTCTCCTGTCAGGCTGGGACATTTGGGGGCTGTGTCCGTGTCCTGTTTGGTGTGCCCCGTGCCACCAGCAAGGGCCAGCCTGGAGCTGCCTCTCACAGGGGGCGGTGGGCAGACTCAGGGGGCTGGCCCCAGCTGAGGAAGGCAGGGCCTCGTTGGGTCTGTGCCGGGCACCAGGGGCACAGGGGCAGGATGTAGACTCCCCTCCCCCAGGGGTGCTCTCGGGGCGGGGGCAGGCATGACAGGGCTCTCCCAGGAGCCAGACTGGAACCGTGGGGACAGGCACGCACTGGCCATCGACACGAGGCTCGAGGCCTCCGGGAGAAACGTGAGTGAACGCTTTGGCCCAAGGACGGCCACCAGAATGACGGCTGTCCCCAGAACCCGTCCCGAAGGAGCTGGGTGTGGGCAGTGGGAACTTCTGAGCACGGGGTGCTGAGGTAGCCTTGGGGGCCAGGCCCTGGCCTGCGCTCAGAGCTGCTGATTGGGCCCCACCCTGCAAGGGGCCCCTAGGGGTCCTCTCTACAGGATGGGGGCTGAGAGACACATCTGGGGCCTGTGCTCAAAGGGGCGTGAGGGCGACGGGCTGGGGCCCGGGGTCCGGGACCGAACCCGTTGGAAAGGCCCACGGACAGGCAGGGGGCAGGCCTGGGGACCCCCAACAGCCCACATCCAGCTCCCCAGCCAAGTCTCACACACACACACACACACTCCTCCACGGCCGACGCGCCCACCTTCGTCACCCGGTTCCAGGGCTTTGGGAACGAACAAGGCGTGATTCCAGAGTCACATCAGAACAGCCTTTATTGAAGTCGAGCAGTGCACGCTGCAGCCTCCCGCCCGCCCGGCCCGTCGCTCGGGGCCCCAGAGTCGCCTGCCGGCCGTGGGGGCGGCCCTCCCGCGGGCACGTGTCGCTGGGCTCCTCGGGGAAGGCAGTAGGTTGTATAGTTATCTTCCGAGGGGGCAACATCACTGCCCTGAAACCACACAACCTACTACCTCACCCCGCCGGTGCCCGGGGAGCGGGAGGCTCCGATGTCCCGCCACTGCCCCGCGCCCAGCCCCGGCCCCCGCCCGGTGGTCTGCGGCCACCGGAGCCGAGCTGGAAGGCTGGGCAGGTGCAGGGCAGGAGTGACGACGCAGATGGCCCGTGGGCTTCCCCACACACAGTGAGGCCCACGCCATCCACCTACGAGCTGTCGGGGGCGGGGGCGGGGGGGGGGTAGGGAGCGTGTGTCCCCAAGGGGCCAGACTCCGGGGAGCCTTCCTCCCTCCTTCCTGCCTGGAATGGCGAGTGGGGAGGAATGGGGCGGCCTCGGCCTCCCTCTCTGGGGGACGTCCCACCGCTGACCAGAGCCCAGACGCTGAGCCGGGCAGGCTGGGAAGGACATGGCGGCGGGGGGGGGGGGAGGGGGTGTGCTAAGGTCGCCCGTGGGAGTCCCTGGGGGCCAGCCCCGCAACCCCAGCCAAGTCTCAGCTGCCCCTCGTCCTTCTGGGTCCACGGCTGCACCCCACTGGTGCCCACGGCCGGCCACGGGGGCGGCTCTCAGTGCAGTGTAGGGAGGGGGAGGGGGTCGGCTTTGAGCCCCGCCCCGCTCTGGACACTTTACACGGTATCATCTTCAATCCTCATTGGTCCCCATTTCACAGACGGGGGAAGTGAAGCCCAGAGGTCAAAGGCGACCTGCCCAAGGTCACACGGCAAGTGGAACCTAGGCCTGCCCGACTTCCTGCCCGGCGGCCACCGCCCCCACCCTACCACGGCCGCTACCCATCCCCAACCTGCACCCGGATCTCCGCCCAGCCAGGGTCCCGGGTGCTGTCCATCGGCGAGATTACAGCCACTTCAGGAAAGACAGTAGATTGTATAGTTACCCAGAGCAGGGCAGAGCCCCAAACTATACAACCTACTACCTCACCCCAAAGGACCGTCGGTCGTGACGCAGGGACGGGCTTCGCGGCTTCAGAGGCACCTCCTGGAGGGGGCGGGAGAGCTGTGGGGGAGGGGGGGGCCAGGCCGGCGGGCGCCGAGGACTCAGGGATTCCGGCAGGCAGGCCAGCAGGGGCCCCGGGCACCGCGTACTCCCCAGAGCCGCCGCGCAGAGGGGGTCCCGCAGGAGAAAGCCACCAACCAGAGGAAGAAGGAGAGGAGACAGAGGGAGGGGACAAGCACTGCAGTGTGGCTTTGGGCGAGCGCTACAGGTGACTGATCACTCCCATCCGGATGGAGCGGCCACCGTGTGGCCAAGGGACATCTGCTGCAAGGGTGACACTGGAAGGCTGTCACTTAGAAGCCAACATGTGGCAAAAAGGTGCCATGTCCTCCCGGCCGCCCGCCCTCTGACAGCACAGCCTCCCCTCTCTGGCTGCCCGAGACGCGCGGGTGGCCTCAGGGCCTGCTCCCTCCACCCACTGGGCGGCAGCGGGGGGAGGGGCGGCCTTCCCCATAGACTCTGGTCAGTCCGGTCCCGCTGTTCCAAGTGACCTGAGCTGTCCCCACTTTGGGAGACATCCCAGGACGCTGTTCTTTCTTTCCAAAGGGACCTGGCTCCCCTGGGGAAGGCAGCCGGGGCACAACCGTAGGCCCTAGAGGGCTCGGCATTCAGTGCCCGGAGGCACAGGCGGCCTGGATAAACGTCCACCGTGGCCGCCACCTTGCCGGGGGCCCCCGAGGAAAAGCTGGTGAGGCAAGGACTACTGTCAGCCCATCTTGTAGGTGAGCAGACTGGGGCCCAGAGAGGTAACCTCACCTTCACGGGGTCACACAGCTGACAGGCGGCAGAGGGGAGGTTACGACATTCTGCTTTCCGCCCAGCGGTATAAGGGCTCTGAGCTTCCTTCCACACCCCTCCTAGCAGGCTGCCTCCTCCAGGCAGGCCCCAGGCTGGGCCATGCCATTTGGCCCTCACGGGTCTGGTGAAGCTAGGATTACGGATCCCTTTTTGCAGTGAGGAAACGGAGGCTCAGACCGGTGGGGGCCTCGGCCCCATGTATGTGGTGGGGGCGGGGGGGCTTGCTCTTGGGCTCTGCCGGGCTTGGCTTTTTGCCCCCTGCTGCTGACGGAGGTCTCATGCCCGGCCCCTAAGCACCCTGGGCGCCCGCCCAACTGCGCTGTGGGGAGACTGACTGCTGTCGGCCTCACTGCTGAGGAGAAAAGTGGCCAAGGCTCCCAGCCCAGGACTCCCCCGAACGTCCCAGGGGGAGGGACCCTGAGCACGGGCTCTGGGCTCCAGGGTCGGCCGCTGAGACACCCATGTGCTAAGGCTGCAGGGAGGGCCCAGCCCCAGCTGGGAGACACAGACGGCACAACAGGCCGGGCCGCGGGCCGGGCCCTGCGGGGTGGGGACAGACAGGGAGACGGGAAGAGACCCTCATCCCGGTCCACCCTGGCGGTCACCACACGTACCCCCGCTTCATCCCCGCCCTCCAGCCCAGCCTGAGAAGCAGGTCGCTCGGCTTCCTTCGTTCGCCCTTTGTTCTTCTCCCAGGCTGGACTTACCGAGTGGCCTCTTGGGCCGGTGGCGGGCGGCCGAGGCACATCAGGATTGCAGTCGAGGGCTGGTTCACGGCTGGGCAGAGCCAAGGGGCTCCCTCAAGGATTCCTGGCCCCAGAGGCCCTCCAGGCAAGGTGGGCCCGAGGGTAGCAGGTGCACCTGAGAGACAGAGCCGAGCACCCCGCTTGCATCCGCTCTCACAGACCAGGGCTCCTCCGGGCCACGTCCGGTAACCGTCAAAGGTTACAGCGTCACAAGCGCGTGGTGGGTGGACGAAGCGCGTCGCCTGGGGGAGTGTGCCGGAGGTGGCAGGAAAAGGAGGCGTGGCTTCGGGTGCAGGGCACGGCTTGGGCAAAGGTTTGGCAGTGGGACCGTTAGATCTCCGTCCAAGGACCCTCGTGGCTGACGGCAGGACCTGGAGACGAAGGGCAAGGGGACAGCTCCTTAGCCAGACTTCCAGAGCAAGGACGGCGGCAGAGGTGGGCGGTGGGACCGGGGGTCACCCGTGCCGTCGTGTGAGTCACTGGGCGTGCACCCACGCCAGCCCCAGTCTGAGGCTGGGGCCACAGACTCACCGGCCTGTTTCCCGTAGGATGACCGGGCGAGGCCTCCCGAGGGCTCAGGCTGGGTTGGGCAGAGCGGGGGCGGGTGGCGGGGGGGGGGGGGGGGCTCGCAGGGTGGAGACCGCCTGGGCCCAGAGGCCCCGCCCTGACACCCACTCACCGCGAGGAAGGCCGACCGTGGACAGAAGCCCCCTTCCGGACACCGCTTCTCGACCTGTTGGGGATTTAGAGAAAAAGTAACAAGGATCAGGTGTGGGAGAAACACGCCCGCGGCCGCTCTGTGCCTCCTGCCCGGGCACACCCCACCAACCCTCACATCCCGCACTCCAGTGCCAGGGACACGCTCCCCGCAAGGGCCTGTAGACAACGGCCTCCGTGGCCGCCGTGAGCTGGACGACTCTGGGTCAGAGAGGACCGAAACCAGGGCTTGTCCCTGAATGGTCAAGACCACCGATGTTCCCACGCCAAGCTGGCACGGATGTTCTGGGGCCTGGAGTAGGGAGGACCCAAGAGGGAGGAGCTGAGGTCCCCGCTTTCCAGAGCTCTAGGCGGGCGGGGGCTCCTGCCCTGTGGCAAGCAAGGCCTGGGGTCCTCCCAAGAGCAGAACCCCGAGGAAAGGGCTCCCAGGACCCAGCCTGAGGCCTCAGCCAGGACTTGCTGGAAGGATCACAGTCCCCTCTGGTTCTGGCCCATTCTGGCCAGGCGACCGTTCGGGACTGGCGTAAAGGGCGGGTGGGGGCGGGGAAGCCAGCAAGACATGTCCTCCAAGGAAAAGAAAAATGCCCAGGGCAGGCCTCCTCTGAGCCGCCCGGCCCATCTGTCTCTGTCCTTGCTTGTTCTCTGCCGGGGACGACAGCCCTGCTTGTCCCAGCTCCTTGCCCACGAGGGCCCCGTCTCCCGTACCATGGGCCTCTCTCACTGCCCACCCGGAAGCCCCGGGAGGCCCCCAAGGGGAATCCCAGCTCTGGGACCAGCTGTGCTCACGTCTGCGAGACCCAGCCCTGCGGCAGGTGGTGCTGTGGGTGGGAGCGGTGCCCACGGAGGAGGCGGGAATCCACTCTCCCCGGGGGCCTGGGGCGTGTTTCCTGCATACTCAACAGCCTGCTTCAAATTTCTCTAGGTGACCAGGAAGCAGGTATTGTGACCCCCAGCAGGGTCCCCACTCTGGCTCTGCCCTTACCAAAACAGAGCTCACCCAAAACGCGGCTTTCTTTAGCCAACAGCTCTGGAGAGGGGGTTTTTTGGGTCAGGGGCAGGGTTTACATTTCTGGGTGGGTGACCCATGTGCAGAGACATTTCTGAGCTAGCGGGGAAAAGGCCCCAACTCGGGGAGTCTGAGCTGGAGGGGAAGACTGGCCGGGTCCACCTGCCGGGCAAGTCCCACGAATCACCAGCGCCCTCGGCCTGGGGAGGAATCCCGAGACAGACCAAAGAGACCCTTCCCCGTCAGCCTGGAGGAGGGCTGGCGGCAGGGGCAGGAGCGCACTGTGAACGGGGCTCCCTGAGCAGGGCTGCGGGGGAGAGTGGTGGGCAGCGGCCCCGTCCCAGTCTCCCTCGGTGTCCGCTTGTGGGCAGGGTGCTGGGCGGGCCCCGGTGGGAGGGGCCGGGCCGGCCAGGGACAGGTGTGTGGGAGGCCTCGGCGGGCAGGTGGCCCTTTCAGGGCTGGGCGGATGTCTGGAGCAAGGGAGGCAGACAGACGGTGTCACCCCGCAGTCACCTCGGGCTTGGCTCGGGGCCACTGAGAGCCGGGAGCCCCCCCGTGGCTGCCCCCCGCCACTGCCGCCCCGATTAGGTTTCTCCCCATAAAGCGGCCAGTGTTTCTGCTCGGCAAGCCGTGCCAACAATGGAGTCTGGGAAAAAGCTGTGGGGGTGGCATCCGGGGGCCCGGGCAGTGGCGGGCGGGGGGGGGGGGGGCGTGGGTCTGTCCCTGCAAACACGGCCCATAAAGTTCAGGAGACATGCGTACCAGGCAGTCTGACCGACGTGCGCAGGGGCCGTGTGCCCACCGTGGGCCTGGTGTGGCCAGGAAGCGGGGAGCCAGCCAGACCCTCACCTCCGGCACACAATTTATGGGGCGCCGAAACTCAGCGACGAGGACAAATTATTTTGAAGTAAAATTCTTAAAATGAACGCAAAAATACCCATGACGAAAAAACCTCCAACCTAAAGACGGACTCCTCCGCTCAGGGAGTACGAGGCCCGGTGGCCTCACGGCCCCCAAAAGCCTGTCTGGGGGGGTGGGCCCGCAAAACCAGAGCTGGAATCCAAATTTCTCTGGCCCCAGGCTCTTTCCATGGCCGCGCTTCCCTCTGGGCCGCAAAGGCCACACAGGTGGGTGACGCCTCCAGACGGAGCCCCGGCCCCAGCCCTCCTTCTGTCTCAGGGCCCCAAAGCGTTCTCTCGTTGGCACCTTCCCTGTCCAGCTTCCCCCACGGCTGTCGCCTCAGAAGACTGTCCCGCTCCAGCTCCTTGCTTTCCTGTCCCCAGAGGCCTCCGAGCTGGCGTGGTGAAGGTGGCCAGGCCTGGGGAAATGAGGGCTCCCCAGGGCAGGGGCCGGGCCTGCCGTGATGTCCTGAGCCTAGAGGAGGGCCAGGCATACAGAGGAGGCTGAACTGTCACTGCCACATTTGCCCGAGTTTGGAGGTCCCAGAAAGGACCACTTGGGAAGCCGGGGGGCTGGGGCTGGCGCTGCCCGGGGAGGCTGGCCAGCGCTGCAGACACACTTGCATCCCCGGGGGCCGTGGGCAGGTGGGAGGAGCGGACAGCTGGCTCGGAGGTCCACTGGGTCACGGTCCGGGCCCCCTGCTCTGGCGGCGAGCCGTGGGCAAGTTGGTACCTTCGGCCTCAGCCGCCCGCCCTGTAGAGTGGGACCCGGATGCCGGCGGCTGTCAGAAGGAAGGGCAAGGTGCCTCTGTGCCCGGGAGAAGGCGTCGGCCGGGGAGGCTGTTCTGTCCAGGGTTCGCTCAAACTCCAAAGGGAAAAGCACGAACGCAGAGCCCTCTCTGATCCCGAGCGTGTCTCCGTCAGGTGTCAGAGGCAACAGCGTCAGCCTCAAAGGCGCACGCGGACTTGAAATGTTCTCAGTTCGGGCCACAGTCTGGGTCACGAGGCGAGGAGCAGGGGTAAGGGAGGGGACCGGACGCACCCCTACCATTAGAAACACCCAGCACGAAACCCCGCCCCGCAGCAGCACACCTGGCGGCCGCCCCCTCCGAGACGGTCGGTCGTTCTGCTGCGGGGCTCCCGGCTCCTCCAGGAGGCTCTGCGCCTGGCCTGGCGTGGGGCCGCCATCCCGTCCGGCAGGCCTTCCCCAGAGGGAGCCGGGGCGTGAGCAAACCTCACTTCACGGTGATGGAATGTTCTCTCTGGGAGCCGCGAGGAGAGAGCGTCTGGGAAGGGCCTGGGGCAGCGTCCAGCGGCCTTCCCAGCCTGAAGGGCTTGGCCGGGCCACAGGTGTCTGGCGAAGCCGTCTCGCAGCTCCGGGGCCCTGCCCTGCTGCACGCCTGCTTTCTACCCCTCGACGGCGCGAACTGACCCTCGGCGATGCAGGGAACACAGGCCGGGGCTCGCCCCCACGGCGCCCGCGTTACCCCGCACGCTGCCTGAGAATCCGCACCGGCCCCTTTAAAAGGCGCCTGCTCTCCTCAAATGCCATTCCCTCCTCTACGAGGACGTTTCTACGAACCTCCTCTAGGAGGTCCACTGCCCTCCGACGGCCTCACGGCTGGGTACCACGGGTGGGCATCGACGCCCGGCAGGCCGGCGGCTCCCTTCCACCTGCCGAGGCCGGTGGAGTCCCTGTCCCTCCAGTGAACGGGCCCAGGGACAACCGCGTCTCCCTGATATTGCTCCCAGGCCCCGCAGCCAAGGCTGCCCGGATGCCGTGCGCCCACTTCCTGCCCGACCGACTCCCCTCTGTAGGGCGCTCCCTCTGACCCACTGGGTGCCGTCAGAGGGGCAAGCTTGAGAACGCTGTGCGCAGAACGAGAGCAGGAGGCACAGGAGGAGGCCGGAGGCTCTCTGACGAGGAGGGAGACGCCTGGTCGCTCCCAGCTCCGGAAAATGCCCTTCAGGGAAGCCGAGGTTCGGGGGATGTGGGTCCCGCGGAAGAGAGGACCGCGTAGGGCAGCGGGCTGGGCTGGAACGGGCTCACCCCCAGCCTGGTGCACCGAAGATTCTCGGCTGGCCCCAGCCCCACGGGAAGCCCGGCTGCAGAGCTCACCTCCTCCAGGAAGGCCCCCGTCCCTGCTTCCTGAGGACGGGCAGTAGCTGCGTCCAGACCGGAAACCTGACCGACCTCCATGAGCCCCGGGCCCAGCACGAGGCCCAGCCAGGGAGCCCGGAGGCTCCTCAGGCAGGTAAGGGGGCAGGGCGGCTGGGGCAGGACTGAGGGGGCCGCTGGTCTCCCCAGCGTGGCCTGAAACAGATGGGGCCCTGGTCACGGCGGGTCCGGGGAGCCCATCCCCGCCCACTCGGGCGAGCGTCATTTCTAGAACTGTCCGTGCCGGCCCCGTGGCTGCCAGGACTCCCTCCAGGAGCATGGCTTTAATTACAGCTCTTCTGGGCTCTGGTCTACAGCATCTCCGTCTGCTCGTCAGGGGAGGCCGGGGGGTGGCGAGGGGGCCGGCGGGCTGGGTGAAGGGCCGGGGTTCCCGGACGGCCTTGCCAAGACTCTGGCTGGTGCCAAGCCCAGGGCAGCCGCGGCCAAGGCCGGGCTGGGGCGGGGGCTGCTGCTGGGCTCCGTCCAGGCCACTCGGGGCAGGCGGGCGGGCGGTGGTCTCCCTCCCTCCTCCCCCGCCGGCCACCCGCCCGCCTGCCTCAGACACAAAATGGCGGAGGGCTGCGGCGGCCATTTTGTAGAGCCCCAGAAAGACAAAGGCAGCCAATAGCCCGGGGCAGGGACGGGCCCCGCAGCGGCAGGGAGGGGTAACGTCCACTCTGGAAGTGCGGCCGCCTGTCCTGCGTGGAGGCCCAGGGGGGCCTGGCCAGAAAAAGTTGGGGGGGGGGGCAGGCAGTGCCTTCTCTGGAAGCTTCCTCCTGCCCAAGCTCCCGCCGCCCTGAGCTTACCCTCTCGAGGGGCTCCGGGTGGTCTGGGGAGAAGCTCTTGCCCAGGGCGGTGGCTCTGACGCTCTCCCGCCTCACGGAGGAGATGGCCCGGCTCGGGGCGGCGATGCGGGGAGGCAGGCGAGAGTGTAGGCTCATGGCCTCCTTCCACAGGAAAATCCTCCTTTGCCCCAGACCCTCGAAGGGTGGTCTTCATTTGCCTGGCGGCGGGGCGGCCTCTGACCAGATGGCCGGAGGGGCTGGCCCGCATTCCGGGGACATCCCAGCACATCCCACCCCGGGGTCCAGGCTGCCGGCTTCTCCCTGCCCATTGCTGGCAGGCGCAGGGACAGCTGGCAGGACCGGCCGTGCCAGGGCAGCGCCGGGGGCGGGGACACCGGGGAGACCGGCCCCAGCCCCTCCCCGACCTCCCACAGCACCCAGGGCCCTGCCCGACGGGACCCCGAGCCACGTCCCAAACCTCGAGGCTCCTGTTCTGCCTCCGTCCGGTGACAGCCCACCTCCTGTTCGTGTCCCCTCTGGGGAGCCCCTGCCCACGTCCTGTGGGCGAGAGGCGCTGCCCCATCAAACACCCGCTGGACAGGAAGCCCCCTCTGCCGCACCGCCCGATGGGCGGTGGGTACACCCCAAGGGCCCACGTCTTTCCGACTCTGTGCTGCCCGTGGTCTCCGCACCTTTAGCACGTCTCGCTCCGAACCCCAGATGGAAGGCAGATACACGCAGGACTGCTCCGGGGGCCCTGGGCCCAGGCACAGGCCACCCCTCCCAATCCCACTTTACAGATGGGCAGACTGAGGCCAAGGGTCCGGGGAGACGGTCCTCACTCACACAGCTGGGGCCTTGTGCTCTGACGGGGACAGGCCGATCCAGAGGCAGGGGCAGGGCCTGTGTCAAGAAATAAGACAGCGAAGGGCGCCTCGGGGGCTCAGTTAGTTAAATGTCCGACTTCGGCTCAGGTCGCGATCTCGTGACTTGGGGGTTCGAGCCCCCGCGTCGGGCTCTGCGCCGACGGCTCAGAGCCTGGAGCCCCTTCAGATTCTGGGTCTCCCTCGCTCTCTGCCCCTCGCCCACTCGCACTCTCTCAAAAATTAAATAAACATTTTTTTTTTTTTTTTATAAAGGAACAAGACAGTGGGATTGGGAAGGCAGCCCCACACCTTTCCTACAGGGTGGCTGCTACCCTAGGCCACGGCACGGCATGGAGGGCAGGGGCCACGGTCCCCATCACCTGCGTAACCACGGCTGTCCTGATTACACACGCCGGGTGTGAACAAAGCGGTGTCCTCACTGAGGACCGCTCCCGGGAGCAGATTCTCCGTGGGAGCTGCCCCACGGGGATGAGACAGCCTCACAGCCCAGGTCCGCCCCCCATTTACCCAATACTGCTGCAAACGCGTCCCCCTTCCCGGGCACGTGCTCCCCATCGGACACGCGGCCAACGCAAACCCCCAGCACGTGCGACATGCCAGGCGCAGACCTGCGTCCATCCCGCTGAGGGCCTCAGTCAGTCCCCGTTACAGCCTATCT
Source organism: Lynx rufus (assembly GCF_022079265.1). Classification (NCBI taxonomy): domain Eukaryota; kingdom Metazoa; phylum Chordata; class Mammalia; order Carnivora; family Felidae; genus Lynx; species Lynx rufus. The sequence goes on along the minus strand of NW_025814889.1, from coordinate 138,359,416 downwards.
GCCGAGAAGGGACCAGCACAGAGAGGCTAAGGCACTTCCCCACGCTCACACAGCCAAAGACAGGCATCCTGTGCCTACGGCACTGGGGAGCGGAAACCCACGGACGTCTCCACTTACGGAGCCCGGGTCACACAGCTGCTAAGAAGGACCGGACTCCTCTGTACTTGGGGGACCCTAGGAAGCCCCACTTCTGAGATGTTTGCCTTCTCTTCCTCAAGGTGACAGGGTGTTGTGGCGTCCCCGATTCTCCGAGGCCGCCAGGCTAGGTGAGCGTCGGTGGTGCTGGAGAAGAGAAGCTCGGACCCGAGCACGCCGGAACAGGGACAGCAATTGGGCTGCTGAAGAGTGGAAGCCTCTCTTTTCCCACCAGAGCCGGCCAGCTGGCCTTCCAGCACCGTAGTGTCTGGGGAATAAGGCCTCCAACCAGGGGGGATCTGAGGCCAAGCGTCCAGCCAAGCCCAGACCTGGGGGAAAGTGGCACTTTGGGTTGCACCCTATCGGACAGTCTCTTTCGACACCCCCCAGCCCACCCTGGGCACCACTCCGGTGAGGGCCTGAGCTGGAGGCCCCGGCCCCGGCCCCCTGCCCGCCCCCCGGGGAGGCTGCCTCTTAGGATCGAGCAGCCCGACAGCTCAGGGGGACCCTGACGCTTCAGGGAGGCCACACGCTCCTGGAACCCAGACAGACGTGCTTCTCAGCAGGTTGGGGCCAGGCCCCTGCTCTGCTGCTGGGCGGCCTTGTGGTCTGGGGCTGGCCCCTTGACCTCCCTGAGCCTCTGTCCCCTCCCCCCCCCCCGGGGAAGTGGCACCGAGACAACCGCCCAGCAGGGCCGACAGCACCAGCGATGGCACTGGGGGGAGGGGCGTCCAGCTCAGGGCCTGGCACCAGAACGGGAACTGAATCGCAAGTCGCTTTGCCCGGCTCTCTCGAAGAGCAGCAAAGCGTTTGCTGCTTCCTTCTCTCCTCACGTCTCAAGGTTAACCATTCCCGGCCAGCGCGCTGCTGCTCAGAACCAGTAAGAAGCACCGGATGAAGCCCGTCATTCTGCATTCTGTACTTTCACTGGGACCAAAAGACCAGACGCAAGGTATTTTTTAAGGCCTCAACTTCCGAGTGAATCAAGGCTGGCTGGACGTTTAGCGTCAGAACAAATTCCTGCTTCTCCTCGGCCGTGGGCACCAGACTCGGGTCAGCCCCGGAGCAGGCAGATACGGCTCCTTGGCGTGGCTCTGCCGTGGGGTGTCGGGCCCGTGACCCCAGGCCTCGCTTTTCCGTGAACCCCCGTCTGTGTCAGCTTCGGAAGAACACGGCAGCCTGTCCACCCACAGGCGGCCGGGGTGCCGGGGAGGGCAGGGCCACGTCCCTTCAGAGAGCAGGCCACCTCTGGGAGCCGAGCAGAGGCGCGTGGCTCCTGCCCTCACCGGGCGTGGGGGAGACACTAGGGGCTCAGTGCAGGGGAAGGGACTAGAGACGGAGGGAGCCTCCCGTGCCCAGACCTCTCCCCATTCGGGGCCAAGTCTGGGCACACCTCAAGGAGAGCAGTACTGGGTCAGTTCAGAAAGAGCCCACTCACCAAGTCACCGTCCCCCCACAAACCTTTGGTGCCCCCAGCCCCGCGTCCTGAAGGGGCTCCATCATCCCAACAACCCCCCAGGGCCACAGGTGAGGCCAGAGCTGGGCTATTCGCAGCCCCCGGCCTCCGTTTCTAGCTGGACAGAATGGAGATGATGAACCCCACCTTGCTGGTGATGCTGGGGCTACAGGAGGGCGTGAGTGCACGCGGGAGGGGCGCCCTCCCCTCTGGCCCGGGGCATGTTCTCACCCCTGCAGTGAGTGCCTGGGCTGTACGGTCATCCTGGTGACCACTCAGGCTCTGGATGAGCACAGAGCAAGCACCTGCTGTGTGCATCGGCCTGGTCTTCTGTCCCCTGCACAGTATGGGGGGGGGGGGTACAGGTCCTGCCCCGGGAGAGCCCGCTCCTCCAGGCCTGTCCTTCTCCGCCCACAACCCTCCCCACGTCACCTGGGCCTCGGCTACTGTGTACGGACCCCCTCGTCCTGGTCCAAGAGCCCTTCTGGCCTCCTTCGACCTCCGCCCACGGTCCTGGGGACACACCCTCGCGGCCTCCTGCTTGTGTCTGTCAGGGCTTGGGGACTCAGGACCCGAGTCTGGTGCCCGCGTCTGTGTGAGGAGCGGACCTCCGGGGGCCTGGGTTTCGTTTGGGGCCTGGAGGCTACCTGCAGCCAGCGGGACATCGGGGGATGTCGCAGCGTGCGCCCGGGAAAGCACCTGGACTAGATGGCCTCGGGCACAGCCCAGGAGGCCCTGGGGACATCTGGGACCAGCTGCACCCCCAGGCCACACCCCCCCAGCTTCCTGTCGCTCTGCTCCGTGTCTCCTCTCTTCCTGTGCCCTGCCCTGCTTTCTCTCTGCCTCCACTCTGTCCTTCCCCTTCCTCTGGTAACCCCCCCACGTCCCCCTTTCCCTCTGTCCCACGTCCTCTGGGGGCCTCCCCCTCTCCCCACCCACATTCCACCCCCCATCTCGGGCACCGGCTGGCGCCCGCTCTGCGTGCAGACACAAAAGCCCCGGGGGCCGCGTCTGCAGAGTCTTGCGGGCAAGCTGGACCTATAAACACACGAGGCCCAGATGGCAGAGGGGTCCTGAGCCCAGACACAACAGCCTGGGGTCCTCTCCACCCAGACCCGGGAGGCAGGCCTGCCCCTGGCCATGGCAACAGCGGGGGAGGGGAGGGGACGCCTGTCTGGCCCACATGGCCCCACTGACTCCCCAGGAGGCTGGAGGCAGCCGAGTGGGTCCTGCGGCCGGCACCGCGGGCCGGCTCTCGGGGGGGGGGGGCGCGGGGCGTGGGCAGGGGGCCTCTGGGCACGACAGGCCTCCGCCAGGGCCACGAGGCCGCCAGGATAGGGAGTGGCAGGCCGGGGCCCCCTCACCTGCTGAGCCCCTGAGCTCTGCCCACTCCACAGACACTTCCAACAGTCCCCAGCAGCTGGCCCGGGCCCTCCCACCACGGACCCCCGAGACAGATGGCGCCTTGCAGAAGGAGCTTCCCTCGGCTTCTGTGCAGAAGGGAGCCAGAGAGACGGGCCTGAGTCCAGCTTCTCGGGGCAAGAGACCAGGGCAAGCCCCTGGCTTCTGGCGGACCTTGGTCCCTCGGCTACGGAGAGAGGCTGGTGGCAGGTCAGGGCCGACGCTGGAGCAGGCCCAGCTGAGCTTGCAAAAACGTGAGTACCGCCAGCCCGGCTCCTCTGTCCTCCGCTAGCCTCCACGCGTGTTACGTGCGTGCGCGCGTCCCTCTCCAGACGTGCCCGGCCCCGGGGGGTACCTGGGGGGAGGGGGAGCCCTGACTTTCGATGTCCAAGGTGCTGCACTGACCTGAGGGTGGTGCACGGTCAGTCGTCTGAACGTCAGGGGTCACTTGCAGAACAAGGTGACGGGACGCAGGGGTGAGTCCTGGAAGGAGAGAGATGCTATGTGAATCTCGGGAAAGAGCCCCCCAGGATACGTGCGGTGCCCTTGCCCCGACCCACCCTGCCCGGAGCGCCTGTGAGGTCACCTCAAGGGCCCCAGCTGTGACCGTGTGCCCCAAACACTGGGAACGGAACACCCCGATTTTCTGGGGTCGTCCGTCTCTGGGCCGCAAACGTGCGGACTCGGGGCCAGAGACAGACGTTCGCCATCAGCCTCGGCAAGGCCTGATGGCTCGGCCGGGGCCCCTCACTGCCTCTCTCTCAAACTAGGCTTTTCGGGTTGGGGACAGTCAAGTGACAGAGCGCGTGAGGCGCTGGCGAGGATGAGGGGACCACGGCCGTGCCGAGTGTGAGGGAGGGCCCTCCTCTCCACCCGCCCTGGTCCAGGGCTTTGGGGCATCCTGGAGCGTCAGCCCCAGGCAGCTCTCTTGGGATCACTGGTGCAGAAAACGCTCTCTGAACGTCACTTCCTGCAAGGGATAGTCTTTTCCTCTTTGCTTTGGACGCTAGAAGTTCAGAGCTGAATTTACAGGTCCCCACCGGCAACCGGCAGACTTCTACATGACTTGGCTTCGGCTAGGCCTAACTTCGAGTTTCCCTCTGCCCTAATTTCCTCAGCCGTTTGTTTTTATTCTTCTGCATCGTCTGTGTTGCTCGAAGCTTCAACGTAAACGTACGCACTTTTTATAGTTCTACGCCTACTTATTTACGTGGCAGGACAGAAGCAAACGGAACGTAAAACACCTTCGTTCCCTCTCTGCCCGCGAGATCAGTGGGGGCTACGTGCAGAGGCTTCATCTTTACAAGGGGTGGGTTGTGTCTGTTCCCAAGCCAGACCCCCCCCGCCCCGCCCACTTCTTGGCCAGAAAAAGAGGCTCCCTCTTCCGCTTCTGTTGGTGCCGAGGGGGACGCACAAGAGGTCTGGATGCCCAGGGAGAGGCCACGGCTTCCCCGAGACCACACGGCAGCGAGGGCCAGGTGGGGCTGGGCCCCAGGAGGTTTGATCTGGAGGCCCAGTCCCCTGCGATGGCATGGCCACTCCCGTGAGCCCTCAGGGCCGGCAGCGGCTGTCCCAGGCGGAGCGTGGGTTTGGAGGTGCCGTTCCGGAACACTGCAGAAGGCGCGGACAGAGAGCCTCGGGGGAAACAGCCAGTCTGGACCCCCGGCCGGCCCTACGCAGCCCCTGCCACGGGCAGGTGCAAACAGACCCGGGACCGCCACACAGAGCTGCTCAGATCACGGAGACCTCTCCCCACGTGGATGTCTCCCCGAGGCTGTGGAACTGACCGGAAGCCTGTGGTCGTGGCCACGGCAGGCCTGGGGTCCGGCTCCCGGGGCCCGGAGACCCTCCCGGCTGCCTCAGAGACGCTGCCGACAAGGCCCCTGGCCGCTTGGGGCGGAGGCTGCCCACGAGTCCTCACGCTGCCTCAATTCACCGTCTCCCCTCCCGCAGCACCAGAACACGTAAACGGGAAATAACGGAGGGAGGGGACCGGACCCCGCTGGGCTGCAGCACGGAAAGAGCCCGGCACGGCCCAAACACCCGGAGAGTTTGCTGCCTTTGAGCGAAGTATAAACCACTGTGCTTCTTGGCCGCGTCCCGCGTGCAAAGACTTTTGTCCCATCCCCTGGGCCCTCTCACTGAAGCCACGCGTGCTCTGGGATTTACTTTGTGTCCCCAACACTCCACCAGGAAGAACACCTACCCTGAGTCTTAGGGATGAGTAAACTGAGGCCGCAAAGGGGCCGTCCAGCCTGCCGGCTCGCAGCTGGGGTCGGGCGCGCCCGTCACCCCCACCGCCGCAGGTGCCGACGGTCAGAGCTGGCTCAGGAGAGTCTCTGTGCCGACAGCTTGGCCCTCCTGGCCCTCCCTGATCCCGTCTGCTTCGAGGAGGTGACTCGGAGACTCGGGCCGCAGGACTGAGAGGCACGGGCACACGGCAGGCCAGGGAATCCCATGCTCTGCGCACACCTCACTTCCGCCCTGGAAGAAGGATCTCATCCACCTGCCAGGGGCCAACGAATCCCTCAGGAGCTCTGGGCAGGGTGGGTCCTGCTGCCAGAATCTTCTGAAAGATGGGCTCACGCTCCCCTCCTGGCCAGGCGGCCCGCCTCCAGGGCTGCCTCTCCGCCCCGGCCCAGGACAAAGACCATCTGCCCGGGCCACGCGGTCCTGGAGTGTCTCCCAAAGGCCACGATGGGTCCCGCTTCCGTGGGGGTGCTCTGGGATGAGGCACGTCCCAGAAGACACAAGGTGACCGAGCAATCAGCCGGGCAGGCCCTGGGGGCACGTGGCCCCGAGAATGGGACAGGGCTCAGCGTGACCCTCCCCACCACAACCACCCACAGAGGGGCCGGGCCCACCGCGCACCGCGGGCAGGTGCCGAAGCGCCCGGAGGTTACCGACTGCAGGGAAAGCCTCGTCTGACCGCCCTGGTCGGGACTCCCACCCAAAACTGAGCCCCAACCACAGGCTTCCTTCAGCCCAGCCGCACACGGCTTGTGTCTGCAGGGAGAGGGCCGACGGTGAGGTTGCCACCACGGTGTCTCCACCCCCTTGCTCCAGCCCTGCACTGGCACCTGCTGTCCCCTGGGCCAGGAACGTTCTCCTGCCATCAAACACCTATCCCTATACCCATCGTTCAGGTCACTCTTCCAGGGATGCCGCCTGGGTCAGAGCGGTCTGGGGGTCCCCTGCAATCAGCTCACAGAGTCCCGCCCTGCCCGCCTCCCCCAAGGCCAGCAGCTCTGCAGCAGGAACCATCACCCCTGCAGCCTCGCACGGGCACAGCCTCGCCCCTGCCCGGCACCCAGGATGACGGCAAGCGCACCCCACTCTTGGAACATCGTCTGCTAGCTGGGACTCAGACGGTGTAGACAGGTCTCTGGGTCTTTTCCCAGTGAGCCAGTGAGAGGACACTCCAGAACGGACGGAGCAAAACATCCGGCCCAGGGTGACTCCGAGGCCCAGCTCAGGCTTGTGTCTGGGGTCGCAGGCTCTCCGGAAGCAGGACTGGCACCCCCCCCCCCGTCTGTGCATATGTAACGGGAGACCCAGTCCAACTCTCCGAAGAAAGAAACAGACCCACTCTGCCTCTGCCCCAGGCTGGGCGTGGACGGTGGCCTGGAGGAGGAGAGTCCCAGCACCGAGTCCCAGGTGCTGGTTCCCTTCCACACCCTCCTCCCCGGCCCTCTGTCAGCGCCCCCAGGTTCCTGAACATGCCTAGGCTCCCACAGGCCCCCCCCCCCAGGTGCAAGAATGTGGCTGCTCTGTCCCCTCAGGAATGCGACCTTCCTGGGACCCTTCCTGTCACCTGAGCAGATCCTACCTGGAGCCACCAAGTGGCTCATAGCCCTCCTGGCAGAGGCCCTGGGCAGTGGGTGTCATGGGACTCTTAAGGCTGTCAGAGGCCAGAGGGGACCTGACTGCTGCTCGGTTCCCAAGGATGTGCTTGGACTCCCAGTCCCCAAATGCTGGGCGGAGCCCCAATGTCACCCCTTGACGGAGACCTACAGGAGCTTGTGACCCCGACGCCCCAACCGTACGCGGCGTGGACTCAGACCCCCGAGTCACACAGCTCTGGGTTCTAATCCTGTTTCTCCTAGCTCAGCCTCAGTTTCCCTAGCTGCAAGATGGGGCTTCTGACCTGGAGCAGCTCACTGTCCCGTTTTACAGCAGGGGGGCCATCCCCGGGAGGGGACTTCCCTGAGACCACACAGCCCTTGCGTAGCGGGCTGGGATGCCCTCCCGGCCTCTCCTACCAGCAGGATGGGGCCCCCCGCCTGTGCATTGATGTTTGAGAACCCCAGGCCCACCTGCCCGAACCTACGAGATACCCCCGGGGCTGGTCAGGAAATCCCTCGGGCGAGGCTGTCTCTGACACCCTCACCGGGAGTTGATGGGACAGTTGCTCTGGGGCCTGCCCAGGGAAGGAGCCCCCAAAACAGCACCAGGGAGCCAACAGAGAAGGCAGCCACTCTTCCCTCTGGACGGCGAGCAGGGCAGGGGCTCACAGAGGGGTGCTCCCACACCACCGTGCCCGCAGGCCCAGCAGTCGATGCCCCCTTTCTGCAAATAGCCCAATTCAGTATATCCGGGGAGCTGGGGGAGGGTCCCCCCCCCCGTGCCTGTTCTGGACGCACAAGGGGTGTGAAACTTCTGTCCTGGCAGGTGAGTAGGGCTCCAGCTACAGGAGCAGGTGTGGCTCTTGGCCCAACCCTTGAGACACAGGAACCACACGTGGCCATGGCTGGAAAACTCTCTAGGACGGCTGCCCACGGGGGGTGATGTGAAGCCAGGATGCCCCTTCCAACTTCAGAGCAGCACTGACAGCATGCTCTCCCCCTGGGATACTCTGTGGCTCCCATATCCTTGCACCCACTCTCCCAATGACGGCACAGAACAGTGGGCTGAGTGTCCCCCGGGGACCCACTCAGGGGAGGCCCCAGCGGGCACCGGCACACCGAGGCACTCTCTCGGTCTTCCCACCTTCACTCTGCTCGCTCCTGAGCTAGACAGCCCTTGTGTGGCCTGCCCTCGGTGCCTCTAAAAATCTGCCGAGTCCAGCGTTCCCCCTCTGGGCTGTCTGAGCCTTCCGACGCTGTCCTCCATCAACAGGCCGGCCCACATGGTGTGGGGGGCAGGGAAGCGTGGCAGGGGCCCCCGCCTGTCTCAGGGTCACTAATCAACTCCGAGCTTGGGCCCCCAGGTTCCAGAGGTCACAAGGCAGGTTGAGGGGAGCGTGGGGAGCCGGCCAGATCTACTACCTCTGTTTGGGGTACAGCTCCAGGCACAAGATCATCCTCTCTTGCCCTGTCTCCTCCTGGGACGTGGGAGACACTGCCTGCCTCCCGGAGCTGTGGCCCGCGTTTCAGGGGACAAAAGCAAAAGTCACAAGCCCGGGGCTGGCTTGTAATGATGCCTACCACTGCTCCCCTTCCGGGACCCCGGAACCACCCAGGGGCCCTGTACTGCGACCCCGTTCCCCCTCAGAGCCTGTGCCCCATGGTGCGGTCACTCGGATGACGGGGCGGCCCAGGCCACCTTGGCAGCTTTTTCTCTTGCATTTCTGTCACCTGCAAGGCTCTGTCACAATGAGGCTGTGCTTAATCTTTCAGAACCAACACCAGGGCCTCACCCTGGTCCCCTCCTTGCCCACGCCCATGCCCATGAGTATCCCTGGTCTCTGGAACATTCCTGTGTCTATCTGCAGGGTGGTCCGGGGGCCACCGAGGTCCCATTTCAGCTCTGGACAAGTCCCTGTGCCTCTCTGGGCCTCAGGCTCCCAAAGTGTCACACAGGGACAGCGACATACACCTCAGATTTACGCACAAGATTAGATGCGATGCCTGCTCCACACCCAGGCCGAATGGGCTCCCCGGAGACCATGATCACCACCCCTGTGCCCTGCGCCCCCCAACCACCCCCACCCCCGGTGCTTCGAGGACATGTGAGAATCACTCTGGGTCATCCTGGAGAAATTCCTTCCCAGCCTCTTGTCTTACCAGTGACCAAGTCGCCTGGGGCCCGAGTGGATACCGTGCGGCAGGAGCTCGGAGCCCCCAGCAGGAACCCTGACGTTGGCCGAGCCGCAGGGCCCAGAGCCACGGAAGCCCAGACCCCCAGAGGGCTCGGCCTGCTTAGTCCACACGTCTCCTCGGCATTAAACTTGGCCTTTCTCCAAAGTCACGTGTAGGAGAGACATCCTCCCCACGAGAGCCAGTTGCTAATGAATCACGCAGAGCACACCCTCGACTTAGGCGCAGAAGTGGGAAGGAAGGAGGTCTGGCCCTGGGTCCTGTCGGACACCCAAGGCCTCAGAGGGACCCAAGACAGGCCGGGAGGGGTCAGAAGTAGGCCGTGAGCTTGCGGGCAGCCACATCCTGCGGCTTCATTGGGGTCAACACGGCCCCGGCAGGGACGTGGGGCGCCGATGGCCGGCGTGGTAAGGGCACAGGAAGCCCAGATCCCCGAGGACACGGCATCCAGTGGCAGAGCCGCTGGCCCCGGGGAGGAGCCCAGGCTGCGGCGCCAGACGGCCACGTAGAATCTTCCGGGTTCCGTGGCCTTGAGAAGCCTGGCCTCTCTGGGCCCCAGTTTTGTAGCTTAAAAAGCAGCCATTTACAGCGCCTGACATCAGAAGCCGAACGAACACGAAACTCCCGACGGCAAGTGTCGGGGCCCACGGGGGGTCCCCCCGCAGGTCAGCTGCCGACGCCACGCTAATCCCCAACTCGGTTCCGGAAAAGTGAGCCGCTCCCTGGTGCGCCTCCGTTCGCACACCTGCCTTGAGCTCTACGGAGTCGGGGTTTGTCGAGAAGGATGTCAAGGTATCTTAACGGCAAAGTACCGGGCCCGGTGCTAACGTGACCATAGAGCTGTGCTCCACAGACGTCCCTTCCAGACATCACGCTCTGAACGCTCCGCACGCGGACGGACGCTTGAGGACGGGCCCCGCCCCGATGCGGCAGCACAGCCACCAGCATGGGCCTTGAGGGGCCCCCACGCGCTCCCCAACCTCAGCGGCCCCTTCAGCCCCCCCCCCCCCCACAAGTCGCCTCTGCTCATTTTCAATGGCCCCAAACACGCCCCGGCCAGGGCGCCGCCTTGCCGGCCCCCACGACATCAACGTCTCTGGTTTCGGGGCGCAATATGCGGTGATGACGTGAGTCAGTGTCACCCCGGCCAGGCGGTGGGCTTCGTGGCTTAAGTGACGTTTCCTCATTCAACAAGATCTGCGCAAGCGAGAAAGACGCAGCAGACGCTCGGCCCTCCTCTGCTGAGCCCTGGGCGGACCCACTCCCAGGAGGGGCTCGCTGTGTCGAGGCGGGCTGCCTCGGCCTTTCCCCGCAGCGTCTCGACCCGGCGTGCCCTCCGGTGGCTCCATCACAGCCGCCTGGCCCAGACGTCAACGCCGGACCGGACCCAGCTGCTCCCCTTCTCGCGTTCCGGAGAGGCGTGAGGACGCACGCCTCTGTCTGTAGGCCTAGATCTTTCCCCCCTCCCCAGGGGAGACCCCCAGAAGCGGGGTCCCAGCTCGAAGACCCAGGGGCACTTGCAGACACCCGAGGCAGCCGCTCCAAACCTGGGGCCTCAGAACCTTCCAGAGACTCACCAGAGGGCGGCGGCGGAGGTCACAGGGATGGTGGCAAAATGGAGGCTCAGAGTGGGGGAGGGACGGGCCCGAGCTCACACAGCAAGCCGACAGCAGAGCCGGGGAGGCGTCACCTCCCCGAGGAACGCTTTTTAAAAGGCCTTAATGGTGGGCGCCTGGGTGGCTCAGTCAGTTAAACATCTGACTCTTGGTTTCGGTTCAGGTCACGAGATCGAGCCCCGTGTCAGGCTCTGGGCTGACAGCATGGAGCCCGCTTGAGATTCTCCAAATCTCCCTCCCCTTCCCCTGCTCACACTTGGTCTCTCAAAATAAATAAACGTTAAAAAAAAAAAAAAAAAAGCCTTAACGGAAGCTGCCCCAGACCTGTCCTGGCTGGACAAAGACGCCAGGGCCCTCGGAAAGGCCTGGGCACCGATGCCCTCACTCATCACAGACCCGTGAAGACGAACGACGGGGAAGAAGAGGGGTGCGGGAGGTGCGACGGAGGCGCGGGGCGGGGGGCGGGGGAAGAGGCCGGGGGGCTTTGGCATGTTCGAGGACTTCTTGGAGGAGGAGGACCCCCACAGGCCGCAACGCGACAGAGCCGTGCGGGAAATTCACGAACTGGAAACGTCCGACCTAAACAGAATGTGCCAGTACTTGCTAATGACACGCGGTGGGGAAACGGCCCCAGAGCCTTCTAGGACACCTCTCACAGCCTGGTCTTCCCGCCTGGAACCCCCGGAGAAGCAGCCGTGGTTTTCCCGTGGCCTGGAATCCTCCCTCCGTGGGCCGTAGGTGCTCAGGGTGCCTCCACGTGGTCTGTGGGGAGGTTAGGGTTAGGCTCACAGGCCCCTCAACTTACTCCCAGAAGGGAACATACTGGTGGGGGTGGGAAAGTAGCCTCTGTCCCGTTTCTCCGAGAGCCCGGGTGCCCCGGGCGGTGAGGCCAGCCCAGTGGCTCAGGCTGCTGCCCTGAGTGCAGGGAGTTGGTTCACAGCCTCGGCTTCTTCCGTTTCAGTCTCTGGATCCCGTCTCATTCATTCATGAACTGTTCCCCAAGAGCCTGCCCTGTGCCAGGCTGGTGATTTTGGCCTGTCCTTCTGCAGAGGCTCAGTCTTCCAGGGCAGACACATGCCATGAGCGGATCACCCAAGCTCGGAGCCATGGGACTACAGGGCAGCGGGCAGGTGAGGAGCAGGGAGGGCTTCCAGGAGGAGGTGACGCTGTGCTGCACCGTAGAGCGTGGACGGATGGCAACGTGGAGGGACAGCCCAGGCTGCTGGACTCTCAAGTCCCCCGAAGGGGGGAGACTGGACGTTAGCCAGGAGCTGGAAGGCAACCCCACAGGGCAGCAGTCGGGGCAGACGCCTGCATGGTGATCCCACGTCCCTGTATGGGTGACACATACAGTCTAAGCTGCAGCAGAACTGGCAGGACTTGGGCACCATCTGGGTGTGGCAGGGAGGCGAAGTCAAGGGTGAGCCTGCAGGTCAGCAGCTGGGGGACAGCCCCCAGGAATTCTAGGAGGCAGGGAGGGGACAGTTTTGGTCCCAGCAGAGGAAACCCCGCAGCGGGGGGGGGGGGGCTGCCCATAGTTGGGCCCCAAAGGGCGTGCTGTCCAGGCAGCCCCCCCGGGCCAGCACCAGCCTCGCTCGCAGCCCGGCCAGCGTGGCGAGCCGTGCCCTCCTGGCCTCTGCCCGAGTCCGTGGCCCCGGCTCCACCTCCCCCTGCAGCAAGAATGAGGGGTGACGCATCCACCCGACCATCACCGCTCTATTGGGCCGGCTGGTCGGCTTCGGCTCCTCCGTTAAGAATCCTCGTGAGGGGCTCAGCCTCTCAGGCCTCGGCTCCCTGGCCGGCAGCTCACCAGTGTTCCGTGAGGTCGCCCCAGAGAGCGGACGCCAGGGCTCGCACACGGAGGGGCTCTGCCCCCAGGACACAAAGCGGGGCCTCGGTCCTGGGCGGCGCCCGCTGGCCTCGCTGCCTCCCCCACCAGCGGGTCTCCGGGGGCACGAGGGACCGAGAGGGGAGGGGCGGCAGAGACCCAGAGGAGCCTGCCTGCTGGCCATAAATCACCACGCCATGCTTTATAATTATCGAGGCACTTAAGCTCCTCTCTCTTCTCTTCCCCCTTTCCCTGGGGAAATTTCCTTCATTTCCTACATTATCCCAGTCTCCCCGCATGTCTAAATCAACCTCGGCCACGCCACAGCCTGCTTCTCGCGGCGGCCTACTTCCACGGAGGGAGGGCGGGCAGGGACGCACAAGGGTGGAGGCCACCGGGATGCGGTTGCTCCAACCCAAGTCGCTCCGGCCCGGGAAAGAAAGCTGAAAACGCCCCCAGGCCCATCCTCTGAGCTGCGGTGATGACATTCCCGGTGTCGGCTGCTTCTCCCGCCACCAAGATCGGTTGGCAAAGCCAGGCGGCCTCGGGCTTCCCCGGGGAGGCAGGCCCAACGTGGAGTGGGGTCCCGGGCGAAGAAGAGGGCCAGCTATACCCGCGGCCTTGCGGTAACAGTTCCAGGCGACCTTGAGAAACACCTTTCCCTGGGGCCAGGCTGGGCGGGCGTCAGCCTCCCCAGGGCGCGTGGCAATCTGGAAGGTGCAGCCTGCTTCATTCGTGGTGAGGACGCCGGGGTGGGCGCATCCACCGCGCGTCCAGCCCGACCCCAAATCTCGCCTAATTCCCATGTGCCTGCAGGTTTGTGTTCCTATCCCCATTTCACAGACGAGAACACTGAGGCCCGGGGAGGAAAGCAATTTGCCCCAATCATTCCTGGCTGCTGCGAAGGTCTGCCGCTTCCGAGGTCCTGCTCCTTGTACGTAAGCTGGAAAGCGTCCCCAGATGACGGTGGCAGGGCCCAGCAGGAGGCAGGTCCGGCCAAAGTCCTCAAGTTGTCCCCCATCATCTTCGGCAAAACTCCCGGCTCCTGAGAGGTGGGGGGGAAGGCAGCGCCTTCACCAGGACGTCGGGCTGGGGCTGGGGGGTGCTGCCGTGGACCAGCCCTGGGCAAGCATTTCAAAGCCAGCAAGCAGCAGTGTTCTCCCAGGCCTCTCTCCCAGGGGGATGAGCCAGCCAGGTTTTTGTTTTTTTTTTTTTTAATCTGGATCTCATTTTCTGCCCACATTTCTGACCTCCGGAAGCCTCTCGGGTAGTTTTCCAGAGCCCTCTGGATTCTGTCGCGGGCACGTTTCATGCCTCCGCTCGCCGCATTCACAGCCAGGTCGCTGCCACCCTGCAGATGCCAGGGGGAGCCCACGGGCACAGCTGCCCAGGCCCCCGGCTGTCCGCAGCCACGCCAGGCCCTCCCGAGCCCTGGGTCCACGGGCTCCCGCTGGCTCTCCGACAGCCATCTCCGGTCAAATTCCATGACTCCTTCCCTTAAAAAAAAAAAAATCCCTCTTTGAAAACAAACAAAAATCCCAGAACTGTGAACCAGGGAGAGCTGGTGATGCCTCGGCTTCATTTTCTCTTTCGTTCTCTCCTCCGGTCTGGCACGGCAGTCAGCTGGAGACACATTTCGACCCTCTCGTTTTACAGACAGGTAAACTGATGCCCAGAGAGAGAAAAGGGGCTTGCCGACCCCCCCCCCAACACACACACACACACACACACACACACACACACCCTGCTTCTATGGCCCAGCCAGGATGGAGCGGGGGCCCTCAGCAGCTGTTGGACCTGGGCAAGAACGGACAGGGTCTGAGCCCACAGCCGGTCAAGACAAGAGCGGTCATGGCCCTGGGCGGGACCCTGGGCCCTGGCGGGGGGGGGGGGGTGGGGGGATGGGGAGAATCCCCCCCCGGCCCTCACTCCACCCAGGCGGTCCTAGTCCCGTGGCCCAGAAGGCTGGAGCTCAGTATATGCAGAGAGAAACCCCGTGGGGGGGCGGGGGGGCAAGCCTTGAACTCCAGGGGCAGGGCTCAAGGAAAGCAGGCTGGCTCTAATGGAAACCAGTCAGCGGGCCAAATGCAGCAGGAACACCCCCCTTCTCCGCCCCCCCCCCGTGGTTTCCATGGGGACAGAGCCTGGGAGGTGGAGCTCTGGCTCGGTGGCGGCAGCAGATGTGGCCTGTGCAGGGCTGGCGTGGGGTGGCGGGAGGGGCGGCGCTGTGCCTGGCACCAGGGCCCTGGGACGTGGCAGGCCCCGGGCTGGATGCAGTAATGAGCCTGGGGCTGTGGGTCCACCACCTCCGGGAGGCCTCCTGGATTCCTCGGGCCGGCCCTCTCGTGCTCCAGGCTGACTTTCTGCTCCCTGCCCGGCTGGGTCCAGTCCCGACCCAGCACTGGGTCCGGGCCTCCTTGAGGTTGCCCACATCTGCTAACTGAGGTCCCTGTGCCCGGGAGTGGGGGACAGACACATCTGCCTGTCACGGCTCTAACCCTCTAGCAGAGGACCCAGTACTCAACGAGGTCTGCTTGGTCCAGTCCCTGGACGATGCGGTCTGTCTCCTCCCGGACCCCGAGTCAGGGCCTGGCCACAGCAGGCTCCCTAGCCCCTCCGGGAGGTGCCCGAGACAATCGGGTGTCCTCTGAGCAATGCTGAGACCCACTGGAACTTGTGGGACCAGGGGCACGAGAGCCACAGCAGCGACCACATGAACAGACAGGGCAGTGTTTCTTAAGCACGACATGGTCCCCATGCACCTGCAGAGAGCTACTCTCACGAGAGCTCATCCTGGCCCACATACGGCACCCCAGCACCTCTGTCCTGCCCTGACCTGAGGGATCCCCCCTCCGGCTGAGACCCCTGCCACGGAGCAGACTCAGCAGGTGCCGACGTGCACCCCCCCGCCCCCCGCCCGGCTCCCGTCTGATCCACCTTATCCACGTTGGCACAAGGTGCGGGTGTTTCCGTGAGAAAGGGGCCCAGGCCCATCACACGCGGTGCTGTCTGCTACCAGCCCCAACGCGAAGAACCTTTGAAAAACCCCAGCTCGTCATCTACACCGCAGGCTCCCGGCACAACGGAAGGGTATGAATTTGGCACAGAGCGGAAAGGGCCATTTTGAGAACATCAAAGGCTGCAAAATGGTCTTGCCTGTTCCAGGTTTCTACAGCCCCCAAAGGTTTTTATTCTCAGTGTCTGAGTGGCGGAGTCTGCAGATCACCTGGGCCTGGTACGTTTCCCTGCTCTAGGCCCTAAGAACACGGACAGCAAGGATGACAACCTGACCTCCCCCTTCCCATCGCCTCTGCCACACTGGGCACTGTCTGGGGCCAGCCAGAGACGGGTCCTTGGGACCTCCACGACCAGCTCGACAGGGTCTGTAGCAGGGAAGGGACAGAGAACTCCAGCGCAAAGGACAGGTCCCTCCTAGCACTGCGTGTCTGGGGAGAACCCACCAAGGTCAGCAACCACAAGCAGCAAATAATAAACAGGGATCTGGCACCCAGCCGTTCCCACCCGGTGAGGGGAGAGCGTGGGTCCCGCGGTCAGAGAGCCGAGGCAGGTGCAGGCTGTCCCTCACGAGCTGTGTGACGCTGGGGACGTTCCTTGGCCCCTCTGAGCCTCGGTTTTCTCACACAGAAAATCGCTAACACGAACACCCACCTTCCACACCAGCAGGGCCCTCGGCCACCCTGTCTACACCTATTCCAGCACCAGAACAGCACCGGCACCGGCTGGCTCTGACGGGACGTTAGCATGAAATGGAACGAGGCACACTGTGCATTTTAAAATGGATGTTGAGGGGCGCCTGGGTGGCTCAGGTCGTGATCTCACAGTTCGTGAGTTCGAGCCCCGCACCGGGCTCTGTGCTGACAGCATGGAGCCTGCTTGGGATTCTCTTTCTCTCTCTCTCTCTCCCTCCCTCACTCGCTTGCTCTCTCTCAAAACAAGTAAGCTTACTAAAACAAAACAAAACAAAACGAAATGAAATGAAATGAAATGAAATAAAATAAAACAAAATAATAAAATAAAATAAAATAATAAAATAAAAAATAATAATAATAAATAAAATAAAATAAAAATAAAATGGATGTTTAAAAAAAGAGGTCAAAACAGCCAGCCCTGGGCCTGGCACTTAGTGGGTCAACAAAAGATACTCCCCCAGCCCCCCAGGAACTGAGTCTCGTGGGCAGCATCTGAGGGGAGCCCAGTGTGGTCCCCAACTCTCTCTCCAGTGGACCGAGGCAGGGGTTTCTGCCGCTCTGGGTCCCCCCGCTGGTCCCGCCCGAGCCAGTCTCGCTCTCCCTTCCCCTGGCAGCTGCCATCCCTTTCCGGCGCGGCATCCGCCAAGGTGGAGCCCACACGCTGCCTGGCCCGGGAGCGCCCACCTGGAAGCCGCCTCCGGCACCGTCCCACAGGCTGGGCAGCCCCGGGGGGACGGCCGTCCAAGCGACACTCCATCTTTGGGAGGGGGCAGAGCTCACCTCTGGTGCTGGAACCCCCGGACTCAGGCCGGAGATCCTTGAGGCCCCCCCAGCAGGCACCGAGAGCCTCCGCAGGTCCTGGCGTCGGGCGACTCACTGTTTGCGTGACCGCAACCGCGAGGGCTCGAGCTGGAGGGCACCTTCTCCACCCCGCAGAAGCCCCCACGCCCCGCTGCCACCGCCCCGGGCCGCCACCGCCACGTCACACGTGCCTGGGCACGGCCGGCGGGCGGGGGGCCGCCTGCCTGGACCCTCCGCGGCGGGCTCAGGTGGGAGCCCTCGTCCTGCTGAGCGGAAAGCAGCTGCCCGACCAGGCGGCTGTGGCGGGAGGGAACAGCAGGAACCGCGTCTGCCTCCAGGACCCCTCCGCCCACGCCTGGGCCGGAAGTGTGGGCACACCCACTGCAGGAATCCCGGGGCAGGGCCGGGCTCCCAGGAAACTGGGCCAGAGGCTCCCTCGCACACGCTGGAGCAGCCCAGTCCCCGCGGCCCCCACCGCTGCTCCCTTCTGGGGTCTCCCATCCGGCCCGGGGCGCGGGGCCCCGAGGCCGGGGGCCCTTTCCCCAGGGCCCACCCGCCACCGCTCCCCATCAAGGGGAGAAACGGCAGGTGCCATCATCACACTGGATGCCCCCGGCAACCTGCGGGGAGGGCTCGTCCCCTTGCTTTACAGATGGGGAAACTGAGGCTGGGACGGGCACGCGGCTCACCTGAGAACCCAGGCCTCTGGTCTCCACCTAAGAGGCCCCAAAGAGGGGAAATACAAACCAACTTTTCGGCTCTCACCTGCCACCGCGGACCGTCTCCCGAGTCTGATGCGGTCTCATCCGCTTTAAAGACAACCAAGGCCTGCAGTAAGAATCATCCTCCTCGAGGCCTCTTGTGTCCAGAGGTGCGCAGGCCGCGCACGCGGCCTCATCAAATCCCCCCAGTCCCCACCACGGTACCCGTGGGGCAGCTGGGCCCATAGACCTTCTCGGTGTGGCCCCCGGGCGGCCCGAGCCCGCACTCAGGTGCACACACACACAGACACACGCAGACCCGCCCGGGGAAGACCAGCCCCGCTGGCCATTTCTTTCGGGAGGGCCGCCAGCGCGCCAACAGGCCCACCCCTGGGCCTTCCGGCCGCTCCCCTCCCTCGGCCGCCTTCCCGGATCCTGTGCTGGGCCTGCCCGTGCCGCCATTTCCTCTCGCGGGCCGGCAGCCTCACTTCCACTCCTCGGAGTCTGCAAATGGCC
Organism: Lynx rufus; assembly: GCF_022079265.1. Taxonomy (NCBI): domain Eukaryota; kingdom Metazoa; phylum Chordata; class Mammalia; order Carnivora; family Felidae; genus Lynx; species Lynx rufus. The sequence goes on along the minus strand of NW_025814889.1, from coordinate 138,341,214 downwards.
AGTGCCCGGAACAGCCTGTCCCTCGGAAGAGCCCGTGCCCTGCCGGGCCAGGTCCCAGAGCGCAGCCAGCCCGGCCAAAGGGCCTTCCTTCACCTCCCGGGAGCCGGGTGGGCGCCCCGGGCTGGGGACAATGACCCATCACGGTGGGGCAGTGCAGCGCCTGGCGGGTGTCCCCGGGGGTGGCCCACGGGCTCCATGGCTCACTGAGAAGCCACGGAGAGCGCCTGCCTCGAGGAGACACGGTGCCTCCAAAGGCCAGCCCACCTCCGGAAACCACCGACATACCAAGAGAAGCACAGGACCGTGTACGTGTGCGCGCGCGTGTTACATGCGTATGACACGCGTGTGCACGGTGTTGCAGACACAGGACACGGGTGTGCACACACGTGTTACGCGCACCGGACGCCGTGTGCTTGTGCGTTACACACAGGACACGTGCAGGCACGTGGGTTGCGTGGCAGGACACGTGTGCGCACGTGTGTCACGTGCACAGGACACGTGTGTGTGTGTTACCTGCACACACCGAGGTGCGCACACGCTGGCAAAGGCTTGCGGTCCCCACCTGACCACTGTGGGGACCTGCAGAGCGAACATGGGCTTTGGAGGACGGCGGGCCTGGGTCGAACCCCATCCCAACCTTCACCAGCTAGTTGAACGCGAGGGCTCCGCTTCGGGCCCAGCGCCTCCCCTGGCCGAATGGAGCCGGCGAGAACCCCCGCCCGGCAGGCATTTCTGAGACTCAGAAATAAACCAAGGACTGCCAGCAGGTATGGGGTGCTCTCTGTGAACCGAGCGCCGTGCTAAGCGTGCACTGTGCGTGTTCCTCCGAGGCGGGGACACTTACTGCGCCCATTTTACAGAGGAGGAAACGGGGCCACGGAGAGACGAAATGGGGCCACGGAGAGACGAAATGGCTTGCCTTGGATCAACACAGCCGGGAAACGAAACCGACTGGGTCTGAGCCCCAGCCTCAGGCCCAGAGCTCACGCTCCTCTGTACTCTGCTTTCTCCAACGGGAAAGGTGCCCAGCGTGGTGCGGGCGCCCTGGGCGTGCACTGCTCCCAGTACAACCACCATCACCCTCGCTTCTCTGCCGTTGAATCGCAGGGCAGGGGCTGCTCTGCCTTGCCGACCTTTAAGAGCACCCAGACCGGCGTCAGCCACGTTCTCGGAGCTGCTGGTAAATACGGGTCTGATGCGGGCACAGGGGTGGACAGGCCAGGAGACCAAACGGGAACGCAGGAAGAGGTGGGAGCAGAATCGCTAGAGAAAGCGGCTCCCAAGGAGCTCCGGCAAATTTCATCCGCTTTTCACTCTTCCTGTTATTTCCCAACACCTCCACCAACAGGTACTTTTCCTTGAAATAAACAAGCCACAACAAAGCACTTCTATTAACGAATGGAAGGAGCCTCGGGGAGCCCGCAGAAGACGGAGGAAGGAAGCACCCGTGTCTCTCTCTCGTTCAGGTTCGGCAGCGAGGGAAGGCGGCCTCAGCGGCTGGGAAGGGCAGAGCCTGAACCCAAAATTCGGAAAAAGCAGAAGCAGTCACTTGAAAATGAGGCGGGGGAGGGGGACGTGGGGAAGAACCCTCAGAACCGATTACATCATAACGTGAGCAAATTCACAAAATAAACAGTCACCGTTTTCAAATTACGGTGGCCGTAAAACTTCTCTGTCCTCACGTGCGCTGATGGCCAATGAATTCTGCACCTCGTTATCTTGGTGAGATTATTTTTTTTTTCAAGTTTACAGCTACTCTTTGCAGTTCACCTGTTGAATGTTTTTGGGGGGAGGGTGGGGAGGGATTTAAATGTACCTTTAAACCAGGCAAAATATTTATTATGTGATTTTTCATAAACATCCCCAAATAAATTTATGTCAGCCTATACAGAACAGCTAGAGATTTCATGAAGATCTCAAAATCTAAAGTCCCAAACCCCGTAATTTTGAATTTTAATCTAGTGTTAACCCCGTTCACGCTGCCACACAAAATAAAAATTGGTAATTAATTAAAGCACTTAAGGTCCGTTAACGTAGGGCATTTGGAGTCTTAAAAGGCAAAGACAAAGACCAAAATTTAAATTATCATCTAATGACGGTGAGGGTGTTTCCTCTACCGAATTGCTCAGGGCACCGTTTCACCACACAAGCGCAACTTGTTTATTTTGACCTCAGTTCTTTGAAATTGTCGACTCCACAATTGAAATATGCTGTGTGTTCCAACAAGGACCCAGCAGTCGTAATGACAGACCAGCCCATCTGTGTTGTGAGAATGTATAATTTCAGCCTATAGTGGAATTTATATAGAAGCGATGATAGGAACACTGACTGCTCTGTGTGGTACTTTCCCAAAGGAAAAAAAAAAAAAAAAACGCACAAAAAAACAACAAAAAAAAAAACAGCCAAGAAGAAATGGGTGCCGTGAAGAAGGCTGATATTTTGCCTGATTCAGGACACAAAAGATTCCATGGCATTTTCCTGACTTGGGGATGGGGGGAGGAGGCAGAATGTTATTACCCAAGTTGAAAAAACAAAGATGGTCACCGATTACGCATAACCACCCCACTCTGCTGGAAAACGTGTTACGCGTATACGTTACAACCTTTAGGTGAACAGAATCTCGGTGGAAAATACTAACTCAGGATGAAAATGCTCATCTGCGGAAATTAATTGATTTTATGCTACTTGCCCTTACTTCCAAAAAGGAGATGAAGTCATGTTCAAGGAAATCAGACTGTCATTCCAGGACTTGGGATTCCAGGCCTATTTACCTACACTGATTACACCAAAAAATCAAATTTTGGGAGATGAGGCGTGGGCAACTAGCAAAAGCATAAATTCTTTAAAAACGACGGCCCCTCCTTCCCCCCCGACCCACCTCTCTCCACTCTTGACTCTTTCGCGTCAGAATTTATGACACTCTGGTTTTTTCCTATGACTCGTGTTTTGTCGCCGGTGTCTAATTTGGTGCTTGCTAAATATTCGTGTGGAATGACCCTCTGGCTTGTAGCAGCAGAACGTGGCGTTCTACGCTCACAATCGTGGAAATGTTTTAATGATCTCTGCTATATACGCCTGTCTCTACAGCCCCAAACCTCCCGTATCGACTGCTGTCTAATCTAAGAACAAAAGCAGCCGTAATAGTCCTTGTGTGAGCTCAGCTCACTTTTATACGTGGTCGTGTCTGCCCCGGCCGGCTGCTCAGACCCACACAAACAGGGCCCAACGCCTCCGAATTAGGAAAACAAAGATGTATTTACGTGGGAAGTTTCTTCTCAGTTGCAATTTAGAACTTTCTGGGCCTGATTTTCCATTTTCCATAAATCAAGACCCCAGCTACCCCCCAAACGTTGGGGGGTGGGGTGGGGGAGAACCCAGGCTGCATCTGTGGGCACCTCCATCAGCCTGCTGGAGGATGGAGGTGATTCGCAGCCGAACTCTGCAAAGCCCACCTTTTAAATGAAAAGGTTCAGCAGTTCTGAAGGGTCGGGGACCATCACAGGAACTCGGGCAAGCACGGAGTTCAGCTCTTGGACCGTGGCGGCAGCGTGGCCTGGGGACGCAAAGGTCTTCCAGGGACTCCCACCCCCACTGGCCACGGTTCAGGCCCCGGACAGTCGAGTGGCTCGGCCTACAGCTCTGCAGATGGGAAACCAGGATGGGATCCGGCACAGGCCGGCCCCGGACAACTCAGGCCCCCAGAGGGTCCGTCTGGTGGACGTGCCCACGTGCACCCCACGCACCGTCTGTGGGCAGGGCGGTCATGAGCTGGGCGCAGCGCCGTGAGGCGGAATCCCCGGGCTTAAATAAGTGTTTAAAAAACAAAGCACCAAACAGCCTAAAAGATTTTCCCCATGCTGAGCTGAGGGCCGAAAAGGGCCTTCTTTTTCTTCCCCTCCTCACCCGAAATAAAATGAAACGAAAGGGAGAAAAGAACAGGATCCCTAAACTGTGGACATGGCAGCATTGAAGATGCCGGATAAAATAAAAGGGCCTCTGTTTCTCAATGCAGAACCCACCCTCCCGTATGCCAGCCCAGCCCTGCCTGCCGAGGAGTTTGCAGGGAGGAGCGAGGGCGCTTTGGTGTTTTTTCTCTCGGCCACTCCTGGCACCACCAAAAACTGAGACAATCGTAATAACAGTACTAGTAAGGAGACCCCCACGACGAACCGACCCCACTGAGCACGAACGAGTAGGCCGTGCCTATTAATGCCTCCTGAAACATTCGTCCCAATTACAATCGAGCACGCGGCTACTGTAAAATAACAAACATTCATTTTTATTGTGATTCCCAAAGCCTATATAGCTTTGGATCTTAAAAATAAATGGGGCCCGGCTTCTGCATTTTCCCTGCAGGTTTCGGAAAGGCTTACTTCACCGAAGACCGGTTGGGTGGAGGGGGGGGTGGGGGTCGGAAATAGAATTTTGAATTTCGGATAACCAATTAGAGGGAAGGAAACGTAACAGGCACCGAGCACAAGATGGCAGAGCCCTCGGCTCGTCTCCAGCAAAAGAGAAGGGAAGAAGGTGACTTACCCAAGGTGCAGGAGGACGGGGAGCTTGCTCAAAAGCACGGGAGTGGAACGGGTGCCCCCTGGGCCGGCCGGGCACGGTGGCAGGAGGGGGAGGGCGGGCCCCGCCGGCCGGGAGGTGCCAGCCCCGGGTCCGACGGGCCCCCGCGCGTCCTGCTCTCTGGCCACCCTCGTCCGTCGGTCCCTCGGTCCCGGCCGGCGCGGCCTGGGCCTCGGCCACCCCGGCACCCGGAGGCAGGGCCGCCAGGAGCCAAGTGGTGCTGGGGGAGGCTCTGCCGCCAGCCCAGGAGGACGAGGAAAATGCTACTTTTGTCTCCTGCTCTCATCTGGCACCGGCTGCCCGGGGAGGGGGGGCCAGAGGCGGCCGCTGCGGCTCGGCCCCGCCCACCGGGAATTTTTGAAAGATGCTCCTGGGTGCCGGGAGGATGGCAGACGTGGCAGAGGCGGGTGGGCCGGACCCCCGAACCCACCACCAGGCGGGCGGGGGGGGGGGGCGGCCGAGAGGGAGAGGGAGGAGGCGGCAGGCGCGGCTGGCCACTCAGCGGCCGGCCGAGGAGGACGGGGGAGCCGGCCCGGCCCGGGCCCGGCCCCGGCGCCAGCCCTCCCCGTGGCCAGGCGGCGCGGCCCTGGGCGCCATGTTGCTCCGGAGGCCGGGCGGCCCGGGCCCGCCGCGGGCACAGAGGCCGCATTGTTCCCGCGCCGGGCCCGAGGGGGAGCAGGCGGCGGCCGGCACCCGGCGTGCTCCCCGGGGGGCCGGGCTCGGGGAGGGGGCCCCCCCCCACCCGGCCAGCTCCCCGGGCCCAGCCACCGAGTGAGCCCGTCCCAGTGACGCCCCGGGAGGCCGTGCCACCTCGGCCCGGAGCCCGGGCCCTGAATCGGCCTTGTGTCCGAGCGGCCACCTGACCCCGGGGCCGTGCCACCTCTCCCGGCCTCGGTTTCCCCAGCCACAGGAGGCACAGGGAGGACGGCTCCTACCACTCAGGGCTGCCGGGCGACGGAATGAAAAACGCACACGTAGGGCCGAGCACCGGGCCGGGCAGCCGGCCGCCTTGCCCAGAGGGGCCGCGAGGCCGCCATGAGGTCGGGTCCAGGCACGTCACCACACCCTCTGAGAACATCGCAGACCCCTCGGCCCCACGAAAGCCAATCCTGGCCACCACACGGGGCAAAGGTGAAGCGTGCCCGTGCTCCAGCCCTCAGACCCGGCCAGCGGGCCTGAGGGTTTTTAACGCGGTGCTCTTATTCGGAGATTTATCAGACTCCGCTGGCCTCCGCCGAAGGCGGCCGGGCCACGTCCGCGCGGCCACTCTGTCTGCCCAAGTCTCTCCCTCGGCCCTTTACGTGGCCAGGCACCTGCCGCCCCTGTGCCTGGGGAGCCCCAGGGCTGTCAGGGTGAGATGGGGGCTCCCCAGGCAGGGGGGTACAGCGTGGACTGACCGTGGCCGGGCCTGCCGCCTCGGCTCATGGGCCTGTCGGCAGCGCCTGGGAGTAAGGGGCTGCCTGGACACCTGAGCAACCGGGGACGGGAGCTCAAGCTCGGATCGGGTCGTGCCCAAGAAGGAGGTGGAGGGGCGAGGCGACTGAGCAGGAAGGAAGCAGCCCAGGAGGAGCCCTCTGGTCCTCGGGCTCTGGTCTCACGCACACCGCCACGTGACCAGCTCGACAGCTGATGCCAGAGACAAAGCAGGTAGGATTCTGATGCCACGCGCCTGACCAGGAACGCCGGGGATTCCATTCCAGGAACAGCTTGGCACAGTATCGCCACGGCCAGAAGTGGCCTCTGCTGCGCCAGCTGGATGCCCGGGAGAGAACGGCCTCCACCCCAAGGCCTGCAGCCAGCGTGGGTCTCAGGACACAACACACCAGTCAGGGTGGCCGGGCAGGTCTGGGTAACGTGACGAACAACCTGCCTGAGATTCGCCGCAGTCTCTTGCGGTTCCAAGATAAGGAACACTCGAGCCCCGCACCACGGTTTTATTATAATTTAAAATGTAATTATAACAGGCTGATTTGAATGTAAATATCGCCGTGAAACACATGAAAGGCGAATCAAGATTTAAGAGCCCCAAACCAGCAGGTAAATAGTTCAGCTAAACGCTCTTCCTGCCACTGGAGATCCCAGAATGAAGGAAGGGCGTTTCACCGAAAAACCCAGCCCTGGCCTTAGAAGCCAAAGGCATCAGGGACAACAATCCTGTTTCAATTCGGAAGGAAAATTCTATCCCTCCCTTAAAAAAAAAAAAAAAAAAAGAAGAAAAGAAAAGAAAAAAAGGCCGTTTCACTTCGTACATCCCGGGCACACGTTTCCAACCACAACCGCCAATCACTTGACAAATAATAATCCTTGCCTCTCCGGCTCACAGGTCTACTCAGAGAACCCACCTCTCAGCCATGGACGGGGCAGCAGGCCCGGCCGCGTGTTCAAGGGCCCCACTACGGCGGCCACACGGCTTTCTGACCCATCCGGAATCCGATGCAAACAAGCCTGCCATCTGGAATCTCACAGCAAGGACTGTCTCCCAGTCCAGCGTTGACTCCTGAAGCCGCCCCCACCGAGTGAAAGCTTGTATTGGGAGGGTTTTCTGCCTCATGCCATGCCATTCCAGTGTTTCCCACTTAGATTTTACCAATCCCACCCACACGGCCTCAGAAGTTGTTTTGGTCACCCCCCCCTCAAAGAGAGATCTCTTCAGAGCATTTTGGGGGGTCAGGGTAAACAGACCACAGCTGAGCGGTCCCAGGATTTAAAAAATTAAAAAAAAAAGGGGGGGATGCAAAAGCAGTTTTAAAAAACGAAACTTCATTTTTTGAAAGCCAAATATTATCATCTGCCAACAAAGACTCACGGGGGAAGGGGAAGCTTGGCAGGGAGCGGACTCTCATCCCTCACCCGGACTGGGGCCACTCCCTCCCCTGTCCTCACCCGCTTCGAAGGGGCGTCCAGGCCGAGGACCCCCTCAGCTGGCAGGGAGCCCAGGCCGATTATCCCCCGCGGCCTTTCCAATGTCCCCCCAACGCCAGGAAGACGTTCTCATTCCCGGCCCCAGGTGGATCCGTTCCTCCGAGCCCCTCGCTCGAGCCTGGGAGCCGGGCCTGGCTTCTCAGGGCGCCTTCCTGGCTGCGTTGGGGCTGGCGATTTAGCAGGAACGGGGCTGGACCCTATCCACAGAGCAGGAAGAGGGAGATGGCTACTGGATAAGCGTCAGAGGGAAGTTCTGTTCATTTTAGTAATTCAGAAAACGTCCGTCCAGTGCTGACTCCGGGCCGGTTTGTCAGGAGTGACAAACACACCCTCTCCGGCCAGCGAGGGTACGTGAGGGTTAGCGTGCGGCTTACCCGTGGCAGGCCGGACTCCCTGACAGCCTGCGGACTCCTCCCGAGTTCATCGGAGAATGGATTCTGGGAGGAGTAAAGGGCCCCAGAAAGTCACAAATATTACCCAAAATCGCCCTCGATGGCTTCCTCCTCCGGGAACGGACCCTTCCTCGAACAGTCCCGATTTTCCTCACTTGCCCTGGACTACCCATCACCTCCAGCAGACAAAGGCCCAACGGGATCTAGCCCAAGGGAGGGTCCCTCCAGCCCCCACCATCCAACACCCGGAAACCTGGCCACCTTTCCGGTGCTTGCGAATGTGCCCTCGCACCCTTGAGAAAGAGATCACAGAAGGGAAAAATTAAACTTGAGAAAGTTAGCCTCCACTCAACAAAGAAAGCCAGACGTTCCCGCTGAATTTTCCAAGAACCATGGGTCAGGGGGGCTTTCTCTTTTCCCTTTCTATAAATCTCGGTCCCTGACTGGGTTCTGAGGGCCTGTGATACCCAGATACTCGAGCTCTGCCGGCCCAAGCCAACGGGACACTGGTCAGCCCTGGAAATAAGCATTTCGTATGAAAGATCCATTGTCTCTGCCTGAGAACAGTTATTGCCTTTTCTCGGTCCTCAGCCACATAACATCAGGACGCCCAGGCTCCTTTCTTGTCCGGACAACATGTTTTCAGCAAGGCCAATCTCGCTGGGTCTTCCTGAACCATCAGCGAAGAGACAAGATTCTCCTCAGCGAAGTGTTCTGGTGAACGTATGCTTGTATTCGGCCAAAAAGCAATTAGCTCATCAGTGGTGAAACCCTCCCACCAAATCGCCAGCCGCATTGCCAGCAAGATGCTGGCAGCTGCTGTGGCCACTCTGGACCCCCGAGTCGCGACATCCTGCCCTCATTCTTCCCCCAGACCCTGAATAGGTGAGGGGCACACGTCAGACCCTGGGGTCGGCGCCCAAGTGACCTCCTCAAATGCCATTCCCGGGGCGGGGAGGAGGTTCCACTCCTTCCTCTGGGAGCACGTCCCGGGACCTCCAGAGGCCTTGCCCCCCCTCTAGTGCCCCCAGTGCATCCTATAGCCAGGTCCCCGTGGGAAGGAAAGCCCTATTTGCAAGCTCCTCGCAGTCTACCAGATAGGAAATATCAAAGTTCATTTGTACCACCACCTGCGGGGCGGGGGAGTGAACTTGTAGGTGCCCTTTCTAGTGAAACCAAAACCGGACTCCCTGTTCCTTAGAAACTCAAAAATATAATCGTCACTAGCAATAAAAATGGCGATTACCATTTACAACAATAACAATGACAACAGCAGCAGCCATTTATGGCTCCCTGCCACGTGCCAGGAACCGTGCTCCGTGGAATTCACGGTGCCTGGACGCTCCAAACGACCCTCCGAGGTGGGATTTATTACTCTTGCTCTAGGACTTGGGGTACAGGACTCGGGGTACAAGGATATGCCCTGTCCGGGGTCACACAGTGAGCCAGGGGCAAGGACGGGACTGGAGCTGCCCGATGTGAGCCGGGACACCCCCTTTTAATGGGGTGCCTGCAAGAGTATCCTCCCTTCTCCCCAGACGTGCAAGCACACCGTGTAAGCCCAACGAATACCAAGCATGATGGTTTTAAGCTGTTTTCCTGGCTGGCCCGCAAGGGCCTCCCTCCCTTCCCAAACACTGGTTTCCCTGGACAGCAGGGAGTGCTTGTTCAGAGAGAGTGCCCGGCAGGGTAGGCAAAGCCCTCCGGACCCTCTCTCAGCCCCAGGGACTGCCTTCCACTCAGGCCTCATCCACACCAGGGCAGAACAGGCCCTGGCCCGACACCCTTCCGAGGACGAGAGCAAGCAAGACTGGGTCACAGACGGCCCCATCAGGTGCAAACCACACAGAGCCAAAAGTCATCCTGCTGTAAACCTCCCGGCTGTTCCCACTGAGCAAAGCAAACTGCCGTCTGCACCTGTTCAGGTGGTGCGTGGAACCTGGTCACAGCAGAGACCTCCTCGCCACACACTGCCCGTGCCGAGCAGCTGGCCCCCACCAGCACCCCGGAGACCCATCGCCCAGGATCTGGGGCCTCCAGCGGCCAAAGGCTGGGCGTGACACAGCCCCAAGTACAGGCGACAAAACACTACAGGGCTGGCCCCGGCTTAAAACAAAAATGGAAATACCAGGGCCATCCTCCCACTCGCCCACCACAGTCCACGAGTCCCTATGCCCCTGCTTAGCACATTCTTCCTATTAAATCCAGAAGTGACAAAAACCAGACGGGTGCCAGTTCGTTTTTGGAACCTTGACTTTGGTGTGCATGTCCTCAAAAATAAAACGTGCCTGGATGGGCTATCCCAACATGGTAGGAAGCCCCTGGTGGGGGCCCAAGCCTCCACTGAAACTGGGCTGGCTCTGAGAATCAAGGACAAAGGCAAGACAGGACAGCGTTGGTGCTGAGATAGTGCCTCTTCCCGGGGGCGGGGGGGGGGGGGGGGAATGTTTACTAGAGACACTCTCAAGCCCATCACATTCCATGCGCCAGGGGCACACGTTGGCGGGGGAGATGGGCCTTGGCAGCTTTGACAAATAGCAAGCCCCCACGAAGTGGCCCTGGGGGTGCCTCCTTGGATGCTCAGGCTTTCCCTGCTCCCATAGGCCCACGGAGAGGGAGCAGCGGACACCCCTTCTTCGGGGGTCTGGTTTAATCCTGGGGTATTCCCTAGGAGCCTCAGCAGGAGGCCACACCTTCCTGCCCATCGTGAGACGCGTTACAGGTCCTCCGTGGACCTGGGGAAAACATCTCCTGCGTTCTGCAGGCGAGGATCCGATGGAACTCGAGCTCTTTCTAATTACTAACCCGGTCACCGCCGACGCCAAGCAGCAGCTCCATTTCTGCGCCCCCATCCCCGAGATCGCTCCCGAAGGGCCCACCCGGGTTTCACGGCTCCTAACTGCCTCTCGTAAAGTCATAAATAAAAATCCAAAACGGAGGAGGTGGGGAGGTGGCTCGGGAGAGGAAGATGAGGGCCTAGCAGAAAAGACGGCCGCCGGGTCCGTTCTACGGCACTGAAGCAAACTTCCAGCCTCTGTGCCGGGGTTGGCCAGATCTTACTGAGGTGGTCTCCTCTTTCCTCTGGGCTCTAGGGAACCAGGCAGCCCGGGGAGAGGTTGTCGTGAGGCAGGCCTGGGCTACTCAGGCCTCCATCCACGTTCCCGGAAACACGGCATTCAGGAGCCAGCTTGCAACTCTGGGGTGTTATGGAAACAGGCCCCCACTGCCCATTATTTTGTGGTCAAAGGACCCGGCGAGGTTCTCCAAACCACATCAATAAGATGGGGAGAGCAGAGGGGAAATCACACCTGTGATACGATGGTATTAAAAAGCTGAATCAATCCGCCCCCCCCCATGGGTTTCACTTTAACGGGATAGGTATATGAGAGCGCAAGTATGCATTTGAAAATCCCAAATGGCCAGAACCAACGAACGAAAATGCAACGAGGACAGTGCTGGCCTGTGGAGACCGCCTTGGCTTCTGAAAGCCAACTTTGAAGAAATTAATTTCAGCGTTACCTTAAAACCCTGTAATTACGGCAAACGCGCATTCCTTCACCCATGTCTCGCTCCCCACAAACTCCCCAGGGCCGCCGGCTGGGCCTGTGTGTGAGCCACCTATAAAGGGGGATTTATTACGAAAAGTTATGAGTTGTTTTTCGTTTTATGCCACCATAAACAAGAGCCTCCACACAAGGGCCTTTCACTTGCTGGGCCCAGCGGCTGCCAACGCTTGACTGAGGGCCCCCTAAATCGGCTCTCCATAAATGCTTGACCAGCAGAAAGAAAGAATAAATAAATGAATAAATAAATAAATAAGAAGCAACAATTTCCCTGATGTAGGAGGGAATGAAAGATGTCAGTTTTTCCAAACAAGAAAAAAGAAAAAAAAAAAGCGATCCCAGCGTCCAAATAACCCTTCCAATCGCATCAAACCTAAAAACAGATGCTTTCTCTTTTCCTTCTATTCTGTTTAAGACGCCTGCCAGCACTATTTACTTTATGCGTTCAACAAAATTCTCTCTGGCAAACGGTCCGCACACCTGAGATCAGGAGCTGTATTTCACGAATTCCAAGTTCCTGCATTTTAATGACGGCCCCGCGGAGTTCTTGCCAAGCTGGCCAGGCTTCAGGTTCAAGAGCAACCTCCTCCGTCTGTGGAAGGCCTGCCCTACAGGCTCTTCTTAGAAATCCCTTCATTAATATTTAAATACTCACTAAGTAGCGAAAGTGAGAAATGCACTTACCATCCTCAGGAGTCGCCCGGAACCCGATGGTGACCCCGGGACTCGCAGGTCGACCGCCCTTGCCGGAGGAACGCGCCCGGACGCAGCCAGCGCTGCGCTGTGGTGCCCACACCGCACAGGCCCCGGGCGAGCGACGGGTATGCGTCCTGGGTCCCAAACGCTTCCCTCCTTCACGCGTGCGAACCGCAGAGAGCAGCGCGGTGCCATCTCCCGCAACTCTTCGCAGGGCGGGACGGCTCCGGGACGGAGACGGCCGGGCGAAGCGCACGGCCAGGCCCCACTCTCCCGGTCCCGCACCGCGCCGCTCCTCCTCTGTGACTCCGGCTTGCCCGTACGGAACCACCGGACCTCTCGGGAGGAGCGGCCGGCAGAACCCGGTCTCCGCATCCGAGACTAGCGCCTCGAGGGACCTTTGTCCGGGACGAAAACGAAAGCGCGCCGCGCCGGGGGCGCCCACGCCCTGCCGCGGAGGTCCGGGCCGGCGCGCCCCGCGACTTTCTCCAAGTTCACGTGCTTCCCCGGCGGGCGGGCGGCGCGGGCCCGAACTTGCAGGGCCGGGTCGTCGGGCGCGCTGCGGGTCGCGGGCGGGCTCCGGGCGGCCCGGCGGCGCGGGCCGGGCACAATGGGCGCCGCCGGGCGGGCGGGCGGGCGCGGGGACAGCGTGGGCCCGGCTGCCGCGCGGCCGCTCGTCTGGCTCGGCCCGGGCGCCGAATGCGGCGGCGGCGGCTTGGCACAGACGCGCCGCGCGCCCGGTGCATGCTAATGGCCGGCGGCCGCGCCATGAATTATTCAGCAGCGGCGCGGAAAGGGCGAGCGCGGCGCGGAGGGCGGCCCGGCCCGCGCGTCCCCCGCCGCTGCGAAGCCGCCGCGGCGACTTCCCAAACTTTCCCCGGTCGGCACCGAGGATGCGGCCCCCGCGGCGCCTCCGTCCCCGCCCGAGCGCGCCGGCCGCGCTTCCCACGTTGCCGCCTATTTTATGTCTTTTGTCTCGGAGTTGGCACCTGTCCCAGAGAGCGCGTTTCCCTGCCCACCCCTTCGCCGCCGGATCGGGGCGGGGGAGGGGGTACAGGGGACCCGGAGAGGAGAAGACGGGGAGGTGGGGGGAAGCAAGGCGCCTACGGGCCCCGCAGCCAGGAAAGACCTCCCGGGGACAGCGGCCGTGCCCGCGCGCCCGGGCGCCTCTGTTCCGCGGGGAGGTCAAGTCTTCGGCTGTGCCCAGAATACCAACGAGGCCTCCGCCCCCCCCCCCCCCCGCCGCGGCCGTGCCCGCTGCGGGCGAGGACGGACCGCGGCCCCTCCCCGACTCCCCCCTCCGCCGCGCACCCTCCTCCCGGGGCCCGCGCGCGCGGGCGGGGCGGGAGGCGCGAGCAGCGGATTCGCCGCCCGAGCCCCGCGCCTCGCCCCGCAGCCCCGCGTGCGCGCCCCCGCGGGCACGCCGCCCCGGGCGCTCCCCGCCGCGCGCCCCCGGCCCGCGGCCCCGCCCGCCTGCCGGCGCGGCCAGGGGGGCACCGCCGCGAGGACCCATCCGTCTCCGGCTTCGCGCCCCGGGGCCGCGCGGCTGCTGGGGCGGGCAGGCGCGAGCCCTGGCCCCAGCTCGCCCCGCCGCCCTGGCACCGAGGCGGCTGCCGGAACGCGCTCGGCGGCCGCGTTCCGAGGCTCCGGCTGCCATGATTGCGGGCAGCGGGGCGCGCGCGCAGGCTCGGGCCCGACTCGGGGACCCCGGGCGGACCGACGGTCTCTGGCCTGCGCGCAGACCCGTGCGCGCCGCGGAGAGCGGCTAGGGTCGCCGGGCTCGGCACTGCAGGGGCCAGCGTGTGCCACGGAGCTCTAGACGAGGTCCCGGGACAGGGCTCGGGGTACACGGCGGCGGGCTTCCCCCGGTGCAGGGCGCGCGCCAGGGCGACCCCGCGGCGGCTTTCCGGACGGCGCGGGTCCGGCGGAGGGAGGGGCGCGGTGCCAGGTGGGGGGGGGGCGCTGCACGGGATCTGGTGAAATGGAGAGGGGTAACGCACTGAGCCCAGAGATGGAGGGGGTGTGCAAGGTGCCTGGCGGAAGGGGGTGCCCTCACGGTGCCGGGAAGGCGTGGGATGGCGGGGCACCGTGCCCAGAGCCGCTGCCCAGCTCCGAGCTCGCTGTCTTCCTTCCCCGCAGAAACAACTTCCTGCTCCCCTGGCCCGGAGCGTAGGAGCTGCGGAGAGAAGTTCTAGGCCGCAGCTTTGCTCTCTCCGAGACCGACGACTACACTGCAACACCCCGGGGCCGCGCGGTTCCCTCCCGCGCCCCCTTCCGGGGGTCGCGACAGGCAGGGCTCCAGGGCCCGGACACTGGTTATAATGCCAAGGAGGCCTCAGCAGCTTGAACCGCCGGCTCCGCGGGGGCGCCTGAGTGGTTTCCCCGCAGAGAGGCCGACCTGGGCCTCCGTCGCTCGGGGACGACACCGGGTCACTATGCTCGGACCCCCTCTCCCTGTCCAGGCATGCCCTCTCTCAGAGCCAGATGGACCTGGCTGTCCCAGGACGCCCGCGACGGGGGCCCGAGGGGAACAAGGTCTCCTGGGCCCCATCCCAATGTCTCTCTGTGCCTGTCTCCCCCCAGCGCCCCCCCCCCAGCCGGCCTTGGCATTCTAACCAGTGTCCCTTGACGTCACATCTCGCCATTTCTGTCAACCAATTGAAACTTGCTCGTTGTCATAAAAATATATATACTTTTTATGCCATTGGTACATTCAAAAGTTCCTCGTGTGCCCTTGCTTCCCAGGAAACTCCATTCCATATTGGATTGGACTGCCCAGAAAGAGGAAACTGGCCGCTCGAGGCAGGGCTGGGCTGGGGCCTGGGTTGCCCACCCACCCACCCACCTTGGAAGCTCTCTAGGCCCCTATGACCTTGGCCTTGAACTGTGGCTGGACACCCACCTGTGAGATACATGGTTTCACGGGGAGGGGAAAAGGTCAGGATATACTAAGGAATCTTCCCAAATTGCTTTCCTGGGTGTTAGACTCTTAACCGTGGCCTCTTTTTAGAGGCAGTTTTTCTTATTTCTCTGAGAAAATCGAGTTTTAGAAAATGGAGTAGAAATGTTTTCCGGTGAGTCTTTTCATTGAAATGCTGACCAACTTTCACTTTTCACAGCAGAGCAGAGACAGCCCAAGCCGGGTGACTTCACGATGGGGTGGGTTTCACTCTTTCCCCGAGGAAGGTCCGGGGTGGCCCTCCCAGCCTCAAGGACCGTGGCGTCCCAAGCTGGGTGCCCAGGAATTCTGTGCTCCTCCTTCCTCAGTAAAGGACACCCTCGTAGCAGCTCCAGGCTTAGGAATGCCGTGTCTGTATTCTAGCAATACGGCAGAACTACGCCTCTTGTCTAGCACCCGTCCTTTATAATCTTCTTCCCTGTTACAGCTCCCAGCCCTGACTAGGCCTGTGGGGTAAGAGAGCACGTCCTACAAACTGAGTATGTGCAAGGCAGTCCCAAAGAGCCACCCAGAACCCTCTATCACCTCCCCCCGCTGCTGCGGCCACACCGAGGAAGAACCCAAGCACCACTTGCCATTATACACGCCCCCCCAGCCCCCCATCTCTACTGCATGGTTCAACGGCTTTAAAAAAAAAAAAAAACCCATCAGACATTCTGTGGCTTAGCAACTTTGGGGACTCCAGAACAACAATACTTTTCGAGACTGGCTGAATGCAGAGATCTAAACACACTAAGTCTCGGGCCCTTTTCATACCAAACCTTGTTTTTCCAAAATAATGAGCAAGCTCGGTAACTACTGAACGGGGATTTTGAAAATAAATATATGGTTACTATTTTCACATAAAACCGTTCCCCAAGTGCTAACTCTAGAGATATGTATACCTCTGTGATAACGTTCTCTCACACACACACACACAAACACACACTGCACTCCAACAACTGCACTCTAATCTATTGATAATCACTTTCCTAAACACTATAAATATTATAACTAATGTGATACATGTTTTGTGATTCCGTTGGTGGATTAAAACATTGAATTTAAAAAGCCACAGAGAAAAAGAGATTATCTTACATTATGCTACTTACAACTTTTGTTCCTTTGGCACAAATACAAATTTGACAACGGTATCATTACGGAAGGCAGTGACTGAATGCCAGCATATTAACTTTGTAATTTTCACCTGAAATCATTGTATAATCACACCCGAGTTGCTAACCTTTTTATTAGCTGATTTTTTTTTCTTGCTCTCACACACATTAATAAGTTAATTTGATGCTGTTTTCCGCCCCCTCCTAATTTTTATTTGGTAAAACAAGAAATCGGGTGAGTCAGAACCATATTTGAGAACACGCACTTTTTTTTTTTAATCCTCTCTATACTTGGCAAGGATTTACATATAATTTGGTTACAAATTCAGAAATCAAATTCTGCTTTATTCAAGGAAAATAATAGCTTTCAGGTAATTCCACTGGCTACTATTCAGGTTGGTTTTTTAAAGTCTTTTCCCAACTTGCTATCATATTACGTTATTCAGAGCAAATAATATTAACAAGTGTGCTCAAATTCTCAAAACAGAAACCTGGAACATTTACTTTGTTGGTGAGTGTTATTATGATGGATAGGCTTCCTGGAGAAAGAACTTGGTCTGGGTCTGTGAGCCACACCGTGCCTAAGGTCAGATGTTGAAAAAAATAAGTCATAGGAAGGCTCTCGATACACCAGGATGTTTATAGTATCGGCCTTATACAGTTATTTTTTCCTGATTTCTCCCAAGATCTGCCTAATGGGAATGCAGCTGGCGACTTCCTGCTCTGCCTCCGAGCCCGTGTCCCCGGCCCAGCGTCCGGCCTCAGAACAGCCCAGAAGGCCGCGGGCACTCCAGTTTACTGTCCCTTTTCCCTACGCGGCGACTTCTAATAGTTCAAAAAAAAAAAATTCGGTGTACAAGACATTCCAAGGACTTAGTAAACAGATGCGTTTAATCTCATTAAAAGCAAGCAGGATGCGTGTGAGTGAAAACTTACATTTTCACTTGGGTTTTGAACAGTCAACTTCGCACACTCGAGAAGAACCATGCTTTCAAAGCTGCCCAATCAGCTTGAGATTGTGAGAGCGCGGCGGCTCCTGGGTTAGATACCCCTTCTTTAGTCATCCCAGACAATGTGCCCTTTTGAGGAGCTGCTAAGAAGCTTTGGGTGCTGTGTATAAAGGCAAAGCAGGCTTATGATTTTTTTCTTTTCTTTTTTCTTTTCTGTTCTGTTCTGTTCTCTTTTTTTTTTCTTTTTTTCTTTTTTTGGTTTTTTGTTTCGTTTCGTTTCGTTTCGTTCGTTTGCTTTTGTCTCAAAGTAGTTTGCCGGTTTGGGATTCCGTTGGGCTCTGCCTGTTTTGTGGTTGCGTGTACCCCTACTTGTGCACACTAACCCGCCGGCATCAATTTGCCTTGGGAAAGCCCTTGGTTTTTTTCCTACAGAGACAGCCGAGGAAGAGGAGAGGGGAGAAAGAAGCCTGCTCGTGTAGGTGCAGGTAAAACGAGTAAAAGATAATTGAGTTAGGCTCTCGGGCCGGGGAAGGAATGTGAGCAAGCATCCACACAGAAAGGATTCCTTCCTTCCAAGCATCATGAACCATTTTCAAAATCTTTTGCTTTAGTTCCCCCCATTTCATGTTAAACTTGGCATTCGTTCACTAGCAACCGAAATAAAACTCTGGCCACAGGACAAGCATGTTTGAGAAACAAAGCAGGGGGCAAAACTCCACATTAGCAGCCCTCTCCCCCACCAAACACCGAGCATGCTGGTAGACCATTCCAGAAGGCTGCAATAAATATGTGCTCGATTGCGCACACACACCTAGTGAATATACCGTATATAATACACACAGGCTGGTAACCACAATTCCCCCTTACAGAGAGGGCACCTGGGTGGCTCAGTCGGTTAAGCGTCTGTCTGACTCTTGATTTCGGCTCAGGTCATGATCTCCAACGGTTCGTAAGATCAAGACCTGTATCGGCCTTCAGCGCAGAGCCTGCTTGGGCTTCTCTCTCGTTCCCTCTCTCTCTCTGCCCCTCCACTGCTCTCTCTCTCTCCCTCAAAATACATAA
Source organism: Lynx rufus (assembly GCF_022079265.1). Taxonomy (NCBI): domain Eukaryota; kingdom Metazoa; phylum Chordata; class Mammalia; order Carnivora; family Felidae; genus Lynx; species Lynx rufus. Next base: position 138,323,004 of record NW_025814889.1, on the reverse strand, counting down.
ATAAACATTAAAAAAAATTTCTCCTGGCAGATGAAAAATTACAATTCATCTTTTTCACTCTGAAGTAGTCAGAGTGACTACTTTGAATAAGTCAGGAAAAATGAATTCAGGATGACAGGCCAGTACTCCTGGTTACACACATATACACCAAATGGTAAAGCTAGGTTCTCAGCATTATATAAGGAATTAGAAAAAGCACAGAACAGACTAAAGTCTTTAAAAATCAAAATTAACTCTCAATGAGACGTGGGTTCTGAATTTAGTCGCTCAATTCTGCAATTCCTAAAATGGAATCATCATCAATTGGGAAATTAACATTTTCCTGAAGAATTTAGGATGCCACGTGTAGCAAATTTGTGTTAGCAATTAAAGATGGATTGGAATTTGTAATTTAACAGTTGCCAGTAGACAAAGTTACCTACTCGCACAAAAATGAAAAGACATCAGAAAATCTGAAAAGAACTTCTCTCCCCAAATAGCCAAAGAATGCCTTCGTTTCTCAGTTGAAAGCCTTGATTTATTTGAAATGTTTTTGCACCTTATCGACCCTTTATCCGGAGCCTGAAACAGTCACTGACTATTTCAATGACTATATATTCTTTTTGAACCACATCTAAGCAGACCTGAGCTATTAAAAATTTAAAGCAATGTTAAACTAAAAACTGTCAAATGTTTTTGTTTTTTTTTTTAATTTTCTAAAATAATGCTGAAAGTCAGTTGAATTTTTTTCTCCCCCACCCCAGCTGAAACGAAAACTTTAGGACCATTTCTTAGCCATACAGTTCCTCAGTGAGCTAGGTAAATTATAAGCCCTTAGAATAAAGAAAAAGGAAATAAAGGAAATAAATCCTGAGTTAGAACTCAAAAGGTTCATTGTTAAATTGCAAAGGACAGCAGGCATGTTTTTTAAAACGAAGATTTCACAGGTCCGTTCTTTAAAATATTGTTGCAACAGAACCCAAGCAAGCTACCTACAAAGTGATCACGTACAGAATGAGGGGTTTTTGAGGTGACAATTTCAAGTTGTTGGAAATTTGACCACAGTGGTCTTGTCAAAATACTCCCATTTTATTTTCTTAAAATCTGATTTCACACAACACGGGCGAGTAATTTGCTTTATATAGAAGGACAGCCTCTTTTTTTTTTTTTTCTTTTTCTGTGTCTAAATATCGTAGCTTTTAGATGTGGTTAACACAAAGACAAAGTTAAGGCTGGATTTTTCACAGATGCCCTTTCTACGAAAAGTAACGTTTTAGCTAAATTTATCACTGCAGGACAAGATCATATTTAATGGCTGCAAAGAAAAAATACTGAAGAAGGAAAAAAAAAAAAAAAAAGAAGGCCGACGCTTTTGTCCTGTTTTGTTTCTGGCTATTTCTAGAGCAACTTTTGGTGTCACTCCTAATATTAAAAGGACATGAACTTCATTTTTCTTAAAGAAAAGAAAGTAGTAACGTAGGCAATCAGGCAAGGGTGGCATTAATCTTGAAAATAAGAGTCCATGTAATTTTCACATGAGGAACATATATTGTAAGAATTTCTTTCAAAATAAGGAGAGGTGCACACAGGCTTGGTTCCCCACGATGCTCCCAGGCAGTGTTTTTTTTTTAACCACCATCAAAGGCTCGCACCTTTGCTAATTTCTTTCCATTGACCAGTTTTTCGACTCTGCCTTCTAAACATGCTGCGGGATCCTGCTTCCAAAGTGGCCCCTTCTGCGTCTTCTTGTCTAGGAGGAGTGACTGCCGCCTCCTGCCCGCACGCTGACAGCCCCGAAACTGGCATTCTACTCTCACACGTAGAATGCCGGAAACTTCTAGGAGGGCTCCAAAGCTCACCGGGAAACTTCTCTCGCCGGGGGAAAAAAAAAAAAAACTTCGCAACGCACACCTGGATCTACAGATTCGGAAAAACTAACCAGCTGTGGCCGAAAACCAAAACACTCAACCACCCGAACACGGTCTGCAAGAAACACAGAGCCCTTTGACACCATGCAAAGGCTTGTAAATAAAATCGCTCCAAGGCAGACAGGCTGAATGAGACTCTTAAGACAGTCAGTTGGTGCCTCGAAATTTAAAATTAGAACATTAAATGTTAACAACACGAGGATATCCTGGGATACATGTGTGTGCGCATGTGCACGCACTTGCCTCTGTGTGTGTGTGTGTGTGTGTGTGTGTGTGTGTGTGTACATGTGTGTGTATGTATATAGGAAGAAGAGTTTTGCCGCCCTACGGCTTGGAGCTGATCTGAGGTCCAGCAGGGGCGCCCCTAACCAGGCAAAGGGCAGGCCCTACCCGAATTCTCTTGGGGGTCACTTCCCTTTTTATGACACATGTGCAAACACCCAAAGCCAGTGAAAACACAACCTGCTGTAGACGACAAGGACCGATCTCACATACAGACAGTCTCTCCTTGGAATAAAAAAATCGTGATTTGTGGATAGCAAACCAAGCTGACCTCATTCTTTGTCACCAGGACAAACGCGGCAAGGCCAGTGTTGGGGGCCAGCGTCGACGTGTGCTCTCTGCACCTGCAGCTCCGGGAGCCACGTGAGCTGGGTTCTTCAGGGAGAAGCGGGCTGGGCCAGGGGTTTGGGCCCCGCAGACCCTTACCCTAACCAGGCCAGGAGTGGCCGCAGACAAGAGTCTGGGCTCGGACTCTGGGATAAACATTCAAGGTTCTCAGGCGTATGTGCCAGAAGGAAGAGGGTCTCTGGAACCGTCACATCCAATCCCCCAAATTGGGGGCCATCTTGGCGTCAGGTCCAGAGGCCTTGAGGGGACAAGGATGTTCTTTATCTTGCCCAATTTCTCCCCAGGCTTGGCCCGCATCCTTCTTACAGCTAAGGCAGCGGGTTTCGATACAGCTCAAGTCACCAAAAACACCCAGAGCATTCGGCCTGTGCCAGGTACCGCAGGGTCCCCGGGAGTTTCGATCATACAACAGCAGCCTATAGTACAGGGGTTTTCCTAAGGCAATAAGGACAGCATCTCAAGTACCTACAGCAAGTACTTCATAATTTACAGCGTTCTCACCCACCTGAGGCTCATGGGATCCTCACGACCCAAGAGGAAGACAGAATAACAATGATCACGCCTCCCTAAAGGCCAGGGAAACTGAGGCCCAAGTGGACGGAACAGTGACTTGGCCTAATACCGCACAGACCCGGGACCAACACACGCCACTTTGTTATTTTGGCTTTCTTTCTCTCTCTCTCTCTCTCTTTTTTTAAAAACATCACCACCCACCGCTTCCTACTCATACACACATAGGCTTATTTTATAGGTAAGAACCGTTCCCAGGAAAAACAGAGCCCCATTGAAATCTGGGTCCCAGACCTGCCTTAAGCGGGCCAGCTTTGGCGATCCCCCACCCCTGCGGCCAGATTCGGTCATCTAAGGCGTCCACCCTTCCCAGCCAGGTGCATCCTGATCTCGCCCTCAAATCTGGGCTGGGATGCGTCTACCTCCGGTGTAAAATCACAGCCACAAGCTCGCGGCTGGGCCGGCCAGAGTCCTCGTGACAAAGCAGCCTCGCCAGAGCCGGGGGGTTGCAATGCCCTCTGTCCACCACCCCTTCTGCCGGGGCGTGCGCAGCACCCCGAGAGCAGGGTCTCCCCAGTCAAGCAGCCAGGGTGGCTCTGAGCCCCACCTGAGCCTTCTCCCGCCTTCAGCCCTCTGTGAACCTGGCAGCCCACTGAAAGTCGTTTCAATATAAATGGCCAAGCAGGTGACCAGGACGGCCGGGGGGGGGGGGGGGGAAGCTCCAAGTCTCACACTGGCAAGGACCACTGACGACTGGCTGCCTGCAGAGAGCCTCTCTGGGGCAGTTCTCTCCTGGAGCGGTGGCCAGGGGCCTGGGCCCACACATCAGCATTCTGCAGGGGCACATGTAGGCTGACCTGATGGTGTTACGGCGCCTCGGAAAAGAGAAAGGACAGGTGGTTGCTGCGGCAATGGGGGACCGACAAAGAGGAAGGGATGTAGAAAGACAGACCTGGGCTCTTCAGGAAACAGTCCTGGGGAAGGTGAGGGCAGCACGGCATGCTTCCAAAGGGTTTCCCTTTGCAGCTGAGATCTGAGCCACACACAGAAATGTACTGAAGCACCCGCCTCCCCACCAGCTCGCTCACATGCGGGACCCCCCACCTGGGCTCCAGCCTCACGACAGCAAGCCACAACTCCGAATCTTCCCGAAGCCAAACTCCAAGCTCGAATATTCCACCCCCAAACCAGCTCAGAAACAAACCTAACATTTAAAAGGGCCTCCAGAACAAAGCCAGGTGAATGCAGCTATGAAATAAATGAGGAGGGCGGTGTGAGGGCCTGGCCTGACCTGACCGAGAACTAGAAGACACCCTGATGTTCCTCTCCAAACGCAAAGCCTTCTAAGACTCCTTTCTCCTGTTTCCTTTCTGCACCTTAATTACAAGAGAAAGTGCTTTAAAAAAAAAAAAAAAGATTAAGAAAAATCTTAAAAAAAAAAAAAAAAGTTGCAAGGAGCTAGGTCTCCAAAGCTTTGGGGGATAAAAATTATAACCTTGTCCTGAATGTGAGGGAAAAACAAAGCACACAGAGGCCATGGAATGATCGAGGCCTGACCTTAGCATCAACTGCCTTCCTGATACCTCTGTGACCCCAGTCTTACCTAGAACTACCACCAGACTCCGGCAAGGTGGTGAAGCCTGGTGGGCAAAGGGTCTAAAGGTTCCAGCTTTCCCTCAGTGGGACTCAGAATTCTGCTTCACGGATCTCCTTTGCTTTCCCATCTGCCTGATTCCCAGCAGAAATAAAGAGCAGAGAAAGAAAAGACAAGTCACAGTAAGCCTCTCCTCTCCGCACCTCCGCCGTACCTAAAGGGCGCTGCATAGAGGTGGCTTCTGTTGGGGTCCCGGGGCCCTTTTCCCAGGGGGACAGGCACCCACGTCGCTGCGGTGGCGGTCTAGGGTCCGCCCGCGGACCCGGCGCATCGGCCGCCCGCGGCTAGTCTCCTGCAGCGGGTCGGGGCTGGGTAGGGGGACACGACTGCGTCCGCACCTGCTCCGGCGGCGAGGAGGCCTGCGAGCGCCTCCTCCTGGCAGCCCCCGGGCTCGCGACACAGGGAGGCGGGCGGGGTCGGCGCGGGGCCGGGTCGGCAGCGGGTCTGGGGCCTGCGGTCTACACCCCTCGGAGAGCGGAGGCTGAGGTCCCAGCCTGCGGCCGGGTCGACCTGGGCCGGGGATCGGGCCCTCAGCGGGGCAGGGCGCGCGGGCCGGGGTCCGAACCGAGGTCTGGAGTCTGCGTGGGGCAGAGATCGGGATCCGAGCAGGGGTCCCGGGTCCGAGTCCGAGTCCGAGTCCTGCCGGGGTCCGGGGGCGGGGGTCTCAGTCCGCGTCCGGTGCGGGTCCGAGTTCCAAGGCGAGCCGGGGCCCCGGGTCCGGGTCCGCGCGGGGGGTGCGAGGTCTGGGGTCGGGGTCCGGGTCGGGGTCCGGGTCCAGGCCCTAGCAGGCGCCGGGGTCTGGGGTCCGCGGCGGCAGCCTTGGCGGCGGCACGCGCCCCAATTAGCCGCGGCGGGCGGTGGGTTGGCCCCATTGAGGGCGAACAAAGGGCGCGACCCCGGGGTCAGGGAGTCGCGGGCCGGGCGGCCGCCGCTTTGTTCGCCCGCCCTGTTTACTTTGCCGAAGGAAAAGCGCACAATATATTGACTAAAGCGGATTAGAGGGTCGCGCCCCGGAGGCCGGCGGGACCTCCCAGCCGGGCCTACCGCGTGCAGACCCCCTTCCCGCCGGCGCCCCGGGTCGCCGCCGGCCTGGCCTCCGCCCCAGCCCGCCGAGACAGCCGGGGAAACTGAGGCCGCGCCAGCCAGGCCCTGACGGGGGGGCCGGGGGGAGCAGGAGCGCGGGCGGAGGGCCGGCCGGGGGGCCTGGAGGGGGACTCTGCGGACGGCCCGCGGGTCCCCGGTGGGTCCCCGCGGGTCTCGGCTCACCTGCGCCCCGTGGCGGGCCGCGCAGGGTCACTCGGGCCTTTTGAGCCGGTGGGGGGTGGGGGGGTGGGAGGCACTGCGTTCCTTCCCCGACCCCTGCGTCTCAAAGATTCTCGCCTGCCCAACGCGGCTGCTCCTGGGAATTCATTTTACAGGGAAGAAAAATGACACTTGCTCGACGGCTAAGGTATTTTAGATGGAAACGTGGACGGACTTTTCCCCGCATCACAAAATCCTGCAGCATTACGGTTAAAAAAGAAAATTCCCGCCTCGTGTCTTGACGCAAGAGATGCTCCCGTGCATCTCCAGCTGTGAGTCAGCAGGTGACTTATAAGGCCACAGGAGAATATTTTGGGATATGGAAGTCCTGCAAAGTGCAGCTGGGGGGGTGGGGGGGGGGTAGGGGGGTGGAAGAACGTTGTTTTGTTTCTTTTTTCAAAGAAGGCGAGCAAACATAAATAAACCACTAAGATTTCCACCCAAAGTCCACAGTTTATGATCTGACGTTATGAATCCAAGATCTCTGTGTTCCTCCGGATAAGAACTTGAAGAATCTTTTAAATGGCCCTTAAACACCCAGCAGCAGAAGCAGAATGCAGAAGTCCCAGATGGAGCGCAGGGTCTAACTATGGGTGGCCGCTCATCCAAAAAAGTATCCAAGAAGAACAAGAATGCCTTTTTTCCCTTCTTAATGCTATGACTAAGGGCACAAAAATATTTCTCCTCAAGTTCACGCAAAATCTTAACTGAGATGTTTATGCCCTGGTTGTGCGAGTTTGGTTACCGGGCCCATGGAGTGTTTGATTAATAAGCTATCAAGGTGTAGGTCTTTTATAAGAAACGAATAATACTTACTTACATACATATTTGTTGGTCTAACGAATATTTCTGCTACGTGCCATCTATCCACAACCACTGGAGGAAAATTTGCCGTTTGTCTCTGTTTCGACTCACACGCCTTTAAAAATTATTTTTTTCTGCTCATAAAAATACCATGTGTTTCGAGAAGGGACAGCAAAGTCCGAAGTCTGAGTAATTTAAAGATACCAATTTAAGAGAGACATCATGTAAGTAGTAAGCATAAAATATCAATAATTCAAGTATAAAGCACATGGAGAAAGGAGGATTCACCTCTGTGCTACTATCCAGAAATAATAGTCTATTATATTCCCTTCCCAACAGTAAACATGTGCGTACAATTACATAATTTACATATATATTTACTGCTTGTGAAATGTTGTATCCATTGTCGTCCCCAAGTCCTCCCCATGCGGCTGCAAACTCTTTGTCAACAGCATTTTAACAGGGACACACTATTGCATTATTGTGTTACGTGATAATTCACCCCACGGGTCCCTGTTATTCCAAATTTTAGTTCTTGCTAATATTTCTCTGCTGTAACTCACACTACCCCCGATGGCCTTGCCTGTGCAGGCTGTCTGCAATGTGGGTTACTAATAAATCTCTAATGGTCTGATCTTAGGGGGCTGGAAAACTACATTATTCTAAGGGGGGGTTAGACTCCATCTATCCTATCAGAAATGAACTTGGAGGGGCGCCTGGGTGGCTCAGTCGGTTGAGTGTCCGACTTCGGCTCAGGTCATGATCTCACAGCTCGTGAGTTCGAGCCCCGCGTCGGGCTCTGTGCCGACAGCTCGGAGCCTGGAGCCTGCTTCGGATTCTGTGTCTCCCTCTCTCTCTGCCCCTAACCCCCTCGCATTCTGTGTCTGTCTCTCTCAAAAATAAAAATAAACATTAAAAAAAAATTTTTTTAAAAAGAAACGAAGTTGGAAATTCTAGAATGCCCTCCAGATCACAGTTGCTCCAGAAAGCAATTTGGTAGGGAATCAGTCTGTCCCCCTCCAGAGGCCTGACGGATCTGCGAGACCAGCCGAGGCACGCACCTGATTCCAACACGGTGTTTGCGAATTGTGCCCTCGCGCTGCAGGCTGGCCTATTTCTGCCCTACCAAGCCACTCGGCATGAACCCCCAGCCTCGAGGTGGGTTTAAGTCAGGACCGTAAAGCTGAACACCTTGGAAACATTATCTCAACAGTTCTGACGAAACTTTGCGTGTCTAAGAAGTAATTTGGCTCACGCAGCTCTCTTTGCCAAGAATCCGGACCTCAGGCCCGCTTTTCACCCCCTCCACCAAAGCTGCCAGGTGCCTGCTGCCCTGCCGCCCCCTTGCCCTGTCCTGCCCAGAGGAGAAGGCTCGGGCCTCGCAAGGGGCTGTGTTTCGTGCCACTCTACCCTTTCCTCCAACGCCCTGAGTCAGCCGGGGCTCTGCCATGGGGCCACAGTGGCGGTTTGTCTGGCCTGCCCTGACATGGTTCGCGGAGCACGGGGGAAAGAAGGCTGGGTGCCGTGGAGCCCGAGGTCCTCTCCAGAACACCAGGGCCTGGCGGGGCCTGCCTGAAGGAGGCGGCTTGTGGGCGAGGAAGGAGCTGGCCCTGAAGAACGAGAATACAGAGGGCAGGAGGGCCCAGCACCGAAGTCATGGGGTTAATCCAAGCCTGGAAGGAAATCCTGGAAGCATGCGCAGGGCTTTGGTGGAGTCCGGGATGAACAAGTTTTCCCTTACACGCGTTTTTCTGTACTATCCAAATTTTCTACGATGAGCGTCAATTGCTTTCATCCGCAGAAAAGGATCATGTTACTGATCAGATGACACTCATTGTAAGTCAGGTAGACAGACCTCATTGGAAGAATGGAGTGAATGACTGCTAAGTATTTACGAGTGTAACGTAAACAGTAAGAGTCGGATGTTGCCGGACAAGTTACTACGATGATAATGGCCATTCACGTGTTTCTAGCACTTCGCCCTTTGGAAAAACACTCGCAAATAGAAAATGAAACCGGGCAGCAGCTTGGCCGTGCAGATACTGGCTCTGCCGTGGGAGTATTTCTGCAACAGCCCTTGACACGGGGCGCGGGTGGACACTGCGCTTCCCGTTTTAAATCTGGGGAGCAGGCTCAGAGAAGTGAAGAGCCCCAGGACTGGAGCTGAGGCTTTGAGTCTCCCAAGGTGTCCATAGCGGCTTCCACACCTGGTCTGGGCACCTTCCCGCAGGCGAGCCGTTTTCCCCGGGGATCGACTGTATTTCCCGTTAGTCCTTTTTTTTTTTCCCCTCCATTTCTGGAGGTGGTCCAGGGCAGAACTGCAATTAGGGAAGATTTTGTCGGGTTGGTTTTAAAAGAATGGTATTTGCAGAGGGTCTGTTTATCACTTGAGAGATGCGGGGAGCGCCGAGAAGTGGCCGGCCCAGGTGTGCGGTGCTCATCCAGGCGAGGACTGTCTTTTGCGCAAGGACGAGTGGGAGCCCAGGGCCACACGCCCCCGGGGAAGGATCTCGGCTCCCAGACGCGTCTGTGACTCCTCTGGGGCTGGAGTCCACCCCACAAGCACTCATGAGGCTGGGTGGGAGCACGCCTTTTTCCTTATGTTATTTTGTAAAAGTGGGCCACTTTCAGCCCCTTGACAACAATGGGTGGGAACGAATGAACAAATCAAACGGATTTGATCTGAAGTATCTCTCTTTCGCGGTGAGTTAAAAGACGAACCAGCATGCCGTTTTCTACTCTAAAAGGCAAGTGCTAAATTTGGATTTTTGAGAAAATTAAAAAAAAAAAAAATCGTACTCCAGCTTGAAAATCCAATGGCTCTCCGAATGCAAGGAAGATATACCACTCTTTGTGCTAAAATCATCTGAAGGGGTTTAAAATAAATCAGAACAAAATGATGTGAGCCGAACATATGTCTTGCATCACTTCGAAAGGCAGTCGTGGGACGGGCTACGGCACATGGACCCTGTGCCGTCCGGACAGCGGACTGGGCCCGGGATTGGCACGCGGTGATTGTTAACACCGAGATGTCAACCTCTTGTGGGCCAGGCACACCTAGGCCGTTCACATTCCACAGACGCCTTCGGTTTCGGACAGGGATTAAATTCTTGTGAAAAGTAATTATGCCATGTAATCAACAGGTAAGATAAATGCATCGGAGACACTTCTTTCCTCCAAGGAAACCGTCTGGCGCTTGGAATTTTTAAGCGGGGAGTAGATGGGCACATTTTCAAAAGACCCTTTCTTTTCCTTCTCCTCACCCAGGGCACAGCAAACCATCCCTGCCTTCTAAAATGAAAACACATGCCACTTTACTTTAGCAAAGAAAACCCAGGGTGCAGAATTTCTGCACAGATAATTTTTAATTAAAAAGAGACAGAGAGAGAGAGAGAGACTGCTAACTGCATTTTATACCTTTTGCAGGGCAGTTACCTTCCCCACATGTTAATAATTTAACTGTCAAATCACAACAAACAGCTAATTCCATCCCAGGGTCGCCAGGATCGCAAGCTAGCAGGGAGATTTTAGTTGTCAGTGCTAAGGACCAAATGCTAGCCGAAGTCCCGCTTTCCAAGTGTCCCCAGACAGGGCTGGGACATGACTAATTTATTTTATCTTATCCATCATCTCTGCACAGGATTAAAATATTTATATCAGTCTGTTCGCCTTGAAATGTGCTGTGCGGGCACACGCTTCGGGGCCACTCCTTAATTCTTCACAGTTTTGGCTTTTCATTGTTTCCGGCAATGCACAGCCCCTCGCACAAGGCACCCTCTCAAACGCTGACGGGATCTTGAAGTAGGGAGCCAGCACGCACGGCTCTCTAACTCACGCAAAAACTGCTCTAACTCACGCAAAAACCACACAAACACGGCAGAACCACAGCGTCGGAGCTCTTCCGATGCCCCTCTCCCAAGAGATGCCAATGAAACCGTGCAGGGCCTGAGCTCTCCTTCCAGAAGGAGCCTGCCCCTGGCCAGGGTGGCTGATGGAAACCGGAGCTTAGTAAGGATGCCCCAGCCAAGCAGCCAGGTAGGCAACGGGGAGCAGGGGGTTAATCGGGGAGTAGGGAGGGGTGCAAACAAAAGGCAGAGAGGGGAAACCGGGCTGCAGGGCCCAGCCCGGCCAGGCACAGACACAGGGAGCTCTGTGTGCCTGCCCGCTGCCCGGCACTGTGACTAACCGCCCCACTATTGTACCCTGAAGCCAGCCCTTTGTACCGTCCCCCTGGCGTCTGGGAGCATGGCCGAAGAAACCCTTCCCAGCAGTCCTCCCCTCATCCTGGAAGCTTGCAGCTCTCGGGGATGCTGGGGACCTGACTAGACACCACGAGCGTCTTTGACCCTGGCCAAGAAGGGCCACCAGCAAAAAAAAAAAAAAAAAAAAAAAAAAAAAATAGAAGCAGAAAAACCAGTCTCCCCCACTCTGGGGTGCGGAGGTGGATGGTGGTGGGCCTGGGGACCTGCGACACCCGCACTGCCCGATACGGTAGTCCCTCACCACGTGCCACATGTGACCACTAAGCCCCTGAAAGTCAGGGAGTCCGTCTGAATGGAGATGTATGTGAATCATACACTCTGGATTTCAAAGACTTCATAGAAGAAAAAAAGCAAAAACTCATTAATAATTTCGTATTAATTACACACTGAAATATACTCCTTCGAATATATACTAGATAAAGTAAGTTGTATCATTAAAGGGAATGTCATCTGTTTGCTTTTACTTTTTAAAAAAGGTGGGTGTTCAGCCACGTGAAATTACGCATGTGGCCCGGTCTGCAGCTCGTGTTCTGTGTCTACTGCACAGAGCTGGGCTGGGCTGGGAGTGGGCTTCCAAATCCCCTCTCTCCCAGGGAGACAATGGCCGGGGGTGGGGGGGGGGGGATGCCACCATAGCTCCTGGCCGAGTCACAACCCCTCACCCCACGGCCAGGAACACCAGGCTCTCACGGCCACGTCTGACCTCAGCCTTGGGTTCACCTGTCTCCAGAACCGGGTCTTTCACACTGACGTGCGTGGGAATCCTTTGTAAAACACATACGTGTGCATAGGAACACACACACACACACACACACACACACACACACACACGAGGGCCCTGGCTCCTCTGCACAGCTGGCTGTGCCAACCTGTCCCGGCTGGCTTTCGGAGAAGCCAGATTCACAGGGCACCCAGATGGCCCCCAAAGGCCTCCCAGGAGCCAGACCCCTGACCCTTTGTCCTGGGACAGGCTGACCAGCCTAGGGCCCCATCGTGACTTTCAGGGACCCAAATGCTTCTGCCTCAAGGCCCCTTGCTCCATACATATTAAAATTATATGTCATGACTGCACTGGTATACAAAGATGACTGAATTCATCATTATATTACTCATTATGATCGCAGTCATTTTTTTCTCCGGATTTTAAGGGACATTAAAGTTAAAACATATTCATGGGCCCTAGGCCCTGTGCCTCCCTGGACCATCCCACCAAGCTCCCGGGACCGCTCCCCACACAGCCCCGCGAGGGGCACAGGCCTCTCCTTCCGCACCCGGGGCTTGCCCTGCTGTCCCTCCGGTGACCAGATCACCTTCCGCAATGTAGAATTCATTCCTTACGTCCGGCCCTGAATGTACGGTGTGTGGAGCCCCCGCCAGACGCCGGAAAACTTACCAAATTATTTTTTAAGCACAGAAATCGGTCACGAGAAAGGCCGGGGGATCCCAGAACGGCCGAAGGCCCCAAGTCAGGGAGAACCAAGACACGACCCCCCCCCCCAGCGCTGTGCCGAGGCATGCCATGCGACACCCAGAGAAAAGCCCACCAAGCCACCGAGGGCAGGGGACGGTGGCACCAGAGGCGGCTGTTCCCGCCGGGGGCCCACCACCTGCCCCATGACCTCCAGTCCTCACACCCCCTGCCCTGGGCCCAGCTCCTGGACGGGGATGCGGGCTGGAGAGGATGCGGGCTTTCCAGCGTCTGGCAGAGAAGGGCACCTGGCGCCCTCACCACCCGCCCTCGGTCCACGCCGCGGTGCCCGGCCTGGGCCTGGACACCCTGCTGAGGAAGGACCGGGTGCAGGAGATGGTTAAAATTCTGCATCCTTTTTCATCCGCCTCCAGAGGAAGCACTGCTTTTTTTTTTTTTTCCTCCCCTCCCAAGCAGGAGGAAAAAAAAAAAAAAAAAAAAAAAAAGCTGAGGGCAGCAAATTGCAGGCCTTGGGATGTTTTTCTCCTTGACAGCCCCGGGCCCCGCCTCGCCCCGCCGGCCTTCCTCCGGCCACCACCACGGCCCGCCTGGCCCCCCGTGCACGCGCGGCCTCCCCGCGGAGCCCCGGCCCGGAGGGAGGGCGGGCGGCCGCCTGGCACTGCCCGGCTCTGTGCCCTCCCCTCCCCCACCGCCCGCTCTCCAGCTCCGGGCCCGATCGGCGCCCCCCCCACCCCCACCGCCGCCCCGTGCCCACCCTGCGCCCGCCCGGTGGGGTGGGAGTGTGTGTGTCGGGGGCGGAGGGGGGGTGCCCTCACCTTCCGGGCCTCGGTCCGGCTCGCGCCCGGGGCGCCCGGCCACGTCCTCGGCGCCGCCTCCGCTCGCCCCACCCCGCTGCCCGCGCTCGGCGGCGAGCCTGGCACCGTGCCAGCCTCCTGGGAGCCCGGCCCGGGCAGGGGAACTTTCCGGCGAGGGTGTGTGCGGGGAGGGGTGCGGGCCGCGGCGGTGCCCGGGGAGGGAGAGGCCCAGATGCCCGGCGGCCGCCCCCCGCCCCCGGCCCCTCTCCGGAGCCCCATAAAGGCACAGACAACACGGGCGCTTTAGTCAAAACAGTCATGTGCAGGAGCCGGGAAACAAACAAAAGCCCTTATTTATTTAGTTAGTTCACACACTCAGATAAGGAGACGCCTTTTGTGCACATAATTTCACACACACCAGAAAGGAGGCGATGCCACGATGCTCCCCGCAGCCCAGGGCCGGACAGCCCGCCTGGCCTGGGGAATAATTGCATCGCCAGGCCTGGGCATTTCCATATTTAAATTGGGCAGCAGCGTATGATTAATTAAGAAGGAAAAAGGCAAAAAAAAAAGGGAAGAAAAGCAGTGGGGGTGGGGAGCCGGACATTCTGGGCAGCTCCGTGTGCCAAGGTGCCCGCGGCAGCCGCTTAACTCCTCCCGTGCCAGGCTCAGGCCCCCGGGGGTGGGGGGATCGGCTGCAGGGGGTGGCTTGGAGGGAAGGCGGGCCGTGCCCTCTGCACAGTCCCAGCCGTGGGGTGCACGCCCTTGCCTGCCTTTGTGTATGGAGGGCCAGCCCAGCTTCAGATGCTGAGCCAGGAACGTTCTCTTCCTCACTTCCTTATTCAGAGCAACTCTGCATTGGTCAGGTCAACGTGCTGTGCTGGTTCTGTGTTAAGAGACGTCCCAAAGGCCCTCAGCGGGGAGCAGGACCTGGCAGGGCGGCTGCCCTCCAGGCCGGGACAAGCGTGTCTTCTGCTATCCACACCTTCGCCTACCAACACGCAAGCCGCGGTGAGGCCCCGCCGCCTGGTGAGGCTCCCACATCCCTTCGCGCTCACACGAGCCCCCTGCCAAGGGCCGCCCTGTGGCCTTTCTGTCCCTGAGAACAGCCGGCCTGTTCTGGAAAAGGGCCTGTTCTGGAAGGCCTGCCGCCCTTCTGGAAAGAATCAAGGGCTGTGGTTAAGGGAGAGCCAGGGAAGGCTGTATTCCTAGGGGCAGGTGGCAGGCCCCGTGGGGCCCTGGGTTTAGGGTCCGCCATTACTGAGGGTCAGCTCTGTCCCCCGCCAGCTGTGTGGCCTTAAGCACATCATCCAGCCTCGCCGGGTCTCAGTTTGCCCACCTGTGAAATGGGGATAATAGCGCCCACGATGCCTGCCCTGTGGGGTTTAGGCGAGGCAAAGCAGCTCCTGGCTGAGCAGAGAACCTGCCTGAGCTCCCAGAACCTCTGTCCTGGAGGTAGGCCAAGGGGGGAGCCAATAACAGGGCCTCTGGCAGGAGCTTACTCAGCCCAGGAGCAAACCCAGAAGAGTCCAAATCCACTGGGCGGGTGGACGAGTTAAGGGCCTGGATCCTGGATTATCCGGTTGGGTCCGATGTCATGACACAAACGCTTGAACATGGAGCCCCTGGCCCGACGGTGATCAGAGAAGGAGGGGTGCAGTCTCTCCCTGGAGATGGAGGAAGGGCCAGAAGCCAAGGAGTGTGGGCACCTCTAGAGGCTAGAAAAGGCCGAGGCAAGGTTTCTCCCCGGGGGGGGAGGGGGGGGTGGTGCTCCAGAAGGAACCGAGCCTGCCAGCACCTTGGTTTTAGCCCCGTGAGTCATTGCGGACTCCCAGCCTCCACAGCTGCACAATAATGAGCTTGCCTTCGTGGAGGCCACTAAATCGGTGACCTTTGTTACGGCAGCAATAGGAAACTCATACACCACCTCCCTTCCTCCCCCACATGTCCAGACGCCTCTGAGCGAGGCTGGGGGTGCAGCCCGCCTCCGTATCCACTCCACACAACGTCCGCTGCGCATCGGTGGCGGGCCGTGCTGGGCTGCGGTTGGCAGACCTCATCTTGCCCTCTGGAGTCTTCGGCCAAGTGACCAGCTGCCCCGCACAGCCCTCCTCTCCTAAGGGGGCTCTCACCTCACCTCCCGGCTTCTGCTTTTCCTCCCCACGCCCCTCCTCCTCCCCTTCTTCCTGCTTTTCCACGCCACCATGTCCGAGTGTTGCCCAAGAGAGGGCACCCCGCTAAGCCTTATTTTATTGCATCCCCAGCCTGGCGGGCTTAGTGACCGAGGCAGCCCAGACCCCGAAACCCGGTCCACAGTTCGGTGGGATAAGGGGCCATCTTCCGCCTCATTATCATTAATCTGTCCTCACGATAGGCCAGGCAGGAAGTTCTGGGGCCGGGGCCTCTGCTCCCTGGGCCCAGGGTCCTCATCCGGAGACCGTGGCCAAGGAGGCACTTCAGAGACCCCCCCCCCCAAGAGACTTCTGGGACCTAAGAGCCTTTGCTCTCCTAGGAAATCGGCAGAAATGTGCACACAGGCATTCCTCAAAGTGCTGTGTATACCAGAGAGAACGGGAAATAGCCGGCATCCAATAACAAGGGTTGTCAAAAAAGATGTATCCAACGGAATATTAGTCATTAACAATCAACCGGTGCAAGAATGAGATCTTCTGACTTGGGAATGGGGCGGTGATAAAATATTTAGTGAAACAAGCAGGAGATAAAATGATACATATTACCAGAAGAAGCTAAAATGCTAATTTTGTTTCAAATTGTGGAAGTTGGAAGCTGCCGAAGGCGCTCCCACTGGCTATTTCCGAGAGCGGGGTTTTCCAGGTGATTGAAAATATTTTTCTTCTTTGGTGAGGATTCAAAATGCTCTAAAATTAGCATGTAACATCAGTGATGGAAGGAAGAGGCAATGCAGGAGAGGAGTCACGCTCCTTGGAGGGACCGCCTGGGGGTCCTCTCCGGCCTCCGCTCGCGGCGGGAGCGCGTTCAAGGAGCGCTGGCGGCCTCACGAGTTGGTGACCTGTCACAAAGGGAAGGCCCTGTGCTCAGAAGGGCCCGCCCTTCGTTTAATGCCCTGCTGTCACCATCTTGAAATTCTTGATCATTCTGAACAAGGGCCGCACGCGTTCCCTTCACACTGAGCTCTGCAGGTTGTACAGCCGGAGTCCCGGCGGGCGACCCGAGGCCTCCGGACACCTCCGCTTGGCTCCCCGGCTTCCTTAGTGCAGCGACCAGCTTTTTGTACTATGTTTGGTTAATGTCCCGCTCAGAGAGCCCTGTCGTCTTCTTCTCCTTGCTACGGAGGCTACCGGCAAAAGCGGGAAACGGGGCTCTGTTTTGTAACAACACGCATCCGTCCCTTCTAAGACGAGCACCTCACCCACTTTTTAGGACCCTCTTACCAGGTGTGTGTATCCCCCTCCCCCCCTGTAAAACCAGGCGCCTCAGACCCAGAGCCACTGCTGTAGTCCTGTCTACACCCGGTCCGAACAGTCAAGTTTCGGGGATACCAACGAGGCTGCCGCAGACACACCACCGGGGAAGTGGTGAGCTGCTCGTCTCTGGAGGCATTCAACAAAGACTGCAGGGCTGCCAGCAGGAGCACTGTGCAGGAAACACCCTGTCTGGATGGGAAATTAGCCCAGAGAACCTCACCCCGGTGTCATAGCTGCACAGAGCCTCCAGCAGCTTCTCAAGGTACTGTGTGTATCAGACTCACCTCTCGATCCCCAGTGCTCAGCACAGGGCTGTCGACACAGGGGAGAGGCTCAGCGATGCTTTCTTTGAGGATAAGAAAAGAAACAAAGGAAGCGGGGAGAGGCAAGCAATTGAGGGTTGACATGAAATGGCGAGACAGAGTCCTGAGCGGCCCCAGAAGCAGGTGGTTTGTGAGGGGAGCCAGCGGCAGGGTCTACCCGGACTGCGGTCCGATAGAGCAGTGAACGCATACTGAGTGCCTACTGTGGGCTGGTACCATGCTAAGTGTGCACGCGGGTATCGCCATCCTCCCCACGATCCCACTGAGTCACAGCCAGTACTGAGCCCATTTTATGAGTGAGGAAGTTGAGGATGCCGGGAGACGAGGTCAGTCTCCCAGGGCCCCCGGGCTGGAGGCACAGCCCCGCCTCTCTGCGGCCCGCCCGCTGTGCAGCAACAGGCCCAGGTTTTCGTACCTGGAGGTTGACTGTACTGCTTGGGACAGCAAGAAAGTTCAAGTTCAGATTTGCTTTCTGCGTCCTACACAGCGAGCTCTGTGGGCACAGGCTGAGAGGGCACGGAGGCTCCACCGAGGACGTGGGGGCGGGGCAGTCCTGTTACCTGATTCAAAGCGAGATTTTTAACTTCAAATCAGTTCAGTTAAGCAAACGTGGGCCCAAGGGGGCAACGTCAGCCTCAGTTGTCTGGAGCACTCAGTATGCGGAGGCCACGACTTCCCTGAGACGTGGGGCAAGTGGGGTGCAGATCACCTCCCCTCCCTGCTCCCCAGATCTATGGGGCTTCCTGGCCAGAGCTTGAGCTGGGACTAGGGTCACTAGGCAATCTGCCTCCTTTTACCACTAACCAGCTCATGTGTCCAAGGGGTTGCACAGTGGGGGTCCACAGGCTGGGTTCAACCCAAGGATATATTTCTTCTGTCCTGTGATATTTTCAAAGTTTGGGCATTCCATGCACAAGTATGGATTTTCTTCTCCTAACGAGTCTGCAGCTCTGGAACCCTAGGCCTTTACCCTCTTGGCAGCCACTGGCAGGCCTGGGATCTGTTCTCTGTTCCTTGGTCCCTGAAAAATCTCCACTGGGCCCCACCTGGCCTGCCTGAACCCTGCAGGCTGCCCTTTGGAGGCCCCCGCTGGAATGTCCGGGGCACTGAGGGTGGTGACCTGCCCAATCCCCAGCTGGCCCAGGCCTCGCTCCTGCAAGGGTGCTCTAGCCACTGCCCTGCGGGCCTCTCACTGAGGACTGTGGGCTCCGGGAGCCCTGGGAATGGAGATCTCCAGAAGGTCAGGAGCCTGGCCACTGTCTAGAGCAAGGCCACGCAGGCAGTCCCCGCTCCGGTCGGGGGGCATTCAGTGCATCTTAGAGATCCAGGCCCAGACCCAAGGCAGAACTCTGGAGCTTTCGAGGTTCTGCCAGCAACCCGGTGGGGGGGGGGGGCTTCCCTATCCCGTAGGTGCCCCCCCCTCCAGGGACCAGGACACTCACAGGCCTGTCTCAGGCAAAGGGGGAAAGGTGTGGAGAAATGGGCTGGAGTGGCTGCTGGGCCTGGGTCTGTGGGCAAAGGAAAGCGGGTGAAGGAGGCACCCGTGTCCCCGCCCTTGCTCCCCGCGGACAAGGTCCCACAGGCCCGGGGCTCCCTCTCCTCCACAGGCCCCGACCACGGCTGCCATGTTGTGTCATGGTGGCTTGGCATTCCGGATGCCCTGGCACAGTCACCCCAGGCAGAGCAGACAGGGACCTTGTGGCCGGGTGCGTCCTGCTCAGGAGGGCCCCCCCGGCATGGCCGCAGGGAAGCTGCCGGGGGAAGTGGGGTGGGTGGGGAGCAGTGTCCCCCCAGAGCCCCCAGGACCGCTCCTGCTGCGGCCCGGATGGGGCAGGTTTTCCCTGAACTGTTGGGGGGTCCCTCTTCTTGGCCCTAATCCGAGCGTGGAGCCCCCCGGGCAGGCCCCCGCCCGAGAGAGTGACCACCTTAGAGGTGCAGTGGCACCCCCCCGCCCCCCCCCTGCTTCCCTCAGCCAAAGTGGGGGGGGGTGTGCAAGAAACAGAGGAGAGAGCCCGAGTGGTCTTGTTTCCCCTTTAAGAGCCTGGATGGCCGCCGCCCAGACGCAGCAGCCCCCGGGAGGGAACGTGTCGGGAAGATTCCCTCCCGAACTTCCGAGGCTTTGTTCGGGAGGAGGCCGGGGAGGGCAGACTTCGCGGGGCGCTGGAGGGCCGGGGCTCGGCGGTGCGCTCTCATGGCGGCCGCGGCGCCCCCTCCCGGCCCGAGACCCGGCCCCTGCACCCCGGGCCGCCCACCCCGAAGCCCCGAAGCCCCGAAGCCCCGAAGCCCGGGCCGCGCGCTCGGACCCCGGCCGGCCGCGGCGCACGGGGTGGGGCGAGGGCGGGGGAGCGGGCGCGCTTACCGGGTCGTCCCGGGGAGCCCCGCGCGGTCAAGTTCACGTCCGGCCCCTGGACTGTCCGAGGTCCCGGCGCGGCCGGGCGGAGCGAGGCCGCGACGGGCGGCGCCCCGGGTCCCCGCCGCGCCCGGCCCTTGGGGCGCCGCTGTCACCCTGGCCTTGCGACCCCAACTTTCCGCCCGGTCGCGGAGCTGGAAGTTTCCGGGCTTCGCGGGCGCTGGGCTGGGTTTCAGCAGCGACGTCTGAGCTTGGCAACAAAGAGGGAAAGCAGGCCGGGAGAGGGGAGGAAAGAAAGAAATACGCTGGAGGGGGGCGGGGGGGTGCTGGCTACTTAGAAATCCGACAATTTGAAATTCCGCCCAGAGCTTTTTGGGGTTGTTTCTTTCTTAATTGGTAAACAACCACCCCTCCCCCTCTGGAGGGTCTCCTTCAGCCTTGCTGGGCACCCTCCTGGGGCACCTGTGTGTTTTATAACCCACTCCCAAGTGTCTTGGGCAAATTGGGGGGCGGAGGGGGTGGCGAAGAGAGCAGAACATATGCTTCCTGAAAGGTAGTGACACTAACACCGAGTCCCCGGGGCAGCAGCAGCCCCTGGGTCTCTGTCTGTCTTGTCCCCCCAGCCAAGGGCTCGAGTCAGCCACTGCGGCCAGCTACCCTATGTTTCTGTCCTCAGTGGAAGGACGGCTGGTGAGCCCCGGTGTCCGGGAGGGGACCGCGGAGAGGCCCAGCCGGCATCTGCAGTGAACGCAGGACCCCGTTCCTGCCCTTCGGGCACATGTTTCGTGTGCCAGGCCTTGAGCACACCTGGCAGCCCTGGGCTGCTATTTTCTGCCCTCTTGGCTCTGCCTGGCTTGGAACCTTCCTGGGGCAGCGTCCTGGGGACACATCCGGGCAGCTGAGCGGCCCCAGGTCTGGGAACCTGTGCACCACCCAAGCCCCGTGCCTTCAGGGGTCCTGTGAGCACTGGAACAGGAGCTGGGGGGCACAGAGTAGCCACCTACCAATCAGCCCTGGGATGCCCCTGCGCTGCCCTGTTTATCCGTGTGTCTGTCCATCTTTCCTTGTAAGACCGTTTATGGAGAGACTACTCTGTCCCAGGCCTGCTACTCCAGAGTGCCCGAAACACTGGGAGAAGCGGGGCGGGTTGTGTGTTTGTTTTTTAAAGAGAAAATGAGCAAGGGGGTTGCGCTTGGGGCTGGCTGGAGTGCCGTGCGGAGCCCGTCTTCTGAGCCGCGGAATCCTCCTCAACCTACACACATAGGCTTCCAGTGTGTTCCCAGGGCCCACGGGCCTCATCTGGGGGCGGGCGGTGGAGGGAAATCCACCTGCCAACGAAGCCTAAGACCCTTCGCCACGGCAGGTGGAATGGAGTTTCTTGCTGTGTTTTTAAGGTTTTTTTTTAAATGCGTATTTATTTTTGAGAGAGAGAGAAAGAGAGAGGGAGAGCACGAGCAGGGGAGGGGCGGAGAGAGAGGGAGACACAGGATCCGAAGCAGGCTGTCCGCCCGGGGCTCGAACCCACGAACCGCTAGATCATGACCTGAGCGGAAGTTGGAGGCTTAACCGCCTGAGCCCCCCCAGGCGCCCCTCTTACTGTGTTTTTACCAGAGCAAGTGTGAGCCTTGGCTTTCTCTCACTTCTCCCCTAGACCTCGGCTGGTCAGCCACACACACTCCGGCGACACGATTGAAGTTTTATCAAGGCTCCGTGTCAGGGTGTGACATTTCACAGGAACATGCTGTAGGGATCCCTTGCTTTCTGTGAAAGCTCCTTGTGCAGAGGCCCCACCCTTGCGCGGGGAAGGAGACCTACCTGCTCTGTCCCGTGGCGTCCTCCCCGGCGACTCCTCTCCTCAGCTGCAGCCACTTTGGCTTTTCAGGACTGGAAAATGTCTCGGGAACTGCGCCTCTTCCCGAAGCTTGAAACCATTTGTTCTCTGATGCGCGGTCACTGGTGCTCCGTTTGTCCCCAAAGCGGATGTCACCGTGGCTCCACCAAAATCCTATCAAGACCTTGTCGGGGGAGGCTCGATGGACACGTGGCCTGTGCAGGTGCTGCATGACCAGTGATCTGTGGACCTCCTCGTAAACCCCTCAATCCTTAGGGCGCCTGCGTGGCTCAGTCGGTTAAGCGTCTCACTTCGGCTCAGGTCATGATCTCACGGTTCGGGAGTTCGAGCCCCGCGTCGGGCTCTGTGCTGACAGCTCGGAGCCTGGAGCCTGTTTCGGATTCTGTGTCTCCCTCTCTCTCTGCTCCTCCTCTGCTCATACTCTGTCTCTCTCTGTCTCAAAAATAAATAAAACATTAAAAGATAATAATAATAATTAAAAAAAAAAAAGTCTTAATCCTTTGCGAACAAGAGGCCCTGGGCCCAGAAAGTTATGTAGCTTAGTTTGGACATTGGTCCTTAGTTTGGACATTGGTTAACGGTGTCATAAAGTAAACCAACAAACAGAAAATCCAAAAACAAAACCAAAAAACTATGACTTTTATATTTCTTTTACTAAATTCCGTTTACAGAAATAATCCCAGATTCTATGTAAACGAGATAAAAATGTTTTCATCCACGACCATTGTATTTAGGAAAAACGTGTCCCCTGAAGACGCAGGAAGCTGTTGTGGAAGGAGTATAGTTCCAAGAGAGTCAGAGGCATCCACGTTCAGCCCTCAGCTCTGCCTCACTTGCCGTCTCAGGGGCTCAGCTCCCTGGGCTGGGGGCGACCGGTCCCTCCTGCAGGGTGTCCTGAGGAGACAGGGTGATGGGAGACGTTCGCAGAGGACCCGGCACATAGCAGGTACTCAGTCCAAAGTACCCTTGATTGTCATGGTTACCGTTTGATGGGAAGGCTCACGCACAGTCTGACTGCTTTCAATATAATGCATTTTAATATAATGTATTTTATATATAATGTATTTTAATATGATGTTTTTTACCTACCTTTCATGTAAGTTTATCTCATCTTATTTTATTTTTTTTTTTAATTTTTTTTCAACGTTTTTTATTTATTTTTGGGACAGAGAGAGACAGGGCATGAACGCGGGAGGGGCAGAGAGAGAGGGAGACACAGAATCGGAAACAGGCTCCAGGCTCTGAGCCGTCAGCCCAGAGCCTGACGCGGGGCTCGAACTCACGGACCGCGAGATCGTGACCTGGCTGAAGTCGGACGCTTAACTGACTGCGCCACCCAGGCGCCCCTCTCATCTTATTTTAAAAGTCATACAACTGTAGGGGCGCCTACAGTTGGCTTGGTCGGTAGGGCATGAGACACCTGATCTCGGGGTTGCAAGTTCGAGCCCCACTTTGGGTGTAGAGAATACTTAAAAAAATACAAGTGTTATAGAAAGTTTAAAGAACATAAGTGGAGGCGGGGGTGGGGGGCTGGGTGGCTCGGTCGGTTAAGTGTCTGACTCTTGGTTTCCTCTCAGTTCGTGATCTCATGGGTTCATGAGTTGGAGCCCCGAGTTGGGCTCTGGGCTGGCAGCAAGGAGCCTGCTTGGGATTCCCTGTCTCTCCCTCTCTTTCTGCCCCTCCCCTGCTTGCGCTATCTCTATGTCTCTCAAAACAAATAAATAAACTTTAAAAAAAGGGTGGGGGGCACCTGGGTGGCTCAGTCAGTTAAGTGTCTGACTTCAGCTCCGGTCATGATCTCACAGTCTGTGAGTTCAAGCCCCACGTCGGGCTCTGTGCTGACCCCTCAGAGCCCAGAGCCTGCTTTGGATTCTGTGTCTCCCACTCTCTCTGCCCCTCCCCTGCTCACACTCTGTCTCTCTCTCCTTCAAAAATAAATAAACATTAAAAAAAAAAAAAAGGAACATACAAGGAAGGAAGGAAGATGGAAAGGGAGAAAATTTCCATCCTGGTCCCTCGACTCCAAAGACTTTGGCCACTCTCTTTACGTTTTATTTCTTTATAGTTCTATAAATAGACATATAAATACATGACATTTGTTAAACTTTTTTTCTTTTACCTCATCAACTGAATTTTATTTACTTATTTAAAAATCTAGGGGCGCCTGGGTGGCGCAGTCGGTTAGGCGTCCGACTTCAGCCAGGTCACGATCTCGCGGTCCGTGAGTTCGAGCCCCGCGTCGGGCTCTGGGCTGATGGCTCAGAGCCTGGAGCCTGTTTCCGATTCTGTGTCTCCCTCTCTCTCTGCCCCTCCCCCGTTCATGCTCTGTCTCTCTCTGTCCCAAAAATAAATAAACGTTGAAAAAAAAAATTTTTTTTTAAAAAATAAAAATCTATGTATCGTGAAAAAAATAAAAAATAAAAAATAAAAAATAAAAAATAAAAAAAATCTATGTATCTTGAGAGAGAGCGAGAGAGCACGTGCGTGTGCGCGTGCACAAGTGGGGAAAGGGCGGAGAGAGGGAGAGAGAGCATCCCAAGCAGGTTCCGTGCTGTCAGCACAGATCCCGACACGGGGCTTGAACCCATGAACCACGGGATCGTGACCTGAGCGGGAAACACTACGTCACCAAGTGTCCTTAACTTGCTGTTGTCTCTTCTTTCCCATTTGTGACTTGGTTTAAACACACACACACACACACACACACACACACTCACTTTTTGTTTTTGTTTTTAACAGGTTCAGGCTTTTATTTTTCCATTTCTACAGTCTGTTACAGAATCTGCTCAGTGAGGAAGGGAAGAGAAACCGAGTCGGTCGGGCCTCCTCCTCGGAACCTTTGTGAGGCCAGCTGGCCGGAGGGAAGCGGCCTTAGTTTCGGGGCGATGCCGGGGCCCCAGCCCCGTTCTGTTCTGAACAGCTCTGTTCTCAGAGAAGTTCACGTTCCGCTGCGAAGCTCAGCTGCCAGGTCCACCGAATGTGCGTACGTTAGAAGTCGCACAAGAGGGGCGCCTGGGCGGCGCAGTCGGTTAAGCGTCCGACTTCAGCCGGGTCACGATCTTGCGGTCCGGGGGTTCGAGCCCCGCGTCGGGCTCTGGGCTGATGGCTCAGAGCCTGGAGCTTGCTTCTGATTCTGTGTCTCCCTCTCTCTCTGACCCTCCCCCGTTCATGCTCTGTCTCTCTCTGTCCCAAAAATAAATAAACGTTGAAAAAAAAATTAAAAAAAAAAAAAGAAGTCGCACAAGAACCCGGAGCAGACAACGCGCGTGGGAGAAAACTCAGCCCCGGGCCCCCAAACCCACCCCGCATTGATGAGCCAGTTGGGGCCCAGAAGCTCCCGGGAAATGAAGCTTGAATCGTGTGAGGATCCAGGCGTGGGGTCAAGTCTGAGCTCCGCCGCCTGGGTGACTTCAGTGAATCACTTCTGCCTCAGTTTCCCCAAAGTTGGAGAGAGTGGTGGCGGTGAATAACGGCCCCGGCCTCCCAGGGCCATGGAGGGCAGGAGATCCGCTGCGGGGTCTGTCACCTCCACCCCCACCCTGGTCCCCGCAACTCTCACCGAGGACAACTTCCTCGGGGGGGGAAAGCAAGCGGCCTGGGCAGCAGAGAGACCAGAACCCCCACCCCCGCCCGTGCTCGGGGCAGCACAGGAGACCGGTGCATTCGGGAGAGGAGCCGCGGGTCCCCGCACTCCAAATGGGAGGGTCTGGCTTCCGGGCCAAGGATAACGTCCCTCCCTCCATCAGTGATGCCAGCACTGAAACCCCGGCCAAAGGACTGGGGACAGGGGAGGGCCCCACCCGGAGGGCCCCATCCCTCACACCCTCATCGTCCGCGATCGCCTCCCAGGGAGCTCCCCTTCACTGGACCCCTCCGGGGGTGTCCTCACCATCCGTCCTGGGACCCAGCCCCACGTCCCCGGCCTGCTCTCGCTGGAAAAAGGGAAAAGAGATATGTTTGTTCTTATTTGTTTATGAAAAGAAAAACGCGTGCTACAGAAAATTTGGAAATACGGGAAAGCCCCAAACAAGAAAACAAAAATTACCCACGAGATCATTACTAGGTACATTTCGACGGAAGTCCTTCTGGTGTTTTCCAAGCCAGCCATGTATACGTGCTGCATATATGTGTGTAGGATTATACTATAGATTATTTCACAACCGTTTCGTTCAATATGTCCTAAGCATTTCGTGTCACCAAATAGTAACCTCTATAGGATTTGGAAAATAAACACCAAGAATTTTAAAATTAACTTTATTGAGGTCTAATTCCCATTCCGTGAGATCTCTTCCACTTGTGCTCTTCGGTGAGCTCTGACAAGTGTATGTATGCCCATGTCACTACCATCACCGTCAAGAGAGAAAACTCCATTACCACAAAATGTCCCCTAGTCTCAACTTGTCGGCAGCCCTGCCCCCCCAAGCCCCGGGCAACCACAGATCTGATTCATATCATTGTAGATTCATTTTACCTTTATTTAATATAAATGGGATCACAGAGTAGGAACTCTTTTTTTTTTTTTTTTAAGATTTTAAGTAATCTCTACATCCAATGGGGGTCTTGAACTCACAACGCCGAGATCAAGGGTTGCATTCTCCTCCGGCTGAGCCAGCCAGGCGCCCGCCCCACAGAGAATGAACTCTTGCTCAGCATAATGGACCGGCATCCGTGTCTCCGAGGCCACCAATAGCTCAAGCTTTTGTTGTTTCATAGCTTTCCCATCCTGGGCCTATCACAGCTTCTTAACCTAGTCAGCTGTTGGCGGACCATTGCGTGGTTTCCGATGCTTTGGCTGCTGTGCATAGAGCTTTGCGGATGCAAATTTATTTTTTCAAGGTTTATTTTTGAGGGAGAGACAGAGCGTGAACAGGGGAGG
This sequence comes from Lynx rufus, assembly GCF_022079265.1. NCBI lineage: Eukaryota > Metazoa > Chordata > Mammalia > Carnivora > Felidae > Lynx > Lynx rufus. Next base: position 138,296,865 of record NW_025814889.1, on the reverse strand, counting down.
GGCAGAGAGAGAGGGAGACACAGAATCCGGAGCGGGCTCCAGGCTCTGAGCTGTCAGCACAGAACCCAACTTGCGGCTCAAACCCACAAACTGTGACATCGTGACCTGAGCTGAAGCCGGACCCTTAACCAACTGAGCCACCCAGGTGCCTCTCTCTCTGTCTCTCTCTCCCTTTTTTAAAATTTTTGGTGAGCAACGCCAGTGGCACAGGTTGAGATACACCCACCATGTGGGCGGGGCCTGTGTATTTCCTGCCTGGACCACCCCTGAGAGCTGGGGCATAGTTCATCTGCTGGATGGGTTATGACTTTTGCCCCCGTTGTCAGACATACAATCTCCTTAAAGTTTTTTCTTTTATATAAATAATGCTCCTGGGAACATCTTTCCGTGGACTTTTGTATGTGTGGCTGTGCTGGTTTCCTGCGAATCCATTCCCAGAAGCGGTTTTCAAGGCCCTTGACACACGAGGTCAGGGCTTCTAGGCACGTTCATATCCATTTTTATCCCCATTTGCTTCTCATGTTGACAGGAATCATGAACCCCATTGTTCAGGTGGGACAACCAAGGACTACAGAGATGGGAGTGACCAGCCAGTAAGCCACATAGCTGGTTACGGACAGAACCGGGAGGGACGCCCAACCTCCTAAGTCCTGTATCCTTCCATTCGCCTATATCAGAAACACTTGGAATTTTCCCACCAAGATTTCCATGAAAATCGAATTGTGGGCTGAGATGAAAGGCAGCCTCCCGTTAATTAGTCTGGCTTTGATTTGGCTCATCCCCTGGGCTCGGGTGTGTGTGACTATCTCTGTGTTTTCTCACACGTGTGCTCGTTGGCACTGGGCACCCACCCGTGTCCGTGGTGGTTAGTAGTCCGGAAGGTCCAGATTCTCCTTCCAAACTGCTCTCGGAACCTGGAGTCACAGGGTCTCCTGACTTCGCGGTCAAGGCACATTCTGGCCCCTCAACAGGGGACCCTGGCTTGGCTTCCGTGCGTCTCCTCGGCAGACTTGGCCCAAAGGATGTCTGGTTATTTCCCCAAATCAAGTCTCCCCTTGAGGACAAAGATGAGGCTGCTTCTCGGATTCAAAGGAACGATCCATCCGGAGGCGGCTGCTTCCAAAGAGGTGTCACAGCCACTGTGGAGGTGGCCGAGCCCTGGCGCTCAGCCAGTGCCCAGCGGAGGACAAGGGAACGGGAAGACGCCCTTGGAGTACAGGCATCTTACATATTTGTGGAGGGTTCTGGGGCCACGCAAATAGCCCAGCATTGAAACTGACACCACATTTGATTCTGTTCACTTATGAATTGGCTCCTATGTGTCTGACAGGGCTATACCTGTTGTCTTATTTAATCCTCAACAACCAAATATTGTTATCCCCGTTTTACAGATGTGAAACCTAAAGCTCAGAGAGGTTAAGAAACTTGCCCAAGGTCACACAGCCGTGGGCACTCAGGCTCAGCATACTCTTCGCAGACGTAAAGGGCCTGGCCTCTCTTCAGAGTTAAGAGAGGTCTCTGCCCCTGTGTGTGGCTGGCAGGCCCCAAGAAAATACATGTTCATCCCAAGCTAGCTCGGGGAGAACCCATGAGGAGTCTCACGTGCTTGGAGAACACAAATGGTCCAGACTCTCTCTCTTCCTACCTAAACCCTGTTTGGGTCCCTGAGGGACTTCCTGCCTGGGACCGTTTCCCAGGCCCACCCCACCGCTGGGTGGACCCATTAACACTATTTAAGAATCACCTCCCCTCAGCCCCCCGGGGTCTGAGGCCTTTCTGCTCCCGAAGTCCAGAGGCCTAAAGAGGCCTTTGTCCCTGGGAGAAGAGATCAGGAAAGGACGGGCCCATTCTCTTAGAAAACATGTGTTTTCTGTTTACAGAGGGGCCTGTCCAGTTCCCAGGCTTTGTTCTTTCATATGGAGCCAAAAGAAAAAAAATTAAATGTGCAGCTTCCTTTCCGAGGTACATTTAGAGGCTGGAAAATCTGGATTGCTGCAGGCACACTGCGAGGGGCCTCGAGTTGGCCTGGGCTCGGGCCCTGTGTCCTGTCCGCTGCCCACGTCCAGCATCACGTGGCTTTCCTATACCTGGAAAGCCACGTGGAAAGCCAGAATGCCCCCTCAGAGTCCCCCAGGGAGAGCAGTGGGTGGAGAGGAGAGGCAGGCAGCCTAGACAGAACCGGGGCTTTGGTTTCTTCAACACCGAGTCTGTGGCTGTGTGTGTGTGTGTGAATATCCGGGGGTGCTCTCACCCACACTTCACAGCCTTGTGCCATGGTTGACCTGGACCAACAAACCAGTCATCCTGAAATCACCTATTTTTTTACACCCTCATCTGCCCAGAGAATGTCTCTTCCTATCGCCTGAGCAGAGGACGCCATGTAACAGGTGGGTGTTCACCTGGCACAAGGTCTCCAGGCTCCTGGGCTAGAGCTCATGGGCGCTGGGCACCTTCAGAGCGGGAAGTGGGGCTTCCCTCTGGGTAGGAGGCTCTTCCTGCTGGTAATGAGGCAGCAGTGAGCTAAGGTGAATAACAGAGCTGGCAGCCGGCTGTGCCCACTGAAAGGAGACTACTATCACGGGAGCCAGGTTTGCAGAGAGTAAAAGCCTGAGATGCACAATCAGAGATCTGGGCCCCGACGGAGTCTGTGCCCCTTCTCCTGCCAGGCCTGGGGGAAGCTGCCTCTCCGATCTCCGTCCCCTCCTCTGTCCAAGTGGGGCTGACCCTACCGGCGCTCACTGGCGCTGCGCAGAGTCACGAGATGACACAAAGGCATATACCCCTCGCTCGCCTACGACCTGATTTTCAATAAATGGCAGCTGTATTGGGATGCCTGGGCCTTCAAACTTCTTTGAAGCGGCGCCCGCAGCTGCGGCACCGCGCAGGGTTCCGGCTCAGGCCCCAGTCACGGCCTGCAGGGAGGCGGGGCTCCGCAGTCCCCGCCCCGGGACAGCGACCGGCTGGGCCTGGCGTGCGCACCGCAAAGGCAGGGTGAGGGCCCACACCGTGGCTTCTAGGGCGCTGCGGCGGCCCGCTCGGGAGGCCCGGCCCGGGCCGGCGCGCTCTGATCCGCCCGCTCTCCCTCGCGGCCGGGCCGGAGTGCGGTGCGCGTCCCCGGGGCCCCGCCGCCGCGCCCTCGTTTGATTTCGGCCTCGGGCCGTTGGGCCTCCGCGTCCCGTGCACCTGGGGGCAGGCGGGGCAGGAACCAGCAGGACGGGAGGAAGTGCGCGCGCGGGCCCTCCTCAGGGAGCCGCGCCCTTCCGCTGGGGGGCCCGGGCGGCCTTGGCCCCGCTGGCCTCAGCCTTGGCCTTGGCCTTGGCCTTGACTGCCGCCCGCCCTTCCGTCCCGCTCCGGAAGCCAGCCCCAGCGCGACGGGCGGCGCGGATGCAGCGTGGCGGCGAGGGGGCGGGGCCTCTACGCGGCCGGCTCCGGAAGCCGGGGCGAAGGCGCGGCGGACGAAGGCGCGAACGCGGCGGCGCGGCTCAGGGGGCGGGGCGGGGCGAAGGCGTCTCCTCGACGCGACTGGGGGCGGGGCCTCTGCGCGGCCGAGCCCGAACGCCCGACCTTTGGGCGTGCGGACGTAGCGTCGCAGTCTGGTGGGCGGGGGTTGGGGAGGAGCCTCACGCGGCCGTGGGCGGGGTGTGGGCGGGGCCGGGCGAGGCCGCGGCGGCGGGGGGTGATTCAGTTTCCGCGTCCCGCCCTTCCCGCCTTCCAGCCTCCCCAGGCCTTCGCTGGATTACCCGAGATGTTTGAGCTAAATTTCATCTGATTCTGATTTTCACTTACTTTAGATTTTCATTTTTTTAAAGTTTACCAGTTTCCTGTCATTTTTTCTTTCTCCCTAATCGGGTGACAAAACAAGGAGACAATAGAGAATTTGGAAAATCCAGGAGAGCACAGATCAAAATGAGAACGCTTTCAGAATCTCGCAGCCCCAACCGTGGCCGAGAGTTCCTTTTTGGGGGCGTAAATATAGAGATTTTTACGTAATCGGGATAACACTGTACACATACTTACGGATGCCTTAAAAACAACTACTTTTTTTTTTTCTGACCGTAAAGCCACTTGTTTATTTCAGAAAATTTGGAAAACTGAAAAATACAAAGAGGAAACTCAAAGTAACCCGAGAGTCCACCACACGAGATTAACAGTGTTAACATTTTGGCGTTTTTCCTTCCTTGTTTTACACAATTACGCATATGTTCGGAACATAATTGGGATGGTAGTGTAAACATTGTTTTGCAACTTTCTCCTTTCATGCACAGCTGTATTATCAACGTCCCTACATCACTGGGTGCATCTACAGTGCTGTTTGTAATCACACAGCCCTCTGTTGGGTGGTCCTTACTTTATGTCATTTATATGCTGTGATTGGACATTGATGTTTACAGTTTCCGTCTCTTTCTGGCTCCCTCCTTTTATGATGGACTACCTGGTAGCTGCATCTTTGTGCAGGCTCATTAAATTCCTCGCGACAAATTTCTGGATGTGCAATTGCTAAATCTGAGATTACAATCACTGTTGTTTCTTATATACTTTTTAAAAAATCTTTGCATGGTTTCTAAAATGAAGTAATAAATGAATGTTTTAACAAGGGATATGACCCAAGAATACTCAATATACAAAAAAATTATCTCTCGTTTCTAAAATATATAAAGAATTCCTACAATTCAACAATAACAAACCTGATAAGAAGTGGGGAGAGGATAGACATTCCTGCAAAGATGATATTCAAATGGCTAATAAACACCTGAAAAGCTGCTCCACATCACTCATCATTAGCAAATGCAAAGCGAAATCACAATGAGATGCCACCTCACACTTATTTCGGGGGCTTTTGTTTGAAAACAAACAGAAGATAACAAGCCTTGGTGAGGATGTGAAGAAATTGGGGTCCTCATGCATTGCTGATGGGAGTAGAAAGTCGTGCAGTTGAGTGAGGAACATATTCCTTGGTTCCTTGAAAAATTAGACACAGTATTACCACCTGACCCACCAATTCCACTCCTAGGGACACACCCTAAGGAACTGAAAGCAGAGACGTTAGCAGATAGTTCACATCCATGTTCATAGTAACATTATCCACGACAGGCAAAAAGTGGAAACAACCCAAATGTCCATCAACAGGTGAACGGATAAACAAACTGTTGTATGTAAATGCAATGGAATGTTATTCAGCCTTAACAAGGAAGGAAATTCGGACACCTGCTACAACATGGATGAATCTCGAAAGCGTATGTCCTCAGTGAAATAAGCCAGGCACAAAAGGACAAATACTGAATGATTCCACTTACGTGAGCTACCTAGAGTCATCGAACTCACAGGGACAGAAAGTAGAACAGTAGTGGCCAGGGTCTGGGGAGAGGGAAGAATGGGGAGTTACTATTTATTAGGTACCGAGTTTCCATTTGGGATGATGAAAAGTTCTGGAATGGACAGGGGTGATGGTTGCACAACAAATTGGGAATGTATATAACGCTCCTGAAATGGTGAATGGTAAATTTCATGTTAGGTACATTTTGCCACTCATACAAAAAAGATATTTCTGGGGGGGCGGTGGGGGGAGGAATCTCTCTTGGATTCTGGTTCCAAGAATGCCTGGGCAGGACAAGGCCTGCCCGAGCGGCAAGCTTCTTATGGGTGACTCTGCCGGGAGGTCGGGGACAACCCTTCTAGGGAGCTCTGCTCTGGGGAGACAGTGTAAGCCAGGCCTTACACATCCAGCATTTTCCATCATAATTTCCAAGCCCGGAGACAGAAACCCGATTTAGGGAAGCAGTGAATCACTATGGATCTTTATCCGAACTTGGCCTTTTCTTTCGGGGCCATTGAAACACACAATAAACACACACATACACACACCCCTTTTTCTCTTGATTGCAAACATAATACACAGTCACTGTTGACAATTTTACAAACACAGAAAAGCACCCATGAGAAAATAACAAATACGTGGAATCCCAACTCAGAGAAACCACAATTGACTTTCGAGCGTGTCTATTTGACCCGCCTTTCTTCTCTATTCATAATAAGTACCTAAAATCACTGTTGTCATACATCGTGTTTTATAACCTGCATTTTCACTGATACACAATGAACAATTCACCTTGTCTTTAAATATATTTCTGTAGCCCACTTTTTAAAATAGTGGGGTTTTTTTAAACATTTATTCATTTTTGAGAGAGACAGAGACAGAGTGTGAGCAGGGGAGGGGCAGAGAGAGAGGGAGACACAGAATCTGAAGCAGCCTCCAGGCTCTCAGCTGTCAGCACAGAGCCCGACGCGGGGCTCGAACCCATGGACCGCGAGATCATGACCTGAGCTGAAGATGGCCGCTTAACCGACTGAGCCACCCAGGTGCCCCAAGGATTTGCTTTTTAAACGTTCTCACGATGGCTCCTGGGTGGCTCAGTCAGTTAAGCATCCGACTCCTGATCTCGGCTCGGGTCATGACTTCACAGTTTGTGAGTTCCAGCCCTGTGTCCAGCTCTGTCAGGCTCCGTGCTGACAGCGAGGGGCCTGCTTGGGATTCTCTCTCTCCCTCTCTCTCTCTCTGCCCCTCTCCCCTGCTCCCGCACACATGCACGTGCTCTCTCTCAAAATAAATAAATAAACTTAAAAAATATAATAAAGGCTCCCGCACGCACTACCAATTAGCCCTTGAGGAAGGGTTAATGGATTCTTCCAGCATCAGCAGCATATGAGTACACGCAGGTGGGCTTTTTCCCTACGGAGGTCTACCCAGTAGGAGACCCGTCATGACAGGAATGCCACTGTCTCTTCACTGTCGCTGAACAGTTCCAAGGAGAGGTGGGCAGGGAGGCCCAGAGGTCTGAGCTCTGGCGGGGGCCATCTTGTCACCTACGGGAACAACTGTCTTTCTACTATAACTATGCTGTGTGACCCTGGCTGGGCACCCCCTCTGGTCAATGCCCAGCTGCCCTCTGTGGTCACGCAGGGCCTCCCAGCTCTGAGGCTGGACTCAGGACTCCAGTGCTAATTACCAGCGATGCCCAGTTTCCCATCAGCAAAACGTCCACATCACAGCCTGCCCTTGGAAGTGAGGATGTTCCAGGACATCTGGAACGTTCTGCAAGGTTCCGCGCAGACCCTTCTCTTGTGCTGGCGCTGCTCTCCTCTCCCCATCAAGTGACTGGAGCCTGCTGGCCTAGAGCGGGAGGCTCGAACGCCCGTGTGCGCGCCCGATACTCACATCTGCACATGCCTTACCTTGCACCACGGGGACAGACAGACAGAGGCGACTGTGCTTTGTCCCCTCTTCTCTGTCCTCGTAAAGGCACTTCCATCTTAGTGGTCTGAAAGGCCCGTGTCACAGCTGCAGGCCACTTCCTGGGACGCTGCTCGTGTTTTGACTATCATCTCTGACTGGCTGGGTACCCGGCTAGGCCTCTGAGAGCTGCCGGCTTAGAGGGCCCCAGGGGAGCCAGGGGACCTGTCAGGACAGCCCCCTGACCCAGCGAGGCCAGGAAAGCAGCGGTCCAGAGAGGAAGGGATACCACGAGGAGAAAACCCCACTGTGCGGGCCTGGCCGTGACCACGTTTGAGACGGCCAGGGCGAAGTGACAATGTCAGGACAACGTGGTGAGTTAAACACCACGTGTGCTCGGCAGGAAGAATTGGCCTTTATCTTGAGCTTGGGTTCCTACTTTTCTTGGTTTAAAAATAACGTTTAAAAAAGGGAAATGATAATGAATTATTTTTCCTAAGCTCTCAACATGGAAAAATAAGGGGTTGGCGACCTTCAGCAGTTCTTCAAGATTTCCTTTGAAACGTGACCAGTCTGTGAATTCCAGTCTTCCTGAGAACACCTTTCGGCACGTTCCCTGCTGAGGCCACCGGCGGGAGGTGGGGGTGGGGGGAGTCACCGGGTCGCTACTCCATGTTTCCCCCACTCCGCCCTGCCTCTCCGCCCCCCCCCCCCACCAGGGGCTCTCTATTGCCTTCAGGGTTTGAGTCAAATTTCTTAGCATGGCATGGAGGGTGTAGGTGGTTGGGAGGAGGGAGTGGGGAGGAGGAAAAGATCGGGGGCAACTCCCGGAGAAGGTGGTATCTGAACCAAGCCGTGCAGGTCCTGCTAGATGGCAAGGGGTGGACAGAGAAGAGAGAGGCACAGAGAGGTGGCAGGCTGGAGAGGATGTTCCCTGCAGGGTAGCATCATGTGCTGGGATGGTTGAAAAACATCTAGTAGTGGGATTTGCTGAGCAGAGACAGGGTCAGGGACACACTGGAAATGGAAGCCATGGCGACAGGAAACGAGGGAGTGTGACCCTAAGTAATTCTCAAAGCAGGGAGGAAAATATAATTGCGCCCACGTCACAGCTAAGGCTCAAAGGGACAGAGGGACCCACCAGGGGCGCAGGCTGAGTGAGTGCTGGGGAAGAGCCTTGAACTTGGTCTGCCGGACTCCAAAGGCCAGACTCTCTGCCACCTGAGGGTCTGTATGGTGTTGGGAGTCCCCTCTCTGGTGCCCTGTGCCACCAACACATACCCAGTCCCTCCTTCCTGGGCCTGGGATGACTCGGGCCGACTGGCAACGAGGCCCAGCTTAGCCCTGGCTGCTGCCGGAAGCCCCATGGAAATACATCCCCGTGCACAGTGCCCGCCGCCCCCAACTTTCAGTCCTCTAGCGCCTGATGGGATTGCTGACTGCACACAGATGCCATGAGCACAGGTGCTACAGAAAGTGGAGGGTCCCCGACAGCCTCAGCTCCTGATGGGATTGCTGACTGCACACAGATGCCATGAGCACAGGTGCTACAGAAAGTGGAGGGTCCCCGACAGCCTCAGCTCCAGACCTCCTGACAGGTGCCCTGGAGGGCCGACATATGCCAGCGTGCAGCCTTCTGCCCGGTAACTTCGGAGCTTCCCCATGGGGTCAGAGGTTGGGGACACTCCTGGGAGACAGCTCAGAGGCCCAAGAGAGGCCTGCCTCCACCTCTGTGGAAAGAAAGGCTCTGGGCGTGTTTCCAAATGCTGGGATTACCCACTGCCATTGCCCGTGTCCCCAGCCACCGCGGCTCAGTGTAATCCACGTTGGGTGGCCTTCATTCATCTCATTATACGGTAAGTGTATCCTAGGTGCCACCGTGCGGTGGGGATTGAGCAGCTCCTGCCCACAAGAAGCTCCCAGTCGAGTGGGGGACAATGAAACACCGTGTGAGGAGGGCCTTGATGGGGGGGTGAGGATGATGTCACGCTCCCACAACCATGCTCATGATGGCAGCGCCCACACCGACCGCCACGCTGGGGAGTTCAGAGTCCTCAACCGTCTCTGCAGCCGGCAACCCCAGACTCAGGGAAGGGGGAATGTCCCCAGGCCACCAGGCTGCAGAGGGGGCTGGCTGGTGGGAAGGCTGTCCCAACAACCGCATTCCCGGCAGCAGCGCGCTGGAAGACACGCCCCCGTTCCCGATGGGCCTCCGGAGACCACCAGCCGTCGGCAACCCGCCCCGCTGTTCTGGGGAAACTGAGGCGCAGAGAGGCTGCCCCTGGGCCCACCAAAGAGTCGTCACGGCAGCGACAGGGTCCTAGGCCTGGGCTCCCTGGCCGGTCGCTGCCCGCCCTGTGGCCCTGCCTTTCTCACATGGCTGGGGGACTCCAGCAGCTGGAGAGGAGGGGGCTCAAGGCAGGAGGCGTGGAAGGCACCTGGCAGGAGGGTGGGAGTGGGAGGGGCCCCTGGCAGGGGACTTGGGGACCTCCTGGCAGCAGGGGACGGCTGGGGGCCTCCTAGCAGGGAACATGGGGGGCTCCCGGCCGGGCCGCCCGCCCAGACGCGCTGCCAGGCTGATTAGCATGGGCGAGGGGCGCTGGCGCGGGGGGCGCCGCCGGCCGAGCTGGCACGTCCCTCGCGGGCCCAGCTGGCCCGGCCGAGACACAAAGCGCCTCAGACGGCGGCGGCGCTCGGGCATTCACGCGCAGGGGCGGCCCGGGCGCGGGCGGCGAGGAATTCCCGCCGCCGGGGCGAAGAATAGCGCCTGGGCCGGGCGGGGCTCGGCCGCCCGGCGCTCCTGACCTTGAACCTTTGTGACTGGAGCGCATGCAAATCGCGGCCGGGCCGCGCCAAGCCCCGAGGGCGCTGCGCCGCCCGGGGTGTCCGGGCGAACAATGCGCCACTGTCCCCGCGCGGCGCGGCGGGCTGGGAACGGCGCGGGCACGCACCCGGCGGCGCGGCGCGGAATGCCAATGCGGACTCGCCGGGCGCGGCCCACGGGGCTGGGGGCGGGGGCGACCCTGGGGGGTGGGGCTCCCGGAGGCCCCGCCCCGCGCCCCGCGCGCCCGGGCCTGCGGTGCGGAGGGCCTGGCCCTTCTCGGTGCCCGCCCGTCCTCCCTCCCTGCCTCCCACCTGCCCGTCCTGGTTTCTTCCACTCGTTTTATTTTTAAAATCCCTTAAATGATCGGAACCAGAGTAAAAGTCGCCCCAGATAACCGGAGAAGACCCTCGTGTTCCCCGGGGTGGGTTCCAGCGTTCTCTCTCTCCTTGGGCCATACTCCCTCCTGGGGAGGTGAGCTCCTACCATCCAGCCGTCTGGCCGGGGGGGGGGGCCCTGGACGTAGCGTTTCCTTTTGTCACTGACGCCTTTCCCCAGTGGCCCTTAAAAAAATTAAAAAAAAAATGTTTTATTTTCTTTTTGAGAGACACAGAGACACAGAGCACGAGTGCGGGAGGAGCAGAGAGAGGGGGAGACACAGAATCCGAAGCAGGCGCCAGGCTCCGAGCTGTCAGCACAGAGCCGGATGCGGGGCTCGAACCCACAAACTGTGAGATCATGACCTGAGCCCCAGTCGGCCACCCAACCGACTGAGCCCCCCACTGAGGTGCCCCTACCCAGTGGCCCTTTTAAAGGCTGCACCTTATGTTCCTTGGCCCAGTGGCCCCGGTGTCCCCATCACCGGGACAAGAGTTTGTCCATGAGGTCATATCAGTCCCGTAAGGGGCTGTACAAAGAGGAAAGAGGGAGGGCCCTCTCCGCCAGTCGCTAAATTGTAAGAAGGGTTGTTCCAGGCCAACACGTGGGCATTGGGGCATCTTTCCTCACCCGCCTGGGTATTGTCTTTACCCTGTGACTAGGTAGGTCAGAGGCCATACCTCAGGAAGCACATAAACAGCGTTTACTCTGGTTCTTACCTACATGCCCACAACTGGGCAATTCTAGCACTTTCTGTTAATTTGAATTGAACACACCCCAACCCAGAATCAGATGTCCCAGACCTGAAGATGGCTGGTGACTGGCCCCTTGTCCTCCTGGGACTCAGAGTCCTTATGTGATAAGGAGTCGGGCTAGCATGCCCATCTTACAGAAACAGCCTGAGACTGCCCAGGCGTGAGGTCGGCCCCTGTGTGTGTGTGTGTGTGTGCGCATACAAGTGCATTCCCACAGAGGTGCCCGGGAGCTCAGTTCTGCCACAGAGAGGGCCCAGGACAGGAGCGAGAGGTTCAGAGGAGGTGACCTTGGGCAAGACACTCCCTCTCTGGCCTCAGTTTCCCCAGGTTAAATGGGAGGATCTCGGAGAATTCTCTCTCTTAAATACACACTTGGGCCTTGAACAACACCGGTGTGAACTGCACGGGTCCACTTCTAAGTGAATTTTTTCCGAGATCTACAGGAAATGAATTTTACAGAATTTTACAGAATTACAGAATTACATTCTGCAAATGTGCTTTAACGTGTTTTCTGTTCCTCATGGTTTTCTTTTCAATTTTTTAATTTATTTTTTTTAAATTTTTTCCCCAGTGTTCCAATTTTCACTTTTTGAATTATGAGAGTAATATATGTATATTATAGAAAATGTCTTTGTGTTTCAGAAGCATATATAAAGAAATGGAAATCAGTAACTCTGTTAGCATTTGGATGTTTCCTTTGCATTTTTCCCCACAGATTTTTTGTCCTCGTGAGCTCACGCGACATGCACAATTTTACATCTCTGTTTTTTATGGCACCAAGATGGTCCATGCTCTCCTCGGCATCACTGATGGTCTGAGCTACTTTCTCTCCAGTTATTTATTTATTTTTTTCTATGTAATTTATTGTCAAGTTAGCTAATACACAGGGCACAGAGTGTACTCTTGGCTTTGGGAGTACATTAAAAATCTTTTTTCATGTTTATTTATTTTTGGGAGAGGGAGACACACACACACACAGAGTGCTAGCGGGAGAAGGGTAGAGAGCGAGGGAGACACAGAATCGGAAGCAGGCTCCAGGCTCTGAGCTGTCAGCACAGAGCCCGACGTGGGACTCGAACCCACGACCTTCAAGACCATGACCTGAGCCGAAGTCTGATGCTTAACCGACTGAGCCACCCAGGTGCCCCCTCATGATTTTCTTACTAACACTTTCTTCTCTCTAGCTCGCTTTATTGTAAGAACACAGTATGTATAAGACACACAGCGTACAAAACGTTGTTCAACAATCAACTGTAAGTAGGGTCACTTTTTATTTTTTTTTATTTTTATTTTTTTTCAACGTTTATTTATTTTTCTTGGGACAGAGAGAGACAGAGCATGAACGGGGGAGGGGCAGAGAGAGAGGGAGACACAGAATTGGAAACAGGCTCCAGGCTCTGAGCCGTCAGCCCAGAGCCCGACGCGGGGCTCGAACTCCCGGACCGCGAGATCGTGACCTGGCTGAAGTCGGACGCTTAACCGACTGCGCCACCCAGGCGCCCCAGTAGGGTCACTTTTTAAAGAGCGGGACGAGAACACAGGCTTCGCAGCCAGGACTCGGGAATGAGCTGGCATCATGGGCTTCCAGCAGCCGACTCTCTCACTGAGCCCTCCTTTGGGTTGGACACTGGAACAGACCCCCCAAAGGATATGAGACCCTGTCCCTGTCCTTTGGGAGCTCAGAGCCTGGTTGGAGAGAGGAGGGGCGGGGAGGGACGGGTGAGGAAGCAGGTGGTGAATGTGCTGAGGGACCAGGCATGGTGAGTGGTGGGCGTGGTGTTGAGGGGGAACAGAGGAGGCACTGGAGGGGTGCTGGGACCCCCCTTGGGAGGGAGCTGCCTGAGCTGAGTCCTAAGGAGGAGTAGCTTCTTGTCAGGAGGAGAGAGCGGAGAGCGCCTCAGGCAGAGGGGAAATTGTGGGCAGAGGTTTCTCCTAGGACATAGGGGGCATCCTGGCAGGGGGAGCGCTCCTGACACCGGGACGATTACTGACACAGCGAGCACCTCTTAGCAGAGGGAGTACTCCCGACACATGGGCACTCCTGGCAGAGTGGTACTAATAGCACAGGGAGCACTCCTGGCACAGGGATCCCTCCAGGCAGAAGGAGCACTCTTGACAGAGGGAGTCCTCCAGGCAGAGGGAGCACTCCTGACAGAGGGAGCACTCCTGACAGAGGGAGCACTCATGGTAAAGGGAACACTCCAGGCAGAGGGAGCACTCCTGACACAGGGAGCACCCCCAGCAAGGGGAACACTCTTGACACAGGGAGCACCTCTGGTAAAGGGAGCATTCCAGGCAGAGGGAGCATTCCTGACACAGGGAGCACCTCTGGTAAAGGGAGCACTCCAGGCAGAGGGAGTATTCTAAAAGTGCTCTCAGGGACACTGAGCATGCACTTTAGGGAAATCCCTTCCTGCAAATTTTCCCACTTCTTTGCATTTATACACGCTGCCTCATGGGTGGCCAGCATCACTAGAGATAGCGGAATTAAAAGAAAATACAGGAGCTGGTCTGGTTGACAGAAAAGTCAGGGTAGGAAAAGGAGATGAGGGAGGGGCGAGGTGAGTAAAAACAAGTGCCCGGGTGCCTGAGGGTTTGCGGGGGGGGGGGGGCACTCTTGCCCTCAGAGCAAAAGCACACTTCTCGGCCCCGAGATGCGGGGTGCTATCCAGGAGCAGCTACGCGCAGAGGAGAGGGCACTCTGACGTGGCCCCGAAAGCGGGCACCCGGTCCTTGCCTCTTCCCCGTGACAATCAGGACGGCCAGGATCGCAGGCACCGTGCTGGATGCCAGGGCTGCTGCTCTCAGTGTGGGCTGGCGGGACGGGAGAGGAAGTCTCTACAGCACGGGACGCACGCTGCATGGCGCAGCCCACGTGACTGGGGGGTGCCTGGCAGGGCGCCTGGGCAGGACCCGGGGAGTCAGGGAAGGCTTCCTGGAGGAAGCGACGGCAAAGGGCTGATCTGATTCTGGCAGGAAGTAGAACGGCTGCAAAATGGCAGTGACAATGCTACGGACCTCGGGGCAGGCGGGAAAGACGAGATCCGGCTGCATGGGGGGGGGGGGGGGACGAAGCTGAGACCTCCAGAGGGTGGCTGCAGAGGGGGACCCCGTTGTGAATGCCTGAGTCCTTTGTACTCCTAATAGTACGAGACGATTTCTGAAATAAAATTGGGAAGTCGTGGTGGACTGGTCTTTGCTCCCAAAAGACACGTTTTGGACGCAAACAAAACCCACAAAGGCTGCAAGCCCCAGATGTCCGCCGGCTGCTGTCCGTGAAAACCCCCTGGCCTCCCGGACACCTGCGCCTCTTGGAGTCAGGACTGGATGGGGCCCTGGGCGTCATGGCCCCTGGAGGCTGGCCAACCGGAGGGGAGACCGAGGCCCCGGGGGCTCTTGTCTAAAGCCAAGGCGGGCCAGGGAGAGAACCAGGTCTCCCGCCTTCTAGATCTTTCCACTACTTCACCGGATTCCTCGGAAATTAGCAATGGAAAAGCGATCCCACGCTGGGGGAAGAAACGAGTCATATTTTCCGTCCTGGCTCCTTACGAGCACCTGGGACGCGGTGGGTCCCTCACAGATACTGTGCGGAAGAGGCTGGGTTATGTCACGAGGGGGGAGCAGTTAACGAGGAGGTTTTGGAGGCGCTGACATCATGGGTGGGGCTCCTGTGTGAAATTAGCCACCGGGGCCTCAGCGGGCACAGTACCGCCTCTCCCGAGGCTGCCACCGCCCTGGGGCTGGGCCCCGAAGGGATCAGGGTGGGTGGCTGGCTGGGCCGGCCGGGGCTGGCGCGAGGGTGATGGCGAGGTCCCACGGCGCGTTGCTGCTTTTGTCCCCTGGGACATGGAGGCTGAGAGACCAGAGCTGGAGCCGGCCTGCCGGGGCCCGACCCTGGCTCGCTGCTCGCTGGTCCTGTGCCCTTGATCAGGCTGCCTGGCCTCCCCCAGCCTCGGTTTCCTCCTCTGTGAAATCACATAGCAGCCGTGACGTGGTACCTGGCACATAGTAAGTGCTCAGTAAATGCCAGCAGCTACTTGGTACTTATCCTGGGCTCTCTTTTTGTTCTGAACCCCACACCATCACGGAGTCCTGTCCGTTTTGTCCTTTCTCCCCTATTCCTCTGGTACCCAAACCGCTCCGTGTGGAATGAGCAAGGAGCTAGAGAAAAGGGGCCGGAGTGTCCCAGACCCATGCATGGAGTCCAAGGAGAGCTGGCTGGGCAGGGTTCTTCCGCCTGCCCCACAAGAGAGGGGGTTCATGCCCATGGGGATAAAAGACTCAGACACTGAAACCCGGAGCTTTGCTCAGTGCCATGAAGGTTAAAGGGAAGTGGCAAAGGGAGGTTTTGGTTTCCTTCCAGATGGCTGAAGTCACCTCTGTGCCCACGACTAAGCTATGTTCCTTCCTTCCTTCCTCCCTCCCTTCCTCCCTTCCTTCCTTCCTTCCTTCCTTCCTTCCTTCCTTCCTTCTTTCCTCCCTTCCTTCCTTCCTTCTCTTTTCCCCTCTCTCTCCCATGGGCTCTCTCTCTCTCTCAACTCTATTCGTGTATGTTTCCGTTAGTTGCTGAACACAGAGAGTAAAGCCAAGGGCATATTGCCTCTGTTTTTTTTTTTTTTTCATACTAATAATCTTGCACAAAGTAGCAGGTATTGAGAAATAATCCAGAGCAACTCTGTCCCATAGAACTTTCTGTGATGGTCGAAATATTCTGTATCTGAGCTGCCCATACAGTAGCCACTAGCCTCAGGTGACTACTGAGCACTTGAACTGTGGCTAGTCCTACTGATGAGCCGAATTTTAAAGTCTATTTCATTTTAATCAATTCAAATTTAAATTTAGATAGTCCCACACAACTAGTGGCTACCATTGGATGATAGCTGTAAGTCACAACCCCATCCCATCACTCGGAGTTAATACGTGTTCAGGGGCGCCTGGTGGCTCAGTCGGTTAAGCATCTGACTTCGGTTCAGGTCATGATCTCATGGTCTGTGAATTCAAGCCCTGCATCGGGCTCTGTGCTGACAGCTCAGAGCCTGGAGCCTGCTTCGGATTCTGCGTCTCCCACTCTCTCTCTCTGCCCCTCCCCTGCTCATGCTCTGCTTCTCTCTCTCTCTCTCTCTCTCAAAAGTAAATAAACGTTAAAAAAAAGTTTAAAAAAGAAGTGTTCAGAGCACTTATTCTATTTATTCAAAATTGTGAGCGTAGTTCTGGTCGTCTGTGTCTCCGCATCAGCACGGCCCTAATCTGGTTTCCTTGAAAGCAGAGCCTGAGACAAAAGTGGGCCCGCAGACAGCTTAGTTGGGAATGAGATCCCCATAGGGGATGTCCCATAGGAAACCCACAGAAAATGCTTTACCAGGTTGATCACTGTTACCAGGGCCTGGTACTTGATCCTCCGGGAAGGTCTGGGGTACTTGGGAAATACATCTTAGCACTGTCTACCCAGGGGATGAAAGCGGGAAGAGTTTATCACCAGCTCCTGCTCACGCTCGGTGAAGGATGGCTCCAAGGGTGTCGGGTCACGGCGCTCCTGGGCTGTGAGCATGAAGGCAGAGCGGGGTCCTCCAGGCGTCCACGCCACATTCTCAGAGGAGCACCAGGGCGGGAAGCGAGACGTGTCCAGCATGCGCCCAAGGCACGGTACTGTCTGTGAACCATGTACACCCCTGTGAAACCGGCTGCCGCGGCGATGGCTGGAATACCAGAGTGGGGCTGAGCGGGCTCTGCTTGTGTGAGATATGTGCCCAATACAGTCCACCCCTTACCTCCCTCGGACCTGCTTATGCCTTTGATGCAGTCTAATCTGCCAGAGTGTCCTTTAAGGTGGTGGCTAGCAGCAAGCTAAGTTCTTATTTACTTATATATTTATATATTTATTTATTATTTTTAAGTTTATTTATTTATTTTGAGAGAGAGAGAGAGAGAGAGAGAATCCCAGGCAGGCTCCTGGCTGTCAGCACAGTGCCCGATGCAGGGCTCGAACTCATGAACCGCGAGATCATGGACTGAGCCAAAACCAGGCATTGGGTGCTTCATCCACCGAGCCACCCCGGCGTCCCTGAACCAATGTGTTCTTAATATTGGGGACACAGTACTATATGTCCGAATTTATCTTCTACCCTCCAACATTGAATGCACTTGCCATGTACTGGCCTCCAGATTTTGAAGGGATGAGCAGTGGGTGTCTGAGCAGAATGTAAGTTGCATGACAGCAGAATTCTTGCCTGTGTTAGTCATCGCTGTGTCTCCAGCACCTAGAACAGTGTCAGACTCAAAATAAGAACTCGATGAATATTAGCAGAATAAATAAAGTGGCTTCCAGTGGGATTTACTATCAGTAAAATATATTATATGGCAAACATTTTCAAAATATTATAGGACCGTCACTGGGGTGGGTGGATCAAAAGACACAACAGAAAATCTAAGAAGAGAGAGAGGTGTGCACTACAAATTTCTCTGTTTACATCTATTTTTTTTTTTTAAATCAGAGATGGGGAACTTGGCAACCATTCTGAAAAATGATATGACATTATATCTGTGTCTCTCTTCTTGCACCAAAATAAACTTGAGGTAGATTAAGAATCTTAAATTGAAAAGATGAAACCATAAATAAACTGGGAGAAAATATGATCAGATTGCTTACATGATTTTGAGGTGGATCAGATCTTCCCAAACAATGGCACCCGTATCAGGGGTCATAAAAGAAATAATGAAGATTTTTGCTATATACAAAGAAACATTTCTACACGTGGAATGCAAATTGGCGCAGGCCCTGTGGAAAACAGTACGGACGTTCTACAAAAGATTAAAAATAGAATTACCAAAGGATCCAGTCATTCCACTACTGGGTATTTACCCAAAGAAAATGAAGAAAACACGGACTTGAAAAGACATATGCCTCCCCAAACCAAGAGCACACTTAACACACTGTATGTTAGCCAGTTTGACAATAAATTATATTCCAAAACATGAAAAGACCTATGCACCCCTATGTTCATCGCAGCACAGCATTGTTTACAATAGCCAAGATACAGACACAACCCAAGTGTCCACCGACAGGTGAATGGATAGAGAAGATGCGATATATATCTAGTAGAACCTTGGATTGCAAGTAACTTCTTCTGGGAGCGTGTTCTGCAAGACGAGCGAGCGTTACTAGTACATTTTAACTTGATAAACAAGGGACGTCTTGCAATACGAGTCGTACATGATGCCAGATGTCACATGATCACAACTCAGCCAATGGTTCTTGAAATTCACTGTGATATACGAGTGCTTTGGACTACAAGCATGTTTCTGGAATGAATTATGCTGGCAAACCAAGGTTTTACTTGGTTCCGATAGATAGATGATAGATAGATAGATAGATAGATAGATAGGAATATTACTCAGCTATAAAAAAGAAATCTTACTATTTGCAACACGGATGGACCTGAAGGGCATAATGCTAAGTGAAATGAGTCAGAGAAAGACAAATACCACATGATTTCACTCATATGTGGAATTTAAGAAACAGAACAAAGAGAGAAAAAAGAGACAAACACACAAACAAACCAACCCTGAGACCCTTAAATACAGAGAACACACTGGTGGTTGCCAGAGGGGATGTGGAGTGGGGGTGGGGGAAATAGATAAAGGGATTTAAGAATGCACTTATCATCATGAGCACTGAGTAATGTATAGAATTCTTGAAAGATTATATTGTACACCTGAAACTAATAATATGACTCTATATTTAATTATACTCAATAAAAACTATTTAAAAAACCCAGAATTTCCACATGGGGGAAAAACAATAGAAGCAGACTTGAAAGACAATCACTGGGAAAAAGTAGGTGCCATACAAAATAGTTCTAACTCAATATAAATAAAATCCCCTTGCAAACCAATGAGACAAAATATTTGCAAAGGATATGGGAAGGAAACTCACAGAAGAGAAAGTTCAAACGTCTAATATATCTATGGGAAAGGTTTAATTTCGAAGGCTGCAAACTAAGATAAGATTTTCAGTTATTAGATTGGAAAAGCTTATAAAGAGATTAAAGCACGTGCTTATAAAAGATGATAAGTACCAGTGAGAGTTCAGGGAACGAACACTCTTATGTGTTGCTGGGAGACAGCAAAATTGGGAAAATGTCCTGGAGGCAAAGTGGGCAACACTCATTCATTAAACAAACATTTACGGAGCATCTGTTTGTGCCAGGCGCGTGGTAACAGCTTACCGCTCATCATTGCTTTCATCTACCTTCCAGGGCGGTGGGGGAGATAGATAGAAAGGAAGAAACTACCCGAACCAAGTTCATAATTACCGCAGGGGTAGAAAGTACTCAGAACTGTGTTTAACAAAGGGTCCCATCCTCATCGGGGCGGGGAGACTTCCCTAAGGGGGTGGTTCTGAAGCCAAGTCTAGCACGATGATGATTTGGTGAGATGCGTGGTGAGGAAAACTGTCCTGGGCAGAGGAAAAGGCAGTGTGACCTCTGGGGATGTCCCCCACCCTCCCGCACCTGTGACTCCTGGTGCACTCGGGCCCCTGCTGATCTTACCTCACTCAGCTTCTGATTCCAGAGCTTCTACAATGTTTTCTCTCCTCTAGCCAGTGTTCAACCCCGCATGAGTAGAGCATCAAAGACACAGGAAAGTGTGCCTCACAAAGGAGGTCAAAGGAGGTCAACAGCGATGAACTGTGTGTGCAGGGGTCCTGAGTTCAGATTTAGCAGGCACATACATCGGAGCAGCTGCTGTGAATATATTCAGAGAATTAAAGAAAACTATGTTTAGAGGCAAATGGGTTCAACGAATTAAATGAAAGTATGACATCAATGACTAAACAGATAGGGACTCTCCATGGACAAATGGGAATGATTCATGGAAATTCCAGGGCTGAAAAAAAACAATAACTGGAGTTTTACAAAACTCACTAGGTGGGTGGGCTCCGTATCCTATCCAAAGAGAAAAGAGAAGTAAGATTGGCCAAATAATAATAATAATAATAATAATAATAATAATAATAAACTAGAACTTTGGAGGCCCGTGGGACCCTATCGGGTGGTCCAAATTCACGTAATTGGAGCCCCAGAAGGATAGGATTGAGATGTAGGGGTTAAAAGTTTTGAGGCTCTAATGGCTGAAAACGTCTCAATATTAACAGAAAACATTAACCTATAGATCCAAAAAGCTCAGCAAACCCCAAGCAAGAGAAACGCAAGAGAAACCACCTCTTAAAGCCAGAGGGAAGGGGGAAATCTTGAAAGATTTGGAAAAAAAACCGGACCCGTTCTGTGAAGGAAAATGATGATGTCATTGACATCTAGCTTCTCATTGAGAACCAAGAAACGACACATCCAGAGTTGTGTCGTATATATAATAAAAGTCCTGGGGCACCTGGGTAGCTCAGTCGGTCGAGTGTCTGACTTCAGCTCAGGCCGAGATTCTCACAGCTCGTGAGTTCGAGCTCCTCGTCGGGCTCTGTGCTGACAGCTCGGAGCCCGGAGCCTGCTTCGGGTTCTGTGCCTCCCTCTCTCTCTGCCCCTCTGCCACTCTCACTCTGTGTCTCTCTCTCAAAAATAAACATTAAAAAAAATAAAATCAAATAACAAACAAAAAAAGAAAACTGATTATAAGGCAGATAGATGATTACTGTCCATGGCTCTGAAGATGGGTTTCGTACGGGGGAGACAGGACCACCTGCCCCGGCAGCAGCATTTCTGGGCATTGGGGCCTCACGGTCCAGGTCCCACTGTGGCTCACTCCATCTCCTCCACAAGTGTCAGCCTCCTCTTCTCTGCCCTGCAGCTGGTGCCGCAGAGACATTGGAGAGGCCTCGGGTTTGGGCTGGGGCAGGGCCGAGGATGTGAAATGGGGGAGCCCGGCCAGCCGCGGCACAAGGAAGGAGCTCCCCAGGAGCTCCGGGAGGGGCGGGCCCAAGGAAGGAGCTTCCAGAAGGAGGTGTGTGGGCTGTGTCACATGCCGTGAGATGGAATCGGAGGCGACCTTGGCTTTGGCAAGAGAAGGCTCATCACTGACTGATGAGAGCCTTTCAGGGGAGGGTGGCCGAGGGGTGTCCTGGTGGATGCGTGGGGGTGGGCGGGAAGAGGGAGGGAAGGGGCAGCTTCTGGAGGTGCGTGCGGCATTGAGGGTGTTCTTCCCTGTGGAGGGAGGGGCCTGAGTGTGCCCGGCGCCGGAGGGAAGGGAGCGGTGGGTGATGAGGCAGAGATAGGACCAGGCTGCCAACGAGGCGGAGGGAACGGGCCGGGGCCTGGATGAGCAGGTGGGGACGTGGAGTGGAGGGTGTGGACTCCTGCCCGCCGAGCTTGGTGGCTGGAAGGCGGGGGGATGCCCTGGGGGCCCTGCCTCGCCCCGGGTCTAGGGACCTCCTTTTGCAGCCGCCACCCCCAGCACCTGGGATGAGGACTTATCCGTGTGACAATCTGACAGGCTGTGGCAGCACCGTGGGAGGGTGGCTGGAAGGACGTCTGAGCTCAGAAACATGCAAGTTCCAACACACAGAGCTGCTGAGCAGTGGCTCGGGCTGCGGGCGCCCGGGGCCGCGGGGCTTGGCCAGCACCGGGACGCCGGGCACGCAGACCTGGCCGGTGCCCTGCGGGAGGCAGGTGGGAGGCAGGAGCTGACTCAGGCCCTGACTCAGCAGGGCGGCCGCCGGGGACGCGAGGGGGTCCTGCGGGCACCACGAAGACTCTCAGCTCTGCCCCTGAGAGCCTTTTCCGGGGAATGTTCCAGAGTGCCTCTCGGTCCTGAGTGAAGGTGGCTTCTTTCCTCCTTCCAGAGCTCAAAGACATTTTCTGAGATGATCCCAGGGCCTCCAGGGTCGCGGGGCCCCAGAGGGCATCCTTCGCGCTCTTCAAGGGGATACAACCTGTCCACAGTCGCTCTGATGTCATTCACGCGCTCACTGCTGTCTCCGTCCTTCCCTCTGTCCTTTGTCTCCTCCCTCCCTTCTCTGTGTTCACCGGTGGCCTGCTGTGCCCCAGGACACGTGCTGGGCACACGGACGAGACAGTCATGAAGCTGGCCCCGTCACCTGGACCAGGACAGGAG
The DNA here is from genome assembly GCF_022079265.1 of Lynx rufus. NCBI lineage: Eukaryota > Metazoa > Chordata > Mammalia > Carnivora > Felidae > Lynx > Lynx rufus. The sequence continues at coordinate 138,274,622 of NW_025814889.1, read as the reverse complement.
GCAGGAGGAGCCCGGGGAAGGCGATAAGCTCAGCCCCTCAGGCGTGAGGGCTGGGGGGGTGTCCCGGGCGGCTGGACAGGACGGAGCCCCCGAGTCAGCGCCTGCCTGCGGGTGCTCTGAGCCCCCCTTTCCCCCACCTCGGGGCTCCCTCCAGCACACACAGCCCTGGCCTCGAGCCCCCGCAGGGTAGGCCTCAAGCTGCAGAGACCTGCCTGGGTCAAGGTCATGGACCCTCTGGCCGGCCACACCCAGTGATGGATGCAGTCAAGAGTATAAGCCCGGCCGAGTCCATCCAAGCCGGGCCAGCTCTGGGGGCCCTTCTTGTTCCAGAGCGCTCCTGCAGGGTCAGGCCCCTGTCCGCGCCTGCGTCCTTGCCCTCCCGGCCACAGGGGTGACCCCAGGCTGTTCCTCCCTGACATCCTGCTCCCCGAAGCCCGCCCGTGCGTGACTTCCTGCCAGCCCGAACTGCCACACGGGGCTGGGTAGAGCCCACCCCCCTTCTCAGCTGTGGGGCTGAGACCCGAGCAGGCAAGGGCTGCGTGGGGGGGGGGGGGGTCCCACCGACCCAGATGGGGGCTGTCGGGGCTTCTGTAGGTCTGTAGGTCGGGCAGACCCCTTGCTCTGAGCAGCTTCCCCACCTCCTCAAGCTCAAAACCCCTCCCCTGTAGGTGCGTCCCAGCATCCCTTGGCTCATGGCTTCCAGATCCTTCGGGCCTCAGTGCCCTTCCTTGCTGACGCTTCCCACACTCCCCAGGGTCATAGCTACCGGGACAACATGGCACAGCCTCCTGGGGCTCTGAGCTCCGGGACAGCAGAAGCCCGTGAGACCGAAATGCACGCAGAGACCCTCTGTGGGGCCCTGGCTCGCTCCGGGTCTCTCCAGAAGCCAGCCCGGCCCTGACGCACTGATTCTTGGGAGCATGGCTTCCTTGGGAGGGGATCCCAGGAGACACGAGGGGGAGTGGAGGAGGTGGCAGGGAGGGGACACAGCCAGTACGCCGTTGGGTGGGGCTTTGGGTCTGCCTGGCTTGCGGCCAGAGACAGCGTCTGCCCACAGAGGCAGCGAAAACACTTCTCGCGTAGGCCCGTGTGTGGTCACTCTTTGGGGGCGCCCTTAGGAAGGGTGGGGGGAGGCCCACAGGCATGTGGCCGCTGACACCAGGTCTCTTGGCATCTCGCTCAGAGACAGAGGGAGAAATGCTGTCGAGTATTGTCTGCTGTCTTGTCTCCTGAGAGGCTCAGCAGGGAGGGGGCTGTGTGACCGCCCCCGGGGGCCCCCTAGCCTCCCCCCTGCAGGCCCCCAGCCACAGCCTGCGCCCCAGGGGCCCAGAGGACCGGCTGGGAGCCTGGCAGCTTAGCCCCGCCGGCCTAGTCTAAACCCGTGTACCGCCAGGCAGGCCCAGTTGGCCGCCGCGAGTGCCTAAACAGCCCAGCCTTTGTCCCTGGCGGTCACAGGCGCCGCTCGCTCAGTGCCCAGCTTGTTTTTCCCAGGCTAGGCTGGGCAGGCAGAGGCACTGAAGCCATGGAAACGGACACAGACCACCTGTCCCGCCCCAGCTCTGCTCTCTCTGCCCACTTGCTTGCCTCGTCTCCGCAGACCTCCTGGGGTGCTGGCCCTGCCCCAGCTGCCCTTGTCCTGCCCGCCCAGGACCGCAGCTGGGCCGCAGAGAGCCCCGAGGTTTCCAGCTGTCCAGCACTTGTCACGAGCGGCAGGCTCTGAGGACTGGGGTGCCGAGGGCTCCTTCCTCGAGTCATGTGCTCTCTCCCTCCTTCTCTGGCCGCTACCCCCGGGGCCCAGGAAGGAGGCTGGCTCAGGGAAATGCTCTCTGATCAGAGCTGCCCCAATAGGACGTGGGCTACCTTGAAAGGTAGTGAGCTCGCCGTCACGTGAGATGTTTAAGAGCAGACTCCTGGAGCTGCTATAAGGGAATCTTTGTCGTGCGTGTGGGAAATTGATTGAATGAACGAGCACAGGAAGAATTCTTTCATTCATTCACTCACTGATTCACTCATTCATTCATTCATTCATTCATTCAGTAGACACCAGAGGCATCCTTCTTTTGGGCTAAGGCCCAGGGCTGGGTGCTGAGCATGTCACAGGGAGATTCCAGTCACAGCCCTTGCCTCCTTGGGAAGCAGAGTCCGTGGATAAGAGGATGCGAAGGGGACGCTCACAAGTGCACGATGCCCCCAGTCAGGCAGATTCAGTCTGGAGAGACTACAGAGATGATGAGTTCAATGCCCTAGTCCTTGGGTGGGGAAACTGGGGCACGGGGGGGACAGACGTGCCACGCAGAGCCTGGATAACTCCCCAGAACTTCTGGACCCACAACCATCCAAGCCGCAAGGGCCCGTGGGAGTTCTGAGGAACGGACATCCTCTTCCAGGTTTGCGAAGTGACTCAGAAAAAGCTCTATGGTGCGGCTGGCGTGAGGCTGGACATTATCCACTCGTTTGATGAACCTTCCCCAGGATGGGTTACGTATGGGGCTGGGCTGTGAATGCCGAGAGCACCTGGGGAGGTTGTTCCTTACTGATGGAATTTCTGGGGTCGGACAGGCTTGGCTTGTGCATAACAAACCACTCCAAAGCAGCAACATAAAACTATAGCCATTTTATTCTACTTGTGAATTCTGTGGGTCAGGTATTTGGCAGGGGCCCCGCGGGTTCAACTGTCCTCTGCGCTGTGGTGTGTGGTGCCACACCCGGGACACCCTGAGCGGCTGGGGCTGTAGCAGCTGCGGCTGACAGAATATGTCTTCACCCTGGCGCCTGGGCTGGGGTGATTTGCACCAGCACACCACGTGGGCTTCCCATGCAGGCCGGGCCTCCTCGGGCACGGAGGCCTCGGGGGACCCGAACTTGCTTCTCACGCAGCAACTGGGGCCCCAGGGTGCGAGCTCTGCGGCCCTTTAGGACTCGGCCTTGCCCTGCCGCCACGCTTTGCTGGCTGAAGTCGTCACAAGCCTCCCAGATTCAAGAGGAGAGGACGCGGACCCCACCTCTCAACGGGAGGAGCACCCAGGCATTCGCAGCCGTGTTTAAAACAGCCGCACTTCCTCCTACCCCTGGTCTCCAATCTTCTCCTCTCCTCTTTGCAAATTGTACCATCTGCCAAGGCTGGGCTTAACCGCCAAGCCAGAAAACCTTCCTGCTGACTCCTACCCCAGTAGCACTTTCTGGATCGATCTCTTTCTAACTAATAACGCGGACAGCTGTGAATGTGACAGTCAACACCTTGGAAACGTGCCTGTGTGTTCGCACGTGTACGATTTTTGGCTCTCAGAACAACTTCGTGAGACGTTCCAGAGGAGGGGGCACCTCACCTGGAGTTTTGCAGGACGAGTAGGAGTTCTCCAGGCACAGTTTGAAAAAAGATACGGTGAGCGTGGGCACGCAGGCGGTCAGTTGTGGCTGGAGGACAGAGTTGCACGTACTATAGGACATGGAGGCGGGGCGGGGGGGGGGGTTGGGGGTGGTTGTGGTGGGAAACTGCACCAAACAGACTCGTATCTTGGGAAGACCCCTCCGGCCCTGACTGTCTGAAGACTGGAAGTTGGCCTAGGGGGAGCTGGTGCTTGCCCACAGGCCTCCCACAAAAGCCCGTCTGCCTGTGCCTCCGATTGTCTCTTTTGCATGGCTTCAGGGGTCCTGTCAACCATTCTCCGGGGTGGGTGGGTGGGCCTCGCTTAGCCCCATTTTACAGATGGGAAAACAGGCTCAGGGATTTCTCTGGAATCTAAGCTGGGAGGGAGGGCGGAACCAGGGTCCAGGGCTCCCTTTGTCTGCCCCGTGCCCTCGTCCCTCGGGACCTACCCCGGGCCGTACGGGAAGCTCCTCCTCTCTCCCCAGCACCCCAGCTGCACCCCGCCCCCCAGCTCCCTGCCCCTCTCAGCCCTGACCACATGGCCCAGAAAAGCCCATTGAGAGCCAGCTGGAGGCAGCCGGGCCTCTGGTTTGCATCAACAGGCAGCAGGGAGCACGGTCACGTGCTCACTTATGTCCAGTGCTCCCTGTGGCCACCAGAGTGGGGGGGGGGGCCGCGGAAACAAGAACCAAGTGGGGAAGGGATGCTGGACGGAGGGGAAACTGAGGCCCAGAAGGGGCTAGGGCCGGGCTTCCGCCGTCGGCTTGGACCTGACATCCCCCTCTGTCCAAGCATTCGGTTCCGGCTCTCGAAATAAACCCTCCGCCCGCCCGGTAGCCAGCCGGCCAAGGGTACCGCCGTGCTGCCAGCCCGGCCTGGTCACCCCGAAAAGCTGACGGAAGCCAGCTGCCCTCCCAGCGGTCGCTCGGCAGGCAGACACCCGGAGGCGTGACGCCTGCCCCCGTCCGGCACCCGAGGCCGCCAGGAGGGGCCTTGGAAAGCTCGGCTCCCCTCTTACTCCCCGGGGCTTTGCAGCTCCTTTCCGGAATGGCTTCCTGATGAGGTAATGCAGCTCCGAGCGCGGGAGGAGGCCGCTGGGAAACGCTGCTGGCCGGGCCCCAGCTTGGCTGGATGACGGCGGCCCGTGGCCTCCTTGCCCTGCCTGTCCTGAGGCTGCTAAAATGGGGGCGGAGGGAGCCAGGTCGGGGAGTGGGGCTCCGGGCCTTGGCGCTTCGCAGCCCCGCTCGGAGGGCAGCTGGGGGACCCCAGACATTTCCTCATCTCCTGGCCTCGGCCCCCTGGCCCCGGCCTCGGCCTGCAGCCTCTCAGTGACCCTGAGGGTCCCCACCCTGCGACTGCGTCACCACCCCGTGGGGAAACCGAGGCCCAGAGAGGCCGTGCTAGGCCCAGCATCATAGCAGGGATGAAGGCACCCCGGCGGGGGAGGAGGGGGCAAGGGAGGACCCCTGCGGTGCGGATCGGGGTCTGGGAACCACACGACGACGGGCTTGCTCTGACCTGCCAAGCTGCATATTCCTGGAACACGAGTCTTTTCCGGCCACAGAGCAGAGAGCTCGAGGCCGCCCGCCCCCCCTTGTGTCGGAGCCTGGAGGAGACGCCGCGCTGGCCCCTCGGAGGGCTGTCCACCCGGCGTCCCCTCAGGGCCTCTCTGGGCCCCGCGTCAGGCGGCCCCCACCTCCCCTTCCGGGTAGCTGGTCGGATATGGAAACTGAGCAGGGGAGCGTCCCCCGGCGCGACTCCCCTGCCTCCCCTGTGGCTCCCCCACTCCCTGCCAGCCCCCCCCCCCCCCCCGTGCTGGGCTCCCAGCAAGGCCTGGTGACCCCCACCCTCCCAGGTGGATGAAGGGACGCTAAGAATTGAAACCGCCCTGGAACAGCAGCTCCACAGAGGCCTCCCGGGGTGCTCACCGGGCACTGGAAGCCAGGGGAAGGTGCCCCCTCGGGCTGGGCCCAGCAGACCCCCTGCTCTTGGGGGAATTTAGGATGCTGGTGGTGTGCAGCCCGCAGCCCCAGCCCGTCCTGTGTCTGCCTCTGATTTGCTGAGTGACGTGGGCCAAGCCCCTGCTCCTGGCTGGGCCTCAATCTCCCCATCTGGAGACTGGAGGCGCCCCGGGGCTGGGGTCAGAGAGGGGGCCTCAACTGGATGCCAGGAGCCCTCCCCCCCCGCCCCCCCCCCCAGGTCTGCAGCTGTGTGGGGTAAGCCTCTCTCTGGGCCTCGCCTCGAATTTCCGCATTGGAAGAGACCCAGGGACCACAGCACAGCACCGGGTGCACAGAGGAGGGCCAGGCAGGCCCGAGTCGTGCGGGAATTAGTGGCTGGGCCAGGATCTGAGCCCAGACTCCTCTGCTGGCCCAGAGTGACCCCGCTGGGCCTCCTCCGACTCCCTGCTGCTTTCCCTGCACAAAGCCCGGCCTGCCCCGGGGAGGGCCAGACTCCAGCTCGCCCGTGGAACTGCTCCCCTCTGCTGCCCCCTGGTGGCCATGGGGACTCATGGCGACCCAACCCTAAACCCCGGCACCCACAGGCTCTAGGTACCCACAAATAGGGGCCCCTTTAGTGCCGGGACACCTGCGGGGCTGGGGCACCCACAGACCCAGAGGCACCTACAAGGCACCCGCTAGGCTCCCTGGCTGAGAGCATCACCTGCGTTATTTCAGTGGATCTTCTCATGCCCCCCCCCCCGGTGGGGTATGGCCACGATTGCCCCTTTACAGACAGGGAGTCAGAGGGGTCACTGGGCCAGCCGGGAAGACCCCCAGGGAGATGCTTCATCAGGCGGCTGGTGATGTTTGCACTCAGACACCTCAAGTGGAAAAGTGCCCACCCCAACCAGCAGCAGCCTCTTGGGGCTTGGGGGGCGGGGTAGTCACCCACCTGGAGGAGAGAAGGGCCCAGCCCACGGGAACAGGAAGGTGTGTGTTTGGGCCCTGGGTGCAGGGGTGAGAATGAGGTGGCATCACTACCCTGAGACCCCCAGCCCTGGGTCAGAGGGGCGCCAAGGGCCCACACCCACGCCGGGAGTGCCCAGAGCTACCACGGGCTTCCCCAGCTTTTAGCTTCCAGGCCCAGGATCTGCACTCGATGAGCACCCCCCCCCCCCAGGTCTGCGCTGATCGCCAAAGGTTTTCACGGGGCACGCAGATGGGCTCAGAAGGCTCTAGCAACATGCCCATGGCTATGTGGTGGCTACACTGTGGAAGGCACTTCTGGGGACACGCATTTCCAGCAGCATCATCGGGGGGGGGGGAGGGCTGATGGGTCGGCAGCTAAGAATGTGCCCGTGGGTCCCGTCTGCAGGCGCTGCCTCACAGGAATGCTCTCTGGTCTCTAATGTCTGACGACCTTCACCTCCCTGGTCTCCACGAAGCTCCCTCGGGCTCTTCAACCAGACCCCACCAGCCTCCTGCTCGCCGGTTGCCAGCGCCCGGCCTGGGTACCCATCACAGTGGGCATGATGCTGGCACCGGGCTGGGCATGCGGCCGGGACCCAGCAGAGAAAGTGGTTTTAGAGGTGGAAGGGCCATCATCCAACTGAACCCGGGCGTCAGCTTTTGCTGGTGGGGGACCTGACACCCAGATAGAGGGAGGTTCTGACCGGGCCTAGGATGGGCCCGACACAAAGCTGGGGTGGCACCAGGGCCAGAATGCCGGGGGTCTGATCGCCAGCCCCACGTGTGGCACTGAGTCCCAAGGGGACAGAGCAGGTGGAGGGCAGGTGAGCCCCTCCCAAGCCCCTCCACATCTCCCTGAATTTCCCACCAGGAAGGAGACGGTCAGATTGGTGTGACTGATGAGCACCAAGACTGGCAGGAGGGAGACTTGGCCTGGTCCTGGCAGGAGGGAGGGGCAGGAGGGAGGGGGCAGGGGGCAGGAGGCAGGGGCAAGAGGGAGGGGGCAGGAGGGAGGGGGCAGGGGACTGGGGCAGAAGGCAGGGGGCAGGAGGGAGAGGGCAGGGGGTAGGGGGCAGGGGCAGGGGGCGGGGGGGGAGGGGGCAGGAGGGAGGGGGCAGGAGGCAAGAGAAGGGACTCAGTCTCCTGTTGCTGCCCAGGCTATCCCTCTCAGCCTCAGAGGCCAGTGGCCGAGGCCCAGCCAGACAGCCAGTCTTGCCGTGACCTCTAATGTCATTCTAGGCGACCTCTTCTCAGCCTCCGCTGTTCTGAGACGCTGGCCTCTGAATGAACGGATGCTCAGGAGGTGAGCGTCATGCGGTGGGTCCACTGGGGTCCGGGGTCCTGACCGGGCACTCTGACGTGGAGGGAGGGGGCGCATACAGGCAATCCAGGTGTTAGCTATCTTGCTGTCCTGTGACCTTGGCCTCCACATCAAGCAGAGGTAAGTGGGCCCGAGACGGTAACTGGGCCGTAAACATCCCCGGGGCTGGGCCTGGCCCCCTGGTCCTTCAGCGCTCGTCCGGCCTCCTTGGGCAGCCCCCCACCTGTCTGGCTGTGTGTCGCTGGGCGTTCGCTCAACCTCTCTGTGCCATAGGAGGTGACGAGGGTGCTCACATCACAGAGCACGGTGAGCTGACACTCAGAAGATGCTGTAGCACCTGGTGCACAGAAAACGCTACGTCTGTCCAGTCACAGACGTCGTGGATCAAGACGAGGGATTTGGGGAACAGCCAGGTGCGGCCCTGCTCTCACGGTCCTCCCGGGTCTGGGGCGGCAGACACACGGCTCACGTCAACCCTCGCGGGCAGCCTGGGGCAGGAGAGGGGGACTTACTCCTGGGGACGTGGGGCTTGGAGGGAGGCCGGGGAGGGAGGCCGTGCGGCTGGAGGTACGAAACCTCTTTCCATACTCAGCGCACATGGGGCGGGGGGGGGCTTGGGTGGGGGTGTAGGAGGCTGGGGGCACAGGGAGGGGTCACGGCCGGACGGGCAGGCTCTAGAAGGTCTGACCTTGCGCCGGTGAGTGGCTCTGGGGTCAGTGGCCGGAAAGGCCATCCGTTTGTCCCCTCCCCAGAAGGCCACGAGGCCCCCACGGGCCCGGCCGAGGTGAGCTCTGCCCCCGTGGGGCCTGGTACGGACAGGAGGCATCTGGCTCTCATTATCCCTGTGTCCCAGGGTCTCCCTTCTCGGGTCCAGGCCGGGGTACGAGGCGGGAGGGAAGCCGCCATGCGGCCGGCGGGGGGTGGGGGGCGACCCCGCGCAGCTGGATGCAATTAGGAAAGCTGAGAAGTTATTATTTGGGGGTTAAATCAGAACTAATCTCCCCAAGGTGGTGGTCAGGCCCCCTCAAGAATGCGTTCTCGTGATGCAGCCCTCTGGGCCCCGGGGAGTGGGCTCCCTGAGCTCTAGGGATGTGAGGAAAGGGCACAGGGAGGGTGACGCCACCCCCCAGGCCCGGCCTGGCCGAAGCGGGGGCCTTGGTGACTCCTGCCGGCCCTCCGGTCCCAGCTCCGCCCACCTCCCGCCACGTCCCCGGGCCCCCGGCAGCCTCTGTCCCTCCGTCCGTCCGTCCGTCCGTCCGTCCCTCGCTCCCTCCTGCCAGCTATGGCATCGCCTGCTGTGGGGCCCGGAGCTGGGACCGGGCGAGTGGCTCCCCCCACCTCCACCGGGGAAAGCCGCCCTGCTCTTGGCCTTGAGCGGCCTGCAGCCTACGGAGCGGCCAGCCTGCAGGGGCCTGCAAACATGACCGGGGCTGTTTATTCAGCTGTCTGAGTCGGCGCAGGCTCCCCCGCCGGGGCCTGGTCTTTCTGGAGTCGAAACGCTCAGCCCTGTCCCCACCCCTGGGCGGTGGCCTCCTCAAGGCAGGACTGCTCTGTGGGAGGCTTTCGTGGACAAGCCACAGCCCCCTGGCCGGAGCCCTGCAGACAGTGAGACCCCGGGGTCGGGGGGGGGAGACCCTCTCAGGGTACTCGGCTCCCCCACCCCCGCACCGTGGTTTTTGTGTCTGGACAGGGTCCCAGCATTTGACAAAGGGACACAGGTGTGGGCGGAGCTGAGGAGTTTGCGGGGGTGGCGGCCCGAGGTGGGGGAGGGGAGGGTCTGTCCCGCTCAGCCTCCAGGGTCCGCAGGAGCAGGGGTGGGGTGGGGGGGGGTGGGTCGGGCGACGTAAAGGGCGAGTGGCCAGCACAGGCCCGGGAGAAGCAAGGCGGCCCCCTGGCCGGTGCAGGGGTGGAGGGAACCCGTCTGTAGCGGCCAAACCCCTTCCTGCTGGGGAAGCCTAGACAGTCGTGCTTACAGCCAATGAATGGTGGGAGCGCTATAGCTAGTTTCTTCTAGAAACTTCCAGGCCCTGTCAAGGGGAGGCATCTATTTCCCTGCCCCTCCACAAGTAGAAGGGATGGAAGGGTGCCGTGCGAGTGCGGGGGTAGGGCTGTGGCACAGCTCCCTGGGGCACTCGGTCTTGGAACCCGCTGGTGAGGAACGGTCACGTGGACGGGTCTCAGCCCACAGCGGTCGGCGGTCGGCCGGCCGGCCTGCAGGTGGTTCCGGTTCCTAGACCCTGAGCCGCCTCCAGCGAGGCCCCCGGCGGGGTGGGGCAGAGAGGAGGCGTTCCTGCTGTGTCCCGTCCGAATTCTGGACCCAGGGAGGCCGTGAGCGCGGTAAAATGGCCACGGTCAGCATCCACCCGTTAGTGGTGAACCCAGCGGCCACCACAAACATCGGACACGGTTGGCGGCCGGCATCTGTGAGCAGCCTCTCTGGGCTGTGAGGAAGCCCGGCCTTTTCTCGTCACTTTGAACGAGACCTTCGGGCCTTCGTGGGCTCTGCACCTGCTACCCTGCAAGAGCCCCGCGCCGGGCAGTGGCTCGGAGCACGACAGGGAGGTGGGGGTGCCCAGGGAGTTAGGCGGAGGGCCGAGGCCTGCAGCGCAGGCCCGGTGTCCAGAGGCCGGGAAGATGAGGTCACGAGGACGCGGCCCAGGGTTCAGTGCGCCTGTGACGGCGTCCTGGGGACAAAGGGGAGAGAGCACACCACGGCCGTAGAATGAAGTCACAAAGCTGAGAGACTGAGCGCCAAGCACAGACGGACCGGCTACATCCTGAGGGACAGACTGCCTCTTTCTTCCATCTCCTTAAGTTGTACAGTTGGAGGAGCGACAGACACGGGACCAGGCCACCGGGAGGACGAACTGAGGTGCAGGGCGGGCATGTGCAGAGCGGCCATAATGCCTCAGCAGCCTGCTTGGGTTTTCACCCAAAGCTGAGCCCGGGTCTGGCCCCAGCTGCTGCTCAGAACATACACAGGACGGAAGGAAATCCCACACTAACCCCCAGTCCCCATGACGCCTTCCCCCGGAGGGAAGCTTCAGGATTAAAATCTGATGCCTTCGAACTCTACCCATGGAATAGTCACTTGGGTAAACTGCTGCTTTCCCTTTTTGCCTTGGCCGCCAGGGAGCTTTGAACCAAAGTTGTGAGCACCTCTCTGGCTCCACTTAGACTCAGCTCCTTGCCCTCGCCTTCCCTTCATGTTTGGCCTCCGCTTTTAATGACATGCCCCATGGCGTGCTCGTTGTACCCCTAAACCTTTTCTGGGCAAGGCCTGCCTGACTCCTTTCTTCGGGGTCCTCAGTCCCCACACCCTTTGGATGCCCCTACCCCCGAGTGATGTGGAATTCTGCCCTTGGGAAAGCCTGGGATGCTCATGTCCTGGGCTTGGGCTCAAAGCCCTGGTCCCCTAGTCAGTGTGGTGCCGGGACCCCCTCCGCCCACACTTGCCCCGTCAGTGGGCGCTTGTAAGACGCTGAGTATGGAAGGAACACACAGGTAGAGGTTAAGCGGCAGCTGTCCACCTTGCTTCTATATCTTCTCCTGTTCCGATTCTTGGTTCATCTTTAGCCTGGCCCCTGGCCTCGCGAGTACAGCAGGCCCAAAGTGCCCCTCGCCCCCCAGGCTGAGCTGTCTCCTCTCATCGGATGGGCCCCTCAGATGGCACCCTAGCCCTCTGTCCCTAGGAGCCCACGGTCTGGCCAGGAGACGGGGCAATGGACAAAGTCGTGGGGGCCGAGAGCCCCGGGGGGCAGGCGGGGACCATCCGAGAGGCTGCCTGTAGGAGGGCGCCCGGGAGGGGAGACCGTCAGCCAGCAGGAGGCGGTGTCGGGGACAGCAGGGGGGAAGGAGGCTGAGGACAGATCAGACCAGGTGGATCGACAGCTCTTCTGAAGCCGAGGAGATGAGAAGGTCCTTTTCGAACGTGTGCTACCGGGGCAGAGAGGCCTGTGTCAGCCAAGACCGGGAGGTGGGACTCCCATGGGCCTGGGGAGGTGGGGGCAGGTGGGAGGCTCAGGTGGGCTGTGCCTTCAGGGAGGCAACGGGGAGCCACAGAAGGTTATGGGGGGAGTGTGTGTGTGTGTGTGTGTGTGTGTGTGTGTGGCAGGCCCTCAGATGCTCACGCTGAACACAGTTCTGATCTGCTCATTTATTTGGGCACAAGGACCCCTCCGACAAGGGGGGATAACCATCCTTGCCTGGTGTGGGGGATGAGCCGTTCTCTGCACGACTGGCACCCCACAGCCGGCCAGGCAGCCGCAGAGCGAAGGGAGGTATCTCAGGGAGGGATCACAGACATTCTTGCCAGCTTTTGACATTAAAATAGACTTTGGAAAGCATGGCCGAGACATTTTGAAAGAAAAACAACAAAAGAAACTTCTAGAAGCCAGAACCCCGGCCAACATGAGTTCTTGTCCCAAACAGCCGCTCTGGAGAGACGAGGAGCCGGTGACTCCGACCTGGCACCGCTCTGGGGTCGATGGGGACCAGGGGCTGGACCTGAGAAGGGTCGCAGCCTATGCAGGCTGCCTCAGGGCCCTGGAGCGGGGGTAAGAGCAGGTGCTCGTTTCCAGACTCCCCAAGAAGAAAGTGCAGTGACCGAGGCCTGGCTGGAAGGGGGACCCCCAGGGGGGTGCCTGCCTGGACAGATGGCGTCTGAGGCTGGGCACCCCTGGCCGTGACGCCGTCGTCATCAGATGCTGCTGGAACAGGACTCTGAGTTGGCTCAGTTTACCCCGTTGACCAGAATCGTCAGGCTGCTAGATGCAGAGGTCTAGATACAAATTCAACCGCGAAGGAGAGAAATCCATTTCCCTCTTTCCTCAAGGATGCTCGGGGGTACAGCCCGGCTGGGAGGTCTCAGCCCCTGCAGCCCCCAGCCCAGAGCTGGTGGCATGGGGACCCGTGGACACCTACCGGTTCCCGGGTTTGACCTCTGCCCCCACCCCCCCCCCCGCAACGACCCCCGGACGTGGAGTCTCGGGTCCGAATTCCCACGGGGCCAGGAGCTGAGACTATGCGGCTACACTGGCTTAGTGAGAACCTAAAGGCTGGATTATTTTTCTTTGGGGAGGAGGAGGTGGCCGGTCCCGGAGACATTTCACTTGTAAATTAGGTCTTGGCTTTTCTCTCCCCTCTGTCTTCCCTCCCCCCACCCCAATGTCCAGCCCAGGGAGCGGTGGGCTGGTCACAGAGAGTGGTGCCGGCAGAGGCTTCTGGGCGGGCAAGTTGCTGGACACTGGTTCAAGGTCCCCACACCCCGCCTGCCTCGGGCAGGAGCTGCTTCCGGCCACAGCGCAGACAATGCGCCAGCGGGGGAGGGGTGGCCTGGGGCCAGAACCCCTCCCCCCCCTCCCAGCCACACAGGAAGACAGCATGTCCTGGAGTGAACCCGCAGCCAGGCGCTGTGATTTAGGGTGCCAGATTCCCAGAGGAAGCATCTCCATGTGAATCAGACCGATTCCTTTCAACTTTAAAATGACGAGGGGCCCTAAGACCCTGCCTGGAGGGGAGGTGGGGGCTTTAGAAAATATCGCCCTCCTCATCTGCACCTCTCTGGCAGCCCTGGCCCGGGGTTAGGGCGACCTTTCCACCACAGGGCCTTTGCACCGGCTGCGCCCGCCGCCTGACACGCTGTCCTCCAGGTTTCGGCTGCGATGCTTCCCTATGGCCTGTGTCCCTCTCTGCCCTTGCAGGAGGGTCCCTCCAGTCAGGTCGCTCGTGTTAAACGTGCTCATGTGTTGTCTGCTACCCCTGCCCTGCCCCCCTCCCCCCAACACTGGCTCTAAGCTGTGCTGGGACCTGCCTGTCTCGGTCCCAGCTGTATCCAGTGGGACTGTATGAGTTCTCCCCAGTCACTGCCACCCGGCCTTCCCTGCCCAACCCCCACCTGGCAGTCCCCCCCCTGCACCCTGCAGGGCTCAGCGGTCATGACCACACCCCAGTGTGTCTCTCTGCTCCCTGGTTTCCCCACCCTGGAAACGCCCCCTCAGCCTGGGCCAAGGGAGCCGACGGGCCCTCTGCAGGCCGGTCTGTGACCTGGGCCTCTGGGCCTCACCACAGACCGTCCTCCCTCTGGGTGCGGCCCAACAATTGGGGTGAGGATTCTGGCACCGGGGGCTGGGTGCTCCAGTGACCGCTCAGGGTCAAAGCCGCTGACAGCCCCCTTCTTCTGTGACACCAGGGCTGGCCCCTGGAGACAGGAAGATCCCCCTGCCACCGGCTCTGTGGACCAGGGGGCCGGCTTGCAGAACCTGCTGGGAGGACCTGGGCCCCCGGATCAGTGCGGAGAGCAGACGTCTGGAGTGGAGCTGCCCTCCCCGAGCCTGGAGGTCCGAGCGCCAGCCCCAGCCCTGCTCCAGCGGGCAGGCCTTCCCACCCTCGCCGCAACCTGGCCGAGGACCCGGCTGCTGGCCGCTGTCCCCAGCCTGTGGCACTCGCCCAGGTCCCCCAGCCCAGCCGTACCCGGGGCCTTGCGTGTCCCGTACCCAATGCCAGCAGCACTCCGGGCTCTGCTCCCATCCCATAGACTCAGCCAAGCAGCGATGCCTCAGGGAAGCCCTCCGGGATCGGCCTGCTCTGCTCTCTCTGCCACCTGCGATTTTCCCAGCACTGAGAAGGGCAGTTTGAGCAGCTCTGACTGGGTTTCTCTCTTGCTCGCCTTGGCTTTTTTTTTCCCCCTGAGGGGAAGGAAGGTGTTCGATTTTTTGCTCATTTTGGTATTTCCAAAACCTCTTAGCATGAAACCTGGCATACAGCGGGCCGCAAGAAAGTACTTGTTGGTTGACGTCTTGCTGGGTGAGTGGGCTGGACCGGTGGCCCGATCCCTGGTCCTCAGAGAGTGAGAGATTGTGTGTGCGTGTGTGTGTGTGTGTGTGTGTGTGTGCACGCCCCTTCCTCCCCACCCTCTCCGCTGCGATCGGGGAGGACCATTCCACGGGTCCTCCCCTACCCGGGTGTCCCCAGCCTGGAGCTCAGGAGACTCAGACCTGCTCTGCGGGCCAACTCACCACGCCCCTCGTGCCTTCTGGAAACTTCCCTGGAGTCCCGGTTTCTCCCCCACCCCGCCGCCTCTACCGCTGCCCTGGCCACTTGGGGGTTAGGTATTGGCTCCAGGGTCCCTCTCCCTCCCCCCGGTGACAGAGAGCACGGGGTACTACGCGGCCATGAAAAGGCATGAAGCACGATGAAATTCTTCACACCCACGAGGAGGCTAGATAATCATAATCGTGACCATAAAAACACAAGGGAAATAGCAGGATGGGTAGAAGCTGGGACCCTGGTTCAGTCCCTGGGGGCAAGTTTGGCGGCAGCCCCGCTCGTGGCTGTGCCCCAGGAAAGCGGGGAGCAGTGGCTCCAGCAGGCCCCGCACGCCCACGTGCACCGCGGCACGACACAAAACGCGGGGGGGGGGGCTCCGCTGCGTCCCACTCGCCGCCCCCTGGGGTGCAGGGGTGCAGCTGAGAGCAACCCGGGTCCTCATCATGCCCCCCTAAGGCCCCCCAGGCAGACACCCCTCCCGAGAGGTGAAGGAACCCGCCCGGGGCACACTCCTCCCGCGCCCTTCCCGACTCGCTGCCCGAGGCCACGTCCTTTCCTGGCTGCAGGGCGCCCTCTGCTGGGCTCACTGGGAGTTGCCGGGGACCCACAGGAGAAACCTGGGGTGGAGCGGACCCCAAGGTCAAGCCAGAGGCCAGGGGCGGCCTGGGGACAAAGACCTGCCCACACGAGTCCTGGGGACGGGCTGGTGGGGAGGCAGAGACCTCTGATTTCTCAGGCGTGGGTGGTGTTCCTGCCCCAAGGCGCAGAGGGGACGGGGAGCCCCGGAAGGGCTCCGGTCTGCATCTCCCAGGGACGCACTTCCTCCCAGCCTGTCGGGGGCACTGTGGACCTCCAGCCACGCCGATGCTGCGATGCTGCGTCCACCCGCAGAGGAGAGGATGCCCCCTGCCCTCGGCCACGCAGAGCGAGGAGACCCCGGGGCCCGGGACTGAGGGCGGGGCTGGGAGGGGTGACACTGCGACCTGTGACAAGAAACGTGTGCTGGTCTGCAGAGCAGTACTGGCACCGGGAGCTCCCCGGGAATTTCCTGAGAGCTGAGAAGGCAAAGGTGTCTTTTGTCATGTGAATGAGGTGGCTTGGGGGTGGGGTGGGGGAGCCCACACCTGAGGATGGGGGCTGGTCACCAGAAGAACCCACCTGGGGGTCAGAGGGCTGGAATTTTCTGTCTCTGCCCTCCCGCCCCTTCCCAGGACCTGAGAGGAGAGGGGCCGGAGGGGAGGATCAGTCCCCAAGGGCCAGCGATGTCCTTAGCCTATGGGGCTGGACACTGTCTCCTGGCAGATGGTGTCGCACCGAGTGCAATCGTAGGACACCCCTGGCTGCTGTCCAACAGTGGCTTGGTGACGGAAGGAACCCCCACGTCAGAATTAGGTGCGGAACTTTTTAGAGGGTGACCGAACCACCTGTCACGTCTCCTCCCGTTACTTCCATGGAAAACTGAAGCCGAACTGGGCAGCTCTTGTCCAGAGATGGTAACGGGGGGGGGGGGGGGAATCCAGGTTCAAAACTGGACCCACCGGGTGGGGAAGAGATTTTCCTTCTTGTCATAACCTCAAATACCACCGTCACCGTCTCCATCACGACCATCATCACTTGCCAAAGAAACTCTCAGCGGTCATCACTGGGCAGCCCACGCCAGCCCCGGCCATGTGGTCATGGTCCCTTCCACACATACCCCAGCTGCGACTCTGGACTCAGGTTGGTGGGGGTGAGGCAGGGTATAGGCGGTCATCGGCCCCAGATCTGCCCAGATCTCTCTCTCTCGGAGGGACGGGGACAGATTCAGCACCCTGGGACCCCGGCTGAGATGGAGGGCAAAGGGGCTGTACGGGACAAGGGAAGGGAGTGTCTCAGACTAGCTGGGACAACCAGGAGGGCTCCCTGGAGGAGGTGCCAGCCACTTCAGTGGGCTGGAGTGTGGGGGGCCGGGCCCCGGTGCCAGGCTGAGACCGGGTCGAGCAATGTTCCCCGTTGACTCAAGCCAACCCGGTGGTTCCCCCTCCCATTCCCCCATTTTCAAGGGCATACGAAAGCCTTGTCAAGGCTGAGAAAGTTAATTCCTGAAGACTGTGGCCTGCAGGTGTTGGCAGTAATGCTACCTCCCTTTTTCTACCCCGAGTCAGATAGAAACAAACATGGGAGTTGTGTTTTGCTAGCAATCTTATCAACAAGGTCTTGTGACCCGTCTAGAAAATGCACAAGAAACACAGAACTAAATGTTTTGGTGGGCAGCAATTATGTGAAACCTGTTTCTTCTTAGAATGACCTAACCCATAAGAGTCTGGTTATAAAAGATTGTGTACAGCAACAATAAAGCCGTCACTTGGGCCATCAGCCCAGGGGACCCTCCTGTTCCCAAACTTTCTCTTCTCTCTTTTTTTCTTGCGTTCCCCTACCCTCAGGACCCTGACCTCGGTGTTTGTCGCGCCGGCCGCGACACTGGAGAAGCGTTTCAGGAGTCTCCTGGTGAAGAAGGGCTGGGAAGGGATGCTGTAGGCAATGTGCCCAAAATAGACCATGGGGGGGGGTCCCTGTGGTCAGAGGGGGTGAGTGGGGGCTGGAGCCTCAGTGCAAGTGGGCTTGATGAGGCTGGGGTGCAGGGACTGTGCTCCTGGGAACCACAGGGAGGTCCCCTATGGGGACAGGCAGTCCCCATTTCTAGATCAAAGCTCCGAAACTTCTAAAGGAAGCCACTCACCTAACACTGGAGCGCAGCCCAAGCCTGCGTGGCCTCCAGGCTCAGCTGACAGGCCTCACTCGTGCTCACCTCCGTGTCTTTCCTCTTGCTGGTCCCTCGGCCCCACAGATTGTCCCTTGGAACGTCCAGCAGCCCGGCAACGGCTCTCTCCCCCAGGAAGCTTTCCCCGACCGCTGCTGTCTGGGCAGCCCTCCCTGGGGTTCTCACAGTCCTAGGCTCTTGCCAGTTTTTGTGGAACCTCCGTGGGACCCCTGGGCTCTGGCCTACCGTCAGACTCCGCGGTGGTCTCCCCTCCTTCTCTGGCTGTCACCAGTGCCAGGGAATGAGCCTCTGTCCCCAGTGACCGAGAGTGCCATGCCCAGAGAGGCTGGAACCTTGCCCAGGGTCTCCTGGCTGGGACGGGACAGCAGGCCCCCTCAGCTTGTCCCTTATCTGGCGGGGGGGTGGGGAGGGGTTCCTCCACACTTGCCCGTCCTGGGCCACAGGCCCCGGAGGGGACCAAAGCCCCAGGGCCTCAGAAAGTCTGCACCTACATTTCTGGCTTCATAAGAGTTCGACCAGAATAGGCACCTCCCTGGCCAGAGAAGGACGCACCTGTCAGGTGGACCCGGCCAAGCAAACCATCCCAGCAATGTATTCACTTGATATATTTATATATTTGCTGCCGCTGCTGTTACTGTCCTGTGAAGGGCTAAAGAGCCAGTGTGATTCGATTCCAGGCCTTCCTGACACCCCTGCGGGCTGTCACTCCATTCACACTTGCTTGCAGGACCCAGTTGTGACGGCCCCGGGGAGCCCCCAGCACCGGTCCAGACACGGCAGACCGTGTCTTCTCCTCCCATGAGGCGCCTTGGGGAGGAATGCAGCCCCCGATTCCCACAGGGAATGTGCCCAGAGGAGCTGGGTTCAAACCCACTCTGAAGACTAGGAACCCCCCAGTGGGTGGCTCAGTTGGTTTGGCGTCCGACTTCGGCTCAGGTCATGATCTCGCGTTTCGTGGGTTCGAGCCCCACGTCGGGCTCCGTGCTGACAGCTCGGAGCCTGGAGCCTGCTTCGGATGCTGTGTCTCCCTCTCCCTCTGCCCTTCCCCCACTTTGCTCTCTCTCTCTCTCTCTCAAATATAAATAAATAAGCATTAAAAAAAAAAGACGGGGAACCCCCCAGATCCCTCAAGCAGCAGCTCCGAATGGGGGTTAAACCTGGGTGCAGGTGAGTGAGGGGCAGAGGGGGAAGCAAATTTGGATGGGCCAACACAGTTTCATCACCCCCTCCATTCATTCATTCGTTCATTCATTCACCACTGTGGGGTGCTGCCCAGGTGACAGGCCACAGGGCATCAGGGCTGGCCCAGGACTCAGCATTGGTGACAACCTCCCATTTCACAGCTGGCCAAACCGAGGGCCAGAACTCGAGATCCAAAGGCATCTTCCGGACCAGGACCGGATCCTGCCCCGACACCCCGGACGCTCCTTCTGGTGGCACGTGTGCGTCTCAGGCCAAGATGAGGAACCCCCACGAGGGCGCATGCCGAGGGGCGGGGTCCGCGCTCCCACCTCCCCAGGGCCCTCGACGAGGCAGGCAAGGAAGTCCACGTGGCCAGGCCGGGGACCCCAGCCCACGGGTAGGATGCTGGATCTGCTACAGGAGGGCTGGTGGTGCATCCAGGGGACCCCCTCGGATGCCGGGGCCGGCGCACTTGGGCGTGAGTCCTCCCTTGGCCACCGGGAGACCCTGGCGGTTCTCCCCGCCCGCGCTTTCTTCCCACCCTTAAAGCAGGGGCTCCGACCTGATGCTTGGACTCTGGGTCACATGGGGTGTGGACGCCGATTCCCGGCTGCTGCCGCAGCCAGCGGTCAAGCCCTGGTGCCGCCGCTCCAGTGCCTGAGACAAAGAACTCAGGTCCCATCGATTTGGGGAGGTCAACCTGGCAAATAGGATTATGGCCACGGTTGCCATGACATTTCAGACAGCTAATCCGGCTTCCTGAGGATGAGTCCTCGGCTCAGAAAGGAGCTTCCCACTCCCCCAAATGATTGGCCGGTCACTCCCTGAGTGGGTCCTGCTCGACACTCTTCTTGCGAACAGGAACGGCTGGGCGTGTGTGTGTGTGTGTGTGTGTGTGTGTGCACCTGTTCCTTTATTCCTTCAGCACAGAATTCCTGGACCTGGCTGTCGGCGAGGAGGGCTGAGCTGAACCCCCGGGGAGGAGGTCTGAATGATCATTTGGGTGGATCCAGGCCGGGGACATCTGAGTACATCACGGGGTGGGGAGAGGTTGGTGACTGTGTGACCCAATGTCCATCTCCCCATCTGCCTTCATAACAGACAGAGCTCCAATTTTAGCTGGGGGTAGGGCTGCTCAGTGAAAAGACTACATTTCCCAGCCTTCCTTGCAGCTAGCCATGGCCATGTGACCAAGTTCTGGCCAATGAGAAGTAAGCGGGAGTGTCCTGGAATGGGTCCGACGAATGCCCTTATTTGGTCCTTCTTCTTCCATCTTGCATCCTGGAAAGTAGATGTGATGGCAGCGCCCTAGCAGCCACCTTGCAGTCAGAGGTGAAGGGACACATGCTCAGGAAGGCAGAGTGATGAGTTGTCAGGGGCCTGGGTCCCTGATGCCAGATATGGCCTTTATCCCAGTCCTAGTTTACCTACATCTAGACTTCTTTTATGGGAAAGAAAAATACACATTTATCTTGCTTAAGCACTGCCGTTTGGAATTTGATCATAATATGTGGTTGAACCCAGTCAGACCTGGGTGTATGGGGGAACAGCATTTGGAGAGGAGAACAACACGTGCGAAAGCCCGAGGTGTGATCAACTTGGGGGGACTGCGTAGGGTGGACCGGACCACGCGGTGCCAGCAGGTTGGGACCTGACCCTGGGTATACGGCCTCCTGCACGGCGCTGAGGAGCTGGGGCCACACCCTCCAGACCAGAAACTGTGAAGTCAAAGGCCTGGAGGGGCCCATGGAAACATACCGAGTGGCATGGGGGGCGTCAGGCAGTGGTCGTGGAGAGGGCCGTGGTGCGACAGGAATCTCAAGGGTGTGACAGGCTGCTGGGTGTCCTCCAGAAGCCGTCGTCCCCTTCTCCCTTCTCCCCTGGTTGGGCTCCCTCCTGTCCTGTGGAGTGCAGCCCCCTGGCAGCTGGCCGTGGCCACCGACCCGAACGGTGGACCAGAGACTACTGCCCCAGACCCCGGGCTGAATGGCATTAGGGGCGTGTGTCAGGAGCCCAGAATGCCCAGGGCTTGAAAGGCTGCCCTTGTGGGGGGAGGGGGGGTGAGGGAGAGCTAGTGAAGTCCAGGCCTTTCCTGTCATGGGAATGAGGTAGACTCCGGGCCACGTTTTCGAAGTTTCTATCTGTCACGGGCTTTTTCAAAGCGGGAAAGGGTCTTGAAGTTTTCTCAGGGCCTTTTTGGCGTCTTTGGAGATGATCCTGTGGCCCTTCTCCCTTGACCTACTGACGGAGCGTGCTTGGGCAGGTTTCCAGGGCCCTGCCATCCTCAAGGCCCTGAGCGCGCCCGTCCCCCTGCCTCAGTTCCCTCGACTGTCGGTGGGGGCTCGCTCACAGGGCTGCGCCGAGGAGTAGGTCAAGGAACAGAGTCTGTGCCACACGCGTGTGTTAAACACAACACGGTTTCTCTTCCTGCCCTGCTCACTGAGGGGCCTGTGACCCAAGCCAGACCAATCGCAGGCGGTGAGAGTCAATCTTGCAACTTTTGGTTGGAACCGTGGGAGAGGAAGCTCTTTCCTCCTGCGTCCTGGGGCTGCAGGGTAGGGGCCTGGGCTGGGAGGGGCTGCTGCCTGGGGTGGAAAGGGGCTGCCTGAGAACGAGGCCAACTCCTAGGTAAGCAGAACCAACAGAAGGAGAAACAGAGATCACTGGTAATCTTACCTGAGCCCTGGATTCAGCTCTGCCTGAAGCCGCACTGGCCTTGGGCGCCTCAGTCACCTGGCTCGAAGGTTCCCCTCTTTCATTCCTTACAGCCTGGCCTCTGTCATTTGCAACAGGAAAAGTCCTGACTAATACAGGGGTCGGCAAGCTACGGCCAGGGGCCAAATGCCCAAGCGAAGAATGGATTTTACACGGTTACAGAGTTGTAAAGAAAACGAACAAATCGAAGAAGATTATATGATAGAGACCGCGTGTGGCCCCTGCAAAATCAGAAATATTTACCATCTGGCCCTTTACAGAAAAAGTTTGCCAAATCCTGGATTAATACATTTCTTACTAAATTCTTTTTTCTTCTCTTTTCTTTTCTTTTCTCTTTTCTTTTCCTTTCTTCTTTTCTCTTTTTTTCCTTTCCTTTCCTCTTTTCTTTTTTTCTTTTCTCTTTCCTTTTCTCTTTTCTTTTTCCTTTCTTATCCTCTTTCCTCTTTTTCCTTTCCTTTCCTCTTTTCTTTTCTTTCCTCTTTCCTTTCCTCTTTTCTCTTTTCTTTTCTCTTTCCTTTCCTCTTTCCCCCTTTCTTTCCTCTTTCCTTTTCTCTTTTCTTTTCTTTTTTCTTTCCTTCTTCTTCTTTCTTCTCTTTTCTCTTTCCTTTCCTCTTTTCTTTTCTCTTTTCTTTTTCCTTTCCTTTCCTCTTTCCTTTTCCTTTTCCTTTTCCTCTTTTCTTTTTCCTTTCCTTTCCTCTTTTCTTTTCTCTTCCTCTTTTCTCTTTCCTTTTCTTTTCTCTTTCTTTTCCTCTTTCCCCCTTTCTTTTCTCTTTCCTCTTTTCTCTTTCCTTTCCTCTTTTCTTTTCTCTTTTCTTTTCCTTTCTTTTTTTCCCTTTTCTTTCCTTTCCTTTCCTCTTTTCTTTTTTTCTTTTCTCTTTCCTTTTCTCTTTCCTTTTCTTTTTCCTTTCCTATCCTCTTTCCTCTTTTCTTTTCTCTTTCCTTTCCTTTCCTCTTTCCTTTCCTCTTTTCTCTTTTCTTTTCTCTTTCCTTTCCTCTTTCCCCCTTTCTTTCCTCTTTCCTTTCCTTTCCTCTTTTCTTTTCTCTTTCTCTTTTCTTTTCTTTTTCCTTTCCTTTCCTCTTTCTTCTTTCCTCTTTTCTCTTCTCTTTCCTTTCCTTTCCTCTTTTCTTTTTTTCTTTTCTCTTTCCTTTTCTTTTCTCTTTTCTTTTTCCTTTCCTTTCCTTTCCTCTTTTCTCTTTCTCTTTTCTTTTCTTTTTCCTTTCCTTTCCTCTTTCCTTTTTCTTTTCTTTTCTCTTTCCTTTTTCCTTTCCTTTCCTCTTTTCTCTTCTCTTTCCTCTTTTCTCTTTCCTCTTCTTTTCTCTTTCCTTTCCTCTTTCCTTTTTCTTTTCTTTGCTTTTCTCTTTTCTTTTTCCTTTCCTTTCCTTTCCTCTTTCCTCTTTCCTCTTTCCTCCTTTCTTTTCTTTTCTCTTTCCTCTTTTCTCTTTCCTTTCCTCTTTTCTTTTCTTTTCTTTTCTTTTCCTTTCTTTTCGTTTCTTGAGGTGGGGGAGGGGCAGAGAGGGAGAGAGAGAATCCTAAGCCGGCTCCGTGCCAAGCACGGAGCCTGACATGGGGCTCGATCTCACGACCATGAGATCATGACCATGAGATCACGGCCTGAGCCGAAATCAAGATTAATCAAGTTAACCACGCTTAACTGACTGAGCCACCCAGGCGCCCCTCTTACGAACACGCTTAATCTCAGTACTTGGCTTTACTGATTTTCATCTTCCCTTTTAGCGGTGGAAGCAATGCATTTGCCCGAGCGCGGCTTTGACCGCCTTCTGCACATGTGGCGTGCGGTTCTCTGGAGGGCACTTTCACAACTGGCTGCCCCACCCGAGTGCCGACACGGGGTCTCGTCTTCCATGCTCACTGCCCATCACTGCTCCCACCCTCTGTCCCGAGGGGCTTCTGAGTGTCCTGGGTCTTTGAAAAGAGGGAGGGGAAGGGGTTTGCACAGGGACATCTGGATAGGGAGGGAAAGTCCTGGGTCCCAGGCAGACAGACGTCTTTCCGATGGAAAACTCATGGGTTCTGTGCCGGCAGGTGCAAGACCCTGATGGAAGGTTCTCGCTCCACAGCAGTGAGAAGAGCGGCTGTATAGAGGGTGGCCGACGTGGCCTGGTCCTCCCGGACTGTCTGGTTCCAGGACGGGAAGTCTCTCATGCTGGGGAACCTCCCCCGCTCCCGTCCTGGGAGAGTCGGTCATCCCGGCTGGAGCACCTCCACCTGGGCAGGTATGTGACACTCTCCTGACGGTGGCCATCCTCGGGCACCGGCTGAGCTGCCATATGATGGATCATGTCCGAGCAACTCTTCAAAGCCTGGCCCCTTGTGTCCCCAAATGTCCTCCCAATGCCGGTCCCCCCGTCCCCTTCTTCCTCTCTGGCCCCAAATCCTGGGGGCCCCGTCTCCTTTCCACTCCGGCTCATGCAGCCCAAGTGACCATTTTCCAGTAGCTGGTGCCTGTTTTCTCTCTATTCTGCTGTTAAGATACCCAGTCGCTCTCCGCTTTTCTTAGACCCTCCCTCTGGATTGCAAAAACCTGGCTGGAAAGTCTCTAAACTAGGGAGGGCCGTGTCCCCCCTTCTCCCTCTGGCCGTAACAATCCTACTTCCCATTTGGGCAGGTGCAGACCTCTGACTCAGCAGAGGAACCCCGATAAGCCAAGGGGGAAGCAACCCACTGATGCAAATTTCACAATGGTGCTTCGCTCTAAGACTTTTCTTTTCTTTATCCCGGTGGTTGTGTTCGCGGGCAGTGGGAGAGGCGCATCACAAGCCACCGTCAGCTGGAAGTCTGAACAAGGGCCGCTGAGCTGTTGGCCTCTCTGGGTTCAAGTGCCACATCTGGGGGGGGATCAGCCCCCCCTGTCCAGGCAGGTGGGGTCTGCATCAACCAGGGTAAGTCACACAAGACGCAATAAACAAACCACCCCCCCATCACGGTGCACTGATACCATAAGGGTGGATTCCTCTCTCGAATCCCAGTTCAGCCGGGTTGGTGGGGTTCTCTTGGGTCCTCTGTCTGCCCAGCAGGTGTCAGTGGAGGGATGACACCCACCTGAGAGTGGAGATGAGTGGAGGAAACCCGGTCACCAAGGTAACAATTTGTGATGCTTCCCTCCACAGGAGCCGACCTGACCCCCCGCACCTTTGAGCCAAATGGCAAGTTTGTGGCCCTGAGCCCCCCAACAAATGCCTCGCCTGCTGGGTGCAAAACCTACGCAGAGGTCAGAAGTCATGGCCCCGTCACATAGGATAGCCTGCACGTTTTATTTGTGGGGAATGGTGGCCGGCCACAGGAGCTGACTCCGTCCAGTTCTCTGGGCTTCTGGGCACCCCATGCAATCTTGTCCAGCTCTGGGGTCTGCCCTCGGGGAAGGGAGAAGCTCAGTCTGTCCTTCTCCAGGGGAGCCCTTGGCAGCACGTGGAGCGTGGCTCTCTCGAGCTTCTGCTGGAACTCATCTGTCTCCTACAGCCTCTTCTCCCAGGCAGGCGCCGGTCCCCACTCACCAGAGGGTGCACTGCCCCTCCCACGAAGTGGGGGGACTCCTTCCCCTGGCCCCCTCCCTGCCAGGGGCTCTGGAAAACCTTGTGCACAGAGAGGCATTCATTTGTCCAGTGGGAGCATTTCCCAAATGTGCTGATCTCCAGAGCCATTGGAGTCTTTCTTAAACATGCAGATTCCCAGGCCCCTTCCCCAGGACATTCTGGAGAAGTAGGTCTAGGGTAATGCAGGGGTCGGCCGCTCAGGCAAGCCTGGGACGCTCCATTCAGGTCCTGACACTGTAGGACCGAGGTGGCGGGTCCCCGGCGGCTGTCAGCCAGGGGCTGCTCTGGGCTCCCAGAAGCCATCTGGATTCCTTGCCGCGAGGCCTCCTCATCTTCAAAGCCGGTGATGGTGCCCCACATCACATCCTTCCCGTGCTTCAAATCCCTCGGACTGCCTCAAGCCAGAGAATATTCTCTGCTGGTAAAGCGCTGGCGTGATTAGGTCCGTTGCACTTGGGATCCCCTTTGGAGGAACTCAAAGTCAACTGATTAGTGATCTTATCACACCTTTGCCGCGAAACGTAACGGGCATGCTATCTCGTCATAGTCACTCACAGTCTCTGGGATTAGGGCAGGACATCTTGCGGGGGGGCTGTTAGGAATTCTGCCACCACAAATCTGCTCCTTTCCAGGCCCTTCTCACGTACCTCCCTACCCCTGGGGTTTGTCCCGTGCCATTGGCACCCTCCTCATGGCCTCCTGCCACACTGTGCCCCCCCTTGAACCGGGGACTTCCAGCATCGGGACGTGGACGTGCGCATGAGGCACAGGCCCTGTCTCCCTAGAGGCCGAGACGCGCAGCGGAAGGAACCCGAGCTCTGCGCCTGATGGGCCTGGGTTCAAGTCCCAGCTTCGCCAACTCGCGACCTCGGCCAAGCACTTCCTTCTCTACCTCAGTTTCCTCATTTTGCGCAGTGAGTCTGCTAGCACCATTTCACGAGGCCGCGTGAGGTCCAGCAGCCGGGTACTTTCTGGACGAGGCCGCACCCAACACTCAGTGTAACCTGGGGCGGAGCCGACGGGGTTCGGGAAACACTTGCCGGTGAAGCCCGTAGCAAGACACGAGAGCAAAGCAGGAGAAAGGCGGCGAGAACGGGGTGCGGTCGGCGCTGGAGATGGTGGCTGAGCTCAATCTCAAGGTTGAAAAGAGTCCCTGTCAGGCCCCCGCTCCCCACAGCTTGTAACATCTTGGGTCTTGGCTGCCGGCTCCCTCCTGGAAAGTCGTGTGTTCATTCATCGATTGTTTATTGAGCACCTGCTGAGCGAGAACCAAAGCAGACGTGGACATGGTCCCCATGGAGCTTACAGGCTGGCGGTAGACAGGAAACAAGGAATGGCACATTGTCCTCAGTGTCACAAAGGGAACAATGGAATGTTATGATAGGGAATACCAGTGAGTATGTTCAGGAGGAGGAATGTGTGGGCCCCTCCGATGCGGGACATTTATGCTGGAGCCACACAGAACCAGGGGAAGAACGCTGCACTGGAAGAAGAGACAGTGTGTGCAAAGGCCCTGGGGCAGGAGCCAGTTTCGTGTTTTGGTATGGACGCGAGTGTGTGTGTGTGTGTGTGCGCGCGCGCGCGCACACACACACACACACACACACACACACGGGAAAGGGATTCATAGAGCTCTTCCCACCCCAGATGTCTCCCAACCTTGAGGCCATTCAGAGCTCCAGCCATCCCCCTGGAGACGCCGAGGAGAAACCACACTGTCCAGGGAGGGACTTACACGTCTCCAACCCCGGAGATACCTTCCTCCGCCGCGCCGCCTCCTCCCGTGGCCGGCAGGGGGCAGCACCACGCCGCGCCGCTGTCCCTCTGCGTCTGGAGGGGCGCTGCTCTGCGTCCTGCCCTCCCGGGGAAACCGAGGCACAGGGAGGCAGGTGGAGACCAAGAAGGGACCCAGACGTCCCGCCCACCCTCAGGAACCCTCCCCCCTCCCCTGCCCCGCCCTGCCCGGCTGTTTCAGGAGCCGACCCGCCCTCGGGACGTCAGGCTCGGGATCCGACGGGGGTGGGCGGCTGGGGGGGATCCGCGCGGCCGGGGGTCTCGAGCGGTCGCCCAGACTGGAGCTGGGGAGGGGCCACCATCGCGGCCGTCGTTATTCAAGCCCCGCCTCTACCCAACAGCTCCTGACCATTCGCCCCATTCTCGGTCGCTGAGACTGAGGCTGGCGGCGGCGGGGGGCGCGGAGTGGTCCCCGGACTCGGTGACAGGGTCGGGGACCCCGCTCACCGCGCCGACCCGGACCCGGAGTGGCCCCGCGGCCCGCGACGCCCCGGCCCCAGTGCGCCCGCGGGCCCGCGTCTGAGCGTCCGTGGTGTCGCCGCCGGGGGGCAGCATCGGCCCGCGCGCCCGGCTCCTCCCGCCGCTCCCCGCTCCCAGCCGGCCCCGCTCCCGCCTCCGGCTGCTGCGCAGGGCTGGGCCCTGGCCTTCGGGGTCCGGCGCTCAGTTTCCCGTCCCACCGAAAGGGGCGCAGGGGACACCTGGGAGCGACGCTGTTACTCCACTTCTCTTTGAGACTCAGTTTCCCTGCCTGTGTTCAATCTCCAACGTCCTTTTCCTCGGGGGGCCCTCCCCACGCGACCGGCCCGGGACAGCGGCACCTGCGCGGCCTCTGATCGACGGGGCACGCCGACGAAGGGCCCGCGCCCCGGTCGTGGCGAAGGTTTAGGGAACCTGCGAGGATTACCAGGGGATGGGGCAGCGATCTGAGCAGGACTGCAGGGGCACGGGTAGGTCAGGTAGCTAGAGTTCCCGCCTGGGGCTTGGCTAGGTGGGACCCAGGGTGTCTGGAAGCGACCGCCGCCGCCCTCCTCCCAGCCCCGCGAGTCTCGGGTCCCAGCGGGTCGTCGGGAATTAAGCGCTTCCCAGCTCCCTCCGCGCGCCCAAGGGTGGCACGCTCGAGGGCGTCCCGGGGCTGTGAGCGCGCGCAACAAGGGCTTGGCCAGGACAGCGGTTAGGCGGCTGGTCACGTTCCGCCCCTCAGGACAGACCGGGCTTCGGCGCAGCAGGGTCTGCGGGGCTGGCCACCCACTCGGCCCCCCCTTCCCCCCCCCCCCCCCGGCCTGTGCCAAACCGGACAGTTCTGAATGTGCGAGGGTTAGACCTCGCGCTCTGGGCTCTGAACGTGAACACTGAGCCGGGCACTGCGGAGGGGACTGAGCAGACTTCGGGGACCTCGGGCAGTGGAAGATGGGACGCAGGGGCCCCCTCCACATCCTCCTCTCCCTCCCCATCACGGTGCTTAGCGCAATGGCTTCCGCAGGAGGTCATCCAAGCCATCCGCCTGCACCTGGCCGGGCCTGTCCGTCCCTTCCCGGTCCCCTCTGAGTCTCTCTGGCACCAGCGCTGACAGGCGGGGGTGACCCTGGGTGCCAGGGGAGGGCTGATCGAGGTCTGCCAGAGAAGCAGTGATGCTTGGGCTAAGGGTGTGGCCCAGGAGGCCCCCAAGTGTGTAATTGCTGGGGGGGGAGGGGAAGCGTGCAAAAGAGGCTATGGGTTGGGTGGTCTCCCCCCCCCCCCCCCCACCAGAGACTGGAAGCGAGCAGCCATCAAGACCTGTACGGGACGTTCCTCCGCGCCCCACCCCCACCCTTTCGGCCAGCCCCACCGCAGGTGTCTCTTCCCAGACGCACCCTCCCCTGCGGGCCGCCCCCCCCCCACTCCGCGCACCCAATCCCCCTCCCCCTGCCCAGTCCCAGGAGGGCGATCGGAAGGGAGCCAGCCTGGGCCGGGGGGTGGTGGGGGGGTGGTGGATGTGTTTGTGTGTCACGGGGGAGGGAGGAGAAAAGGGAGGGGAGAGCCCGGGAGCGAGGGAGAGAGAGCGCGCGGCGAGCGAGGAGGGCGGGCGGGAGGCGGATCCTCCTACCTGGGGCGCGCTCGCTCGCTCGCAGCTCGCTTGCCGGGGCCGCGAGTCACCTGGGGAGGCGGACAAGTGCGGACACATTGGCCGCCGCGGCGCTCGGCGAGGCGCGCACGGCCCCAGGCGGCTGCGCCCAGTGGAGGCAGCTCCCTCCCGCCTGCCGTGCTCGGGCCCCGGCCCCCGCCGGCGCTCGCAGGCCCCAGCGATCGCGCAGCCCAGCACCGAGGTCGCGGTCCCCGGCCCAGGTCACTACCCAGGCGCACGCGGCGGCGGCGGCGGCGCCCCGAGCTCACCATGGTGGCAGCGCGCGCCGAGTCCTCGCGCGTCGCCGGCCGCCCGAGCCGCAGCGCCGGCTGAGAGCGGTCCACCGAAGCCCCCTGCCCTTGCCAGCTCCTCGCCCGGCCCGCGCGTCCCCTCCGGTCGCCGCTGTCTATGGCGCAGCCCCCCTCCCTGGATCATGCACAGAAACTTTCGCAAGTGGATTTTCTACGTGTTTCTCTGCTTTGGCGTCCTCTACGTGAAGCTCGGGTGAGTAGCCCCGTGGGCAGGGGCCGTAGCCCCGGGCAGGGGCAGCCGGGAGGAACCGGTTCCAGAGGGTCCCCGCGGAGACGTGGGGCCTGAGGGGGGCACAGCCGGCTCCTGGGGATCCAAGGCTGGCCTGTGTATCGGACCCTCCCCTCCCCCGGCCCAGCAGGGACGCCCCCGAGCCCCGTGAGCGGCGGGTACTCCCGAAGCGCGCCGGCTCCGGGGCTGCTGGAAGGAAAGCAGGGCGCGCGGGCGGCGGCTAGGCTCGCGGGTAGCGGCGAGCGTGCCCGGCGCGTACTTTCACCTGTTTGGGCTCCAGGCCCTGGGGGTGGGACGCGCCTTCCCTCCCCCGGGCTGCGCTGGGCGCCGAGCCCGGGCCGAGCGCTCGCCGTCTGGAGGGCGCGCCGGGGCCGGGAGCCGGGCGCGTCGGGCGGCCGGAAAGGCCTGGGCGGGCGGGGGGCGAGCACCCCGGCCGCGAGCCTGCAGGCCGGGGCACCTGCCCGGGCCCTTCGACCCTATCCATCACCCGGACGTGTTGAAATTGCCTTGACAACTCGTCCGGCTGGCTCGGGATGGGCCGCGCGGCGGGCCGGCCGCCTCGGGCTCGGTCCGGGGCCCGCGCCCCCGCCCGCCCTGGGCCCTCGGCCCGGCCCCCTCTCGCCGCGCTCGCTGCTCTCGCTGCAGTAGCTGCCCCGAGTCGTATTTCCACATTCCTGAACCCAGCCGAGTCCTTACCTGTTGAGCTGCGATCTCCTTTAGACAGAATCTGTCTCGGCCTCGCTCGAAGTGGGGGGTGGAGGGGCGAGGTGACCGTGAGGGGGTGCGGTGCGCCGCGCTCCGGGGCCCCGCCGCGCCTTTCGCCCCTACTGTGCGCAGCCAGCCGCGGGGAGGCAGGCGGGTCCCGGCCGGAGCACAGGCGGCGGGCTGCCCGGCGGGAGGCGGCGACGCGGCTTCCCAGGCGGAGAGGTGAAGGCACCACCGGAGAATCGTCTCGTCTACCGCCCATCGCCCGTCCTTCTGTCGCCCCCTCCGCCGTTTTATAGATGGAGAAACTGAGGCCGGTGGCTGCAGGGGCAGGGCTGGAAGGCCCCGACCTTGCCTCAGCTCTGCAGGCCTGGGCCGGCGTGCCTGCGGCCGCTGGTGGCTCTGTTTGTGGCGGGTCTGGGTGTCCCCTGTGTCCCTGGGTGTTTGTTTATGGGCGGTGAGGGTGCCGGCACCGAGTCCGCTAGGGGGTGGGGGTTGGGAGGGAGGCCCGGTTTGGGGATCCCCAGCAGCCCCCGCAGTTCCTCTCTCTGTGCTGCCCGGTTCTCAGCTCTAAGGCCTCGTCTGCTCCTGGCGATCCTAGATTAAGCTCCCCTTTTAAGGATCAGGAAACTGAGCAAGGGAGGCCGAGTCGCTTGTCCCCAAGGGTCAGTGGCAGAGCTCAGACTGGCTCTGGCCTCCACCACTGACCACTCCTCCTAGCACCCTGACACCAGTTCCTAAACGGGAGCCACCCCAAAGAACATCCACCCCCAGCTTGTGGGCTCTAGGACCCTCGCTCCCCACCCCAGGCAGCGGAAGGAGATCCCGATGCCACCGACTTCGGCTCCCAGGGCTGGCTGCAGGGCCCTGAGACCTCCGGGTCCAGCTACCGACTGAAGGTGGCTTCCCTCTCCCCGCTTTCCTGGGCCTCCCTTTGCCCTCTATGAACGAGACTTCAGCTCTGGCCATCCTGAACACGATGGTGGCCGGTGTCTGAGTAGAGAGAGACCGGCCTGTGTGCCCAGGCACTGTGCCCGCCTCTCTGGGAGTGGGCAGGAGAGCCAGACTCTGCCTTCTGCACCACCCACCTCCGGAGCCCTGGAGTGGGAAGCTTCTCCCTCTGCCGTGCCCCCTGAAACACGCGCTCTCCCACTCCTGGGGGGAGAGGAGAAAATCTCGTGTCCCCACACCCCTGCGGAACCCCATCCAGGAAAGCCAGGGAGCCGCCCTGGGATCTGCTAAGGGGAGGGGCTCTGCCTCTGCCAGTAGGGCAGCCCCTGCCCACCCGAACTGGAGCTGGGGGCTTGCTTTCTTTGCAAGCCACCTCGGCTGCACAAAGCCGGGAGGAGGCGGGAGCTGGGCCCAGATGTGACCTGAGGGGCTAATGACTTGGGAGCCCAGTGCATTCAGGGTGAGGTTTTGGCTCCCCCCTCCCCCTCACTCATCGGTGGCCTTGGGTAAGCACTCTAATCTCCCCGGGTCCGCCTCCCTCATCTGCAAAATGGGGTCACAGTAGCACCTCCTTCACCGTACGGTGAAGATTAGTCTTGGGTGCCTGTGCCCTGGGGGTAGGGGTGGGGCCCAATAAACACCTGTGCGCACCAGTCAAGCTCTTCTTACTGTTAATGACCTCGGGATCATAGCCGATGCCCGCGCCCTGGGGACTCCTCCAGGGAGTGTCTTTCAGGGCCTCAGAATCCCAGGAGCTGGGCTATTAGGGCCCCAAAAGTTCTAACCAAATGTCAGAGATTGTCTGCACTGGGTGTGGGGGGCTATCCTGTGATCACAGCCCCCCCCCCGCCCACTCCTGTGTGTGTGTGTTTTCGATGTATACTGGGAACCTCCCCCACTCGGGCACACGCATTGACGTGCAGCCCCCGGGGGGCAGGGGGGGTTCAGGCCAGCAGAAATGGAGAACTCAGGCCTCACAATCCCTTTGGGGATCCGGGCCCCAAGAGGAGTTCTGTCTTGGATTTTCAGCCATTTCGAAACGAACGGCTTTGGGGAGTCACGGTTCCTCACTCTGGGACCGAGCCCGCTCCAAGCGGCAGCCCTTGGAGGAGGCCAAGCCTGGGCAGGGACAAGCCGTTGGAATCTGGGCACCCCTCTGCCCACTGAAAGTGGGGTCACAGGAAGTCCCAGGATCAGCCCAGCTCCGTTCCTGCCTCCTCCCCCTGGGGGAGGGGCCCAGTGGAAAGAGGTGAAGGAGACAGCCCCCTCCTTCTGGATGCCTGCCGGGGGTGAATCTCCATGCCAGGTCTAGAAGCCCGGGGTCCTGGGCCATATCACACAGACCTCTCTTTTCTTGTCCCCTCCCCTGCCTGGTGCTTTCGCCCCAGCTGATGGGGGTCTACACTGCATCCAGAAGATCACTCATATGTAGCCAGGCTTGGCAGACAATAGGAGGTGGGACTCAAAACCTCCAAACAGGAGGTGAGTTTCTGGCCTTTAAAACAAAACTCACTGGAAGAAGGAGGATTGTTCAGAAAGTGTACCCTTGCGGATCTGCTTCTCCCGATACCTATTCCAACCAACCCTTCCAAAGAAAGCAAAAGAAGCGAGATGGGGAAGCCAGAGCTGGGGGCCTCTGTGCACCAACGAGGGGTGCCTTCTTCGCTCTCAGCCCCTCCCAAGAGGCGCCGAGGCAGGACCCTACAGAAACACCAGTGCGCATGTGCGCAGGTGAGCCCTGCCTGGCTGGGCCTGGTGGGTTAGCCTGAGAGCGTGCGACTCACGACCAGCCTAACCAAACCCAGGGGCGCGCGCGGGCAGAGGCACAGCGCACACAGTGCATCTGTGAGCACACACCTGCGCCCTCAGACGCGCCCACGCTCCCGCGGGCACACACAGGCACATGCAGGGACATGTATGCGAACACGAGAACAGATTGCCGAGCACAGCCCCCCAAGAGGAGCGCACGCCCTCGCGCGGTTATCCCGCTGGTGCCTCCCCCCCCCCCCCAGGTGCACCTTCCAGAACCGGCCAGAGCTGTGTGGTTCGCCGAAGTTGGGCGGGGAGGGGGGGGGGTACGGGCCTAGGCAGTTTGGGCAAGCCTTGGGGGCGGCTCCTGTCGCACGCTCCGGTCAGCCTCCCCTTTAAAAAACCCGCCCGCAGAGGAGGCGGATGTAGGGGCGGCCCGTCCAATGGCAGCTGCGCGCCTCGAGAGACTTGGAGACTCGAGCCAGAGCGAGCGACAGAGCCGGTTCCGACCGATCGACGGACGGAGGGCTAGACGGCCGCCGAGGCGCACCCGCTACCCACTTGCCGGTCCCCGGGTCCCGCGCTCCAGCCCCAGCGCCCGCCGCCGTCCCAGCCCCAGCTGCAACGCGATGCTCGGCCCTGGCGGCGGGGCACGGACGAATCCTGCGCCGGGGCCCGCGCGCCCGGGTGCCTAGCGCCTGGTGTCGCCGCCCCACCTCGGGGAGGGCCGCGGAGACCCCGGCCTCAGCTGGCCCAGGCGCGCCGCCCGCGGGGCCCGCCAAGCCCTTCCAGGAGCGCCGGCCCACCATGCTCCTGCTGTCTCCGCGCGGCGCGCTCCTCTCCGTGTATTGCCCGCAGGTCTTTCTGATCCTGACCAGCGGCAGCTACCTGTGAGTGCCGCGGGCCGCACGCGGGGTGGGCGGGGTGGGGAGAGCCCCGTCTTCGGCCGCCAGCGCTGGAGCCGGACGGGCAGGAAGCTCGGCAGCGGAGTCTCTGGGCGGGGCACCGGGTGCCCGACGCGCTCGGCAGCCCGGGGACTTTGGGTCGTCTCCTCGGCCTGAGCCGCCGAGGTGGAGGGCTTGGGGGGCGGCTGCAGCAGTGAGAAATGACGGCTGTGGGGTCAGAGGGAGCGGGGCCCGCGAGAGGCCCTAGCGCCGGGGTGGACCAGACTGCGCGCACGGAGCGCGAGGGCCGGAGCGCGCGCGGCGGCGCGGGGATTCCCTGCGCGTCCCACCCGAGTCCTGGACCAGCGGGACAGCCCCTCTCCTTTGTAAGTCCGCGAGGCCCGCACGGCTGCGCCGCTCTCGAGAGAGCCGCACGCACGCACCCGCTCCCCCGCGTACCCGCAGGCGCACACGTGCACGCTGCGCCCCGCCAGACAGCGCCCAAGCTGTCCTCGGTGGTGACTGCGGCTTCCCGCGCCTTCCTGCCGCGCTGAGCGGCCAGACCCAGCGACGGGTGACTCCTCACCTGGGGCGAGGGGGACACGCAGCGCGCGTGCGGCCGGCCGAGGTGCGCCCTGGGGTCCGGGCCAAGGCAGCGCGCGGAGCGTGGGCGCGCGTGTGCGTCGGGACGGGCAGCGCCCACCGGGCTCCGGGAAGCTCCAGGCAGGGCCCGGCCGGGCCCGGGAGCCGAGGGGGCGCGTCGGCGCAGCAGTGGCTTCGCCCGATTCCTAATGGGACGCATATGCTCTGGCCTCCGATTTAAAAAGAAGTTTGATTTATGGAACCGCCGTTTGGGGGAATTTAAGCTGGATGCTACTGATTAAACCTCAGAGCTAGCTCTCCCTCCCCTCCCCTGCTCCCCTCCTCCTCCCCCTCCTTTACACGCGGGCCACGTCCGGGGTCGCCTAACGCGGCCAGAGGGGGCAGGCGCTGTCTTCCCGCTCCCTGCGCCACCCCCGCCTCCTCGCGGCCGCAGTCCTAATAAATCGCCGCGCCCCCACCCCCCTTTTAATAGAGGCGCAGCCAATTTCTCCTCCAGCTCCTAGGAAATTACTATCCTACCAGTTTTCCTTCTATAAATAGTCGCGCATCTTGAAACAAAAGTTCGCAACCGCAGCCAGATGCTGCGAGGCCCGCGGTTTCCCGGGCTGTGGGACATAATTACAAGGTCCAGGCGCAGAGAGCGCTCCAGGCCCGGCGGGCAGCCCCGGCTGCAGAAGCATCGCCTGGGGAGAGGAGTGGGGGGGGGGTGGCAGGCCGCCCCAGGCAGGGCAAGGGGCCTGATGGGGACCGCCTGATCGTTGAGGAATCAGGATAACAAAGTGGCGGGCCAGAGACTCCTGCTTTGTGGCATCCCTCCTGGGGAAATGGATCAACCAAGGGGGGCCCTTGGAATCCCCGCCTCCAGTTCTCAGAGGTCAGAGGTCGGGAAGCCTCCGCCTCCCCTGAAAACCCCGCATCTCAATCTTAACACTAGAGAAGCATCAGCTATTATGCTTTAAGAAATCATTTTTGGAAGCAGCTGGCTGAGGTTTGGCATTATGGGGAGGTGGCCAGGGGTAGGAATCCCGGGGTGGGGGCGGGGGTGGGGGCTGGAGTAGGAATCTGAGAGGAGGAGGTGGGCAGGGGGCTCAGGAGCTGTAGAGGACGAGACCAAGGCAGCAGTGAGGGGTGCCACAGGCGGTGGCCCGTCTGTATCCGTAGACCCCAAGTTTTCCTCCGGGGTTGGCTCCCCAATCCAGGCCTGCAGTGACTGCTATCTGTCCCCACACAGGCTCATTCCCTGCGTGTTCACTGCCAGCTTTGTTGGGGAAAATTCTCCGAAGGCGACAGTTTTCCAGACGTTCCCGGGGCAGTGCTGGGGTCCAGAGTAGGTGATGGGAGACAGCAAAGCGGACTCTGCCCCCCCCCCCAGCCGGCCCTACCTTCAGCACCCCTGCCCCAACCCCAGCCCGCCTGCCCTTCAGTCCCCTGGGTGGGGAGAAGGGAGGGAGGAAGTGCTGAGGCCAGGCTGTCCCTGAGCAGAGACCAAGTAAGGTGTCCCCAGGAGCAAGAGAAGGGGACCATGACACCTCTGGGATTTCCACCTTGCCTCCCTCCCTGCCCTGTTTGGGTGGGCACAGGGCTGGCTGGGTGTGGAGGATGCCAAGGGCGGGAGAGAGCCCCTGCGGTGCAAACGGCACCGGTGAGAAGGACCTCGTGGGTGGCTACGAGCCGGGGCCTGGGTGCAGGTGAGGTGGCCGTCGCGGGTGTGCTTCAGAGAACGGCTCGGGGTCAGCGGGAAGCCCACCTCAGTACCGCAGGGATACTTGGCACGGTCAGCCCCGTGGGATCTGAGGATGCCAGGGGCAGGAGGGGCCCCGGGCGGAGGCTTCTTTCTGCTCCAGAGAACTTTCCAGAAGGCATCCCACTGCCGGGATCACAGACACTGGTGGACAATTGATCCTGCCCCTTTCATCTGGGCTGCTCTCCCAGCTCCCTGTCTCGGGCTGTGGTCCGTGCATAGCGAATCCCAGATGCATGCCTGGGCCCCTGCCACTGATTGGGTCGGACGGGTGTGCTGGCCTGGAAGGGCCCTGAGCCCTCCCGCCTGATGCTGAGCTTGGCTGGCGGTGGGAGGCAGCTCTGGCCGGCCTCACCCTTCTCTGTGCCACTGCTGTCGGAGCAGAAGCTTCCGGGGCCGGGGGTGGGGGTGGGGGTGGGTCAGTGAGGGCCCAAGGGAGGGCAGGTGGGGGGCCGCAGGCCAAGAAGAGGGCCTGCGGTGCCAGTCAGCTGGTGTGGGGGCCTCGTGCCAGGACCGGGCTGGCCTGCTGTCCTGGGCAGGTCCCTTCCGGTCTTGGCCTCCACTCCCAGATGTGGAGGCTGGCTGCAGTGATGCCCCCAGGTCTTCCGGTGCGAGCCTCTCATGGTGACCGCCCGCTCTGGGGAGCTGAGTGAGTCATGGGTGACGGGGCGGTTACTCACCGACCACCTGGCCGTGGGGGGGGGGCGGGGGGCGCTCACCACTGCCCTGCCGAGGCTGGACCTCTTCCCGGCTCTGCCGCTGTGGCTTTATTGGTGGTGCCAGCCGCAGCCCCAGAAACCCCGTGGGCAGGGCCCTGGGGGGCGGGCATTGCTGAATCAGGCCCCCTCCCCTGGCATCGGGGCCTGTGTGGCAGCAGATCGGGGGCCGCCCGGCTTAGCGTGGACGGGTGTCGCCTTGGGAGGGGCCGCTCCCCGCCTGCAGGCTGCGTCTGTCCAGGTTGGAGGAGAGCTCTGCTGTGTGGCCTCGAGCAGGTCCACGGGCTTCTCTGGGCCACAGTCTCCTCATCCGTCACTTGGCTGGGCCCTCAAGCCGCTGGGATCGAAAGGCATGGGCACGTGGTGGGGGGGGGGCGGTGGTTAGCGCCGGGAACCTCCAGGGCGTGGGCTGGAGAGATGGGAGTTTGTCCGATCACAAGCGCCCCAGGAGCCTTGCCGTGTGGGCACAGCTCGGCGACCACTAATCAGAGGGGGGAGGGTAGCCTCTGGAGATGACCCCATTCGACCCTCTGTGTGTGTGTTGGGGGAGGAAGGGCCAGGAGGGGAAGGCGGGTCCCCGTGCCCTTCTTCCAGGTCCCGGTGTGGCCTGGCATCACGTGGAGGCCTGCAGGAGGGTGGCTCATTTTCTCACCGAGTTTCCCTGGAATCTTCCCTGATCCGAGGTCCCATCCCTGTTCCTCCTCCTACTGTCGGGGTGCCTTCCGTAGCCTCCCTGTGTCCCTCCCTGTGTCCCACTACTGGAACCCAGGCGTCTTAGAGTGGCTGTGAGGGTCCAGAAAGCCGATGCAGAGACGTGCTCAGCCGGGTGCTGGGTACACAGTAAGTGCTCAAGAGATGACACTGCTCAGCCACGAGGAGCAGGGAGGCTGGCCACCCATGAAGCAGCGGAAGGCGTGGTGGCTGTGTGCAGGGGAGAGTCTTGAGTTCTCTGGGGGGGGGGGGTCTAAGAGGGCTTCCTGGAGGAGGCGGCGCCTAGATAAGGGGAGGAGTTGCCTAGAGAGTAAGCTGGAACACGAGAGAGACTCTGGAAGAAGGAAGAACGCATTCGCCCAGGGTTCCTCCTGAGAGAGCCTCACGGAACCTTGCCGAGACAGGCAGATGGGTTGTGGGGGCCCCGCGGGGAGGCCCCATCGAGGTCACACAGGTCCCAGGGGAACAGCCCCCCCCACCCCCGATCCCAGAATCGCTCTGCCACCGCCTCTGAAGAGAAATTCTCCGACAGAGAAAGGCGTCCCCCGATCCCTGGGTCTCATCCTCCAGGGAGAGATGCTCTTCGGGGAGCAGACCATCACGAAGGGGGGTCATTTTTGAGGCCCTCACTGCACATCATTGGCACATTTGGCTTTTCCAGGGCCACTGACCACAGCCTAGCAAATCACACTCCCTGCCCCTGCCTTTCCACCCCTGCCATGTCCCCCCAAGCCTCGCGCCAGCCTTCGGGGGGGGGACAGGGGGCGGGGCTCTGCAGCCTATGGGGAGCCCGGAACCCCTACTGGGGGCCTGGCCCAAGGCTCTGTCATCAGACTAGGCTGAGCAGAGTCTGAGGGTGGTGGCAGGGGAGGGCTTGATTGTGGAGACCCAGACCCTCTGTCGGCTCAGGCTTGGGGGGGTGCCTGAACGGCGCCCCTCTCGGGGCCTGTCTCGCCCCGGGGCAGATGGAGGGGCTTCAGCAAGCTGCCTCGGAGCCTCCACTTTTCCTGGCCCTGGGTCCGGCTCAGATAGGGCTCGGCACCCCCGCCCCCTGCTCCCCCAGCAAGGGACAAGAGGCCGGGAGCCCTCTCTTGTCAGATGAAACCTCGGCCCGGGGCTCCCTCAGCCTGATGAAAGGGTCATTGTGTGGTGCGGGCCGCCCGCTGGCCAAGGACAAAACGGCCGTTTGTCCTCCTTCCCTGGCGCGGGGCTGGGGCCTCCCCTTGGGCTGGCTAGCAGGGTGGGGGTGGGCACAGGTGCGCTCCCTCCTCCCTTTCTCCATCTTCCCGGCCTCCGTCCCCGGAGCCGCTCAGCCTGCCTGGGGCCCCTGCCAGTCCTGCCCTCAATGCGGGGTGTCCTCGCCCTCCGAGCGGGGGGCCCCAGGCCTGGGCCAGTCTGCGGTTGGCAGGGGAGCGGTGAGCTCCCCGGCGCTGGAAGCATACAAGCAGATGCTGGGCCAGGGCCCCGCCTGGAAGGGAGCCAGCACTCACGGGGCCTCTGTGCCAGGCGGCCGTGGGGTCGGCCCCCACGGTGACCGAGGATGCGGAGGCCCCGGAGAGGTCACGCCGGAGCCGGTGGCTTCTGAGCACCGACGATGCCACGAAACGCTCCGTCCGAGGGTGTGGCATACGCACTAAAGCCGGGCAGCCCGAGTGGCCGTCCTCCCGCTGACCCTGAGCGGGACGGGAGCAGCGCCACGGTCCCCGGCCGCAGCTCCCCGGGCATCGGCACCTCCTGGCGGCCCCATCCCGAAAACACCCGTGGCAGAACCCCACCCCCAAGGCCACCCCGGTTTCCGACCCTCCTCCAGAGAGGTTCCCTGTGCTGGAGTCTGTGCCCAGCGGGAGCTGCGAACAGGCAGGGCCCCTGAGGGAAGGAGCCTTGGGACAAGGCGGGTGGTATCCGGATCCCCCCACCCCCCCAGCCTCCCCCCTTCCCGATGAAGCGGGTGTTGGTGCTGCTGCAGGGTGCGGGGGCCACCACGCCGAGGGGTCCAGAGCTGAGACTTAGGCGCCCAGAGGAAACGCTCCTCCAGAAGGATTGTCCGCCCGGCAGACTCCTGACGGGGGGCCCAGGGCTCTGCATCCTACTTCTGGAAGACTCGGGTCCTCGCGGAGGGGCCCTTCTGTCACCGGACTGATGGGTGCGTGCCAGCTGGGGTGGCCACCCACTTGGGAGGTGGTGAAGTGGGGAGTACGAGGGTCAGAGCGCCGAGTAACTCCCTAGGTCGCACGCAAGGGGGCTGAGCTTGGATTCGAACCCAGGTCTGTCCGGCTCTCAGGGTCGTGCTGCCGATTCCTTCTCGCTCACTGTCCGTGACCTCGAGTGGGAAGAGAGACCAACTAATCCAGCTGGTTAGAATTATCTAATGGCCAGGCGTCATGAGGCGCTGAGCGAGGGCCCTCTCTCTGTCTCTGTTCCCCCCCCCCTTTCTTCCCCTGTCCCTACCTCCACACGTTCAGATTTGGAGCCAGAGGGACAGCTTTCCTTGGGGGGGGGGTGCGGGAACCAAGAGCACCTCAGATTTCTGCCCCGGGCTGCTGACCCAAGGGGCTCTGAGGCCGGCTTGAGCGGAGAGAGAGGGTGGTCCCAGCTGGCCAGCTCATGGCCTGCTCTGGGTCAGCACGTGAATCGTTGCCACATGCCATGGACTTCAGGCAGCCTTGGGGACACCACCGCCCTGTTCTGCCTTGGCTTGTCCGTGCGGGTGATGGGGCTGGACGCTTCAGGGCCCCTGCTCTCCCCGCCTCCCCTTCTCTCCAGCCCTTGCCTCCACCTTCAACTTGCCCTTCACAGCAGCGGTTCCGGCAGCCCCCGGGCCCGGTGAACAAGGCTGGCCGTGTAAGCAGGTGTAATCGGGAGGCTCCCTTCCTTCCCCGTCATTTACCCAAAGCCCTGCGGTGCCCGACACGGCAGGGGCCGCTGACCCGCTATCCCAGCTGCAGTGAGGGTGGGTCAGGGGAGACCTGGGCCCCAAAGAACGTGCTGGGGAGAGTGGCATTCTCGGCCGAGGGATGGATGGCTGTGGGGTGGGCAGGGGGAATGGGGAGTGGGGTCACAGCGCTGGGGTGGGGGGCGGCCCCGGGCGTGGGGAGCCATGGGAGGGAAGGTTTTAAGCAGGGCAGGGATGAGCAGTTTCATCCTAAGCTCAGGAAGGACCGCGGGCGTGGGTGGACCAAGCCAGGGAAGTTGGGAGGGGGCCGGTCCTGCCCCTGTCCCCCCCCCCCCCATCTGATGCAGGTGGGGCAGAGGAGAGGGACAAGATTCCCCAAGGCAGGGCCTAGGGGGTGAATTGGGGGCAGAGTGCGGGTGAGGGGCCCTCCGCCCACAAATGGTTGCGGTTTCGGGTTGGCCCCCGCCCCACCCCCACCCCAGCACCCAGGACCCCGCACAGCACCCGGCGCTAAGTCGGTGCCCAATAAACACTGTGAATGGTCAGATGGCTGCTCCCGTGTCTGCGTCCCGGCAAGACCCGTTGACCCGGTCAGGATCCCCTTGCCCGGTGGATGGCAGAGGCCTCCGGGCCCCAGGCGTGCTGGCCCCCAGTGCTTGTGGGCAGGCACGGTGGGGGGGGGGCTGGGGGGGCTGGGCCGGTGGGGGGGGGCACTTCCTGGCTCCCTGACTCACGTCTTCCCAGGGTGACTGCATCACTGGCGGGGAACACGGGGAACTTCCAGGTGCTGCCGACACGCCGCCCCCTTTGGAAGCAGCCGCTTCTATCACCTGCCATCCCCGTGTTCCCTGGGGGCCCGTCCTGCGTGCCCATCCACCCATGTGAGGCCCTGTGGTGGGCTGAGGTGCCAGCTGGCCGCACGTGGGGGCCAAGCCCCCCTCACAGCCCCGGCAGAGTCACCTGCGGGCACGGCCCGGGCTCGTGGGATAGGCTAGGGTGCCAGCGGCCGGCCTGCGGAGGGTGCCCAGGGAGGATGTGTGCGGGGTGGCAGGGTGGGCTAGTGTCACGGGAGCACGGGACAGGGAGGTGGCAGCCTGGCTCTGGAGGCTCACCCTGTCCCCAGCAGCTCAGGGCACTCAGGCTTGGCCCGTCACGCAGGGCGTGGGGGACCCCGAGGGCACGGGCCCTGGAGACGCCAGGTGGAGACTGCTGTTGGTCAGCGTCTGGGAAGGGGGGCTGGGCCGAGGGCTGAGAGCTGCCCCAAGGCCCCAGCGTATCATCTGTGTCAGACCCTGCCTGGGCCACCCCTGCGTGATCGGGCTCTGCTCACGGCTGCGGCTCCTGGAGGGGTGAAGCTGCACGCGCCTCGTTCCTTTATTTCCCTTCGGGCAGGTCCAAGAACCACGAGGCAGGGAGTAAGGTGTGACGATCCCATTGGACAGAGGCGGAGGCTGTGGAAAGGAGGGGTGGGGCAGGACTCCAGGCCACTCACTTAAGGCAGGGCGTGGGTGGGGGGCTGCTGAGCCCCGGGGAGGTGTACTGGGGGTGCGAGGCTGGTGAGGGGTGCAGTGGGCTGCTCCGGGGCAGGGGTGAGCAGCCTGTCCCGGGAGGCATCCAAGCCGAGGCGGTTGGCTGGGGTGGCCCCGGTGGCCCAGAATTCTCAGAGGGAGCAGTGGGATGCTCAGAAGGGGAGGTGGGTGGTGAGCGAGCCACGTCTGGGGTGTCCTGGCCCAGAGGGGTCCCCGGTTTTGGCGAGAGCAGATGGCAGGGCGGTGGAACTGGGGACAGCCTGGGTGGGGCCGGGCTCGTTCTCTGCTCTGCGGTGCTGTGTGGCCCAGGCAGGCCCCCGCCGCCATCCCGTCCCGGAAGGGGGCCCCTCCGGGGCGCTGGCCGGAGGCACAGCCCCAGGACCGGGAGCTCAGCCCTGCCCTGGCGTCTGCACAGAGGAGACTTCTCAGTGTCCTCTACCTGTGGGGACTCAGCCCCTGACCCACTGCTCAGACCATGTCTGTAGCAGCCAGGAAGGCTGAGGTGCTGGCCGACCCATCAGGCGCCCAGACTGCCAGCCGGGCCATGGGCCAGACGCCCTGCCAGCTCCCTCCCACCTGTTCCCCTTGCCTGGCTGTCCTTCCACCTGTCCTGAGGCTTCAGGTTGACATCCCGGTCACCCAGGCCTGCAGGGTGCCCCAGGGTCTGACAGATCTGGGGTATTAGGGCCTAGGCCAAGGCCAGGGCTAGGGGTCTCGTCCCTGCTCGGGCCTCAGCTCACGACGTGGCTTCCATTGCCACGGGTCGGTGTCCCCATCTGCACCGTGGAAAATGAGGACACAGGTCAGGGTCAAGGCCTGGGAAGGTCCAGAGTATAGCAGAAAGAGCTGGAAGTGTGTCCATGGCCTAGACAGGTGTCGCTGAAGGTCAGCCCCCGGCAGCCCCCTCGGGAGGCTGGTGTAGATGTGAGCACGCGGGGAGGGAGGACAGAGGAGACACCGGGGCAGGCTTCTCGGAGGAAGAGGCACCAAGCTGGACCTGGCTGCTGGGAGGGTCTGGGTGCCTCTAGCCTTGCCGGTCAGTGTGACCTGAGCCCAGGAGGGTCACGACGGGTCCCGCCTGCCCAACAGAGATCTGGAAGGGTCTGAGGCCGGAGGTCAATGACCTGGGGTTTTGGGGTCACGGTGAGTGAATGGGGTTCTGATTTCACTGACTTAGCAGGTATGGGGGCTGGATGGACCCTCCGGACCCTATGCCCTTTCATCCGTAAGCTCCCCGAACCGGGCACAGGACAGACAGAACCCCCGGGCTGTGCTGGCCCATCTCCGGCAGCCTCGGCCCCGCCCGAGACCCCCGTCCACCGCCTGCTTTCTCCCAGGATGCCTGGTTTCTCTCCAGGGTGGGGTCCCAGGATGCCAGGCCAGGAATGCCAGCTATGCGGGGAGGGCGGGCGGGCAGCCGCCCGCCGGGGGCGCGAGGGAGCAGACGGACGCTCCGCTCTCTTCCCCGGGAACACTGCGGGCAGTGAGCTGAGCCGGGCAGTGGGCTGGAAAGATTGCAGCAGGCAGGACCCACGGAGGGAGCCGGCCTGCACGCGCCCCACCTACGAGCAGGGGCTGTTCTGCCCATCGGACAGATGGGCAGACTGAGGCCAGTGAGAGTCGGCGGCCGAGCAGACCTCCAACCCAGGACCCCAAGCCCAGAGAACCCTCTTTAGGATGCAGCCACAGGTACCTAGATTGTCGCTTCACTCCCTCACCACACGCGCAGATGGGAAACTGAGGCCTGGGCAGGGCAGGAAGGGGCAGAGGGATGGCTTTCTTTCCCAGCTGAGCCCCCTCCTGCCTCCGGCCCTCTCTCTGGGACACCCCCCCTGCCCACCACCCATGCAGCTCCCTTCGGGGCGCTCTCTCAGAGCCCCAGTGTCCTCACCTGTAAAGGGTGCAGTGGGGGTGAGGTGGGACAGTGTGGGGGACGCCACTCAGGAAGGGTGGTCATGTTGGCTTGTCCCTCCCCTGCAGGGCCCCCCCACCCCCTTCGAAGTTCTTCCCACCCAGGCCAGCAGGGGGAGAAGCCATTTGCCAAAACAGGGCTGTTAGGCCCTATCTTCAGATTGGAACACTGAGCCTCAGAGCAGTGAGGTCCGGGAAGGTCCCCAAGCCCCATGCCTCCCACTGAACTGAGCCTAGAGCCCCAGCAGGGGAAGACGAGCAGACGAGCAGGTGTAAGGAACGCCAGGACAGGTGGGCTGAACACCACCGGGCCTTTGCATCAGCTGTGTCCAGCTCGGCCCCAGCCGTTGCAATCCGTCCCGCTCCTCCCCCCAGGGGAAGGCTGCGGGGACCAAGCTCTGGCACTGTGATGGTGGCTTGGAGGGGGGCGTGGTCTGCAGAGTGACCCCAGACCTGGCAGAATTCTTATCCCCGTTTGACGTGTGGGAGCACTGAGGCCACACCGGCCGCTGCCCCGCGGGACTGCTGGGCTCCGGAGCCGGAGAAGAGCCTCTTCCGGGAAGGGCTGGGCCGACCCCTGCCCACCTGAGGGAGACGCTGGTGGGGACCCACTTTAGGTGGGCGTGGGGGCCGGCTGCCATCTTCCCAGGTATTTGCCAAGTTACTTCCTGGACAAGTGGACCCGGGCCCGCCTCCCTGGCTGATTGCAGATAATTAGAACATTCTTCAAATATTTTGCCGGAGGATGCCCGAGAAGGAAGAGTTATAAAGCGCCCCGGGCCAGGAGCGTGGGCTGCAGGAGCTGTGGGCAGCCAGGCCAGGGCCAGGGATGGGGCCCCAGAGGGAGACCGGGGATCCGGCCCAGGCCCGGCCAGCCTGTCCCCACCTCCCGGGGAGCTGGGGTGGGGTGGGGGCTCACGGTCAAGGCCGGCTCACGGCTGGGGAGGGGGCCGTGCGTGGGGATCCCTGCGCTGGGGAGCTCACAGCCGGTGGGGGCGGACAAACCCTACCCCAGATAGCTTTCGGAAAAGCCTGAGGGGGTCAAGCACCCCCTGGCCCCCTGGGGGGGGCAGGCGGGCGAAAAGGTCTGTGGAGGAGGGGCTCTACGGCGCATCTGGAAGGAGAAGGAAGGTGCAGGGGCGGCGGGGTACGGAGTGATGTGGGTGGAGAGTGAGCG
Organism: Lynx rufus; assembly: GCF_022079265.1. Taxonomy (NCBI): domain Eukaryota; kingdom Metazoa; phylum Chordata; class Mammalia; order Carnivora; family Felidae; genus Lynx; species Lynx rufus. Next base: position 138,229,760 of record NW_025814889.1, on the reverse strand, counting down.
ATAAGGGGGTGCCTGGGGCTACCCTCGTGGCTGACACCCGCAGCCGGGGCAGCTCAGCACCCAGAAGCCCCGCTCAGGCTGTGTTGGGCAGGGAGGTGGGCGGCCCCGGAGGGCAGAGGGTGGGGAAACCCTTTCTTACCGCTGCTGACCTTCCTAAAAGTGGTGCCTACCACCTGAGGACGCGGGGAGACCGGGAGGACCCAGGGAGGGGGAGGCGTCCCCCCCTCCGGCTCCTGCGGCTTGTGGGGGGTGGTGAGTCTGGGATGTTGAGGTCCAGCTCCGTCATGAGGTCTGAGTTCTGGGAAGTACTTGGATGCTGCGTCTGTGTCATGGCGTGCTGTCCTGGTCCCAGCCTAGGGAACATTCCCAGGATTCTGTGGTTGGTTCGGGGCAGGGGCTCCTCCGACCCAGGAGCCTGGGGTGGGGGGTGGGCTGCAATGCGGCTGCTGCTCAGGCCAGAGAGAGGGTACAGAGGATGGTGACTGGCCTGGCACGGGGTCCCCGCCGTGGTGGGGCCGGGTCCCCTCTACTGGGGCATCCCGAGCTTGGGCTGTGGTTTGTGGGGTCGGTTGCTGGGGAATTTGTAGGAGAAACGGGATACTGAGGTCGAGGTGCCTGGGTCCTGCGGCCTCCTCAGGACACTCGGCCACATCAGTGGCCATAGTTTTAGGGCCCTGTGCACGGATCAGAGGGCTCGAGGCTTCCTTGGGATCTGAGAGGCCCGTCTGCCACGCGGTCCTGGGCTCGCAATGACACGATTTCTCTCTGGCTTTTTTTTTTTTTTTTTTTTTTTTTGAGAGAGAAAGAGAGAGAGAGTGCAAGCAGGGGAGGGGCAGAGAGAGAGAGAGAGATTGAGAATCCCAAGCAGGCTCCCCACCGTCAGTGTGGAGCCCGCCCTGGGGCCCGAACTCATGAACCGTGAGATATGACCTGAGCCGAGACCGAGAGTCGGGCGCTTGACCGACCGAGCCCCCCAAGTGCCCCTCTCTCTGGCTCTTGAACAAAAGAGGCAGAGCTTGTCCCGCCACTGGCAATGCACAAGGGATCAAAGCCCTTTGGAGGATGGGGGAGGAAGGCTCTCCAGGTAGACAAGTGACCACCCCCCAACTGTCTTGGGGGTCAGGGACAGGGATGATGAGGCATTGACCAGTCGGGGGGCGGGAAGGGTGGGTTCCAACCCCTGTTCCCTCCCACCCTCCCTGAGCTACTCAGCAGGTGGCTGGACAGCAGGGCTCTGATCCCGGGCTCCCCACTGACGCCCCCATCGGACTCCTCTCTGGGCCTCAGGCTCCCTGGTGGTGAGGTGCCCCAGACGTTGTTACCTGAGGAAGCCGGAGGAGGGAGGCTGCCCCCAGGAGGCCCCCAGGCTGGGCTTTGGCAGGAGTGGGGCCAGACCAAGAAGGGGTCTTAGCTAGAGTGGCCGCGGCCCGGAGCTCTGTCCTCTCCCAGCCTGGGACAGCACTGGGAGGCTACCTGGCCGGACCTGGCCCCACTGGTGGGCCCAGCCCCTCTGGGCACAGGGCTGGCCAGCAGGGATGGCCGAGAGCACTGGGCCAGGTGCAGGCTGAGAGCGGGAGGGCACCGTCTGGCTGAGCGGGCAGTGGCCTCCACAAGCTGCTTCGGGAGGGGCTGGCACCCCTCAGGGGACACACAGACAGGGTATAAGGGGTTGATATGTAATGCTCATGTTGTATTTCTTTTAAAAAAAAATGTGTATTTATTTTGAGAAAGTGAGCGAGCACACGCGTGCGTGTGTGTGCAAATGGGGAGGGGAGGAGAGAGAGGGTCCCAAGCAGGCTCCGTGCTGTCGGCACGGAGTCCCACGCGGGGCTCGATCTCCCAAACCGTGAGATCACGACCTGAGCCGAAACCAAGAGTCGGATGCTTAACCGACTGAGCACCCCCCCCCAGAAGCCCCCGTATTGTATTTCTTAAGTGTATTTTCTTTACTTTAATTTCTGTGAGAAAACTTGGAGTTTTCACTCTGAGTTTGTACTGCATTTTCACTATGAAGTTTGTATTGCAATATTTTGCTTTTTGGTTGCGATATAACGTGCATAACGTACAGACGTCTCGAGTGGACAGCTTGGTGCGTTTTTACATATGCGGGCGCTCATGTAATCCATTTCTCAGCTTGGGAGAGGGAACAGTCTGGAACCCAGAAGACTCCCGTGGGCCCCTCCCGGCCCGTGCCCCCCACCCCCGCCCCCAGCTAAGGGTAACTCCTGGCCTCTATGTTGAAGGTGCGTTTTGCGCGGTCTGGGCCATTTCTCCCGTCTGGCTCACGCGTAAGCTGTTTGCCCTTTGTCGCTGCTAAAGCCTCCCGCCGTGTGCACATGCCAAACTGTGTCATTCTGCTGGTGACAGACGGACGGACACGGGGGGTTGTGGTTCCCGGTTTGCGCTGGGGACACCTGTGCTCGTCTCGTGGTAACTGTGAAGGTTTGCTTCACTTGGGTGCGTAGCCCCAGACTGAATCTGCTGCGTCCGAGGGACCCAGTCGCGGTGGGTGTGGCGGTGGGTGTGGACACCCGCCGGCTCCAGAATTGCCAGTTTGAGCGCTGGGCCTCCCGATCGACACAGCTGGTCCCTGATCCCCACGAGGGACTGGATCCCGGTGGCTCGGTGCATGGAGATCAGGAACGGGTCCCCAGGGAGGGTCGACAGTGGCCAGCCTTGAGGACCACTCACCACAGGCCAGAATCGTGTCCTCCTCCGAGCCGCTCTGACACACCCCACTTCAGAGGTGTGGAAACCGAGGCACGGAAAAGTTAAGAAACTTACCCAAGGTCTCACAGCTACGAGGAGTCAGAGCCAGGGTTCCAACCAAGCTGGCTCGCACCGGTGCTCGTGTCCTAACCCCTGCCCCACCGGCTGCCAGCTGGGTGACCTGCCCAAGGCCATAGCCAGCGTCCCACCCCCTTGGCCAGTTCTGCACCACCTGCTACCTGGCAGTGGCCACCTCGCCCCTCGCCCTCTGGCGTCCCCTAGTCCCAGAGGCAGCCCTGGCCCCTTGGGACCTCTGGCAAGGTAGGAAGATCTCCTATTGTCCCTTGGCACCCTGGATGGAGCCCAGAGCCGGGAACCCGCAGGGAGGCCGTCCCTGCAGGACTCGTCGTGGCTTCCTGCCTTCGTCCGAGGCCCCTGAACAGCGCCAGGGGATGACTGAAACGCGAGCGGCCAGCCCGGCTTCTCTGTGCTCGGGGCCACTCAGAACGTCCCTGCCAGCCCTCCCGGGGCACCTGGGTGGGCGGCTGTGGGCTGAGAAGGCGCCCAGGGTGGGGATCTTGCTGCTTGGGGGTGACAGGCAGGCCCATCCTGTGGGCGGGACCAGGGTGCTCACAGCCTGCCCTCACTCCCAAACTGCCGATTATTCCAGATTATTCCAGGATGCGGCCTGCGCTCACCCTCCTCCCTCTTCCCTTCCCCCTTCCTCCCTCTCTTCCCCCCCTGCCCCTTCCCCCCTCCTTCCTCCTCCTCCCCACTGCCCCTCCTCCCCTTTCCCTCCCCCCTTCCCTCCCTCCTCCCCCCTTTCTTCCCCTCTCCTCCCCTCCTCCCCCTTCCCATCCCCCCTCTTCCCCTCTCCTCCAGGTCACCAGTTTTCAGTTATCACGTAATTTTACCTCTTTCCTTTTCAGGCGGTTTCCTGATGAGGGCCGGTGGCCCAGGGCTGCAGCCCCTGTCCCTCCAGGTGGCAGGAGCATGGCTGAGGGTCGGAGTGTGACAGGGCCAGGCCTTCTCGGGGAGGGCAGTGCTCAGACTCGCGGTGAACGTGTGGGCCGTAGTTGGTGGGGAAGGGACAGCGCGGCTGACACGGCCAACACCAGCAACGGAAGCCGTCCGTAAATGTGGAATGATTAATGAGTGACCTTGGAGGATTTCAAGCAAGGGAAGGATGTGAAGCTGTGTTTGGGGACTCAGGAGTGGGCACAGCTTTCCGCTCGAGGCCGTCCACCGGCACTTGTCGGGCACCTGCTGTGCGCGGGGCTCTGGACCCCAGCGCCGCCTTCACCTGAGTTCTGGAAGCAGAGACCGGGCTCTGAGCCTGGCTGTGCAGCCTCAGGCACGGCCCCCAGCCTCTCTGAGCTGCGGTCTGCACATCTGTGACACGGGGATGCAGGGAGGGCACTGAGACCCAGCAGAGGCCCGTGTTGCCCAAGATGGGCGCTCGGAGTAAGTGTATCTACTACTGTTAGTGGAGAAACGATTTCTGAATTAGCAACCGCATCTGATTATTTATGCTCCTGGCACATAATAGATTCCCTGATGCCTTTGCTTCGCCTTTGACCCATGCGCTGGCTGCTGGGGGGTGGCCGGGGGCTCTCGCGTCCCCTACTCCGTCAGCCCCACACGTCCTGGGAAGCGTACAGGCGGGGGTCAGCCAGGCAAGGCCCCTCTTGTCCCCTTCTACCCATCCCACCTGTCCAAGGGTGCAGAAGTCCTGCATATACGTAGGGTTTTTAAAACTTGTGTCCAAAGTCCACATAACATAGGGGCAGCCTGGGTGGCTCAGTCAGCCGAGCATCCGACTCTTAATCTCGGCTCGGGTCCCGATGTCACTGTTCACGGGTTCGAGCCCCGAGTCGGGCTCCGCGCTGGCAGTGCGGAGCCTGCTTGGGGTTCTCTCTCGCTCCTTCTCTCTCTGCAACCTCCCCTGCTCACACTCTCTTTCTCTCTCTCCCTCTCAAAATAAATAAACCTAAAAACATTTTTTAAATAAATGAAAAAAAAAAAAGAATGTGACTCGGAGGCGTTCTAGTACATTCACGATGCTGTGTGACCGTCACCTCTCTCCGGTTGCCACACTTTGTCAACACGCCTCTCAAGCAGGCAGGCGCTCCCCGGGCCCCCTCCCTGCAGCCCCGGGCGACCACGGGTCTATTTTCTGTCTCTGGGGATTTACACCTGTCTTCAGGTCTTGGGGGCAAATACCAAGCAGTGGAATTGTTGGGTCCCAGGGGATTTTCGAGGCTCTTCCTGACGGCTGCCCACGTGGCCGCCACCTTTGACGTTCCCGTCGGTGCCACACAGTTTCCCCACATCCTGCCAACACCTGTCATTTTCTGTTGTTGTGACTGAAGCCGTCTCAGCGGCCGTGTGGTGGCACGTCACTGGCTTCGGTTTGCGTTTCTCTCGCGAGCGAGCGGGAGTTAGAACCTCCTCGTGTGCTGGTTGGCCATTTATGGCTCTTTGGAGAAATAGCTATTCGAGTCCCTTGAGCATTTTGGACTTGGACTGCCTTTCTGTTACTAAGGTGGAGGAGCTCTTTTGGATGTAATCTTTGAGTATTCACTCATTTGTTCATCCATTTTGCCATTCTGCAAACACTCAGGGACGGCTACAGGGGGAGCCCCCTGCCCCCTCCCCCCGGCCCACCAAGCCCCAGATTTAGCTCTGACCTGGCCCTGCTTGTGGTCTGCTGGGAAGGCTGGATGTGGAAACAGCCACTGTGAGCCCGTGGGGGGCGGGTGGGGGGTTGTTACTCGAGAGACAATGCCCACCACCTGCTTTCTCAGTGCCTGGGGGCCAAGGGGTGTGAGCTCAGGGGGCTTTTCCACTTGGGCACAAGGCTAGCAGAGTTTGCCAGAAAGAGAAAGGCAGAGAGACCGGCACAGGCAGGCATGGCAGGGCGGTCGGAGGTCGGATCCCGGGGGGCCTCTGATTCTACACCAAGGAGCCTAGGGAGCTATGGATGGTCCCTGAGCAGGGGAGTGACATGGCCAGACCTGGGTGCTGGCAGGGGGGCTTTGGGGGCTCCTGGAGACGGGAGACCAGGGCTGCAACATCTGCGTCGGCCCCTGGGATCCCCCCCTCGGTCCACTGGGGATCCCCCTCCCCCCCGCTCCAATTTGGAACCCATTTGTCCAAGCTCCTACCCCCAGCAGGGTTCTTACCCCAGGCAGTGAGCTTTGCAGCCTGGAGTCTGCTGGAAGACTTCGGGATCGGGGAGCTGGCTTTTAGCGTCTGGGATCCAGAGCGGGCTCCTGCCCGAGGCCTGGAGGCTGGTTCCCATCCATCTCATTTCCCCGGGTCGGTTTTCTGAGCATCTACAATTACTTTGGGCTGAATTCCCCGGATTCCAGCCCGCTCCCAGCCCAACCCGCCCAGATGATCTTCCTCCGTGCCAGCCTCGGGCATTTCTGCCCATTGTGCCCGTGGGAGACCCAGGGGGGTCTTGGCCAGATTAGTGAGGGGGGCGGGCGGGCCGTGGGGATTGAGTGTCGCCGGGGCACTCTGGCTACAGCACGTGCTGCGGACTCATGCCACACGGGGACTTTCCCAGCTGGCTGTGGGTGCCTGGAAAAACACTGACTCGTTTCTCCCGAGAAAGGGGCCGGCAGCCAGCGGGAAGGAGGAGGGAGCTCAGTGGCGCTGGGAGGCCAAGGCCAGGGACATCAGCTTTGGGGAGCCCCTGGTGGTCTCCCTCATTCCCACACTTTGCCCCTCGCTAAGCAGGCCTGGTCTGCCGTCTGGAAGCCGGATGCCACTTTGAAACTCAGCCGTGGCCCCAGGGTCTGCCAAGATCACCCCCACCTCCTTCCAGCTTGCCCGCCCTCCTCCTCCGGGCGCTCGAAACCAAATGATGAGTTTTCCAGCCTCTGCGGAAGAACAGTTCGGGGGCCGCTCCGAAAGCGATACAGACTGCCACGTGACCCAGCAATTCCACTCCTAAGACTGTGCCCCAGAGAAGCGGGACAGGGGCTCAGACCAAAGCTTACACGCCCACGTTCGCGGCGGTGCTGTTCGCGGTGGCCGAGAGGTGGGGAGGAACCCCGCGTCCGCTCCCTGGTGCCTGGATCCGTGCAGGGTGGTCCCTGCTTACGATGGAGAAGGATTCAGCTATAAAAGGGCACTGGCACCTGCTGCAAGGGGGCTGAAGCCGGGAAACAGGATGCCAAGTGAAAGGAGCCAGCCACAAAAGGTCACACGGCGTGTGATGCCATCGATACGAAAAGTCCAGAACACGCCAATCCACAGGCACCGAAAACAGATTGGTGGTTTCAGAGCCTGGGAGAATAGAATAAGGAGTGACTGCCCAGGGGACTTGGGGTTTCTCTTCGGGGGCGGTGAAAACGTCTGGGAACACGGTAGGGGTGGTGCCTGCATGGCTCACCGCTGCTGAACTGACTGCACACTTTAAAATGGGTAACGTTGGCGCCTGGGGGGGGCTCAGTCGGTCGGGCGTCCGACTTCGGCTCGGGTCACGATCTCGCGGCTTGTGGGTTCGAGCCCCGCGTCGAGCTCTGTGCGGACGGCTCGGAGCCTGGCGCCTGCTTCGGATTCTGTGTCTCCCTCTCTCTCTGCCCACCACCCCCCCCACCACACCCTGTCTCTCCCTCCTTCAAAAATAAATAAACATTAAGACAATTTTTTTTTAATGGGCAACGTTATGTGGTGTGGGTGCCACCTCCTACAACAAACACACGGATAAACGCCTCAAGTTAGGAGGGAGTGAGCCCGGCAAGTGCCCTCCTGCCCCGGGCCTCAGTTCCTGGCGGGTGCCAGGTTAATTCCACGGCAGCCTCAGGGGGCCACCGGGGGGGATACGATGTTGCAGTAAAGCAGCCCCACCCAGCCCAGCACACCATAGGGGCTCAATTCACATCAGCTCCTGGTCCCTCTCGTGAATCTACCCAGTGATCCAGAAGTGAGGGGACAGTCTTTCTCCATGAGGCCGTCTGGTCTGAGCCCCTGTGGTGGTGGTGGGGTGGGAGGAGTAGATGCTTTATACTCCCATTTCATGGACGTGGATACTGAGGCTCAGAGAGGCAGCGTGCCTTCCCAGGACTATAGATGGGCTGTAAACGGAGTCAGGAGCCTACGGGTTTGGCTCCCAGCAGGGCCAGCCGGCTCAGCAGCCCGCCTGGCCCAGGAACCCCAGGGGGACCCCGGGGCGTGCGAGTGGTGGGGAAGTCTGATGGTCGGCAGCTGGGGACGCTGCGGACAGTTCGGAGCTGATGGCTGTCAAATCCCAGGCGTGAAGTTCTCGGACCCGAAGGGTCCGCGTGTCTGGTTCAGAGGCGTGGGGAGCTGTGGTTCTTACGTTCTGGGTGACCGTTGGTTCCTGGATTTGTGACCCTGGTTCTCGTGGTCCTGAGGCTGAGAAGGCATGGGCGCGAGTGCCTTTTCAGGCCGGGATCACGCCTTGTGGTCAGCGGGAAACGGCTCGTCCGGGGCAGGGATCTGTGTTTGGCTGCCTGGTGGGCACAGCTTGGCCCACGGTGGGCGCCCGGAACCCACCGGCTGGTGGCGGAGACTGAGGGAGGCAGGGCGGCAGGCGGAGGGCTCGGGGCCCCGCGCAGCCACTCACCTGCCCGCGTCCTCTCCCGTCTCCGCAGAGCGCTGTCGTCCGTCGTGGCCCTGGGAGCCAACATCATCTGTAACAAGATTCCCGGCTTGGCCCCACGGCAGCGTGCCATCTGCCAGAGCCGGCCCGATGCCATCATCGTGATCGGGGAGGGGGCGCAGATGGGCATCAACGAGTGCCAGTACCAATTCCGCTTCGGACGCTGGAACTGCTCCGCCCTGGGCGAGAAGACTGTCTTCGGGCAAGAGCTCCGAGTAGGTAAGGGCGCCTCCGGGCTTGCGGGGACCCCCCCCCCGCCACTGTCAGGGCTTCAGGGCCACCCAAGGCCAGGCGAGGCCGGCCGGTGTCTTTGCGACGGGAGCTCCCTCTGCCCCCTGCTCTGCGCCTGGCCGGGGGGGGGGGGCAGGGGCTCAGGACCCCAGGGTCCCGTGTGCGCGGGCGAGGGACCCCTCGCTGGGCTGTGAGCCGGCCGGCCGTGGCAGGCAGTGCAAGCGGTTAGAGCCGCATCCCGCTTGTGCGGACGCTGTGTGGACCTAGGCACACCCCCTGCCTCGGTTCTGTCCCATCTGGAATGGGACAGCAGGAGTTCCCGCGTGGCGTCTGGGGGCATGGGGCTGAGGCGAATGGTACCATTTGTGCGGGAGGAATTTCGGGCAGAGGACGCTGTACAGGCACGTGTGGGAGCACCGAGGGAGTCTGCCAGGCTGCGGGGGAGGCTGGGCGGGCAGGGCGGGTGGCGTCGGGCCGGGGAAGGGGTCGCGCCTCCCAAGTCTGTGGGCAGTCCCACGGGTGCCATCTCACGTCCTCACAGCTCCGAGGGAGGCTCTGTGGTGCCCATTTTACAGGGAAGGAGACTGAGGCCCAGGGAAGGGCTTAAAGGGAGATGTGGGACCTCCAGGGCCCGACCTAGATCGGAAACCGGCTGTGTGACCCTGGGCGTGGCGCTCGGGACCTCAGAGCCCGTATTTGCGACACGAGCTCCGAGCGGGCGGGCCCTCCCCTGGGTCCCTGGCACCCCTCCGGGGCCTGCGTCCCGTGGGTTCGATACACAGCTGTCGAACAGGCGAGGGTGCGGAGGTGATGCAACCTGCCTTCCAGGAGGGGCAGATGGGGGAGCGATAACTTGGGGGGCACAGCGCCAGACGTGCAGGGGGGCCCTGTTATTTCAGACCCCAGCCTGCAGGCTCAGCACGTCCTTCCGATCCCAGCGGGCCGAGGAGCCACAGCTGCCGGGACCCGGGCCAGAGCCAAGCCGTGCGGGGCTTGGAGCGCCCGGCGTAGGGCTGGGGGTGGTGCAGGGGAAAGCCCCCGGGGCCCCTTTGTGGTAAGCAGCCTGTGGGTGGCACCTGGCACAGGCAGGAGGGTGGCACCACCCCTTCCCTGGGGCCCCACCACCCAAGTGCAGCTCCCGGCCCGTTGGGGAGGGAGGAGTGCCCGGCCCATCCCCCGCAGTGGGGAGGGCGTCGGCCCCGGGACCTGCTTTCTGCTGGGTGCCGCTTGCCTATCTGGCTCCCCGCCCCCCCCACAGGTGCCTCCTTGCCCATCTGGCCCCCCATCCCCCCCCCAGGTGCCCCTTGCCTATCTGGCCCCCTGTGCCCCCCCCCAGGTGCCTCCTTGCCCATCTGGCCCCCCATCCCCCCGCCAGGCGCCTCTTGCCTATCTGGCCCCCTGTGCTCCCCCCAGGTGCACTCTTGCCTATCTGGCCCCCTGCCCCCCCCCAGGCGCCTCCTTGCCTATCTGGCCCCCCATCCCCCCGCCAGGTGCCTGCTTGCCCATCTGGCCCCCCGTGCCCCCCCCAAGTGCCTCCTTGCCTATCTGGCCCCCCGTGCCCCCCCCAAGTGCCTCCTTGCCTATCTGGCCCCCTGTGCCCCCCCCAGGTGCCTCCTTGCCTATCTGGCCCCCTCTGCCCCCCCAGGTGCCTCCTTGCCCATCTGGCCCCCTCTGCCCCCCCAGGTGCCCACTTGCCCATCTGGCCCCCTCTGCCCCCCCAGGTGCCCGCTTGCCTATCTGGCCCCCTGCCCCCCCCAGGTGCCCACTTGCCCATCTGGCCCCCCATCCCCCCGCCAGGTGCCTGCTTGCCTATCTGGCCCCCCGTGCCCCCCCCAGGCGCCTCCTTGCCCATCTGGCCCCCTGTGCCCCCCCCAGGTGCCTCCTTGCCTATCTGGCCCCCATCCCCCCGCCAGGTGCCCCTTGCCTATCTGGCCCCCTGTGCCCCCCCCAGGTGCACTCTTGCCTATCTGGCCCCCTGTGTCCCCCGCCAGGTGCCCGCTTGCCTATCTGACCCCCTCTGCCCCCCCAGGTGCCTCCTTGCCTATCTGGCCCCCCATCCCCCCGCCAGGTGCCCGCTTGCCCATCTGGCCCCCTCTGCCCCCCCAGGTGCCTCCTTGCCTATCTGGCCCCCTCTGCCCCCCCAGGTGCCTCCTTGCCTATCTGGCCCCCTCTGCCCCCCCAGGTGCCCACTTGCCCATCTGGCCCCCTCTGCCCCCCCAGGTGCCCACTTGCCCATCTGGCCCCCTCTGCCCCCCCCAGGTGCACTCTTGCCCATCTGGCCCCCTGTGTCCCCCCCAGGTGCCTCCTTGCCTATCTGGCCCCCCGTGCCCCCCCCAAGTGCCTCCTTGCCTATCTGGCCCCCTGTGCCCCCCCCAGGTGCCTCCTTGCCTATCTGGCCCCCTGTGCCCCCCCCAGGTGCCTCCTTGCCTATCTGGCCCCCTGTGCCCCCCCCCAGGTGCCTCCTTGCCTATCTGGCCCCTTGTGCCCCCCCCAGGTGCCCACTTGCCCATCTGGCCCCCCATCCCCCCGCCAGGTGCCCGCTTGCCCATCTGGCCCCCTCTGCCCCCCCAGGCGCCTCCTTGCCTATCTGGCCCCCTCTGCCCCCCCAGGTGCCTCCTTGCCCATCTGGCCCCCTCTGCCCCCCCAGGTGCCCGCTTGCCTATCTGACCCCCTCTGCCCCCCCAGGTGCCCCTTGCCTATCTGGCCCCCTGTGCCCCCCCCAGGCGCCTCCTTGCCTATCTGGCCCCCCACCCCCCCATAGGTGCCTCCTTGCCTATCTGGCCCCCCATCCCCCCGCCAGGTGCCCACTTGCCCATCTGGCCCCCTCTGCCCCCCCAGGCGCCCACTTGCCCATCTGGCCCCCTCTGCCCCCCCAAGTGCCTCCTTGCCTATCTGGCCCCCTGTGCCCCCCCCAGGTGCCTCCTTGCCTATCTGGCCCCCTGTGCCCCCCCCAGGTGCCTCCTTGCCTATCTGGCCCCCCACCCCCCCATAGGTGCCTCCTTGCCTATCTGGCCCCCTGTGCCCCCCCCAGGTGCCTCCTTGCCCATCTGGCCCCCTGTGTCCCCCCCAGGTGCCTCCTTGCCTATCTGGCCCCCCATCCCCCCGCCAGGTGCCCCTTGCCTATCTGGCCCCCTGTGCCCCCCCCAGGTGCACTCTTGCCTATCTGGCCCCCTGTGTCCCCCGCCAGGTGCCCGCTTGCCTATCTGACCCCCTCTGCCCCCCCAGGTGCCTCCTTGCCTATCTGGCCCCCCATCCCCCCGCCAGGTGCCCGCTTGCCCATCTGGCCCCCTCTGCCCCCCCAGGTGCCTCCTTGCCTATCTGGCCCCCTCTGCCCCCCCAGGTGCCTCCTTGCCCATCTGGCCCCCTGTGCTCCCCCCAGGTGCCCACTTGCCCATCTGGCCCCCCATCCCCCCCGCCAGGTGCCTGCTTGCCTATCTGGCCCCCTGTGCCCCCCCAGGTGCCTCCTTGCCTATCTGGCCCCCTGTGCCCCCCCCAGGTGCACTCTTGCCTATCTGGCCCCCCATCCCCCTGCCAGGTGCCCGCTTGCCTATCTGGCCCCCTCTGCCCCCCCAGGTGCCCACTTGCCCATCTGGCCCCCTCTGCCCCCCCAGGTGCCCACTTGCCCATCTGGCCCCCTCTGCCCCCCCAGGCGCCCGCTTGCCCATCTGGCCCCCTCTGCCCCCCCAGGTGCCTCCTTGCCTATCTGGCCCCCTGTGCCCCCCCCAGGTGCACTCTTGCCTATCTGGCCCCCCATCCCCCTGCCAGGTGCCCGCTTGCCTATCTGGCCCCCTCTGCCCCCCCAGGTGCCCACTTGCCCATCTGGCCCCCTCTGCCCCCCCAGGTGCCCACTTGCCCATCTGGCCCCCCATCCCCCCGCCAGGCGCCTCCTTGCCCATCTGGCCCCCCACCCCCCTCCCCGAGACTCCAGGCTCCAAGGTGGCTGTCCCCGCACAGCCGAGCTGGGTGGTTGCCTGCGGCAAGGGTTCAGATCCAGGCTCTCACCCACCGCCCTGTTAGTCCTCACTTCTTCACTGTGCAGAGATGGGCACAGGAGATGTTCCCGGGGCTTGGACTTCCTTTGGGGCCACCAGACACGGGCAGTGACGGGCACGTGGCTTCTTCTCAGGTCAGGTGCCGGGCGGGGGAGCTCACTGGCGATGCGCTACAAACGCCCACAAAAAGGCCACGGGGAGCGACGTTGGCCCCAGCAGTGACCCGGGCCCCCCCCGTAGCGCACACTGTCAGTGCCCACCCGGGTGACCTTTACTGGCCGTCACGTGTCCCCTGGATCACGGCTAACAGCTCACAGCTGTTCCTTCTCGGAGGCCAGCCCTTGGTCCAACAGGAGCCCGCGAGCGTTTGCAGTCACTTCGCCCCTGGGGCTGCTCACGGGGGGCCATCCAGCAAGGGGGACCCATGGGAACCTCTGGCCCGACGTGCTCAGCATCTTGCTGCCTAAGTCTGCCGTCCCCAGCCTTCCCCCTGACCTGCGCACCTGTCGTCTCTGCAGAAACCGGGCGTTGTGTCCCCGTCCATCCCTCCACCCTGCCCCACGGCCACTGTGGCGCCTGCCTCGCTGGCCCTCCCCTGGCAACCGTCAGTTCCTCCTCCTGCCTCCCCTCCAGCCCTGGTCATGCCATGTCACTCCCTTCCTCCAAAACCTGCAGTGGCTCCCTATTGCCCAGGATAAAATTAACTCCTTAGCTTGGAGTCTGAGTGGCCCCTGGCTTACATCGCCCTCACCTCCCCGCATCCCTTCTAGAAACCAGAGCTTCAGCCTGGCTCACTTCCAACCCTTTCCTCCTCTGGGACTTTGCCCCCACTGCCCGTAGCCCTGGAAGGCCCTTCCCCTCTGCTCTGCTTGCATCTGGTTTCCCTGGAGAACGCCCTCTCACCCCTCCCTGGCTTTTCCTGTCCACAGCCCGGCCACGCTCACGTCCTGGGGCTTTGTCCTCAGAGCCTGTCAGCCCTGGGCCCGCTCAGCGCCTGCCTCAGGCTCTCCCTTCGCTCTGCCCCAGGGGTGGGAGGGGTGGGCTTCCTACCAGCGGGGCTGAGGCCTCTCGCCCTCGGCCCTCCCCGGCTCCAGGCTGCGCCTTGCGAAGGCCCAGCTCCCTTTTCAGCCAGGAGGGCTCGGCTGCTGGGAGTCACGAGCAGGAAGCGGGGCCGGGTGGCAAAGCCAGCCCGTGTCAGAGGCATGCGGCTGCCCCGGGCACGAGATGGGAGACGGGCCATGAGCTGGCAGGCAGCCGGGGGCACTCGTGGGAGCAGCCACTCAAGCGGTGCCAATTAATGATTGGCCCCAAGAGGGGGAATGGCCTGGGTGGGTGGGACGGCCCCCTTCAGGCCTTGCCTGTGACCTTGGGCCGTGCCTAAATCTTGAGAGCTGAAGGGAAACCCCTTAATAGGCAAATGAACCCCTGTGCCAAGGTCCCGTCCCTTCTCCAGCACCTGGTGCCGTTGCTTGCATACCTCCAGGGACGAGGAGCTCACTACTCGCTACTAGATAGGTCTTTCTTACGATGCCACTGCCCTGGTTTCAGCCTGGGACCCTCCAGGTGCCTCTGTTGCTCTGCTCCCTTCAGGGAGTCAGGACCCACACGTGGCGTCACCTCATGTGTGGGGGCCTCCACCCTCTGGCAGCCCAAGCCCACCCCAGGCCTATTTCCTCAGTGATCAAGCGATGCTTGTGGCCTGGCCTCTTCTGTCAACTGGCAATGAGCTTGGGGGGTGGTGCGGATGGGGTAGGGGACACCACGCGACAGTTGTGGGGGGAGCCTTGTATTCCGGGGATGCCTGTTAGAAACTTGGGCTCCTGGTGACCCCGGGCAAGGCAGGGCCTCTCTCACAGGCAAGCACCATAGTCGAGTCGGGACTGTTGACAAGGGCTCGCCTGACAGGGTGACGGTAAGCTGAGACCCAGGAGAGTGATAATCAGAGTGACCCAGACTGGCCTGGGGTGAGCACGGGGAAGGCGGTTCCGGGCGGAGGGAACAGCAGGTGCCAAGGCACAGAGGCCACAAAGGGGATGGTATTTCCCAGGGACGCCGGGAGGGTGAACCAGAGGGTGGGGAGACCTGAGGCTAAAGGAGGGGACAGGCTGGGTGGGGCGCAGTGAACCCGAGGGCCCCACAGAAGGCACGGAAGTCTCTGAGCAGCAGAGGGACTTCCCTCGAACCCTGGCTCCCTCCAGCCACTGCCCCACCCCCAGCCTGAGCCCGGAGCCCCTCGGGACCCGCGGGCACAGGGCATGGTGGCCGCGGCTGTGTGCACTCCAGCGCCCGCACCCCACCCCCCCAGCTGCCATGGAACACTGAATCGCGCCCATCATGTGCAGCCTCAGACATGACCAGGCATAGGGGCCGCCCCTAATCCTGGCTCACGTGCTGCCTGGGGCTGGCAGCTTGCTTTGCGGTAGGGACTCAGCAAAGGCCGTCGGCTCCTGGACAGTCCGAGGGGGCAAAGTGACTTACCTCTGACAGACGAGGGTCTCTAGGCTTCCAAATCAGCCACCGGCAGGATCCTTGGAGAAGAGGCTGACCTCCAGGCCCCCCCTTGCCCGGGGTGCTGCTGACCAGGCCCAGGGGGAGATGTGACATTGGTTCCCAGGAGGGACGAGGGCTCCCGGGCCGCCGCTGGCCGGGAGCCCTGGAAATAGGGTGCGTGCCAACCGCGATGTGCCATATGTGTGAGATACGCGACAGATTTTGGAGACTTCAAAAGAAAAAGCAAGTAAACTGCCTCTTTAACACTCTCTGCAATGATCACATGATACAGTGGTGATCCTTGGATATACGGGCTAAATAAACTCAGTCACTAAAACGAAGTCCACCCCGTTATTCTCACTCTTCTTAAGTGACCTGTGGGGCTTCCGGGAGATTTCTGCTGGGCGGCCCTGCTCTCGACCGCACGCCTGTCAGCGGCACGACAGTCCCCGGGGTCAGCGGGGCAGGCCCGGACAGGTGAACCCAGATCTGACCGTCTCCTCCCAGGAGAGTGTCCTTCATCTCGGGGCGGGGAAGGGGGGGAGCCCGGGGGGTGGTGGCAGTCCGAGGGCAGAAGGTCACTCGTCACCTGCTTCCTAGGGTGGTGCAGGAGTGTGAGGTTGGCAGCCCCTGGTGTTGAGCCTGCATGCATTGAGTGCCTGCTGTATGCCACTTCTGGGGCGGGGCGCCGGGAGGCACAGTGAAGGCCACCAGCCCTGCTCCTGGAAACTCGTGCCCAGGCTGCTTCTCGGGTCCTGTGGTGCAACCTGGGGCACAGACTCGCGCTCTCTAGGTCTGTTTACCCGCCCGTTCCAGGGGCTGAGGCTGGGGTCAGGCCTCTGCCAAGACTTGGGGGTCTCTCTTCAGAACGGGGGGCAGGAAAGCCCTCTACTTCCTCAGTGCTCACGCTGGGGTTCTGCCCAAGGGTCTTGTGGACAGGGAATCCAGGGCTCTGGCCCACTGAGGCAGGACACAGATAACAGGGTGGGGGGGCCTTCACCCTTGGCCTCCGAGGGGCATGGCCTGGCCGGACCTCAGCAGGTCTCCAAGCTTCCTGCTGCCGAGGAGGATCACTTCTGTTCTACTGTCCATGCACCGTAGATGGGGACACTGGGGCTCCCAGGAGGCTAATGTCTCACCCAAGGTCACACACCGCTAAGGCCTAGAGATTTATTAATTAAAAAAAATTTTTTTGATGTTTATTTAATTTTGAAAGAGGCAGGGTGCGAGCAGAGGAGGGACAGAGCGAGAGGGAGACACGGAATCCGAAGCAGGCTCCAGGCTCTGAGCTGTCAGCACAGAGCCCGACGCGGGGCTCGAACTCACAGACCCAGAGATCGTGACCTGAGCTGAAGTCAGGCGGGATGCTTAACTGACTGAGCCACCCGGGCGCCCCAGGCCTAGAGATGTGATTCAACAGTCCAGCACTGTGCACCAGCAGGAGTCCAGTTGCCAGGGGGCCGTAGCATAGCCCAGAGGGGCAGGGGGGTCTCATTCCACCGTGTCCCCACGCATGAGCCATTGTTGATTTGCCGCAAGCCAGGACGAAGGAACTTTCGAGGGCAGTCTGTCTGAGGCTGACCTCCCTAACAAGAGCGGCTACCAGAAGCCAGGGCTGTAGGAGAGGCCATCCCAGCGTCCCCCGAGCTCTGAGTGGGGGGTAGAAGCTCCTGGAAGGGCATCCCAGCTTGGGACACGGATCCCGGGGCTCGGGCTCATGCTGGCCCTAACTAAGCCAGGCTCTGCCCACTCTGGGCCTGGCGACCCCCTGCCCAGCTGGAGCATGACCCACCGCAGGGCTGCTGCGTGGCGTGCGAGGGCCTCACTGGGTCAGAACAAAGGCCCGGCGTGTTCGGACCTGGCAGGACGTTTTCCAGTGCTCTGTTTATGACAACGGCAGAGAAGAGCTTAGTGTGGAGACACTGACTCAGCCACAGGTGAGCTGGGGTGGGGGCCGGGGCGGGGCCAGAAGGAGACAGAGGGACAGATGGGGACAGAGGAGGAGAGAGAGAGAGAGAGAGGAACGGAGAGAGAGAGACAGACATACGGAAAGAGGGACAGAGAGAGGGCAACACAGAGGACGCGTGCCCGCCCACGGCTTCAACACAGGCTGCACCCACCCACGCAGCCGTGCCAGGCCCGGGGTCTAGGCCCATCCTGACATGAATCATAAAAGCAGCCCACGTGCGTTGGGCCCTTCCTGCGTCCCAGCTGCTCTGAGCCCTCCCTCCATGGCACTCACTCACTCCCGCTGCCTGGACCCTGCAAGGCGGAGGCCTCCTCACCTCCCCTTAACAGGTGCAGAAACAGGCACCTGCCTGGCCGTCACGGGGCAGAGCCCGGATCCCGCCCGGGGGGGCCGGGCCGGGCCCCTACGGAAACCCCAGGCCGGGCCGGGGGAGGGGAGGCTGGTGCGCCAGGGTTCTGGGCTTCCCGTTCTTCAAGTGCACAAATAGGGTTCGGGACCTCGCTGGGCTTGGAGGCATCTCTGGGCTCGCCTGACACCCGCTGTCCCTGCTTCTTGTAGGAACCACCTCCCCGCCCCCCAGCCGGGTCGGGATACACCTCAGGCAGGGAGTTAGAGGCTCAGGGCCGGTGGCTGAGCACGGTCTGGGGCCGAGGGGCCAGGGAGGCTCACCAGCCCCACCCCGGTCCCTGGGCTTCCCCCTTGCCCCCCAGTTCCTATGCTCCCTAAAACCTGGACATGGGCAGTGCACCTGCTTGCCTGAGTGACGCCGGGAGCTCCCAGTTTGGCTTAGGGTGTCTTCTCGCCTCCCGGGCCTCAATCTCTCCACCCATAAATCGGGTGTGTGGGGGGGGGGCAATACTTTCATCCCACTTCTAGGCTTATGAGGGGCTGCGGGCGGGTTGGGGTGGGAGTGGGAACTCAGATGCACTCACCAGTTGGCAGCGTCCCACTGGCCAGGCCTCAGGTCTGGAGGACTTGGGGACCACTCCATCCCACGTCCTTTCCCCACCTCAGCCCCAGCAGCCCTGTTCTGAGGTTTAGAACCCACGGCACTGGCCTCACTTTCGCGTTACATGGGGAAACTGAGGCTAGGAGAACGGAGGACTGGGGAGGGTTACCCGGGACCCCGGTCCCGTCTGGGTTGGCCCCCGTGATGGTGATCAGCAGGGCGGGGGGACTCGCAGGCAGGGCCTGAGTGCCCAGCGTCCCCTGCCTCCCTTCTGCTGTGCCCCGGGGAACCCCAAACTGCCCGTGGCCGTGCCTTAATTTCCCCCAAACCTGATCCTTTCCACCACTCTCTTGGTAACAGCCCCGCCAGATGCCCGGGCCCCACCTCGGGAGACTTCGGGGCTCATCTTTCCCTAAACAGTCCACCTGCTAGACCTGTTGGTTCTACCCTTGGACCGTGTCCCAAGCCCGGCCGTCGTCACCTCCTCCGCCTGGCAGGCCACCAGTGTTTCTTACCCAGCCCCTTGTGCCCTGCTCCCACCGTGCTGCCCACAGTCAGCCGGAGGGGCCTTTTAAAAAGTCGTTCGTAGGGTCACCCTCCAGGGGCTCCTCCTCTTCTTAAACTCCAGCCCCCTCCTCGCGGGCTCCCCAAGTCGACGCAGCGAAACCTCATGTTTCACACTCTCTGTGGGGTTGGACCACTCATGCTCTCCTCGTTCCCTTCTCGGGGACTTAGCATTGCAGTGTCCTCTACCTGCACACTGTTCCCTGTTGTGTGTGTGTGGCTCATGTCTCTTGCCACGCCCTCCCCGGTCACCCCCCAGTCACCTGTCCTGCTGACCCTCCATGGTTCTGACCCTGGGCTCCTGCCCATACTCTCAGGGAACCCCCTCCCAGATTGTCGGCCCCCTGGCTGTGCACTTGGCCTTGGGCCGGGGGATGGGTGGGGGCTGAAGGCCTCGCCTCCAGGGCTCTGGGGGTTGGGCCAGGAGGGCAGGCTGTGGTCAGTGTTGAGGGTGCCGATGGTAACAGAGAAAGCAAGGGCTGACGTTGGCCGGCCCGGGTCCCAGGCACCGTCGGCAGGACGCGAGGCAGGACAGAGCACGTCGCTGCCTGGCAGATGGGGAGTAGTCTGAGCGTGACTGTGGGGTCCCGAGTGAGATCCCGGCTCTGTAGCTGGCCTGCTGTGTGACCTCGGGCCAGTCACCTGCCTCCTCTGAGCCCAGCATCCTGAGAGTGTTAAAGCAGAGGACAGGTTGTGTGCAGTCCGCTAAAACCCATCAAGTGCTGTATGTTTTTACGACAGCCTGTTGAGGTAGAATTCACGGAGCCCACAGTTCATCCACGTAAGGGTCCCATTCCGTGGTTTCTAGTCTGAACGTGGAGTCGTGCACAAATCACCACCACCAATCGCAGAACATTTTTAGCGCCCCAAAAGGAAGCCCTGCACCCCTCAGCGATCACCCTCCAAGCCCCCGGCCTTTGACCAACACTCATCTGCTTCCTGTCCCCATGGACTGACCTATGCTGGCCATTTCATATCCCCGGGATCATGCAATAAACACGTGGCCTTTTGTGGCTGGCGTCTTTCACTCAGTACGTGTTTTCAAGGCTCCTCCGTGTCGTCGGGGTTTGAGTCTTTTCGTGGCTGAGGACTATTCCGTCACGTGGCTGGACCACCTCTCGTTCATCCATTCGCCGCCGCTGGACGTTGGGGTCACTCCCGCTCCGGGGCTGTCATAAATCACCCTGCCGTGTTTACGTGAAAGCTTCTGCGTGGACGCACGTGTTCGTTTCTCTTGGTACCCTGCAGGGGAATTTCTGGTTCTGTAGTAATTCTATGATTAACTTTCATCTTTTTTAAAGTTTATCTATTTGTTTTGAGAGAGGGAGGGGGGCGGGGGGGAGAAGGCGCGCAGGGGAGCGGCAGAGAGAGGGGGAGAGAATCCCACGCAAGCTCCGTGCTGCCAGAGCAGAGCCCGATGCGAGGTTGGAGCCCACGAACCGCGAGACCGAGAGTGGGGCGCTCAACCGACAGCCGCCCAGCTCCCCCCCCCCGCCCCCGCTTTTGAGGAGCCGGCAGACGGCTCTCCACCGGGGCTGCCGTGTCCTTCGCTCCCCGCGGCAGTGCGTGAGGGTCGATGTGTCCGCATCCTCGCTGACATCTGTTTGTCTTTATTTTCGCCATCCTGGCGGAGGGGGGGGGGGGGCTGGTACCTCGCTGTGGTTTTGACCTGCATTTCCGCGACGGCAGACGACGTGGAGCGTCTTTTCGCGTGTTGTTGGCTGGTTTTAGATCGTCTTTGGAGAAGTGTCTCTTGGGATCCTTCGCCCGTTGTGACTTGGGCTATTTGCCTGTTTTACTCTTGTGTCGTAGAAAACGCCGTATTGTTTTATGAAGGCCAAGTACAGGTGGGCCGACAGGCAAGGTGGTCTGAACCGTGTTGGCCACGAGCACGGGACGTGCACAGGTGCACACGCTCGCCCACACCCACGGGAACCGCATTCGCGTGTAAGCCTGGGTGTATGCCCGCGGCCACACGCGTGTGCGCACACGCACACGGAGATTCCACGTGGGGCACGCCTCTGGCTCAGCCACTTGGCCGTTTTGGGGCAACAGTCTTCATTTTGCAGGCGAGGAAATGGAGACAGGGACTGGTCTCCTTGACTGGTCCAAGGCCCCCCAACTGGCCAACCTTAGGGTCCAGACTTGGACTCCAGGCACCAGACTCTGAGCCTCCCCTCTGGGGCTGTGTGTGGCCCCAGACTTTTGGCCTCACCTCAGTCACTTCAGAACCTCCAGTATGGGCTCCACTCCCTGAGCTGCTGGGTGGCACGGGGCAGCACACTGTCCCTGTCTGGGCCTCAGGTTCCTTGCTGGGGACAGAAGGATAGCGCTGGAGGGGCCTCAGCTCTGAGGTCCCAGAGTCTCGGCTTCCCTTCTCAGAAGGAGCCAAGTGCATTTCCTACCTGCTTCCCCCGGCCTGCAGTCAATCGGGTCATTATGAGCTCAATTGTGGTCTTCAAAAAATAGTATGCCAGGGCCCTGGGGACGCCGGGAGGTGGCAAGTAGCTTTGAGGGGACAGCGAGGGAAACGCACGGGGCATATGGAGGGTGGGTTTAGCCCTGCTCTCCCCTGGAGGGCGGGGGTAGCTCTGTTCGGCCCGCCTTCCCGATTTGCTCAGAGGGGACATCCGTCCCCTCCAGGAGCTGCTCGCAAAGATCTGCCTGGTGTCCAGTGTCCTCCTCTGGGTCAGGGCGAGGATTGACGGGATGGACTAAGCCTGCCAGGCCCTGGGCCATGGGGCAGGCAGGAGGCTGCTTCTGCTCTCTCTGAGCCTGGCACCCAGCAGGGTCAGGGAGGGCTTGACCTTGAACAACCTATAGGAAAGGCATAGAGGTGCGGAGTCCCCGAGGGGCCCGGTGCCTCAGTTTGCCCACGTGGCAGCGGTTTCTGAAGGCTGTGCTGCTCCGGAGATTGTGGATTCATCCAGAATATGCGTGGAGGGAGCAGCTGGGCAGGCCCGGCTGGGTCGGCCCCAGGGAGGAAGCCCAGAGTGATGCCTGGGCCCATCCTGGGAGGCCTGGGCTTTCCCTGCTCAACCCCCGCCGCCTGAGTCCTGCTCACCATTTGGTGACGTGAGGGCAATGGCCGTTTGTCCTATTTGCTCTCAGAGCCGGGGCGTGGAGAGGGTGAGAACTGTAAGCCCCACTTGGTAAATGGGGACACAGGCTCAGGGAGGGTTTGTGACTGGCCTGGAGCCACACAGCAGATATGACTTCAGGTCCAGTGCCCTCCTGCCTGTTCCACCCTCCGTGTCCTGCTTTGCTGAAACCTTGGGCCCTACGGGGCTAACGGTTCTTGCCTTGACCTTCCAGGCCCCAGGAACGGACTGGCCAGGAAACAGCGAGCCCTGTGTCAGGGGCTGTGTGCTAGGCGGGGATGGGTGGGGTCAGGCCCCGGGGTCTTGAGGTCATCTCACAGATCTGGGGAGCCACCAGTGGTAGCTGATCTGGGCCCACAGGTTTGAGGGGCTTGTCACCCACCCGTTCTCACCCTGAAGGAGGATTGCAGGCAGTGCCCCTGGGGCTCGCGGGATGGCCCCGGGAGTGACCTCGGGAGGGGGCTGCCCCCCATCCGGGTCTGCAGAATAGCGCGGTGATGCCCCCACCCCCGTGGGGCCGCGTGGGAATGACACGAGGTGTGTGCGTGCAGAACACGGGTGCCACAAAGCCCCCCCGATCCAAGACCCAATGTCACCCTCCGCGATTCTCCCCAAACTACCCCTCGCCTGCCCCCCCGCCCCGCCCCCGATCGCCTCCCCTTGCCTTCATGGCGAGACAGGGTTTGGCCCATTAGAACCAAATAAAAAAGGAATTAGCGGGAGTGGCCGCCCCGTGAGTAACCGATGAGTAACCGAGAGTCTGCGCGGGGCCTAAAGCAGGTGACGCCAGGAGCTGGCACAAAGGACGGAAGGGAGGCTTTCGAGAAATGTCCTCCAGGTGCACGGGCCCGGCCTCCATGCCTGCTTGGGGACTTCAGGACAGCAGGACGTGTCGCATTCTGGGGAGGGGAGGGCCGGGTGGCAGGTTCCGGGGCCTCGGCGGGGAGCGCCCACGCCATCCCAGCTCGGGCAGGGCCTGGCTGTGGGACTTGGGACCCCATCCGCAGGCCTCTTGGTGCGACTGAACAGTCCTTTCATCCCACCTCCCGGGCGCCTCGCTCTCGACGTGCCCTGTGCGAGGCCAGCTCCCGCCCCGCGTTCACCTGCCGGCCACTCGCTGAGTCCCAAGGGCCACAGAGGGTCCAAACGCCTCGCCCCGGGGGCTGCGTGTGCCTCTTCCGCCCGAAGTCCGTCAGCGGCAAAGAGACCAGGCTGAGCCCCAGGCCCCGCGTCCCTCCCTCTGCCCCTCGGGGCTTTGATGCTACTGCCTGTGTTCAGACCCTGCTCCGGCCACCAAGCCCTAGTTCAACAGCCTCTCTGTGCCTCGGTCTGCTCACCCGTGGGATGGGCCCGTGACGGGCCTGCCTCGCACGACTGTCTGGGAGCTCAGGGAGGACATACGTGGGGGTGAGGGTGTTTGGCACGCGGCGGGAGCTGGCGGGTGACGGCGGGGATGGAGGCCTGGCTCCGCTGACCCGCTTTGCTGAACGGTTCCTGTAGCCAGAGCAGATTCTGAGGCCCAAATCCACAGCAGCGGCCCGGAACCAGGGCAGAGAGCACCATCCACTTCGTGGGGTGTCTCTGGCCGCCCTCACCTGGCTCCCCCGGGCCTCGACGGCCTCTTTTCTCCTTACTCTTGAGCTCACACTTCTAGCGTCAGATCAGCAAACGATTTCTTCTTCTTTTTTTAAGTTTTTATTTGTTTCTTTGGAGAGAGAGATTGAGCAGGAGAGGGGCAGAGAGAGAGGGAGAGAGAGAATCCCAAACAGGTTCCATCCCAGCGGCACTCGGGGCTCCAACTCACAAACCATGAGATCACGACCTGAGCCGAAGCTAGATGCTTAACCGACTGAGCCGCCCAGGTTTCCTCCCCCGCCCTTTTTTTTTTTAATGTTTATTTATCTATTTTTGGTGGGGGAGGGGCAGAAGGAGAGAGAGAGAATTCTAGGCAGGCTGCATGCTCAGATTGGAGCCTGACAGGAGGCTTGGTCTCACGATTGTGAGATCATGGCCTGAGCCGAAATCAAGAGTCAGACCTCAACTGACCGAGTCACCCAGGCGCCCTCAGCAAACTGTTTTGCACCTTGGACCTTTGCTCCTGCTGTGCCCACCGCCAGGAGCGCACACACCCACGTGCACACATCCACTCATATCCACACACAACACACACCTTACTTAAGGTGTCCCCTCCTCCAGGAAGCCTTCCTTGACTCCACCCCTCACAGAGGCAGGTGGGGACGTCCCCTGAGGTTCCGTGACCCCCCCCCATGCCCTTTCTTACAAAGCTCTATGGTCACCTCCCCTCCCGGAGCCCCCGAAATGCTTTCGCGCACCCTCTCCCCCGCGGCGTGCGCCTCTGTGCCCGTGCGCGTGACCTCGTCGGCAGGCCTGCTGGGCTTGGGCAACACCAGCACCAATAGCAGGGAGTCTGGTAACCACTTCGCACCCGACACCCTTCCCTTCGGGTAGCCTCGGCCTGATTTAGAGCTGGGGAGGGAGAGCCCCATATTCTCCCTTGACCCTGCGTCTGCCTGGGAGCCCCCAGCCGGCCCGCCTCGACGCTGCAGGGCTGGGGGCTCCTCGGTGCCCCTCAAAGGGCAACTGCGCTGACAGATGCTTCCCAAAGGAGTGGTGCTGGGGACAGTGCCCTATGCCGCTGGTTGGCAGGTCCCAGGTGGTGGCAGGCGTGGTGGGGGGAGCGGTGTGGGCAGGAAGGGCCCAGAGAGGAGCAGGGGCTGGACGGGAAGGCAGAGGCGGCCCTGTGTCCTTTGCAGACCTCGGTCTTGCCCAACGCCACCCTCCCTTAGCTCTTCTCAGAGGACGGACGTTTTCAGGAAGCTGTGCCTCCTCCTTGGTGGCAGAGGTCGACCAAAGCTTCCTCGGCACTGGGTCTCTAAGACCAACAGGTCCTCGGCCCAGATGGGAGGACCCCCAGGGAACAGGAAGCCCACCGAGGCGAGCTCCCCCCAGCAGGTTGGTAGGTGAGGAGGGGACCCCAGAGCACACATTCAAGGCCGATCACACAGCCGGCATGCAGGGTGGTGCTTAGTGGATATTCACGGAAAGGACTTGACCTTCGACCCTCTGCGGCCATCACTCTAGCCCCCACTCGCAGGGACAGCGGTCAGGCGCTCTGAGGGGCCTTTCCGATCACAGGCACAGGCTCTGTGCAACTACAGGGGCGTCACCGAGCTCCAGGCCCTCAGTGCCAGCTGCCTCGGGGCTCAGGGGCAGGAGAGGCCGGGCCAGGATGGCGGGAGGCCCAGGGCCCAGCCGGAGCCTGTGGAAAAGAAAGATGAACTGGCTCTGGACCCTTCCATCCAGGGGGCTGTGGGCCCCCGTGGAGCCAGGACGGCTCAGCTTCAGGGCTAACTGGGTAGGCAGCATCAGGTGCAGTGAGGGTCAGATCCGTGACTGGGGGCGGTAGGTAGCCCAGGCCCCCTTCTGGCTGGCAGTCTGGAACCGGTCTGCATTGGAACCGGTCTTGGCAAATCATGAGGCTTTGGACAAGGAGGGCAAGGACATTCCCCTGGAAAGACCAGGAAACCCCAGGAGCACAGGAGCAGCTCTTTCCGGAAGGAAAGAGACGTTGTTTTGGGCAGGGGACGAAAAAAGGGGGATGGGGAAGCCAGCTGGGCTCGGACTGAGGGCCTTTCCTGCTCCGGCAGAGGAGACCCAGTGAGGGTGCAGGGTAGAGGTGCACTGTGGGCCCCCTGGCTGGTGGCTGGGGGTGGGGGAGGCAAGGAGGACGGGCACCCAAAGTCTGGGCAGTTCAGGGGGGCATCTGAGCCAGGCAGGGGTGTTGAGAGAGAGGAGAGCCCCAGGAAGCCGGGGCCTGGTGATGGGGGGACAGGGGGTGGTCAGAGACACGGAGGCGGCAGCAAAGAGCCTGGGATAGGGCGGTGGGTGGGTGCTGGGAGGCTGGCCGAGTGGAGGGGGCGGGGCACAGACCCCACGTGCCCCCTCGCAGAGCCCGCCCCTGCTCTCGCCCAGGGTTGGGGCCCTTGGGACCGGGAAAGGAGGTGACAGTGGTCTCGAGTGCCGGTGGCGGGGCCGCGGCCACAGCCCTGCTAGAGGGGTTCCACCCGCCCCACTTTGCTGAGCCCGGAACTCAGAGAGGGCGAGCGCAGAGGCCAGGGTGGCCCGGCGCAGGGCGGCCGGAGACGCGCGCGCGCGGGTCCTCACCGCACGCACCCCATCCCCCCACCCCCGCAGGGAGCCGGGAGGCCGCCTTCACCTACGCCATCACCGCGGCCGGGGTGGCCCACGCGGTCACGGCGGCCTGCAGCCAGGGGAACCTGAGCAACTGCGGGTGCGACCGAGAGAAGCAGGGCTACTACAACCAGGCGGAGGGCTGGAAGTGGGGCGGCTGCTCCGCCGACGTGCGCTACGGCATCGACTTCTCCCGGCGCTTCGTGGACGCCCGTGAGATCAAGAAAAACGCGCGGCGCCTCATGAACCTGCACAACAACGAGGCCGGCAGGAAGGTAGGGCGGGCGCGTCCGGGGAGGGGGCGGGCGGGGTGGCTGCCGCCTCACCAGGGCTCCCCGCCCCCACCCCCGGCCCTGAGCCTCTCCTGGGGTGGGGTGGAGGGGCTCCTTGGGGATCTGAACCCCAAAGGTGTGTGGTGGGTGGCGCTGGGCCTGGTCGGCCCCTCTGACCCTCCCAGAGGCCTTACTGTTCCCATTTCGGAGGTAGGAAGACTGAGGCCGGGAGTCAGGAAGTGATGTGCGCGTGGCCAGCCGCTGGGGGATGGCAGGGCCGGGACCAGGGCCCAGCGTGGGGGCCACGGTCCCATGTCCCCGCCCCGGTCCCAGAGGGGTCGTACCAGCACACCAGGAACGCTTCCCGGAGGAGGTGGCCTTTGGCTCAGATTGCCCTGAGAGAGCAGCCTGAGGAACGGTGGAGACTGCAAGTGGGGAGGTCTTGAGGAGCAGCCACCTTCACACAGGGGGCGGGTGCAGCGGTGTGGGGCAATCACGGAGGACGTTCCGGCAGGGCCACACTGGGGCAGAAGTCAGGGTGAGCCCGGCCCCGCCTCAGGGAGATGAGGGCCCCAGATACTGGGCCGGGAGGAGCGGCCACCATGGCGGCAAGATGGCCCGAGATAGAGCGCCAGCCGAGCGGAACGCCTCTCCAGGTCTGGTTCCCCGGCCCCAGGGGCTGCACCCGGGGCACCAGGGCCTGCGGGTCTCTGCAGGCACGGGGACAGACCTGCCCGCCCTCTGCCGCGGGGACCACAGCTAAGGCCACCAGCTGCTCGCTCACTCACTCGACGAACATTCCCTGCCCCTTCTTTGTGCCTGGCGTTAGCTAGGCTGGGCACGGGAGACAAGGAGTAAGAGTGGCCGTGGTCATGGGAGCCCCCGTGGTGCCAAGTGGGTCCACTCAGGGGTGCAGAGGACAGATCCCGGAGCAGTGAGAGCTTGGAGACGGGGCGGGGGCAAGGGGGGAGCAGAAGCTCTCCGGAGGAGGTGCTGTCCCAGCAGGCCAGAAAAGAGCACAGGCAGAGGGAGCTGGCACTGGGAGCGGGGGCCGGCTGCCCGGAGCAGGCCTTGAATGCCAGGCCCAGGGACTGACTTGATCTTGTAGACGTGGTTATTAGCTTGGCGTCCAATGAGTGCACGGGTGGACGAATGAAGGAAGGAGGGACACGGTCTTTGCCTCCAAGGAGCTCACACACGGCGCGGAGGCTCCATTCTTCAGGCACGGACACATCCCCACCTGTGCCATGGCAGGCAGAGGCGGGCAAGGTTCGTTTACCTGGACGCACGGGGAGGGCTCCCTGGAGGAGGAGGTTCCTCTTAGGTCCCGAGGAAGGGCTTTCCAACAGCCCCGGGAGGAAGGTCTCACCATCCCCCTTTTCTGCACGAGGACAGTGAGGCCCCAGGTGGGCAACAGAGATACTGGCATCCCCGGAGGCCTGGGCCCTGGTCAGTGCTTGGTGGAGAAGCGTCCGAATAAGCAGCAGAGATGCAGGGAAGGGCACTCCAGGCACAGGGGCTGGCACAACCAAGGCCGGGACGTGGGGGTGGGATTCCGGTCACAGCTGCGGGGCAGTGAGGCCTCTGGGCCAGCTTAGGGTGGCGGCGTGGGGGACGGGCGCCTTGTGCAGGGCCGCGAGGGCCAGGCCGGATTCTGGCCTCTGGGCGACAGGTGCCGTGGGACAGGTCCCTGAGACAGTGATCCCAGCAGCCTGAGGGCCAGGGGGCCTGGGTGGAGGCAGGTCACCGCGTGGGGTCTTGAACCGTGAAGCCGTAAACTGAGATGAGGAGTAGGAGGGGAGGGCCCATCAGGGCAGGGCGGTCACAGGAAAGGGCTCCCCAGGGCTCAGCTGCCAGGATTCGGGTGCCGGCCGGTGCTGCCCCTGACTGCGTGTGAGCCTTCCTCGGAGCCTCGGTCTGCTCGTCTGCGCAGCGGACACAGCGAACCTTGTGCCCCTCCCCCACTGCCCTTCCAACAGCCCCCGACCCTGAGCCGGGGAGCACACGTGTGGTCTGAGCCTCTGGCAAAGGCCGTGACCCTGGGGGGCGGGGATCCTCCTGCTCCCGCTAGCACGGAGCTTGGGGGTGGCAGTGAGGGGGAGCTGTAGCTTTTGAGGTTTCCACAACAACTGGGTCTGGATCTTCACAGGTCCCCCCCCCCCAGTGCTGGGGTGCCCTGGTCCCCACCCTAGTTTGTCCAGGCCACCCCGCCCCCTCCCACTTGCTCAGGGCCCCGGAGGTCAGCAAGGCGGGTGGGAAACAAGCTGACTGGTACCACACGAAGTCCCACGGCCTGAGTGGCTCAGAGCGACAGAGATTTATTCTCCTGGTTCTAGAGCCGGAAGTCCTAAATCCAGGTGCCAGCAGGGCCCCCGTTCCCCGTGATGGCTCTGGAGTAGGACCCTGCCTGCCTCTCCCTGCGGCCCCAGGCGCTCCTCGGCTGGTGGCCTCATTATCCTGGCTGCCCCCCTCTGCACATGGTCCCCAACCTCTGGGTCTGTTTTTTCCCTTCTGTCCCTGACAAGGACATGTGTCCTCGGAGTTAGGGCCCACCCTGGTCCAGGATGGCCTCATCTCGAGCCTTAATTACACCTGGAAAGACCTGTTTTCCAAATAAGGAAATAGGTCACATATTGAGGTTCTGAGTGGACGTAAATTTCGGGGAGACACTATTCAGTTCACCACATCCTCAGTGGGCCAGTCCTGGGCACTGTTATCAGGATGGCTTTGGACTCCCCTCGTGGGTGACGGATGTCTGAAGTCAGTGATGGCACCGGGAGCTGGGGCAGGACCCCCGTCAGCTGGGCGCAGCCCCTACCCGACCTCATCTAGGTCGTGCCCCAGGGGGCACGTCCTTCCCATCGTCTGGGTGAAAACCCAGGTCCAGGGAGGGGTGACTTCTGCGAAGTCCCCAGCTGGGAAGCTGCCGGCCACGCCAGGCCCCCAGGCTGGCCGGACCGTGTGGCCGCCCCTCTCCTTCACGGCCCGGGCACTGAGCAGACAGCTTCACCTGATGCCTACGCCCAGGTCAGAGGGCGAAGCAGATGTGGGCCTCGTCCCCCGGGGCCTCGCAGGCCCACGGAGGGTCAGGCCACCAGTGAGGGCCCAGAAACAAATGTGTCACGTCCCTCTGTGGCCCCAGGCTCAGAGCCGCCTGCCTGCGGCTGTTGCCGGAGTGGAGTGTGAATCGCCTCCGCTAGGATGCCGGGACCCCCCCCCCCAACCTGGCCACAGCTGTTCCCGGAGCACAGGCCACACCCTTACTGCAGAAAGAACACGAGCTTGGCCTTTTCCCGGAGGCTCCCCCCCGCCCCCCCCCCGCCACACGGCCTAGGTCCGGGGAAACCGAGGCCCCGCTCGTCTGGGCGAGGCCAGGTCACCCCGCACCCTCCCAGGTGGTCTCCTGGGGCAGCAGGGCTGGCGCCACCATCGCTGTCACTCTTATCTTGAGGCCACTGGAGACGGAAACGGCACATTCTTGAATCCTGTGATCACTTCCCAGGAGAGGCTCAGGCCCCGGGGACCCAGCCAAGCGAGGATGCGTCTCCTTGCTTTGCAAACAGCTGCCCAATCGGCTCCATCTGCCCACCGTCACCGGCCTGGCCGTGCAGGGTCCGAACGTGCCTGGGCGGGTGGGCAGGAGGGCAGGCGGTGGAGGCTGGGCTGCCTGGCCTTGAAGAGGACGGGGAGATGGGCGGGGGGCAGGGGGAGGGAGGGGGCAGCCGTCCCGCAGGCTGCAGCAATGAGGCTGGACCGCTGGCCTGGATACCCCTGCCAGGTCTCAGGCCCTCACGGCCTCAGGAGGCATCTCCTGGGCCAGCAGCCCGGGGTAGGGGGCACCGCCCTCCAGGCTGGGGACTCTGAGAGAGGCATCCATCTGGCCACTCTTAGGCCGAGGGGCATACGTGGCAGGGCGGTGTGGCCAGGGCAAGAGAGGCTTCCTGGGTAGGTTAGTGGGGGAGGATTGATGCAAAAACGAGCATGGGGTAAGGGTGAGGGAGGGGAGAGAGAGGTCTGGCCAGGATGAACAGAAGTGTGGAGAGAAGGGTAGGAGGCAGGCAGGAGGTCCAGACATGCGTTCCCTTGGTGGGGGGCAACCCGCCCTTCACCTAGACCCCCAGAGCGGACTTCTGGTTCGTGCCCTCGACCCAGACACCCCTTGTCCCGCAATTCCAGTTCTGAATATTCCTTCCCCCGGGTGCTGGGGCCCTCCCCCACTCAGTCCTCCCCCTCCCCCTCGCCCCCTCCTCCTCCCAGCCTCCCAGGCCTCCAGCCCCCGGACATCATCCACAGGAGGGAATCCCACCCACCCCCAGGTCCTAGACACCAGCCTCAGGGCCCACCCAGCACCCACGTGATGCTCACGTGGGCTGAGCTTTTCCTCTGCGGACCTTGCGCTGCCCGTTCCGGGAAGACCTTCCCCTCTGCCTAAAGAGCTTCTCCTGCATCCACACCCCATGCAGGCACCCCTCCTCCGGGAAGCCTTCTTACCACGGCAGGGGTAGGCTCTCAGAGCGCCCGTTTGTGCCGGCTTCCTCTTCCCTCCCACACCGGGCTGGGAGCCCCCAGGTCCTTGCCGAGGACCAGAGCCCCAGGTAGCCAGGGTGGGGAAAATGGGATGGTAGCTGGCCCTGTGGGATGTTTCATTCATTCATTCATTCGTTCATTCGCTATGGGTCTCCTGGTCTGGGCCAGGGCTGGGGTTCCGGCCCAGGAAGCAGAGAGTGGCCAAGTTCCTTCAGGGCTGGGCTGCTGAAGTGAGGCCACCAGAGCCCGGACAGCTGACAAATGGCCCTTCTGCAACGGTGGGGCGGCAGCTAATGATTCCCCATCTTTAATCAGGCCGGCTGGCAGGGTCCTTTCGATCCAGGTAAATGAGTACCTGGGGTCAGGGCTGGCTCTGGGAACCGGCCTTCCGGGACCACGGAGGGAGGCCCAAGGAAAACACACCCTGCACCCATTGTGGGCCCTCGGGGAGCTGGGGAGAAAGAACAACACCGGCCGGGGGCCGGCTTCCCAGCAGATGGCACGCCTGGGCCTCGCTGACCCGTGCACTCACCTCCTGCTCGTCTACCCCCTCCGCCCTTCAGCAAACACGCGCAGAGCTGGGTGCGAGCACCAGGCTTTCGTTGAACAGCCAGCCATTCATTAAGCACCAACTACGTGCCAGGCCCTACCCCAGGCATGAGGGCAGGGAGTGGAGAGATGGAAGGGTGGGGATCTGCAATTAATAAGCACCTACTGTTGCTGGGCCTGGATCACCGCCGGGCTGGGTGCGATACCAGCTTCGCCACATTGCTGCCCTGTGACCTGCACGCGGCAAGCCGCGCGGCTGAGCCTCGGCTTCCTCCTCCGCGCGTTGACCTGAAGGGTTGCGAGGATTTAGTGAACCACGTTTGATAAACATCCGCCGTGTTCTGCCACGTTCTGGACACTCTCACTGGACCCTCATGAGGTCCTCTGCAGTAGGGACCTACGGTCAGCAGCCCCATTAAACGGACGAGGAGACGGAGGCTCAGGAAGGGGAGGCACTTAGGTGTGGTCGGACAGCGGGAAGTGGGGGAGCCCTGGAGGACGGGGGCAAGTGGGAGCGGGGACGCCCAGGCCCTGCGGGTGAGCACACTGGGCCCCAGCCCGCCCGGTCGCCCGCCGGTCCGGGAGGGCTGGGGGCGGGGCTCCCGGCCACGCCCGCACCAAGCCCCGCCCGGTCGCCCGCAGGTGCCGCAGGGCTGGGGGCGGGGCGCCCGGGCCCGGCCACGCCCACGCTGAGCCCCGCCCTGTCGCCCGCAGGTCCTGGAGGAGCGCATGAAGCTGGAGTGCAAGTGCCACGGCGTGTCGGGCTCGTGCACCACCAAGACGTGCTGGACCACGCTGCCCAAGTTCCGCGAGGTGGGCCACCTGCTCAAGGAGAAGTACAACGCCGCGGTGCAGGTGGAGGTGGTGCGGGCCAGCCGCCTGCGGCAGCCCACCTTCCTGCGGATCAAGCAGCTGCGCAGCTACCAGAAGCCCATGGAGACGGACCTGGTGTACATCGAGAAGTCGCCCAACTACTGCGAGGAGGACGCGGCCACGGGCAGCGTGGGCACTCAGGGCCGCCTGTGCAACCGCACGTCGCCGGGCGCGGACGGCTGCGACACCATGTGCTGCGGCCGTGGCTACAACACCCACCAGTACACCAAGGTGTGGCAGTGCAACTGCAAGTTCCACTGGTGCTGCTTTGTCAAGTGCAACACCTGCAGCGAGCGCACCGAGGTCTTCACCTGCAAGTGAGCGCGCGCGCGCCCCCGCCGCCGGCACGCGCGCGCCCCCGCCCCCCCTGCCCTGCTGGCTGCCGGGTGGGGGTCGGCGGGGAGCTCAGGGCGCGGGAGGGCTGCTCCCACCGGCGCCCCCTCGCTGCCCTCAGGGGCTCCTTCCCGCCTTTCTCGTCACTTCCGGTGGTCGAGCGATGCCCAGAGGGCAAGGCCGATGGCACCGGTGTCCCCGGTGGGGCGCCCAGCGAATTCTCGTTCTTTTCTCTGGGGAATTGAACCCCAAGGACACACGTCCTGGAAAGCGAAGTGACGACAAGACTCTGAGTGTCCCCCTCCCCCACCTTGTGGCACGGACATGGATGTGCCATGCCGGCTGACCGCCCCCGCCCCCTCCCCGCGGGACTTTTTCCCTGGCCGCATCAGCCACAGGGCTTCCCCCCACTGGGTGGTCTGGGCAGATGCTGACACATTTTATTTATGTTTTCTTAGTATCAGAAAAGGATTCTTAGCACTAAGGCATAGCCAGTCCTAACTCTGTACTCCGTGTTAGCGCATTCCCTTGTGGCCCTCTGCTCCCTGTCCCCGCCTCTCTAGACCCCAGGGAGCATCTCCGTGCCCAGCTCCCTCCTGGCCCTGCCCCCAGGGGGCCTCTGAGGGGAGCCACCGGCAGGGATCCTTCTTTTTAAAAAATCACATCCAACTAATCAAAGTGTCACCTATGTCAGGTTCCAGGAGTGCTGTGTTCCCTCCCCGATGCTGTCACCCTCTCGGTCCCCCCTCCAGCCTGGCACCCAGTTTACAGAGCCCCCTGCCCCCCTGGAGCCAGCTGAAACCCTAGGACAGCAGTGTGCTGGTGGCGGGCTGGTGGGGTGGGGGTGGTTCGGGGCGGGGGGGGGGTTGCTGCCTTTGGCAGATGCGGACACTGAGGCCCAGAATGGTTCAAGAATTAGCCAGAGGCCCCGAGGCCGTGAGTGGAGGCTCCTGCCTTGGCTCGGGCATCCTGACCCCCCAGGCCAGGACTCCTGACCCTGGAAGACCTACTCTGGGGACATCCAGGTTGGCATGAGACCGACCCCATGTTTTGTGAAATCTGGCTGCTTCCCTCATCCCCTGCTGCCAGCCACACTGGGACCTACACCCTCAGAGGTGCCTGCTGGGATTTCTCTAGTGGCCCCGTGCCCAGTCCTACTCCTTTGGCCCTGATCCCCACGCTGAGAAAACTTGGATCCACGAGGACGCTTGGCCGGAGCTCCCCACCTGCTGCCCTCCAGACACCTCCCCCAGGGTCCCCCCCCATGCGCACCCTCCTCTTAAAGTTCAACTCTCCCTGGAACCTGGGAGAGGAGGACGAGAAGGGTCCCGCTCGGTTCTAAGCCACGGGCAGGGTGGGGAGGGGCCCAAACCCTGGGACTTGGGGCGATGCATCCTCTGCGAACATTCCCACCCTCCCCTGGGGAGTCTGAAGCCCAGAGGAGGTGAACCTGCCGGCAAGAATGGTGTGCAGCTGGCTTCCGGTGTGCCCGTCACTGCTCCTGTGCCCTCCCCCACCCAAATATAGGGTATTTACTTGTAGAAACCTGTGGAAATGTGTCCTCAGGCAGCTGCCCGGCCAAGTGGGCGAGACATTAGCCAGGGGTGAGTGACACTGTCTGGGCCCTGGCGTCCACCCTGTTGTGCCCCTGATGGTGCCAGGACATGCCGTCAGCCGCTGTTCTGGGCACTTCCTGGCTGCCGTGAAAGCCCCCGACCTGCGCAGCACCCCCTCCCCCGCCCCGCCTCCCCGGGTCCCAGGACACCACTGAGTCCACAGGCCCAGCACCTTCTGCCAAGGAACCTGGTTAACTTATATTGTTATATAGCGTTAAAGTGTCTATCATGTCTTTTAAATTATTGTGACCTACACTGGGTACTGGAGGGAGGGGACAGCCTCAAGCATTCCCCGGAGCCAGGCTCCTCCTCCTGCTTGAAACAGACTCTTGGGGCCTCCTGATGCCATTGAGTCACGCGCACTGTCCAGGCACCTCCGCTGAGACCCTGCCCTCCTTAACTGTCAGCAGCGACCCTTCCCTTGGGTGAACGGGGGTCGGCGCGGCCCGCGTGGGGCGGTGGGGGTCTGGGCACTGCGTTGTCCCCGTAGCTCCTCCCACTTCGGGAGAGCTGCTGGGTTTCCGACGGGCTGTGTCTTGCCTTCCCTGGAGGGGAGCGCCCAGCTCCAATAAAGCTGGAATCAGAAGTGAGTGTGTGTGGAGCCCATGCGACGCCCCTGCAGCTCTTGTCCCCGGGGGGTGGGGATGCGTGTGCTGTCCATCGAGGACCGGCCCCGAGCCTTCAGCCCCCTTGGCCCTCAGGTGCCCCCACCCTTCTGATTCCTTACCCCTTTCTGCAGGCTGGGCTGGCACGATGCCCACGTGTCTCCATTCTCACACCTTTGCCCGGGTCCCAAGCGAGGCCTTGAGTCGCGCCGGCCTCCGGGCACCTTTGGGGCCACCACACCCAGCAAGGGCCACTGGTGGTGGCCGGACATAGACCCGAGGCCTCTCTGGACAGTCTGGGCTCAGGATGTGAGGTCAGGAGGCCATGGGTCTGGTGCCAGAGCCAACGCATGGATCTGGGTGGGGGCTGTTCTTAGGAGAACACCGGGGTGGGGGGGGGTGGGCGCTTAGGAGTGGAGGACCCACAGCCAGGAGGCCCTGGCCCCATGTGTCTCCCCCTGTGTGTCCTTTCTTCTTCTGACCCCGGCCGGCCTCAGGACCCCTATGGATGCGTCAGTCGTGTCTGGTGGGGTTTGGTTCAGGTGCCCCCCGTGGGGTGCTCCTCGCCCTCTCCAGTCGTGGGCAGGTGGCCCGAGGCCCCCGGCAGCCCCTGGCTGGCCACCAGGCTCTGCTGCTTCTCCCTAGAGGCCCGGGTGCCACCGGGCCTCAACACTGCGGTAACCGTGCGAGCACCGGAGGGATGAATGGCATTCCTGCCGAGGGCCGGAAGGCATGCGGCGGGGCCGGTTTGGCCGCTGCCCGCTGTCCCAGCAGCCTGGCATCGGGCGGAACCGCTGATCAAACAAGCCCCTTCCACGCTGTGCCCGCCAGGGCACCCACGGAGCCTGGCCCTGGACCCGGGTCCCAGTGGAGAGGCCACCAGGTGGGCTTTCCGAGAAGGACGTGTTCCTGTGGGGTGTGGAGGCCGGGGGGCCGACGCAAAACACCCGGGACTTGCAGCCCGAGCCCATTCCTTCCTACTCGGGCGTGGACAGCTTCTAGGGTGGCCCTACTCGATATATGGCCTCAGTGTCCTCATCTGAGAGCAGGAGGGGGCCCAGGCCAGCACTCAGCGGTTGGGGGGGCTCGTGGGGCCCGGGCCCCGGGCTGGCTAGTTTGGCAGGAGGCCCCGGTTCCCTGCGAGACGGTAAGCAAATCCGCGGTGGTGGCTGCCTCGGAACGCCGGGGTCCGGCTACTCCCACAGGGCCAGGAATGAGGAAGGAGCTTCGAGAATGCCCCGGCCCCGGTGCCCAGACTGTACTTACTTCTTGGCCACGGTTCAACCCCAGCCCCGGCCTCCCAGGGCCGCCCGGCACATCCTCCGAGGGGCCCTGCCCGAAGCGTCGAGCCCACACCGCCCGGCCCGCCTGGGGGCCCACCTGACCCCCAGCCCGAGGCTCCGCCTCTGAGGCTGCGATTTCAGGAGGCATCCACAGGCAGCCCCCACCCTCCACCACGGTGGCTCATCACCATCGGGGTGACACCCCTGCCCCCTGGGCTCCGGCCACACTGCTCTTAGCTGGCCACGAAGCTTCCTGTCTCCCCACCTTCACCAGGGATGCTCCCTCTCCAGACCTGCCTGCCCGCTGTGCTCCGGGAAGGCAGAGTCACCCCACAGGAGCGAGTCACATGGGCTCCACCGCAGGATGTGGGGACATTACCACCCATTCATTCATTTCTTTCTTGCTCATTCCCTCGGTTCGGTGGTGCCGGAGGCTGGGTGCTGGGCTGGGCCCTGGGAACAGAGGTGGCTCGTGCCTGGCCTTGACCTCTAGGGACTCTGGCTCCTCGCTCGGCTCTCCCGCCCTGAGCGGCAGCCTGTTCTCGAGGGCAGCTGCTGGCCGAGAGCCTGGGAGACAGGAAAGGGCTTTGGGCGGGTGCTTCCACAGCTCTGAGCCTCGGTTTTCCTCTCTGGAATGGGTACGGGGGAGCAGCTGTGCCGGCCAAGCCCGGCTCCCTCCTTCTCTGCACGAAGGCTGCCCTTGCCCACACTCTGCTCGAGGGCTTTAGCAAGCCCAGGATCTCCCCCACTGCCCACCCCCAGGGCTGCCCAGGCTGTCCACCCAGCTGCTATCTGGTGGCCAGAGCTCGCAGGGGGCTGTGGCCCTGGCAGACAGAGGTTTGCTCCTTGGTGTGGCCTTCGGAGTCCTTCCTGGTCCTCTGGCTCATCAACTACAGCCCATCTCCACCCACCTCCACGCAAAGCCCCCTGCCCTGCGGGCAAGCCACCGGTCCCCAGAGCTCCCTATCACGCTCCACATCGCCGCCCGTCCCTGCCCAGCCTCCGCTTCAGCTGTGCCCTCCGGCCGGGATGGCCTTTCTTCCCACGTCCCCGGCCCACATCCCCTCCTTCCCATAACGCCCACCTTCCCAGCAAGCTTGCTGGGGCTCCTGCCCTCTCCTTCAGTCTCCATTCCGGCTTTCACCCTGATGGACGGGGATGTCACTGTTG
The DNA here is from genome assembly GCF_022079265.1 of Lynx rufus. Lineage (NCBI taxonomy): Eukaryota > Metazoa > Chordata > Mammalia > Carnivora > Felidae > Lynx > Lynx rufus. Next base: position 138,192,677 of record NW_025814889.1, on the reverse strand, counting down.
TGACTGTCCCCGCACCCCAGCAGGCCTAGGGTCCTGAGAAGCTCTGTGGAATATTGAACACCCCCCCACCGTGCCAGACGCTGAGTGTGGTTCGCAGGTAACCACAACCTTCACCCCTTCCCCACATGGGTCAGCGCTGGCTCCATTTTGCAGATGGGAAAACCGAGGCACAGAGAGTCGAGTGTTCTGTCCAAGGTCACACAGCCAGCAGAGGCAGAATCAGGATTGGAATTCGTGTCCTCTGGGGTCTTCCTTCTACCCAACTCATCTCCCTCCTCTCATGAGGGGAAACTGAGGCCCTGGGGTGTTGCCCAAGGCCGTACAGAGATGTGCGGGAAGGGAACGGCTGAGGCTGGCCCCGGGGAGGAGGTGAGGGCAATGCTCTGTCTTGAGGACGGAACAGGAAAGACGGGGCTAGAAGACAGCAGGCAGGATCTGGATTAGACATCTGGGTGAACTTCCCAACGCCCAGAGCTGGGAGGCAGGCGGGCTGGGGAAGAGAGGCGAGTGGGGCTGTCGCTCTTTGCACTCAGGCAAACAGGAAAAGTGCGAGTTCCCCTGAGCGGAGCAGTCAGGACCGCTCCCGGGAGGCACCAAGCCAGGAACAGGGCCGCCAGGGGCCAGGAAGTTCAGCTGGATGTCAGCCTGGGTCTCGCCCACTGCTGTCCCGGTCCCTTTCCCTCCTCTGGGTCTGAGCTTGCGCCCACCTTCCTTCCCCGGGATGCCGCCTGCCTGCCCATTGTGTCCTTGGTCTTCGGGGCCCGGGGACTCAGCAGCCTGGCCCGGGCATCCCAGGGTCTTGCGGTCTAGGAAGGCCCAAGAGGGTTGTAGGCTTGGGACCCACAGCAGTGCCCAGCAGAGGCCTGGGCGGTGGGCGGGTGGCTGGCACATACTGGGGCTCAGGGCTCCTTGGCCGTGCGCCCCGGGCAAGCACTGCTCCCAGGGCCCCAGGGGTGAACAGCACCCAGGCCAGAACTGCCTAGCCGGCTGCCCCGGCTGGCCCTTCCCCGTGTGATCTGGGCCTCACCCTCTCTGGGCACAGCTGGAATCCCACAGCCTTCTGGGACCTTGGAGAAAGGAACGCCCCCACGGCCTTGCAAGGAAGCAGCCCAGGAGCCCCCTGCCTGAGCCACTGGTGCGGGGCCACCGCCGACGCCATTCTGCCGGCTCGACCTGTGTGGGCTGGCGGGGGGGGGGGGTTGGTTTGCTCAAGGCGTCTCCCCTGGTTTCCGGCTCAAACCCTCACTTCTGGCTCCTGAGTCCCCGGCTTTTCCGCCAAGCGGGACAGGGTACGACGTCCACCCACTCACACGCCCCTCCGTTCCCTCGCCCGTCATTGCTGGGCTCCTCAGTGCCCAGAGCTCAGCTAGGCGTTGAGGGCTTCCGGAGCTGAACGGGCGATGAGGGCTTCTCCTCATCAGCACCCAGGATGGCGGGCGGAACGGGGAACAAACGGGCCTTGTCAGCCCCCCGTACCCAAGGCTGCCACGGGGGGAAGTGGGGTCTGGAGGGCAGCGGAGCGTGGGGCCCGGCCTTGGGTGGACCTTGGGGTGGTCAGCAAAGGCTTCCTGGGGGAGCTGGCATCCAGGCTGGGCCCCAGAAGAAACGGGATGGAAGGAAGGAGGAGGGAAGGATGCAGAAGGGAAAGAGACGCTCCGGGCACAGGAACGGAGGCCACAGGGGCTCTCGTGGGTCCCGGGGTAACTGTGTGGACAGCGGAGCATGGGGTTTGGGGGTGCCGGGCAGCGAGGAGAACAGAGCTTGAAGGGCTACCCCATGCACTGGAGCCTCACGGTTTCCAGCATTTGACAGGAGCGTTCCCGGCCCCCCTTCTTCTTGTGGCCAACACGGTCTCGTGCCTTCTGGGCAGAGGCCCGCATGCCGGCTGGCTTCTCCGACACCCAGGCTGCTGTTTGGAGCCCCCGTCTTCCAGTGGGAAAGTGTCTCAGATGAGAGTCCTCGGGCCGCGAAGGGTGCGGGGAGCGAGGGCTGACATCGCCGCCCCTCCACCCAGGTCCCTCTGCTGGGCTCGGGGGCCAGGGCTCTTGGTTACCAAGGCTTTGCCAGGCCTTGGGCTGTTTTCCGAGGTCCCCCCAGCTCAATGAAAACATTCGAGGACGGGCCTCCATGGGCCTCCTCTGGGCCTCAGTTGCTCTATTTGGACTCTGGTGGATCCCAGGGTCCTTGTCAGAGCCAGGAAGAGCCCCGTCTGGGTGAGCACTGGGCAGGCCGCCCCCCAGGCTCCCCGTGCCTGCCCTCTCTGGGCTAACAAGGCCGCACCAGGACCCCGAGCTTCTCCTTGTCAACGAACCTGGGAGGGAGCGCCCTGCCTGCTGACGGAGTGGGGGCAGCCTTGTCAACGTGTCCTATCAGGGGCGTGGGCGTGGGCGGGCTATTTCACACCTGCTTCCCAGGAAAGAGAGGTCAACGAAATCTCAATGACAAGGACTCTGGGAGAGGGAGGGCCGCCAAGACTGTCTCCAGAGCCGGGAGAGTGCCCATTAGAGGGAGGGACATCTCAAAGGGCCTGTCTCTATAGTGGAGGGTCCTTCAGGCCATCAGGGTCCGCCAGCGCCTCATGGGGGAGACTTTGGGGCAGCCCAGGAGGCCCAGCGGGGGGCAGGCCTCAGGCCATATCAGGAGAACTTTCTCATGGCCAGAGCTACTGAAGAGAGGTGGGAGAGGTCACGGTTCTGGGCCGGGGAGGAGGGCGGGCAGGGTCCGGTTCTGGGAAGACTGCCCTCTCCTCTTGTCCTGACATTGGCGTTCCCTCTGGAGGCGAGAGTCTCTTTGCCTCATGGTTGTTCATTCTTTCCACAAATATTGTGCTCCCCCGCCACGTGTCAGGTGCAGGGGAAGCCACGAAAGGGAGCCGACGGTCCGGAGGGGGTGTGAGACGACATTCTTTATGGAAAGTGTGAGGGGCTCCTCCCTGCAGCCTGGAAGCAGGGACAGGGGTGGGGAAGCTACTGAAATAGTCCAGGCGGGAAGGGGGAGAGTGGAGAACCTGGGCGCACTTTGCAGACAACGCAGCGGCATTTCCGGAGGGGAGTTCGGGCCTTGGGTAGGGATCCGCAGAGAAGGGCCGGCCAGAGAAGGCCGATCGCACGCTCAGCCCCGGCTGTCCCTCGAGGGCAGTGGGGAGGGACTTAGCCCAGGACTCAGTCCAGCCTGCTGCTCAGAGGGAGGCTGGGAGAGCACCTGACCTGTCTTCACCCGTGTAGCCTTGGATCAAAGGCATGGCCCCGACAGCTGGGCCCCGGGGAGCACGAGGGGGCTCTGGGTCCAATACTTCCTGCCTGTGTGACCTTGGCCCCACTCTGCCTCAGTCTCCCCTCCGTAGGATAGGAAGAGAGTGTTCGCCTAGGGCCCGTGACCAGGGGCCAGGGAGATGGCTGGTGATGAGTCAGCGGAAGTCAGCAGCTGCCCCCCTCGCCCCTGCCCCCCTCCCCATCCAGGCCAACTGAAGACCAGACGTGCCCCCCCAAGCTGCGAAGCCCCTCCACCACCCCTCCCGCCCACGCTCCCTTTGCTGGGCAGGCTCCTCAGTGGAGGGGTGCTGTAGGGGCTGGTAGACCCTCCCCGTCCTTCCCTACCATGCAACAGGGACGGTCCTGCCCCCACCCCGCCCCACCTCCCTGGAAAGTCTGCCTGTGAACAGGCCTCTTGCAGGTGACAGCCAGACAGGCCCCAGCGCAGGCCTGCCCTCCTATGCTCACCACACTTTACAGTTTACAAATTTCCCTACGACTATTTCCTGGCTCAGGGCCTAGACGCCCCAGGTCCCAGCCTCTCCCTGGTCTCCAAGGCCCTCTCGGCTGGTACCCCTCTCCTCTCGCGTTTCTCCCTGGGGGCCTCTTGCTGCCCCCTGACTGAGGCTGGGCCTCAGGGTCCTCAGGGCCCCCTGCTGTCCCCCTCACGGTGTTTTCATGGCCATGAAGTCACCTGTCTCTCTAGCCGGCGTGGCCAGAGATCTCTCTGACCCTCAGCTCCCATCGGTGGCACCCAGCACATCCCCCTAACTGCTTCTGTCCCTCTGGGACTCCCTGGGACCTCTTGCCCCGGACTCTTACCTGCATCCTGGCAGAGCCCCCTCCCCGAGGACCCCCCGGGTCCATGTCCCGGCCGTACCCCTGGAATCCTGCCTCGTGTAGCTGGGACACCTGGGCCTGAGGTGCACCCTGCGCCTGCCCACCTGGGTGTGGCCGGCCGGCGAGGACGTGCCTCCTGCGCAGCCGTAATGGGCACCTTTATCCCCTCACCATCTTCTGATACCTTCATACCCCTGTCACCGACAGTTAAGTCAAAACTTGGCAGGAGCCCCGGAGGGCCAGGCCAGGCCTTGCACAACACGGGGTGGGGCGCAGGGGTGGGGGGAGGAATCCCCGCAGGGACGCTGAGACGCCCCTATTTTTAGCCTCCAGAAGAAAACTAAACCCCAACACACACACAGCATGCAACACAAATATTTGTTTTTATTCTTAAAAGGGCTCGGGTGGCGGGTTTGGGGCCTGAAGCACACGCTCGGTTGAGCCACGCTGGCTTGGAGGAAGTCTCGCCTGTCCCCACATGCCCCACCCTGCGCTCCCTCCGGGGGACCCCACCCTGCGGCTCCAGGAGCCTCCCGGCCCCGCCCACCCTCGCTGTCCTCTAGGGAACTAGCCAGGCAACTTCCCACCTCCCGCCCTGCTCCCTGCTCTGCCGGCTGTCCCTCCAGCCCCGTCGCGACGCCCTGCCCCTCTGTACGGGCCGCAGGCCTGGAAATCCGGCCTTCGAAAAATTCCTGCTCTGCGGAAACCTTCCCCAGCTCAGGATTCCCTGTGGCCCCGGGACCGACCCTCCACAGGCGACGCTGGGGGACAGTCGACCCCCCATTTGGGAGCGTTCGTTCCGATGGTTCTGCCACGGCGTCCGGGCTGTGTCCCTGGGAAGCAGACACGAGGGAGACATCCCCAAAGCGCTCCCGGCCTCAGGGACAGGCAGCGGGGTGTTTGAGCTGCACGGGAGCAGGGGTGCTGGGGAAGGAGGGGGCACGGCTCTCTCGCCAGGGCCAGGGCCGCCCTGACCAATGACAACAACTGGGGCAGCTCTGAACAACAATGAACTTTCTCACGGTTCTGAGACCAGGGTTCGAAGCCAGGGTGTCGGCAGGGGGGGCCTCCCCGCGAGACTCTGCTCCTGCTCCCCGTGGCCGCCAGCAGCCTGGGCTCGTGGCCGTGTCACTCCCTTCAAGGCCAGCACCTGCTCCTCTGTCTGTGCTCCTCCTCGCGTGGCCGGCTCCTCCGGGCGCGTCAGAGGGCCCCCTCGGAAGGTCCCCTGGGATCGCACTTGGGGTCCTCCGGTAATCCAGGACAATCCCCCGTCTCAAGACCCTTCCTTAGTCACATGGACCCTAGAAGGAAACATTGACAGCTTCTGGGATTAGGACCTGGATGTCCCTGAGGCTCGCAGACTCCGTGAAGTCTCTGTGAAGACAGAGTCCCCCCAGGGGCAGCTCTTTCTGAGAAGAGGGCAAAGCCGGGAGGGGTCCACCAGGGCAGAGGACAGACCCGAAGATGCTGCATCCAGAATTTGGGATCGGGGACAAACGCAAGCTCTCGGCTGCCTCACGGACTACCAGGCAGATGGGGGGGCCCTCTGGGGAGGAGCAGGCCTGGGCTGGCTTCGCTCACACTCCTGAGCCAGCAAAGAAGCAATGGTCTGAGGCTGCAGGGGTCCCACGATCCACGGCTCCGAGGGCCCTCCCATGAGGTGTTGCCCCAATAAATACTCGGTAAAGCGGTGGCCCTTAGCATTCTTGTGACTGCTCTGTCCCCACCCATCCCCTCCTGCCCAGGACTGTCTGGTTCACCTCCAACTTGGTTAGGGTCTACCCAGGACCCCTCGAATTCCTCCCGTCTCCGGCCCTGCCTGTGGGGCAGGTGAGGTGTTCCCTGACTGATACAATCTTTCCAAAGACCTCTGAGTGGCCACCTTTTTGCTCCTTAGGCCTCAGCTTGGCGGTCACCAACCCAGAGACTCATTTATTTGTTCCTTTATTATTTTTGAGAGACAGAGTGTGAGCTGGGGAGGGGCAGAGGGGGGAGGGAGACACAGAATCCGAAGCTGAGCTGTCAGCACAGAGCCTGACACGGGGCTTGAACCCACGAACCGCGAGATCGTGACCTGAGCCGAAGTTGGATGCTTAACCGACTGAGCCACCCAGGCGCCCCCCAGAGACCCTTTCAGGCTCCAAACTTAGAAGCGGCCCCCTCCCCAGACCTCTCACCCAGCTTGTCCCCCAGGGTTCCGGTTGGTTTGGCCACCATGTACATCCTTGGATAGGACTGTTGCTGGCCCTTCATCACCGCGGCCCGATGACAGGACCTAGAGCGTGGCAGAAATACGGCGATGTTCTATGACCCAGTGGATGGATATGTACCACACATTGGTTCAGTGATGAGAAAATGCCATAAATACCGGAAAACAACACCTGAGGACAAAATACCTAGGTGTCTTGGCCCTGGCAGGGCGAATGTGGGAGCAAGCAGACTGCTCTGGCTAGGCGGGGGATGGGTGGGGTAGGTGGGGGTGGTGGGGGGTGGTGGGAGTGGGGGGCTGGGCCCGAGGCCCTGGCTGGGCTCAGGTTATAAGATGAGGAGCTCAGGTGGAACCTTTGTCCGATGAGTGCATTTATTAAGCGCCCACTGCGTACCAAGACTGTCCAGTGAACAGCGTACTAAGGGCCAGGGCCAGGGTCACTCCCGGGCTGGGGGCTGCACAAGGGCCTGAGCCTGTCCTCAGGGACCCAAGAGGTTGTTCTGGAGAAATGCAGGAGGCTGGACATCTTTCTGTCCTGCTCTCCCGCAGTCAGGACGCTGTGGGGCTCAGGGAGCACTGAACCAAGTCAGGCAGGACGACTAGGGTGGGGGGCGCCTCTATCGGTGCACACAGCCAGGAGGACCTCCGAAAGTGTTCACCTCACAGGAAGTGTGTTTGGAGGGGAAGGGGTCCGGGGCCTGAATCCCGAGCGGCTCAGGTGGGTGCCAGGTGGGGCGGACACTGTGGCACATCGGGGTGAGCCTCACAGGGCTGTTCTCACGTGCTCCGTCCAGAGCCTGCTGGGGGCAGGGGCTCTGGCCCTCAGACCCGCCTCCACAGGGCGCCTCCGCGGTGGCCGGCTTTGACCGTCAGGGTTCCACGGAAGAGTTAGTTTGACAGAAGGGTCTGGCTGCTAAAAATGCCAGAAAACCACGAAGAGCGTCTAACACTGGAGTGTCACGGAAGGTGTGCGAGGCTCAGAGAGGGCCCTGGTCTGCCCCAGGTCACACCGGCTGGTCCCCTGACTCCACCCAAACAAAGGCTTCCTGAAGCTGGGCTTCTCAACGCCCCCGGGGCCCGGGACGGAGCAGCCCGGTTCTGATCCCATCACCCCAGACTCGGCTGGAGGTCCTGAAGGAAAGTTCCAGTGAAAAGCCAAAGCTGGGAGACTCTGGGCTCAAATGTTCCTAAGTGAAACTGGCACATGAGAGACAAGTTCCAGAAATGCCTGGAGAACTTTTGGCCATGCTAGTTAGCCACTGAGGTCACGGGTCAGGGTAGGCGGCACAGGGAGGCCGGGTTACTGGATGCAGGCTGGCTTACCTGGGGTTCTGGTCGATGCCATACTTCCCGGTAGGTCTGGCTGCCTCTGTCTGCTGCTGGGTGTCACCCCGTGGAGTGGAGACAGGAGCTCTGGCAGGGTCCTCCTGTGCCCGTGGCTGGGGGTGGGGCTCAGCGCTGATCAATCTCAGGAGGCAACACTCCCGAAAGGACTCGGGGCCCAGAGAGAAGCGTCTTGCGGGGAGGGAGGTGCATGGGGCTGAGAAGGCCGACCGCCCCCAGCTTTCTGAGCAGAACTCAGCCCTCCCGGATCTGGCTGGCTGTGATGGCGAAAGGACTTCGGGAGCCAAGGCTGAGGGCAGGAAAGCCCAGGGAGCTCCAGGGCCAGATGGGGGAGTCCCGGGTGCCCCAGGGAGCAAGCAGAACCCGGGGGTCCCCAGGCCTGCAGGAGTCTGGGCCTAAGTGTGCAAGGCCTTGACTATCAAGCCTGGGCCGCTGACTTTTCTTCGACCCCTGGTGACCCCGGCAGTGGCCCGGTGACCTGGGGGTCAAACCAGTGGATGCTCTCAAACCTCTGCGGCTGCAGGTTGTCAGCTTTGTCTGGAAGACGTCTCCCCCGTGGGCCCCACAGCCAGCACCTGCCCCCAGGCCTCCCAAAGGTGACAGGTGAAAGAATGAGGCGTTAAAAGATGCGTCAAAGGATGAGTGAGTGAATGTACGACGGAGGGAGGGAAGGAAGGAGTGGACGAGCGGGCAGAAGCATTTCCCCAAGCTGAGGGCTTCCCCGCTGAGCAAGGCCGAGGGATAGGACCCCAGGCCTCACCCGGGCAGGACCAGACAGGGGTCAGCCCAGGCTCTGATCCGCAGGGCCTCGCTGACTGCTGGGTTCTTGAACACCCCAGCAGGTGCCCTGCGGGACCGCGAACACAGCTGGAGTAGCCCATACTCAAACCCACAGGCCCTGAGGCCCCTTCCCCCGTTGGTGCACCTGCTGTCCCTTAGCTAAGGGGACCTTCCAGTCCTGTCTGCTGGGCAGACTCCTGTGTATCTTTCAAAACCGGTTCACGCGGGGCGCCTGGGTAGCTCCGTTGGTTGGGCGTCTGACTTAGCCTAAGTCACGATCTCCTTGTTCCCAAGTTCGAGCCCCGCATCGGGCTCTGTGCTGACAGCTCAGAGCCTGGAGCCTGTCTCGGATTCTGTGTGTGTGTGTGTGTGTGTGTGTGTGTGTGTGTTTCTCTCTTTGCCCCTCCCCCACTCACACTCTGTCTCTCTGTCTCTCTGTCTCTCTGAACAATAAATAGAAAAAAAAAAAAAAACGGTTCATGCGGCACCCCCCCTCCAGGAAGTCTCCAGGGCTGCGTAAACAAGGGCAAGGAGAGTAGGGGCTCCAGGGGCCATGCGGGGCTATATGGCTGCTTTGCCAGCATCGGCTCCAAGTGCCCACCCAAATGCAGGCCCGGAGCAGAATCTTGGGGGGCTCACTGCTGGTGGGAGAGACTCCTGCACTCAAGGCACCACAGGCAGAGCAGGGCAAGGGCCCGGTGTGGCGGGAGGGAGCGGCCTCTGTGTCAGCGTCTGGCCCTCCTGTTACCTCCCAGGCCTGTGGCTGGGTGGCCTTAACCTCTGCAAGCCTCAGTTTCCTCTCCTGTAAAGTGGGATTATCTAAACTCCCCCTCCGAGCGGTCTAAATGGCCTGGGTGAGGAAACGAGCCAGGCACACTGCCCGGTATAACGGAAGTTCTTGGTCTACAAAGTTTGCTGCTCAAGAACGGCAGCTGTGGGCAGAGTAGAGAGACCACAGATGCACCGAACTTGAGAGTCCGGACGAGGCTCTTCGGACACGTGGCGGCTGCTGGATCAGCCCCATGGGAGGCTCTTCCTACTGCCCGCACCCTCCGTGGCTCCCAGCAGGGCTGAGCCCCTCAGGGGGCAGCCTGGGGCTTGCGCACACCCTCTCTGACCCTCCCGGGTGACCGGTAGGGCTGGGCACTGGGTGTGTGAGGGTCTCCCAGGCTGGACCCGACTCCTGCCTCACACCCCTCCGGTCTGGTGGGCCTGGGAGATCCCCTGGGTCCCCTCTGTGAGACGTCACGGCCCGACAGTCACAGCCCCACTCCTGTGAGCTGTCAGGGCCTCCCGCCTTTTTCTGGGGATGCCTCGGACGGACGGAGCTCGGGGGGGCGGGCAGGCGGGAGCCAGCGCTGGTGGGCCTCTGGTCTCAGGACAGAAGCTCCCCTCTGGGGCCTTGGCCTCCTCGTAGCCAGGCGGATAATCCCCACCAGCATTGTGGGAGCCGGAGCCGGGCCCTGGGAAGATGCCCCAGAGGCTCTGCTTGGGCCCTGGAGGGCGACCTCTGGGGTTTTCACTGGTTGCCCCACCCTTGGGGTAATTGAGAAAGCGGCTTCCTTTTAATTAAAGCTCTGCAAAGGGTCTGAGCTCCCCAGGAAAGGAAAAGTGTAGATGCGGAATAATTAGCCAGACAAAAGGCAAATCCCCTTAGCATCTCCCTGGGTGATTGCAGGTTAATTGGTTGAGGCTCTAACCCGCCTGCCCGGGCCAGACACCCGGGCTCTCCCCAGCCTCCCGCCGCTCGCTGACCCTGAGGCCACACCTGCCCCACTGTCCGGTGTGGGAACCCAGCAGGGGCTCCGGTTGCCCTCTGATCCGCCCCTGCCCCGCCAGGCCCTCTGCTGGCCTCCTGGCCCCTCCCCCGTCGTCGTGGCCCAGAGCCAGGGTGAGCCTGCCTAGGAACCCCGGCCCGTCTCCCTGGAGCCCCTGCGGCCCTGGGCAGGCAGGCTTTCCTGTGCTGTTCCAGCCCCAGCGCACCTCTGAACCTTTGGCTGGGCTGACCCCTCTGGCTGGCAGGCCCCCCCTCCCCACCAGCGCCCCAGGATGGCACTTAAGCACTTCCAGGCCCCAGGCAAGGCTCTGGTGCAGGGTGTAAATAACGAGCTGGGGAGCGCCGGGGGCTTCCCTCACCAGCCCCGACTCAGGCCGGGGAGTAGGGCTGCCTTCCTGCTCAGGCCCTGCGTCCACAGGAGGGAGCTGGCTTGAAGAAATGGAAAGGTTATCAGTGAGAAAGAAAAGGAGGGAGGAAGGAGGGAGAAAGAGAGAGAAGGCAGACGGGAGGGAGGGCCCGAGGACCAGACGGCCAGACCTTCAGGATCACCAGCCCCCAGACCGGGCGAGGCTCCCTGGGAGGCCTTTGCTAAAATCGTTCTGAAATGTGCCGTTTTCCCGCCCTGCTGTGTGAGGCCTCTCCTTGGCTGTGGCCCTCGGGGGGACCCCTGAGCCACGGCCACCACCATCACTGTCCACAACCGTGGTCAGAGCAAGAGGTGCCCAGGCCCGCATCTGGTTTAGGTGACGAGGCCACCGAAGCCGGGCGGGAGAGGTCAGGACTGAAGGTCACACACTGAGCTGCGGGAGGGCACAGTGCAGCGGGACGGGCGCACCCCCAGTACCCCCCCCGGCTCAGTGGACGGTGTGGGGCCCAGACAGGGGTGGGTCTGGCCTGAGGTCGCGGAGGGGCTCCTCGGGGCAGCCCTGAGCCCCTCTCGCTGCCTCCGCCCCGGTGGCCAGTGAGTCAGCCCCACAGCTTGGTCTGAGGCCTGGGCTGCGACGGTGTTTCCAGCTGCGGAGAGAGGGGGACAGCTGTTTATTTTTCTTGCAGTTAAGGGGGTGGGGTGGGGGCGGGGACGGAGGAAGCTGACCTTGCTGTTCTCACACTGCTTCAGGCTTCCCGGGAGCCCCCGAAGGAAAGGGGGGCCGCAGGGGTAGGCTGCTGGGGGGGGGCGTGGGGCCTCCCCACCACACTCCTGGGGCGGCCGGCCAAAGCCAATTCCACAGGCCAGTTCCTGGAGCGGGATGTTGGGGTTTCCGAGGTCGGGAAGGAACTGGCAAAGCTCAATTCATGATGTCACCGGCCGGGCCCCAGCCCTGGCCCAGGCCCCTGCCCTGCTACCGCCTCTGGAGGCCGTAGGGCACCCTGGGGATCGCTCAGAGCTGACACAGTGAGGTGCCCAGGGGGGACTCAGGTGCCTGTTCCAGAGCAGCCCTGGGCATCCCTGCCCCTCAATACCCAGATCCTGGCTGCAGGGGGCCCCTAACCCGGGGACCCCTTGGAGGCAGGGACGATCTCCTGGCTTCTGGGATTGGCCAAGGTGGCACCAAAGGGGTGTTTCCTGAACCAAGAGAACATCTTTCCAAAATGCAGTGATTCACCTGCAATGGGAGGCCCTCCGAGCACTCCTGGCCCTCCTCCTGGCAGGCCCAGGGCTCAGCCCCCATGGAGGGTGGGGACCCCTGCCCAGCCCAGGACCAAGTGGGGGGTCGGTGCTGGGGGGAGCGTGTCACCTGCAGGCTAAAGTTGAGGACCCCTCTGAGTGGGAAGAGAGTGGACGAGAGGGGCCGTCTTCTTTCTCCTTTCCTGGGATTTCCAGTTTTCTGCCGCAAACACTATTTTTTCTGGAACTTTTTAATGAAGTATAACCCACAGGAAAGTGGACACAGAAGTATACAGCTTGACGGGTTTTCACAAACCAAACCCTGCACGTAACCAGCACAAGATCAGAAACAGAACGTGGCCAGCTCCCAGAAGCCTCTCGATCCCCTTCTGGCCGCTGTCCCACCCCGGGGGCCACGCTCCTGACTCCCACGGCCGTGGGTTCGTCTGGCCTGGTTTATAACTCACATGAACGGGTCACACAGCCTGTCCTCACATGGAGGGTCACGCAAACCTGTCTGGCTTCTTTGTTCAAACTTGTGTTTGTAAAAAGAAACCCCAAAAACAAAAAAACCCCAAACCAAAGAAGATTCTGTGCAAGGTAGGTACAGGGGTACCCGCTGTCGTGTGTGGTTGTAACTCATGTGATACTCTCAAAAAAAAAAAAAAAGTCCTGTACAAAAAAATTGAGGGGAAAGTACAGAGTTCCCATATACCGCCCTCCCCACCCCTACTATTCACATCTATTTGTCACGACTGACGAGCGGATGGTGGTATGTGATCGTTCATAAAATCTATGGGTGACATTCGAGGGGCGCCTGGGTGGCGCAGTCGGTTAAGCGTCCGACTTCAGCCAGGTCACGATCTCGCGGTCCGGGAGTTCGAGCCCCGCGTCAGGCTCTGGGCTGATGGCTCGGAGCCTGGAGCCTGTTTCCGATTCTGTGTCTCCCTCTCTCTCTGCCCCTCCCCTGTTCATGCTCTGTCTCTCTCTGTCCCAAAAATAAATAAACGTTGAAAAAAAATTAAAAAAAAAATCTATAGGTGACATTCGAGTTCACACCTGATGGGTACATCCTACGGGTGTAGACAATGTGTGATGAAACCTGTCCACCATCATAGCATCATACACAGGGTTTTCACTGCCCTCAAAATCCTTGGTTCTCCACCTCTTTATTTACTTCTCCCCTCCCAGCCCCTGGCAAGCACCGATCCTTTATGTGTCCACAGTTCTGCCTTTTCCAGAACGGGACAGACTTGGAATCGTGCCGTGTGGAGCCTTGTCCTAGGTCCTTCTTGCAGTTAGCGGTGTGCTTAAGGTTCCTGTACGTCTTCTCGTGGCATGATAGCTCATTTCTTTTTAGCACTGAATAACATCCACGGTCTGGACGGACCGTCGTCTATTTACCAGATCACCTGCTGGGGGCTTTCCTGGTTGCTTCCAAGTCTTGGCAATTATGAATAAAGCTGCTAGAAACGTCCACGTGCCGGTTTTTATGTGGACGTAAGCTTGCCAGTCCCTTGAGTACCCGCCGAGGACGGGGATTGCTGGGCCGAATGAAGAGCATGATTAGTTTGGTGAGAAAGCACCGCGCCGTCCTCCACGGTGGCCGCGCCATCCCGCGTTCCCGGCGGCCGCGGACGGGCGCTCCTGTGGCCCCGCGTCCTCCCCAGCTCCACGTGCTGTCTGCGTTCTGGATTTTGTACCTTTCTCCTAGGTCTGTCGTGGTGGCTTGTTTTCACATGCAAGTCCCTGATGACACAGGACGCGGAGCAGCTTTTCATGTGCCCATTTGCCGTAAATAGGGTTGAAATAAGCCACCTCCTGTGTTATTTTCCCTCTTTTCAGATCTTTCGTGCATTTTTTATTTGGATTGTTTTCTTCTTGAGTTTTCAGAGTTCTTTGTGTACTTAGGACAGCGGCCCTTTATCAGATATACGTTGCAAATATTTTCTCCCCGTCTGTGGTTTATCTTCTAATGCCCTTTGCAGCGTCTTTCACAAGTTTCTCATTGTAATGCTGTCCGGCTCATCAATTATTTCCTTCATGGATCGTGCCTGTGGCGTTGTGTCTAAAATGGCGTCACCAAACCCAAGGTCGTCTAGGTTTCCTCCTCTGTGATCTTCCAGGAGCTTTATATAAAGTTTTGCATCTTAGGTCTATGATCCGTTTTGACTTAATTTTTGTGAAGATCGCAAGGTCCGTGTCTAGATTCATCGTTCTGCACGTGACGTCTGGTGGTTCCGGCGACATTTGTCCAAGAGCCTGTCTTTGCTCCTTTGTCAGGGTCAGTGACTGTATTTACGTGGCCTTAGTTCCGAGCTCTCCATTCTGGTCCATTGAACTGTTTGGTCTTTACCCCAGCACGCTGTCTTGATGACTGTAGCTTTACAGTGTTGGGTACGGTGTATTCTTTTTCTTTTTTAGTGTTTATTTATTTTCAAGAGAGAGAGAGAGAGAGAGAGAGACAGACAGAGCATGAGCAGGGGAGGGGCAGAGAGAGAGGGAGACCCAGAATCCGAAGCAGGCTCCAGGCTCTGAGCCGTCAGCACAGAGGCCGACGCGGGGCTCGAACCCACGGACCTCAAGATCATGACGTGAGCCGAAGTCGGACGCTCAACTGACTGAGCCACCCAGGCGCCCCTGGTGCCGCGTATTCTGTAGCTTTGTAGGAGTCTTTGCGTAATACTCTTTTTAATTAAGAAAAGTAGCCGGTGCTATTTTAAAGAGATGCCACCGGAGGAAGCCGCTTGTAGCCGGCCCGCTGTTTGGGGTGTCTCCTCCGCTGGCCCCGTGGTCCCCTGCGGTATCTTCTAGGCCCCAGCGGGCCTGTGGGTGGCAGGATGGGCAGGGAAGGGAGGTCATTGTTTGGTTTTGCTCTTTAGGCTTGCGGGCTTGTGGGGTGGGGGTAGGGGAGGTGGGAACTCCTTGCTGTCACGTGACTATTAACCATTTCGTCAGCCGGACCAGGCCTGGGGGCAGCTGGAGGGGGAGCCCCATTCCCCCGAGGTGGACCTCTCCCACTGTTGGCTTCCCACGGCCATTCTAGAGGGAAGTCCCCATTAAGGTTTGTGAGGCTGGGGTGGAGGAGGGGCCCAGCCCCATGGGACCTCGGCCAGGTCACTCCTTTCTTTGAGCTCTTGTTTCCTCACCTGCAAATTGGGCCCCTGAGGGACACGAGCGAGCACTATGGCTCCATGGCTCCCGGAGAGGGAGTGAGGCCCCTTGCACACTGTAAAGTGCCAGGCAGACCTGTGAATGTTAAGATCGGTTAGAGCGTGAGCACGGCCCATCTGCCCGGGGACCCGTGCCACGCCAGTGACGTGGCCCCAGTGGCCCCCTGGGCAGCTTGGTTCCGGGATCGACGGGGCATCTGCCTCCCAGCGCTTCTTCTGTTCAGTTACCCTACTCCGTTCCACTTAAGAACATGCAGCAGCCCTGTGGGGGGCGGGGGTGTCTCCCTGCTCGTCTCCATAAGGCGTCCGGGGCCCAGAGCTCTGTCCCGGCCTGGCGAGAGCCACTTGGCCAGGAGAGGGTGGTGAAGGCTGAGCTTTGAGCCCCTGAACCCAGGGCCTGGCTACATCCAATGACCCTGACCCTGACTCTGATGGGGGACACGGGGGGGAGGCCTCTGTTGGGGCCCTCCCCCACTGGGGCCTATGTTCCCCTCTTGGGCCTGGCCTCCTCATCAGCCTGCCCAGTCTCCAGACGGTCATCTGCTCCCAGCAGATGCACCGGGGCCTCTCGTCCCCAGCCTGACCTGAGTGTCCCCTGAGGCAAACGTTCCCGCCCCCGGAGTGGGAGCCTGGGCGGCCCAGCGCCTGCTGTGTGCTCCATTGAGGGCATTTTAGGGAATAAGAGAAGGAGGAAAGGGTACAGCCCGACAGCTCTGGAACAGCAGAGGGTTTGGCCTCTGTTCTCTGGGCACTTGGAGAGCCATGGAAGGTTCTGGGGCCTGCAGGAGGGGGTTTGGAGGGACATCACCCCGGTGGGCCTATTGGATTCTCTAGGATTTACAAACCCCTCTTGGGACATCTGTTCCCTCGGCTGGGAGAAAGTTCCCCCGGCAGAGGCTGGCGTGAGGCCTCAAACAGAGGGACACGAACCCACTGGTGGGTGCTGGGCCCGTGGTAGGCGGGCAGTCCCCATGGCCCCTTCTGAGGAAGTGGAGCCCCGCTGTGTCCCTGAATGTCAGGACCGGTGGGCTCTCGGCCACAGGACAGCCTGGCCCACGGTGGACCCCCCCCCCCCCACACACACACAGGGTGGGACAGCACACAGTGGGCCAGACACAGTCCCTCGTTAGGCTGAAGGAGCCAATCCGGGTCCCGAAGGAGGACATTCTCGAAACTGGCCAAGCTAGCTGCAGGTGCAGTTTACCGAACCAGGCGACTGGCCCGTCGGTTTCTTCAAGAAGTGGCACCCTCCCTGCCGCCTCGTCCTCCAAGGCCAGGCCCAGCGGAGCCCGCGGACGGCAGCCCGGCAGGGGTCTGGTCAGACGTGGGCCTCCCTCCCCCCCCCCCCCGCTCACTCCATCCCCCACCTGGCTCCCCCCTCCCTTGACACGGGGCCATGGCCAGGCCTCCTCCCAAGAGGGTGGTCTCCTGAGACCTGGGTGCCACCTGGTTAAGCTGTGACCCTCCTGTGGTCTCCAGCCAGCCAGGCGCTTCTCTCTGGGCCTCAGTTTCCCTCTGTGGGAGGAAAGAGCTCTTCCCAGAAGTTGGCTGGACAGGACCTGCGATCCCCGGCCCGGCCGGTCATGGCACCAGTACCCCTTGAGCTCCAACCACTGATGGGCTAAGGAGGCAGCCCCAGGGTGAAAGGCAGAGCCCAAAGGACAGGGCCTCAGGACCCTGGCTCCGTGCTCTCCCCCAACCTATGGCCCCCAGGGGCTCCCTGGGCCTGTCCCGTGACCTCAGTGCTGCACAGACCACAGCCCTCTGCCCCCACCCTGGCCCTCCGGCTGACCTGCCTCACCTCAGACCCCCGCCCCCCCCCCCCCCACCTCGGGCCCTTGCCTCTTGTCTGACTCCTGCTCACCTTCCAAGGAAAAGCTCCAGAGGCACTCCTCCAGAACGTTCTTCCTCCTTCCCCTCTGATGAGGGAGACCCAGGGGCCATGGGAGGCTCCTATAGGAGGTGTTGGTGGAGCAGGGGTTTGAGTCAAGAGGAGGCAGGAAGCAGCTGAAGGAGGAAGGCCAGGAGGGCCTGTCCGAGGGCCCTTGCCAC
Organism: Lynx rufus; assembly: GCF_022079265.1. NCBI lineage: Eukaryota > Metazoa > Chordata > Mammalia > Carnivora > Felidae > Lynx > Lynx rufus. The sequence continues at coordinate 138,175,645 of NW_025814889.1, read as the reverse complement.
CCTGAAGGGGGTTACTGGCGCATATTGTTCCCCTTTCTGGAACAGGGGCTGGGCTGGAACCTCTCCAAGGGCCTGGTGCACGCGGGAGACGCCCGACCCCGCTGGGTGCATGGGTGAGTAAACAAGGAGGTAGGAATGAGTCAGATGCTCTGGGAGCCCCTCGCCGGCGGGCCAGGTCCTCCGGGAGGGGCCTGTGGGGCACAGGGGTGCAGCGATCGTGCGTGCCCATGGCAGGTGGGCCTGGCCCTGGCTGCTCTCGTCTCCATGGTAACGGCAGGGCAGCGTAGCGGTCGAGGAGGGAGTTCCGGAGCTCCCGCTGGTTCAAATCCTGGCTGCACTCCTTCCTCCCTCTATGACTTTGAATAGCTCACTCAGCCCTGTGCTGTGCGAGAGGATGGTAAGCCACGGGCCAGGCCGTGGGGACTAGTGAATCAACAACACAAAGCTGGAGGACCAGGGCTGGTGTGGTAGACGCTGGTGACGCTGAGCTGGAGAGACGACGCCATTTGACAACGTCACAGGGGACGCGCACGCGCATGCTGGGGCTTTTCGGCTTCTCCCCAGTGCTGTCCAGGGGATTATGGGACCCCAGATGTCAGTGCTGGGTGACGCCAGGAGCAGATCTAGACGGCACAGTGCTGTGTCCAGCCCAGATGCAGACCCCAGGGTGGGGCCAGAAACCCCAGAGGAGGGGCAGGAACTCAGGAGGAGGGACACGGACCCCAGGCCCAGCGCGCAGTGGGTAAGGGGTTGGGGGGTGGCGCAGCTGGGCCCCTGGGCAGGGAAGTTAGAGGAGGGGAACGAATGATTTATCGTCTGAACAAGGTCGCTTTTCGAGACGGAAAGGGCGGAGGCACTGAAAATCATTTAAACTATTAGTTGCTGGAGGGGCGCCTGGGTGGCTCAGTTGGTTAAGCATCCGACTCGATTTCAGCTCAGGTCATGATCTCGTGGTTCATGAGATCGAGCCTCGCATCTGACTCTATGCTGACAGTGTGGAATCTGGGATTTCTCTCTCTCTCTCTCTCTCTCTCTGTCCCTCCCCCACTCGTTCTCTCTCTCCCCCCCCAAATAAATAAATAAACTTAATAAAATTAGGGGCGCCTGGGTGGCGCAGTCGGTTAAGCGTCCGACTTCAGCCAGGTCACGATCTCGCAGTCCGTGAGTTCGAGCCCCGCGTCGGGCTCTGGGCTGATGGCTCGGAGCCTGGAGCCTGTTTCCGATTCTGTGTCTCCCTCTCTCTCTGGCCCTCCCCCGTTCATGCTCTGTCTCTCTCTCTGTCCCAAAAATAAATAAACGTTGAAAAAAAAAAAAAAAAGAAAAAAGAAAAAAGAAAAAAAAATTAAACTATCAGTTGCTCGAATATGTATTTATTGATCAACAAATCAGTTTTATCATATTGGTGGACCTACAAAATAGTTATGTTCAGAACCTCTTAAAAAAACAATACCATTATTTCTGAAACAATTTAAGCAAATTACACCCTCACACATTAAGGCACGTGGAAAAGATAAGCCTGCCCCCGGTTTGATTACCTGCCATGAAAAATAATGTATGTGCAACATGGAGTCTCCATCACACACACGTTTTTGAGCCCTTGTCTGTTCATTTGTCTGGGTTTTTCTCTTCTCAGTGTGTGTGTGTGTGTGTGTGTGTGTGTGTGTTAAATAAGGTCTAATTATTTTTAGGGTTGATTTCAATCAATTTTCCTGTAAGCTTCAAAGTTGCTTATAATGATCCCCGAATGTGTATGTGCTGACACCTTAGACCGATGCTTCTCTGTGGATGATGCTATTTTATTTTACTTTTAGCATTTTTATTCATTTTTGAGAGACAGAGAGAGACAGAGTGCTAGCAGACGAGGGGCAGGGAGAGAGAGATACACAGAATCCGAAGCAGGCTCCAGGCTCCGAGCTGACAGCAGAGAATCCCATGCGGGGCTTGAACCCACAAACTGTGAGATCATGACCTGAGCTGAAGTCGGATGCTTAACCAACTGAGCCACCCAGACGTTCCAGATGATGCTATTTTATTATTTATTATTATTTTTTTTAATGTTTATTTTTGAGACAGAGAGAGACAGAGCATGAGCAGGGGAGAGGCAGAGAGAGAGGGAGACCCAGAATCCGAAGCAGGCTCGAGGCTCCGAGCCATCAGCACAGAGCCTGATGCAGGGCTCGAACTCGTCAACTGCGAGATCATGACCCGAGCCGAAGTCGGACGCACAACCGACTGAGCCACCCAGCCGCCCTCGGGTGATGCTATTTCAATTGAGAGGGTCCTCTCCCTGCGGGCCGGGGTGCCTGGTGAGCTCCTGCGCAAACCTGTCAATGGACGGAGTTCTCGTTCTAATAGTTCGCGCTGAAATGTGGAAACGTTTCAGCCCAGATGTCCTCACAGGCACTGTCTTTTGGCCTCCATTCAAGGGTGCAAATAGTCAACAATAAAAGAAACGGTAAAAGACAAATCTTGTCCAAAAAAAGCTATCTCCGTGATTCTTTTAGGTGAATCTTCACATTCAGAGGCTGCAAAACCATGGGCCTTCCAGATTCCACCCCACTTTTTTAAGTTTATTTACTTTTTGGAACAAAGAGGGGAGGGGCAGAGAGAAGATCCCAAGCAGGCTCCACACTGTCAGCTCGGGGCCTGATGTGGGGCTCGAACTCAGGAGCCGTGAGGTCATGACCTGAGCCGAAGTCAGACGCTTAGCCGACTGAACCACCCGGGCGCCCGGCGGATCCAGAACGTGCCTTTACCGGATTCATAGGAAAGCTCCACCAGCAGGAGCTCCCCGTAGCGAAGGGGTTTCATCGGACTTTAGAATCTCGTTGCCTTGGGCGTCTCCCCAGCTGGGGGGACCGCTCCTCGCTCGCTTGCGCGGGGACGGATTTGAATGCCTTCTGGTTTGCAAGCCGCATTCCCGATCCTCGGTGTCCCGGAAAGGCTTCCAACGCCGGAGGTTCTCGGTGCTCCTTTTGCTGAAATATTGGATGAAAGATTTCTAGCCGATTTTCTCACGCATTGCAAGCGGAAGTTAGAGAACTCCCTTCCGCAAACACGCGGACACCGTCGGCCTCCTGCGTTGATTCAGGAAGCGGCCTTCCCAAGCCGGAGGGCCGGCCGGCAGCGTGGGCTCCACGGCCGGGGCACATCTGTGTGCGTGACGCCACGTCACCGCAGAAATGTGGCCGCTCGGCCCTGACCTGGGCACGAAAACCAGCTGGAAAGGCTGATTCGTACAGTTCCTGGCGTGCGGCTTGGCAGAATTCTGCGTGCGTCACGACCAAGCGCATCGCCACTCCATGGGTTTGTGAGTGCAGCTGGAACATCACTTTTCCCGCTAGAGTCCCTCCTACAGTCACCCCTGCAAAGACCAATGATTTTGTCCCCATGCTGAACGTCCAGCTGAACTTACAAGGGCACTCGCGGCCACGCCCCCGAGTCCCCTCGACGGGTTGGACTTCTGAAAGCTTTACCCGGGCTGCACACAAGAGGCAAAAGTGTCTGCTCTTGGACTTGTCTGTTGTCTGTTGGTGACTCATTGTCCGTGCCCTGGGGGCAGGGATGGTCAGCCCCCCACGTGTCCAGAGTCTGTAGGACCGCGGCCCCTACCCCAGGATTCTCCCTGAACCGTCCTGACTTCTGGACGCACAGGCTACCGCTGAGGGGCCTGGATACGTGGCCCGGGCCCGGGTGGCTCTGGGGGACCAGAGACTGAGAGGTGGACCCCACGCAGGTCCCTGGGCCTCTTTCAGGGGCTCCTCCCTGGGGTGGGGGCGGGGCTCCAAAGAGGTGGGGCCACGGAGGCCCTGAGCCAGCGGGCGACAGGGAGCAAGGGCGGAGCAGGGTCTGGCCACACTTGCCTGGTGGGGGGAGACCAAGGACGTGGCCAAAAGAGCGGTGTGGGGGGAGGGGCCCGCAGGGCCACGGCAAGAGGTGGCAGCTCCTTGGGGGTGTCCCAGCAGCGAGGCCACTCCTCCCACGGCCTGACACGCCAAGCCACGGCTCCACGCCCTTGGCTGCGCTCCCTGCGCTATTTCCTAAAGCTCTGTTGACCCCGGAGCTTTTCTGGGGTCCAGCTTTCGTGCCCTGGGGGGCTCCGTGGAACACCACCGGGCAGCACCTGCACTAAACGCTCTTGCAGTGACAGCTCTCTGAGGAGCTGGTGTGGCCGGGCATGCCCGGCCCACGGGGCAGCTCCCGGGTGTGTGAGCCGTGGGGTGCGGCTGCCTCCCTGTTCAACCGCCAGCTCGTCCCTTCCCTCTGCCTCAGTTTCTCCACTTGCGCAACGGGGACAGATGGGGCTCCTGGTCGGGTCTGCCGGCCGGGCGCTGTTCACACCGCTTCTGACTCCTGCCGGGCCCTTCCCCGCAGAGCCCAAGGCCACCCCCTGCAGCCTTCAACCACAGCTGCCAGGCCCGGCCCCGACGGGAGCCCCACGAGCGGGCAGAGGCAGGGGGCACCCAGCGGGCCAGCGGGGCTCTTGGGTTTTGTGCGGCTGATGGGATCGCTAGGATGTTCGGGCCCTGGGACCCCGGGACAGCCCTTCCCTTCTCTGTCTGTCCCTCCAGAAACCAGAGCTGCAACGGGCTACGCGGACAGCCCCGAGGACGGGACGGCCGCACCCAGGGGTGCAGTGACGGGGGCAGCCGGGGCCCAGGCTGTGAGGAGGCAGAGGGGCCAGTGCCCGTGTTACAGACGAGAAACTGCAGTCAGGAGAGCGAGGGAGGCGCCCGTGTGTCGCCGGGAGAGGCCCCCCCCTCCTCCACATCCCTCGGCTCTGTGCCGGGTGCTGGCATCCTAGGCGCCGTGGGCACAGTGAGCAGGTGCCTCCCATAACTGCTGCCCAGCGAGCGGCAGGGGCTGAGCGGGGATTCGGGGGGCCGGGCGAGGGTCGTGAGCATTGCCTGCTAGCAGAGGGTGGCGTCCGAGGGGGCTGAGGGTGGCAGGGAAGGGGCGAGGAGCCACCAGGAGATGGAGGGCGGTGGCGGAGACCCGGTGATGGAGCGTGAGGGTGGGCGTGTCCGGTTGCAGACATGTCTAGAAGGTCGAGCCAACAGGATTCGGTGATGGATGGAGTGTGGGGTCAAGAGGAAAAGGAGGCATGGGGAGGGAGGGGGGTGGTCCAGGGTTTTGGTCTGAACCTTTGGAAGGAAGGAGGGCTTCCTTCCTGAGACAGGGAGGGCTGGGGTCAGAGCAGGGGAAGGGCCTGGGAGGAGAAACAAGAGTGGTCTTGTGGCTGGCAGTTGGTCCTAGATCTGATGGGATCATGGTTGAGGGAGGATCTAACCCTCTGGGGCCTAGTGGGTGTCTCCCTTTCTCTCTACGGCAGCCTGATTACTGCACACGTCCCAACACGTCTGTTCTGCTCCCACGCACACATGCCCGGCACTCTCATGCTGTCTGCTGGGTGCAGAGAGCCCCGTGGGCGGGAGAGGATGGGGAATCCGGGTTCGGAGCGGTGGTAATGTGCCCCAGGCCTCAGCCCTCGCCGGGATTTGGACAGGGGGTGTCAGAGGCCAAAGCCGCTATTTTTCCAGGGCTCACGCCTGCCTTGGGGCCTGTGGGAATTTTCTCTCCAGGGCGGGGGCGCCGAGTCCAGCTGATGGAGGCGAAAGGGCCACATGCTTTTTGTGGTCGAATTATCCAAACACTGAATCGCTCCATCCGCCCGGGTGGCTGTGAACGGGCCGGCTTTGTCCAGTCCTGAGAACGGCGGGTGGCGGGCAGGGCCAGACAAAGGCGGGCGCTGACACGGACTTTTCCATGGTCCGGCAGAGAAAGAAAGGCCTGATGGACAAAGCCTGGCGGAGTCAATGGGGGCGGGGCGGGGCGGGGGCTCGGGCGTTAGTCACGGTGGGGCTGGCGGGCGGGGCGAGGGGCGAGGGGCCCCCACCCGAGCTCCCCACCGGTCGGCCAGAGGCGTCAGGATGGGAACAGAATGGCAGGAGCCGACTTTCTGGTGGCCCTCTGTGTCCTGGGGCCAGCTCTCAGGGCTGCAAGCCCCCGCCCCCCCAATCACCTGACCACATAACCCCCCAGAGGAGGCCTCCAGGGACCCCAGGAGACCACTCAGCTTCCCACGGCCATCAGCACCCACTCTGCCTGGCTCCAAGCCCTGGCCATGCCTCCTGGGGATAGCACCACGCCTGGGGGTGTGCCAGGCCTCCCCGGGCCTACAGCCGGAGACTCCTCTGAGGGGCCCGTGACTGGCTAAAACCGACCTCTTGAAAAGAGTGTGTGTGATGGGGGCCAAGCGATAACACAGCAGGCCTGGGGCTGGAAGCCCCTTGTCCTCACCCCTCTGTGCACGGGGACCGAGGAGCAACCACAGGCCGAGAGCCAGGCCTGCGGGACTCAGCGCAAGGCCTGGGGTGCAAGGAAGGGGGGGCGGAGGGAGTGCCCAGGACAGGAGCGGACCCGCTGGAAGCTGGGCACGGCGGGCTGCCTCCGTGTGGCCCCTGGACGGCGGTCTGAGGGCTCTGAAGGTGGTTCCCCTCAGGCCGCGGACCTTGGGGGGGAGGGTGCCCACGAGCACCGGTGTCACAGATGTGAGCATTTTGACCCAAAGGAGCGCACGGGGGTGATGGGCTCATGCCTGCGTTGTAGAGAATTTCCTTGAGGCCCCCTTGGGAATGAGCTGGAAGGGGGAGGCCAAGCCCTGATCAGGGCGGGCCAGCGGGGGTAGCGTGGATGGTTCGAGACTGCGTTCGGTCCAGGTGAGGCGTGGGGGTGGCCACAGCGGGGGCCGGAGTTCCCTGGCTGAGCTAGCAGGGGGCTGTGCTGGGTGGGGGCCCAGATGCCCAGCAGAGTAAGGCCTGGGAATAAGGGCCTGAACCGCCAGGCCTGGTGCAGCCTCTTCACACACGCTGATTTCGTCCTTTAACCCTCAAAACTGCCGGGTGGGTCTTGTCCCGTTTACACGCAGGGAAACCGAGGCCCAGGGACCAGGAGTCGCAGAGCCAGGCCTAGGGCAGCTTTACCCACCATGCCAGGCGGCTGCCTTGACTGCCCCCAGCCCACGGCTGACCCCCAGACCCCCCCAGCCTTCCCAAGGGAGCACCTCACCGTCCCCGCAGGTGAGGCCAGCTCACCCCAACACGGAGCCCATCTGGGGACCCGCGGGCCACACCCGGACGCCCGTGCGAGGCCTGCCGGGAAGGCACCTGGGCCTTGGCCAGGGTCAGCGTCATCCTCCCTCGGGCAGCGCTGGGCCCCCAAGCCAGGAGGTGGACCCCCAGCCTCACCGCGGCCCGCACCGCCCTCTGAGGCCTGCCCCGGATCCCATCTGGGTCCCATCAGCTTGCCCTCGGCCAAGAGCGTGTGGCGTCCGTGGGAGTATGAAAAACAGCCGCAGGGGCCCGTCCTGCTGCCGACAGGCCTGGCTCTGCCCCAGCGGGGAGGGCGCATTTCTGATGAGGAAGCAACTTGGCTGACCCATCCCCCATCAGGTGGCGCCCGGGGAGGCTGCCCAGGCCCCCGCCCAGCCCCGGCCACCAGGCTCCGGCCGCGATCTTCCGCCAGGATGTGACTAAAGACCTGGCCGAGGCCTGTGGGCCGCCTGGAGGACAGCATCGGGGGCCCGGCGGGCACCCGGCAGGTCGGGAATGCACGTGTGTGCACACGCGTGTGCATATGTGCCGTGTGCTTGCACGCACGTGTGTGCACGCGTGCGCGTGTCAGTGGCTCTGTGCTCAGGTCCCGGTGCTGGGAGGAGAAGGTGGCCAACCAGCTGTGTCCACCATGGGACGGGCCCTGTGACCCAGACCCCGGCATGCCGACCTCAGACAGCCCCGGGCTCGGGTCCCCCCCCCCGGCCCCGGGTCCCCCCCCCCTCCGCCGGTCCAAGCCTCCGTTTCCCCACCTGGAAAGTGACAGTGATGAACTAACTCCACAAGCCTGTTGCGAACTTCAAGAAACGAGGTCATTTATACAAATCCCCTAGCACAGCCCTTGGCCTGTAGCAGGTGCTCAGTGAACGAACCTGCCCTCTGAACAGGACGGAACCTTCGGGGACCTGGCCGAGGGTGTCAGAAACACCTTTTCTGTGCAGGCAGGGGGAGCCTCAGCACGCATCAAGATCCCATGGGACTCGGCAAACATTGACCAAGGTCCTGCAACCCACCGGGCCCTGGGTTCGGAGCTAAGGATCCTGAGGTGACCAGAGCATGCTCCCCGCCCTTGGGGAGCTCACACCAGCGGGGGAGATAGACACTGCCCCCGAGGGATGGCTGTGGGACCCCAGCCTCAAAGCCTGACCAGCCCTCAGCCCCTGCCTCGCTGGGCTGGGGTGCAGTCCAGGAGGGCTTCCTGGAGGAAGAAGCATTGGAGCTAGCTGCGTAGAATGAACACGTGGGCCTGGCGGACGGAGAGAGGGAAGAGCAGGAGGAGGACCAGCGCGAGCGAGGGCCGGAGAAGGGACTGCACGTGGTGTCCACGCGTGGGATTGAGTGCCGCACGGCGGGGGGGAGGCAGGAACGACAGTGGAGAAGTGGGTGGGGCCAGGGGACGCTACTGAGCGGAGGCACAGACTACCTGAGGCCCCCGGGGGGAGGTGGGCTACGGGGTCCTCTGCACCCGCTTCCTCTCTTCCAGCCCCCGCCCCCCTCCGTGGGCGGCCCACCCGTGTTGGGGGGCAAGCGGGAGCCGGCTGGCCCGGACGAGGAGGCGGCTGGACCTGCGTGCCTCTCGGTGAGCTGGGCCCTCTCTGCCCCTTCGAGGTGGGAGAGCGGCCACCGCCCCCACTCCGCCCCCAGGGGGGCTGGGACCCTGGGCTAAGCCTGGGAAGCCACCTGGGAATGGCATTTGCGTCGTGGATAATGAGGGCGGAGGGAGTGTAAATCTCCAGAAAGCCCTCTGATGTGTTTGGAGAGAGCAGGCAAGCGTCTGGGAATGCTCAGTCACCGCTGGTCAGCGCTGGGCCCGGCCTTTGTTCCCTGGCCTCTGGGCCCTGGCGTCCGGGGGCGTCCCAGTCAGCAGAACCGGGCAGGTCGTGTTCAGACCCCGGGCGGGGGTCACCGCAGGGCTCCCCCCAAGCCCTGGGCAGGCCTCCCTGAGGACAGGGAGAGGACGCCGGGCCCAGACCCTTGCGTTCAAGTTGGGTGCGAGGCAGGTGGCGGGAGCCGGATGGAGGGGGCACCTTGGAGGCTGTGCATGAGCGGTGGGGGCCGGGGGCTGGGGAGTGGGGGGAGCAGGGCTGGGGACAGCGGTGCCCGTCTCTCTGCCTCATGCTGTCTTCGGCTGTGTCCCCGGGTCCAGAAGTCTCCCTCACCGGGGAACAGGGGCCCTGCTCACCCCCTCACAGAAGGGGGCTCCTGAGGCTCGGTCCCAGAGGTGCACCCCAAGCAGGATGGCCCCCCTGCTCTGGGGGGGGCAGGGGTTGGAGGCGGTCAGGTTGTAGGAGCCCCACAGGTGCCCCCAGGACCCACCGAGTAGATGGGACCAGTGCAGGATCCTGCTGGGTCCAGGAGGGCAGCGGGTAGGGGTGCTTGGACCCAACTCGAATGAAGCCTGGGACTAGGCCGGAAGGGAAACCCAAGGGACTCCCGTATCACCACAGCTGGAGCGGGGCCAGGACCGAAGATCGGGTCCTGATCCCCAAGCAAGCGTTCTTGGCACTTCTACACCCTTCCGGAGGTTTCTAACCGCCCACTGCCCTGCTCGCAGCCGGGCCATTGTCTCCAGAGTGTCGATGGCAGGGACAGTGACAGCCGCCCCCAGTGGGCACTCAGGGACGGCCCTGCGCCCAGGCGTCAGCCTGGGCCTCTCCTCCTGGCCCCAGGCGTCCACCTCGCCCTCGCTGCCATTCCCAGGGACCAGCACCACCTCACTGCCCACAGCACCTCCTGGAGCAGGTGCCACTGCCACCCCAGCGTGTATACTGAGCACATCGTATGGTGACGACGTCGAGGCCTCCTGTCTCGCCGGGGATCTTCTGGGTCAGGGGCCATGGCCTTGACCTCCGCAGCACGTGAGGAGGGTAGCAGCCTGCTTGTCAGCTGCCAGGATTTATAGTTGTGTTTACTTTTCCTAAAATGCATTCTGCTCCCTCAAACACCTCCCATAGCTCCCCATTGCCCGCAGAATGCAGTTGGCATGAGTGTCTGCATCCCTATGGTGTTCTTGCAGCACGGGAGCCCCCACTGTGTCCCCCCTCAGGACCCCAAGCTCTCTCTAAGGCTTCCCTTTGGGCTCCGGCACCCCCAGGACTCCCCAGCTGCTCTCGTTCGAGCCTTGCACGTTGCGGGTCACGGGGCATCTCGCTCCTCCGTGCTCGTGGAGGGTGAAGGCCCACGTCACCCGCGTCCAGCGCCTGGCTCTGGTGACCCGGCTGTGACCAGTGAGCAGGCACTGGTCTCAAGGCTGCGCTCTGGGCGTTCCGCTCGGGCCAGACCATCACTGGCACCGGGAACCCCCTCCCGACAGATGTAGATGTTGTCAAACCCAAGGACGCGGAGGGCCCGGCTAGCGGTCACCATGCCACGCTCCCGGTCCGCCTCGAGGGACGCCTCCAAGCTTGGAATTATGGTTCCCAAATCTGTCCTTACTTGGGTTTGCTTTTGAAAATGTTAGGATTTAAGTTTCATCCGAAAACACGCACGCTCAGCTCCGTCTGAAATTACAGAGCGGCCGGTCCCGGGCTCTGGCGTGTGCCCACGGCTTGGTGAAGAGGCGCTCTGTGGCTGTTGCCACTCTGCCCGGGCTGGGGGTGGGGGGGTCCAGGCAGTGCCACCTACCTGGGGCGTCACTGGGGGTGCTCTGGGGTGTCGCTCACCCGGGCAGAGTAGGGTCTTCGGGACGGGAGGAGGCCCCTGCCGGCCGCACCCACAGGTCCTGACAGCGACGCCCTGTGTCTGGGGACGGGCACCGGGCCCGTTGTCCCCACCCTGGTGCCTCGTACAGCAGGTGTTCTCAGCTCCCTCAGGAGCTTGACCTCCGACGCTTGCTGGCACTGGGGCCCTGGGTAAGTTGCTTACCTTCTCCGGGCTTTGGTGTATCATCTGCGAAATAGGGATCGGGTGGTTGCAAGCAGAGAAAACGTGTGCACAGGCTGACCCCGGGGCCCACTCATAGCACACAACCCCCAGGAGCTTTGGGGGTGAGAACGGGGGCCCGGAGCAGGGGCAGAGGCAGTGAGCCCAGGGGGGCACGTCCCAGCCCAGGGTCCAGTGTGTCCCATGCGTGCCATTGTGGTGGGGATGACAAGGACATTAGCATTATTATTCTCTCCACGGAGCGGGAGCTGGGGAGGCGGGGCCAAGTGCATGGTGTCCGGGGAGCAGGTCCTGGGAGTGGATCCCTGCGACGGGTGAGGAGTAGACCTTGGCGGGGGGGCCAGGGCAAGCAGGCCCTGTGCTTGCGTGGGGAACATGTGGGCGCCCCGAGTCAGGACCCCCGAGGCTCTCTAAGCGCTCCCCCAGCTCTCCCTGACCGCCCCAGCCCCGAGCCCAGACTTGTCCCAAGACCCCTGAGTGTGTGACACACGCCGGCTCTCCCTCCTCACCGGCCCACCCCTCCCCCCCCCCCGAAGCCTCCAGGGCAGGGCTCACCCTGGGGACACCAGCCTTCCCGCTGGGACCTGCCAATGTGCTCTGAGCCTGTGGGCTTGGGGCCCCAGTGTTGTCCCCTGCACCCCCACGAAGCAGCTGCCTCAGTTCCTGGGCCTCCTTTCCACCCCCGTCCCTGGACACCTCCGGCCCCTTCGGCCACCTGAGGCAGGGAGCCCGGCAGGTGTGGGTGCAGTCTGCTTGCTCCCTTATAGCTGTGTGACTCTGGGAAAGCTAGTCAACCTCTCTGTCCCCAGGTTCCTCTCTACCAGTGCTCTCTGCCCCCACCCTGGGCAGGGGCTCAATCGACATCAGAGGGACTCGTCCTCATGCCGACGAACACGGGTCAGATGGACCCTGGGGACAACGCCTGACCCCCCGGGCCAGCGTTGGGGCCCTGAACCCGCCATACAGGCTCCCTGGGCCGCCTCGGCCCCCTTGCTCAACAAAGTAGATGCATAAGGCACGTACCGATCGGCCCCAGCACAGGGACATAGATGAGGGGTCACCCCAGGACCGACGCTTGGGTGCTCCCCATCTGTTGTCAACGGCCAGAGCAGGGTGGGGCCCTCAGGGTCAGGAGAAGGATGGCCTGTGTCGGGAGGGGCACGTGCCAGGCTCCAACGTGCGATGTTTCGTCCTTCAGTGAGACGCCTGGGTGCAGCACGACCGGGGCGGGGCGGGGGGGACAGTGGGATACGGAGCGTGGGGTAAAAAGCAGACCCCGGGCACCCGGCATTTGCAGGTCTGACCCTCAGCTTGTCCTGGCGAGGAGCCAGCGTGCTGGTTCCGTCCTCTCGGGTCCCCTCTCCCATCCAGCAATGCTGGCCACGGAAAGTCTTCGGTGGGCAGATCCCCACCAGGGGTGACGAACCCCGGGGAGGCCTGGGCCCGGGGAGGAGGGGCCTGGCTGCTGGCCGTCCAGACTCCCCACCCAGGGGGACGTGCCAGCACAGGACTGAAGAAGGGACACAGCGGGGACAGAGAGAGGCGAGGGGCGACGCCGAGTCACGGCTGCAGGGGGCCCGCGTTCAGACCCCAGCCCGGGCCCCGGAGGCCAGGGGCTCAGCTCGCTTGAGCCTCAGTTTCCTCGCGAGAGGCAGAAACGGGCCAACGCCCCCACGGAGCCGCTGGGGGGAGGGCTGATACCGTGGCCGTCGGGCCAACATCTCGCCGTCGCTGTTACCGCGAGCCCCCTGTGGCCCAGCCACTGAGGGGGGGGGGGCCCTGGGAGATGCCAGCAGCTCAGGTTTGAGCAGAGCCCCCCCCCCCCCTTGCTTGACTGGCCTCAGCACGAGAAGCCCAAACCCAAACAAAACGCAGCCCCAGCCTCCACAAGGGCCTGTGTGTCTGCGGAAACTTCCACCCCCTGGGACATCTGTGGCGGCCCCGGCGGGGGACGTGAATAGGTTCGGTGGCATGTTCATTCAGCCAGGCCCCAGACGCAGGGTCGCTCCCTTCGGGCCCCGCACCCAAGCACCCTGGGCCGCCTCCAGCGTTCTGTCCCCGGGGTGGTCCCCAGCCCCCCCCTCCCATCCCCAGCACCTGCCATCGCCCCTGAAGGATGCCCAGGGGCCTGTGGGTATTGTCCCGGGGCCACCTGTCCTGTCCCGGGCAGGCACGCGGGGTCACGATGGCTCCGCTCATTCACACGAGCCTGAAAGGCGGCCCCTTCCAGGCAATTGCCCTTCTCCTCCTCAGCCGCGTCGGAGCTGTGCAGGGGGAGGGGCCGGGCAGAGTCAAACAGTATTTTTTCTGTTCTCTCCTGCACAGATGGAATTCAATTAGGAAAGAAGAAACCCAAGCCCAGCCAAATACTGCTTTAAAAAAAAAAAAAAAAATCCTGCAGGAGAGAAACATCTTCCCACATCCTTAGCAAATCAATGAGATCAACGGCTCCCGTCCAGTTTCCTCCCCAAACGCCGAGGTCGCGGCCAGAACGTCCTCCCCCACCCCCAGAGGGGGCAAGGCGGGAGCGGGCAGTGGAGCCCGCTCCAGCCCCTGACCCTGGTCCTGCCCCGCCAACTCCCCCCGAGAGCAGGAGTGCTCAGCAGGCCAGGCCAACTCTGCCAGACCCTGGGTGGGGTCGAGGGTGTCACTGGGCTCTGAGGCAAGAAAGCTTCTCCCCACGGCCCAGCCGCCTCCTCGGCTCTCCCTCCGGCCGCTGCCCAGGGCGGCCAGAAGCAGCCTGGGGCCAGGACGCAGAAAACCACTGCAGGAGGCTGGGTCCGGGGGCCTGCCTCCCACTGCCGTGGCCTCTGTCACCAGGTCCCCGCCAGGCTGTTCCCCACCTCAAATAGCCGTCGCTCCTCAGCAGTCGCCGCGGGGTCAGGTCGCGGCTGCCCCTGTCCTGCTTCCCAAGGAGCAGCCCCGTCCCAGGGAGAGGATGGCCCAGAGCCTTCCCAGCTGTCCTGACGGCCCAGCCCCAGGCTCGGCTGCTGCGAGTGGCCTTCTTTGGAGAAGGACTGGACGCTCATCGAAACGTCTTGTCTGATCTCTAGATGCTTCACGGGCTCCAGAGACGGACTCTACCTCTAGAGACAACTCTTTTGAGAGTATCAGTATGAAACCGGAGGAGAAACGTGTCGGGCTTTAGAAGAAGCAGCCCAGTCAGTGCCCTCCGGCCTCGGGTGGGGGAGGAGGCCATCAGGACCCCGTGTCCTGGGAAGACCGCAGGGCCAGTCCCGGTGTCCGGGCTCTAGTCACGCCCCCTTCCCACGCCCTGCCCCAGGCTCAGTGCGATTCAGACGAGTTGCCCCCGGCTGGGGAACAGGTGTGTTGGGGCCCAGGACCCAGAGCGCGGAGGGAAGAGAAGGAGGGGGGACAGCCCCTCTTCGACCTGTTGATGGCTGAGTGACCGTCTGCTTGCCTTCTGCTCCGGGCCTCTGCACCTGCTCTTTCCTCCACGCGCCCGGCGCCCAGCCCTCACCCCAGCCTCTCTGGCGCGTGTCTGTCTCCCAGAAGCCCTTGGACCCATTTTGCCCCAACCCCCTGGCTGTGAGTTCCCCGAGGGAGCCATCCTCTCTCGGACCACCCGTGGGCCCCCAGCCCCAGCACAGAACCAGCACGGGGAGGGGACAGAACGGAGCTGAGCTCCTGCCCCACGGCGGCCTGCCCTCCTCCACTGCGTGGCCAGCACCTTCGGGAAGGACCACGGGCCCCGCGTGCGCGTGCCTCTTCCACGCCGCCCCGCGGATGCTGGCTCAACGCGCCCGTGTCCAGGTGGAGGCCCTCCTCTCGGGCAGGACAGCCGGCCGGAGGCCGGGCCCTTCCGAGTACCACCTTCCGAGAGCCTCCCGACAGCCCGCGGTCTGCGGGGCGGAGGGCGGGCCAAGGTCACACGGAGGGAGGGGGCAGAAAATGCCGGTGGATTTCAGCACAGCCCCGGCTGAGGTGCAATTCCTTCGATGCTCTGAACCAATGGGAACCATTTCAATTCTTTCCAGCCTGACTTGTCTCACAGATTGCCGAAGCACTAATTAGTGCTAATTAGAATCCGATCCACTCGCCAAGGCAATCTGTCCTGCTGGGGCAGGCGGGATCCCAGAAGCACGTCTGATCTCGAAGGGAGTGGAGTCTTTTCTGCAAAAAGGCCCCCGTGGGTAGCTTTGGGGGCGGGGTGTTTTGTGCCTCCCTGCAGGCTTTGAGGACGTCCCTGTTAGAAGCGATTCTGTTCCAACGTGTTTGACACATTCCAAGGGGAGAAAAGACAAGCGTATGCCTTTGAGAGATGGGTGAGGGGGGACAGGGCAAGGCCGGCCAAGTATCGTCTTGGGCGTTTTGTGCGAAGGCACCGATGAGGCCTCACAGGCCAGGAGAGGCCCCGGCGTGGTTGCCATGGGAACGTTCTCCCGCTGGAAGGGGAGAGCGGCACCCTGGGTCTTCCCTTTCTCCTTCTGCCTGGGACCCCCTCCAGAGCGGGGTGACCACAGACACCTGCCCGGGCCCTTGCGAAGTCTGGAGAGGGAACGGGGTGGCCGAAGGAGGTGACCCTGGTGTCGCCTGGTGTCTGGTGGGGAGCAGCCAGCCAGGGAGGGCTTTGGTTCACAAGGCATCCTGGCCACTGTCACAGGCGATGGGGGCGTGTGACGCCACCTAACCTTCACAGTGGGTCCTGGAGATCGGCACCAGCATCTCGATTTGACGGAGAGGGAAACCGCGGTTCCAAGAGGTGAAAGGAGAGAGCTCGGAGTCATGGGTGGGCTAGGAAGGGGCAGGGCTAGTGACAGACCAGGGACAGGGGCCCACACACGTGTCCAGAATCCAGAGCTGGAGCCAATCACCGAGGACTGGCTCCCACTGTCAGAGGCTGGCTCTCTTTAGGGTCTTACGAGTCTAATGCTTGCTTCCGTTTTACAGGTGGGGGACCGAGGGTCAGGAAGGGAGCGGACGTGCCCATGGCAAAAACCCAGGTCGAGCAATGCTCTGCCCTCATGTTGCCTTTCTGCTGTGGTTGTGCCCAGGCATTTATAGTCTTTTTTTTTTTTTAAGTTTATTTTTGAGACAGAGAGAGAGAGAGAGACAGAGCACGAATGGGGAAGGGGCAGAGAGAGAGGGAGACACAGAATCGGAAGCAGGCTCCAGGCTCCGAGCCGTCAGCCCAGAGCCCGACACGAGGCTCGAACCCACGGACCGCGAGATCGTGACCTGAGCTGAAGTCGGATGCTTAACCAACTGAGCCACCCAGGCGCCCCCAGGCATTCATAGTCTTGATATTTTTACAGAAAAAACACATGTGTATGTGGGTCCCCCTTTTCTCCACTGGCAGGTGGGTGAGCACCTTAGCCTCAGGCTCAGAGCCCCAAGACTGCAGGTCCAGTGTGAAGGGGGAACATTCATTTCTTTGAGCAGAACCTCGGTGGTGCCCAGGGAACATCTGTTTATTGGGTCTGTTGCCTCGCAGATTGGCAGAAACACGGGTTTCTCTAGGTTCTCAAGCAACACGGTTCAGCCTCTCTGCCTGGACCCAGGTGCTCTGTCTGTGTATGTGGGGTAGGGGCGGGGGGGGGATCCTATTGTGCTGCCCTTGCCAGTCACAAGCAGACCCTCCTGCGGTCAGGGAGATTCCACCCGACAAATCCCTGACCCGGGCCAATTTGCAGCAGGAGGAGTAAGGTCAGAACCTCCGGATTTCTGACGAGCCCCGGGATGGCGATTCAGAGTCTGGGTCAGCTCTCTGTTACCAAGTATCTCCGCAGCGAGGCTATGGGCAGGACGGGGCCTCCCTTCTGGAACATTCCTCCTGCCCTTTTTTCAAAAGCAGCTTTATTGAGGTATAATTGTCAATTAATGGCGCATGTTTCAAGGGTACCGTTTGATAAGTTCTGACATCTTCATGCATCTGTGAAACCACCACCACCAAATCACGATAATGAACAAGTCCGCTATCCCCCAAAGTGCTCCTCTGTGATCAGCCCCTCCTTGCCCTACCTTTTCCCCAGACGTCCACCGATCTGCTTCCTGCCACTATCCATTAATAGAATTTAGATAAATGGACTCACGCCCTACGTTCTCTGTTTGGGTGCTTACCCTCAGACCGATTTTGAGACTCACCTGTATTGTGGGGTGTATCGACAGCGGTTCCTTTTTATTGTTCAGTGTATATATATATCACAGTTTGCTTTTTTATTCACCTGCTGATAGGCATTTAGGTCGGATCCAGTGTGGGGTTACAAATCAAGCTGCCGTGAATATTCGCATACAAATCTCTGTATGGACGTTAAGTTTTTGGCTCCTTCGGGCAAACGTAAGGGTGGAATGCTTGACAATACTTGGTATTGTGAGTTTTTCTCATTTTAGCTGTTTCAAGTAGATGTAGGGGGTAACTCACTGGGATTTCACTAACTCACTGGGATGAATAAAGCTCCTGAGCATCTTTCCATGTGCTTATCTGCCCTTCATAGGTCTTCTTTGGACTTCTTTCAATGCATATGTTGTTTTGAGCATTTTTTTTTTTTTTTTGGAGTGGGCTGTTTGTTTTCTTATTTTGGGTTTTGAGAATCCTTTCTGTATGCTGGATACAAGTCATCAGATATATGCTTTAAACTTATTTTCTCCCGGTCTGCGGCTTGTTTTTTTTTTCATTCTGTTGACGGTATCTTTCAAATAACAACAGAAGCTTTAATTTGTATAAAGTCCAATGATCAATCTGTCCCCTTATGAATCATGCTTTTTGCTGTTGTAGCTAAGAGATTGTTGTCTAACCCAAGACCGCAGAGTGCTTCTAAAGCTTTTATAGTTTTCGGCTTTCCATTTAGGTCTGCGGTCCATTTGAAGTTAATTTTTGTCTATGGGGCCAGATAGGGGCTGAAGTTTGTGCTTCAGTTCGTTTGGTTTCGTTTTGGCACACATCTGTTTTGAACAAATGTTTGAGTGTTCTCACACCATTTGTGTAAAGGACGATCACACGATCACTTCTCCGCTGAACTGACTTTGCGCTTTGTCCAACGTAAGTTGCCTGTCTATGCGTGGGTCTCTATCTTGTTCCACTGATCACTACACTCTCTTGATTACAGTAGCCTTATAATAAGTCTTTAAATGAGATAGTGTGACTTCTCCAGTTGACTTCTTGTTTTCAAAGTCTTGCTGGGGGCGCCTGGGTGGCTCAGTTGGTTAAGTGTTCGACTCTTGATTTTGGCTCGGGTCATGATCTCATGGTTTGTGAGATCGAGCCCCGCATCAGGCTCTGCACTGAGCGTGTGGAGCCTGCTTGGGATCCTCTCTCTCTACCCCTCAACGGCTCGTGCGTACTCTCTTCCTTTCTCTCTCCCTCAAAATAAATAAATAAACATTAAACAAATTTAAGGTTGTTCTGTTTTTTCTAGGTTCTATACATCGTCAAGCGACTAGACTACGAGAGTCAGTTTTTCCATCTCTAGAGGAAATCTGCTGTAGTCTAAGTGTCGTGACATCGCATCTATACGTTGACTTGGGGAGAAAATGACATTTTTACAATATTGAGTCATTCTAATCCATGAACACGTTCCGTCTCTCCATTTATGAAGATGCATAATTTCTTTCGGCAATATTTTGTAATTTTCAGGGTAATAGGTCTTTTGTGTCTTTTGTCAGATTAACCCTTAAATGTGTCATGCTGTTTTGATACTATTATAAAATGAATTTTAAAGTCTTCATTTCTGATTATGTGGTGCTAGTATATAGGAATACAAATTGATTTATGGATACTGATCTTGTTTCTGCAAACTTGTTAAACTCATTTATTGGTTCTAGTAACTTTATTGTAGATTCATTGGATTTTCTGCATAGAAGATCATGTCATCTGTGAATACAGACAGTTTCACTTCTTCCTTTACAATCTAGATGTGATTTATGTATTTTCCTTGCCTGATTTCCCTGGCAAGAACCTCCAGTTCAATGCTTAATAAAAGTGATGAGAACAAACATCCTGTCTTGTTCCTGAACTTAGGGGAAGAAAACTGAGTCTTCCGTCATTAATATGATGTTAGTTTTAGGTGCTCCGTAGACGTCTTTTCCCATATGGAGAAAATTCCTTTCTATTTCTAGTTTGCTGAGTTTTTAATCAAGAATGGATGTAGATTTTTTTAACATAAAACCACTCTTGTATTCTTTAGATAAAAGCTCACTTGATCGTGCTGTGTTGTCCTTTTTATAATTGGGAAATACATCCCTTTAATATTCTGACAGTTTGTGTAGAATTTCCTAAACGTTTCATAGAATTCGCTAGTGAAGGCATCTGGGCCTAGAGTTTTCTTTGTGCAATGTCAATTTCTTTAATAGATATAGGGATATTCAGGCTATCTATTTCTTCGTGAGCAAACTTTGGAAGTTCATGTCTTTCCCAGAATTTGACTGTTTTAACTAAGTTGTCGAATTTATAGGTATGATGTGGTTCATAATATTCTCCTATTATCCTCTTAGTATCTGTAGAGTCTGTAGTGATGTCACCTTTCTCACTTTTAATTTTAGTAATTAGTATCTTCTCTCTTTTTTTCCTGATTAGTCTGCTTAGAGTTCTATCAGTTTTATTGATCTTCCCAGAGATGGCCTTTTGGTTTCATTTTTCCTTTCATTATTTTTCTCTTCTCTATTTCATTGATTTTCACTTTGGTCCTCTTTATTTCTTTTGCTTACTTTGGGTTGAATTTTCTCTTTTTCTGTTTTCTTAAGATGGAGCTGAGGTCACTGATTTGAGTTCTTTCTTCCTTTTTGATACGGGCGGTTCGTATATTTAAGGTGAAGCTTATCTCTGCTTTAGCATCAGCTCACAAATTCTGATCTGCTGTGCTTTCATTTTCCTTCAGTTTTAAATACTTCCTAATTTTAATTTGTTTTCCTCTTTGACTCATGGGAGTACAATAGAAGTTGTTTGGTTTCCGAATATTTGCGAATTGCCCAGATAGCTTTATATTACTGATTTCCATTATGGTAAGAGAACATAATTTGTGTAACTTGAATCCTTTTATATTTCAGGAGCAAGAATATGATTTATCTTGGTAAATGTTCTATGTGCCCTTCAGAAGAATGTTTATTCTGCTGTTGCTGAAATGCAGCCTTCTAAAAATTGTAATTAGGTCAAGTTGGCTAGTAATGTGGCTCAAATCCTCTGTATCTTTGCTGATTTTCTGTCTCCTTGCTCTATCAGTAGTTGAGAGAGGAATATTGGAATCTCTTCCCATAATTATGATTTAGTTCCCCCTTCAGTTCTATCACTTTTTGCTTCTTGTATTCTGAGGCTCTCAATATTTAAGATTGTTATGTCCTCTTGATCGACACCTTTACAATTATGAACTGGCTTTCTTTGTCTCTGCTAATATTCTTTCTTCTGAAATTTACTTTGATGGTACAGCTACTCCAGCCTTCTTTGGATTACCGTTATAGTGGTAAGTCTTTGACTACCCTTTTACTTATAACTTATTTGTGTCTTTAGATTTAAGGTGCATTTCTTGTATGCAATATTATAGTCTGATCTTGCTTTTTTTTAAGTTTATTCATTTAAGTAATCTCTACACCCATCATGGGGCTTGAACTCATAACTCTGAGATCAAGAGGCTCATGCTCTTCTGACTGAGCCAGCCAGCTACCCCTGGACCTTGATTATTTTATTCGATCTCAATCTCTGACCTTTAATTGGGATGTTTAGACAATTTACATTTAATGTGATTACTGATATGTTAGGTTTCTTTGTTTTCTGGGTTGTTTTTTTTTTTGTCCCATCTGTTCTTTGTTCTTTTTTCTTTTATTGCCTTATTTTAGATTGAGTAATTTTTATTATTACTTTTTATCTCCTTAGTTATGCCTCTCTGTTGTGTTATTTTAGTGATTGCTTCAGGGTTTATACTATAATCTTTAACTTATCAGAGTCTACCTTCAAGTGGTTGATGTCACTTCACCTACTATAGTGTAAGAACTTTAAAAAACATTTTTTTAAATGTTGTATTTATTTTTTGAGAGCGAGAGATAGTGTGAATGGAGGAGGGGCAGAGAGAGAGAGGGAAACACAGAATTCGAAGCAGGCTCCAGGCTCTGAGCTGTCAGCACAGAGGCCGATGCGGGGCTCAAACCCACGAACTATGAGATCGTGACCTGAGCCGAAGTCTGACGCTTAACGGACGAGCCACCCAGGCGCCCCTGGCATAAGAACTTTATAATAGTATTTCCTTCTCCCCCTTCCTGGCCTTTATACTAATGCCATACATTTATAACTATAAATGTTTATAACTATAACTATAGTTTACAACTATATTTGAACAATCATCTCTTTAAAAATTGAGGTGAAATTCACATAGCAAAACTTACCTTTTTTTTAAAAGTTTATTTATTTTGAGAGACTGAGAAAGTGGAGGAGGGTCAGAAAAAGATGGAAAGAGAGAGAATCCCTAGTCGGCTCTGCACTATGAGCACAGAGCCCAACGTGGAGCTTGAACCCATGAGATCATGACCTGAGCTAAAACCAAAGCCAGACACTGGGGTGCCTGGGTGGCTCAGTCGGTCAAGCGTCCGACCTCAGCTTAGGTCATGGTCTCACAGTTCATGGGTTCGAGCACCGCGTCGGGCTCTGTGTTGACAGCTCAGAGTCTGGAGCCTTCTTTGGATTCCGTGTCTCCCTCTCTGTCTCTGCCCCTCCCCCACTCTCACTGTGTTTTCTCTCTCTCTCTCTCAAAAATAAACATTAAAAAAAAGATGCTTAACCAACTGAGCCAGCCACCCAGGAGCCCCCCAAATTAACAATTTTAAAGTGAATAATTGTGATATTTAGTACATTCACAATGTTGTATAACCACCGCCTCTACTGAGTTCCGAAACATTTCCATCCCTCCAAAGTAAAATCCCACACTCATTAAGAAGTCACACCCCATTCTCCTTGGACCCTTGACAACCACTCACCTGCATTCTGTTTCTATGGGTTTACCTATTCTGGATATTTTGTATAAATGGGACCACTTAATGTGTGACCTTTGTGTCTGACTTCTTTCACTTAACATGTTTTCAAGGTTCATCCACATTCCTTCTTTTTAAAAAAAATTTGTTTAATGTTTACTTATTTTTGAGAGAAAGAGACAGAGCACGAGTGAGGGAGGGGCAGAGAGAGAAGGAGACACAGAATCTGAAGCTCGCTCCAGGCTCCGAGCCGTCAGCACAGAGCCCGACGTGGGTGTCGAACCCACAGACCGTGAGATCATGACCTGGGCCAAAGTCGGACGCTCGACCGACGGAGCCACCCAGGCGCCCCTACACTTCATTCCTTCTTATGATTGAATAACAACCTACTGTATGCACATACCACAATTTGTTTACCAACTCATTCACTGATGGACATTTGGGCTGTTTCCACTCTTTGGCTACTTGTGAATATTGTTGCTGTGCGCACTGATGTGCAAGGATTTAAGTACTTGTTTTCAATTCTTTGGGAGAATTGCTGGGTTGTATGGTCATTCTATGTTTAACTTTTTGAGGAACAGCCAAACTGTTTTCCACAGCAGCTGAATCACTTTATATTTTTACCAACAACGTACGAGGATTCCAATTTCTCCACATCCTTGCCTGTGTTCATTTCCTTTGTTTGTTTGAACCATAGTCATGTGAAAGTGTGTAAAGTGGTATTTCACTGTGGTGTTAGTTTGCATTTCTCTAATGACTACTAATGTTGAGCATCTTTTCATGTGCTTATTGGCCATTTGTATACCTTCTTTAAAGAAGTGTCTACGCAAGTCCTTTGCCCACTTTACAATTGGGTTGTTTGTTGTTGGAGTTGTAATGGTCTTTTATACAGTCTGGATACTATACCATTATTAGACATTGGACTTACGAATATTTTCTCCTACTCTTTAGATTGCCTCTTTACTATCTTCATAATTTCCTTTGATACGCAGAAGTTTTTAATTTTGATGAAGTCCAATTTACATATGTATTTATTTAGTTAGTTCATTGTGGTTTTGGTGTCACATCTAAGAATCCATTGCCAAACCCAAGGCCATGAAGATTAAGTCCTATGTTTTCTTTTCAGAGTTTTATAGTACCTTTGATCTTTAGGTTGTTGTTGATCCCTTCAAGTTAATTTTTGTATATGGTGTGAGGTAGGGGTCCGGCTTCATTCTTTTGCAGGTGGATATCCAGGTGTTCTCAGCACTTGTTAAAGAGAGTGTTCTTTCCTCACTGGATGGTCTTGGCAACCTTGTTGAAAACTCAGTTGGCCGTAGCTGTATAGGTTTATTTCTGGATTCTCCAATTTATTCCACTTGTCTATATGCCTATCTTCATGCCAGTACCATACAGTTTGTATTACTGTAGACTCGTAGTATGTTACGACACTGAGAAGTGTGAGTCCTTCAACCGTCGTTTTTCCTTTTCAAGATTGTCTTGGCTATTTGGGACCCCTGGCAATATCACATGAAAGTGAGGGCTGACTTTTCCATTTCTGTGAAAAAGGCTGCTGTAATTTGGATAGGGATTGTACTGAATCTGTAGATTACTTTGAGTAGTATTTCCATCTTAGTGACATTAAGACTTCCAATTCATGAACATGGAATATTGTTCCATGTATTTAGTTCTTCTTTTCAATTGTCTTTGGAAGAGATCTAAATTTGAGAAAATTCAATGTACTCGTGTAGGTACCATTTACAGTGTTCTTAGTTTCTTTACATAGATACATTTTCAGCTGGTATTATTTTTCCTTTGTGTGAAGGACTCTAACATTTCTTGTAGAGCAGGTGTGATGTTAATGAATTTTCCTGCTCTTGTGTGTTTAAAAATGTTGTTCATGTTTCCTTTACAAAGACATTTCACTGTGCACATATTTGCTGGAATTATATTTTAAAAGATTTTTTCTTTTATTTATTTATTTTTCTATTTTATTTTTTATTTTGTAAAATTTACATCCAAATTAGTTAGCATATAGTGAAGCAATGATTTCAGGAGTAGATTCCTTAGTGCCCCTTACCCATTTAGGCCATCCCTCCCTCCCACAACCCCTCCAGTAACCCTCAGTTTGTTCTCCATGTTTGAGTCTCTTCTGTTTTGTCCTCTTCTCTGTTTTTATATTATTTTTGTTTCCCTTCCCTTATGTTCATCTGTTTTGTCTCTTAAAGTCCTCATATGAGTGAAGTCATATGATTTTTGTCTTTCTCTGACTAATTTCACTTACAATAAAGATATTTTTCTTTTAAAGATAGAAATAGATTGACAGCTTTTCTTCTGGTGCCTTATTTATTTTTAATTTTTTAAAATGTGTATTTACTTTTGAGAGAGAGACAGAGAGAGAGAGAGAATGAGAGCGGCAAAGAGGTAGAGACAGAGGGAGACACAGAATCCAAAGCAGTCTTCAGGCTCCAAGCTGTCAGCACAGAGCCTGGCGTAGGGCTCGAACTCATGGAGTGTAAGACCATGACCTGAGCTGAAGTTGGACGCTTAACCAACTGAGCCGCCCAGATGCCCCTTTCCTGGTGCTTTAAAAAAACGCTGTTGCTTCACCTGCATTGTTCCTGACAAGAAATCTGTTGTCATCCTTATTTTCCTCCTTGATGTAATGTCTTTTTCCATAGCTACTTTTAAGATTTTCTCTTTGGGGTGCCTGGGTGGCTCAGTCAGTTAAGTGTCCAACTTCAGCTCAGGTCGTGATCTTGCATTTCATGGGTTTGAGCCCCCCCGTCAGGCTCTGTGCTGACAGCTCAGAGCCTGGAGCCTGCTTCGGATTCTGTGTCTCCCTCTCTGCCCCTCCCCCACTCGTATTCTCTCTCTCTCTCTCTCTCTCAAAAATAATTAAAACAAACAGAAAAGATTTTTTCTTTGTCACTGTTTTTTAGTAATTTATGACGAGCCTGGGTGTCATTTTCTTCATGCTTCTTGTGCTTGGAGTTTGTTGAGCTCTTGGATCTGTGGGTTTATAGCTTTCATCATTTTGGAAAAATCTGATCATTCATTCTTCAAATATTTTATCTGTTCCCTGCTTCCTGTCCTTCAGGGACTCGAATTACACATACATTAGGCTGATTGAAACTGACCCACAGCTCACTGATGCTCTTTACTGGGTGGGGGATTCCCTTTCCTCTGTGTGTTTCACTGTGGATAGTTTCTATCGCTATGTCTTCAAGTTCACGCGTCTTTTCTTTTGCAGTGCTGATTTTCTGTTGGGCTGTCTACGCTGCTTTTCATCTCGTGCATTGTAGTTTTCAATGAAGTCTGATTCGGGTCTCAATATCGCTACATTATTATTCGAACTTGTGACATACAGTCAGGACGCGTTTCTCTGTTAATTCTCCTGGTGGTTTCAGGTGGGGAGTAACACGAGCCTGTTGATTCATCTTGGTCAGAAGCAGAACTCTCTTTTTAATCCACGTGTCGGTAACCTCCTCCCTGCTGGGTGTGTGAGCCCACGCAAAGGTGGACAGAGTGAAATGTCAGCCCTCTTCTGACTACAAGTCCTCCTCATGGCCTCCCAAGGGATAACACAGCCGGCGGTGTCGTTGGGTCAGGGCAGCACGTATTACCTGGACAGAGGCCAGAAACAGCTGCCTCGTAAGCCCTGGTGTTCATTGTCCTAGTGATGCCGACACCGGGAGGACCCAGGACACCTGGGCAACAGTTCAGGTTGGTGTTCAGAATGCAGTTTTCCCCTAAATCGGACAGATAAGCCAGCAAGAAATGTCTGACGTGTGACAGGCCAGGACGGAGGGCAAGAAGCACTCTACCCAGGTGGGGGCAAAATAAAATAGCACCCAGTTGAGGTGTTTGTTGCAATTCCGGCTGCATGAAGGGGAGCCTGGAATCGTGGTGACCGTGGCCACGGCCATCACTACCCTGGTTCTCGAGAGCTACTAGGTTTGGGGCATTGCCTGTTGGCTCACACAGTGACCGGTGGGGTCACTTTATTCATCCCCGTTTGGGCCTGGTGGTTCTTGAGGCTAGTGCTCGTCCAGGGAGGGGGCACTCTCCCTTACCGTGTCCAGGCGCGGGATGGAGGGGTGACTCTGTGCTTGGAATAGGGAGCCAAAGGTGACGTCAACCACGTCTGTCTTCAAGCAGGGTCCCTGCCTGTAAAATGAGATGCTAGACAAGATGGCCTTGCCAGGAAGGGCCTGGGCACCGGCTCTCTGGGGTCCAGTCTGATGCCAGGGCTGTAATAAATCACTAGCAAAGTCGAGAAGCCCTGGATCCCTAACCAGTGGTGGTGCCAGCAGGTGTGTGCATGTGTGCACTTTGTGTGTGTGTGTGTGTGTGTGTGTGTGTGCCTGTGCATGGTGGTGACTCCCAGAGGTCTGAGTCCACGCCCGACACTGGGGTTACTGAGTCTCCCTGGCCTGCGCCTGTCACAAGGATGTGGCAGCCAGGGTGAAGCCGGGAGTTAATCTGGCTTTGATGCTGACCCGCTGAGCATCCAGGAAACTAGGGTCAGGACCTCCCAGTCTGGCTGTGGGTGAACCAGCGAGTGGGAATCTAGCAGACGTAGCCTGACCCGAAGCCCCTTGGAGGCTGCAGGGAGGGGGCCAGGGCTGCCCTGGGACCGGAGAGACCCTGCCCTGCGTCTTCCTGTTGAGACTCCCGGTTCTGAGCAAGGAGCAGAGGGCCTTCCTGTGTTGTTTACTTGGTGGGTGTTTCCTGGGCACCCACCTTGTGCCAGTGCTTTTTGGGGGCATGTGGGATGCAGCGTGGAGCAGAGAGGCCCAAATCCCTGCCCTCGTGAACCAGACAATACATGAAGTGGCCCCTGGGGTGGCTGGAGACAAGTTTAAGGCAGGGGAGGGAGGTCAGGGCTACTGGGAGAGGAGGTTGTGGTTGTAATTTCACCGAGGAAGTGACATTTCAGCAAAGACCAGAGGGAGGTGAGGGAAGGAGCTGGCAGATATTTGAGGGAAACGTGTTCAGGCGAAGGGAACGTCAGGTGCAAAGGGCCCGAGGCAGGAGACAGTCTGACTCAAGGAGCATCTAGGAGTCTGTGGGGCTGAAGGAGGGGGAGCCGAGCAGGTGACCCGGTCAAGCCCGGTAACGCTGGGCCGCAGTGTGAACATAAAGAGGCTTTGGAGGGTATCGGGCAGAAAAGTGACACGAGGAGGCGCTCATCGACCTCAAAGCACGTGACGGTTCACGGTGGCTTCGACCAGGAGGTGGTGGGAGGTGGTCAGCTTTGGGACACGGTTGGAAGGCAAGACCACAGGATGTGCCGACGGACGTGGGCTCTGAGAGAGAGGGGAGCCCAGAAAGATGGCAAGGATTTTGGTCTGAACAACCGGAAGGCTGGACTTGTTCCTCTGTGGGGGGTGGGGAGGCTGGCGGGGGCAGGCCTGGGGCGGGGAGAGGTCAGGAGAGGCCAGGCGCGTGTTTACCCGCAAGACACCTCCGGGCCGTCCCGGTGGCGACATCGGGTAGGGAGTTGGATCCAGGGTCCGAGGCTCAGGGGGCGTCCGGGCTGGGCCTACGTGGGGACGTCGGAGCGTCACTGGTGTTGAAGCTTTGACACGGGGCACATCTCCAGGGTGTCGGGGTCTAAGAGAGAAACGCGGAGAACGCCGGCACCTGAGAAGGACGAGAAGGAGCGGGCCGCAGGGAGCCACGCCTGAGGAGGTCAGAGCGCCGACCACCAGCCTGAGGGACGTGAGGTCCTTGGTGGCCGTTGGAGCCGCGGTGGGGGGAGGAGCACCGGAGAGGCTCACGGGAGAAGCGGGACCACTGGAGGAGGCCGGACAACTCTTTCGAGGGCCTTCGCTTTCAAAGAGCAGAGAAGGGGTTTTCTGCTGCAGGTCGGGTGGGGTCAGCAGAGGGATGATGGGAGAAACCCCAGGGTGCGGGCCGCTCAGGGGACAGGGCGCGACCTGGAGTGGAGGCGGGCACAGCTCAGGACAGGAAGGGGTGGCCAGCTGTCGCCCGGTCGCTGCTGCTTCCAGAGCTGGGAGGAAGGCCCCGCGCTGAGGGGCCGGGGTGCAGCCCCCTGGGCAGAGGAGCGGAGGGCCTCGGGTGGCCGTGGTCACGCCTGCGTCCCCCAGCCGCCTGGTGAGCCCTTCCCCCAGGCAGGCTGCAGCCATGGCGGGGGCACCAGGTTGGATTTCTCCAGACCAGAATCCCACGCAGAAGAGGGGCCGGAGCCGGGAGGGGAGGGTCGGGGTGCACGGGGAACACCGAACAAAGAACACCGAGCCGGGCGTGGACAGAGGGGAGGCCACAGGAGGTTCCGGGTGGGCTGGAGGGCCGTGGGGAGGAGATGGGGGGCAGTGGGCTTCCGGGCACGGACACAGGGCAACGATGCGTTCCGCGCTGTGCCCGTGGGTGGGAAAGGCTGAGCGGTCGCTGGAGTCACCTCTGCCTCAGCGTCCTCGTCTGTAAAATGGGAATAACCCCAGCACCGGCCTCACGGTATCGTTGAGGGTTAAAGTTCTCGGAACGCGGCCTGGTTAGCACGGTAAGCACTGGGGGGAAGCCTTCGCCTCGCCCGCACTGCTGGACCGGGGGTGGGGGGTGGCGAGGACGGAGGGAGCCAGGGCCGCAGGCCCGTCTCTGGGGGTGGGACGATCTCCGATCCCCCCCAGAAGTAGCACGGGAGCACGGTGAGCCTGAGGCCGCCGCGGGAAGGGAGGAGGGCGGGCGGGACCACCCGGCTGCTTCCCGCGGGGCGGGCCGGAGGGTGCCCGGGTGCTGCAGGCCGAGTCCTCCTTACTCCTGCAAGGCCATCCCCCAGAGGGCAGTGCAGGATCACCTCTCGGCCACACGCAGTCTCCCCACAGCTGGCTCTTTCCGGAATCCTTGCAAACAGGCCGACCTGCCAGGATCGGGTTTTACTCTCAATGCTCCTCTGTTTTTCTTCTCTGAATCGAGAGCGGTCACGGGCCGGGTGCTGCCCTCGGCCGCTCTGTGCGCGCTGTCTCACTGGGCCTCCCCAGCGGCAGTGGCTGTCATCTCCATTTCATACAGAAGGAAACCCGAGACCCGAGAGGTCAAGGAACTTGCCCAAGGCCACACAGCTTGGAAGAGAGGGGCTGCGGTTCAAACGGAGGAGGGTCCAGTGCTGGGGCCGGGCTCCGATCCCGCCAGCCAGCCGCGGGGCGCGGGGCTCTCGGACGGCGCAGAAAGGGTCCCTATGGTCCCCCTGCCATCCAGCCTGCGTCCTGCCTTACTTGGACTGGTCTCTAGAGGGGGCCCCGCTGCTCCTGCCCAACTGGACCTGGTCTGTCTGCACAGGGCCTGGGCGCTCAGTGGGCACTGCTGACCGCGATCAGGATTCATGCCTGGGGCGGGCGGACTGCACGCGTCTCCAGGAGAAAAGGCAGGAAGCAGGGAGCGAATCCTCGACCCCGCTTGCTTGTACCCCGACCTTTGCTTGCACGCCCCGCCCCGCGGCACTGCAGCCACTCGGGCGGGTTGCAGGCTGGAGTTGCAGTGACCCTGCCGTTGCACGCAGGTCTCACGGCAGGTGCGCACGGGGCTCTGTCCCGGATGGACGGCGAGAGGGCCCGTGTCCCCGGGCCGTGCCTCCACGATCCCCCAGGACCTGTCCTCTCCGGAGCTGTGGCACATCCCCTCCAACGCCCAACTCCCCACTGGGCCCTGCGCTGGGCGGGAGACGCGGAGCCGGCCGGGGAGACAGGGGGGCAGGCAGAGGTGGGGGCCTCCCTGAAGAAGCAGGAGAGAGGAGAGGGAGGGAAGGGAGGAGCAGAGGCCGCTGCAAGGACTGAGAGGGACGTAGAGACGGGCAAGGAGGAGACGAGGGCCTCGGGAGCCGGGCTCCCCAGTGGACTTGTGATTCACAGCGGGTATTAGTTGCTGGGAACGATTGCAGCTGCAAACCCTCTAAGCGCCAGCGAAGCGCCTCAGAGCAAACCCTACCTGTTGGGGGGACTCCGGGAACAAAGGCTCCGCGTAAACATCTCCCGAGGTGTGGAATCTCCGGGTGACTCAAGGACCTCACATCCAGACACCGGGGTTGTGAAAGCCGAGTGCCCCGGCAGGCTGCCGAGCGTCTCCTGTGCTGATGACAGCGGGAGGCCGACTTGCAGCGTGAGTCACGGGCAGCGGCACCCGGGAAAATACCCAGGTCACCCCAATTACAGCACCATCGATCGCTGCCATCGCCCTGTAACCCAACCCAGTGAAACCGGAGAAGACGCCGGCCGGGCCGGGCCGGGCCGGGCCGGGCCAGCAGGAGTCGGGCCCTCGGCGAAGTCGGCCTCCCTGGCAGCGGCCTCCGCGGTCATGCCAAGCCGCAGCCCTGTGTGGTCGAAGCAGAGGTATCGGCCCTGTTTCCCAGACACGGGGACCGAGGCCAGCAGGCCGGGGCCACTCCTGCGGCGCAAGCCCAGGGCAGAGAACCCAGACAGAGGAAGACTGCCTGGAAGAAGGAGTGGCCTGGGGGGCCACGGGCGGGAGACAGTCTCGCTCAGCACGTCCTGCCGTCCTGGCCACTGGGATGCTTTCGGCTCCTGGAGGCATCCATTCTGTGGATGGTGCCCGCACTTGCTGGATCTCAGCAGCCTCCACAGCGCCCCCCCGTCTGTAGAAACCAAGGCTGCGAGAGCTCGTCCCTGGCCGGGGTCACAAAGCTGGTGAGTGGCAGCACTGGGTTAAAACCTGCTGGACCCCAAGTCCACGCTCTTTCCATACTGACCTGCTGCCCGTCACCCTCCTGTGAAGATACTCAGACCCAGCGAAGGCCCCCCTGCCTCGTCTCCAAGGGGCTGTCGCAGAGCCGGGCGGGCACACGGGTGCCCGCACACGCGGCCATGCCCTGCAGCCACGACGTGCACCGAGGCGTCGCGGCGGAGCCTTCGCACCGCCCCCTGCCGCCGCTGACATTCCGGCCCGGCCTCGGCGGAGCGGGGAGGCCGGCTACCGCGGCCCACCCACGAGCCGGTAGCTCACCAGGCTCTTAATCAGTAAGATATGTTTCTGGAATAAAAACCGCATCAGCATTTTTATTTTCAAGTTCAGACAAGGTGGCTTTTTTTTTTTTTTTTTCCCTTCCCAATTTTCCCTTCACATGGGCGAGGCTAATCCTCTTGCCTTGACTGACAGGTCTCTAGACGGAGCCATACACGTAAAGAAGCAAACAGTCAATGACAACAGCACAGGGGAGACTTTTCTTCCTCGAGTCTTTCGGATTTCGGTAAGTCCACAACCCATAATTACCAATGCAAAATGTTTAAAAAGTGATACCAGGCCTGTGGCTGGGCCGTCCAGGCAGACACGTGGCAGGCGTTGCAGGATGGCTCTTGCCTCTCCCTTGTTTATTATCGTACAGGTTCTTGCCTTTCTTCCTGAAGATCTGCCCTGGGGGGTGGGATGGTCCACGGGTAGACGGGCTCCCCCTCCTGGGACCAGGGAGGGGCAAAGCTCCAAGGAAGAGGGGTGAGGAAGCAGGGCGAGGGGCCTTCGGGGAAGGCTCAGGTATGAGCCAGAGCTCCGGGAGAAACCACCTAAATCCAGGGAAATGCCTCTGTTTCAAGAGTGGGGAGGCTTTCCCATAGCCACAGAGTAAACTCAGACCAAGTCTCTGCTCCTGGAATTGAAGTGACCTCTTGTTATAAAAGGGGGGTAGAGGTGGGGGCAAATCCAATGCAGCGACTTTGTTGGGAAGGTCGCCAAGAAGTAACATTTAAGCCGAGCCCCAAAGGCCAAATGAGGATCAGCCTGGTGAGGAAGGGGCGAGAAAGTTACAGGGAGAACTAGGAGCAAGGCGGATCCCCGGGAGACAACAGTGCGTTCAGGTGAGACTCGGTGGGGCCCTCTGGCATTCTCAACAGGGCAACTCTTCATGGTGGGGCCTGGTCCAGGCACTGCTGCATATTTGACAACCGGCCCCTGGCCCACTGAATGTCGTGGTATCCCAGAGGTGGGGGACTGTGACAACTCACACTTCCACACATTCCCAAATGCCCCCTGGTGGGGGCAGGGGGTACTGCCGCCAGAGAGGGACAGGTAGAAATCAGATGTGTGTGGGCTCCAGTGTGGGGGGTTGGGGCACAGAGTGGAGAAGGGCGGGAGTTAGAGATAAGGCTGTCAGGGACAGGTGCCACCTGGGTCCAGTTGCCTTGAATGTCTTACTGGGGAGTCAGCCCCTGAGGAAGTTCGGGTAGGGGAAGGACATGACAAACCTGTGCTCTAGAAAGGTCACTGGCTGCTACGTAGGGCATGATTTAGAGGGTGTTAAGATTGAAAGTAGAGGCTTGGGATTTTCTTTGTGGAAGGATTAATCACGAATTCAATTTCTTTAACAGATATAGGGCTATCTGGATTTTCTATTTCTTTTTGTGTCCATTTTGAAAATTCATGTCTTTCACAGAAATAATTCAAGTTTTAAAATTTGTTTTGGCATAAAGTTGTTCACATTCCCGTCATTTTCCTTTTAATGTCTGTAGGATTTGTAGTGATGCCCCATCCTTCATTACTGATGATTTGTGGGTTTTTTCTCTTAAGCAGTCTCTCTGGGGATTCATCAACATTAGTGATCTTTCCGAAGAACAGCTCTTAGTTTTATTGATTTTCTCTACTGATCACCCATTTTTTAAGAGAGGGGGTGGGGCGGGGGCAGACAGAGAGAGGGACAGAGAGAATCCTAAGCAGGCTCTGCACTGTCAGTGTGGAGCCTGACGCAGGGCTCAAACTCACAAACTGTGAGATCGTGACCTGAGCCGAAGTCAGATGCTCAACCGACTGAGCCACCCAGGTGCCCCCCTCACCCATTTTCTATTTCATTGCCTCCTGCTTTTAGCGGTACAGTTTATGTCCTTCTTCTTAGTGTTTCGTGTGTTCTTTCTCTAGCTTGTGGTGGGATCTTTGTTGATTTTAAATTGCTCTCCTAACAAGGCGTTTTAAAGCCCTACATTTCCATCAAACATCTGCTTCATGGCATTTCAAGTATTTTCATATACTGTATTTTCCTCACTATTCAGATAAACCTTTTAAATTTGTTTCATAATTTCCTTTTTCATCCACAGGTCATTTAGAAGTGTTCTTTTTAACTTCCAAATATTCAGATATTTTCCGGGTACCTTTTTGTTATAGATTTTCATTTAATTCTGTGATAGCCAGCATTTGATTCTGTATACAGAATTCTACATATTCTGTATGATTTCAAGCATAAAAATATTTGGATAGAATTCTGCCAGTGAAAATGAAAGGAGATGCAGAAGAAAAAGTCAGAACATAATTTCCAAGCACTTAAAAAAAAAGCACTTTGAAGATGGATTATGGTGGGGACCACAGTCTTCTATGTTTCAAGTCTACTGCAGTCATTGGAAGGAGTGATGTAATATTTTAAAGTAGCTCTTCTATTTGTGGCAAATTATATTATTTCCAATGACTGAAGACTTAAGATGAAAAACTTGGGTATCAACTTGAAATGTTGGCATAATTTTTTTTCAAAGTTTTTTTTAGGGAGATGTGAACAGAAAGTTGGAAGACAACGGGGCTAAATAATGAACGAAAGGGAACTGGGAACTGGAGGTTTTCTTTTCCTTAAAGATGGGTGCAACTCGAACCTGTTGGAAAGGGCGCAGGAGCGAGGAGGCACCTGTGCAGCAGCAGAAGGCACCTGCACACGGGGGCGGGGCCAGGCTGGAACGGCAAGTCAGTGTCAGCAGAGCACAGGTGTGTGAAAGGCACATGCACTGGGTTGGCCATTTCGAGACAGCAGTGCCCTGCTCTTCCTAAAGGTGTCAGATTCACCTTCCTCCCCCCAGACCCTGTTCTGGGTCGGTGGTCCAGCACACGAAGCAATCTAGGGCGTGGCTGCATGACCCACGGCCGCGAGTGCTGGAAGGTGCAGATTAAGGTGGACCCAAGTTCTCGGAAGGCTTCCTGGAGGAGGACAGCGTTATGGCAGAGCCTGAAGCAACGAGCAGGATTTAGGAGAACAGGGAGAGGACGGACTGGCATGGATCCCGTGGAAGGAGGCAAGGCAGGGCTGGAGCCTGGGTCTGCCCTCTGCTGCCAGAGCGCCAGTCTCTTTGGGTTCCACCCCGCCCACCCCACCCTGCAGGTGTCCCAGCAGAACAGCTGCCTGGCTAAGCATCTTGTAAGAGCCAGTCCCCTTACGCACACCAGAGGGTTAATCCTCACCTTGATTCTTGCTCGACAGACAAGAGGCAGACCCTGGGGCTCCGAGATGCACGGTAGCGTGCCCAGCTCACGGCACTGGGAACGGGACCTCGGTTCGCGCCTTCCCGCTCTGCCAGGCTGGCTCTTGCCCGGCCTCTGTCTTTGCCTCGTCCAACACGGCTGCGGCCTCCAGAGGGAGAATCTAGTGCTGGGGGCTCCCCGCCGTCTCAGGCCACGGCCCAAACTCCTCCCGCGGGCACGCGAGGTCTCCCCAGCAGGTGACCTCTCGAGCAGCGGCAGGCTCCCAGAGGCGGCTCTTCTCTCTTGGCCCCAGGCTGATGCACGCACCGGCTCCCCGCCCGGAACACCCTTCCAGCCCGTCCCGACCCGCGAGAGCTGCTGCTGGGAGTCTGGTACCCTCCGGCTCCTGGGGCTGTGGCTCCTTTGGTTACGTCTTCCTCCCCACATCACACTGGGAGCTGACTGAGGGCAGCGGTGAGCTCACGCTAGACTCAGCCTCCAGCTGAGACGGAGCGCCGCGTGCCCGCATTCGCCTGCTAGGGCCGCCACAGACCGGTTTAAACGCCAGAAGTCCACCCTCTCGCACGTTTGGAGGCCAGAAGACGGAGATCGAGGCGCCAGCGGCTGGTTTCCTCTGAGGCCTCTCTCCTTGGCTCGCAGGTGGCCACCCTCTGGCTGTGCTGATTTTCACGCGGGTGTCCCTCTGTGCACGCGTGCCCCTGGTGTCCGCGTCCCAGTTGCCTCTTACAGAGACACCAGCCAGATTGGGTTAGGGGCCACCCGAACAGCCTCATTGCGATGCCGTCACCTATCTGTAGATCCCAGACCAATCTGTAGACCCCCAATCTCAGAATGTGACCAATACGGTCACATTCTGAGGTCCCGGGGGGGTAGGGAGTTGACAGATGAGTGTGGGCAGAGAGACAGGATGCAGTCCTGACGTGGACAGTAAGTGCAGGCCACACAGGGGACATCAGGCAGACACAGTCCCCGCGCTCGCCGGCCTGCTGACGCGCTGTGGTCGCGGGCAGAGAAGCTGGGGCAGTCCTGCCAGCTGAGAGTCCCCTTCCCTGAGGCCCCAGCTGCCGCCGCTCCTCTCTTCACCCTCCTCCTCTGGTCGGTGCTCCATCACAAGGCAGGCACTCGCACATCCACCGCCTCCCAGATGCACAGGCCCCTGGAAGGTGTGTGGTTCATCTCACGTGCCAACTTGACCGGGAGGCGGGGCCCCAGACATTTGTCCAAACATGACGCCGGGTGTGGCTGGAAGGGTGATTCTGGATGAGATTCAGTTTGAATCAGTGGTCTGAGGAAAGCAGATGGCTCCCCCAACCTGATTGGCCCCATCCGTTCGGCTCAAGGCCTGAATCGAACAAAAAGGCCGACCTCCCTTGAGAAAGGGGGGTGGGCTTCCTGCCCGACTGCCTTGAGCTGGGACGTCCGTTTTCTCCTGCTTTTGGACTCGCACTGAAACACTGGCTCTTCCTGGGGTTGGAAGGCCTCTGGCCCCGGACTGGAGTGACAGCATCGGTGCTCCTGGGTCTCCCCCCCTTGCCGACTGTGGGCCTTGAGACTTGTCAGCTTCCAAAATCACATGTGCCAATTTCTCAGAATGAATCTCTGTCTGCCTGTACATACACCATGGGTTCTGTTCCTCTGGGAACCCTAATACAAAGGTCCTGTGCCACCCCTCCTTGGTGAGCTCCGAGGGCCTTCACCTGCTGCTTCCTCCTGGCTCCCGGGAGGGTGAGCTGCTCCATGGACCAGTCAGCCCCTGCGACAGGGCCAGGTCACGTGCACATTTGAGCCAAAGCCCTCCAAAGCTCCCTTTCCTGCTCCTGTGACTACAATAGGGGGACGTTCTGATCCCACCTGCCTAGGCCCCTGGTCTGACTAAAAAACAGAAAGAAAGTCTAGGCCTTCCCTCCGAATGATGTCCTTTCCCAGGCAGGGAGTAGGATGTCACAGAGCCCCTGAGAAGGTGCTCTGAGGCTCCACACTCCACTCTCCCCTCTCCTGCCCCCTACCTTCTCTTTCTTTCTCTAACTGACCTAGCTCCCGCCTGTTGTTTTTAAAGTAGGCTTCAAGCCCAGTGCAGAGCCCAACGTGGGGCTTGAACTCAAGACCTGTGAGATGTAGATCTGAGCGGAGGTCAAGAGTTAGATGCTTAACCGACTGAGCCGCCCAGGAGCCCCCTGCCTGCTGCCTTCACTCCTGTTCCCAGACACGCTCAGCTCTGGAGTCTGGTGACAGGTTGGCTCCCTCAAGTCTGACCCCTGGCACTTTCTCGGGGCAACACACTGCATGAATCCTCAGGCTTTCTCACCCTTTGGACACTCAAGCCAAAAAACACCTGCCCAAACAGCCCTCAGCCTGAATCAGGAGGGGCTGGTAACACTAGAGGGTGAGACTAAATCCCTGTCCTCCCAGCAACACCATGCAAGGCTGGACGGCCACACCCATGTTGTGGCAGATCCTGTTAACTGTCCCCACGACCTGATCTCCCTCCTTCCTGTGGTCAGGGACAACTTGCACTCTGGGTGGGCACATGGCCACCCAACTGGGGGCTACACGGTCCAGTTTCACTCAGGAATCGATGTGGCCATGGGGCTGAATTCTTGCCAGTAGAACATGAGTAAAAGAGAGGCGTGTCAAGCCCAAACCCCTTCCCTCAAAGGAAACTGCTTGCCCCTCACTCTCTGTCCTTCTAGCCAAAGGCAGGAACACAGGCACAATAGGCCACCGACTTCAACTGTGCACAAGGGTCAACACTGGAGATGGCAAAACAGCAAGACAGCAAGGAGCCAAACTCCTGCCGAACCTGAGGGCACCCGGTGCCCAGCCCGGCTTACTGGTCTACCTCTCCGAACAGACCAGAGGCTACTGCGTGAACAGAAGTAAAGCCTCACTCTTGTTGGGCCACGGTATCTTGGGTTCTTTTTGGATAGCGGCTCACCCTGCACCCCGGTGAGAATCTTGGTTAAGCGTGAACTGGAAAACACATACAGAAAAAGACACAAAACGTACGCGTCCAGTTCAAGGCATTATCGCAAACTGAACACACCCCCGTGACCACCGGCAACCTCCTCCCCGAAGAGAACCACCATCCTCACTTCTATAGTTTAATCTGCTCGTGAACTTCACAGAAATAGTCCTGCAGCCATCATTTGCCTGTAGCTTCTTCCACGCGACGTTGTGAACCTCCTCCCTGTTGAGCGTGGCTGCAGCTCACTGCCATATGGCCCTACACGCCGTGAACGTATCACAACTTACTCAGCCATGGCACTGTTGATGGCTCGGGTTGCTTCCATTTCCCGGCGATCACAAACCTAACGCTGCTCTGGGTATTTCCAGCTCATCTGTCTTTGGGTTCACCTATCCATATACTTCTGTTTGTGTGAACCTTGTAGCGGAAATGCCGGGTCATGTGATACGCTTGCTCATCTTCAAGTTTGGCAGAAAATGCCAAATTGTTTCCCAACGTGCTTATAGGGTTGTGCCAATTTACACTTCCACCAGCAGTGTTTGCCTGCTCCACATCCTCACCAACAAACACGTGGCGTTGCTGGTCTTGTTTTTAGCTCTTCCGGTGGGTAGTGGTGGTATTTCGTCGTGGTTTCAATTTGCATTTCCTTGATCACTAGTGAGGTTACATACCTTGGCATGTGTCTACTGGTGAGATGGAGATCTTCTGTGCAGTGCTTGTTCAAGTCTTGTGCCCATTTTTGACAACTTTTTAATTGCTACGTAGTTCTCAATCTATTTGGGATGTGAGCCCTTTGTCACTTGTATGTTTCAAGTATCTTCTGTTGCCTTTTCACCAATTGTGACTTAATTTTTTAAAAAGCCCATTTTTAACAGCTTATGTATGCAATGTAGTTAAGAAATCTTACCCCATCTGTTGTGAGACTCTATTTTCTAGAAGTTTTCACATTTTGTTTAAAAAAAAGTTGTTAATATTTATTATTTAGTTTTGAGAGAGAGACAGAGTGTGAGTGGGGGAGGGTTAGAGAGAGAAGGAGACACAGAATCTGAAGCAGGCTCCAGGCTCCGGGCTGTCAGCACAGAGTCTGATGCGGGGCCCAAACTCAAGAACCATGAGACTGTGACCTGAGCTGAAGTCAGATGCTTAACTGACTGAGCCACCCAAGCGCCCTGGGAATTGATATTTTTATATGGTACAAGGCAAGAGGTAAGTTTCCTTAACCCTCTACAGTTATTCAGTGGCCTGTGCAGGATTTGTTGAGATCACCCTCTCCCCATTCTCTGCAATGCCATTTGAGAAAAAAAGGTATCAAATGTCCACAGATGAGAATCTGTTTTTTGGACTCTATTCTGCTTCTTCGTTCTATTTACCAAGTGCCAATACAATCCTATTTTAACTAACCTTGCTTTTCAGTCTTGATATTCATCTTGTTCTTTCAGAGTGTCTTGGCTATTCTTGGCTTTTTGCATTTCCTCGTACATTTTACAATTTACTTAAAGATTTTATTTTCTAAATCTTTGTTGCTGGTATACAGAAATTCAATGAACCTTTGTATATTTACTTTGTGTTCAGCAACCTTGCTATATTCACTCATTCTAACATTTTATGCATAGATCTTTTCTTCACAAGCTACACGAACTATCCTGTTGTCTGCTTGAGGTCTTCTTTCCCAGTTACTGCCCTTCTCTCTCTCTTTTTTGATGTATCTCATTGGCTATTTCACCTTTCCAATATACGGGCGAAAATAAGTGATGAATTGGATTAACCTTGCCTTATTCTTCAGTGTCAAAAGGAAAAGTTTCAACATTTCTTCATAATGTTCTCTATTTGCTGTAGGAGTTTTTGTAGATATTCTTTATCACTATAAGGAATTTCCTTCCTATTCCCAATTTGCTGTTTTTACTAATATCGTGATTAGATGTTGAATTTTGAATGTAACTTACTTTTTCTGCATGAATTGATCATGATTTTAATCAATGCAGTGATGTTTATTGACATTAAAAAAAATGTTACACCGATCTTTCATTCCTAAAATAGTTATTAATGTGGGTAGGCTCTCTGGATCTGTGCTCATGCAGAGGATTGGACTTCACTTTTCCTTTCTTCTAATAAACTTTGCAGGTGTTGATACCAAGGTTGTGCTGCCCTCACAGAGTGAACTGTTTCGTGTTCCCTCTTTTTCTGGAAAAGTTTGTGTGTGATTGGTGGTATTTCTTC
The DNA here is from genome assembly GCF_022079265.1 of Lynx rufus. NCBI lineage: Eukaryota > Metazoa > Chordata > Mammalia > Carnivora > Felidae > Lynx > Lynx rufus. The sequence continues at coordinate 138,136,378 of NW_025814889.1, read as the reverse complement.
CTAAAATGTTGGTAGAATTTGTTGCTGAAGCTATCTAAGTGTGAGTTTCCTCTGTGGAAGTTTTAAAGATTAAACATTTAAAATATGATACTTTTATAAGATAAATTTTAATTTGGGGCACCTGGTTGGCTCAGTCGGTTAAACATCCGACTCTTGATTTTGGCTCAGGTCAGGTCATGATCTCATGGGGAGATCCAGCCCCGCGCTGTGAGTGTGGAGCCTGCTTGGGATTCTCTCTCCCCTCTCTCTCTGACCCTCCCGTGGCTCATGCATGCTCACTCTTTCACAAAATAAATATTAAAAAAAATTATATTTTTTTCATTTTGTTTAGCTTTTTTACAAAACTGATTTGTCCATGTCATATGTAAGTTCAGATTTATTAGCATAAAACATTTACAATATTCTTTTAGGGACTTTTAATGTCCAGAATATCTGTAGTGATAATATTTTTCTCGGTGCTCGTTCTTCTTCATTGATACAGCTTTATTAGTTTAATTCATTTTGAAAAAAAATTTTTAAATGTTCATTTTTGAGAGACAGAGTGCGAGCGGGGGAGGGGCAGAGAGAGACACAGAGAATCCGAAGCAGGCACCAGGCTCCAGACTCCGAGCTGTCAGCACAGAGCCCAATGCGGGGCTCGAACTCATGAACCACGAGATCATGACCTGAGCCAAAGTCGGACGCTTAACCGACTGAGCCACCCAGGCACCCCAATGCATTTTTTTAAGAATCAATTTTTGGCTTTATCTTTTTTGTATGTTTATTTTTTTATTTTTTAAATTACTGCAGTTATTTCCCGTTTAATTATGTTCTGTCTCATATTACTTTTTTTTCCCCCGTCAACTGTGGGTTTAAGTTATGTTCATACTACTTAAGGATGTTTAGGTGACTCATTTTCTGATGCGTTTTCTCACATGTGCACTTAAGGTAATAAATCTCTAAGAAGAGCTTTAACTGCACTCCACAAACTTTGTATGATTTTCATTAATGTTCACTTAAAAATATTTTCTAATTTTCATCTCTTGGTTTTAACTTTTAGGTATTTGAGAAATAGGTTAATTCTTAAAGTTGTGGGCATTTTCTAGTTATTTGATATGTAGCTTAACTGTTTTAGGGTCAGAACATACTATGTATGATTTTAATCCTTTGAAATTTGTTGAGATCTAATGCACAGCAAAATGACAAATACGGTAAGTGGGCCCACATATACTTTAAAAGTGTGTGTATTCTGCAGTTGTTGGGTGCGATGTTCCATAGACATCCAAGAGGGTCAGCCCTAATTGCATTGATCAAAACAATATTCTTATGGGTTGTTTTTGTCTACTTATTTTATCACTCACTGAGACAGAACAGACCACTGCATGCTGGCCATATGATGACTCCAATCTGCAGACTGGGGCGAGAACACCCCCACGTGGTGGTGGTCAGTAGACACTGGCTGGGAGTAGATGGTGGCAGCTGCAGAGAGAGAGGGGGAGGAGAAGGGACAGGCAGGCAGGGAGGGAGACAGATGCAATCACCACTTAGTTGACTGAAGGAAAGAATCACCTAAGTGAGATGGTGTTCATGTTAATTTTCTCTTGCTCCTGCCTCCTTGGTGGTATTTCAAGCCTAAGGTTTAGTTCTGAGTTTCAAATGTCTAACCCAAAACTAAAACGCTAATTCTCTTTCTTCTTAGGCTGTAAATAGGGACACTCGACCTTTTTACTGTCCTGTATGTCTCTTACCCCATCTTCTGTATTTTCCATCATTTTGTCTCTTAATGGTTCATTTTGGGTATTTTTGATTGGTTGGTCTTCCATTTGCAATTTCTATCTTTCGTGGTTAAAATCAACTACTGATTTCTTAGTTTTGGTTGTATTTTTTTCAGTTGATGAATTTTCATTTGATTTCTTTTCATAGTGTGTCCTGCTTTTGCTGATATGTTCAAAGTCAATCCTCAATGGTCTCTTTTGTCTCTTTAAACATAATGAACAAGGTTGTTTTAAATTTCTGTTTGAGGACTCTGTTATCTGGAGCCCTTCTGTGTTCATTTCTGTTAGTTACTAATGGTTTTTCCTAATTTCTCATTTCTATTAGTTACTAATGGTTTCTCCTAATCATATCATGTTGTCTTGTCGCCTCATGTTTATTTTTGATTGAGTGCTAGAGAACATATATGGAAAATTACACAAATAACTTGAGACTTATGGTGGTATCTTTTCCCAGAGAGGATTCACCTGGGATGGCAGTAATTAATCCAGGATGTCTGATGGCACAGCATACCAGGTCTCTCAGATTCAGTTTCTGGAGCTGAAAATATTTGAAACTGAGTGCAGTCTCTCAACCATTTACTCTTCCGATGTAGCCCTTTGGGGTCCCATCTAAAGAAAGAGAGGTCTACCAGGCAATAGTCCCCATGGCCTGGGCTCCTCAAGGCTGTGATAAGCACCATGAGCCACTCTGCCTCTCTGCTTCCCCCTCTGAAATGACAAATATCTACAGAGGAAAAAGTGGCCCAAACACCAGACTAATCTCCCAGCCGCTGTCTATTCCTGGATCCCGGCCCCATAATTTTTCACTGTATCTGGTTAGCTGCCTGGCACCTTCGAATAGTGGTTTAAACATATTTTGGCCTATTTTTTAGTTGTCTTCAGGAAGGCTGGTCAGAACCACCATGGATTTGGAAGTGCCCTCTTTCCTGACATAAATAATTCTCCAAGAAAACTTTCTTTAGCCCCTTACCTTCCTTCTGAGACATCCCATCGTATGCACCCTAAAACGCAAATAAAGCTCTATGCACCAAGATGTTCACAACAGCATTTATAGTGATGAGAAAAAGAATACAAAATGTTCTAATAATAAGACAATGGTTAAGTCCACTATGGAACATTCTGATGATACAGCCACTGAAATTCTTTTCATGAGGGCTTTTTAACATATGGAAATATCTTAAGCTATCATGTTAAGTGTTGGCTTACATGGAGGCTGAAAATGTGGGCTACATTTTGTAGTAGGCCCTCTTCTCCATCCACACTCCTGTCCCCAGACAATCTCATTTACTCTATGGCCTCAAATATGTTTACATGACTCCAAACACGGATTTCCAGCACTGACCTGCCTTCTGAGCTCTAGTCTTGTATACTCAATTACTTCTTTAAAGTCCTCTCCATTGGGAGGTCTCAAAAGCATTCAAACTTAGTTTGCCCCAAAGAGAATCTTGGTTCTCTCTGCTCCGAACAAAACCCACATCAGAACTATTCTCCACGTCACACTTTTCCACTTCGGTGAACATACGATCATCTACCCAGCTGCTCAACAAAGCTTTAAAGAGTGATTCTTGCTTCCTTCGTTTAGCCCATCCTCAACAATCCACCCACAGACCCTATGAATTCCATTTCCAACACACAGACCAAACGCAAGCCCGTCTCTCCACAGCCACTGACCCGCACGTGTCTAAGTCGCCATCATCAGTAGCCCCAGGAATTATGTCTCAGCTTCTGCTTTTTTCCACTGCAATTTTTTCCACGTGGCAGCAAGAGCGGTCACTGAAACACGTGAAGTGGGTCTTCCCATTCCTCTGCTGAATGCCACTTCCCAATGTACTTCACGCAAGACTCACATCCCCCCATGGCTTCGGAGGCCTTGCGCGGTCGGACTCCTGCTTACCCCTGTGACCTAGTCACTCTCATGCCGCTGCTCTCTGGTCACCAGGCGCTGGCCCCATTAGCCACCCTCCTGGCCGCTGCCCACGTGAAGCTTGCCATCTCGGGGCCTCGGTGGCTTGTCGCTGTCTTGTGAATGCTCTGCCCCAGCTCTCAGAAAGGGGCCGTCTCAGAAAGGACACCCCATTTGCCATCTGTATCACCGTTTTCTTCACAGCACTCGCTGCAGTACGTGCTGCTCTCGTTCTTGTTTCATCGATCTGTTTCCTTGCTAATCTCCTGCCATTCTCATCAGAACAGAAGCTTCACAAGTGCATGGACCATGTCTGCCTTCGTTATTGCTGTGCCCCCAGGAAACTTAGGCTTAACTTAGGTTAAGCAACTTGCTCAGGACCACACAGCTGGCAGTATGTGGAGCTGAGATCTAACCTAGGGTTTTTCTAACTGCAAAGCCCATGTTCTTCCCATGGAGCGCCCCTTGCTCTACGTCCTGAGCCACGATCCAGGCAGTTCCGCTATGTTTATTTTCCATGCTTCCGGGAAAGAAGCTGTATTTTCTTCCTCACTCCTTCTCCTCTAATTAACTACAGCGATTAATCATTTAAGCATTTGCTGTCTGCAACTCAACTTCCTCATCCACGAAATGGGATCAGTACCAGCACATACCGTATCACTGCCAGGAAGATTATATTACTAATATTTTCAAAGTGCCGAGAGCATTCCCTGGTACACAGAAGGCATTGTGCAAGTATCTGCTGAAGAAATGAAATACCTTTGTGAGCACCCACTGTGCATCCAGCACTGTGCAGACGGGGGCAGGAGAAACGGTGCCGTTTCTGTGCGTCCACCAGATATGCTCACGGTGAGGGTGTGAAGGGCCTGTCGATGCACGTCACAGCAGTAAGAGAAACGGGCAGTAACGAATGCTTACCACGCGGTGCATTCATTAATTTCTACCCTTGGACACTCCTATGGGTCAGCGGTATCATGAGCCCCACGAGTGGTGAGGAAATGAAGGCACGGAGCTTACAGGGTGTGCCCAGAGTCACACAGGAGAGAGGCGGGGGACCTGCCACCCTTGTGCTCACTTCAGTCTGTGCCTTTCAACCACCGCGCTTCACACGGTGGCGGAAACAATTACACCCGTGCTATAAAACATCACGCAAACTCTCGCTCAACTGATGTAAAATAAGCACGACACAGCTGTGTGTAAATGGAGGACGTATATTATGTTGTTTAAACAACCACCACAACAACAACAAAACCCGCACTTAACCTAGTATTTCCAACTTAAGGTTTTAATTGAAACAGTGATCAATTAATGAAACCTCCAAGAAGTCATTTCCACTGGCACAACTGTCTCTGGTTGTGATGAGGGAACCATAACCACTACATTTATAGGAAAAACGTACCTTTAAAATTCATGTATGTTAGGGGGCGCCTGGGTGGCTCAGTCGGTTAAAATTCATGTATGTTATACAAGCTAAATCAAATTTATACTGTGAAATATCACCTAAATAAGATCTAACTGAAAAAAATCAAAATAAGTATATTGAAAAAATCTGTAAGGAAGAGAAAAACATATTATATCATATAACTCAAGGGGGAAAAAGTGAATTTGGAAAACAAGGATTTTTCATATATGGGCCTTTGTGGCTGAAACAATCAGGACCTTGGACAGCACCAAAAAAGTGCTCCTTTCCTGTCCCCACGCCCACCCCCTCCCCCCACCCCCAGACTGGACTGGATTTGTATTAGATTTTAAACGTTAGGATTCTTTTGTATTAGATTTCAAATGTTAGGTTAAATGTCAACTTCTCTGCATTTTACAGTTCTGTCTTAATTTTAATGACTCTCATGTAGAAACTGGTTCCTTTACGTGCAGAACTTACTGATGAGGAACATGTATTTTACAGTCTTTCTCCTGCAGAGACTGGCGTTTCTATCACAACGTCTTTGTTCATTCATTCAGGGATGGAAATAGAAAGACAGTAATGACATTTGAATGACATTCAGATCCCAGGTATGGTGAAAAGAGCAGGAAATTGATGCCTTCAGTAGATACTGGGCACAAGATACACACACATAAGATGTTGATTTTTGATTTAAAATCTACTAATGGGCAGCCCAAATGACCCCAATCAATTCTCTTTATCCTGTTTTGCAACATGGGCATCTTTTAGCAGTTTCCAAAGCTCTGCGGCTAGATTCACAGGTTCCTGACCAAAAATGTGTCTCAGTATTAGTTTCCCAAACAACTCATAAGCAAACCTACAAGATGTATTAAGGTGGAGAAATACAAATTCTTATATTACTAAAATTGTGAAAAAATTGTATTTTTGAAATATCAGCGTCCATTGTGAACGAGTTGAACGAAACCCTTCTGCAAATACCTAGACTCCGTATCAAGCAGAAAAGCCTTCCCCTACTAGCTTTTATAATGAAACAGGCTGAAAAATGCAAGTGCTTTGCTGGTTTGCTCTTGGAAGCAGTAACGTGGTCGCCAAACTTGCTGTGGCCGTTCTGTCCCTTTACAAATGTTGTAAGGCTGGCCTGCCTTCCTTTCTTCTTCTTCTAAATGACTGATGGAGGTGGTGATTTAATCCCCTGCAGCATGTACAACGAGGCTCTCAGAATCGCCAAGCCCTTGGGTAGAGGGCAGGGGAGCTGTTGGCTGTGCGGGAGGATTAACCGTCCAGGGCATCCAAGCAGCCACAATGCAGCCGTCAGCATGTTTTCACTATGCAAGCCCCACATTTCCTAGTTAGAAAACACACAGCCATTACCCCTTTCTGTGTTCCCACACAAGGCTCCCTTTTGTTTATTTGTGTTTGTTATTATATGGCTTATACTGCATGTTTGTTTGATTCCACTGGTGTGCATACATCCATTGAGAGAAGAAGAAAAAGAAGTGTCTATTGCAAACTTGTTAAAAGGGAAAAGGGACTCCCACTGTTTTTTTTTTTTTTTTTTCCTTTGGAGGGCCTCTATTTGAGAACAGGATGTTAACTCTTTGTGTCCCAGAAAAGAATGACTTCTTTGTGCATTTTAAATTTTGAAAAAAGGCTTCTTTACTGATGGAATGTCATAAATGAGAGAAAAAACCGTTACAGATTACCACAATTCTGGAAGTTGACGTTGCTTCAGAAATCGAGAGTACATTAGCACGTGGGACAACTTTTATTTCATTCTGAACATGCTTAAGCTGTTTGTACAGAGCAATTTACGTATGGCTACAAAAAAACTTAGAAGCACTTTATTCTAGAACAATCGGTATTTCTGTAAAACTTCTGGCTGGGTCTTCGTTGTTTTTATTTTGGAAGATTCAACAGGGACTGTGCAAAATCTAGACAGTTTAGTAACATGGCTGTTCAAGAACGTTTTATGCATTCGTACGTGACCTCCCTCTGGAGCTCTCTGCTGGTTACATCAATGCCCTGGGCGGCCTCAAAGATTTCAGTGCTCGTTTAACCCAGCTCCACCTCTAACGGGAGTACGTGTATAGAGAGAAAAGGACAGAAATAGACAGATGTAGGTCAAGCTAACTCCTGGTCCCCAAAACTACTTTTGCAACTCCAGAAAGTGGAGCCGTGGCTGAAACGTGGAGTGGCTTTAGGAGACAGTGCCTTTGAAACTGAATGAGACGTGGACGTCCCTTAATCCTGTGGTCCTAGGCACAGAGTGCCCTTCACGGAGGAGGCATGAAAGTGGGTAAGACGCAGGCATGCGCCTGTGAGAACAATGGGTCTGGAGGTCTAGTTCCCCGGGGGATTTGGAAAGAGAAGAGTTAATGGCCCTCACGCTCTCCCCACTCACTCCCTGTATCGTCCCCACAACGTTCCAAAGGGCTGGGCTCAGTGACAGCACAGCCCAGTCCCTAAAATGAAGAGGGAGCTTCTCTATTCTTCAGCATCTCTCGAATTAATTAGCTGGAAATGAGTCTTGTCAATGTTTTGGAAAGGCAGAAAGGGTGAAAAGAGATTGCTAGAATTAATCACAGTGAGAAACCTACTTCAACTGCCTGCCAGAGTTCAGAAAACCCAACGAGCAGAGAAGAAAAGTAATCAGGCCGACCCGCCATCTGAAGGAACAAATGGAATCCGAGCAAATGCCCCAGTCTTTGCCGAATAAGGGATACGCCCTCCAGGAAAAGAATTTATTATCTGCCGCCACAGTAAGTACAGTATATGACTTCAATGCACACTGTATCCATGGGGACAAAGGAAACCGAACGGTTACGTTTCTAAAGCAAAGAGACCACAAAATACTCAAGTTACTTTCACTTTCGAGCTCATACACATCTAACTCTATTACCTAAGATTCATGGATGCCTGAATTTGTACTTAACAAATCTTCAAACACTTGCAATGTTATATACTGCAGAAGATGGAAAGTCCGTGAAACAGATTCCCCAAATTCAGATGCTTCAATGGAGAGTTCGTTCACTAAGAGAAAAAAAAAAACAAAATTGCAGATATAACGGATCTATTTATAAGAATCACCCAAGGGAAAACACACACACACACACACGCACACGCACACGCACACACACAGCTGAGGGAGGGACCTGAAACAACCCATTCCACAAGACAAAGGGGGCTTACCTGCATCGGCTGCCTCGTCAGGAAAACCCAACTGCCGTCAGAAACTTTTAGACCGCACAGAAATTTTGACATGCTTTTTGTGTATCTCCCCCCAGACGAGTCGGAACTTCTCATTTTTAAGAAAACGGCAGCTTAAAGCTTGACCAAAATGTTATTTGCGATTAAACTGAGGGCTTTCTTGGCCATCTGAGAAGGCAACACGCTCCCATCCGGGTTCTCGGGAAGAAGCTCTACCCGTGGGCAAGGGAACAAGGGGCGGGGGCTGCTTTGCACAAACCGGCTGCTCCCCCGGCATACTCACCAGCGGAGGTGTGCCACTGGTGGATTTCAGAATCAGCCTGTCACCCCTCTTTTCAACTTCCAAACCCATCTTTTTGAGCAGGGAGGCGTCGGCCAGCCCCTGCTGTTCCATCTTCGCGATCAAGTCTTGGTTCTGGCTGTTGTCTTCTGTAAGGTTTCGGATGGCATACACCACCCACTGGGTCAGGACTGGAAGCGGGGTGAAGGAATCTGCCAACACATTTTCCCGGTTCAGGAGTCCACACGAGCACTACTGGAAAGGAGGGGGACGAACCCGGCACTGGCGAACGAGCTCCTCCTGACCGCGTGTCATGAGCAACCCAGAGGGGGAACTGATTGAACAGACGTGACACAGGAATCGTACCGGTATGTCCCACGTGCGTGTGCATGTGTGTGATATCCAACAACGGGCACACAGACGTACTTACTTAACCAAGACCCGTTGAATGAACGAGCAAGCAAGCAAAAGCTGGGAGTAGCCACGTCTGAGGTCTATGATCACACACAACACACACACACACACACACACACACACACACACACACACACGTTGGATAATGTTACGGAGCCACCAGGGAAAGAATAAGAACACTACAGCATTAGTCACAAAGATGCCAAGTTAGAAGCAGGCGAGAGGACTCATCTTGTTTAGAGCAAGCTCAGTTATAAATAAGAATTGTTCCCTAGGAGTCACCATGGAATTTCCCTCATTCCGCCGCATTTGAAAGATGAAGCCAGAAGGCCTTTGAAGGATTTGCTGTATTTAGTTTGAATACTTGTGCTCTCAAGAAAGCATCTCATCCCCTCAGCCTTGCTGAGCCCCAGCCCTAATTTTGCGTGGCCTGCACAGCAGCCTTCACAGCAGACAGAAGAGAGCCTATGAAGACGACAGAATCACTGCATTTACTGAGGTCTTTTAGTGACCAAGAGCTGTGAAAATCTCAGGGAAGCATTAAGTTGCTGCTGTATGTTGTTCTACAAAAAAAACTATAGAAGTTGCCTCGGGTACCAACCAGCATTCGGCGCCGGGTCCAGGGATGAGTCAGAGGTGTCGAATACGGTGGGCCTGGCACCTTCTGTGGTTCCGGAGGGAACATCAAACACCTGGGGCGGGGCAGATGCTTTCTCCAATAAAGAAAGGCCTCCCTGCCCACCATCGGATGGAAGCTGGCAAGAAAAACAAACCCTTTCCCCGATTGCCAGATGTTTCCTGTGCAGGCATTTCTGGTGTCAGAATGGGGGCATCTGTGCCCCCAAATTGTATCAGGCTCTCCAGTCTGAAGGGTCAACACTTCTGACCCTGTCCCAGCTCCCAGCATAGTGGTGAGGCCGGTGCTCAGACATTTCTAGCTCCCTCAACTGGACACAGGAAGCCACAGAGAAAGGCTTCAATATGTATAAAGGTTCTTTCTTGTAGTGTTTGGGAAAGTGAATCAAACGGTTTCCCTAGTTCGATAAGCTAAAGTAGGGGCATCAGGGTGGCTCAGTCGGGTAAACGTCCGACTTCAGCTCAAGTCATGACCTCGCGGTTCCGGGGTTTGAGCCCCGCATTGGGCTCTGTGCTGACAGCTCAGAGCCTGGAGCCTGCTTCGGATTCTGTGTCTCCTTCTCTTTCTCTCTGCCCCTCCCCTGCTTGTGCTCTGCTCTGTCTCTCTTTCAAAAATAAACATTAAAAAAAAAAAAAAAAAAGCTCAAAGCAAAATGGTAAAAAATAGGCTTGTCCACCAAAGTCAGACAAACCGAGGCATGGAAAACGTGGCAGTTTTATGTTCAGGACGTGTCTTCTTGGGGTTAAAGGGTTGCTCCGTCCCAGTCCCTCTGACACACCCACGCTGGCTCGCAATCCTGACAAGGTCTTGGAGTTCCTCATGGCCTCTGCGCTCCCCTGCTCACAGACAGTCCACACCGGCCCACCTCTCCCGGAGGCGGCCTCGGGCAGTGCCGAGGCTGAGCAGACGTCTGCTCGCCTCTGGAGGTTTATCATCAAAACCACTTGTGAGTATAAATGACTAACCTGTTCCAGACGGCACAGAACAGGAATTGTGGACACCCGGCTGACGCTGATTCTAGAATTAGTTGTCCCCCTTTGGTGGCAGAATGCCCTTTTGCCACTTACCGGTCATCCTTCGATGACAAAGCCCAGGCCCTTTACAGGGCCGTATTTCCTTTCTGGAGACCGAGTCCGTACAAACATCCAGATGCATAAAGGCCTAAATTAGAATTTCTGCCCCTTTTCCACAATCACCGAACCGCCCCCGCCCCCACTCTGCGCCAGCATGAAGAATAAAAATGAGAATCCTGGGTGACAAAACTTCTGAGGCGTTAGTGAATTTCTGAACAATGAATTGTTTGCCGCAAGTACTTTCTTATCCAGAATGACCTCATTCTACAAACTCCTCACTTTTTGTACCAAACGGGGTGGGGGGGGCAGCGATCAAGAGATCAGATTGAAGGAGCAAGCAACAGAAGGGTAAATTCAGGCAAGAAAATAAATACATACGCTTGAAGAATTTTGGTTCGTGTGTGTACGTCCTAAGCGCTAAGTGACAGGAGTGGAGTACTTCTTTAGAAGTCTTCCTGTTAGTTAATTCACCGCAACAGAACTGAACACAGGAAAACTGAAGTCCCACTGAGGGCTCCTAAAGACGGGGGTGGGAGGTGGGGCGCTGGCTCGGCAATGGAGGGATCCCATGCAGCCCGGACACCGCCAGATGAAAGGCGGAGCGTCTCTGCAGCACAGAACCGTCGTCCAGAGCTTCAGGGATCCAAGTGCGCGTGACGGGGAAACGACCCCCCTCCCCCCACCCCGTGGTCGCTGTGCACCCTTCTCGCCGGGCGCCCTTCGCGTCCCGGGCTGCCTCTGAGCGCCGTGAGTCAGGCGCGCTCACTGCGTGTCTCCGGCGTGCACTGCGCCCACCTGACTGTGACCTTCGAGGGCAGGACGTCTATGTGCGCAGTCTGGCTCCAGGCACAAAGTGAGTTGCGGACTTTGGAAGCCATGACTGTCTGTTTCTACCTGTCCACCCAGACGCCCTGCGAACTCCTCGGGGGCAAGTGTGATCCGCCTCTGTTCCAAGCACAGTGTCGGGAGAGGTCCGTGGGCCCTCTGAACGAGGCGTGCTAGCTCCCACCCGCCACGTGGGTGGGGCCGCGGTGGCGCAGCAGTGACCCACACAGGCTGTGCTTTTCCTTCCGGTTCCTGGTGTGGTTTGCTGACTCAGGGCTTTGCACGGCAGAAAGATCAGACGAAAGAAACCCACTACAAACGCAACCCAGGCGAGGAGGCTGCGTGCGTGGTGTCGATACAGGGTATGGGACGAGAGACACCGGGAGGATTCCCACGTGGGCAGATGAGAGGGCAGATCTCAATCACGTGCGTCGTGGCGAGGCAACCAACGCGCCTTGTGGAAGCGGTGCCACGGCAGCTTAGCGGCACTTCACCCTGGAAGCGCTTGGAAACGAAAAACCCACGCGCCCCCCATTCTGCACGTAGCAAAAGAGGAGCCCAGAGGAGAAGGAGAGGGGTGAAGATTCCCGGCGGTCAGACCGGGCAGGGGCGCTGCTCCCGGCTGGGCCAGCACGACTCCGGGAGCACAACGCAGCCGCTGTGAACTTCTCGAGGGACAGATTCGCGGCACAGCCACGCAGCGGACAACCTAATATAAGAAGCAGTAAAGCCCAAAGCAGAAAAGGCACGTCTGTCTTTTTCTGCAACTGGTGTTCAGGAGGCAAGAAGATGTGTGTGGACGGAGTGGGGGGTCGGGAGAGGTAGGGCCACACGCTGGAGTCCGCTCCTTTGCACACCCTGAAGATCGGAAATAACCGAACGGCAACCCCCCAACCCCGACTTTTCACATAAAGGTATGTTTCCCATTCTCGTCAATGTGAAATCGTATTTCCTCCTGAAGGAGGATTTCGTGAAGTTCGAACACGGTGCCCTGAGCAAATAGGAAAGGCCCGCTCTGCTTCTCCACCCTCAGTGAGCACCCACACTCGGGGTCTGTGTTGTCCCATCTATAAATTAAATGCCACACAGACATGCTCTCCTTTGTCCCTATTTCCAGGGAGAACACTTTAGCACTACTGTCTAGGGGCTCTGACTTAATCATAATTAAAAAACCAAATTTAGCGGTCATTTCTTTCACAAAATTTGAGTTGAAAAGAGAAAACACTGAAACAAGCCCTTACAAGCGGCATCTCACGCACACGAGCCTGGCTCATGAATATGCATGGCTCTCCTCGTTAGCGGCTGTGAAAGCCCGGAGCCCTGGGCAGCCTGCGCAGCCCTAGACAGCCCGAAGGGTCGCTAGGGAGATTAAAGGGAGTCCCAGTTAATATTCACATTGCCCTCTTGTTCCCTCTCTAAAGAGACAGACAGAGAGAAAGAGCGGGGGGAGAAAATTAAACATCTTCTAAAGTCTAATCCAACCAACACGTGAAGTGCTTTATTGTGCGCCTGGCTTTAGAGAGACAGCTTCTAAAGTTTCCATAGCTACTGCAAATACAAGGCGTGAGCCTGTGCGCGACAAGACTGCCCTGAAAGAGCCTTGCAATCAGCACTCGAGTGAGGACTGCACAGGGCTGGCCGGCTCCTCAACAGGGCACTCTGGGGTCTGGACACAGGCACAAAGGGGACAGTGGCAATGAGCACCCCAGAACTGCCCTGCTTGGGAAGGAGGCTCCTCTCGGGCCCAGAGCCGCAGCCCTGGGCTTCAGAAAGACCCGGCTCAACACCGAACCCTGCGGCCTTGGACAAGTCGGGTGATGAGGTGTTCGTGAGGCACAAAAATGTAGGCCGAGAGACAGTGCGATCTAGAAAATCTCCCAACACGGATGTGACGAGCCAGCAGACTGATTTGCCAAATTCACTTTAAAGTCAGAGAATTAAAACACTGCAGCTGGAAGTGTCCGATGAGAAAGGTTCCATCTAACAAGGGCAACATCCGTTCAGTTCTCAGAATCAGACACCTGTGTACCCAAACGCAGGGCCCGGGAGGACAGGGGCTCCGTTCCGGTCACCGCTCCAGCTCTGTGGCTGGAAGGATGCTGAGGACAGTGGTCAGCAAATTAGGGCCTGTGTTTTTGTACGGATGCAAGTTGACAATAGTTTTTATATTTTTAAATCATTGGGGGAAAAAAATCAAAAGCTACTACTAACTGGTGACACATGGAAATTATTTGAAGCTCAAATTTCAGTACCCATAACCAATGAAGTTTTACTGGCACTTTATTCATGCCCATTCACTGACCTACTGACTATGGCTGCTTTCATGTTCCAACGGCTGAGCTGTGGAGGTGTGGTAGAGACTGTCTGGCTAGCAAAGCCAAAAATATTTACTAAATTTAAACCTTTACAGAAAAGGTTTGCCTACCTCTGGCCTAGAACACGGAAGGCACCAATAAATATTTGTTGAGTGAATAAATGAGCTTTTTAAAGTCCTGGCATTGAAAGACTTACATTAGTAGGGCGCCTGGGTGGCTCAGTCAGTTAAGCGGCTGACTTCAGCTCAGGTCATGATCTCACGGTTCGTGGGTTCGAGCCCCGCGTCGGGCTCTGTGCTGACAGCTCGGAGCCTGGAGCCCGCTTCGGATTCTGTGTCTTCCCCTCTCTCTGCCCCTCCCCCTCTCACACTCTTGGTGTGTGTGTCTCTCTCTCTCAAAAATAAACAAATGTAAAAAAAAAAAAAAAAAGAAAAACTCACATTATCTAAATCAAAACAATTTAGCTTATGTTAAAAGATTTTGATAATGTGTGTATACATACTATCTATGTAATATCTATGATATTTTATATGTTATAAACCTGTACATGCACAGCATACATCTATATTTAACATAACATATACAATATGTATATAACAAATGTAGGTACTATATACATAGGATCTACATTTAATTTTTGCTTTCGGGATACATTTCGAAAAATTATTTTTAGACAACAAGCCCATTGATGGCATGGGATTTACGTACTGCCTAACAAAGTCAGCTATTTCGCAGGGCACAGAGCATAAAAACCTTTTACAAAGTTGGTGTGAGAACAGGATGTTCGATATGAGGCGAACCTACTTGGTCAGGTTTTCGGGTTTCACAAAAACCGTGTAATTACCTGCCACGTTATAATATTAAGGTTTTTGTAATACGAAGCTACGGTTCTGCTGCTAAAGATCAGGATGCTTTCAAACGACTTCCGTATCTAAACTAGCATCTTCACGGAAGTGGTAAAACTGAAGAATCTTTCAGAGTGCCAAGAAGTAGTCAGTTTAAAATGCTTCTGAAAACGCTTTCCCTTGCTAAAAGACAAAATACTTCTAAATATGCCGATGCCGTCAGGCAAAGGACGAGCAGGCATCGAAAGGGCGGCTTCTCTTCCCGCGGCAATGACTTACTTCGCTTTCCTCCTAGCCACGCAAGTTGGAGAACCTGCCCGTGTCGGGGGGTGTTCTGGGGGGCCCCGCTTCCCAGGCCCTCACCAACCTCAGCCCTGCTCTTCATGTACTGACTTTCTGAGGGGAGAAAAGTGGCGTCTCTCAAACTGCTGCCCCGGGATCCCTGGCCTCCCCCGAGGCCTCTGCCGGAGGACGAGGACCCTGTCCAAACCACAGAGGACGTCCGAGTGGAGGTGGTGAAGGAGGAAGAGCTCACGATTCAGGGGTTTCTGGAGGGTGAGGGGCACCCAGCTGCGGACAGACGAGGGCCGGCGGTCAGGACACACCTGGAAAACACGGCCACCGTTCCTTCCCTTCCCGGGGCAGCACATGCTTCTCCTGCACGGACTGACTCGACCTCCAAGGGCCAACATACTTCCCTTTCCTTCTGCCTTCATCTACCATAATTACCTTCTGCTCTTAACTCTCATTATGTCATCCGGCTAACCCCATGCTCTTCTCCGTCAGGAAATTAAAGCAGAAGGTTCTGCGGTGCGGATTCTATCCGGGGTCTCCCCGCCTGGCGCTGGAAGCCAGAGTGTGCCCAGTAACCGCCACAAACCACCCATCTGGCTCCCTCCTCCTTCTCCAAATTGTCGGCCTATCTGGTATCTGATTTCCCTCCGCACTTCTGTATTTTCATATGAGGGAACATCTGTGGTTCAGGCGCTCCAGCGCCGTGCGGATCCGAGCCGTTCGAGGCTCTGCCGCGTGTTGTGTCCCGGCGGCACCGACAAATGAACGCGTGCGTCCTCGCTCATTTACCAATTACTGGCTAATTGTGAATCCTGAGCGTGGTCACGGGAAGACTGACCCGGCTGGTGGGGGCGGGGGGACAGCTGCCAGATTGGTAGATTACAGGCCACAGTCTGGAGAATATGAAATAATACTTGTGTTTAGCATGAGCTCCAAGAAGGGGCAGGAAGGAGTCATCCCGGAACCACCCCCTCTGCAGGCAGGGGCCGTTTCCTGGCCTCTGAATCCCCAGGGGACTAGGACGTCACAGGAAGAGCCACAAGGCCCAAGAACACAAACTGCCCAATTCTGACAGAGCTGTGTCAGACACTTTCTTCCTGGGCTGAACCCCGATCAGCACCTTCTAGGTGATTCTGGAACAAAGGGTGCATTCTCTGTCCTTGGTAGGCACGATTTACTTTCCGCAAGTGGAGCCTCTACAGGGGAGACCCGACACTCAGCACCTCACGGGCCTCTGCTCCTCTCCCCCCACCTCAGGTGGCTCCGCGTCCCCAGCGCCGTCACACGCGTGCAGACGCGGTCTGTCTCTTGCCCCCCACCCCCTCCACACCAGCCGGGTTAGGAGCGCTTGGTCCTTGACAAATCCCACACGTGTAAAGCCCAAGCCTCCAAGGTGAGCAAAGTGACACCGGCCGAGTGACGGGAGGAGGAGGCCCCTGCCCTCTGTCACCACACCCGCTCCCCACCCCAGAAGCTCCTGCGGCCGAGTGAGGGCTGCGTGGGTAGCTCACAGCCGCGGGGTTTTGGAGGTAAAGGCTCCGAGGGCACCGCGACCAATTTCGTGCATGACACAGTCTGGAATCACTTGACTCACCACTTGAAAGGGCAGTGTGGCACGGGGCGGTCAGAGCGAGGCGTCCACATCCCACGACAGGTCTCGGGATCAGAAACGGCCACCACCACTTCTAACTGAAACCACACTAAAGGCTTCTGGGGCCGTGAAGCGGTTCCATGTGCATCTGGGGCCGCACTCCAGTGTCACCTCCGAGACGCCGGGCGAGCCCCTGCGTGTCCCGTCTCAGCGGCGCCTGGCACGTGGTGGGCACGCAGCACGCGCTCGGTAAGCGGCGCAGGAAGAACCCCCCCAGGGCCCATCACGCCGCGTGCCCCCCTCCCCGGGCCCCCCTCCCGCGCCCCTTCTCAGGCTGCAGTCACGGGGTGAACTGGACCCCTCCCACTGAACGGGTGATCACCTGCGTGCCGGGACCGCCGGCTTCGTCCCCGCAGCTCCTGGTGCGCAGAAGGAGAGACGCTTTCGGCGTCCGCGGGACGAATGCCCCCTGCCCGTCTTCTACCTACTTCGAAGCTCTTCCAGGGCAGGTGGGCCGTCCGTGAGTGAGAGGTTACCGAATAGACGCGCGCGGGGGCCCAGCCCCACACGAAGTCAGCCCTCGTGCTGCAGGGAGCGTTCGTCGGGGAGATGCACTCTGGACACGACAAACTCCTAAAGACACCGTGCCGCCCTGGTGCTGCGATCCCCACTCGGGGCCGCGGCCGGAGACCGCGTGGAGCCACCTGCGATGGCCCGGCCCCCGAGGACGGAGCAATCACGAGCAGAAGCCCGTGGTCGCACAGCAGAGACCCCCAGGAGGCTCCAGGCCCCGTCTGCCAGGCAAGAGGACGTCCGTAAAGTACCGTGTGCTCTCTGGGATAAAGGAATCGTCGGGTGAGCGGCAGTGACCTTCTCCGCAGGGACCCCGCGGTAAGCAAGGCTTTGCGAGAGGAACCGATTCCAGCGCCTCTCACAGGAACCAAGACCGTCCGCGTATCTGCACGAAACAGTAAGAGCAAGCGCAATAAACGTGACGGCAGCGGCTGTGACACGCCCGGGACACGTCGGGGCTGTTCCAGGACCCAGAGGAAGCATTCCGTCCTCAGGATGCACTCTGCAGCAGGTACCGTCACCCTCCTTTTACGGACGACGACACAAGACGCCGGGGCTCACGCTGGTCCGAGGTCACGCACCCTCAGGCGGCTGAGCCAGGGTGGGAGGCGGGCTCGGCACCCACCCTCGCGACCACCACGCCACCTACTTCCGAGCACTTGTCCGGGAGCGTGGCCGACGAGGAGGGAAGTGGGGGCGGCGGGGGGAGGAGGCGGACAGAGCGGTTCTTCCTGTGGCTCAGTCTAACCGCAAGCCTCCTACCTCTGCCTCCAAGTCAGTTAAAGGGATGGTGGGTCTGATGATACGTGAAGTAAGGTCCCTTTCTCTTCAAAGCATCCCGAAGGACAAAATAAGCTTGCAGAGATTCGAGTGACTACCTCTGCGAAGCACCCCTGGAACTAGCTAACGGACAGCTCAAGGAGCACCAGCGCCTTGGTCGGTCGCGTGTCTGACTCTTGCTTTCGGCGCAGGTCGTGACCTCACAGTTCATGAGATCGAGCCCCACATTGGGCTCTGTGCTGACACGGTGGAGCCTGTGCGGGATTTTCTCTCTCTCTCTCTCTCTCTCCACACACACACACACACACACACACACATGACCGCTCGGTCTCTCTCCCCAAATAAAGAAATAAACATCAAGAAAAAACAGTTCAAAATGAAATTAGTATTTGGAGTAGAAGAAGTGAGTAGTCTCAACTAAATCACAGAAAATGAGTGTCAGTCTAGCGCTAATGAAGTCCGAAGTTTACGCAGCACAGCTAAGGGTCAGAAATACTTCTAAGAGAGCAAGCCTTCTGCTTCAATGACAGACAAACAGTGTGGGGGTTCTGGCAGATTTCAGACTAGACGAGACGCAGCAGGTGCCCCAGAGGATGTGTTCACAAACCGCACGTGCCAGGGGCCTGAACACGTTATCACTGTCACTGGTCGCCCGGACGGTCCGCTCCACGGGTCACCGTGCTGGCTTGTCTCCCCCCCACCCCCCCGACCCCCCCAGCTCCCAGAAAGTCAGCGGTCAAGAGGGGTGGGCCCGCAGACGCGTCCGTTTCCCGCCCACACTCCTCCGCCCCGAAGCGAGCCCGTGAGCGGTGGTGTTTCTCATCCTGTGTTGTCGGCTTCCACTTCTCTCAGTAGCAGGGGAACGAAGGACAGAGCACAGACCCAGGAGCCCACTCATCCTGGTTACGGGAGGAGCTCGGCCGTGTCCGTTTTAAAGGGAAGACCACTCGGCAGTGCAACTGCCTTCCACGTTAACTGGAAATAAGTACCACGGGCCCGCTGCGCTATTTATATGAAGGCCAAGCTGGCTGTGGTGGTGACGTTAAGTTCTAAGGTTCTTCCCTGACATACGCCTCTCTTACAACTTCTAAAGTACCGGCCGCCTCACTCTGGGGAGAAAAATCTCATTCCGTTATAGAAATCTAATACTCTAACGTGTTTTTCCTCCTCTCTGCAAACAATCTGCTCCTTGAGCATTATACTGGAATTAGCACGGGATTTAGATCCAAACAAAGATGCAAACGGCTGATCACACACCCGGCTGTCTGAAGAAGTCAGCCACGATCTAGTCGCTCGTCAGCAAATGTGAAGACACCACGCTCCATGCTGGGAAAACGACAGTTCCCAGGATGGTCAGGTCCCCGCCCTTGTGGCATCTACATTCTAGAGACTGACTCACCGGACAAGGGCAGTGGGAGGCGGCCTCTCCGAGGAGGCACCACCACTCTCAGACCCACAGGCTACAAAGAAAGGGGTGTTGGGGCAGAGGGCTGAGGGCCGTGCACAAGCCCCAAGGCACGAAGAAAGGTCCGGGGTCACCTCTGTGTCGGGAGAGTGGAAAGCAACAAGGCAGACCTTGCAGGGGATCGGGATACGGTGAAGAGTCTGTGTTTTACTCCAGTACAATTAGAACCTGGGGCAAGAGCGAAGTAGAGAAATCAGGACCCTGTCTTGGGTAGCTGTGTGGAGCGTGGTTTCGAGAGGGAAGTGTGGGAACGGGAGCCCAGGAGGGGTCCACCGAGGCCAGAGGAAGGTCCTGGAAAAGGACAGACCTGGGCTCAAATTCCAACGCGGCCACTTCGTACGATGCGCGACTTGGGGCCAGTTTACACAACCGCAACAAGGTAGAGCTGGTCAGGTCACATGTGAGGACGGCGGGAGGGGACGTCTGCCGTGCGTCTTGCCCGGCCCCCGGCACACCTGAGAGACAGCACGGGGCCCCGGGCAGGCTGTGGAGCCCCCGACCCCTCTGTCAGGCCGGGACTTCATTACCCTTTGCCTTGGCTGCTTCATCCATTCGGGGGGGGGGGGGGGGGGAGACCATGCCCCAGTGTGTCAAACGATCACAGGACCCACATGAAGCTCTTGGGCCCTGGAGTCAGAAAGTGCAGGTTCTAAACGCCAGGCGTGCTGCTCAGGAGTGCGGAGCCGTGGCCAGTCACGACCGTTTCTGCCTCAACTTCTTCTTCTGTAAAATGGGACAATGACAGTATCTGCCTCACAGTGGTCATGAGATTTCAGTAAAATCCTAATGCTTGGTGTGAAAAAGGCTAGTTCTGTTAGAAACATAGACAGTTACAGGGGCGCCCGGATGGCTCGGTCGGTTGAGCGTCCAACTTCAGCTCAGGTCACGATCCCCCGGTCTGTGGGTTCGAGCCCCACGTCGGGCTCTGTGCTGACAGCTTGGAGCCTGGAGCCTGCTTCGGATTCTGTGTCTCCCTCTCTCTCTGCCCCTCCCCGCTCATGCTCTGTCTCTGAAAAATGAATAAACCTTAAAAAATATATTAAAAAAAAAAAAGCAGCAGCAGCAGCAAGGTGGGAGAAGGAGGCCAGGGACCCTCACGTCATTTTCTTGCAGAAAACCTGTTAGGATTTCCTGGTGTTTCCTACCCACACTCCGAAGTGCTTTCGGAGAGAAAGACAGAAGTCGTTTTGATTCTGACATAACCCGGTTTCTCTCAAAAACTGGGAAAATGTGTTGACTTTCTATAGGTTGTTCCGGTCCCGAACCGGGAAGTACAGATTGTCATCTGCACGGGGCCATCATTCTGTGAGCTTCCGTAAGAACGTAAAATTAGGCCGCTACCCGAACACGAAGACGAGAATCTCTTGTAAAAAATAAGGCCGGTCGCAGTCGTGTGAAAAATCCCAAGTGCAGGGTTGGGTCCCGGCTGTCAAACTGTCCTCTTCGGCCCGGCTTCCGTCCACCCGTGAGGCTCTTTCGCAGCACGGGGCTGCTTCCAGTTGCACTCAGTTAATCCTGAAGAGAAGATCTGTCCGCCCCTCAAACGGCCTTTCCCGGCAGCTCGCAGGAACCAGCTGCCATCGCCGGGACGGCCGGGGCGGCCAGGGCTCAACCCACGAAGCCTGCTTCACCTCTACCTGGGAGGGAGGTTCGGACCAGAGGACAGAAGAGCGTGGACAAGGGGACATCTGGAAGTGAGCTTTCTCTTTCTATTTTCTGGATTTGCGCGAGCATCCAAGGTGAAGAAGGGGTGGCCACGAGGGTAAGAAAGCCTGAGGATCTGGAGGCCTTCCTTCCCGACCGCGGCCCCCACGCCTCACTCCTGTGAGGCAGGCCCGGCGTTTCCTCCAAGTTCCTCGGGGCCCACGTGGTTTGTCGGGAGAGACACCAGCGGGCTCGGGTCGCGTGCTGGTGGCTGGCGCGGCCCTCCCCCATCCCGCCCGCGGGTCCTCTTGCCGCGAAAGTGGCCTCCGTGCAGAGGCTCAGCCCAGAGCTTCCTTCACGCGCTCAACAGGGACTCACCGAGGGGCCGCTGCCGGCCCTCCTTCCTCCAGAGACTCACTCACTCATCCGGTAGGGTTGGTTGGTTGGTTTGTTTAAATCTGTTGGTTCTAGAAAGTGGTACAGAGAGTACAACACTTCCTGCCAGGAATGACGATCCCAAAACACGAAAGCCAGGGAGTCACCATCTCACGGTGCTGAACCGGCTGTGGGGTGTCCACGCTCTGCCCAGACCCTTCTCCCTCACTGCTAAATCTGACCAAGGTCATTCTGGGCAAAAATCCTGACTTTAGGGTTCCCTGGAACACGTTCCCTCGATGCCAAACTTCTCTCAAGTGTTTTACAAAATACGCAGTCTGTGTAGCAATGGCATTTAAGTACAGCAACTGTAAAAAGTCATTTAGTAACATCCTCAACACATCCCAAACTGCTCTTTTTACTAAAAGGAATGCAAAAAAAAAAAAAAAAGAAAAAAAAGAAAAACTGGCAAATACATAACTTTGTAACAAAATACAAACATCCAGTTAAATGCTACGACTACTTACTAAGCACAGACCATGCGCCAGGACTGCGTACGTTTCACGTGGGTGGTCAGTGGGGTCCAAACTCGCCAGCTCTTTCGAAGGCAGACCTCACTCTCAGGGCCCGCTGTGCCCACCAAGTGCCCCAGAGCTCACGCGCGATCTGCCAGTGATGTCGCTCCGTAATGCCATTTGGGGACGCAAGGGAGGTGCATTACCGAGCACGAAGAGGATGTGCTGGTGGGACGCCTGCCTGGCTCAGGGGGCAGACCACACAGCTCTCATCTCGGGTCATGGGTCCAAGCCCCACATCGGGCAGAGAGATTACTTGAAAATAAATAAACAGAAGGATCTCCCGGTGACCGGTCGACTTTGCTGAATATGCTTTCAAAGGAAATGCAGACTGCTCTGTGCAGAGACAGGCTTCTGAAACCCCCCAGGGGCTGTGTTTGGACACTGTCACGCATGTGAAGTTTAGGCTGTTTCAGACTTCTCTTTTCTTTTCTCTCTCTCTCTCTCTCTCTCTCTCTCCCTTCCTTCCTTCCTTCCTCCCTCCCTCCCTCTCCCTTTCTTTTTAGAGAGAGAGAACACATGTGTGTGAGTGGAGGAGAGAGGGAGAAAGAGGGAGAGAGAGGAAGAATCATAAGCAGGCTTCACGCTCAGCATGGAGCACGACGCGGGGCTCAATGTCACGACCCTGGGATCATGACCTGAGCCCAAGTCAACAGCTGAACGCTTAACTGACTGAGCCGCCCAGGCGGCCCTAAGACATTTCTTTATGGTCAAATCTCTATGGGATATAGCAATTTTCTGAAACACAAAGTCAAGAACTAGCAAAGCTCTCTTTATGCTCTTCTCCATACTGTAGAGACGCTGGGGGACAGGTGCAGAGTGACCACCATGTAGACATAACGTTACAGGAAGTGATTTTGAAAAGCAAGTATCTGGTCCATGCAGACAACGCGACGCTCGGCGCTAAAAAAGAAATGAGACGTCATGGAGCAAACTGGAATGCGGAGCACCAAGTGACAGAAGCCAGTCTGAGAAGGCCACCTACTGTGTGATCCCGGCATCTGCAGGGCACTCCAAACAAGGTATTAACCACGGAGATCAGAAAAAGGTCTGCGTTTGCAGGCAGAGGACAGAGGATTCCCCAGGCCTCCACGTACTACAATGGGGGATGCACGTCCTTACGCACTTGTCCAAACTCACGGCGCACACGACACCAAGAGCGAATCCTCCTGGGAAGTGCGGACCACGGGTGACAATGACATGTCAGTGGGTGTTCACCACGTGCGGCAAACGTCCCACCCCGGTGGGGATGGAAATGCACAGGGAATCTCTGTACTGTCTTCTCCATCTTGCTCGTCAGCCTACCACTGCTCCAAGAAAAACCCAGAAGAAAAGAGAGTAACATTAGGAATGAATCTTTCATGTAGTTTCAGAATTCAAAATACTTTCTCAGGCTGGCAAGCTCACCACGACCATGGAAGACCAGTCAGTCGCGAGAAATTATTTCGGCCAGGATGTCTAATACGTATCCCCCGAGACGTTCTTTCCCTAAAGTTATACTCCTCAGTGTGAGTCTGTATCAGTATATAAAGCACCTGTTATATTAATCAGCCACAAGTGTGGCGCAGGATCCTTCAGATTAAGAATCGGTGGCAACAGATATTTGCATGACGTTTTGTTTCAGGTTTCAAACGCATTTTACGTGGTGTTACTTCAAACATTAATAGGAACTATCAGGAAGTAAAATTGCGAAAATGCTGTGTCATCACAAAGCCAGGTGGCTGGAGTGACGGGCCATCCAAGGAAGCGGCTTCCACGGCCACTCGCACAGTACCTGCGGTGTGACGGCAGCCCTGCCCTGGTCCCTGTGCAGGGTGAGTGTGCGCCAAGGGGGAGGCGGCAGACCACACGGTCCACACCGGGCTTCTCATCACGGGAAAGGGCGGACTCCCATCTCCTAGCTTAGGTGAGAATCAACCCCAAGCATTCTTGCTCTTTTTTTGTTTTTAATCTTTATTTATTTTTGAGAGACAGAGAGAGAGAGAGAGAGAGAGAGAGAGAGAGAGAGAGAGGAAGGGCCAGAGGGAAAGGGAGACACAGGCTCCGAGGCAGGCTCCAGGCTCTGAGCTGTCGGCACAGAGCCCGACGTGGGGCTCGAACTCACGGACAGCGAGATCGTGACCTGCGCTGAAGTCAGAGGCTTAACGACGGAGTCCCCCAGGCGACCCCAGGCAATCTTGCTCTTAGTGAGTCAACAAGATACAGCAAACCCTGGTGCACTCTGACCTCTGAGATGGGAACGGCTGAGCAAACCAGGCTCAGCGAGACACAACCTGAGGACAGGCGTGGGCGGCGCGTGCCCCCCAGCGTGTTCTCACCTGTTACCTCTGGGCGCCCTCGGGGAGAACCACTTTCTGTGCCTCAGCCTGCGGGACGCAGAATCTGTGCGCTAACGATGCTCGTCATTTGTAGCCTCTATTTCAGAGACGCGGGAAAACTGCAAGCACGTGGAAAAGCGAAGCAGAGGCCACGGGAAGGAGCGCAACTCGAAGTGTGTGCGTCTCACTTAAAAACGGTCTACTGGCCACAACACCTGAACCAGGAAGCGGTCCACTTTTGTGAAAGCCTCATTCATTACTGGACGCGGACTCCTCCGGCCATCGGCTTCAGGCCCTGGGGAACTGGTTGCTAGGATACCATAAAAGCCACACAAACAGGGCTTCTTTCCCCTTTCACTGTGAATGGTGCCATTTAGATGCATCCGTGTGCGTGTGTGTGTGTGTGTGTGTGTGTGTGTGTCTCGAGGGGCTGGTGGCAGCGTGTTACACTCTTAGCAGCCTGGGAGCGGCACCCGCACATTGTCCGGTCCTCGGCCCATGCTTGGCTCACGTCACACGGGGCCCCAGGGAGGCCTCCCCTGACCTGCAAAGCTGTGTGTGTACAAACTTGTTTGCTCTGCTCGGGGAGAAATGTTGGGTCTGTACATCTTCAAACGCACTAGGTGAGAGGCAAGACAATCAGCAAGGGGCTTTACAAAACCAAATTAAATCACTGGCCAGCTAAACCAAAAGTTTATCTTTTTCAACTAAAACAGCATTAAGAGTGTTCCTAGTGTTTGGCCGCTCAGGAACAGAACAAATAATCACTGTTTATCAGCTATTTCATGCTGGGGACTCAGAAATACAGAAGTAAATAAAAAATAAATGGCTCTTCCCCTCCAGAAAGAGGAGGGACAGCTTTCCCTCAGAACGATTTCCTAGCCGTTCACTGCACTGAACGTCCGGGTGGGCAGTGTAGGGTATCAACAGCAGAAAGGCACCGTTTCGTGAACACAGCGCCAGCACTCCTTTGGCGTGGAAGCACACGGCTACAGCTTTTACGAACCCCACCAAGTCTAGCCCCTGTGCCCTCCCGAAGTATTCCGGACACTTCTCTGAACGGCCCCCCTCTGGCTGCTGCGTGGCAGGTCCAGTCACAAGCCTGGGCTCCCCAGTAAGTACAGAGCTGGGGCGCCTGGGTGGCTCAGTCGGTTGAGTGTCGGACTCTTGACTTCGGCTCAGGTCACGACGCCGGGGTCGTGAGACCGAGCCTCACCTCGGGCTCCGCGCGGAGCACGGAGCCTGCTTGAGAGTCCCTCTCTGCCCTCCCCCTCTAAAATGAAAATAAAATAACAAATAAGAAGGACAGAATGGAATATATTTCCATCGTTTCCCAAGATGTGGCACTTAGAGTCCAGAGTCTCCAAAATGCACATAAGAACGGTGAGGACTCCACGCAGTCCTGCTGGAGACAGGCTTGGGCAGCACGGTTCGTGCGTGTGTGTGCGTGTGCGCACAGATATGCAGGTACGGACATATCGTCTAGAAGCCTTCCCTTGAACAGTAAGAGCTGTTCAAGACACCACATAAAACTCTGTGCTTTGGAACACACTTTGGTAACGCTCCCTTGGATCCGTGGGGTCCAGTGTGGAGCGTGTCCCGAGGTGGAAACGCACGGGGACACAGATCCCACCCGGGGTAAGTTGTCCTCGAGGGAAGGGGTTACAAATGTGGCTACGTCCGTGCGGTGTGCTCCCGGAGACGCGGAGCACGACTGACCCAAGACGCGCCGGCGTGCTCTGCTTGGCCCTGGGGGTCACGGAAGGATCCCAGAGAGGAAGACACCCGGGTCTAGAGTGTTCCCGAGGAGGAGGGAGGGGAAACGGGAAGGGGGGCCCATCTCCAGGCTCAGGAGTACATCCTGATCATCCACGGTTGCAACAGAGCGCCGAGTGGGTACCATGTGCTACACGTTCGGCAAGATCAGTCCGAGACTTCGTACCCAACACAGCTGATTACCCCCGTGTCCCGGAGAAAGTACGCCTGAAAGGAACGCCGTGCCGGAGCGAAGCGAGCACGCACGGGCAAGTCTAGACCCCTGAATTCGGACGAAGCACGGGCCTTACAGTCAGACACACCTGGGCCTGCACCCCGGCCCCGCCCCTCCCGCGCCGGGCGGACCTGGAGCGGCTGGCGTCAAGGAACCAGCTGCCTGAGCTTTAGCGTTCTCGGCGGGAAATGGAAACAAACGTTCCCAATGAAGCGGGTGGTCTTAGCCCCAGTGAAGGGGCCAGAACAGGACGTGGCACGCGGCAAGAACCCAACAGGCGATTTAAAAAACTTGTGCGTGGCGCGACAGAACACACACATCCGAGGGCACGTCTTGAGGGGTTTCCTCACGTGGATGTGTCCCCATGACTCCACCTACACCGAGATTAAGGACACGCCTGCACCCCATCCCGGAGGGCCGCCGTGTGCCCCTTCCCTAGTAATACCCACCCTCCCACCTGCACACGTGGTAGGAACAGGCCACCATCGATTTATCCCTTCTACTACGGATGAGTCCCGCGATGCTCCCACCTTGGGGTTATTATCAATGGCTCTGCTGTGAAGGCTCTTGCACGCCTGGAAGACACACGCGTGCACTCCCCTCGGGGGAAGGTACCGGCAAGGGCGCTGCTGGCTCGCAGGCCGGGTGTGTGCGTTGTGTTAGGAGACACGGCCAGAACGTTTCCAAAGGGGTTACTCCAATCTACATCTTCCCCGGCAGGGTTCGGAGGTTCACGTTGCTGCTCCACACCCTTGCCATCACTTCATACCGTCGGCCCTCGCCATTAGCCGTTCCGGTGGGTTTCTCACTGTGGGTTAATTGTGCATTTCCCTGACGACTGATGACACTGAGCTCTTTCCCCAGGTGTGCTGGCCATTCGGATTTCTTCTTTTCTGAAATGCCATGAGTCTCCTGTTCGTTTTGTTTTTAAATATATACATTTTAAAGTTTATTTTGAGAGAGAGAGCGAGCGCGTGCGCGACAGCGAGAGAGCACAACTGGGGGATGGGCAGAGAGAGAGACAGAGAATCCCACGCAGGCTCCACACTGTCAGCACAGAGCCCGATGCAGGGCCTGAACCCATAAACCATGAGATCATCCATCACAATCCTGTGAGGATAGGAGTAGGGCCTGTTTTATAAGCAAAGAAGCTTAAGGCCAAAGAAAGTAAATGCAGTGCTTACAAACTAGGAGGGGTGGGATGCGGGTGTGTCGGACCCAGCGGCTGCCACTCTTGCCCCGGGCCACACCTCCTCGACACGGGTCAGGTCACAGGGGAAAACACAGTTTGTTTAATATTTCTGTAAACTACTTGCTACATTTCTGTACGCAAGGAAACTTACAAATGAGGTGTTTCAGTGAGAGAGAGAGAGAGAGAGAGGAAAAGAGAAAGGAAGGGAAAAAAGAGAGAAAAGAACAGAAAAAAACTGCTGTTTGGATTCTCTATGCCTGTCCCCTCCCCCTCCAATAAAAACAAAACAAAACAAAACAGCCCACATCAAGGACAGCTGATGAAAACACAGATCAAAAAAGAATAAAAGAAAAACATTTCAAATAAAGCTCAGTGGTTTCTATTTGGAAGCAACAACAACAAAAAATCCCACTTGCCACAATAAACTGACAAACAAGGAACTGACCCTGTGGTGGTGGGGCTGGAATTTTCCGATGGCCTCGGCTACCGTGTCATTACTGTGGGTGACCCACAAGCGGGTGGGCGAGTGAACAGCTGGGGCCTGGCTGGGCTCGTGCCCCTGGAGCAGCTGTGGAGGGCAGGTCTTCCCAGTGAAGCGCCCCTTTGACATGCTGCCCTCTCCCTGAGACTGGAAATCCCCGCTGGTTTCTAGAATCTACCTCCAAGAAATGGAGCCTGGGGCCTCAGTTTCTAGCCTGGGGGCAGGGGCGTTGGCCCTTGGCCCTAGTTGGCTCTGATAGGAGAGCCAGCCTGAAGTTCCTAATCCCAAGGGTGGCCAAGAAAGTGGCAGTCTCCCAGGGTCCCCCGCACTGATCTCCTATGGGGACCGAGGACTGCTCCCCCACAGCGTCACGAGGCCTCAGCCCCCATCCCGCAGAGCATGGTTACGTACATGTGCACGGGCAGCTGACCCTGAGTGATCAGAGAATGGAGAGATGGTTATCAGCACGATTCCTCGTCTAAACATACCCAAAATATCTACTGATTTTTGACACAAAATACTGAAAGTTCTGTAAAAACTTGGCTGGTGTTAATTAGAAGAGGGGGTTAAACGAAACAAATCTGAAACCGTCGCTGCCGAGCAGACTTGACTTGATTCACGAAGAATCACAGAACCCACAGGAGCAATTTTTCATGTGCTGCCAACCGCCCCTGTTCCCACCAAATACACACACACACACCTCTCGCCAGGCTGCTATTTGTTCAGTGTTGTCCCCACACGTCTATGTGTCTAAGAAGGGTTTACTGGACATTTACTAGGTGCCAGACAGTGGCAGATTGTACCGGGGTGAACAGAAAAAAACGGTCCCTGTCCTCACAGCACTTGGCCCAGAGGGCAACTGAGACGTAAACGCACAAGTATGTGGCGACACACTGCGATGCGCAGACACGGCAGGTTACAGGAGGGGTGACCGGACCCGGCCGGGCTCCAGCGACCTCTGGCTGCGGAAGAGACCGCGGGAGCCGAGCACCCAGCACGCGGAAGGCTGGCCCCGGGGAGGGCAGTTCAGGTGAGAGGTCAGTGCAGGTGACTGCCTGCGGTGACCATGAGGCACAGTGAGCCACAGTAAGAAAGCGTGTGGGGGGATGGGGGGGAGTGCTGCGGCAGGGAGAGCAGCTTCGGATACAAGTGCAGGAGGAGGCAGCGGCGAGATCAGACGGGGCCTCTCAGGCTGTGCTGGGGGCTCCGGGTCGTTCCAAGCACGGCGGGCAGTCTTGGGGGTTCTGTAAACGGAGCGTGTTTGGGACAGACGGTGTGGGGGCAGGGAGAGTCCAGAGGCAGAGAGGAAGGATCCTGTTTTGTTTTGCGAGGTCTCACGGGATGGGTGGGGGGGGGGGGGGTCCGTGTTTCCCGGACACCCCGAGGGAAGGAGGGGAACAGGAGTCAGGAAGCCACCGCCGACCCAGGCCGGGGTGAGGAGTGAACGGGACGGTGCCACTGGAAAAGGAGGAAGTGGACGGCTTTGGGACGTGCTCCAGAGAGAGAATCGGGAAGATGCGGTGACACGTTAGTGGCAGGAGACCGAAAAAGAATCAGCATCGCAAGGGGCTCCCGGATCTCTGGCCTGAAACCATTCCCCCAATTACCAAGGAAGCGGGGGCAGCTACGGAGCTATTAACAGTTCAACTGTGGACGTGCTGGGTTTGGAATATCGGGAAGACATACAAGCAGATGAGAGAGCTCTGTCTACAGACTGAGTCTGGGAGCCACGGGTGAACAGGTATTTGAAACCCTGAGAATACCCAGAATGCAACTCTGTCTCCCCATCCCCACGGTGACCGGACTGGCCCAAGCCACCATCCCCTCTTGCCTGGAAGACCGGCCGCCACAGCCTCCCTACAGGATTCGCTGTCATTCCGTGGGCCCGGAGAGTGTCTGGCATGTGAAGAACGTTCACTAAACACGGAATGAATAAAGGAAGAAACGGGTGGGACTCCGTAGGGAGAAGAGGCAGGGTGAGGCGAGCACCCCCGGGTTCTGGAATGTCCAGCAGGGCTCCAGCAGGGCTCCAACAGGCAAACGCTGCACGGAAGAGGAAGCAACAAAGGAGCCAGAGAAGAAGGATCCAGAAAGACCGGAGGAAAACCTACAGAAGGTACTATCGCGAGGGCCAAGAAAGAAGCAGTATGTTACAGGCGAGGGATTAATTCTGCCGAACTGAGTTTTAAAATGGTAAGAACAACAGAGCACCACTGGTTCTGGCACACGGTAATGGCTGGCGACAGTAAGCAAATGATGAGGCTTAGGAGCCCACTCACCGATCTACACTCCCTTTTGAAGAGCCACTGGATTTCTTAAAATAAAGACACAAACTCTCAAGCACAAAAAGAATGTTAGACGCTGAAAAGCAGACAGAAAAGAAGTAACAGGACACTGGCTTATGGCTGGGTAAGGGGCTCTAGCACCTACCTCAGCAAACCCAAGAAAGCTGGTCCTGAACGGCAGGGAAACACTATGCCCTGCAGAATCCCTCACAGCTCAGATGTTGGTGACCACATGGATCTCTTCAGAAGGTAAAGGTGAAAATTAAAATAGAAGGCCTGTTTGCACATTTAACACGTACGTGTACCCCTAGACCCCCTTTCTCTATCTCAACACAAGACTGGAAGATTCATCAGCTCAACAACAAGGATAAGACAGAGACGCTCTGGCACAGAGGGCACCAGATAGAGTGGAGGGCGCAGACACCATGAGGGAGATGGTGGGATTAGGTGACCGTACATACGCATTAAAATTAAAATGTAGGGGCGCCTGGGTGGCGCAGTCGGTTAAGCGTCCGACTTCAGCCAGGTCACGATCTCACGGTCCGTGAGTTCGAGCCCCGCGTCGGGCTCTGGGCTGATGGCTCAGAGCCTGGAGCCTGTTTCCGATTCTGTGTCTCCCTCTCTCTCTGCCCCTCCCCCGTTCATGCTCTGTCTCTCTCTGTCCCAAAAATAAAATAAAATAAATAAACGTTGAAAAAAAAAAATTAAAATGTAGAGATCCTGCAGCTTTCCCAATAAAATGGTGGCATCAGGCATACATTTTCAAACAAACTCAACTAGTTCCCCACCAATGGCCCCACTTTAAAGGAAATTCTAAAAAGACCTCAGGCAGAAGGAAGACGATCCCAGCTGGACAAACAAGAGATACAAGGAGTGAAGGGCAGGGAAAGTAGTAAATATGTGGATAGATCTAAGTGAACACTGATATTAGGGGTTTGAAAACAGAATTAAAGTGTATAACATCAACAGCAGCATGTAAGTTGGGGGTGCCAAAATGGTCCTGTATAATCTGGGAAGGGGGTTAGGGGTGCCTGTTGTAATTTTCCCAGGAAACTATTAACAGAATAGAAAAAAAGAACAGAGAGCATTTAAATGAGAAAACGATAAAAACTGAATGATACAAAATAATCCAAAAGAAAGCAAGAGAGAAAAAGAAAATAAAATAGGAAGGACAGAGAGGCTTCAATACAAATAGGTCAGCATTTACATTATATTAAATATACATGGGCTAAATGCAGCAGCTGAAAGACAGAGACTGTCAAACTAGATTAAGGGGAAAAAAAACGCAACTACATGCTGTTCACAAGAAGCACCTCTGATACAGACAGGTTGAAAATAAAAGAGTTGAAAATGTTATACCATGTAAATAGCAACCAAAAGCAAGTCAGAGGAGCTATATTAATATCAGGTAACAAATAATTTTAGAGATAAAGGGGTTCAATTTATAATGACAACAGGAACATTTCTCAAGGCCTGTCATACACCTTTATCTAATAACACTGCCTCAAAACATACAAAGGAAAAATTTATGTAACTAAGTGAAGAAATAAGACAAATCTATAATCACAGAAGGGTATTTTAAGGCTCTATGTAACTGATAAACCAAAGGAGACAAAAATATCAGTAAAAATATAAAATTTTCACAAAATTCACCTAATACACATGGATAAAATGCTGCTTCCCACTACTGGAGAATAAATGTTCTTTTCAAGCACACATAGAACAGCTGCAAAAAAGTACCATATACTGGGTCACTGAGGCAGTCTCAATAAATTTCACAGGACAGAAAAGTATGTGCTCTTTGATCACAACACATTTATGCTAGAAATCAAGCTCCAAAAGAGAACTAGAAATTTTCAATTTGTTTGGAAATTAAGAAATGCATTTCTAAATAATCCAGGGGTCAAAAAAGAAACCATGACAGAACTTGGGAAACACTTTAAATGTATGGTAACAAAAATAACATACACCCAAATCCATGCAATGGAGCTATAAAAATACACAGAAAAGGATAAAAGCTTAAAATTAAGAATCCTAAATAAATGGATAGATATGCCATACTCATGGACTGGAAGATCCATCCAGTATTGTTTAGATGTCAATTCTCACCAAAGGGACTTCAGTCAATGCAACTTCAATGAAGAACTCAATGTGCGGATTTAAATTTTTGTTGGTTAAATTGGTTTGGTTTTTTTTTTTTTTTTTTGGTTGATTTCATGTGTGTATGTACATGTAGGTGTACATAGACACGTAAACACACGTGTACAATTTGACAAGCTGGTTCTTGTATGTAAACTTTTATGTAAAATACAAGTGACCAAAAATAGCCATAACACTTTTTAAAAAGAAGAGACCAGTTAAAGATTTGACTCAACTAATATCAAGACATGTTAGAAAGCGACACTTAAAGAGTAAGGACGACAAAGAGATCAGTGGAAAAGAAAACAGAGTCCAAATACAGACCCACACATATTTGGATACTCGTGATAAAGAGGGCACTACAGCTAACAACGCATGTTCTTTTCAGGAACTTGGGCTCGGACAATTGTGTGTCCATATGGAAAAATATAGAAAGAGACCGCTAACTCACACTATACACAAAAATCAACTCTAAGTGAATTACAGACCTAAACAGAGAAGGTAAAACTATCAAGTGTTCAGAAGATAACACACATTATCATCCTGACCTCAGGGTTGGAAAATATTTCTTTAACAAGATACACACTAAAGAACTAACCATAAACGGAAAGTGATAAATTTGATTAACTGTTAATACCTCCTGCTAATTAAAATAAACTAGAAAGAGAATGACAAGATAAGTCACACAACGGGAGAAAGAAAACATTAGTAACCACGTAGTTGATTAAGAACTTCTATTTAGAACATAAAAAGATCTATTACAAATAAATTATAAAGGAAAAACCCAATGAAAAAATAGTCAAAAGGTTTGCTCAAGCGTGTTTTATGTCCACTGACACACATGTGCGCGTGCGTGCGCACGCGCACACACACACACACACACACACACACACACACACACACACGAAATCCAAATGGCAAGTAAACACGTTAGAGGATGCTCAGCCTTGTTAGGCATGCAGGCAACAGTAAACGAGATCTGTAGTCTTAACTACAGTGGCATGAGAAGAGGGAGGAGTGAAGGTGGTTTATAAGAGAATAAATCTTCATGTCGTGATAAATAGACTCATCAGAACCCAATGTACACATCAAGAAACAGCAACAGAGCAGGTTACTTAGGTGTACAAAGCAGCTAGTAAAACAAAGGGCGAAGAGTGAGTTTAAAGTGTGGACAGTGAGTAAGAGGCCTCACTCAGTACCTTTTGGCACTAAAAAAAAAAGATGTATTGTTTTGATGAACGGAAAATAGAAGAAAGGAAAACACCTAAAATGGGTGGGGAAGAGTCAATGGGAGGTAAGGAGGCGAAGTCAGGGAAATCAGAGAATTCTCTGGAACACCTACTTCTGAGTCAGAGCAGAGGAGCAGCACAGAAGGGCCCCGGTGTGGTTTTATCCCATAATCCGTATCATGTCCCTTTTGCGCTGGTTCAAGTGTACGGCTCCCGTCTAAAACTTGATCCCCTAGGCTCTAATGCCTCTTCGTTTCTGACCACTCAACCATCAATTTCCCTTCTGCTCTGATATCTTACTATGTAGTATCTCCTATCTTATGCATATTTTATAGGCCTTTGCAATCTGGCCGGCTTTGAGAAATAAAACTCCAAAGAATGAATGAATATGCGTCATACTGAACTACGTGGGATTTTAACTTATCTTGACAATTTAAAGAATATTCTGGGATCTTGCAATTCTTCATTAATTATCATTGTAAAGACACCAGTTATCTATACAGATCATCCACATACACTTTTTTCAATTTCGAATGCTGAATAATTTCTCCGCCACATGAACAGGTTACTGTGGTTTCCCTACAGGAGTTCTGTCCCCGCCCTGTGACTCCTAAGGAGGAAGCACAGCAAAATGGCTGGGGATCGGGCACACACCAAGCTTGCACTCTGGGTCTGGCCCGCAGGACGAGGCTCTGCGACTCCCTTGCCGTGTTTCCTCGTCCACAACACGGGGGTGGCGACGACGACAGCGTGCGCTCCGTGGCGCTGCCGGGATTAAATGAGGTAACGGGCGTAAGCGCACAGCGAGGAGTCCGTGAGTGTTTCTGGAAGGAAGGAGTGAGTGAACGGAGGAGCCGCCCAGGAGGCTGCCAGAGAGACCCTGCGAGCCGGGAACCGCAGGCGGGCCGTCCGCAGAGCCACGACGCGCTGTGCGCAAGGGCCGGGCCGTCCCCTGCTCTCGGTCAGAGCCGAGACCAGTGACAGAACGTCTTCTTCACCAGGAGGCCGGTTTAGGGAGCAGGACGCTATGGGTGAAGGTCTTGTTTCGTGACGCATCCTCTTTGTCCTCAGGAAACGCACCACCTGTCCCTGCACCTGAGTGACCTTTCACTGCCTTCCTGTGACCCCCCAGCTCTCTTTCCTCCCTTCTTTTTTGGGGCTAAAAGACTTCCAGACTGTGGGGGGCAGAGCCTGTAGTGGCTGATTCTAATGCGATGCAGGGAACTGACTTTGTTTTGCCTCAAGGACGAGTCTTCCGAGGCTTCTGTCTTTTCCTGACTCAGCTTATAAACTGTTGTGCTCTTTAAAATCGGAGATTTTCTTCTGTTGCTAATCAGACAAATGAGTGTCGTCAGCACCGGGATGAGCAGTCCTCCCTCCACCTACTTTCAATACACGATTTTTATCAACTCCTTTTGTCTTCTTGACAGAAGCCACAGTGAGGGGTGCTGTTCCCACGCCCCCCCACCCCCATCCCCTGAGCCCCAGGCCGGGCTCCTCACTGTCCCTCAGAGGGTTACGCTCTCAACGTCCTTCCTCGCCAGCCCCGCCCCCAGCAGGCACCCAGGGCGCAAGGGCACGCAGCGGCCAGGGCGAGGGACTGGACGGAGTCCGGCTCTCACCAGGGAAGTCTCGAACTTACACGGAAATACCGCTCAAACCTCACCAGGCTCAACCTGGTTTCCGGATGTGGTTTCCTCACGGTATCAGAGCGGCTTCCTAGCGTCACTCCTCGGTGAAGTGGATGAAGTAACGGGGTTCCCCGAAGAACCCTACAAGCAGGGTGGTCAACCAAGGGCAAGAACCGGGCTCCCCCCTCCCCCCGCTTCGGTAACAGAGGGTCACAGGCCAGAACACATCAAAGACAGGTAGGAGGTGCCACTAAAGTGTTTCTCCCTATTCCTGGGGCCGCAGAGCGCCCCTCGAGCTTCTCTGTCACGAAACCGTTGCTAAAATGGTTCCTCTCAAAGGACTGGATACTCAGAATCTCCTAGAGCAAAAGTTAAAAAAAAGCACGATTCTTCACATTTACTTCGAGGAACACACACTTTGGAAAGGTGACGTCGGCGGCAGGAGGCACACAGGGACCCTGGGTGGGTGGTCTTCCCCCCAGGGTTTGAAGCATTCGTGAGTACAGGGCTGCTTTAGAAGGTCCCACTCACCTTGAACACCAGCTCACTGCGCTGCACAGACGGCAGGAGGGCTGGTCTGGCGTCCCGACTCTGAGAAAGTGGCTTAGTTCTCAGGAACAAGCACACAAGAAAGCCAGCCGGCCACAGGGCCAGGGAACACCGGGAAAGGGAGTCACACAGAGGGCCCTGACTGTGAACGGATGCTCACGGGTTCACGTGCAAGGATACAGGGGTTGCTGTCATCGATGCTGCAGCTGTCCAGGATCAAGGGGATGCCATCCAGCTCATTCACCTGCGGAGAAAGGAAAAGGCACATTTATACACCGAAAAAGGCCTGGGTCAGGGTGAGAGATCGTAGACGGTCTGTCTCTCCTGCTGGTCTCCTCACTCACTGCGGTAACGTAACAGCATACTGTTGTATTTAAGCCTGCCACCCCAGCCACAGCGGACGACGAAACTCGGCCTCCAACATCGAGGCAGGCAGACACAGCAGGTGTAGACGTGAGTGACCTGCCTGCCCTAATGGAGTCAGACGATGAGACGTTAGTTAACGGAAGACCCTCCTCCTGTCTCTGCTACAGCCCAGCCTCCTGCACCCGCCACCACCCCGACCTCCGACCACGCAGCCCAACACCTATCCCCACCACCTCTGGCCTTGTGGGGCGGGGCGCTCGCGGTCTTCCTGATCCTGGTGAAAGCTGAACTACGCTGTACGGACACTGTGTCCTCTTCACACAGACTGTGGAGCTATGACATCACTCCTGCTTTTACGACACAGTGTTACTTTAGGTTTTATGTGTTATCTGGTAGGATTTGGTAGGGTATTTTGGGGGACGGAGAACGCTCAAAACATTTTCCATTTAATTGAGGGTAATTGTTTCTTTGCTTTCTGCCGTTTCGGCTGATGGGGCTTCAGGGGAACAAGCAACTTCTGGAGAGCAGGGGAAACCGGTATCTCAAACACGTACACCGACGCAGAAATCTTTAAAAGCAGACATGAACAGAAAGGGATACGCTATTTTTCTTTTCACCCTTCCTTAAAAATGCGGGGGCAACTGGATAGCCATATAAAAAAGGATAAAATGGATCTCTCCCCAGCAATGTTCACCAGGGTAAACTCCAAACGAATCTGAGTTTATTACAGTTTAACAGTACTAGTAAGTGGACAGTTTTTCTACACTAAGAGTAGGAAAAGCTTTCCAAACTATGACTTAAAATCCAGAAGCAACTGGGAAAAGAGGTTTTTAAAATTTGCTTGCAGTTTTTTAAAAAGCAAATTAAGGGGCAGCGCCTGGGTGGCTTGGTCAGTTGAACGTCCGATTCTTAATTTCGGCTCACATCATGGTCTCATGGTTCGTGGGTTCAAGTCCTGTATTGGGCTCTACACTGTGAGGAGCCTGCTTGGGATTCTCTCTCTCTGCTCCTCCCCTGCCCACGCTCTCCCCCTCCCTGTCTCTCTCAAATAAGTAAACATTAAAAAAAAAAGGCAAATAAAAGCTAGGAAAGTTATTTGTAAAATATTACAGGCAAAAGGTTAATATTTTAATATACAAAGAACCTGTAAAAACTGAGAAAAGATCAGTAATCCAACAGAAAAAGAATGGATCAAATGCATGAACAGAAACGGCACAGAAACAAAGAAATGCAGCTGGACCACGGAGATATCAGAAGATGTTCAACCTTGCAAACTGTTACCATGCGGAGACACCACCTCTCGCCCGTCAGAGCGGCAAGCGAGCGAGTCTGACAACCCACGCAGGCGACGGGGAAACAGGCATCCTCGCACACTGCTGGAGCGAGCGCTAGATGGCACGACGCCCGTGGACGGGCTGCACCAGGTGAAGCACCTACTCGCTGATCCAGCCCTCCCAGTCCTAGGGCAGCACCTCCGACTGCACGGTCCCACGGAGGCTTTGCCTGCACAAGGTTACTCACTGCAGCACAGTTTTAGGAGATACAATTCACACACGATAACGCGCACCTTTTAAAGGATAGAGTCCAGTGGATTTCTGTTTTTTTCAAATTTTAGACAGAGAGAGAAGGGGAGAGTGGCGTAGGGAGAGAGAGAGAGAGAATCTCAAGCACGAGTGTGGAGCCCGACACGGTGTCTGATGCCACGACCCCGGGATCAGGACCTGAGCCGAAACCAAGAGTTGGACGCTCGACCGACGGAGCCACCCAGTGGGTTTTAGTTTTATTCACAAAGTTGTACAACCATCACCTCTACCCAATTTTAGAACATTTTTATTATCCCAGGGAAGAAACTCCATACCCACCAGTCATTCCTCATGTCTCCTCCGTCCAGCCCTCAGCAATCTCTGATCTACTTTCTGTCTACGGATTTGCCTATTTTGGACATAGCGTACAAATGGAATCTTTCGATGCGTGGCCTTTTCTTTCAGTTAGCATGATGCTTTCAAGGTTCATCCAGCACCGCGTTCCTTTTTGTGGTTAAATAATATTCCACTGTCTGGAGAGACCACGTTTTATTTATCTGTTCATCTGTAGATGGGCATCTGAGTCATTACGGTTTTGGGTACTGTGACCGTGCTGTGAGCATCTGTGTACATGTTTTCGAGGGGATATTTATGTTCAGTTCTCCTGGCTGCGTACCCCGAGAGAGGAACTGCTTGGTCCTGGTAACATCTGGAGGAACTGCTGGGTGCTTTTCAGAGTGCCCTGCCGTTTTCTAGTCCACCGGCAACGGATGAGCGTTCCAACTGCTCCACATTCTTACTGGTGCTTGTCGGTGTCTGTCTTTTATTTTAACCATCCTGTGGGTGTGAAGTGACGTGTCACTGCGGTTTTGATTCGCATTTCTCTGACAATTAGGGATGTTGCATACAGTGCAACTTAGGAAAACAAAGATCCTGGAAGCAACTCAGGCGTTCTCCGATACGGGCCGGCTGAACGAACGGTAGCACGGACGCAAAACGCTTCCGTGTAGCTGTGAAAATGAGTGAAGAAGGCCCAATGCACTACCTGGAGGGATCACCAGGATACAGCGGTAAGTGAAAAAAGCAAGCCGCAGGGGCGCCTGGGTGGCGCAGTCGGTTAAGCGTCTGACTTCAGCCAGGTCACGATCTCGCGGTCCGTGAGTTCGAGCCCCGCGTCGGGCTCTGGGCTGATGGCTCAGAGCCTGAAGCCTGTTTCCGATTCTGTGTCTCCCTCTTTCTCTGCCCCTCCCCTGTTCATGCTCTGTCTCTCTCTGTCCCAAAAATAAATAAACATTGAAAAAAAAATTTAAAAAAAAAAAAAAAAAAAAGCAAGCCGCAGACAGGCTTATACGTGAACCTTCCGTGTAATAAAGGAGGAGAAATGTACAAACTTTCTTATAGTTCCCAAAAGACACAAACTAATAATGGCTGTCCACAGGGCATGAGGAGAGAATGAGACAGAAGCAGCAGGAAAGGGAGGCAGATGTCTGTGAATGCACCTGGTCATACAATTTTGACTTTGGAATCCTATATTTTATATAATTCTCTACAATTAAATTTGTAACGGATGTTAACCACACTCATTGTGTTGATAACTTCACAACACACAAATACTGAGTCATTATGTTATGTCCTATGAGCACAGTACGTTACGTCAATTACATCTTAGCAGAAAAATTAAATTTACAAAGTTATAAAAATAGAAAACAGAAACACAT
Source organism: Lynx rufus (assembly GCF_022079265.1). Taxonomy (NCBI): domain Eukaryota; kingdom Metazoa; phylum Chordata; class Mammalia; order Carnivora; family Felidae; genus Lynx; species Lynx rufus. The sequence continues at coordinate 138,097,005 of NW_025814889.1, read as the reverse complement.
TAATCCGATGGCATGTAAAACAAAGAAAAATTACCACAAAATTAAAACAGTATTTGACTTTACACCCCTAGCGAGACGTATCCGAAGCTCAGAGAGAACTGCACAGAAATCTTAGAACAGCATTCAGCTGTCTCTGCTTCCTATTGGTATCGTTATTCTGAACTGTTGTGTACTTATTTTTTTAATGTGTATTTATTTTTGAGAGAGAGAGAGAGAGAGAGAGAGAGAGAGAGAGAAATGAACGGATGGGGGAGGGGCAGAGAGGGAAACACAGAATCTGAAGCAGCCTCCAGGCTCTGAGCCATCAGCACAGAGCCCAACATAGGGCTTGAACTCACGAACTGTGAAATCATGACCTGAGCGGAAGTCGGACGCTTAACCAACAGAGCCACCCACGTGCCTCTATATTTAGTTTAAAGCAAATGGGTCATTCATGTTATTAAGGAACTAAGATTTTCAGCATAAAAAAGGATTAAATCCAGAAAATAATTTTACACTTAAATTAGAAATATTACCAAGATTTCGTGACATATTTTTCAATTTCCAAAAAGTATTTCTTTCCTAGCTGTTCACTGAAAAGGCCTAGACGTGAAGAGAAGCATCCCTCCCAGGATCGGATGAACTACAGATCCTCCCTGACTTACGACGGGGTTATGTCGCGATGAACCGGTTCATCGCTACCACCCCCTGCCTACCGAGCGCCACTGCTTAGCCCCGTTGACCCGAATCATGTTCAAGCACTTGCAAGAGCCTACGGATGGACAAAATCATCTACCGCAACGCCTATTTGGTGATGAAGTGTGAAGTATCTCTCATGTAATTTGCTGCACAGGAAGGGAGAAACTGAAAGGCTGAGGAGTACGCAACGGGTGTCGGCGTAACCGTTGCCGCTGACCCTCGTGATCGCGAGGCTGACCGGGAGCCGTGGCCGCTGCCTGGCGTCGCGAGAGAGGGGCGTACCGTGCATCGCTAGCCCAAGAAAAGACCCACACTCAAAACTCCAAGCACAGTTTCTACTGAACGCGTTCTCACTTCCACACCATTATAAGGTTGGCGATCCGTAAGCTGAGCCACCGTCAAGTTGGGGACCGTCTGTAAATACGTGTCCCGGTGAAAGACGGAAGATCTCCACCTGCCTGTGATGCACAGACCTGCCGAAGAGCACTGTGACCAGCTGTCCTTGGTTTCCCCAAGGCAGACAGGAAGAGAATAAATCTAATTTCTGCAATTTTTTCTAGGTGCCGGAAACAGGGTAAGAAATGTCCTACTATTTAATAGGCATCTGGCACACACTAGGCAATGACAAATACATCCACGATTTCCGCATTCCGGCAGAATGCCAGGGTAGGCTGTACTGGCTCCATTTTCCTGACAAAGGAAGTGGGGCTCATGGGTTAAATATCGTCCCCAGGGTCACTTCACTAAAGAGTGCTATTCAAAGTCTAGAGGCCACCGTCAGTCAGTGAAAACAGACAGTGAGAGGGAAAAGTCAGAAAGGGCGCTAACAGTTCAACAGGGTTATGCTGTGTCTCCTGAGTCTTGTAATAAAATCTAGGTTTGAAGCATCTATGTCTTTTTAAATTTTTGATTTTTTTTTCTAGTAATTCATTTGTATTACATTTTATAAACATATTGGTCCAGGATGGCTTGGGGGAAAGATAACCCGTTCTTCGGCACAGAGAGTTTGGGCGGTTAGGACACTAGAGAGGGCTGGACCGGGAAGGGATCACGGGTTTGAGAAGCGCAGAAGGAAATTTTATGGCCAAGCTGGTAGCGGCCCCACCTGAGACCGAATTCAAAGCTTCCCGAGGCAACCCTTGCACCGAACGTCTCCTCCCACAGCCCACGGCACACCCGCCAGCGGGACCGGGGTGCTGACTGTGACGTCTTCAAAGGGGAGGGAGAGCTACCGTCAATGCCTCTGCCCTGGGGTGGAGACGAGGGGTCCAGAAAGGAGCAAGAGCCTGGCGACGGGCACAGCAAGGAAGCAGCTGACCCTCACCAGCCCTCTGCAAGGACGTGATCTAATCCTCCTGGAACATACGTCAGCCTGGTGTCGGACGCTATCACACAGGGCTCACAGGGAAGGCCTCCTTGCAGAAGTGACACGTGGCTGGGGAGGCGAATAAACTGGCACTGAATGGACAAAGGGGGGGGGGGGTGCGCTGTGGAGAAGGCTGTGCAGGGACAAGAGCATGTGCAAAAGCTACGAGATCAGAAGGAACACGGAGTGTTCCAGGAGCTGGATGTGCAGCACAGCCCTGGGATTAAGGGTGAGGACTGTGGTTCCCAAAGCCTGGTTCTGCAGCAGTGCTGAGCTGTGTGACTTTGGACAAGTCCTTTAACCTCGGAGACTTGCCATTCTCGCCCATAAAACGGAATGACGGGGCTCACTTCCAAGGGCAGCTGTGAGAACGGAATTGATGGCTTCAGCCAACGCTCGGTGACGGGCAGCGGGACTGGCGGCAGCAGCTGTTAGTCCTACTGCCAGCAGGAAGTTCAGTTGCTTGGAGTGAGGAGTGAAGCCCCTGAAGGGCTGAGGGAGAAGCTTCAGGATAACTTCACCCAGCTGGGTTTACGACCCCACTCTGTATTGGCAAAACAGTACCTTTATTTTCAAAAAAAAATTTTTTTTTTTTTTGGTGAGGAATAAAAAACTATTCAGGATCTATTATTTGATTCGAAAAAAACAATCTCATTTGCTTGGGGGGGATAAAGTAGAATTCTCAGATATGCGAAATGGGCAAAATTTCCTGTGAAGGACACGAAATCACGTGCTAACAATGGAAACGTGAGCAGCATTAAGGGTGAATTACAGAGCCCTCGAAGATCACAGTTACGGGGGAGTCGTGACTGAATCGAGGGCATGCTTTCCTAGGTGAGTATTTCGCATTCACACCGCTCCATTATGAAATGATACGAGATCAATTTTTATAGATACACGAAACGTGTAGCACATAAATGACAGGGACGACAGTGGCACTGTGACAAATGCATCATCGTTCACTTCAGGAGCAGCGACTGACGACACCTCTGTGCTACGACCAAGCTCAAGTTTACTGCCGCAGCTACGAGTGTGGAGCTCTGTCTGGGGCAGGGGAGAACAATTAGGAAATTAACAAGTTTTCTTCTGTTCACACTTCATAAAACAAGGAAGCTGTTTGTTTTCTTACCTAACATGTTGGGAATTGATTCTATACCCATAACAAATGAGTCACAAGCTGTAGTTCATATGAAGGAGCCAAGCTCAGTCAACACTTTCACAAGGTAACACATTTCAACAAGACAGCGAGTCTGGCTTAAACAAACGAACATTTAGCCCCTGGAAATAAAGTGTAAACAGAAGGACAACTAATTGATTTGCTAACTGTTCCTCCCACCTGGGCCAATCGGCTCGGAGAGCGTTCTATGCGCAGTGCACACGCCCAACCCTACTCTGTATGCTCCCTTGGGGGAACCTACTGGATTGACAGAGAACACAGCCTCAACTACCCGGCTGCTGTCACGTCAAACGGTAAATACAAAAATCCAAGAACCCGAAGAAAGCAAGGGCACGGTACCAGCACAGCACCTTATCTCCTACCTGAATATACAGTGAAGCGAGCCTGACTGACCTGACACGTGGCAAAAATGTGTTCACCACACAGCTCCTCAAAGCAAACACATACACAAATAAAGAGATCATCAGAGGCCTCGTTCCAAAGCCGATCAACGACGAGCGTGGGCGCGGCAATGCTCACACAAGGTCCCCGTCCGGATGAAGCCATCCTCAGACGTGCTGACAACCAACTCAAAAGGCCTGGAGCCCAAAGGCAATGCTGGATGAAACGGACCGTCCGGTCAGAGATGTGGACGCACCCACCCACCCACGGGCAGGACTCAGGTGTCATCCCAACCACCTGGAAGGACGGGGGACACTCTGGAGACAGACAGAACTACATGAGAATCCCGGCTCAGGGATCCTGTCAGCCGTGGAACCTTGAGGACCTCCCTGAACGTCAGGAAGTCTAGATTTTATGTGACAAGGGGGTCACGCCCATGTCACGGGGTCACGGTGAAGATCCACGAGGAAGCATTCGGCATGGCCCCCCGCACGCAATCAGGACGTGAGAAATGGCAACACGCTTGTGATACTGTTTTCACTTGCTCTGAGACTCTGGAAGTTTCCTGCACGGCCCACACTTGAAAAGGGCTGGACACGGCGCTCCTGGTGCCAACCGTGAGTTGAGCTGTGGCAAAGCTCCAGTACATCAAGACTTACACTTCCATGACCAGCCAGTAAGTAGATACGGTGAGTCTAGGTGTTTCGTGCAGCTTCGTGCTGGGCACTTCATGGCTCCCCTTCATGGGCACGTTGGGAACAAGTAATGGTGCTCCTCCAGAAGCTTCAGGGCAGCACAGGGCCTGCGTTCCACAGGCTCGCTTTCTCTACAACTCTGAGCGTAAGGCTAGGCCAGTGGTTCACAACCCTGGGTCCACATCAGCATCCCCTGGGAGGTGTCCAACAGCACTCATCCTGTGGCCCCAACCCGAAAATAAACACGTCCCAATCTCGGAGAGTGAAGCCTGGGCGTCAGAGCCGCGGACGCACTCTTCCGGAGATTCCGACACGCAGCCGAGCTGATGATTCCTGACCTGCGCCAAGTGCGAGAGCACCCACTGAGCCGGCGTCTGGGACCCACCGCAAATCCTGAGAGAAGCCCCTAAAATGGAGCATGACGGCCTTCCCGTTCTCCCCTCTGGAGCTCTGCTCTCCTTGTTCCTAAACCAAGCTCTGCTGAGCCGTGACAAACACACAGCAGATCACAGCTGCACCTGCACCACCACAGACACATCAAGGCCAGAACCTCACGGCCCAGAAAGCTCCCGCGCGTCTGCAATCTCTGCGGCTCGCCCGCCAGCTTTCGTCAGCCACGGAGCTGCTTTCTGCCACTTACGAACCCTCTCTCTTTTTGTTTCTTTCTTTTTTTTTTTTTTTTTAAAGTGGTTGCTCTGGGGTTTAGAGTAGGCATCTTTAACTTGCTGTGGTCTATCTATAAATAATGTTATACAAATAATATATTACTGTTTCACACACGATGTAAGAATCCCACAACCGGACACTCCACTTGACGTTGGGGCTCCTGTACGTTTACTTCTACGTCCGTCATAAAACCCCCAAATACACTGCGATTATGATAAGGTATTTCGGTTTTAGCTACATATTTCCTTTTCTGGTGCTTTGATTTCTTTGTATAGAGTCAGGTCTCCATCCAGCACCATTTTCTTCCACTTCATTCAACTTCCCTCGATACCGTCTCATAGCACAGTTCTACTGACGGCAAATTCTTAGCTTGCGTCTGGGGAAATGGCTTTATTTTACTTTCATTTTTGAAGGCTATTTGAGCTGGATATAGAATTCCAGATTGACAGTTTTTGCACTTTAAAGATGTCATTGCACTGATTCCTGTTTTGCATCACTGCTCCAGAGAAGCCTGCTATCAGGAAGCCTTGTATCTTTGCTTTTCTTGATTGGCAGGCAACGGTCAGTGTGTCAGAGAGTAACGGCACAGCAGAAAGATGAACCACAACCAACGGGGGTTCTTTGCAAACATTAACAGAAGGAAAAAAATTCCAAGAAGACTGATGAAGGAGAGAGAGACATCTATTGAAACAGAACAGAATGAAAAGAGACAAAAAGGTACAGAAAACACAGATTACAATAAAATACTATGGACTTTATGAAAACAACTGGAAGTCTAGATGGAATGAATATCTCTGAGGAAAGGAGAAAATGTCAACACTGACAGAATAAATCAAAATCCTGAACAGAACAATTTAAATACTTAAATTTAAATGATTTAATGATACAAAAATGACCAAGACTCACTGACAAAACAAAGACCCAAGGGCTCTCCAAGTGGGTGCCACCGAATTTTTCAGGACCACATAATCTATTATGTATGTAACTTGTTTCAAAACAACAGGCAAAGAGAGAAAGCTTCCTAAACCTACTCTGACTTGGTTCAAAACCAGCATCAGACAGAGCGGTGTAAGAAAATCACAGGCCTATTTAACCTTTAACAGGGACCCCTCCCTGCTCCACACAAAAAAGTCCCACAGAGTATTAGATGAACAAAATTACACATGCTACAAAAGTTCCTCACGATCCTAACGTCAACCAGAAAATGTACAGTAAGCATCCTCATTAATGTAGTAATAATTATCTCAATATCACAGAAAAAACATCTGATAATGGTTAGCACTGGCTTATGACTTTTTTTTCTTAATTCTCAGAAAACTGGAGAACTTTTTTAACTTGAAAAGGGCTATGTGCCAGGAACTTGTAATAACCATCATACCTAAGAGAAAAGTTAGGTAGATTCCGAGACCAGAAAAAAACACAAGAAGATGGTCTTCTTATTCTGATGTAGAAAAACAAACTCAACGAAATACTGCAACTTAAAAAGGTCTTTGTTTGGAGCATTCAGTCTCTGGAAATCAATAAGGAGTCCGAGTGGCCGTGAACAATGCTTCGGACTCACTGTCAGAATGGAAGCAGAGGAAGAACGAAGAGAGAAGGAGGTAATCAGGCTGATTTAGATGAAGGAAGAGTGTTTCTTTGTTTTGTTTTTTTTTTTTTAGGAGAAAAAGTTGAAATCTCAGAGGACAGATTCCCCAGATAGAACATGGAAAATAATTATCTAGAAGGCCAGGAAAGATCTAAAGGGAAATGAAAATGCATCCAGTCCCAACTGCTCTCAGAGATGGGGTAGATGTGTTAGTTGTTACCGGAACAGAAGACCGGGGCCCCGCAAAACCCAGGACAGGACAGAAACACGGTCTCGGCTCCCTGGGATTGCTCTTACGAGGGAGAGCAGTACCGAAGAAATGAGCGAGGACACCACCCCTCAGTGTCACAGGCCACCAACCGTCACAGACTAACTGAAGTCCTGCAGAAGCAGAAACTCAGAACTTCTATGTCAACGCTCTTTCCCTCACAAACCAGAGACTTCCTGCTACCTGGCAGCAAAGACTACGCACTGGTGTCTGGGGACCCGCTTTTGCTCGGGGGTAACTATCAGAGGACTGGGAAAGGACGTATTTTCTAACTCTGGTGTGGGGACACCGGTGCTGTGATAAGCCTGTGCCCTCGTACCTTTTTTTAATTGTAAGAAGCGAGGCATGTCAGAGATTTGGTACTGGGGTTCTTGAACCTGTAAGGCCCCAACCAGGCCTGCGGCAGGTGGAGTCCTGACCCCGGGCAGGCATGAAGAGCCCCTCTGGGTGGGATTCAGCAGAATAAGAAACCGGAAAGGATACATTTTAAACCTCAGTCTCTTTGAATTTCAACTCTTAAAGGCAGAGAGTCTGACTAAGGTCTTGGACTTTAATTTAAAATGGAATGTAATCTTCGGATTTTAATGTCTCCCTGGGAATTTGATAATGAGATAGAATTACTATTCAAATTTAGAGGTACCTCTGGTGGGCATTTTATTATTACACTGAATTTAGTCTCTTAATAGGGAATGAATTTTGTGCCTTGGGGTCAAAGTGACTTTGGAGTTAATTTAATTCATGGATCGGGGTGACCCACTTAAGGGTCCTGTGGGGGCAGACTCTCCACTCTCCACCAACGGTCCAGGAGAAGGAAAGGCGCCTGGTCGGTATAAGCAAAGTGGCCTCCTAATGAAGCTGGGAGCAGACGGTCCTGACACCTGAGGTTCTCCCCACAGAAGGGACCCACCCTTGGCCCAATACCTTAGCAGACCGACTACAAAACCCAGAAACAACGCTGAGGGGGCAGACATCCGCTCTCTGTATGCTGTGGAGAGAGCTGTATTAGCGCAACCTTCCGTGGCTTCTCTATGCCCTCCCTCCACTGGCTCCCTCCCAGTGCAGCGACCATCAGACTAGTGAGTCTGGTTGTATGAAGTCCATGGTATACAAATGTGCTGGTCTGTCTGACTCTTTCATTAGATGCCGGGGTTTCCAACTACATGAAGCTGCTTCTTTCACTCCTGTATCCCTTGCCCTGCCCTTCGATTAGATGTCAGGAACCAGTTGCTGAAAAACTCTGTGTATGTGACACCTCTTTTGACTGACCCCACGCACACATCCACATGCAAACAGGTAAACAAGGTCCTTGTGCCCGTGAAACTTAGCACGCAGGGGTGGGGGAGCGCGGGACGCATACAGCAGAGAGCACAAGCAAGAAATAAGTAAATAAAAACACACTACAGATTGGAATAATTGCTATAAAGGAACTAAACAGGATGATCCACTAGAGAGTGACAGGGGAGGCTCTATGTGAGACAGGGGGTGGGGGGTGGGGGGGGAGGGCAGGTAATGCTTTCCTATAAAATGGTGACGTCTGAACTAAGACCTGAGTCATGGAAAAGCACTCAACGATCTCGAGGGAACCCAGATCACCCGAGGTTGAGGGAACCAGGGGTGGAAATAGTCAAACATATCCAAGTGACAGAAAGGAAATCAGTATGGCTGCGTGCAGGGGAGTACCGGTAAAATGGCAGGGGTGAGGCCGTAAAGGCAGGAGCCAGAGCCTACGGAGTAGCGGCTGGTTCTCAAAGCAGAGCCCCTGGAGCAGCAGGACAAGCATCACCTGGGGACTTGTTCTTCCGAAACGCACATCCTGAGCCACCCCCAGCCCTACTGAGTCAGACCCTGGGGTCAGGGCCCAACAGACAGCTGTTGAACGGATCTTTAGATGATTATGCTGCATGTTGAATTTTAAAAATCACTGTGCCTCTCAATCCTCCCTGTGAATCCGAATCACCTGGGGAGCTTTTAAAAAGCAATGCCTGGGTCCCACTTGGTCAACCTAATCTGAATCTTGGGGACGATGGTCCAGGAATAAAAACATACACGCACGTACGTATTTTACAGGCCCCCTAGGTGATTCGGCTCCCTGGAATACAGTCTTGAAGGGCAGGAAAATAACTTAGGTCTTTTCTTTCCTAAGTGTAAAATGAGCCATCGAAGATTTTTACAGGTGAGTGAATCTAATCTGGATTTTCAAAACCGTGACCCCTGGCTGCCATATAAACACACGGGCGGGAGAGCCAGTGCTCGGGGCAGGTCCGTCAGGAAGCACTGGGACAGGGGAGTGGGAAGCGGAGGGGAGTGGGAAGCGGACCCAGGCAGGGCTGCCGTGGTGCACTGGGGATAAAATCCCACACCACTGACGGGAGGCAGATCCCACGGGAACTGCTTTCTCAAGTGAACAAAAGAGGACTCCAAGATTCTAAGTTTCTGGAGGGCTGGTTATCATTTACTGAGATACAGAAGGGCTCTGGGGTGGAGCAAGTGAACGGACTGCACTTCGGGAGTGAGGCGCTCGGAGACATCCAAGTGGGCGTCAGCGGTTCTATCCTTCTGTATTTCCTGTAAGGAGAGTGTGGGCCGCCATGTACCCCAGCGTGGACCCTGGGGGACAGGTCTGGGCTCCAGAGATACACGTTGGGGTCATCTGCACACAGATGGGCTTTAAAGCCCGGGACTAGGGGTCTCCCTAGAGAAAGGCTCAGGACCAAGTCCTAAAGCATTCAAACATTTGGGGGTCTCAGGAGAGAAATCTTTGTGCTTCCTCTGTAACTTTGGTATCATCACCAAATACTGTCTAATTCAAAGGTTTCAGTAATCCAACACTAGGTACTATAGGCAACTGTTAAGCACTTTCCCTGGAGTAATTTGTAAGCAATATGAGTATTTTCTTCCTGGAAGGAGGTCATCAATAACTGAAAAGCCACAGTGACAAGATTTTCTTCTCAAAGTCACAGTGATGGGGCACCTGGGTGGTTCAGTTGGTTAAGTGTCCAACGCTTGATTTCGGCTCAAGTCATGATCTCACGGTTTGTGGAGTAGAGCCCTGCATCGGCCTCTGTGCTGGCAGCGTGCCTGGGATTCTCTCCCTCTCCCTGCCCCTCCCCCATGCTCTCTCTAAATAAATAAATAAACATTAAAAATAAGATAAAAGTCACAGTGATCATCACATTATTTGTCCACTCATCATTTTTCAGGGTGACTTTTTAGAAGCTTATTTCTTTTTTCTTTTTAAATGTTTTAAATGTTACGTGGGCTGCAAATTGTTTCCCTTGTTAAGATTATATAGGAATAACACATATGTACGTACGTACCTCACTAAACTGAATAAAAAATACTTTAATCCCAACTAACTCGCTCTGTGCCGGCCCAGACCTTGAGAGGAACGGAAAAGAACTCAATGGGGAGTTCAACCTCAAGGTGGCTCGTCTCCGTTCAGTCCGCCTACTGCCCGCCCAAGGTACAGAAATGCCAGCCTTGTTAGCAGAGGCTGGAAGGTGGGAGAGAAATAACCAGCGGGCTCACCATTCCCTGAGCCCCCCCCGTCCCCCCCCCCCCCCCCCCCGTCCCTCCGTCCCTCCATGCTTGAGGGCAAAGGGGCCCAGCAGCAGGGGAGAACGGAAAAGGTCAGAGTCCACTTCAGCCGGGGATCACCACCCTGCAATCTCACCCCCAACCAGGCTGCCATCAAGGATCTGATCCCTTCCCTCGGGGGCCAGGCCCAAGCCCTGAGGAGGGGACAGATCCCATCCGTGAACGTGTTCGTGTACCGCCAGTCTGTGTTCGACCCGTATGTACCAACCCACGCACACATCTTAAAAAATGAAAATCATCTTTATATATGTATGCTATTCTACATCTTCCCGTATAATAAAAATTCTCTGAAGATGTGATTTTTTAAAATGGTATATGCTATTCTGTCACTGCAATCCACCAAAATTTAATCCTCCCCTACTCAGGATTCTTACATAATTTCCAAATTTTTACCAACAATATGACAAACATCCATGTATCAGCATTTTTACTGTGTCGCTGATTATTTCCTTTGCAGAAATTCCCCAAGGAAAAACTACTGGATGAAAAAACATAATCATCTTTAAGTCTCTTCGATAAACTGCTCCCCATCAGGGTCCCACCACTTCATATCACCCTAACAACTGCCCACTTTATCCTTACTGACCATGCATTATTTTTTCTAAAGTTGCTTTTGTTAAACAGACGAAAACTTTTATTTTCTAGCTTCACTGAAAATGAAAAAAAAAAAATGCTCAGCATTTTTCCATTTTTCCACCTGCCAAAGTTTGGCAACTGAAAGTTTCAGGAGGTAAAAGGCCTTTAACAGTAAAGTTTTGGGGACCAATTAAAACGCACAGCAGGGTTACCCTCGGAGTTCTGAAACCCGAGTCAGGAAGGACCCACAGGTCTTGCAATGGGGCAAACGTGCGGGCAAGAGGACAGCCAACGATGAGACGAGCCTCGGCCCCGTTTCCCACAGGGACTGGGACACCACAGAGCCTCGGTGCGAACACCAGCAAAGGGCGGACGGCGGTGGCGGGGGAGGCAGGGGTGACGGAGGCTCGTTCAGAGACTGCGCCCCGCAGGCGAACCTGGCCAAGACCCCACGAGGCTGGGCATGCTGGGAAAGAAGAGCCCGTGGAAAGTAAGCCACAGAGAAGACGGGCTCTCCAACTCCACAGTACGACTCACCAGGGCAACACGGCAGCGTTCTGCCAGAGCTCACGGACGGACAAAGAAGCTTTTCAACAACGTAACACTGCGACTTTTAAAAGCACTCCCAAGTACAAAGCACAATATGATTAATAAAAATATCTTGTACGCCCAACTACCAGATTCCAGGAAGACTAACAACTAACTGTTCTTTAGCAACCATCTGCATCTGAATTTAGTGCGATTTTCTCATGAATTCCTCGCCCAGCAGATAAAATCTTTGTTGAAATGATGAATGAAACGAGCTGGTTTTAAAGGAGCTTACTACTATTCTCCTTGCAGGACTGAAGAAAACAGTAACTGTTCTGAAGTGAGGAGGGCACAGGTGACACACGGATGACACCGTGGTGGCCCAGTATGGAATCAGTGTGCAGCTACAGATGTCCCTGCTTCCACCCTGACCGATTACTAAACTACCACACACCGTAGGGCCGGATGTCAGAAAGGAACTTTCAACTGATCTGGAATGCGAAACGCCTTCCAGCGTTTGGTCTCAGAGGATGAGGTCCTGGGGGAAGGGGCGCGCCTCGCGCACAGCACTGTTCGTGACGCCGGGCCCTCCGCTTCGTCAGGCTTCCACGTCCCGAGGGGCACGTGAGCCGCGGCGGCCCCGATGAGTCACCCTGGTCTCACAGGGAAAAAAGGGCGAAACGCTCCTACCGCGAAGCAGAGGGCGTCACTTAACTAGGGGGTGAGGAAAGGGAAGGCCTTGCACAACACCTGGTTTCCAGAAAGTGCCCAATAAAACGGCAGGGAGTAACATAATCTTTTTTATTTGTCCTTCTGCTTATGGCATTTTTGTTGCATTCTTTGCGAAGAACTCGAAACAAGCAGAATTAGAAGGAAAGGAGCAGACGCGCAAGGTGACCTTTGCCACCACAGTCATTTCTGGAAGACGGTTTCACCAACAAAACGTCAGAAGTTGTGCAGTGAGATATCTGAAGAGCGAGATGAAAGGCCACTGTTTTTAAGCAGAAGCAGGAGAAAACACGTATCAGGACGTGAACTGATCTCCAGTGTACTCGAGAGCCCGCGACTTAAAGCTCCACTCCATTTAGCAGCCTCCTTACAGCGCCACAAGATACGACTTGAGAAAGCAGTAAGACCAGAAAGGGATCGGTAAAGCGTGTCAGCGGCAGAGAAAACAGAGCAGCTCAGGAGAGTTGTTGTGGCACATCTGTGCTATCACGCACAGCTACGTTTAGCACAAAAATAACCCATAGAGCCAGTTTTTTTAAAAATACGCATTCTGCCGCTGCTTCTCGGGATGTGATTCCCACCCATGCTGCATCGTCTACGGTGTCATACTTCAGTGCCTGAACAAACAGAAATCTGTCCTGAGCACATTCAGCCTTTAATTTTTAACCCACGGACAGAATCTCAACTGCTCGCTGTAACAGGATGAGCTCCTTGCTACTAAGAAATCCAGCCTTGGAAACGGTTTATCGAACTTGGCCCATGGTGTTTTAAAAAGAAAAAAAAAAGGGAAAAGAAAGAAAGAAAAAGAAAGAAAGAAAGAAAGAAAGAAAGAAAGAAAGAAAGAAAGAAAGAAAGAAAAAGAAAGAGAAAGAAAGAAAGAGAAAGGAAGAAAGAAAAGGGAAATGAAAGGAAGGAAGGAAGGAAGGAAGGAAGGAAGGAAGGAAGGAAGGAAAGAGGAAATGAAAGGAAGGAAGGAAGGAAGGAAGGAAAGAGGAAGAAAAGGGAAATGAAAGGAGAGAAAGAGAGAAAGAGAGAAAGAGAGAGAGAAAGAGAGAAAGAAAAAGAAAGAAAGAAAGAAAGAAAGAAAGAAAGAAAGAAAGGGAAAGGGAAAAGGAAAAGGAAAAGGAAAGGAAAAAAAAGTCAAGAGAAGAAAGGCAAGGCAGGCAGACCGCTGAGAGCCCGCGTCTCTCTATCCAGCACAGGGCATCATGGCACCCGTTGGCCCCTGGGAGGAATATCCCGACCCGGGCCTGTTATGAGCCCTCTGTCCTGCGGGCACCGGAATGAAGCCAGCAGGGGAACCTGTCCTTCTCCTCCCTGCCTGCCTGCCTCCCACAAATCCTGACTGACATGCCCACAGCCTGTCGTGGCCTCTGAAGGGTGTCGTGTGGAAGCCCCACGGTCACCTTTCGGGTGCAGGGTGACAATGGGGGGAAGAAGTCTATGAACAGAGACGACACATCTCAGAAACGCCATCCTGTGGGAGAAAGGCTTTATCGGTGCAAGAGAACGGGACCCAGAGAAGAGGAAGGAAACGGGCACCGAATATGCTCTACACACAAGAGCCCGGGGCTCTTAACAGCCCTGCGACGTAGGAATCAGCGTTCCTCTCCGACAGGTGAAGACAATGAGATGTGTAGGGTTAACCGACTCGATCCGGGTCATGGAGTGGAGTGAGCGGCAAAGCCCGGGTGGTCTGTTACACTCAAAACGTCAAGCTTTCATTCGACTGCAGCACCCACACTGCAGGAGGGGGTTTCTAATCTTCAGAGTAGAGATGGGGCCCGAAATACTAGAAACGCGCTGGGAACCCTCACGGTGTACAGCTGAGCCCGCTCGGGGTGGAAAAGGGGAGGGGAAGGGCCGGCGAGGCAAGGCTGGACCGCGACAGGGCTGGACCTGGGAGCGGCCACAATGACGGGGACGGTATGTCGCCAGCCCCAGCCCCGGCACACCAGGAAGGGCCTCTGCGGCGAACACAGCAGCCCCTGAGCAGGAAAGAACTGCCCTCGGGAAGCTCGCCACCGGCCCGATGAGAACGTCAGAGTGCCATCTATCTGCGGTCCCCTCCCTGCGCGACTGACTTCTCTGACTTCTCTCCCTTCCCTAACCCTCACCCTACGACTGTTTACTCATTTGCTAAACACTGAAGATAAAAGCTACTTTGCGACAGACCCTAAGGTGGGGACCAATGGGTGAATCAGACACGTTTACTGCTCTTCCCAAAGTCAAGGTGGGGTGGGAATAAGGGAGACAGACAGGCCCTGGAGACGGGAGAACACAGCATTGGCATCCGGGGCTGGAGGAAACATGGTGGAGCCGATCAGGGGAGACCCTGAAGGCCAAGCCTACGAGTTTCACTTTTCCCTGAAAGCAACGGAAAGACTCTGCCTAGAGATTTGTGTTTCAGAACACGTAGCTATAAATTAATAAAACTAATTGTTTTAAAAATTAATTTCCTAAAGTGTGCAAATCTCAGAGTGCACAGCTTACGGGACTTTTGTACGTGTACACACGTGTGCAAGTATCACCCAGATCAAGGCAAAGAACACTCCGGCACCCAGAGGCTCCCTGTGTCCCCTACCAGTTGCTAACCCCACACAGTAACTAGTAGTCAACCCTCTATCGTCTTAGATTTCTTCTGCCTGTTCTGGAATTCTGGGCGAACGGAGCCACACAATACGCACTCTCCACTGTGGGTTTTCCCGCTAAACATACGGCTACAAACCACAGAGCTTGTCCCTTCTCCCTGCCGGTCTTATTCCCCTGCACAAAGAACACGCCATGCTGTATTTTTACCCATCCTGTCCGCGATGGACATGTGGGGTGTCTCCGGTGTGGGGCTTTACGAGTGAAGGCTGCTATGAACACTCATGCACATGACTCGAAGTGGACGGAAGCACCCATTTCTACCAGGTAATTGCTGGTTCAGGAAAACAAACTTTGAACAAAGAGACTATCTTGTCATGATCTTGTAGAAAATGCGGGCTGATGTAACCTAGACTGAGATAAGGTCAGTCATTAAGAATAAAAGACTGAAAGCAAGATCCTTTTTGTTTTAATAGGATGTATGGGTTAATGAGATCGTAAACATTTCCAGACAGGTGGGTCACCTGCTACCCGTAAGCTAATCGAAGGAGACGTGACCCAGGCTCCGCCCTTCCGAATCCTTCCGCTTTCTGTCAGATTCGGTAATTGTTTCTCAGACCACGTTCTCAGCCTTGCCGGCTTTCTTCTCGTCTCCTGGGACTCTGATGACAGACTCCCAGACTATTTTTGAGGACCCTACATGTCCCTGAGGCTCCATCAATTTTTTTTCCCCGGTCTAATTCTCTTTCTGTTGCTCAGACTGGATGATTTTGATTTTAGCCTGAAGTTCCCACACTGTCTCTGACGTCCTCTCCACTGTGCTACCAAAGCCCACCCAAGGGGTCTTTACATTTTACTTCGGGTCACTGTACTTCTCGGTCCTAAAATTTCCAGTTGGCTTTTCTTCACATCTTGCTTCTTGGCTGGGACGTCCTTTTTCTTCATTTGCTTCCCATGTTCCCAACTGCTCACGGAAGCGCTTTTCTGAAGGCGGCTTTAAAATCCTTATCAGATCACCCCACATCTGTGTCATCTAGGCAGCCCCCGATCGCCTCTTCTCATCAGGTTGAGATCCGCCTGGTGCTCGGCAGAACGCGTGGCTTTTATGGGTACCGTAGACATTTTGGGCTTCAGGTCACGCGACTGAGAGTCTCGAGCACACGTCCAGTTTTGGGGGGCCTCCTCTGACACCACGACAGTGACCGGGTCGGGGCGAAGGGCAGCACCTGCTACTCCCATGTGGGGGCCAAAGTCCAGGCCTCGGCTCACCTGGTCTCTCCCGACAGTGGCGCTGTGGTGGGCGTGGGGGGCTTGCCTCCTTACTGCTTTATGCCCATGGTTCCTGAGCGGGCAGGAGTTCTGGTCCCCCGCAGGGCGTCCAGCAACAGGGAGGGGAGGAAGATGCCCAGTTACCGCTGACACCAAGTCTTTTCGGAGTCCACCGGTGGGGCCGGGGGCACTGTGCCACATCCAGGTGAAAGCGTAAGTCTGGGCTTCCCACGTGGCCTTTGCTGATGGGGGAAGTGCTACGTGGTTTTCCACGGTGTCTGTCTGAAGTAGGGCAGTTATATTCTAAGAGGCTGCCTTGCCAAAGTGCCCTTTCTTGGTCCTCTGGCAACAAAGAGCAACCTTCTCTTGGGTGTGTATGTGTGTGTGTCGCACCCATCGGTGTTTCTGGACTGACAGCTTCTCTAACATCCAGCCTGAGATACTGGAGGCAAGAGGAAAACCCCGGGAACACACGCTGGGCTGCTCCTTGAGTCCTGAGGTCCCCAGGCAGACTGCCTGCTTCTCTCCATCTTTCAGAGGGCTCCTGTGTTTGCTTTACACCTGACGTCCAGGGATTTTAGCTGTGCTTAGTGGGAGACATACAGAGAAGTACATCCAGGCCACCACGATCCAGAATCGATTCCCAACATACTGTTTTCAAGACGCAAAGGACTTCCACTGGGAGCCAGAAAAGCAAGTCCACGATCCAGGTTTTGATTTCAGAAGAATGACAGGGATGTGTATGTGCAAACAAGAATAACGCAGTTCCTACTGACTAATACGTCTCTGCCTGGCACGGTTCACATTACAGGCTCCATCGTGACCCTCCCAAGGAGCCTCTGACACAGGACTTCCTGTCGTCCCGTTTTTGGGGGGGAAACAGGCTCACACAGGGTCACTCCCGGTCTACAGCAGGGCCAGGATTTGGACCCAGATCCACCTGACTCTAGAACCAGAGCTCCTAACCACCACACTACATAAAGGCTTTCGCCACGAGCCACACTCTACCACGGGCACTCTGGGGGCACTGAATCCCACACTGCTGTCCTCAAACCACACACGGCAAACTCAGTCAGTAATCAACAGCTTACAATTACACACTCTTCCCTTGTGTCTTCAGAATTCTTCTTTTTCAAAAATGTTAACAGCCCAAACTTTGAGAGTGCTATATACAATTTAGAGGTCACAACTATGATCTCATGAACACTCCTAACAATCTTACGAGGTGCGTATTTTGTTTCATTAAGTGTTTTATTTCCGGTATAGTTAACATACAGCATTACAGTAGTTTCAGGCGTACAATACAGTCATTCAACATTTCCATACATTACTCGGTGCTCATCATGACAAGTGCACTCCTTAATCCCCATCCCCGATTTCCCCCAACCCCCAACCCCCTCCCTTCTGGTAACCATCAGTGTGTTCTCTACAGGTAAGAGTCTGTTCCTTGGTTTGCCTCTCTCTTTTTTCCTTTGCTCTTGCATTTTGTTTCTTAAATTCCACATATGAATGAAATCGTATGGTATCTGTCTTCTGTTCACTTACTTCACTTAGCGTACACTCTCTAATGCCATCCGTGTTGCTGCAAACGGCAAGATTTCAGTCTTTTTTATCGCTGCTATTCCACTGTGTATACACACCACATCTTCTTTATCCATTCATCTACTGATGGACACTTGGGCTGCTTCCATATCTTGACTATTGTAAATAGAGTGCATGTATCCCTTTGAATTAGTGTTTTTGCACTTTGGGGGCAAACAGCCAGTAGTGCGATTACTGGATCGCAGGGTAGTTTTATTTGTAACTTTTGGGAAATCTCAGAAGTCCTCCACAGTGGCTGCACCAGTCTGCATTCCTACCAACAGGGCACGAGGGTCTCCACATCCTCACCAACACCTGTTGCTTCTTGTGTTTTCTGTTTTAGCCATTCCGACAGGCGTGAGGTGATATTTCACTGTGATTTGTATTTTCCTGATGATGAGTGACGTGTCACTTTTCATGTGTCAGTTGCCATCTCGATATCTTCTTTGGAGAAATGTCTTTTCACGTCTTCTGCCCATTTTTTAACTGGATTATTTGTTTTTTGGGTGTTGCATTGTATAAGTTCTTTATATGTTTTGGATGCTAACCCTTTACTGGATAGGTATTTGTAAAATACCTTCTCCCGTTCAGGAGGCTGTCTTTTAGTTCTGTTGGCTGTTTCCTTTGCTGTGCAGAAGGTTTTCATTTTGAAGTAGTCCCAATAGTTTGTTTTTGCTTTTGTTTCCCTTGCCTCAGGAGTCATATCTAGAAAGATGCTGTTATGACCAATGTCAGAGACATTACTGCCTGTGCTCGCTTCTAGGACTCTCACGGTCTCAGGTGTCACATTTAGGTGTTTAACCCGTTTTGAGTTTATTTTTGTGTATAGTTAAAGAAAGTGCTCCAGTTTCATTCTTTTCCGTGTAGCTGTCCAGTTTTCCCAACACCATGTGCTGAAAAGACCGTCTTTTTCCCACTGCATATTCTTTCTTCCTTTGTCAAAGGCTAATTGACCGTATAATTACGGTTCATTTCTGGGTTCTCTGTTCTGTTCCGTTGTTGTACGTGTCTATTTTTGTGCCTGTACCACACTGTTTTGATGACTACAGCTTTGTATTAGAACCAGAAGTCTGCAGTTTGCCTCCAGCTTTGCTTTTCTTTTTCAGGACTGCTTTGGCTATTTGGGGTCTTTTGTGGTTCCAGACACATTTTAGGACTGTTCTGTGAAAAATGCTGTTGGTATTTTGATAGGGACTGCATTAAATCCGTACACTGCTTTGGGAGCATAGACATTTTAACAATACTTGTTCTTCCGATGCAGGAGCACCGAATGTCCTTCCATTCCTTTGCGCCCTCTTCAATTTCTTTCATCCGTGTTTTACAGTTTTCAGAGGACAGGTCTTTCACCTCTCTGGTTATGTTTATTCCTAGGTATTTTATTATTTTGGTGCAATTAAAAACGGGATTGTTTTCTTAATTTCTTTCTGCTGCTTCCTTATTAGTGTAGAGAAATGCACCAGATTTCTGAAGATTGATTTTGTGCCCTATGACTTTACTGACTTCATGTGCCAGTTCTAATAGTTCTTTGGTGGGGTCTTTAGGGTTTTCTATACATAGTTACCGCGTCGTCTGCAAACAGTGAACGTTTTGCTTCTTCTCTATCAATTTGGATGCCTTTTATTTTTCTTATCTGACTGCTGTGGCTAGGACTTCCAGTACTATGTTGGATGAAAGTGGTGACAGTGGGAATCCTTGTCTTGTTTCTGACCCGAGGGAAGAAACTGTCAGTTTTTCACCATTGAGTATAATGTTAGCTGTGGGTTTTTCATATATGGTCTTGAAAAAAAATGTTTATGTATTTTGAGAGAGAGCAAGCATACAGGAGAGGGGCAGAGGGAAAGGGAAAGACAGAATCCTAAGCAGGCTCTGTGCCACCAGCGTGGAGCCCAATGTGGCGCTTGAGGTGATGAACCGTGAGATCATGGCCTGAGCTGAAATTAAGAGTCGGGTGCCTAACCAACGGAGCCATCCAGGTGTCCCCATATATGGTCTTTATTATGTTGAAGCATATTCTCTCTAAACCTACTTTATTGAGGGTTTGTATCATGAATTGATGTTGTACTTTACCAAATGCTTTTTCTGTGTCTACTGAAATGATCATATGGTTTTTATCCTTTCTCTTATTGATGTGATGTATCACATTGATTTTATAATTCTTCTTAGTTGGGGGTTTCATAAATTTGAAATATGGTAAATATTGGTCATAGATAACATTATCCTTATATTTTTAAGGGCAATGACTCCCAGGAAAATCATTTGAGTACATTTTTCCACTTTACTTCTTTATCAACCGGTGATTTTTTTATAAGCATGTTACTAACTACCGAATATCCTAAAAATGAAAGTCCCAGAAGAATGACATATTTTCACATCGAGTAAAAACGTTTTTTCTTTGTATTTTCCAAAAAGTACACACGAATTTTGTTTAAGCTCTGCCAGATCACAGACCACGAACCGCAATTTAATTTTCAAATCTGTGAAGGGCAATCCTGAATTGGTCACTTCACATCACCTAAGCTTTTACGTACAAACATTTCCTACAGAGTTATGTGTCAAAAGGAGACTGTTATAGGAAAAAGCATACTGGGTAGCACAGAAGAATGCCAGAGGTGTGCACTGAGAACGTGACATCACCGCCAGTGGTCACAGCCTTCTGCTGCAACAGCGAATCTAGTCTCTGGAAGCCCCGGGCCACGCAGGTTGTCCCCTTTTCCACCTTAAACAGACAAGACGGGCGCCTGGGTGGCTCGGTCGGTTAAGCGTCCGACTTCGGCTCCGGTCATGATCTCACGGTTTGTGAGTTCGAGCCCCACGTCGGGCTCTGTGCTGACGGCTTGGAGCCTGGAGTCTGCTGTGGATTCAGTGTCTGTCTCTGTCTCTGTCTCTGTCTCTGTCCCCCTCCTCTGCTTGTGCTCTGTCTCTCTCAGTCTCTCAAAAATAAACATTAAAAGAAAAAAAACTTGGGGGGGGGGGACAGACAAAACAAAACAACACTAACAGCCCTCTTCCTCCTGTCCATCTTTAGTCTTCTAAATTGTATTCTGGAGTCTTAGAACGTCAGAACTGAAAAATACCTCAGGTAGTTATGTGGTCCATCACAACGACACCCCCACCTACAGACGAGGGCCACAAGAGGAAAATATCCTGCTTAAGAAGATGAGGAAGGTAGGGCCCCGTCCCCCCAACGCCATGCATGTCGCACCTACAGCCATGAAGAACCAAACGTGTTGTATCATTAGGTGAAGGACAAAGTGGCAGATCCAGCAGGAGAGGGAAACAATACAAAGCTTTCGACTTTGGGGAGTCTGGTCGAAGAGAAAATTCACAGATTATTTAATTAGAGCTGAAAAGGACCTGGGAAAACTTGGTCCGATCTCCTTACTTTAGAAATGAAAACACGAGGGGTGTCTGGGTGGCTCAGTCAGTTGAGCGTCTGACTTCGGCTCAGGTCGTGATCTCACAGTGAGTTCGAGCCCCGCGTCGGGCTCTGTGCTGACAGCTCAGAGCCTGGAGCCTGCTTCGGATCCCGTGTCTCCCTCTCTCTCTCTGCCCCTCCCCTCTCTGTCTCTCAAAAATTAACAAACATAAAAAAAAAAAAAAAACCCAAAAAGAAATGAAAACATGAGCAAAATGAACTCATTTTCCCCAAGTCATACAATCGGGGGCCTCTGGGGTTCTTAGACATGCTACGTATATTCATTCCACTCACCGGTTAACTCTACCCCACTCCCCATACCGGTCCAAGTACTGGTACTTGGTACCGGTCCAAGTACCAACATGTAAAATACTCGGGTCCTAGGACCCTGTGCACAAACACCAATTAGATTATCAACATTTAATGTATATGAAAAAAACTAGTATAGACTTCATATTTTCCAATATTGACCTTCAGTCTTAAAACATAATCATCACTTCAACGAATATTAACCTTTAGGCCGACCCTTAAAATTCTCAGTACTTTTTCCCACTCCTCCTGTATGGATTCAAAGAACCTCAAAAGTCCAAGGAATCTAATGTCTAATGAGAATTTTTAAATACAAAATGAGCATAAAATGCTCGAGTTAGCTCCATGTTCCACGGGCGGATTTTCTCCTTTCCCCACTCTCACCTTCTACATGTGAGCAGCCCAGTACACCAAGAGCAATCCGTGAATTCACCCTGCCCTGGGCTGGGACTATACAGTGACACTATTTTACACAGTTTCCCACGAACCATTCCCTCTCTTCAGGAGGCTAATGGTACCAGTTATGCTCCTTATTATTTCTAGCTGTTCATTCTCTCGGTAGAAACCTTAGGGACATAAACACGGAATTAGAAGGGTTCCAACCCCGAATTGAGTTTCCACTTTGTTTTACACATTAACAAGCCCATACTTAGCACAGTAAGAGCCAACATCACAGAGTATGTATTCTATGATGCTTGTCTACGCCAAGGAATGTTCCAAATGTGCTCTTACAAATATTCGTCCACGAAGCCCTCCCTGTGCTATTATTATCCTCAGTGAACACGTTTCCCTGGAACGTAAGCCCCACGAGCACAGGTATTGTGTCTTCCCTGCTGCACTTCCTCAGCCTAGAACGGTGTTGAAATGTGGCAAGCACGTGATGCTCGCTGAAGGGATGAATAAATGACATTTATAGAGGAAAAACGAAGCTACAAAGAGGTCACAGAACAAGACTGAGGTCACACAGCTACTGAACGGCACAGATGGGACTCACAACACCGTTTTTTGATCGCATTCTATCAGGGGTCAGCAAGCTTTTTCTGTGAAGCGTCAGAAAATAAAGAGTTTAGGCTCTGAAAACCACCCGACGGTCTCTGCGCACCTCCCCAACTGTGCTGGCAGAGCGTGTTAGCAGCCATAGACGCCACTCGAGGGATGGACACGGCTGTGTCTCAATAAAACTTTATTTACAAGAAGACGCCAGTACACTGCAGTTTGCCAGCCCCTGCATAAATCTTCACAATAATCAAGCCAAGTAGATGAACGAGAACCCGAGACTCCGCTATTTTATTAAAGGACTTCGTCGAAGGTCACACCGTGGATCTCAAAGTTCATATCCTTTCCATTAAGCCTCATGGCCTCCGTGAAAAGGAGACTTGTAGATCGGCCACGCACTCAAAATTTGCTGTTGCACTTGCACGCCACAAAGCAGAACCTCACCTCATTCTTCCGTCTTGAAATCAGAACCGTGACGTCAGCAGGTTGCTGGAGCTAATAACCGCACGGGCGGGTGTGGAAGGGTGCGTGCAAGCACACAGAGTTAATCCAAACTCTGTTTTCACAAGAAAATCCGACCTTACATTAAGCACCGTGATCTGGAAACAATGCAAAGACTCCATTTGGGAGACAGGCAGGGCACAGGATTGGCCATTTCTGTTCTCGTAAGGAAAACAGCCTAACCAAAACTAAACACTAACCTGGTTAAACGTGAGGCTGAACATAGCTGAATGCATTAATCATCAGACAGGATAATAAAGGAAAATATGCAAGCTCTCTCCCAACTGTTTACCACTTCTATTTTTCTTGGAACAGAAATGCATTTTATATATTATATGAACCTGTAAGAAACACATACCTGGTAAAGTATTTGAACACATACTGTGTATGAAGAATACTGAAACATGAAATATTCCATCATCATAAAAGAATTTTGAGTTCACAGGGGTTTAAACACTCACCCGACTCCGGCTATGGTAACAACTACATAACAAAACTTTATGCTAACATAACTGCACTTTACGTTAACTGGATAATCTTGATAATTATAGACTGTTCAGTACGCAGAAAAGTGTGACATACTTCTCTTTAATGCTGGCCAATCCCAGGAACTAAGGTGTTACTCAAGAGAAACACAGTACGATTTAAATGGGAAAATTCTAATCGATTCCAAAATAAAAGCTTTTTGGTTAAGATTCCTAATCATATATTTATAATCATTCAAATGCAATGCTGTCTACTATTGGACTGACATAAATATTGCTTGGCCCAGGAAGTTCAACTCAACACATTTATTTACTGAGAAATTATGTGCAAACTGGCATGTGAAAATAAAAAGCTGAGAAAGGAAATGTACACCCACCAAGAAATTTTAAAAACTCACGTTTATCTCAGACTCACTGGCACAAAGATGAGCAGTTTGTATTTTGGGATGACGTCATATCAAGGATCACTTGATGTACTTTACATACGTGCCTACAGCGACCCTGCGAGATACAACGCAGGCATCATTCTGTTCCACACACGAAGCTGGGCTTCGGCGGGTCTTGCCCCGAACCACACAGCCAGGGAGCACCTGCTGCCTTCCGGCCCACACGCTCCTTCCACACCACACTTTAATCCCCCCAAATTCCCAGGGTTCTGGCCCTGACATCCCAAGACAGGTCTCAGGGAGTCTGTGACCCCTACAAAGTGTATAAGAAATGCCTACGGCGTGTAAACTTTCTGAAAGGGGTAATTTTTATTTTTCTTTTTTAATGTTGATTTACTTATTTACTTACTTATTTAGAGAGCGAGTGAGCAAGCGAGGTGGAGAGGGTCAGACAGAGAGAGGGAGACAGAGAATCCCAAGCAGGCTTTGCACTGTCAGTGCAGAGCCAGATGTGGGGCTCATACCCACGAAACCATGAGATCATGACCTGAGCCGAAATCAAGAGTCAGACGCTTAACCGCCGGAGCCACCCAGGTGCCGGCGAGAGGGATGACTTTTAAAGGAGAAAAAACGAAGGTGGTCAGATCAAAGATGCTTGTCCTGAACGCTGCCTGACAAATACCAGCACTGTCCCGTAGAGTCCTTTCGAAGACTTACTGCTCCCAGATGGTGACACCCCCCTGAACAAAGAGCGATTCACCCTTCCTTTCTGACCATGAGAACGGAGCTGCTCTCACAGAGCCCATCCCCCGGATTCATGGCAGGACCCGCCCGTTCTCTTCCACCTCGAGGAATACACAATATCCATGCACAAGCTACAGGCCCCAAGACAAACACCGCCGTGAATGTTCAGGTCACTGGAAACTATTTCTGCTTTTCTGGAAATGGGAAGATTCATTCTATGGCTCTTTAGGAGTTGATCTGGAGGGGCCATGGCTGTGCATGGAGGCTCCTAAGAATCACTCCACCACCACCACCGGCCGCTCATTTCTTTCCACACGCACCACAATTAAGCAAAGACGATTCTTTTGCAAACCCTCCTTAGTGATGTGCATGTCAAGGTGCTTTGTAAAATGCCAAGTGCTATAAAAAGATGAGTTACTGTTAACGAACGAATCAGCGGGTGATTCCAGATTGAGGTGAAACACGGTCCACGTTGGGTGCAGCCCCTACGCTGCGTATGTTTTCCTTCTGCGGCACGTTCCCCATTTAACCACAGGATTACAGAGCGGACCGCCGTCTGGGTTTTAAGGACACGAAGTGACGTGAAAACTGAAGTTGAGAGAGGTCGTGAGAGGTGCTCCGGGGCGCTGGTGTGCAACCGTGGGCTCTCCGGAGGGCCAACCTCGGGCTCGAGCCAAGGGATGGACAGACGGATGGACGGGTGGGTGGGCGGGGTGTGCAGGCTGGGACGGAGCAGGTGGCTGAGGAATGGCCGCACAGCAGGCCTCCTTCATCACCGGGGATGAACACAAGCTCCGGGTTTGTGTTCAAGAGCGAGGCTGCCGTGAGGGCCCGAACGGGGTCACAGAAGCTACTGCTCTTAGTGTCACTATATCAAACACAGTGAAGACAGGCTCCACAGCCTAAGGCACGGAAGAAGCAACGGCATGTTTGGCCACAGAGACCACAGGTGCTGGTTCACGGCGTCTCTCTCAACAGCAGTGGTCCAGGCTGCACCTGCTTTACAAACAGTCCCCGTTCCACACACTAAAATGGCCCAAAGCCATCCACGGCAGTCACCTCATTCTACCCATTTTCCAACATCATATTTTCATAAAATCGAGGCGCTACAGAGCAATTATTTCTGAATCTGATTCAACAGGCAAATAAGTAAATGTCTGAACAGAATGAAGACAGCTAAATACGGACCAACCATGGCCTTCCAGTAAGAGGCACGCCCCTTCTACAAACCCTCACGGTGTTTGTGTTTTCCAACATCAGTCTTAACTTCTTATAAAATCTGAACGAAGCCACCGAACAGGGGGCGTGCTTAAGCTACCAGCGCTGAAGTCCAGGATGCGAGCGCAGGGACAGGACACAGAGCCCGGTCTCAGAACCAGTGAGCCCCAGCCTGCTGCCGATGAAGCACAAAGAGGCACCCCGATGTGCCACAGACGCCGACACTCTTCTGTGGGCACGTGTGGACCTTCTTTCCCCTGCCCGCCCAACCCCTCCTTTTCCAAGGATGGCTCCAGACTGAGTGGCAGTGTTTCTCCAAGATGGCCCCAGGCCAGAATACAACCTCTAGACACGGTGGGGTCCTAATCTGCTCGGTCAGTACATCTGGAGATAGGACACTAGTGATTGGGAATGACCAGGGGTGAGCACAGGGGAGGGGACAAAAGCAAGAAGCTACTTTAGTGTAATGTCTCCCACCAGTGACCCCCCCATTTCCAGTTGGTAAAAAGCATTTAAAATTCCTTTTCCTCTTCAAGAACCTGACCCGGATGACCACCCGGAACTGGATCCTCTGCCACGCAGCACCGCTCAGGGCCGGGGAGGCAGGTGGGTGCCACGACGGCACCGGGACTCTCACAGCACTGGTCTCTCTCGACAAAGCACTTGTTCTTTCCCTCCGAGGCAGCTCTGGTTTTCACGGGGACGGGGTGGGAGACCCTGAGCGTTCTCCCAGCCTGCTCTCACGCTCTCTCTAGATTATCTGCCCTCTGAAACGGTGACGCACTGGAAGCGAGCGGGGGGCACCCCAGCCAGATGTAGCATCGACTCTCTCTCCACTAGACAGACGGCGCGATAAACAGTTAACAGAGTCATGTGGCCAGAGGCTCCCCTGGGGAAAATGTGAGAGAAGGTGGTGATGCGCCACGTTGCCGAGCCAAGACCCTGGGTGCGGCCCATGCTCTGCATCAGCAGACTGTCACCAGGGCTTCCCAGAGCGTAACCTTCCCATCCCTGAGCCCGCGGGAGTGGTGGGAGCCAGAGCACACGGTCCAGAAGATGCTCGGCCGCCATGGTTTGCATTTCCTTACAGTTCGGTTCTACTGGCCACTCTCTGTGCCCAGGAAGGACTGGGCTAATAAGCAAGAACTCCCCATAGTTAATTCCAGAAGAAGAAACCTTTACATACAAATAAGCCTGTGTATACACAAAACTACCTTTCTCTTGTTCTTGTGGTAGTTGGGTCGGTTTTTAAACATTAGGCCATTTTCCTTCTTTCTTTGCATTTTGTTTTCCTTGTGATTATTTTTTAGTTTTCTCTTCAGTTTTAGTAAGTCACCGTTCGGGAAAAAGGGATTTCTGTTCCCATTCAGCACCCTCAGAGAAGAGGGAAGAGACAGACGTCGCAGCAAAATCAGAAAAGGCTTAGCAGTGCAAGCAGACGAGAAACGGCAATCAAAAGCAAGCAGACTGAAAAAGGGGAAAACAACTTCCCCTCATTTACAGAAGATACGATTATATCTTCTGTACAAAATGCCAGGGGCTCTAGTTTTTAAAACGCCTAGAATAAGTGAGTTTAGCAAGGCCCCAGGATACAAGGCTAACATACTAAAATCTGTCGTAATACATATATAAGCGATGAACAACCAGAAAGTGAATCTTTTTAAAAATTTTTAAAAATATTTTTGAGAGAGAGTATGAGAGAGAGAGAGAGAGAGAGAGAGAGAGAGAGAGAGAAAATGAGTGGGGGAGGGGTCGAGAGAGAAGGAGGCACAGAATCCGAAGCAGGCTCCAGGCTCTGAGCTGTCAGCACAGACGTGGGGCCCGACCCCACGAACCGCGAGATCGTGACCTGAGCCCGAGTTGGGTGCTTCACCAACTGAGCCACCCAGGCGCCCCCTGAACCCTTTTTTAAAAATACCGTTTATAAGGGAAATATTTCGATATAAATCCAACAAAGCATATGGAGGCTCTGTACCCTGAAAACTACAAACCGTTGATGGCAGCCATCAAAGGAGATCGACAGAGGAGGAAAACATCTCTCGCTCGCGACTGGAAGACTCAATGCAATAAAGACGCCAATTCTCCCCTGCAGGGAGCTGTAGACTTAACTTCATTCCAACCACAACCACGGCCGGGCTCCGCACAGTTCCAGACGAGCTGCTCTAAACTTGCACGGACGGGGGGAACAGGGAGCTGAAAGAATCACACTGGCCGACTCGAAGACCTGACGGAAACCCCCGGGGCTGGGACTGGTACCAGGGTGGCACCAGCAGGGACCAAAGACCAGAGGCACAGAACAAACTGGCCAGAGACAGGCCCGCACAAAGAGAGCCAGCTGATTTCTCACAAAGGTGCAAAAGCAATTCAGCAGATAAAGGACAGTCTTTCTCACCAACGGAGCTGAAATAATTGGTCATCCCGATGCAAAAAAAAAAAAAAAAACAACCCCAACCAGGACACGTGACCTAAACCTCACGCGTTATATACAAAGACCAACTCAAATGGAACACAGATCTAAACACAGAACATACAACTGTGAAGCTCTGAGGAGAAAACACACGAGGAAGCCTTTGCGATCTGGCACTAGGCAGAGTTCTTAGAATAATACTAAAGGCGTGATCCACAGAAGGAACAACTGACAAATGAAAGTCCATCAAAATTATAAAGCCCTTGCTCTGTCAAAAACACAGCCAAGGTGGGGCGCCTGGGTGGCTCAGTGACTTGAGCCTGCGACTTCAGCTCAGGTCATGACCTCACAGTTCGTGAGTTCGAGCCCCGTGGCGGGTTTGCTGCTGTGGGCGCAGAGCCCGCTTCGGATCCTCCGTCCCCCCCTCACCCTACCTCTGCCCCGCTCATGCTCTTTCTCTCAAAAATAAGTAAGACATTAAAATGACAACAACAACAACAACCACACAACTAAGGAAGTAACAGAGCAAACTACAGACTGAGAGAAAACACCACAGATCACAAGTCCAACAAAGAAACCGTACCCAGAATATACGGAGAACCCTCAAAACTCAACAAGAAGACGACTCCGCTTCACGAGACACTTCAGAGAAGATACAAAGATGGCAAATAAAGCCCCTGGGAAAATGTTCACCAGCAATAACCATCAGGGAAACAAGCGAACGGGAGATCCCGCTACGCGCCTGTCGGAATGGTTCAAACACACAGCGGTGACGCCGCCGGGTGCTGGCGGAAGAGCAGCAACTCTGCGGGCGGCGACGCAGACGCGCGGCTGCTCTGGAAGACGGTGCGGCGGCTTCTTACAAAATTAAACGTACGGGACCGTACGATCCAGCGGTCCCGCACCTGGGTTTTCACCCTAGAGAAATGGGAACTTAAGCCCAAACGCGAGTGCTCACGGCTGCTTAATTTGCGACGGCCCAAAGCTGGAAGCCAGCCAAACGTTCCTCACTGGGCGAATGGACGAGGGAGCCGGGGCGCGTCCGCACGATGCCACGCTACTCGCAGGAACGAGAAGTAACTTTGGATGACCTGGATGACGCTCCAACATGCTATGATGAGCGAGGGGTCAGTCCCAAAATATTGCACATACTGTATGGTTCCATTTACATGAAGCCTTTGAAGAGATAAACCTAGTGGCAGAATGGAGATCACTGGTTGCTGGGGGTTACGATCGGGGAGAGGATGGGACACAGGATTTCCG
The DNA here is from genome assembly GCF_022079265.1 of Lynx rufus. Taxonomy (NCBI): domain Eukaryota; kingdom Metazoa; phylum Chordata; class Mammalia; order Carnivora; family Felidae; genus Lynx; species Lynx rufus. Next base: position 138,067,593 of record NW_025814889.1, on the reverse strand, counting down.
GGGTGACGGAAAGGGTCTCCATCCTGATCGTGGCAGTGGTGGTTGCAGGAATACATACACTAAAAGACCCGTATATTCCCCCCGAAAGTCATGTTCCTGTACGATGATTAAAAACAGGAAAAAAGAGGGGCGCCTGGGTGGCTGGGTCGGTGAAGCGTCCGACTTCGGCTCAGGTCATGATCTCGCGGTCTCTGAGTTCGAGCCCCGCGTCGGGCTCTGTGCTGACAGCTTGGAGCCCGGATCCTGCTTCGGATTCTTTGTTCTGTCTCTCTCTGCCCCTCCCCCGCTCATGCTCTGTCTCCCTCGGTCAAAAATAAACGTTAAAATATATGTGTGTGTGTGTGTGTGTGTGTGTGTGTGTGTGTACACACACACACACTAAAAACAGGAAAAAAGAGGCTTAGAAGATACAGAGCTCGAAGGGGAGGAAGGAAGACGGCCTCTGCCCGTTCCCAGATATGTCGGGGGCAGTCAGACCGGAAGAGTCCATCTGCGGGAGGAAGTCGCCACCAGGTCTCCTGGAATTTTCCGAGTGCCCTCCCTCCAGCAGAGCTTCCGTGCTCTCTCTCCTGCTAAGAAGGGCCCTCCTGTCAATCATGCAGAAAAGGCAGACCGTCCAGCATACCTATATGCTCTAGAAACTTCTTTAGCTCTGGTGAGAAGAAAGAGAGGAGGGAAAGAAGCCTCAGGGAAGACCGTGGAAAAGACAGAGACGCGTGTGGTCCCCTCAACTCGGGTGCCCTTCTTGGGAGAGCTGCCGGGGTGGCTGGAATGGCCCACGGGGCCCTTCGGGGATCCAGAATCCTGGGAGGAAATGGTCGTGGCCCAGACAGGATGCAGCCATGAGTGCCCCGAAGAGAGGAGGGCCTCAGAGACTGTGGTTCCCCCGAAGGTGGCCAAGCTCTATGCCCGCAAACGAACAGGAAAGAGGCAGCTCTGGCGAGCCGGAACAGCTGACCTGGCGATTTCCCAGGCTGGCTCCTGTGTGGGAAGGTTGCTGCCTTCTTTTTCCAAGCCAACGGCTTCTGAAAGGCCACACGGGGAGCAGTGAGGGAAGCAGGGGTCATTCCCAGGCCACGTGATCCCAGCAAACAGCTCGCTGGCTAATGAGTCAAGGCAAGGGCTGCAAAGTGTGAGGCTGCTGGGTCCTGGCCCTTGGCTTCCCTCGGGTCACGGAGGCCTCTCTGACCCCGGGCCGGGCCTGGCAGCGGTGAGCTCGGAAGTGTCCACGTCTGCCATCCCACGACGGGTCGCGCTTCAGCAGGTGTCTCTCTCACACGGGCCACGTGCTCTGTGCACGGTCCTTCCGCCTGGTCCACTCAGGGCCACCTCGGAACCCAGTCTGGCTCCCCTCTGGCTCAACCCCACAGCCCCCTGCAATGGTATTTATGTACTTGTGAGCTTGCCCCACGGTAAGAAATACATCTTACATGAAGCCTAATATACACATACGAGCCCCGACTCCTCCAGAAACATCCGGTCGCTCGTGCATTCACCACATACTGTCCCCGACCTCTTTCACGCCGTCTGTCCCACCTGGCCACAGTATTTATTACAACATGTGTCATTCTTGCTAACCAGTCGTGTGAACAAGGAAACACTGTCTCCTCCACCCTATCCTATCTCGTTTTAAAATGATTCTGGCTGTGACCAATGAAATCAGTTTAATATCCCATTAATGGGTTGCAATCTAGATTTAAAAAACCCTGCTTAAGATGGAATTCAGATAGATCTAGGGTTTTTGTTTTGTTTTGTTTTTTTAATGTTTATTTGTTGAGAGAGAGAGAGAGCAAGAGAGAGAATCCCAAGCAGGGGCTTGGGACCCCGACACAGGGCTCAATCCCACGAACCGTTGAAATCATGACCTGAGCCAAAACATTCAGATGCTTAACTGACTAAGCCACCCACGCACCCCAACAGATCCAGGTTTCAATCATGCTTTGCCGGCACTGGTTCGGGCAAATTCCTCCTGTGACTCTGGTGCCCCCTCTGAACAACAGGGGTTCAGACTAGCAGACAGCCGAGGACAGGGCCCAGCGTACGGCAAGCTCTCAGGGAGCTGCAGCATTATTAGACCATAAACACTAAAATCCGCTCTCTTAGCTTTACCATCTGGGACACGGCCTGCTCTGTGAACCTGCATCTGGTATCCTCATTTAGAAATCTATTTATAGAGTGGCAAAACACTTCTGGCAAAGTTTACTTTTCACCCAACCAACATATGTATACCTTGTGTTCCATCCGAAAAATTTTCGTACTTTTAAACTCCCCAACAGTTTTACAAAGTTTTTATTCAGATCAGGCTCCCGTACCGTGTACAGAGTACTCACTCATCAAGTACTGTCTGAGTACCTAGCAGGCACTGCACCAGGCTACTCGGGGAGACAAAACACAGGAGGCAGGGCTCCCGGCCGTCAGGTACTCAAGACCGGCTCCGCGGGCCTGTGACATCGGGCCTCGGTCTACCTTCCTTGACCAAGTCTATTCAAGCCAAACTGGACCTGCTTTCTTTCTTTCTCTGTACTTCTGCTGCTCTAATTCCTGCTGAATATCCTCTTCATCGCCACAGCACTAACTGTTCCCTACCCTTCCTTGAGACCCGGTCCAGACCATCCCTTCTTGACCTCTGCTGGGGTATTTGTGGCCTTCTGTCCTAATCGTACAGAGAGAGGGTGACCGTCCCGTCCTTGATTCTCCCCATCAACCTAGTGCAGTGCCCTGCACCAACCAGAGCCTGGAACTATCTGTTGTCTCTGAACGTAACAACTCAAACGTGTATATTTGGGGACGGGCATCCATATGCACTACATGTGCTACTCTCTCGATGAAGCTTTCAGATTCCATGGTGGCTCCCCGGACCCACTGAGAACTTTTGACCTAAGGTCAACGAAGAAGTAACTTTAAAAGTTTTTAACCTTTTTTTAAAAATTTTGCATTTACTTTTATTTTTGAGAGAGAGAGAGAGAGAGAGAGAGAGAGAGAGCACAAGTGGGAGGAGGACAGAGAGAGAGGGAGCCGCAGAATCCAAAGCAGGCTCCAGGCTCCGAGTCGTCAGCACAGAGCCCGACGCGGGGCTCCAACCCACCAAGGCGAGATCATGACCTGAGCTGAACTGAGACGCTCAACCGACTGAACTACCCAGGGGCCCCTAACCTTTTTTTCTAAATAGAAATTTCCAAACGTACCACAAAGCAGAGACAGAAGTATAACAAGTACCCATATACTCAACGCCCAGCTTCCAAAATTACCAATCATCAATCATCATCAATCTTGTTTCGTTTACTCTCCTCCTTTCGTTTATTCTATTTAAAATAAATCTCAGGTCGGTATATCTGATACCACCTTAACATATGGTATTACTTTGCTCTGTTAAGATTAACTATGATTCCTTGAGGCATCTGGGTGGCTCAATCAGTTAAGTGTTCAACTTCGGCTCAGGTCATGATCTCGTAGTTCATGAGTTCAAGCCCTGCATCGGGCTCTGTGCTGACAGCTCGGAGCCTGGAGCCTGCTTCGGATCCTATGTCTCCCTCTGTCTCTGCCCCTTCTCTGCTCATGTTCTCTCTCTCTCTCTCTCTCTCTCTCTCTCTCAAAAGTGAATGAACATTTCAAAACAAAACAAAAAGCAGAATGGGACGCCTGGGTGGCTCAGTCGGTTAAGCGTCCAGCTCTTGGTTTCGGTTCAGGTCACGATCTCATGGTTTGTGAGTTAGTGCAGAGCCTGCTTGGGATTCTCTCTCTATCCCTCTCTCTCTGCCCCTCCCCTGCTCTCTCTCTCTGTCTCTCTCTCAAAAATAAATAAATAAAAACTTAAAAAAAAAAGATTAGCTATGATCTCTGAATAGTATCTAACAGCCAGTCCACGTTCAAAACATCCCTGCCGCCTCAAAAGGGTCCTTCCACAATGGTGTGTTGAGAGCCGTCCTCAAAGTCTACACACAGCTGTGACAGGCTTCCTTTAACTTGTTAAATTCTCTCCTCTGTTTTCAGGTCATCCATTACCGAAGAAGCCGTGTATCTCGCAGGTTTCCTCACCCTCTGGCCTGGCTCACTGCTCTCTGAGGACGTCTTTACCTTGAGTCTCCACCACCTGCATTTTCTCTACACTGGTAGTGAAGGGCTAAAGGTTTGATTTGATCTCCATGATTTTAGCAGGAAAAGTTCACAGGGCATGCCGCACGTCCCACCGTCAGAAACTACGCCATCCAGTTTCTTCCAGGTCAGTGATTTATCAGTGGGTTCCGGTGCTGGGGCGTGACGTGCCACCCGTGACACAGCCCACACCACTGTGCACCCTAATGGCTTTCTGCATTGATGACGACAGTCATTGATGACGACAGCCCACATCCTAGAGTTCTTTAAAACAGTGATTGTCCTATGACACGATTCCTTCTCCACTTGTTAGCTAGAGTCCTTCCACTTTAAAACAGTGATTGTCCTATGACACGATTCCTTCTCCACTTGTTAGCTAGAATCCTTCCATGAATAAGTGTCTCTCATCAGTTGTCTGCCCCGAAATACAGTTCAAACTTCCAGAAGAATGAATAATGACTCCTTAGTAATCCTCAAAAGCGATGGAGGAGAATTCTCGTGTTTTTAGTTAGCATGACACCTTACATCTTGCATTGTAAGCATACGGATTTTTGTGTAGCTGATGTCTTTCAGCCCACTACTCAAATTTTCTTTTTCATCCTCTGGCCAGTGGACAAACCTTCAAGCAGGCGCTCGTGACCTTGGGACACAGCTCTGGGGAGTCTGCGATGACTTCCCTGCACACTTACGAGTCCAAGGGACGTGTTCCCGATGTCCTGCCCCACCAAGAGCTAGCCATCCATCCAAGAAGCCTCAGTTCCTCTTAGAGAGAGAGGGTATTAAGAAAACACAACGTGGATGGTACAGGGGCTCGTTGGTATTAGTATTTCTCAGTGAAGAAAGCTAGGAAATACATACTTTCTGGAAGGAAAAATAACCAATCACGGATGTAAACTGCCTGTCCCAACTCAAATTTCAACCCAGGGGTTTTTAAACTGCTTTTCTTCTATTTTTGCGTCTGTTTTATGCTGAAAATCTTGCTTCCTAACAGCATACACACGACTGCTTATTTTCTTTATCCTAAATGCAAAGTATGTGACACGCACACATGTGGAAGGACGTAAACAGGTGTGTGTGCAAGTACTTGCTTCAGAATAACAACAACAACACCGCTCCTGGAGGCAGAAGGTGGTCTACAATTTCTCTGTGGCGCTTTGGTCCCAGGATGTATCCCACCAAGTTATACAGTTAAAAGTCACTTCAGGGGCGCCTGGGGGGCTCACTTGGTTAAGTGTCTAACTCTCGATTTCAGCTGAGGTCATAACCACGGTTCAGGAGTTCGAGCCCCACGTCAGGCTCTGTGCTGACAGCGTGGAGCCTGCTTGGGATCCTCTCTCCCCCCCTCTGTCTGCACCTCCCCCATTCGTGCTCTGTCTCTCAAAATAAACAAACTTTTAAAAAAAAAAGTCACTTCAAGTAACTCTTTCTGTGTTAGAGATTCCTGCCCCCCTTGTTTCTCTCGCGGATGCATTTGTATCTGTTTTCTTTTTTATTTGTTCATTTCGGTAAAACACACACAGGGATTTGAAGGAAATCCCAGACAACAAGGGACATGCAGGCAATTCTGCTTCCCATCCCTGCCTATTCTACCCCGTCCTCTTCAAGCTTTAAAAACTCGTCTTTACTTTTGCATGGCTTCTCTTTGAACACACACGGGGAGGGAAGTGTGCCCGTGCACATGCAGAGCCCTCCCCCCTCCCCCCCCCCCCGCCTGTTACACAAGGCCGCAGTCTCAGTCTTCTGTGGCCGCTGTTCTCACAAAACACGTCCCTCACGTGACTCCACAGACTCTAAGAGGAGGACTTCGTGTGTTTCTGTGATGCTGTAAATCTGTACGGATACTCCCTTCTGAGGGACATCTGGGCTGCTGCTAACTTCTCAGAATTCTGAATAACGGACGATCAGTGATCCTGAGCTCGTCTCTGGGATAGATTTCTAAAAGCAAGGCTGAGGAGTCCAAGAGGAAGCGCGTATGCGCTCTGCCAGACGCCATCAAACCCCCAGCCACAGGGAGGTGCCAGGCGCGCGGCAGAGGCCCCGCGGTCCTGCCGGCTGTGTGTCACACGGGTGTCCCACAGGAGTCACGCGGGTGAGACGCAGTGGCTCGGCCTGTGGTTTCACACGTCCAGGGTGGGGCGCTGTTTCACTGATTTGAGGGCCCTTTGCATTTATTTTTTCTGTAAATTTCCGTTCCAGTCTTAATCCAGTTTTCTACAGGGCCACTGGTCTTTTCCTTCCGAATTTTCAGAAACCACACATTACGGAGGTCGGCTTTCTGTTTGTGACCCAAGCTGTAAATATTTCCCCCGTTTTGTCACTTATCGTTTTTCTCTGCTTATTCATTTTGTGCCACCTGAAGGGTTTTGTTTTTTAAGTACACTTAAATTTACCAAGATCTTCTCTACAGCTTTCAAACTGAGCTATACAGAAAGTCTTCCCAGCTCTTAGGGTATGAAGGAATTCAGTCCTGTTTTCTTCTGACATTTGCAGGGTCAGGTGTCTTAACACGCAGATTTCTGTCATTTGGAACTCAGCCAAACCAGTGCGCCGCAGTTTAAGGGATGGATCCAGTTTTATCAGAAGATAACGGATGTCCAGTTCTCCCTGACACCATTTATTAAACAGTCCTTCTTTCCCTCCAGTGACCTGAGACATCATCTTTAACATACGTGCAATTCCACAGAACCCTTGTATCTATTTCTGGAATTTTCTATCCCGTTCCACCAGTCTGTTTCTTCATATGCTAATGCCACACCGTGTTTAACTGTGGAAGCTTTACGTTTTAGTATCTAGTAGAATGATCTGTCATTTTACTTTTTCGGGGACTTTCCTGGCTGTCACTGCTCACTTACTCGTGTACATACGCCTTACAATCAACAGACCTAGCTCTAGGAAAAACCCGAGTGTTACTGAGATCACGTTAGATTTCTAAGGTATTTCGTAAGGAGAAATGGCACCTGCACGAAACGGGAGCCTCCCTGCCCCAAGCCCATGGCGTCAACAGGGGCCACTTTCATGCGGGACGCTTCCTTCCGGTCTCTACTCTAGTTATGAGAGTAACTGATATTCCGAACAGCAAGATGAAGGAATCTGCCAGGAAATAATTTATGTTGGAGGAGTGATTTATGACACAAGGGTTTTAAAGCATCCGCACTGCAGATCTGAGTAACCCCAGAGGGGCGGACTTGGCAGTGCTGGGGAGCACACGGAGGCCGGGGAAGCCACAATCCCAGGAGCAGCCTCTAGGGCAACTTCTTGCAATCCAAAGCTGGGTTTAGAGGAGTTAAACCGCTCCCCAAATCCTGGAAGATGAACTCCCGCGCACGGCTGAGTTACCCTCTCCGCGCCGCTACTGACAAAGCTAGGCGCTACTGAGAGCCCACGGCGCTTCCCCAGCTCTCGGCTTCCCTCCCGCCGGCTCCCAGACCTGCCTCCTTCTCCACGTTTCTATGCGCGCGCGCGTTCCTCCGAGGGTCAGCTGCAACCTGCTGGCTGCTCTGTCACCCCGGCACTAAGGCAAACAGGTCTCCCGCTGCTGTTCTGAGAGGCAGCGCTCCTGGGGCGCCCCGGGGGCGGGCGGGAAGGTAATCTCCTGACCCCCACGCTCTTTCTACTCGACCTCACGTTGCTTCCCTATCAGCACTGACTCTACATTTCCTGAAAGGGTTTTTATCATCCAGAAAAAAAGAGAATTTATCAGGTGGTCATTTACACTGCAAAAAACCAGGATTACTGGAAACAATGGCTGTTGAGAGAATTAACCGGTAAGCGAACAGCATGAACTAAGGATGCGAGGCTCATCCCGGTCAAAGCCCAGTGAAGTTTAACACGGACAGGAATTTCCCTAGTCGCCGATCCACTCATACAAGGGGCTGCCATTCTCGTTGTTTGACTCTGACCCAGAGTAGGTGAGGAGCGGACGTATCTGTGAATTTCAAGAACGACACAGCTTTACTAAATATGTGTGTGGTTTTGGAGTTTTGTTGTTTGTTCCATCCGGGGAGTCTCATTTGAACACAGTTTTGGGTAAATTCTTTGGTTGCTTAAGAGACTATTTTGTGGCTCTTCACCAAAGCATGAAAGGATTTGATACCAAAAACGAGAAAAAAAACCCTATCTTAGCTTGTGTCTTAGCTTAAATCTACCCACAAAGGACAATGGGGGAAAAGTCAACAGAACCACCCCTGGTGAAAGACAGGAGGATAAGAGTGAGTCAGCCCGTGAAGCCTGGAGAGCCGGGCAAAACGAACCGGGTTAGCCAGAGGCAAAGCTGATGCCTTCTGGGAGCTCAGACCCTCAAGGACACACGGAGGAGGGCAGAGCCGCCGTGGACGCGGTATGTGCGAGAAGCCCTTCTGCCAACTGCCAGCTCGTGCCCCAACATGGTGCCCGCCGGCTGAGAGGGACTGATCCACAACTCTAGCAGCAGCAGGCGAAGGTGCTGGTAGGGATGGGGCAGGGGGTGTGAACTTGGCCGTCCTCACGTGGAAGGGGAAAGGGAAAGAGGACGCGGTGCAGACCATTTTGATTTGGAAACGTGGCCAGCTTCGGAGGTCAGGTTCACGTGCTTCAGGATTACACAAAGCGAGAGCGATATGGGTCATCTGAGGACTGGAGGAAGAGATTCTAGTGCCTGGAATCAAAGGTAAGTGCAAAGGCCACCACTGGGAAGGCTCAAGGAAGCTGGGTGGACACGGACACGTTCGGGGGCAGAGTTCACGACACAGGTATTCCAATAGGTCTCCAATGACACTGTGCAGCTTGAGAAAAGAAGCAAGGGGAGCCTGGGAAACACGGTGGGAGCAAAAAGTGGTCAAAGACCCAACACGATGGGCATCTCATGCCCCGCGAGACTCCTTACAAACACTTCCCCATTTTGTCGGTCTGCACACGGAGGCCACTTACGTCTGGTGCCGTTCTAGGCACCGGAGCAGCAAAGGGAAACCGGGTCCCCGCCCGCCCTCCCTGCCCCCACATCCTGGGTCGCAGGGTCCCTGCCCATCCTCCCTGCCCTTACAATCAAGGAACGAAGTGGGGGTGGGGAGCAGACAAATACAAAACACAGCCCATAAATGCACAGAATGACAGATGGCAGGAAATACGCCAGAGGAAAGAGCGGCGAGTGCCAAAGGAACAGGGGAGGAGGGGGTTGGGGGCGGGGGGGCTACAATTTCAAGGGAGGAGGGGTAGGAAGGCCTCTGATAAGATGAGCCCAAACCTGAAGGAATGAGGGAGCAAGAATCCGGCAGACAGAAAAGTACACGAGGCTCTGGGCGGGAGCGAAGGGCAGGCAGCAGGGCCGCCGACGTGTCGGAGCAAAGTGGACACGAGGCATGAGGTCCAAATTCCTCGGCTGATACTCAAAGGCCTCCTATAATCCTGACCAGACCTCTGTTGCCGCCCTCTCTCTCGGGAGCCCTCCAAAAGAAAAGCTCTTTTCCAGCCGGTTACCTCTTGTCCTCCGGGGGACACAAGAGGCCCATCCCGCCACCTCACTCCTGTGCGGAACTTTCTCCGGCTTGCAAATGCTCTCCCGCCATCTTCCAGCCCCCTCCAGGATATTCTGTCCGGCGTCAACCGGCCCCTGCCGCTGAGGGTTACCAGGTCAGGGGGGGACAGGGAGGGCTGGCCACAGGCAGGGGGTCACCTTCCAGACTTCCTTCTACACTAGCGTGCTACAATCACGACCTCCTGCTGCAGGTCACGACACCCTGTTTACTTGGTGCGAGAGCGGCCACGACCCGCACGAGCGCTTCTGAAATTTACTGGACACTCAAACCAGCCGGGGATCTTGTTCACGTGCGGGCTCTCATTCGACAGGTCTGAGGTGCAGATTTTGCGTTTCGGACAAGGCCCCAGGGGAGGCCTCTGTTTGGGTCCAGGGGCCACAACTCTTGAGTGGGTCAGGGACCTACGACAAGGATGGAAACTGAGCCAAGAGAAGCCATGCAACCATTCCCACTCAGGATCTGGGACCGAGACATGGGGACCGCGTCTGGCAGCGAGCGGCAGGATGCGTGAGGAGTTAGAAGGTGCGGCTAGGTGGCGTCCGAGGGGGCAGGGGGCAGCTGTGGCTTCTCATGGCTTCAGAGCCCCCTGAGGTCAGAGAGGCCCTTCAGCCCCTGCCCTACGGTTCCTTGTCCTCACCGTATCCTCACAATACACACTCTGGCTCAGCTCTTCCCCGGCTGCGTGAGAGCAGCTAGAAAGAGCCTGGACCAGACCCAGTCGGGCAGGACTGCGGGGGTGGGCGTGGGGTGTACATCCAGGAAGGCCCAGCAAGTTCAAGGGTACATATCTGATTACAGTCGAGCCAGTCAGGGTGAGAACACCATTTTACTAAAGAACAATACAGTTCAGACACACATTCAAAGATGTCACCAAGTGTGTGTACGATCAACAATATTAAGCGAAGAAGATATAGTAGTCAAAGGATCCCGCACCTGACTGGAATGGTCTGCTTTATCCGTCACCTATTATTGCGAACGTAAGTAAGAAACAGTCACCCCTCTGGTTGGCAGGGGAGAGGCATCCATGAAGGTGTGAGGGCCTATTCTGAGCCAGGCCCTCCATCAGGCCGGATGCACACGCACACGCACACACACACGCTAGTAGGTAACTGCCCCTCAAGAAATACAGACCAGTCAAGGGAGACATCCGAGGGGGAAAGGGTTACAAAAGCAGCTTCAGAAATGCCATGACCAAAGCCAGCACAGACAGAAGGAATTAATTTACATCCCCCCCCGCCAATAACTTCAAGCCTCTATTTCTGTAATTGTTATGAGTACAATATCATTTTGATGACTGATTTTCGTTGTTCAGCTCATTTAAACCATACAGCAAAGTAAAAACATAGGTTTAAATAAGAAATTAAGGATCAGAAATCCCTGGGAGTCAGAAGGCAAAGGCTCACCTGGTCCATTCACCTGCTGAAAATTAGTACCGCACCTACAACATCCCAGACAGATGTGGTTTTTTAAAAAAACAAATTAAACTTTAATCCATTTAAGTACCATTTCAACCCCACTGCTCTTAAACCAGCCTCCTCTGTTTTAGCCAACATTTGAAAAATACCTCCACGACAACCTAATTTTTTTCAACTTTAATTAGAGACCATTTAGACGAGCAACCAACTTCTGCCATTCCCTGGGGTGTAGCTTAGAACAGATTTTTGTGTAATTACTAATAATGACTATGCAAAAGAGCAGGGAAGAAGTCGATGATAAAAGGCTTGTATAAAACGTCTTATTCACTGCATTTGCAAGTTCCATAAAAAGGAAAAAGATGTTTCCTAGCACAAACTGTATCACAAGCCTGCACCACAGTTAACTTTCACTTTTAAAAGGAGTTTATACCTCTTATAGTACAATTTCATCAATTACTGCTTTTCCAACCTTCCTATAAAGGGGAGAAGGGAATGAAAAAGCAGATAGATACGCCAGTAAGCAAGAGCTTGGAGGAGTTTCACGGTTCGAGAACAGTCGTATTTGGAAATCTTCATTCGTTCGCCCTAAGAGCGGCCGGAGCACTCACGCAGGTGCCCAGGAGTGAGGAGAAGCCCCGCCATATTCTAGACGGTAACTTCAACGGCAGCTCAAACTGCCGAGGCGGTCCTGGCCACGGTCAGGCCTCTACGAGCCGCTAGCTCACTTCTCCCCGCAGCTGGTCCACCAAGAGCCATGTCCCCAGCAGCCCTGCCTCTCTGGGCTTCTTCCTGTCAGGTCCCTTCATTTCCTGTCTTCTCTTCATGCCCCAATCAGGCCTCCCTCCACTCCAGATGCCCGTGGCCAAAGTCTAACTGCCTTCTCTTTCCCAGGATGGGATGGGGGAGTCCTCCTGTCCCAGTCCCTTCCATACTGACCCTCACACCAGCTGGGATAGGTTAATCTGTCCTGTGGGAACAAATACACCCCACCACCACCCCCCCCCCAATCCAAGCAGCCTAAATAACAAAGTCTCTCTTACTCATGTCTCTTAACAGCTGTGTGGTCCTGGGCACAGATACTTAACTTCTCTGGCCCTCAGTGTTGTTTGCTGTCATCTGCAAAATGGGAAAAACAGCATCAGGAAACACAAATGAGTTAAGAGCTGAGTACCGAGACCTGCCTGGCACTTAGCAAGCACTCGGTAACCAAGGGGCAACTCCTTTTACTACCGCTGTTATTCCGGGGAAGCTTCCACTGATGCCCCAACTCTTGATGCTTACCCCCCCCTTCGCTAGGACACCTGTCCGTTTAACCGCCTCCACCCCACCCTGGATCATAAGCTACTCAAGAATGAAATTGCACCCGACTGGGTCTTGGAACCCAGAGTTGAACAGAGTCTGGCACAGGGCAGACACTCAGTAGGTGCTTGCTGAGCTGAAGGGAAGAATTAGAACAACCGTCCCCGATGTCTGAGTAAACCCTACACGTGCTGAGTATAGTGCGGACGACTCTAACGAAGACACGTTCCCAGGGGGACCTGGCCTACAAGAAATCTACCTAAAAGCTCATGCTGAGGGTCCAGAACATCATCAGGAGACGGGAAAGACTACTGCTCCGGGGGCCCTGAACTGGGCCCCGGCGTGTGCCAGGACGCCAGAGGTGGGCCACTGCTCGCAGTGAGGTGTAAATAAAGGAAAAGTGGACGCTTAGCACGAGTCTATGTCCCCGCAGGAGAAGAATGCAGCCCAGGACTCCGGCCTGCTCCCCATTCCTTACTTGGGGCACGATGCCGTACTGGCACCCAGAAGCCAGCCTCGACATGGCAGAACATTCTGAGGTGATGAAAACGTCCTGTCCACGTTGACTGGGGTGACAGTTACACGGGTGTATACGTTTGTCAACGCTTACCGAATCATTCATTAAAAATCTGTGCATTTTTTGGTGCCTGAATGAGAGGGAGGGAGAGGGAGAGGGAGAGGGAGAGGGAGAGAGAGAGAGAGAGAGAGAGAGAGAGAGAGGGAAGCCACGACTAACTGTTCTACCCACCACTCTGTCTTCCTTAGCTTCCAAGAAGGAGAGAGACGGAGGGAGGGAAAAATTTATGAACAGTTAGGTGAACCCGGCGTCTGCTGACAACATCATTAAACACTTATCCCGAAAGTTTGTGCAGCGTCAACGCCCTCGGGAAGCCCTTCCTCCTTCAAGGTTGGGAGCCACGAGAAGAACGGGGACTTCTCCGCCCTGCCCGTCTGTCCCCAACCACGCAGTACCGGCCTCTTACGTCTATCATGAAGACAGTACTTCTCAGACAGCACGGTAATCTTTTCCTTTCCGGCACCCTCCTCTAGGTGCATGTCCCTCCAGGGCTAGGACCACCTCTCTCCCGTCCTTCCTCCCTGGCACTTGAGCACAACGTTTGGCACACGGTACACTCTTAACAAATATTCGTTTCTCTGGCACTATGTTTTTCGGATTCCCTTCAAAGATATGAGATATGCTGCCTTTAGATAAAAACGTTACTTCTAAGTAAGAATAATGTCTAAATTACATTAAATCTTGGTAACCCTGTAAAGATTTAATCCCTTCGTTTTTGGGTATGTACGAATCCTACTGTCATGATTTATAAGTCCATAAAAGCCATATATTTAGTGGGCAGAAGAGACAGTGAGCCTGGAATGCATAACACAGCACTAGAATTCTTGCTATAAAGATTACTGATGCCTCAGGCTTTTAACAAACGAGATGTCACATGAAGCTGTACGAGGAGCCTGCCTAAATATAACACATTACACACTGCTCTATCAATTCCACTTTAAATCACAGCTCCTGGCGCTCTGCTGAGCGTGTAGGCATGCGTGCATGCGCAGGCACACAGGCCAGTGTGCGCTTCAATTAACGCCTGGCAACCTAAAACAACATCTTAAAGATAACCGTCCGCGCAAAACACCGCGCTGACGAAGAATCCCCGAAGCCGTGGACAGGCACACATCAGAGGCAATCTTGCAGTCAGGTGTGATGGTCCACGGACACCTTCGGTTTTTCAAAACCAGTCACTTGAATCTAAAGTTCTGAACCAGAAACAATGAGGTACGACACTACAGCAGGTGAATCTCAAGCCACGGATCTGTCGTTTCACCCACCGAGCTTGTACACGGATCCAAAATGGCCAGAAAGCCCGTGGCGCCACACGGAGGCACCGATGACGGTCCGCGCTCCCCCGCTCCTGACAACAGCACTACCAGGGAGGCCACAGACCGACTTCCCAGGGGAGGGCAGGGGGAGACAGCTGGGAGCCTGGGAGCACAGGGTGACAGGGCTGAGGGTCCGTGGAAGCGGCACCGGGGCCCCCGACCGCTGCACGAGCCTTCCTGCGGCCACGTTCCGGCGACAGGGCCGAGTCACTCTCGGCCATCCCAACTTGGGAGCGTTAACTGTAATCTGAGTCTGTGCATCTCCGCACAAAAGCTGAACTCTGTGTTTCCTCTTTTGCAAACTGAAATAAAACCAATAAACAGTGTACACAGAAGTCTAATAAATGCCACTTTAGTGACTACGTCAGATACGGGGAAAGCGTTATCAGTGCTTAACTTCCTGATAAAGCCAAGCTGAATGGTTTAGAAAAACTACCCAGAAGGCGGAGAACACTGAAAGGCAAATGAAATGCCAACTGAGAATTTGAGTCAAAACTTTGGTAACTAAAATTCCAAAACAATTTGACCCATAAGGTTAGTATCCACGAAACTCCCCGAGTCCTCTGTGTATGTGGAAAAGAACACGTTTTGTCCTCTCCGTATTTACCAGTGCTGCGCTAAGGTTTCTTCTAAAACTGCTAGAAATGATTTTTCGAGATGAGAAACAAATCTGTCTTGAGCGGAGTCCAGAACGGACCCATCTCCTTCTCCAAGCGCCGAATGAAACGTCCACTCCTCCCTTTTGCGGCGCATCCCTCGGGGACCCCAGGGATGGGCCAGGGCTCGGGGCGGCTGGAGGGCGCACCTCCGCGCGGCCGCCCGTGCCCGCCGTTTAGCAGGGCAGCTGGTACTGCCCCTCGCTGCACTGAAGCGCTGAGATATTTTTTTGTTTTGCTTTGTTTTTGGTTAGGGGAGGGAGGAGGATGTAGCCCCAGAGTTGCCAGGGCTGAAATTCCAGCAGGCGGGAGACACGCCCTTCCCTCAGCTCCCAGAGGCCTGCCAGTCGGATTCTTCCTGTCAACACCCCCGCCGCCCACCTCCCGGCTCAGACTTCCCGGCCCTCCTCCTCCACACCCCCAGCCCCCAGGCTGTCCGTTCTGGAGCTGCAGGTGCAGACCCAGAGTCACTCCTCGCCCCAGAGAGGAGGAGGAGGGTGTGATCTGCTTCGGAAAACATCTCAAACTGTGTCTGTCCTCTTAGTTACAGTCCTCACCCTGGCTCCCTCCTCCTCCACGGTCACGCACCGTCCCCGTGGGATTAAACACACAGAACTTCAGCTCCGGCAGCCCTCGGGCCCCAACTCTGTCGCGGAAAGGACTTACTTTGAAAGTTTCCCGCTGGATTTCTCCAGTGGGTAAATTCAACACTCTCACTACATCACACCCAGAAATGAGTCTCACGCTAAAGCAATTATTCAAATGTCCAAGAGTAACATGAGCTAAGTGCGGCTTGGGGAAGGATTTGTAACGTAAGATGTACAATAATACAAACACTTCAACCTGAAAAGGACAATCACTCCCCACCACACACACAAGGAAGCTTTGGGTGAGGCCCCTCCACTCGGTCTCCTGCCCTTCTCGGAGAGCGGCCCCCGTGCCCGAGGGCCTCCTCAGGTAACATCAAACAAAAACTGGAAAGACCTTTTAAGAAGCTCATCATAGATGCTGCTTAGCTATTTTCTTTTAATGCTAATAGTTGGATTTTTCTTTAAATGATTAAACAACACACATTCTCTTTGCCTGGGTGTGTGTGTGTGTGTGTGTGTGTGTGTGTGTGTGTACTATGTATTAGCAGATAAAAGTTTCTTTAATCAAGACCTCTTTTTTGAAATGTCAGTCTTTCAAAGCTTAAAAATCGTCTGGGTGAGCAAAGACAATCCTATTTTAAACTTAATTCACAAAAAACTGACTCTTGCACTGAAAGATTGATACTGGGGCTTCTGTGTGCATTCACAGAAACCGACTCCGGGGCCACAAGAGAAACTGGAAGAATCATGTCTTCGGCTCACAATGTCCCCAGCGGACAACCATCCCAGACACCCAGCCAAAAATGAGTCTAGGCCAAACACGGATAGGAGAGCGGGCAGCTGGGAGGCGGGGTGGCCGGCTCCAGAGCCTGGGTCTGAAGCCGGGCTGCCCGGATTCTTACGTGGCTCTCCTGCTGACTCGTTACGTGTGACCCTGCAAAAGTTCGGGAACCCCGGTAGGCCTCCGTTTACAAATCTGTGAGGCAGGGATGATGATATACCCTACTCCAGGAAACATCACGAGGATAAATGCACAGACAGTTGTAAGGGGCTGACGAGGCGTCTCTGGCCCAGCGGGCACCACACTTGCTCCTAATACTGTCACTGCTGCTGTTTCTCATTTTAGAAGTAACTTATTTTCCAGGGTCCTGAACAGGGCTTAAAATTTTATTTTTCCAATTGAAGTAAGCGGCCAAGGCAACTAATGACTTTTCTCCAAAAGAAAATGTAGGTGTCCAAGTTATTACCATTAAATAACAGACCATCGTCTATTGGCACAGACCATCGTGACAGACCACAGAAGCTAAGCGTGGGCTGTCCTCACCATCAGGGGAAAGACGGCAATGCGTCGCACAGATACGCGGGAGACCGAGGCGGCTCTCAAGTGTTTCCCCTCCAAGGCGCCTTTGCCTTTTAACACAAATGTGAGCTACGAGAAGCAAAGGGTTAATAGTGGGACACCGAGCATGATGAAACACAGAGGGAAGACAGAGGCGTCCTGAGAACCAGGGCCCCTCCTTGCCCAGGTGAGAGGCGGCTCTTCGCGGATACCGGCAGCTCCATACAGGCACGAGAATTCCCGAAGCTGACCTGGAACGCTTAGAGGGCTAACCTGACGAGCAGGGACCAGAGGGTCCTCTTTCCCAGGCCCTGCACCCAAGAGAGAGCCAGTAGGTTGGGGGGGGGGGGGGCGACAGCGACCATCTACACGCAGCTCAGGCGGAAAAGGACCTTAGCTTTTTCCCTCTCTCGGCTCCCATTCGCGGGGGCGGCCTGCTCACGGGCCGGCCCGAGACAGGCCGAGGCCCTGCTCCGAGAGCTTCGGGGAACTGAGCCAGCACTGAGATCGACGCTGTCGGGAGCCGGGCCTACCCCACCACGCTGAGCCTGGAGAGGCAGACCGACTCGGCGAACACGGCTGTGGAATTGGACGGGATGAGATAAAGCACGCGTATAGACCGCCGCACTCGAGTCCACACAGGAGGCACTCGGAGAAGGCAGTCAGAATGTTATCACCACTGGGGCCGGCCCCCGGGGGGCTCAGTCAGTCTGACTGAGGCAAGTGGCCCTCAGAGGGCAGTGACCAGGAATGAAAACCCCCAGCGCAGAATGAGGCCCCACCACAGGCTGAAAACCCTGTCTGCTCATTTAATGAGGCTTGTAGTTTGCCCGGGGATCTGGTCGGGGCGGGATGGGGCCACTTCCACAGGGAGGTGCAGGGTCCACACTGCTGGTGTGCCACTGGAACCCCTGGTCAAGAAGTTAACACCACAGAAACCGGCGAGACGTGGGA
The DNA here is from genome assembly GCF_022079265.1 of Lynx rufus. NCBI lineage: Eukaryota > Metazoa > Chordata > Mammalia > Carnivora > Felidae > Lynx > Lynx rufus. Next base: position 138,049,845 of record NW_025814889.1, on the reverse strand, counting down.
TCTGTGGACCCTCGAGGGCCCTAGGAGACGGGAAACAGAAGCAGACTCCTCTGTGAACAAGTGCGCGACCCAGGGGACCACGAGAAATCCCTGCGGGCAAACCACAGGGAGGGAGACGGAAGGAAGAGGAGGGGAGAGGAGTTGGGGAAGGAGGGTGACAAATGAGAAAATTCTACCCCAAGGGCTAGAAATAACACAATGTGAAAGAGGGAAGAAGTTCGGCAAAAGATAAAACACATACAGAGAACACAAAGAAGGAATATGTGGGTGTGAAGGAGACCCAAAACCATTTTCAGAGCTGAAAGATATTTCAATAAATTTACGAGGACATACAATTCCTCCAGCGGGGTTCAGGGCCCGTCGGCGTGGCCCACAGAACCCCACGGCCCGCCGCTCTGTCACCTCTACACCCCCACCCCCCACCCCTCAGGTCCCAGCAAAGGCCCAAGGCAGGGGGTCCCACCCACCTGCCCCCAAAGCCAAGCCTTTCCTCCACCTGCCCCGTGGCTCCTAATTCTTCCCTGAAGGCCGAGATCCTGGAGGCCCTTCAGGAAGCTCCAAGGTGAGCCACTTGTACGAAGCCTTTACAGCATTTCTCCTACTCGGTCGGAATACTTTTCGCACACCACTTACTCTACTGGAACGGTCTGTTTTTACACCTGTCTCCCCCTTTACACTGTGCATTCCTTGGGGGTGAGCACCAGGCCAAATCCGTTTCTGCACTCCCAGTGTCTGGAGTGCTGGCTGGTACACAGCATATGGCAGGCACGTATTTGTTGAGCTGAACTAAAAGCTCTTGCCCCTACGCCAGACAGCATGTTCGCTCGTACTTGGGAACTCAGGATTATTCCCGACTTCACTCTTGACTGCAACACAGCAGCAGATTTAAATTCAAACTAAAATCCACAGCTTGGGACTAAATATCATTCCTGGTCCACTAGAATGTAATGGGTATGAAATTAAATTCTATCGGGACAAGACAAGCGACAGGCTTTTAAAAAGGGGTGGAGGGCGCAGTCCGATCGTGACTTCAAGCGCTGACAAAAACAAGGCCATTATAGGAACGTGGCTTTGATCCTCTTTTTGGTGGCTGCCAGGGGGGGAAGAAAAAAAAGAAAAAGCAAAATATGGTAAGGATCAAAACTGTGTTAGATGCGTGACAGACAGTTCCACTCTAGCCTTTGAAAAAAATGGGAGACTCTCCAATATTTGAAAGAGCGCTTTTCTCGACGAAGGAGAGCCTGGGGAGATACAAAGAGATTTCACACTGTCAAAGTACTCAGATCCACACTAGGTTGGGGTATGTGCTAGCAAGCTTGGATACTTGAGCATTCAGCAGATGCTAACGTACCCAAAACAGAACACCTGACAATAAAGGGTAAATTCAAATTCCTATTCCTTTCAAGGGGGGAAAAAAAAGAAGTTTAACACACTAGAAGAATCATCTTTATATTTATATTTTCTTCTCTCTCTCTCACTCCCCCTCACACTCACACTTTCTCACACACACACACACACACACACACACACACACACACCTACCACCTCCAGCCCCACTATTATTCGTTAGCAAAATATCCACGTTGTATGCTAACGTTTTGCTTGTTAGAATCTTTCAATTAAAAATATAATTGAAATTGTAACTGTTAAAGCCCCCAGACCTCGGCCAGGGAGTGGGGGTCAAGATGCCGTCCCTACCGTGGATAGTAGAATGAAGAACTATTTCAGTCACCAACGAACGAAGTATATTCTCTTATCAGGAACTCTAGACATGCATCCCTTTCCTTTTTGAATAGCACCTTCTCGTTATTAGGAAAGAAATTCACATTCACTGTAAGACTACGAACAAGTATACAGGAAAAAAATGAAACCCACCCTAACTTTACCAACCAGAGACAGCTGTAGTCTATCTGTGCGGGATCCATTTGTTATGCGTGTATGTATTCGTGCCTCTAAAGTACGCTTACAACACAGATACACATGAACGCGTGGCTCCTCAGATACAGTATTGAATTCCCACCGAGCATGTTATCCTGAGCACTGACTGTTTCAAGAGAATAAATGTTCTCTGAAAACATGATTTTTAATGGCTGCGTATCACATTACCGTAATTTACTTAAACATTTCCAATTATGGAAAAGTTGGTAACACAAATACAGCTGGCCTTGACTAAAGGCTTATGACATGTCCTAAACGGATTATCTAACCCTCACAGCCACCCTTTGCCATGACTCCATTTTGGGTTGAGTAAACTGAGTCACAGACAGGATGAATAATTTGCTCACGATCAGCCACGTACTATCTATCTAGCCCAACTCAGACAGGAGTCCACGCCCGAGTTCCTCCCTTATTTACAGTCCTATCTATGCTAATCTTCATTATTCCTGCTCCATAAAATATCCCTGGTTATTCTGACAAGTTAATTATGTGCTGTTCCAGATTCCCGTGATTTCTATCCTTAACGCTTTATTCCTTAATCGACACAATTTTGTCTTAGTGTTTCCTCCAGGTAAGCTTAGCCTTTTTCAAATAGTTAACAAGCTCCCTCTCCTCTCTGGTCACATGGGGCCTTCTCCCCTCTCGGGGTCTGCTTCCAAAGTACATGCTCTGTTCCACCAACCTATAAGCTCTGGACATTGTTGATTATTTTAGCTGCAAAGTATGTTTATTTTGGGGGCACCTGGGTGGCTCAGTCGGTTGAGTGTCCGACTTCGGCTCAGGTCATGATCTCGCGGTTCGTGGGTTCGAGCCCTGCGTCGGGCTCTGTGTTGACAGTTGGGAGCCCGAAGCCTGCTTTGGATTCTGTGTCTCCCTTTCTCTCTCTGCCCCTCCCCTGCTCAGGCAAAATAAACATTAAAAAAATATTTTTTTAAGTATATCTTAATATTGCTAAAATAATTCTCTAATTCTTTTCACATTTTTTTGTCAAAATTCTGGGATTTTTTTTCCCCTTTAGTGGGGATATAATTGGCCTACCAATAAACAGATAAAGCAGTGTAAAAACAGTACCAAACAGTGTCTTTACAATATCCCCACATTTCCACCCAGGAACACGGTACTTGTCTCGGTTTACGTGGCTAGTCTCAGCTATTTCTTGTTATGGATACTGTGAAATAATTGTTTTTACCGTGAAACATGAATCCGTTTAAAATCCCTGTTGTCTAGAAACTGATCAGAGGGCACAGTAAAGAAAACGGAGTGGCAGTTAAGAAAATCGGATTCCAGGCTTTTACAAACTGCTGAGTCACCACAGACAAATACTTGCCCAATGATTTCCTTTCGGTACGTAGGAGATGGATCAATCGTGCTTCTCCGAATATGCACGTCCCAGGAACATAGGTCTCTACGCTAACCTCCAAGAAGTCACGTACTCCTGGGGCACTTCAGACAACAAAGAAAACGGTTCGGCCAGAACCAAGGAACATGACCACTGTCCAGAACGACTCCACCGCCAGCTCCCCATGCGCTGCTCTGTAAAACGTGCCTGCTCTAAGGATTCTCACCAAGCTGGTCAAAGGTTTCAAGCGACAAGCCTCAAACGTCTTTTTCTGGTAGGTGCAGAACAGTAGAGGCCAGCCGGCAGAGTTTGGTTCTGGAGGCAGAATGTAGCCTGCTATCGCTCCCAGCGAGTAACTTAACTCCTCCAAACTCTGAGTGACCAGCACAGGGGGGCACCGATCCATGATTCACGGGCTCCTTGTGTTGCACACCAGGAGCTGTGGCAGGGGTTCACCGGACAGGGTGCGTGCTGCCTTCAAGGAGCTTACAGGTCGGTGGGGAAGAGGGCCGAGGAGGCCGCATGCTCGAGAAAGCCCAGGCCTGGGGCCTGGTTCATGTGCAGGAGTGAAACAACAGCCACCAGCAGGCTGATACATTTTATTTACATCTTTAGTATGATTCCTCCTTTTAAATCATTTACCTCTTTTCTCCGAAAGAACAAGCTGATCGCTCCGTGACAAGACACAAAAAGGGGTTGTGGGTCTTTAAAAAGAAAAAATTTACAGCTGCACGAAGCAGAGCCACGGTATGTGTCCTCTAGGTAGGAATTTTAATTTCACCTACTGTAACAGGAACTGTGGGTTCAGGAAACTAACGGTGACAGCTTGATTTATGAATTTTGACATATTTCTTGAACTAGGATTACATTACAAAGAAGAGGAATTCGAAGCAAGCCGGATCTTGCCTATACATTCAATCTTCAAATCAATAAACTGCGATTCTGGGCAACTTGTTTCTGACAGAGGACAGACACAGGCTCACCCAGACAGGCCAGGTCCCTGTAATGTGAAAGTTCCTTAACACGCTCTCAGAAGTGAGCTAGAACGGATTCAGGGACCCACAGAGAAAACCCTTCGGTTCTTTCCTAGGCAATAACAAAAGAGAAATTCAACTCAGAGAGCAGGTGTGGTCAAAGTGACCGGGGGAAAAAAGGATTCCCGTCCTAAAGGAAGTTTTGTCTACTCCATTTTACTTCCTTCCAAAAGCCCCATCTATGAGAAAAGCGCTGAACACAGAAGACGGTATGTGAGGGTTACTTTAAACTGTGTAAATACCCGTGAGGTGCTGTCCATAAATTTCCATTTAAATACAGGCACTGGGAGACACTGACTGAAGCGGAGCCTCTCAGTTACAGTGGGACGGGAGGGGAGCGGCGGGGAGAGGCCACACACATGCTGTCAGCCACTTCCCGCACGCGATCTCACTTCATCCCTCCAGCCACACAGGCAGGTGTTTTACACGCGATGGAGCTGAGGCTCAGAGAGGTTAAATCACTTGTCCAAGCCTACACAGCTAAGAGACGGTAAAACTACGAGGCAGATCTGGGGTGTCTAACCACGAGGTTCCGCGTGGGTTCTCTGTACTATTCTCAGCTTGCTGTATGAGTATCACATCTACTCGTGGACCCAAATGTGACGAAGCACGCAAAGACAGAGGAGCCACGGGCAGGAGAACCCACTGCCGGGATGTCTGCACCAGGCTACCTGAAATCCCCCAAGTAGTCAGGCACGGAGGTACGGGTGGAAGATTTCCGTAAAAATGGAAAACTACGTACGTGGCAAAGCGTGCAGATTACAATATTACCAGCCGAGAAGACCTGGAGACAGCAATCTCATGAAAGGACACTGGTTTTGGGGGGGGGGGGGGGCATGGTGAGATGACTGGGAAGGAACCAGGCTTTGCCAAGGTAAAAGTGAGTGACGCTGCATGAACTGCCAGGGGTCAGTTTACATGTGTGTGTTACACTGGAGCCATAAATGACAGCCACCTGCATACGGACACGTGTGCCAGAATCCACAGCCAGTAACACGTTTACATACAGAAACGGAGGGCATGAGTCCAGGATAAAGTCGGGGTAAAGAGGAGTAGGTATGGGCTCCAGAGGTGAGCGTGGGTGGAAAGCCTTCCCTGCAGTGACCAGAGAAGGCACCTGTGACCTTGGGTACTGACGGCCAAGCTACGGTCACCTGGGTAAAGAACCCACAGGCCGAGAACGCAGGCGCTGGTCCTGCATGAGGACACAGGGCCCACCATACAGCAGCACGGAGGACCCCCCACACTCGTCGGGCATTCCCTTCCCTGCGCTCCCATCAACTCCCCGGGGAACCGACAAGCCAGCAGTAGGGACGCAGCACAAAGCAAGTACTGACCTTCCCCAAGAGCAACGGCCTCACTAAAATGACTGGGGGCCCCTGGGGGGCTCAGTCGGTGAAGCGTCCGACTTCGGCTCAGGTCGTGATCTCACGGTTCGTGGGTTCGAGCCCCGCGTCAGGCTCTGTGCGGACAGCTCAGACAGAGCCTGGAGCCTGCCTCGGATCCTCCGTCTCCCCCTCTCTCTGCCCCTCCCCTGCTCACACTCTCTCAAAAATAAACAAACCTAAAAAAAAGGATTAGGAAATAGCAACTGATTATTTCGGGTTCATGATCTGATAGGCAAATATGCTGGTTGAGAACATGTCAAATAGAAAGAAATCATAAAAAAGGGTTGAACAGCTGGCCTGCTCTTGACCCGTCACATCTAGATGCTAAAAGCTGAAGGTACCAGTCCCCCTCCAGAAAAAAAAGCAGCGAAAAACAATCATGTTATGATCGCTTAACAAGTGTTAAGTTTAGTCTAAAACTTTTTTTAACGAAAAAAGTACACTGGGATCTATAAAGCTAAATTTGGGGTTAAAAAAATATCGTTTAACTCCTTGCGAATGTTACACTTTGCAGATGTTCTTATAGTCTAAAATTCAGATCTGGGTAAGTCAAATCAAAATAAGTCATGTTACAGTAAGTTAGAATATATTCAAATACGTGACAAACATAAAAGACTTTCAAAAATAATTACAGAACCCCAAATCTAGAGGAACTCTGATTTTCACGTGGAAAAGCGGTTTTATTCTCACTACATGTCTCTGTTTGCAAACAGAATAAGGACGTTTTACGGTAAAATACACACTCCTTGAGGAGGAGGGTCATGTCTTACTTGCTTTCTATTTCCAGAACCTAAAACCGTGTTCGGTGTGTGGAGACGCTGACCATAAATCCCCGCGCGAGCACTTCCCGAATGCCTGCTGTGTGGGAGGCACAATTTAGATGTTGAGGGTAACACAACGGGCAGAACTTCCTTCGTCAAAAACAGAGCACAGAGGTCTTCCACGTGTCTAGATGACACCTACCTCCGTAGCAGATAGTTCGGGCCCGGGACTCAGAGCTGGCCACCCGGCGCACGGTCTTCACGTGCTGGACTCTTCCGTGCGCTGGAGGCTTATTTTTAAAATGAAGCCAGGGCTGTGATGAAGGCTTTCTGTGTGCATATGTCTGAACACATGGGATCCAACATATGTGTGAATGCTGGGAATCTTTTCTATCAGGGAGGAGGAGAAAGAGGGACTGAGCAGCATTTCCACAAACCTTTTGGCAGGATGGACCAAATAACCCAAACTGCAGAGGGCCCGGTGTAGTTGACACAACCTCTTTGGGGGGAAATGAAGGCAGACAAACTAGTTCATTTGCTGATCCGCTTTGAAAACACGCACTTAGCTGTATGGAAAAAACCAGCAACCGGGTTTGTTTTTTTTTTTTTTTTTTTTCTCACGAAGAATTCCCTTAGAGCATTTCTGACAATAGTGAAGGAGAGAACAGGGAAGAAAAAAAGTAAACCACGCATTCCTTCGGCTAACAAAGAGGCAGCCAAAGAATGCTTTCTTCATGTTTACGGCATTGATACCCATGTGCTTCTTACAATAGAAACCAAAACAGAATCTCCATTTCAGGTCCACAAAGGTTTAAAAGTAAACCAATCACTAGAGACGCAGCGAGGAGATACTATGTTTTGTCGAGCACAGAAAACAAGGTAAGAACAGAAGTCACCAAGTGTTCGTGAACAGCTCCCTACCACGACCTGGGAAAAAGGGAGTCTAGCAACCCTTTTACAATTCAAGAAACACCACGACCCATCACGGGCAGCGAACTAAGAGTTCAAGACCCAGGGGAGGCCTGGGGAAATAAACTTCCATCCAAGGCCAGGCACACTGGACCGTCCCACCCAGAGCCCGGAGACACAAATGCAAAGGGGGACTGTCAACCTTCCTGTCAGGATGGTGCAGTCGGCTCCTGCCCTTGAGAGACAGAGGGACTGCTAGCTGGCACAGCCCGCCCACAGGACCACACCTCACCTGCTCCTCGCGGACGGGAGGGGGGGGCCACAGGGGCTTTTGTCAGAGGTACCGGTGCCACGCAGACCTCCCTACGAAGGTGACTCAGTCTCCTCCAGAGCGCGCAGCAGGAGTTTCTATTCGAAAAATGCTAACTGAATGAAATCACAGTCTCTCTGAGCCTTGGTTTCCTCATTTAGAAAATGATGATGGTGTCTTTTTAGCCTTTTCCACAGAGGCATCTGAAGCCTCCACTAAACTAATGTAGATAAAAGGATCTTTATAACAGAGAAAGGGCCCCACAACCGTAAAGGGTGCCATCCAGGCGGGGGCCACCACATTCAGTGCAAAGAATGAACTTACGCGGACAAGCACAGAGACCCAGGTGGCTTAAACGGCTTCTGATCAGACCTCCAAGCAACCAGGCAGTGCACAAAGATCTAGGAAAATCTGTCAATCATTTTGGGATCCTAGTTCAAAGAGGCAAGGATAATTAGGCCCTAGATGCTTCTCGAGTGGAAGCTTCACAGAAGAGATACCCGTCTGTTTCATCCAACAAAGGGTCCCCACAGCCGGGAACATTCACATTTGACGAGTAGATGAATCAGAGACAGAGATGTGAGTCCCCGGGAGTGCCAGACTTGAGCCGAGACTGGGCACGAGGGGCCCGGCTGGCCTAGTAGATGCAGACTCACCAGCCGCCGGCACCTTCGGTCTGAGGTCCATCAGGAAGGAAGCCTGTTGTAAACCTCTCCTTGCAAACCCCGGAACGCTCTTAAATGAGAGGCAGGCATGATGGTACAGGCCCAGGAGCTCAGAGTCAGACAAATCTAAATACTACTCTGGATCGGGCAACTCACCACCCTGGTGGCCTCTCCTAAAACGTGGTTAACAGAGCCTGCTTTTCGGGGCTGATACAAATATCCAAGTTGATAAGACATGTAATTCACTCTGCACCGCGCTGGGACATAAGAAACACTCAACAGGGTATCAGTCCCTTCCTCTGGGTGAAGAATGAACCAAATCAGATTAGGTGGCACAAAATCCCCCTAATTCAAACAGAGTTAGAGCAGAGACAGAGCCAAATTTCCCTTTGGGCCCAAATCTGGGTGGAAGCAAGAGCCCGGTGATAGAGACCCACTACGCCGCATAATCCTCTGTCTCTCTAACACCGCACGACTAAAGTTATCTTTAATGCGTGTGATTGCTTTCCCTGGAGGCAACAATGACCAAGGTCAATGTCTAACAGCCAGCGAGAACCAGGATTTGACTGCAAGAATGAAGAAGCTTCTAGGACTGTGACGCCGTGGCAGATTCTTCGGAAGGAGAAACAAATCCCAGAAGGAATGGGTTCAGGGAAGGCACTTTGTTGGCACAGTAAGAAAGCAGGGGCAACAGGGGCATTCTTCTACTCAGAGAATGACCTTTCTCATTCCTTCGAGAATGTTTGCTCAGAAACCAGGAGGGCTATTAGCAATCACACACGTGAAGGAACATACCACCGACTTCCTGTGAGCCACGATGACCTCTCCACAGCAGCACTTGGGCACACTCCAGATTTACTTACGGTGCAACCTGATCCTGACTTGAGTGAGTTATTTCACAAGCCTTTTAAGGGTTACTACATTTTGTTCCTATAAGAAGCCTATCCAAATCAGCAACAAAAGAATAAACACAAGAAAAGCCACCTCTTTTGTGCTCCTCAAGAAAGGCAGTCTTGGTCATCAAAAAGGCCAAGTGTTTTTTATTCTCCATCGCCTTTCTCTCACAAAAATCGGGCCAGTAACTTTCCAGGGTGGGGAGGGGATTAGTAGTCTTTCACTCATACCTGCTTGAAAGTGGGGAGGAGTCGAGATGCTAGATGCACATCTGAGCTAGCTATCTGGCATCTGGTTCCGTGCCACATCCTGTAGAAATGATTCCGACGATCAACGATGCACAACACACAGAATTGAGACGTCAGATGACCGTTTTCTTGTCAACCTTTTCTCTGTTCTTCAGACTGGATGACTTCTATGGTTCTATCTCCAAGCACACCAACTCTTTCCTCTGTCACCTCTCTGGAGTTGTCAAGCTCATTCAGTAAAATTTTCAAATTGTATTTTGGATACTGTGTTTTTCAGTTCTAGATTTTCCATTTGGCCCTTTTACTTTTATTTTTATTTTTTTAGTTTCTATTTCTCTGTTGAGTTACACTATCTTTTCATTCATTAGAAGTATATTTTCCTTTACATCCTTGAGCATAGTTACAATTGCTTTAAAATCTCTGTCTGCTAAACCCAATGTCTGTGTCCCTGAAGTTTCTGTTGGCCATCTTTTTTCTCTTGGAAAACGGGGCATACTTTCTTGTGCTTACAGTAAGCGTGGACTGTATCCTGGACATTGCGAATGCTAGGCCACGGAAACTCTGGTTTCTATTTTATTCCTCTAGAAAATGCTGAATATTTTTGTTTCAGCAAGCAATGATCTTGGTTGGAGTTAAACTGTAAACTCTGGCACGGCAGCTCAAATCTCAGTACAATCGTTTCATCCCTGGCTCAGCTGCCTGGAGCCTGCCCCGCATGTGCGATTCAGGCATCGGCATGGACTCAGGCAGCTGGTGCCCAGAATCCGGGGCTTGCTTTCTCCCACCCGGGAGTCCCTCCTTCACTTTCCAACGGCTGTGGTTACTCCAAACTGTCCACTTCATCTTTAAGGTGAAGGGAGTACAGATTTTCTTTCAGAGTTCTAATAATTGTCCTGCACAGCACACACGGGGCTGCTCCCTTCTTCCAAGTGGCAATTCAATTCCCAAACCTGCCGGTTTAGTGTCAAATTTGATTATGTTCACACGGCTGTCTTTTGTCCAGAGTTTACAAGTATTATCTGCGGGAGGACCAGTCCAATGGTAGCACACAGGGACATTAACAGAACCAGAACCCACACAACTTGGTGTTTGTTTTTTTCCCCCCAATTTTTCACTTCTTCCCACAACGCCGTGGGTCACAAATTCAGAAAGGGCTCTGTGAGGCAGGCTGTCTCCAATTCATGTGGCCTCTGCCGTGCAACTAGGGAACTGAGCTTGGAACCAAGGATCTGAGCAACTACCCAAAAACCTTCCAAGATGGTTTCTTGATCCCACGTCTGCTGCCTTGGCGTTCCCTGACTAGTCTCCTTCACTCTCCTCAGTACAGTTCATCCTCCAGGGCTTCTCCAGGCAGACTTGGCAAAATCACGGCACAGTGATCGCAGGCAATCTGCACATCTTACACGGTGACTGGCTTTTAAGAGGCTAGAAACAGAATCTCCAAGACCAGTCAACGGCTGTATCAGAAATGGTGGAAGATCACTCCCACCATATATTATTCTTCAAAGGAGCCACGGGGCTTTAGTCATCAAACTGAAGAGAATGGGGAAGTAAATGCTAATCCTTGATGGGAGAGTGGCAGAGTCAAATTCCAGGTATGTGTTTGCAGCCATCGTGGAAAAAATAGATCTGTCACACATACATCTGATATATTTCATCAGGCAAAACAAGTGCCACCCGGAGAAAATTCCAGTGAAATATAGGCAGGCTAATTCAGTGTGAAGCCTGTGGTCCAATTCTCCTGCCATCTTTTCTCTCATCTTTTCATGTATCAGTGTAGTTCCACCTAAGCCATTCAGCACAAAAGAGGTTTCCAGGGGCAGTTTATTGAGTTTCCAAAGACTTAATACTTAAATACTGTATCAGTTTCAAAATATCTAAAAGAAATGCTTACGATGCAATCATCCAGAAATGCTGGTCACAGATTTAAGGGTTTTTTTTTTTTTTATTACTAACATAATGGCCCATAACTACCGTTTATTACATATCTACTGTGTGTTTCAAAATTTCTAGCATTTTAAATGCTAGATTTAAATTTTAAATCTGTTTTTATTGACTGTTTCCTACGTGATAGTAAGAATGTGTTCAAATGCCCAGGCTCTGGACAAACATTGATACTTTATAAGAAAAGAGACGGACTCAAACACACGGAGGACACATACAAAGCAACGCTATAAAAATACAAACCCTGATATAAACAAATATGACACGTTATGCATATCTGTGGGATATATGCACATACCTAGCATCTCCAACTACCTTCTAAGCAAACTTTCATTCCAGAAAAGTGTCCATATTCGAAATCCTAAATATCACATTCTAAAGGAAGCCATATACATATGAAACACCCTCAGAAATCATCTTACCTTGTCTTGGTTATCTTTATTCTTGTAACACAGATTTCCAATCAGACGAATAAGATGAGACTTAAAACCTTCAGCCACGTTTGAGACGTCACCCTCTGCTTTTACACAACCACTGGTACTGAAGATGTTCGCAGTGTCATTGCCAGCCACGTGAATCAGTCGTAAAAGATCTATACAAAAAACAATGAACTTTCTTTTCCAGAAGAAAATTTTTACTATTATAAAATAAAGCTTTCTTTAAATGAAAAGTAGAAGACTCTTTCTTTCGTTTTAAGTTTTTTCATGACTCGGGTTTTGGGGAGATAAGCCACAGGGATCATCCCGACCTGGACTTTCTATCCACAAAGGAAAGTTAGCTAAAAATTTTCTGCAATCTTTCTTATAAAGAGGTTTCCAACCCCACATTCTTTCTTTATGAAGGAACTCATGTGACAACCACAGTCCGCTAAGTCTAAAATGCAATACCTATTCTACAGTGAGCCATAGGGCAGAAACCAAGAAGTATGTTGACTTTTCTCTCATTGTGCAGATCATCAGAAGGCAGCATGTAGTCTCCAGAAATCTATTCTGGCTCCATTCAAAAGGAGTAACACTGTAATGCTCTATGAGATGCCTCTCAGACAGCACACGAAAACAGATCATCTTCCAGAAGCTGCAGTGACGTGTTTCCACATTCTCTCATTTAACACTCTCAACAGACCTAGTAGAGGCAAGTATCATTTTCTCCATTTCAGAACGAAGAACTCAAGCTCACAGAGGGTAGTAATTTGGCAGAGTTGGGTGGACAGCCCATGGCTGCCTTGGCTGCACGCACGGTTTTCAACAATGCTTCTGTTTCGCAGGTCTGTGGCATTTTATTTTGATCATCACTAAAAGCACTGCACTCAAAATAAAACACTCACATGAGATTCTAAATATCTTCTACAGCTCCCTGCTGACTTGTCTGCCCACCTAGACACAATTCATCCTTCTTGGAGAACGCATCTCCACCAGAAATATGATCTTTTTTAAAGGAAAAAAACAGAGAACAGCAAATAACAACACCATAAGCATGGCTAACCACAAGGAACAGGTCCTACTTGAATTATGCTGCAAACAGCTTTTTAGCAAAGATGGTATTCCAGACAATGGCTTCTTGTGTAAAACCATTTTCTTCTAAGAACGGAATGCATAATTACTATGTGTAGGGCACTATTCTTTGTGTCCATGAAGGTAATTGGGAAAAATCTACTAGCAAATTTGGAAAACTGATATAAAAGGCACCATCATCATCACTGAAACTACTACCCCCATCATCACAACCCCCCACACCACACACCCCTGAGGAGACACCCACTATGTGCAGCCTGTGGAACACGTGTTAGGACTCTCATCTACTGACCAGGCGTCCTGAGTTACACAGCAGGTAAGTGGCAAAAGCCTGAGCTGTTACCAAAACACAATGATTCTTGTTAAGAAAGACTAGTCCAAAAATAATCTCAAAAATATACCAATACAATGAAAATTAAGGATCTGTGTTTGGACTTATATTTCAGTGTGACGAGCCGAGGATTCCTCAATTAAACATGATGATAAGGGTGACGCTTCACTCACCAATCACTCTTTCCAGCAAGCCAGGGAAAACCTGCAGATAGCTGAGCAGATCGGTGTTGGCGGTCATTTCACACAAGACATCGAGAAGCCTAATCGTGGCCAACGCCTCCTAAAAACAGAAAACGTGACTTTTAAGTCAAGCTACATGGTCTGCAACTGTTACAAGTAAGGCAAGAGGATGGAATGTTACAGTAACTGCTAAAGAGGTGGTGCTTGTGGAGAGTGTCTGAAGAGAGAGACAAAACGATCGAGAATGAGACAGAAGTATTAAAAATGTACGTGAATAATCGTTTTCACTACCAGCAGCATCAGCCATCAAGAACGCAAGATTATGTGTCATTATGTGTCTTCCGGGAGCAAAGAGGCAGAAAAGTTCTTATTCAAGCAAAAATACCTTCCAACAGTGGAGCAAATGTTCAAAATTACTAGCTACATACATAACATTTATGCAAATACTTTCTTTTTAAAGTGTTCCCAGCAAGCAAGTTCTACTTTAAAGATACAAATATCCCATGAAATACATTAATTTCTTGTCCACAGGAATCCTGTAAAATGCTGTGGTCGAAAGAACTCTGGCTGCAGGAACTTGCATTATTTCTGGGGAAATATAAACTTACATATGCAGTATGGTGGAAGGTAGAGAAAGATAGTATTATTTGAAAATGTCAGTTCATGTAATAATTGATCGTCAAATGGGCTACACGAACAAGAGACTACCAGCTACCAACCATATGGCATTAGGTAATCTGAATAAAACGTCAAAAATCCAATCCTCTGCAGATTTCGACCCTGGTTTCTAAAGTACACGCTATTTGACAAAATGTGGTAGATGCTATACATTTAGGTCATAAAGAGAACATTCTTCAAAAGAAAAATAAATCACTCGGATGGGTTAACTCTAACTGTGTAGTTATTTTTCTCCAGTTAGGAGATTCAAAGGCAATATTTTAATCTACCATTCTGAAATCTCAAAATAAACAGCAAGAAACAACGCGTATTTTGAATGCCTTGTTTGTCATCGCCAGATACCATTCCTCCTTCCAGAAGAGGCTGATTGGTTCGAGGGCTGGGGCAGAATACACGCCAGAGAGAGCAAAGAAACTAGGAGCGACTATCGGGACCCCGTCAGAAGGAACCAGAAACAAGCTGAAGAAGGTCCCACTGGCCAGCAATGGCACATTAGGACATCAGGAAGAATGAGAGCTAAGGTGGACGGAAGATAAATCAAGTGGCTTTAAAACCATGACTTCACGATGGTGATGAAAACCTGAACAATTCATTCCTCATCTCTGGATGATGCCACAAAACCAACTCCTCACTCTGAAGACTGATAATCAAAGGGGGAGGGAAAAAACGAGCATTTGTTGTACTTTTCATAGACACGGTGTACTGTGGGTAACCTGACAGCTGATGAAGAGAAGTTTCTGAATGATAAAAGTCAAGATACCACCATCTGCAATGCCCAAAGAATGAAGGGATCTAGGGAACAGTCATTTACAAGCGCTAACATCACAGAAAGAGACAACCGGACGTCACGTGCCTCTTGACGAAGGCACTCATCGCCAACAATAAAACACTATCGGAAAAAAAAGGCACAAAAACCTAACCCAAATGGGAACAGGTTTCTGGAACTAATTATCAGTCACAGGAAATGCCAGGAAAAGAAGAAGAATATGTTAAACACCACCATGGAGTTACAATCAAAATCCAAACTGTAGAAAACTCTACAGGTAAGACAACCCAGTTTCTTCCATCAAGAATTAGCAAAAAAAAAAAGAACTAGCGGGGGGGGGGGGGGGCGGCAAGAAAGGAGACCATGTATATTAAAGGATATCTGAGATACAGCAACCAATTGCAGTGCACGGACTTTATTTGTATCCTGATTCAAAGGAATAAACTAGAACAAAATTACTGGATAATGGGAAAAGCCTGAGTATTATAATTACATTGCTAATTTTTTAGGTGTGTGCTAACTGTAGTTTACTTCTGTGTGACTCATCATCTTTTAACACATAAAACATTGGGCTGATGAAACACGTGGGAATTTTGTTTCAACGCAGGGCGGACGGTGGGATTGTGGACAAAACAAGGAAAGTAATTAACGGAGAGGAGAGCTGCTGATGCAGGGCATGGGCTTGCAGGATACTTTTTTCTCTTAGTCTGCTGGAAATTTTCCATGATAAAGAGATAACAGTAACATCAGACGGTTGGAAGAGATAATCTAGAAGTTTCCTTCCAGCTCCTAAATTCTAGGATATTAACTGAAATCAACCCCAGTGAAAATTAATCTCCACCTAACACATTCCCAATTTTAGTCATTAGAATCCTTTTATTACTAATGTGTTTCTAATGCGCATTTGGAAACTAATAAAAAGCAGCTAGGAAAAATATTCTCTTAAAAAGCAGGATGGGGTGCCTGGGGGGCTCGGTTGGTTGAGCATCCAACTCTTGGTTCCGGCCCAGGTCACGATCTCACAGTTTGTGGGCTTGAGCCCCGAGTCGGGCTCTGCATTGACAGCACAGAGCCTGCTTGGGATTTTCTCTCCCTCTCTCTCTGCCCCTCCCCTACTCATTCTCTCTCTCTCTCAAAATAAATAAATAAACTTAAAAAATAATAAAAAAATAAGAGGAATGAGCGAGATGTCCTTCTGCTACTTACAAGTATTGTAAAACCATATTCATTGAATTGGGCTCTGGGGAAAAAAGACACAGGCACATCAAAGGAACAGGACTCTGCAATGGGCACAAGAGGGGGAAGAAAGATTTGTCTCCCATCTAGACCATCTGGCGAGATTAACTTCACCCTTACAAAATTTAACGTTGTGGAAAACCGATAATTATGCAAATGACTCTTATCTACAGAAAGGCAGATTACTTGTGTCTGGCTGGAATGTAATTAATTACTGCCTTGTGCACAGACCAGCGTTTGCATCTCTAAGTCATTCCAGCAGGCCTTCAGTGCCTATAAAACACGTAGCTCTTTGACTTCTTTGACGGTTGTTAGTATCTCACTGGTTCTCTCTGTAAAACGTTGGAAATACAGAAAGGGATCCAAAATTATACAAGAATTTAATATATGACAAAAGTAACATTAAAATTAATGGAAAGGATGAGATTACTCACTAAATGGCATTGATACAACAATTAACAGCTAATATTTGGGAAACACTAACTATGTACCAGTCAGCATACTAAATGCCTACATGAAATACCATTTGTCTTGGGGTGCCTCAGTGGCTCAGTCGGTAAGCGTCCAACTCCTAGTTTTTGCTCAGGTTATGATCTCACTGGCCCCAAGCTCCATGTCGTCGGGCTCTGTGTTAATGGTGTGGAGCCTGCTTGGGATTCTCTCTCTCCTTTTTTCTCTGTCCCTCCCCTGTGCGTACTCCTGCACGTGCTTCCTCCCCCCCCCCCCGCCCCCCGGCCACCTCTCTCTCAAAATAAATAACTAAACATTAAAAAAAATACCATTCATCTTACTGGTATAGAAACGGAGGCAAAGAGGATAAGTAACTTTTCCAAGATGAAGATCAGACACCAATGATAAAGGAAATCAAGATTCAAATCCAAGCCATCCTTCGCCAAAGATTATACACTCTCGGATCATCAAGACATAAATAATTCACTTGGGTCTATACTTCACTCCTGACTCAAAATAAATTCAAGGCCAGTTCAAAATGTGGACAGAATACCAAAAAAAAACCCTAGAATATACAGGTGCGTATTTCCACAGTCTAACTGGAGATGGCTTTATAAAATATGTAAAAAAAACAAAAACAAAAACAAAAAAACCTTCAGAAACCAGAAGGATAAAATTGGTAAGCCTAACTAGATTAAAAACAAAAATTAAAACTTCTAAAAGGCTAAGAATATCATAAATAAATTCAAACAAACAATTAACTCTGGGGAAAGAAAAGTTTCCTGCATATGTGACAAAAACACTAATTTTCTGAAAATGCTCATTAATAACTTTATTTTAAAAGGTAAACTGACACACAAAAAAATGAACATGCTGGACACCGAAACAATTAACGAGAAATGGTAATCAAATCAGATTAGTGAAAGGCTGCAAACCCACACACTCTCATGCTCTGTTGGTACGGCATTTAGAAATATTCCTAAAATTTTTAAATAAACAGACTCTGACTCAGCGATTCGACTTCCAGGAATTTATAATTCCAGATCAGCTGGTCCAAAACTGCAGAGACACCTACACTGGGGCATTATCTGTGAAAAGGTTTTTAAAACAAAACCCTGGAGGCAACTGAGGTGTATGTTGACAGACGGTCAATGAGAAAGTTCTGGCAGATCGATCTAGTGAGACACTGTTCACCTGTGAAGGAGGAGGAAGTGCACAAGACACACAGAAAAAGTAGTAATGGAACAAACCAAGAGGCAAAACACAGGCGTGTACATACCAAAAACTCTGAAAGGAAAAGAAAAAAGTATACGCTAATATATCCGCAGAAGACAGGAGGGCTGGGCGAGAATGAGGGCTTTTTGTTTCGCTGACTTCAGTGTGAACTTTTTTTACTTAATGAGCAAGTATTATCTGCATAGCACAAATATTTAATCCCTTATCAGTCTGTGGAATAAAAGATTACCCGTTCTCATTCAAATGCCTACCACAGAAACAGATATTACAACTGAAGTTGGGGAACGCAGAGTGAAACAGGATGAGAAACCCACAACCCGAAGATCATTTTCCTAACAGACAAATACAAGAAAATACAAAACTGAAGGAAATATTTTTCACTTTCAGAGGAAAGGCCAGGCTCACCACAAGCAACAAGACGAAGGCTCGAGACAAAGCTAACTGACCCGTCAGTCCTACGAGATAAACAGCACACTAGGAGCGACAAAAATGTATCAGAAACTAGAAAAAAGAGTACACACAAAATACCAAAGGCAGAAGCATGCACGTTAATGTGAGAACCTAACACTATTTTCACTAAGGTGGCATGGAAAAAAAAAAAAAACCCTCAGGATTTTAGAGGCACACAATTACATAAATTAACACACAGATGATACAAACACGGCTTTTCGTTCCCATTTTTCAGCCACAGCATGGTAAGAACCTTCCTGGGTATCTTGTCCTACGGATGATCCCAGCCGGGTAAACGCAGTGGTTTGCTGTCTGCTGGCTGGGGGAGACAGGGAGAGGAGGCAGGAGTGGGGAGCCCCGATCAGCGGCATTTGCTGGTTTCCACGGTGTAAATACCCCTACCCTCCCTACCCTGGAGGATTTAACATCTCAGGGGTTTCTGAACATTTAACGATGGACTCAGAAGTCAGTACAGGCCAGCCCCAGTAGCCACTGGGTATATGGTATACTGAAATATTGAGGTTAGAGGTCTTCTTGAAAACTACTGTGGCTTTTTTAAAACCTTCTAACTTGAAGGAGAACACGTATACGGTAACGTGCACAAGTCAGGAGGGTGGAGGTTAATGAGTTTTTAAAAAGTGAACTACTGGGGAAAGAACCATTCTAACCGTTCTAGCTTTAAGACAGAAGGGAAGGAAGACAGGACAGTTCTCAAAAGAAAACGGTCTATAAATTTTTATCTATTGGTGCACCTGGGTGGCTCAGTTGGTCTGACTCCTAGTTTTGGCTCAGGTCATGACCTTGCAGTTCGTAAGTTCCAGTCCTGCATCAGGCTCTGTGCTGACAGCACGGAGCCAGCTTGGGATTCTTTCTCTCCCTCTCTGCCCCACGCCTGCCTGCTCATTCTCAAAATAAGTAAATAAACTTAATTTCTATCTATTAATATACAGTATTTCCTCCCATCTTAGAAATGAAACTATCTGAAAGAAATACACAAACTTTCCTCAATATAAAAAGTTCCATCGGGCACCTGAGTGGCTTTGTTGGTTAAGCATCCGACTTTGGCTCAGGTCACGATCTCGCAGTTTGTGGCTTCGAGCCCCACGTCGGGCTCTGTGCTGACAGCTCAGAGCCTGGAGCCTGCTTCGGATTCTGTGTCTCCCTCTCTCTCTGCCCGTACCCACTCACACTGTCTGTCTCTCTCTCTCAAAGAAAATAAACATTAAAAAAACTAGTTTCATCAGGTCATTTCTTATGACAATATTGAAATTATCTGTACTATAAATACAAGTGCCCTGAAAAAGTTGAAAGCTGGGTCTTAACCAAGTACTAAGTTTTAGTTCCTTTTCTGTCTCCTAGAGAATTGATTTTTGAAACTTTTTAGAAGCACAGCTCACTGCTCCTCCTACTGGAAACAAAGGCAAATCTATCTCCAGGAAGGAAAGGCAGTAGGAAGCTGAGATTTGGCTCTTCTAGCACAGAAATGAGAATGAAAGTACCAGCTTTGCCAACGAGCGCAAATGTGGTCTGTAGGAACGCGGCACAGAAAATCCACAGCAAAGTAACCCTGGAAAACAGTACATTCACCGAGAAGGAAATCTACTGTCACAGTGGAAGTCCTAACCATGGCCCGCGGTTACAAGGGAAGCTAAGAGGTTCGTGGCATCACGCACAGCTCCCTGGAAAACGCTATGGATCCCCATGGTGGGTGGTCCTGTGGAGGGCAGCCCCTCCCACCCATCATTCCCACAGACGTCAGCGTTACCGACGTATACTTGACACAATAAAAATACGCCCATCTTGAGTGTACGGTACACAGTTGTGTCGACATACACAGCCAGGTACAACCTTTCCATTACCCAAAACGTTCCTTCGTGCCCCCCACAATCAATTCTACCCCTCCAGACCTCCAGTCCCTGGTGACGTTTCGCAGGCTTTGTTATTATTGGTAAGTTTCGCACTCTACTCTGGCTACCCTCATGCAGCAGGTTTGCGATTCCTCTCTGCCTGTGTGACAAACACATCCCTTTCTACTGCTGAGTAGTATTCCAGAGAAAGAACCATTCTAACTTTAAGACAGGAGGGAAGGAAGATGGGACAGACAAAAATAAAGAGACTTTCTCACGCAAAGAGAAGGGAAGCGGAATCGGCATAAACTAGCTTCCATCCCCTTGGTAAAGACTCGAATGATCCAGGGCAGCCTTGAGGAGAATAAAAAAAAAAATACTTGAGGAAGCTGACCAGGCTGGTGTATGATCGCGAATCTCCTACAAGGACAGAAGAAACAAACTTTCTGGAAGGCAATTTCAAATGTGGACCAGAAGCTTTAAAACGGGATACACCCTTACAGGCAGCAATTTCACGCCGAGGCTAATACGAGGGAAACGTACAAAGATGTGACTGTGAAGGCATGTACCACAGCCCTGGCGACAGTGAGCACAAGTGGGAACAACGTGAATGCCAGACGGGCAAGCTGTGGCAAGTTCTTTGCTTACAATGCCACCCTGGCTTTTCTCATGACATTCACAATGGACGGTTTATGCAGTCAGCCAATACTAAATGCCTACTGTGTACCATGAACATAGGAACGTAAGAGTCAAAACTTTTACCCTCATAAAACTTACATTCCGTAGGAGAAAAAACAGAAACTTACAAAAAGCACAGCACGGTTTCATTTTTCAGAATACATGTTTGTGCACGTGTGTATGCATATATTTGATGTCAGCTGCCTGGAAAAATACGTTAACCAGAATTCTGTTTCAAGTCGTTAACTCTGGATGGTAGGAAGACGGGCACTGTCTTCCCTTACCTGTGTTTTCCTAACCGTTCCAAACCGAGGATACTGTCCTCATCCATTCGGGTCACTGTAACAGAACACTGCAGACTGGAGGGCTTAGAGACAACATTTATGGCTCACAGTTCTGGAGGCTCCAAGTCCACGGTCAGGGTGCCTGCACGGCTGGGTTCCAATGAAGGCCCTCTTCCGGGCTGCAGATGGCCAACCGCACCATGTCCTCACGTGGTGGAAGGGGCAAGGGATCCTTCCGGGGTCTCTCGCATAAGGGCACTAATCCCATTCACGAGGGCTCCAGCCTGAGGACCTCACACCTCCCACGGGCCCCACCTCCGAACAGCATCACGTGGGCCACCAGACTTTCAACATACGAATTTGGAGGCGGGGCACACTCAGTCCATATGTTACTTACGCACTATATTTTAAAGCTTTAAAAGAGAAATTCTCATGGAGGACCAGACTAGGTCAGAAAATCTCCCTTTCCCTCTCTCATCCAAGACTATGAAACCTGTCCTCGTACCTCATCGTCAGCGTGCTGCTCAGAGGTCAGTTTCAGCACGATCTTGCACTGATTCACAAACGTGCTTGCAATCAACTCGGCATGGCTCAAAAACACAGGGATGTCATCCTTGGTCAGTGGCTCATCACCCACGATTTTCGCTATCATAAGGTCCAACAAGGTGACTCTGTGAAACATAAAAAAAATTTTACATAAATACGAAATATTGAAATTGCACCATACTAAAAATATTTATAGAGTGCATTTTAAGAGGATGTTTTAATTTTTTAAATTCCTTACTTTGTTTATAATGTCTAACTAGGGCAAATATTTTTTGTGAATAAAATCAATCTTCATCAGTTACATGTTTTTTCAAATCTTGACTTCTCTGATGTGACGTGGCTACAGAAATGAGCCCCTGTTATATGCCCTTTACTGTGAGCCCTTAATTCAGTTATTTCAGAAATGCTGTCAAGTTTTATAACGCGTCCACAATATCAACAACAGCAAAGTTCAGGGGACTCACATCCATTCACAGCTCACTCCTGGGCTACTGAGCGCTTTACACACACGGATCTCATTTACTCTACCGACACTCCAAGAGACAGGCACTGCCACCGGCCTGCACTAAGAACGGCAAACGGGGCTCAGTGAGGCCAATTCACACGCCCCATATCACACGTGCCGAGCTGCATCAGGACCCAGACACAGGATTCCAGCTCTCACTCCTGGGCCACAGGCCTCGGCCACTCACTTTGCTGTCCTTCCTGTGAAGGCTGGCTTTGTTTATTTCATCATTTTAGTTTACCAAGACATAAATCTGACGACCAGACCTATTCGATTTTCCATCAGCACTTACGTTATCCCGTAAGTGTTCCTATTCAACAAACTCTTTCCTTCTCTGAGAAAAAAAAACCAAGTCTCACCCAGGGCAATATATCCAGCATAAACCAAGTGGGATGTTTCTCAAAATTACGCTCTGACTTGAGATTACACGTATAATTCTCATTCATTTTTAAACCAGAAAGGACAGGAATGCTTAGCAAATAGGGGAAATTCACTTACAGTAGGCTTGGAGCGTTTCTTACCAAACAAACAAACAAAAGAATTTGTTTACTCTTGCAAGTTTCAAGCATGAAATGAAACTATACCAAACTCTTCCTCTATTTTTGCCAAATGATGGGAAAGATCATCCTTCTGGGGAAAAAAAAAAAAATCACACACAGACCTTACTGGTTTTCAAAACTCCTAAAACCTTCAGATTTCTTACAGCAATTATTAACCCAAAATAAAACAGATGACCCCCTCAACTGAGTACAAAAGAACAACAAACAGTGCAGTACTAGGGTCATTTTTGTTTTCCCTTATTCACACAGAAGCTTTAAAAATGAACGGGGTGCTCTCAGGCCGTAAAGCCAGGCTTTCCGCTTTCCCCAGGCAGGTCGACTTTCCGGGAACGCTGGGGAGGAGGCTACCTACTAGGTATGATCCAAAAGGAACCCAGATGTCTGCGCTAAAAATATTCTTTTTAAACTGGGAAAGCGTGACAATGGCTGCTAGGTATGACAAGTCATAACCTCTGGTTTCAGGGAACTCAGCGCCTCGTGGACTCAGAACAGAGCACAGAAAAGGGAGGAGCAGACCCTGAAGGGGTTGTGTGAGGTCCAAGACAGAAAGAGTAGGCCCAGGGTGGTACCCAAGTTCGTCAGGCAGAAGCAGGAAGGCCCTGGAGTCCCAGGGGACACACGGAGGGAGGCCTGGAAGCGGCGGCTGCCAGATATGGTAACAGGTGCAGACGCTGCCTTCTTTACAGGCTCAGCAGAGGCCGTCCACCCCTCACACTCCTCCCTGCTCGGGCGAAGCACCTCTACTGTGTGACTGTAACACGGGACAGCAGAGCAGACGAGGACTTAAGTGATTTTAAGGGGGGGGGGGAACCAGAACATGAATGTTCAAAATAAAAAAATACAAGTCAAGTTTAACTATCACCTGAGAATCAGTTATACTTCATTAAATGATCTGACTTCTATTCTGTTATCTGTCAATAAAAACCTTCAACGGCTCCCATCATCAGGGAGTGGGTCCAAACACTTTCGTCTGCCATTTACAAGGGGGCCGGCCCAACCAGAGGCCCCATCTAACTGTCCAACCCCCCCTACATCTAGCCACCATCAAAAACCATCCGTCTCATCAAAATGTGGGACTCACACGTGGGACTTAACAGCTCAAGGAAGAATTTTTTTTCGAAATCATGTATTTTAACGGTGGATTACATTTGCCCCTCCATTTCTAAGCCAGAAAACATGTGTACTGAAAAGTGCCGTGTGATCCGGGACCGGGGGATGTCATGTGGGAAGCCTGACTCCTTCCAGTTGCAGGGGAACCACTCTGGACACTTCCTTGGAAACGTAACAAAATACCAGTGCTACTCACTCACTGACTTGGTGACTCTCCCAGAGGTGAAGAACGAAGAAGCGAGACGTCAGAGACCACCTATCTAAAGTCACACATCAGTGTGAGAGTCCTCCATCCTTCTTCAACCCAGAAGTCCTCGCTCGGGCTGCCACAGGCTCACCGGACACACCCCTTAATGCAGACCGAAGCTTCTGTAATTTTCTCTCTCGACCACTGGCTGTCATTAGCATTCTATTTCTGACTCACTTCTGATTAAATAGTTACACAGTCTGCCCTCAAAATCAGGATTCCCATTTCATTAAAAAAAAAAAAAAAGGCAATATATATATATATATATAGAGAGAGAGAGAGATATACATATAAGGGAAATATATACGTTTAAGGGAAATATATACATTTAAGGGAAAATTCTATAGCAAAATTTATATCTGAAAGTCCTGCTTAGATTAATGCAAGCTCAATTTTTTTTAATTTTTTTTTTTTTTTACATTCATTTATTTTTCAGAAACAGAGTGAGACAAAGCATGAGCAGGGGAGGGGCAGAGAGAGAAGGAGACACAGAATCCGAAGCAGGCTCCAGGCTCTGAGCTGTCAGCACAGAGCCCGACGCGGGGCTCGAACCACAAACCGTGAGATCATGACCTGAACCAAAGTTGGACGCTCAACCGACTGAGCCACCCAGGTGCCCAATGCAGGCTTAATGTTAATAGCCACACCTGTACCACCCTGGAATGGGTAAGGTGGTTGTGGGGGGACTGGAGTGAGGTACCAAGAAGCAGGGGGAGCTTGTAAGCGCGTGAGTTCTATGAGCAGGGCACGTAATAATAGTCTCTCCTTTTGGAAATAAAACGTCTGCAATTTGGGGCTCCTGGGTGGCTCAGTCAGTTGGGCATCCAACTTCGGCTCAGGTCACGATGTCACGGTCCGTGAGTATGAGCCCCGTGTCGGGCTCTGTGCTGACGGCTCAGAGCCTGGAGCCTGCTTCCGATTCTGTGTCTCCCTCTCTCTCTGCCCCTCCCCCGTTCATGCTCTGTCTCTGTCTCAAAAATAAATAAACGTTAAAAAAAAAAATTTTTTTTTAAATGTCTGCAATTCAACTAAGGGCTGATGGCCCCAACGAACTGGGAATTTACATGTGGACCGCCCCACAGATACCACTTGTTGAATGGTGTGCCATAAAGGCCAACACCTGTATTAACCTGGACAAGCTAACCAAGATGCAGGCAGGCACAAAGCCGTGGCCGAACTAACCTTGCTCATCCCTAAGCTACAGGCATACAAGATTCCTGCGTGGTGGGGAAGGAGACTGTTGATTCTGGCATCAGACACGCTGAGTCCAAACACTAGGCCGGCCACCTTGGCAGGGCAAATACCTTAACCCACAAAGCCTCAGATCCCGACGTGGAAAACGGCAAGAATGACACCTACGTCGCGGGGTCTTTCGAGGATGAAGTGAAAGGCTGTAGGGTGCTACCCGGGGGGAAAGTCAGGACGCAGAAGAGCAGGAGCACAGAAGCAACTCACTGACTGAGTGATGACCGCATGCCAGGCACGGATCCCTTCATCCTACGTTTCAAATAGTTATGGCCATGTCACGGGGAGGCTGCCATCCGTACCCCTATCCGACAGAAGAAACACAGACGCACAAGAGGAGGGAACTTCTCCAAAGCAGTGAGCCACGGAACCACCGCCGCTGTGCGCGTTACCCTGCTACAGAGATCACAAGCCTGGAAACTACAATGGTGTTTTCCGAGGGCAGCTGTGTCAATCTAACGATAGTGCGACTCACTGGGAAGGGGGACCAGAGAACTGTGTAAGTGCAGACCCTCGTTTCTGCCAATCAGTCATGGGAACTGCCTGGGACTCCGCAGCCACCGCTTCTCACCAAGCGGCCTGGAGTCAACCGAGGGCACAGCCCAAAGCAGCTGCTCCAGGAAAGGGCAGCAAAACACGCCCAGCACCTTCCGGCCAGGCCTGCCCACACGAAAGGCAGGGGCGGTGTCTCGCTGTCACCTCGAGGCCCCAGGGACCACCAGCAGGCACTTAATGAACACACCGCCTGTTTCACTGACCGATCCTCACACGATTTTAAATCCAGCAGCCGCTAACCCGACGGGCCACTGCAATTCAGCAGGCGGGGGCCGCGGCCAGGGCACCTCGTCAGGCGATTCGGAGGAAGCACCACGTATCCCCACAGGGCTCTCGAGTGGAGCCCCTCACGGGAACCACAAAACACAGGACACGGTCTCAGCGCCGTCACAGAGGTGGCGCCCACCTAGAACATCCATTCTAGATACACAGGAAGCACGTTCGTTCACTGCCTGTCCCTGTTGAGAAAAACTCAAATCTTTTCCATCCTATTATTAACCTGCAAACGTATCACTCTGAGCGCAGAATTCCCCGTTACTGCCTGAAAAGGGGTCTGTAGGGAACCCAAGAGCCTCTCCTCGATCACAGACAGAGTGCCTCTGCTGAGCCCCCCCACTCCCCTCCTCCCTGCACCCTCTCCCCCGCCCCCCTGCACACACACCAGCACGGACACCATCAGCACTGAGGCCTCAGGCCCTTCAGCCAACTGTTCGAGGCGGTCACCACAAAAAGCTCAGATGAGCTCTGAAAAGGACCTAAATGCACGAGTGTACAGCTGACCCCGAACAACATAGGGGACAGAGGCAGCGACCCCCAATAGGGTCAGAAATCCATATTTCACTTTTGACTCCCCCCAAACTTAACTACTAACGGCCCACTACTGACAAGAAGCATTAACAATAACATAAGCTGATTAAGACATATTTTAGATGTTATATGTGTTATATACTATATTCTCACAGTAAAGTAAGCTAGAGAAAAGAAAAGGTTATTAAGAAAATCATAAGGTGGGGGGTCGCCTGGGAGGCTCAACTGGTTAAGGGTCGACTCTTGATTTTGGCTCAGGTCATGATCCCAGAGTTGTGGGATCAAGCTCTGGGTCAGGCTCTACCCTGAGCATGTAGTCTGCCTAAGATTCTCTTTCTTTCTCTTTCTCTCTCTCTCTCTCTCTCTCTCTCTCTCTCTCTCTCTCTCCCCCTTTGCCCTTCACCCTTGCTCGTGCTCGGTGTCTAATAAAAAAAAGATGAAGAGGCGCCTGGGTGGCTCAGTCGGTTGAGGGTTGAGCGTCCAACTTCGGCTCAGGTCATGATCTCGCGGTTTGTGAGTTCAAGCCCCGCACTGGGCTTTGTGCTGACAGCCTGGAGCCTGGAGCCTGCTTCAGATTCTGTGTCTCCCTCTCTGTGGCCCTTCCCCATTCATGCTCTGTCTCTCTCTCTCAAAAATAAATAAACATCAAAAAAAAAAAAAAAAGCTTTTGGAAGAAAAAGATAAAGAAATAAAAATTTTTTTTTAAATTGAAGAAAAAAGAAAACAGAAGGAAGAGGACAAAATACACTTACAGTCCTGTACTTACTGGAAAAACCTGGCACATAAGTGGACCTGTGCAGTTCACATCCATGGGCTCAAGGGTCAGCTGTACATTCACGAGGAGGAGAGGCGGGGGCCAGGACGTTCCAGGCAGAGAAAGGGACACATGCAAAGGCAAACAAGTACAGGGAAGGCCTCAAGAACAGAGAGGAGTTCTCTGTTGCCACAGTGTGGTGACCGGGAGAGAAGGGGCAGGGGTTGGAAATGAAGCAACATTATAAAGGGCCTCAAACAGCCACACCACGGAATTTAACCGCGTCCTGGGCAGGCAGGACCTGCCACTGAAATGGCAGGGCAAGATCCATGCCGGTAGTACGGTAGGTAACAGAGAACGGGAAACAAACATCAGAACAATCGGACTTTAGGCCGCTGCCCTCCCGTGGTCATGGCAGCCTGATTCAGGAGAGCTGAACAGCAGAAGCAACCTAAGTGTCCACCGACGGATGAGTGGGTAAACAAAACGTGGTCCATCCACACAATGGAAGAGGATTCAGCCTTGCAAAAGGAAGGAGAGGGGTGCCCGGGTGGCTCAGTCGGTTAGGCATCCAACTTCAGCTCAGGTCACGATCTCGCAGCTCGTGGGTTCGAGCCCCCGGGACGGGCTCTGTGCTGACAGCTTGGAGCCCGGACCCTGCTTCGGATTCTGTATCTCCCTCTCTATCTCTCAAAAATGAATAAAAGTTAAAAAAATTTTAAACCAAAAAAAAGGGAAGGAGATTCTGACACCCGACACAACACGGATGAACCTTGAGGACATTATCATAAGTGAAATAAGCCAGTCATAACAAGGCAAAGACTGCAGGATTCCACTTACGGGAGGCACTCGCTGTCATCAATATCATAGGGACAGAAAGTCAGATGATGGCTGCCAGGGGCTGGGGGAGGGGCGATGGGGAGCTGTCAACAAGGAAGCTCTGGTTTTGGAAGGTGAGGAAGTTCTGGAGGCTGGCCTCACAACGGTGTCGCGTACAGAGCGCTACTAAACTGCACACGTGAACACGGTTACTGTAGTACATCTGAAGTTATGTGTCCTTTATCACAACTTTTTTAAATCTTGTTCAATGTTTGTTTATTTTTGAGACGGAGAGAGAGCATGACTGGGGGAGGGGCAGAGACAGAGGAAGACACAGACTCCGAAGCAGGCTCCAGGCTCCGAGCTGTCGGCACGGAGCCCGATGCGGGGCTCGAACTCATGAGCTGTGAGATCGTGACCCGAGCCAAAGTCAGACGCTCAACCAACTGAGCCACCCAGGCGCCCTATCACAATTTTTTAAAAGGCCACAGCCGAAGTCCAGTCAAAGAGGACGTAAGGGTAAAGCAAAGGTGTGGTGAGAGCAAGCTCACCAGACACGGGGATGGCTCCCTCAGCAAGGCCACTGACCCGGGAACCGGAAAGGGGACCCTGAGGTTTCCGACGCGGCAGACGGTATGACCCGAGTAAGCGCACTTACTGGATAGACCTTCCCGACGATAAGAAAATTCATTCGCAGGGCACCCGGGTGGCCAGTTAAGTATCCGACTTCAGCTCAGGTCATGACCTCATGGTTCAGGAGATCAAGCCCCACATGAGGTTCTCTGCTGTGAGCATGGAGCCTGCTTGGGATCCTCTGTCCTCCTCTCTCTCTCTGCTCCTCCCCCACTCATTCTCTCTCCCTCTCTCTCTCACACACATGCGCGCGCGCACACACACACACACACACACACACACACACACACAAATAGATAAATAAATAAAATAAACATTAAAAGACAAAATTCATTTGCCTCATGCTTTCATCCAAACAACCTTTTCTGGCACCTGTGACGTGCCAAGCACTGTCTGGGAAACGTGGGCACCCCAGAATCAAAGACAAAATCCATTCCCTCTCAGGCTGACAGCCCAAGGGCGCTGTCACAAGGCAGCACGCAGGTGTGTGACACAATACGATGTACAATGAGTGACACGAGGAAATGAAAGCGCTTCTCCTTTGGAAGAAAAGTAAAGAGGGGCGGTGACAGGTGAGCAGATGCTCCATGAAGGGAAGCAGTGGCTGCGACTTTTTTTTAAATAAAAACGGAAAACGTTTAGTCTGGCACCGTCTTGGTTACATAATGGAGCAGCCTAAACACTGATCTTTTGTAAGGAATATGAAGAATACAAAATTGCATATTAAAATACAACTCAAGGGGCACGTGGGTGTCTCAATCGGTTAAGCGTCTGACTTCGGCTCAGGTCATGATCTCGTGGTCTGTGAGTTCGAGCCCCGTGTCGGGCTCTGCGCTGACAGCTCGGAGCCTGGAGCCTGCTTGGGATTCTGCGTCTCTCTCTCTCTCTGCCCCTCCCCTGCTCACACTCTGTCTCTCTGTCAAAAATAAATAAACATTAAAAAAAAAATACAATTCAACCAGGCATTATTCTCCTCGCATTCAGGTATTCCTCACTGCAAAGCCATTTCCTAACTTATAGCCCTGTTCCTTGTGTCACATATTTTAGGTCAAAAACTACGAATAATTCTTTTTCTGCAACAGAAGTATGCATATGGTGGGGCGGGGGCACTGGGTTTATAAACATGGCATTTATTTATTTATTTATTTATTTATATTTTTTTAGCGTTTATTTTTGAGACACAGAGAGATAGAGCTTGAACGGGGGAGGGTCAGAGAGAGAGGGAGACACAGAATCCGAAGCAGGCTCCGGGCTCCGAGCCGTCAGCAGGGCTCAAACTCACGGACTGAGATCCTGACCTGAGCCGAAGTCGGACGCTTAACCGACGGAGCCACCCCGGCACCCCACAAACATGGCATTTAAACTGACTTTAAAAGCACAAACTTTTCCTCTTTGTCAAAGATATTAAAGATACGAGAGTTCCTCAACAAGACTACAAAGGAGCATACACGGAACTGCTGGAAGCCAAACATACCGTAAGAATTTCAAAACCACAGCAATTATACAAATGGTGACTACAATCAAAAGATTAACATTTTTTACAGTTTTTCATCATTAGACCTGGGATTTCTAAGTTAAGTTTTATGTTTCCCGAGGCAGCGTCTCCAGTAAGGCTAGGAAAGCCACAAGCCGCCGGACTCATACTGGAAATCGTTTCACACCGTCCTCTCCGTGTCCAGGTCTGGAAACCGAACCCCAACTGGGTAAAGGGCCCGGCTACGGGCACGTGAAGCACCACCATCACAACGAGGCACGGAGCCAAGGTCTCAGTGCTCTGAGGGCACTCTTCTTCCCACTGCCACGGCAGGGAGGTGGCAGATGGGCACCAACTTTGCCGGAAATACCTATGGGTCCCTACGAGCTTTGGTGGAGCACGTCCCACATGGTCACACCGGTGGTACGAACAGGAGCACGTTGCAAGGCTACAGACAGTCGTCAAGGGACAAGCCTGACATTGTGCCGGTCACGGTTTTCGAGCACGCCCTCACTGAACGATGCCATCAACCTGGACTCCGCAGCCCCACGTAAATCACTGCCTGTTGTGGCCGAGCGGTAATGCTAACCAGCCAATTTAAAACCATTCCTGACCCAGAAACATGTAGTTAGAGATTTTGTGCCAGCTAAGAAACCACACAGTTTTTCATTCATGTGTACGGGATACTCTATATGGAATGCTAAATACTCAAAACCACACTGGTTTTTGGGGTTACCTTTCTTGATTGCTCATTTTGGCATACATGGCTTTCACCAATTCCGGGCTTTTCAGAAAATGGTCTGTAATAATCAAGAACCTAAGAAAAAAGGAGGAAAAAGTGTGGTTACCAGAAACATAGTAAAATGGACATAGCCTTATCTCTCTATAGGCGTTTCATACATAAAAACATTTCTTTTTATTGAATTTTTGATTTGCTGCAATATTAAAATGTTTTAAGAGGTTCACAGGCGATTTTTCCATTAACAGCTAAAAGAAAATAAAAACCCTCAAAATAGGTTTCTCCAACTTTACCTCTGAAAAATGTACTGATATGATTCATTTATTCCACCGGAGGGAGGAGCCTACTCTGTATAGGTTTTATCTAAGTTTCATTTTCACAGTAACATGAAATTGACCTATAAGTTCAGGTATACACAGAAAACACATTAAACTGTTTTACTCAGAAGGTTAAGTGCTAAAATCAACCAGAGCAATGGGACATGTCATACATTTTATTTAAACATATGCCAACAGCCTGGTAAGGCACACGGGCTTGATTACCTCGTCCGTAAAAGCTCTCGAGTTACCAACAAAACATCCTCACTGTCAAGCAAACCACTCATCTAAACTCAGAGATCAACGTATGAAGACCCGGAGGCAAAGATTACCAGCGTCCTTCTTCAAAGTACCCCTGTGACAACTAAAAAGACTGTGTCGTATTATTAATTACTTCTGAATCGTATCTGCCGGAGGGCGTCTCCAGTCTTAGGAACTAAAGAGGATACTGTTTATAACCATGGTTATAGCAGTAAGGGTGACTGTGAAGCATTAAATATATTTATGGACACGGTTCATCTATCTCTTTAACCAAAAAGTTAACAGATGTGTTTCAGCGTAAACCAAATGATGCAGATTAACGACAACACGTCGTCACTCATAAAACACCAAAAGCTAAATAAGTATTCTATTTCTTCACAGCCTTCAAAATAACTGATTGACACTTTGATACGAAATATTTCTAGTAATAACGGATATATTCGAAATTCTCAGACAGTTTTCATATGAGGTTAAGTCCTCAAACTGCAACGGCAGAAACTGACGCATTTCAAGCCAGGTTCGCAGAAGTGATCGTAAAGCACGTTCATAATTGAGCTTTCTGGAGCTCAACACATTTTCCCAAGAACACTCGTTCAAAGCGCAATGCTCCAAACGGCCAGGAGCTAGGTCAGAAGCCGTCTTCCCAAACGCTAACAGTGGAGAAAGATTCACACACAGAGAATTAGACAAAAATGTCTTAGGAGCAACACACACACTTCATGGATCAGAGTAAAAACAAAGTTTATCTAACCAGAGGGCCAGGGCAGGACGTTCAGGAGGCCGGAGGAGAGCAGAGCATTTAAATTACCGGTGACAAAAAGGACTTGGAAAAACAGCATGGCAGTGCGCTCAGGGAACCACAGCCAGGAAAACACGACAAGGGTTTAAAGAGGGTTTCAGGGGGCGCCAGGGTGGCTCAGTCGGTTAAGCATCCGACTTCGGCTCAGGTCGTGATCTCGCGGTTTGTGGGTCCGAGCCCCACGTCAGGCTCTGCGCTGACGGCGAACTCCATGACGACCATGCCCTCCTTTGAGACACTGGGCATGGCGCCCTTTCTTTTTTTGACCAATTTTATTGATCTTAAAGAAACAATCTTGCCTTGGTTAATTTTTTCTAGTGTGTTTCTGTTTTCTGGGTCACTGACTTCGGCCCCGATTTCTTACCGTTCGCTTTTTCCTGCTGCCTACTCGGGTTTTACTGTGCTCTTCTGTCTTCACAAAGTACAACCTAAGGTCACTGCTTTCAGACCTTTCTTCTTTTCTGGTAGAAACATTTAAAATTATAAATTGCCTTCCAAGCACTGCTTTAGCTTTATCCCACAAATCCTTAGACTTTCATTATCCTTCAGTTCAAAAGACTAACTTGCCCTGGGATTTCTCCTTTGACAAATCAATTACTTACATGAGCTAATTGCCAAAAACTTGGAATATTTCTAGATATCATCTGATTATGGTTTTCTAATGTAAATTCACTGCGGTCAGAGACTCTGTCTCTGTCTGTTCTCAATCATTCTCATATATTTACTGAGACTTTACAGCCCAGACTAGGGTCTAGATTGGTGAACATGACATGTGCAGTTGAAAAAAAAGTAGATTTTCCAAGTTCTGAGATGATATCCTACAACATCTCTCAGGTGAAGGTGGTTCTGAGTTCATCCATGTCCACACTGACATCTGTCCACTCCAGTGAATGGCTGAAAAGCAGGAGTGAACATCTCCAACTATCACTCCCAATTCCCAGCATAAAGGACTCACAATGTACCCTCCTACCTCAGACAACCATAAATGCAGGGAAAACACGACATTACAGTTTTTAGACAACCGACAAAAGACCCAAGTCAAGTAGGTTGTGGAAATGAAAGGCACTTTGGAGAATTTCTTCCTAAACAAATAAGATATTCTAATAAGCGTGTGATAAATGTGATTTCAGATCAGTATGTTTATAAAATCCTTACGGCCCAACAGCAGACTGGGACACACTCGGTGGAGGAAGGGGTAAGTCTCCCATGGTGGAGTGGGTGCTGAACAGGTGGAAATGGGGCTGAAAAAGTTTCCAGGGACGTGGGGCGGTGAGGGCAAGGGCGATGGGCAGGGACAGAGGAAAGACGCGTCACAGTCACTGTGGCGCTTGGCCGCCGTGACCATCTATAGCACCTAGAGCACAAAGGAAAGCGGATCTGCACTTTCACCTTTACACCGAGAAGTGCAACCACAGCAAACAGCTAAACCTCAAAAGTGAAATGACACAACACTGACGAAACCCTGAGTAGGGCAAAGACCTCTGCGTCCATCACCAAAAATCTATAGGACATAAAAAGACGGACAACTTCATCTACCAAGACATCAAAAAAAATTTTTTAATGTTTATTTATTTTGAGGGAGGGGGCATGAGTGGGAGAGAGGAGCAGAGAGAGGAAGAGGGGATCCCCAGCAGGCTCCACACTCACAGGGAGCCCAATGCGGGGCTCGATCCCACAACCGCGAGATCACGACCTGAGCCGAGATCAAGAGTCAGATGGTTAACCGACTGAGCCACCCGGGCGCCCCTCAAAAATTTTTACATAAAAAATGCCACACACAAAATCAAAAGACAAGGAAGTGAGACAAAATCTGCGTTTTATTTCATAGAAAAGACCACCGGCCCTAATTTAGAAAATATTCTTCAGCTACAGATAAGACCGACCTCCTAAAGGAAAAACAGGTCAAGAAAACGAGAACGAACATAAAAGAAAAATAGGCTCTTCAACATCTAAAACGGTGCTCAGCCTCGGAACAAGAAAAACAGAAGATAAAACTCTGTAACGATGCCACTTCAAACCTCGGCGAGACCGGCGCTCCCAACACTTTGAGAGCACACTCTGTTAGCACCGAGGTAGCAAACCGGGTCCTCTCAACGGCCAAGGGGAGTGTCCGTTGGTACAACAGCTATGAAGGACCTCTTGGCAGTATCTGTTAAAATATAAAAAGCACGTTTCCTTTGGCCTAGTAATTGCACCGATGAATTTATCGGACAGTCGTACTCGCCAACGTGCAACGTGACGTACGTACGAACGAGGCTACTCACCGCCACATTCTGTAGTTACGAAACGCGGGGGGCCTAGATGTTCACCAGTAAGGGGCCGATGAAATAAATCGCGATACAGTCGCACAACGGAAGACAAAAGAAAGTTCTTTATATACTTCTAGGGAAAGATCTCACAAGTCTACCATCTGGTTAGAAAAGCAGGAGACTCAACGGTGTGTCGAGGACGAACGGGCGGCCCACCTGTTCAGGGGCCGGGGCCGGAGGAGCTATGAATGGAATGGGAGAATGAATCTCCCCCCAAGTTAAAAAGATCATTTAAGTATATCCTGGGAAATTCACCTCAAGTTGGTTTCTCCTTACTGCCCTACGGTGGTGTGACGCCACCTGGTGGCCCGGGCGGCTCAGCGTCCCAGGGAGAGGGCCGTGGCGGTGGACGAGTCCGGTCGGTCTTACCAGGAGCTACTTCTGGGCAGGGAAAGCTCAGCCATTTCTCCAAAGCGACTTGACTAACAAATCTCTACGTCTCTCCCCAAACGGACACAGAAAAACAGAAACCCAAGACGAGGTCACTTCACCTCCCTGTCTGGGCGACTCAGCGGCACAGCGCTCAGGTCACCTAAAATCTTGGTTACAAAGCACCACTACCGCGCAGTGCTCACCGCCCCCTGCAGCGCGACTGCACCCGCCAAGCACGTCGCCCACGACACGCTGCCAGGACACCTCTCCTCTCCCCCCGGTGCCAACGCCGTGCCCTCTCCCGACCCGCACTGCCCTCGGCCTGGAGTTTCAGCTCCCGCTCTCCAGAAGCCCCCCTCGCAGGCGAGCTCCCAGCCCCGGGCTTCCACGGCACCCTGTGCTCCGTCTTCTGGAACTTCCACGCTGGCCGCACCACAGGACGTCTCCGCTTAGGTGCATGGTGGGCGTCTCCCATCCCGCACGGCCCGCACAGAACTCCCGATCTCCCCACCGCCGGCCAACAAGCCCAGACCCTGGCCGGCGCCCCTGCCTTTCTGCTCCCAACCTCACCCCACACCCCCAACCCGCATGAAGCCCCACGGGCTCTCCCTGCAGAGCACATTCAACCCGCGCGCTTCTCCTCACCCCCACGCCACCACCCTCAGCCAAGCCGCCCGCGCCCCCTGCCCGGACCTGGAGGCCACGGCTGCCCCCACTCTACCCAACCCCCCCCAACCCCCAGCTCAGCCTCCGCCCGGAGGCCAGAGGGAGCTTTTAAATCGCAGACCAGGTCGGTACAAATTCTGCTCAGAACTCTGCGAGCCCCTCCCATGGCACAGAGAGAAGGCCAACGGTGTCTTCCCGGTTCATGAGGCCCGAAGCAACTGGTTTCCAGCCACCCCTCGGGCTGTGTGTCCTGCCCAGGGCTCTGAAACCACCCTGGGCCCTGTCCCGCAACAGAGGCCTCTGCTGGGGCGAGGGGTGGGGGACAGAAGGGGGAGGGGGGTGGGGGGAAGGGGGGCCTCCACACTCTGGGGACTCACTGCTCCACATGTCCCTCCCGGCTGGCCTCCACCTTTACCACACAGGCTATCAAGCAGGCCGGTGACCCTGTTCTCAGCTCAGTGTCACTGCCTCAGGAGGGACTTCCCTGAACTCCCAATTCCAAAGCAGCACCCGGCCCCTCCAAGCCCCATCACCGCACTGGAGGACTCTGCTGAAGTCAAATACTCCTCGTTTTTCTTCACAGTCTGTGCCCCGCACCAATCGTATTTAAACGATTACTAATAAGGGGCACCAGGGTGGCTCGGTCAGCTAAGCATCTGACTTCGGCTCACGTCATGATCTCACGGTTCGGGAGTTTGAGCCCCAAGTCAGGCTCTGTGCTGACAGCTCGGAGCCTGGAGCCTGTTTCGGATTCTGTGTCTCCTTCTCTCTCTCTCTGCCCCTCCCTCCCTCCCTCTCTCTCTCTCTCTCTCTCTCTCTCTCTCTCTCTCAAAAATAAACAAACATTAAAAAAAAATTTTTTTAATAAAAAATAAGTTACTACGAATAAAACAGCAAATGCTACACTGTTTGCTCCGAGCCGAGCACCACTCGAAGGACAGCTTTGT
Organism: Lynx rufus; assembly: GCF_022079265.1. Classification (NCBI taxonomy): domain Eukaryota; kingdom Metazoa; phylum Chordata; class Mammalia; order Carnivora; family Felidae; genus Lynx; species Lynx rufus. The sequence goes on along the minus strand of NW_025814889.1, from coordinate 138,013,101 downwards.
AAACACAACTGGGTGTGTATCTTTTCTCAGGCATTTATCTGGCATCTTATGTACTTATTTGGGGGGCTTTTGTTCATTATCGGTCTCTCTCCCTAAAACATAATGTCTTCTTAATTTTGAACCTCCAGAGCCACAAACACTGCCTGGCACACGTTAAAGACTCAATCAATGATCACTGACTTCATTAATCAGTTCCTGTTTGAAGTGAGCGTTTTAAGTTTCCTGAGTTTCCTACAAGCGTGCACAGGGCAGGAGGGGTCTCTAACTCCCAAGTTCTCCGAGAGAAAAGCAGGTCAGATCGTTGCACGGAGGGCAAATTATTCCTTGCGCGGAGCCCAAAGCCCCTTCTCCTGGGCACAGTGGACAGGCCTGCCAGCAGGGTCCTCACGGCAGACCCGAAGTCAGTCAGAGCAAAGCTGCTTCAGAGTATTTGCCAGCGCAAGCCAGGCCCCAGACTGGAGGTGGGGTACTATGGGCTCTCAGGTCAGTTCATCAACCCAGGAGATGTTGATGAGCACCTAGAGACGCACAGATGGACTGTTCAGTTTTCAGAGTTTCTTTGCATTTTTGAGTTACCCAGGCAAGTACTGGGTGGCAATGAGGTCAAGGTCACACTCACTGGGTCACCAGTCAAATGCAACACCATACACTTTAACAGTCACCAGAATTAAATACCAGCTCGTTCGCTTTAACCAAATGTAATTAAAAAGGCAAAGCCATCAGAGCAAAGGACAAGAGTGACATCTTCCCACGATGCTACATAAGAAGAGGCTGGAACGAGTACTGCCACTGAGGCCTCAGAGCGACAGCAAGGGACACGGTGTTGTTAGCCAACAGTCCCCAAGGCAGACCAACCACCCCAGCGCCTGTGTTGTTTTTATTTTTACTTTTTTAAGTAGGTTGCATGCCCAGCGTGGAGCCCAATGCGAGGCTTTAACTCTCGATCCCAAGATCAAGACCTGATCTGGGATCAAAAGCCAGACGCGTAAGCAACTGAGCCACCCAGGCGCCCCAATCCATACGCCTTTAAACACAGGGGACGTGAAGCTCAAAAGCGTGGAAGCGTCTGACCTAAATCAGCCCCGTCGTTTAAGAATTAAAGAAAGAGAGGCCCACAGAGGTTTAGTGTCCTGGGGAAGGTCCCTCAGTTACCTGAAAGTCAAGACAAGAGCTCCGTCTCTGACTTCCAGGGCTTCTCTGAAAATGCTCCCCTTTAGAGAGCTTGCCGCTTGCTCAAGCAGCCCTTTGGGAGAGAAGTTTCAGGTGAACTTAGCATCTGGCTCTTCGTGTCACCTTCAGCTCAAAGTGACCAAGCGTAAAATTCCTCCATTCTTTTTTCCCGTTTTCTTTTGCGAAAGATTTTACCTTTTTTTTTTTAATTTTTTTTTAACATTTATTTATTTTTGAGACAGAGAGAGACAGAGCATGAACGGGGGAGGGTCAGAGAGAGAGGGAGACACAGAATCGGAAACAGGCTCCGGGCTCTGAGCTGTCAGCCCAGAGCCCGACGCGGGGCTCGAACTCACGGACCGCGAGATCGTGACCTGGCTGAAGTCGGACGCTCAACCGACTGAGCCACCCAGGCGCCCCAGCGAAAGATTTTACCTTTAAGTAACATCTGCACCCAACATGGGGCTCAAACCCACAACCCTGAGATCAAGAGTCTCACGCTCCACGGACTGAGCCAGCCACGCGCCCCCTCCATTTTTTTTTTCCACACAAGAAAGAGGAAACGTCTACTGGTGAGTGAAGATAGCGGCATCTGTACTTTAACGATTTCAAGGACGAGAGTAACTGTCACTCACCTTCAACCTATGCAAAGGGCAGGAAAAAAGCATCCTGTGTGGACATCCATACAAACAACTGAATTCTCCGCTACCACGTTATGGCGTAACATCCAGCGTCCAATACTGATGGCAAATACACAACAGAGCAACGAGAAGATGCCGACGGGAGGGAGGGCGACCTTTTCCTTGCACCTTGAAAGTGGTCACTGCAATGGCTGTCAATCACGCGTGTCTGTGTTAGTTCCTGAGATTGTTTTCCTAATGTAATCTATTCTCCATGCCAGCATGTTGCATCAAGTTACAAGTGCAATTCTCAACTTTCAACTTAGAATCCACTGCATGTACTTTCTTACCGAACGTCGGCTTGGGGGGAATCAAAGACAAAGACTTTTACAACAACGAGAGACCCAACCGTGGTCAATGCTTCCTAAGTTACAGATTTGACATCTGTGATTAAACTCTTCTGGAGAACAACCATCTCTGTAAATTCCGAAATTCTGTGGCAGTGTTGTGTGAGGGAGGTGGGTCCTTCTGATCCGAAACCTGAAACGCCACAAGGACATCTAGAGACTGTAAGTAAGGCTCCACTAACACTCCAGACGTCACGGAAGAGAACAAACGGTCTTGGGGAGGGTCAGAAATATCTTCTAGCAAAGGCAGGAGTTGGAGTAGAAAGGGTATCAGAGAAAGAGATTTATTTCCCAAAAAGAGAAAACGAGAAATGCGATACTTTTGTTAAGTCCTGAACTGCACGCACAGACACACGAGCTGAACGCTCTCCCTCATGTGCACGAGGGTCCCAGGCCGGCTTCGCCTATTACTTTCTGTTTCTGGTGCCAAAACGGACTCATGCAGGCCAAGAGGCAAAACGCCTCCGCTTAATCTTGAAATTCATCACCGAAATGTGATTACAGAAAACCTAACATTCACAAATCAAGCTGTCGACGTCAAAGCACTGACCACATATCTGCATCATTTTCCATACTGGCTAAAAACCCAGATGCATCAAGGTCCTTCTTTCCATCTCCTTTCTCTCCATCTTCCTCATTTATAAATGGTGTTAATGAGGTATGTGAACAATCACAGACAGATTAATTATTGTCTCCAGGACAGTGTTCCTACTCCACACAGAAAGTGCTAAAAGCCATCTCTAAGCATCAAGAAGCAGACATACGGGGGAACCTGGGTGGCTCAGTTGGTTAAGTGTCCAACTCTCCATCTTGGCTCGGGTCATGATCTCACGTTTGTGAGTTCAAGCCCCTCCTCGGGCTCCACACTGAGAGCGTGGGGCCTCCTTGGGATTCTCCCTCTCTCTCTCTGCCCCTCCCCTGCTTGCTCGCTCTCTCTCTCTCTCTCTCTCAAAATAAATGAATAAACTTAAAAAAAAAAAAGACAAAGAGCAGTATGCCATTGACAAACGGAGTTATTGCTAAAGTTAAGGTTTTAGGGAAATTTTTTCAAACGAGATCCCTGTCTTATCCCCACTTCCACATAAGCACGAAGCACACAGTATCAAAACCACACTTACAAAATATCTCAGGGACTGTGAAAACCTAGAAAATGCTTTCATACCGCACTAATTAAGCGAAGAATCTGATTTAACCAGGTTCTGGAAAAAGAACGCTATTCGTTTCTGAGGACGGGGAAATCCCACCCACAGTTGCTTCCTACAGCAATCTGGACAAAGCTTCCAAAGCTGGTATAGAAAGGAACTTTCTTCTCTTTGACAAGTAACATCTTCACTAAGGCAGAAAATCCCCCTAGAACACAAATAAGCTATAACCTCTGCAAAAGACAGCAGGCGGGATCTCCTAAGGCACCTTTACTGTAGGATTTAGAGGAGTCCAAACACCAAGACCCAACCCCTGGATTCATGCGGGGTCATCTCAGAGCAGGAAAACGTCCTTCACACCTACAAACAAAAGGAGCAAATATTTTTAGAAGGACATTATCCCAATAACTCAAACCGAGTAACGCCAGAGCCCTTGGCGCCCACGCTTCCCTGCGTCCCTGGTGTATCCAAACAAAGGACCCGGCTACTGAAACCTTGCATTTGTCCCTTTCCCAGAAAAGACACCAAACCCATGAATTCTAACACTGTTGTGTCTTGTACTCTTTGCCAACCATCCCATCGTGTTAGCAGGCGGGACGGAGAAGGGCGGATGCTCTCTAATTGTCAGAAATGGACGGGTTCATATTTAACGGTAAAAAGTAACAATGTTGTCGGAAGCCTCTGGATGCTGGGACAGCTCAGAGACTGCGTCTCATCTCACTGCGCTTTGCAAGGAACGCACTTTGCACAAACTGAAGGCCTGTGGCTGGCGCTCAGCAGGTCTGTCGGTGCCATTTCTCTAACATTTGCTTGTGTCTCTGGTCACATTCTGGGAATTCTCGCGGTATTTCAAACTTGTTTATTATTGTATTTGTTACGATGATCTGTGACCAGTGATTATCCTTCACTGAAAGCTCAGATGATGGTTAGCGTTTTTCAGCAATAAAGTGTTTTTTAAGTAAAGTACATACACTGCTTTTTTAAGAGCTAATGCTATTGCACACTTCGTAAACTATACCCTACGGTGTAAACACAACTTTTTTTTTTTAATGTTTATTTATTTTTGAGAGACAGAGCGTGAGCAGGGGAGGGGCAGGGAGGAAGACACAGAATCCGAAGCAGGCTCCAGGCCCTGAGCTGTCAGCACAGAGCCCGACATGGGGCTCGAACCCATGAACCGCAAGATCATGACCTGAGCCAAAGTCGGATGCTTAACTGACTGAGCCACCCAGGTGCCCCAACAACCAAAAATTTCACTTGAGTCTTTTTACTCCAATACTCGCTTTACTGCAGTGGTCTGGAACCAGACCTGCAGCATCGCTGACAAAATACGGCTGTATTTTGTGATCTCATTCTTCTCATTCTTGTTTAGCGAACGCGCAGCTCCTCTAACACAAATCAAAGTGTCAGCGCTGCGCCAGCGGAAGACATCAGTTACCACCGCCACTTTCCATCCTTCTTCCTGGCCGCTTCCATCTGGTGACCCGTGAGAACTCTCACTTGAGCTCCTCCGAAGCAGACTGCACCTTCTGCCCTTGACCCCTGCTGCCAGAAAACTGCCGATGGCCAAAACCCAGATCCAAGATACTTAACACACGAAACAGACTTCCACTGAAAACTGTGCTAAGTAAGCAGACTCTAAGGACTCATCCACCGTGCTCAATTATAAAACAACCCATACAGAGGAAGGTAATCTAAGTCAAGCACAGTATCCTAATATTTTCAGACACCAACTTGTGTTTGTGTGCAAATGGGTAATTCAAATACAAATGAATGCTGGGAAAACTAAATAATTTTTAAATGAGGCATAATTTCAGGAGGACAATAAAGTTCACACTGAAAGAGACCCAAACTGAGAAAGCGCCTCTGAAACGCAAGTGGCACAGGGGCGCCTGGGGGGCTCAGTTGGTTGAGTGTCTGGCTTCAGCTCAGGTCACGATCTCGCTGTTCATGAGGTCAAGCCCCATACTGGGCTCGCTGCTGTCGCACAGAGATCGCTTCAGACCCTCTGCCCTTTCTCTCTGCCCCTCCCCGGCTTGCACTCTCTCAAAATTAAGTAAAAACATTAAAATAGTAAAAAACTTTTAAAAATAAATTAAAAAAAAAATGCAAGCGGCACTACTGGCAGCTCCGGGCTCCCCCCACTTGGACACAAGCTGTGCCCCGAACTCACTGGCCGCTACGTGAAAACACACGTAAAAATAGATCTTACGGAAAACGGAAGAACAGGACTAAAAGCAACAGGATTTTTGATGAATTCTACAATGATGAAAGGAAGGGCCAATTCCTCAAGACATAACAATTACAGACAGATATGTGCCTAACAACAGAGCCCAAAAATAAGGGACACAAAAACCGACTGGTCTGACTGGACAGACTGAATACGGTCCCCTTCCAGGAATGCGTGGAACAGGTGGACAGAAGACCATCAAGAAATAGAAGGTGTGGGACGCGTGGGTGGCTCAGTCGGTTAAGCATTCGACATCAGTTCAGGTCATGATCTCGGGGTCTGTGAGTTCGAGCCCCGCGTCAGGCTCTGTGTGGACAGCTCGGAACCTGGAGCCCACTTCCAATTCTGTGTCTCCCTCTCTCTCTCTCTGCCCCTCCCCTGCTCACGTTGTTTGTTTCTCTCAAAAAGAAAGAAAGAAAGAAAGAAAGAAAGAAAGAAAGAAAGGGAAAGAGAGAGGGAGACAGAGAGAGAGAGAGAGAAAGAAAGAACGAAAGACAGAAAGAAAGAAGGAAAGAAAGAAAAAGACAAACAGAGGTTCAACAGGCGTCTAGACAGCGCCCCCACCAAACCCAAATCCACAGCACATGGGACAGTCTGCATGACAGACCAGGTGCTTGGCCATAAAACACACCTCAACATATTTAAAAATTAAAAACAGGGGGCACCTGGGTGGCTCAGTAGGTTAAGTACCCAACTTCGGCTCAGGTCACGATCTCACAGTTCATGGATTTGAGCCCCGCGTGGGGCTCTGTGCTGACAGCCCAGAGCCTGGAGCCTCCTTCACACTCTGTCTCTGTCTCTCTCTGCCCCTCCCCTGCTTGCTGTCTCTCTCAAAAACAAATAAAAATGTAAATTAAAAAAAAAAAACTTCACTGAAGAAATTAATAAGGCCTAAATAAAATGGAAAGATAGTTCTACACATGGACTGAAAAACTTAGTCTAGTTAAAATGGCAACATTCCTGAAGCTGATCTACAGATCCGTGTTATCTCTACCAAAACTCTAGCTGCTTTTCCGAACAAGCTGAAAAGCTGATCCAAAAATTAATATATAACACAAGGCACCCAGAACGGCCCAAAAAATCTTGAGTAAGATGAACAAAGTTGAAAGACTTAGAGTTTTCTGATTCAAAACTTACACAAAGCTACAGTAATCGAGATAGTGAGGTACTGGCTTAAAAGAGAAAACAGAAAGCAGGAAACAAGAACAAAACCTACAAAAACCCTGATCAGAGCCTCAGGGAGCTCCGGGGCAACAACAGAAGACTAAGGCGTCATCAGGGAGCAGGGACTGCTCTGGCCGCCTCCCACCCACACATGCACACAGGCCAAGCGGACAAAAGCCCAACACCCTGTGATCCTCCCACAACTCAGGGACGGCAGGCCTGATGCTTCGGAGGCTGTCAGGGACGGTCAGATGAGGGGCCGTCCTGACGAGATATGGAGCGGTCTGCCCAGCCCCTCAGAATATAAAACCGCTTCAAGCAGCGTGGCATCCCGTTGGGATGACAACGGTCATCCCAGTCATCCGGCCCCTTTTCAGCACGTGGGACGATGGGACTCACGGCTTCTCCTTTTCCTTGTCCACAGAATAACAAACCGTCTAAATCTGACAGTGGCTTCTTGAGTCTTAAAGGATCACAGTCAGCCTCAGCCGTGGCCTGATGTGGAGTCCCCACAAGAGAGCGGAGAGATCACGGGGCCAAAAAAGTGTTCAAACAAATAATGGCCGGAAACTCTCCAAATCTGGCAACGTAAACCTACAGATTCGAGAAGTCGAGGGAACCAAAGAAGACATACTCAAAGAAATCCACATCAAGACATCATAATTAGGCTCCTGAAAAATCAAAGAAAAATCTTAAAAGCGATTGGAGGGAGATGAGGCGTTATGTACGGGGCCAGGGGATGGACGGACACTACAATTTGGACGACAATGGATGTCTCGGTGGAACACAAGCCGCGAGACACATATCGACGTCCGACCCATAACGAACCATCAGGCGCAGCCACAGCGGTGTGACCCGGACGCCCCCAGAGGGCTACGTGTTCTCAGGCTGCGCCCTGGGCCTCACCGCCTCCCAGGACCCCCGACTCGCCCGTCACCCCACCTTCCCCAGCCTCCAGGTGCTGCCCAGACGCTTTCTCATTTTGTCCATATCGTTTAGCATCAACTTGCTGTTCAGCTACCGGAATTCAAACTCTGGTTTGCTCTGCAAGGAAAGGGATCCACTCGGATGTTCTTAAGCAATCAGATTGCCAGCGAGGGACTTACGGCCATTCCGACTCGGGCTGCCTCTGGTGAGCTTCGACGACGTCAATCGCGATGTTCAGATTCTCTTCCAGTTCTTTCATTCTCTCAGAGTTCAGGGAGGTGAACAAAATCATTGACGAGTAGGCAACAATTTTCTTGTCTGGATGATTTAAGCAAGACCTTCCAGAGAAAGACATGAGGGCATTAGCCCCACTGAGCAATATGGTAAAATATGGATTCTGACAAACAACAATCACCCAATTAACAAATGCAGTGCATTTGACGTTTCTGAGGATTTAACAAAGAATGACAACACTTTGAAACAAGTACCTTATCTACTGGAAAAAGAGCAATCTAAAATGAGTCGTGACACACTGTAGCCAAAATTAAAGATGCAGCGGACTTTAGGACTTGAAAGCAAAAAGCAAACACCACCCGATTAAAGGAAAAGATAAATGATGACATCTATAAAACGTGAAAATGTTCACTCTTGTTAGAAAAAAGAAACCAAAAGGTAAAACGTGAGGCCCCGTTAACTACGGGCACTCCTTTCAGCATCACGAGGGTCAGAGGGTTTACGGGAACGGTGGAAAGACGGTACCCTGGCAAGAGTGGAGCCAAGAGCGTCAGGGTGAGTCCTGCCTCGTCACCTCTCAGCTACGCGATCTTAGTTAGGAAGGTCACTGAGTTACCCATGGCCAATTACGCCCCGGGTTGCGCGCTACGGCAGGATTTTTTTTTCCAGTTCCACTTCATCATACTCTCCTGGAGGAGGTGTTATCCATACATTACAGACAGCGACTGTGTGGACTCTAGCCGCCCAAGTGCACAAAGCCAGTACCTCTCAAAGACGGAACTCAAATTTGGTTACATTTGTCTCACAAACGCGTGCAGAGTGCAAATTACCTCTTTCCGTGTGTTTTCTGATATAAAAATGGACTACGACGACCTCCCTGGCCTATCTCACGGCGCTTCCGTGAGGATCAGATTTGACATCGTAAGGAACACCACCGCGTAACCTGTCGCGGCTTCTCTGCCTTGTTCAGGGGCCTCTCTTCTGGGTTTCTATGACACTCGGATTTACTCAAACTGTGTCTGTCTTACACTACAGTGTGCTCACCTGTTCCTTTATCTCCCCCAAAGCACAGGCTTTTGGGGAATAATAAATAGCTCTAAATTACCCAAATTCCACTCACCTAGCTCAGAACCTCACAGATACTAGGTGTTCAAAATGTTTTAAAGGAAGGAATTCTCAAGAATGAGTAATTTCTACTTCTGTAGCTTGAATTCCACAATTCTTTCCTTCCACCTAAGCTCAATTATCGTGAATCATAAAGATTTGGTGCCTTCAACTCTCATTATTTGGAGGAATTTGAGAGCCAGTCATCGACTCAAGTGAGCTAGGGACCACATTCGAGTTTATGTGATCCTGACATCATACTTTACACGGAAGCCCAGAAAACCGACACGACCGGGGAAGGCAGCAGGGCGTTTAGGCAGCAGAGCACAGCCTTTGGACCCGGAGAGCAGCTCTGCCCTTGACCAGCGGTGAGCGTCGGTTCCTCACCCCGCCCCGCACGGCCGCTCACAGGACAGGAATCGCCCGCACAGAATACCCAACCGGGGCAGAGAAACAGCCACTGCTCGGCCGCCTTACTGCTGCCACGACCACGGACACCCCTCGTGGGCCACGGGGCCTGGGCTAGAAGCCAGGCCTCCCACTCTGAGACAGCGCTTCCTACTGCCTACCCTGCCTCCGTTACCCACTCACCTTCTATCCCGGTGCTCAACTTTGTGTGAACTAACAGAAGTTGGTCAAAGCAAAGTACCAAATCACCAGGAAAAGCACCGTGAACCAACCTAGACAAACGGATTGGCTGTGCCCATCTTACCGCTCTCCAGATCTACCCAGACAGCCTTGTGCCGGGCACATAACAAGTGCTCGATGGATAAATAATGACCAATTCACTGCCCGTACTCCAGCGTTTTATGGCTTTTTTTTCTTACGAATGTGTTTTCCTATAAATCACAGTGAACTTAACAGTATTTCTTACTTTAATCAAAACTCTTATTTTCTTTAAAAAAAAAAGCCGACATACAATAAAGGGCATAAATCTTGAGTGTACAGCCCAATAAATGATTAGATGTGGATATAACTCCATAACTACCACGCAGGTCAAGACACAGAACACTCCCAGAACCCCAGGAGACTCCCTCGTGCCCTCTCCTGGCTGGTGCCGATCCTGCCCCCGCCCCCCACCACCAAGCGCCATCCTCAACTCTCTGACCAAGGGCTAGTTTTCCCTGTTTTTGAACTTCACCTAAATGGAATGATATAACCAGTCTTTCCAGAATGAGAGAAACTTTTATCGATATACTCACAGAAAGAGTTCTGGGAAAGCGTGCACCCACACAACAGACTGCGAATCTTCATTCCGCGAGGCGATGTTGCCTAGAAACTGCAGGCCACAGCGAAATGCTGACGATTTATAAACATAAGAAAGATACAATTTAAAAACTTGTTAACACACCAAATAAACGTATCTTAATAGAAACCATTCCACGTCATTAAACGGGAAGTTTCTGTTAACTTCTTTTAACTACATAAGTCTCTCACCGCGATGAAACTTTGGGCATGACGTTAATATTAAAATGCCTTACCAAAACAACGTGCTCCGTACAAACTGAATTAACTTCTTTAAAAAACTGTAAATGTCAACACAATATACCTCTAATTTACATTAACTATCACTGGACTACGTGCTCCAATTAAGAGAGTTACTCTTTGACCGGATTTTTAAAAATCTAACTTAATGCTACTTAAAACAAAACATCTAGAACATAATACGATAGAAATATTAAAAGTTAAAGAATAGCAAAAAGATGTATTAGGCAAATACCAGCTAAACAGGAAGTCATAGACCCCTTAAAATGAGACGTAACAAACATTAAGGCAAACAAGCATTATCATTTCAGGGGCGGTGGAGCACACAACTCTTAGTCTCAAGGCTTTGAGTGTGAGCCCCATGTTGGGTGTGGAGATTGCTACAGAAAAGAAATAAACTTCAAAAAAAAAAAGTCATTTCAGAATGACAATTCACCAGAAAGATAATAATTATAAGTTGTAATCATAATATGGCCTCAAATACATATATACATATACACACATATATATATAATTAAAAGAAAAATTGACAAAACTACAGAAGAAAGAAAAAAACCCACAATTAAACTCTGCAGTAGTAACACAACTTTCCCGGTGACTTATAAAAAAAGCAGACAAAAAACTAGTCTATGTAAAAGATTTTAACAGCATTTAGTAACAACCCAGTTGACACATTCAGAACATTTCACCCAATAAAACTAGAGCATATTGGACAACATCCACAACACTGACAACATGCAGTGCTGGCACGGATGTGAGCGACAGGGACGCTCACGCACGGCTGGTAGGGACGCAGAATGGTACAGCCACTGTGAAGGACAGTTCAGTCCCGCGGCTTCTTACAAAACTACACACACGCTTAACATACAATCCAACGATCCCAACCCTTGGTCTCTACCCAAAGTAACCGAAAACTTATGTCCACACAAAACCCTGCACATTAATGTTCACGGCAGCTTCGCTCATAATTGCCAAATGAAATTATGAAAGCAACCACGACGTCCTTCTGTACATGACCAGATAAATGAACCGCAGTCCGTGCACGCAAGGAAACGTTACTCAGCACTAAAAAGACACGAGCTATCAAACCATGAACACACATGGAGGAAACTTCCATACAATTACCAAGTGAAAAGGCCACACACCGTATGATCCCAACTGTGACGTTCTGGAAAAAGAGAAACTATGGACACAGTAAAAAGATCTGTGGTCGCCCAGGATCAGGGCGGGGACAATGAACGGGCAGAGCACAGAGGACTTTCAGGCAGTGAAACTATTCTGCATGATTCTATCACGGTGAATACACGTCACTGCACATACTTTTGTCCAAACCCATGAAACGTAAAACACCAAGAATGAACCATGATGTAAACTACGGACTTTGGGTGATAACAACATAACAAATGCATTACAGATGACCCTTGAACATGGGGTGGGGGTGGGGGGGGTAGGGGAACTGATCCCCACACGGTCGAAAATCCACAGATGACCTCTGACTCCCCTAAAACTTAACTATGAATAAATAACCTACTGCTAACCAGAAGATTTATCAATGACATAAACAGCTGATTAACACATATCTTGCACGTTGTTTCATACACTATATTCTTACAATAAAGAAAGCTAGAGAAAAGAAAATACTAAGAAATTGACGGGGAAGAGACAATACATTCACAGCACTGTTGTGTAAAAGTCCACCTGCGAATGTGAGGCGCCGTGCATTCAAGCTTATTGCTCAGATCAGCTGTCACTATGGCGCCACACGTTGAATGCGAGGGAGGCTGTGCAGGTGCAGGGGCAGAAGACACACGAGAAATCTCTGAACCTTCTCAATTTTGCTGTGAACCAAAAACTGCTCTAAAAAATAGTCTATTAAAGGAAAGAGTAACAGGAGAACACATCCGTGTACCGGCCACAAACACAGACCTGTGTGCAACTCCCAACGTAGCGTGAATGTGTGCAAGGCACGTGACCTCTGTGAGATCCAAGTTCCCCCCCCATAACGTGGACAGTCCCTGTTCTGTCGGTCATAAGGATGACACGGGAACCTGCTAACACAGTTGAACGTGCGGGAGAGAACGCAGAAAAGGCTCACCTGGCCACCCTCTTTACTGGCACAATACGGACTTTATAAATACTGGTTTAAAATGTCAGGTTTCCAAATGTTCCATGAAAACATGTGTTTGTTCCTGCGGTCGGAGACTCTAAACAGACACCCTGAGCGCTTACTATATACGCACTCGCTTATCACAATGCTTACCGTACTACCGTATGGAGAACCCTACTGCCGAGACAGGTGCTTTTATCCTTGTTACAGAGCACAGGAGACCAAGACCCACGGCGGTTATAAGGAATCTGACCCAAGTCACACAATTACAAGGTATCGCAATTCCGGATTTATTCCTGTGACCGTATCAACCCAATACGGTTGTCTCATGCTTATCTGAGCACCCACTTGCTTATACGTGAAGCTGATTCGTGAAAAGGAAAAATGGGTTTCAGCCGCAGAGTGTACGGTCTTCCCAAGGACATACCGCCAAGCACTTCACCACGTGCCGGAGAAAAAGACGAGTCTCCGCGCACTTTTAAAGACTGCCATACAGACAGTGCTCGCTTCCTACGTGGCAATTACACCTACGTGCGAGTATTTGGGGGAAATTAGTCCCCAAAATGATCGGAAAGTCACCAGGTTTAGAACAAGAAAACAGACCCCTAAATAACCTGTGGGGACAGAAAAGAAATCACTATGGAAATACAATATTTCAAACCAAATGTTAACAAAAATACCTCAAACCAAAGCTTCGCGATGCAGCTAACACAGTACGGGAAGGAAAACCTTTTTAAAGCTTTAAAATGCGTATTTTGGGGAAGAATGACAAAAATCAATGAATACCTGCTTCGAGAAATTACAAAAAGAATAAAAATATCCCAAAACAGGGAAGGAAGAAAATAAAGATTAAGAGCAAGAAATTATTAAAACGGACAGCAGTCATAAAAAGAGGGTATCAGGAAATCGAAAACGTGACTCTTCAGAAAGCACCATACAGACCAACCTTTGGAAAAACGGGTCAAAATGGAGGAAAGGCACAAAGGACGCCGATGTTACACGTTCAGAAATGACAAAGGCGAGGCTGCCAAAAGAGAAAGTCAGAAGATATCACAAATAACATGAGGCCACACTGTTTGCAAACTTCAATTAAATGAACAAAACCCTAGAGCACAGCTAACACAAACTGTCTCTGTAAAATATCCAGGGAATGCCCGCCGAGCGCGACGGCCACGAAGGGAACTGAAGCGGCAGTCACGTTTTCATTTCCCACAAAAACACATCCTACGCCCAGACGGCTTTCCCGCCAGCTCACACTCAAGGGAGAAAGACTTCCAATTTACACAACCCTTCCAAAGAACGGGAAGAGAGCAGACCCTCAAACCAAGCCGGTGCGGCCAGCCTCACTGGGACCGATATCCAAGTTGAACACGCACGCTATGAAAAAGGAAGAGAACAGAAGGTAAAAATGCAAAACCCGTGCTTCAGGAGGAATCTCGTACTAGAGAGGAAGCTGCACTCACACCTGCACCGCAAACTGCTCTACCCTTCCGGAGACAAACTTTGTAAGCGACCACATCAACCTACAAAGGACAAAACGATCCGATCATCCCGAAGACTGCAGAAGACGTAGTTGGTGAAACTCGACACCCGTTCATAATTTTAAACAACAAGCCAAACTGAACAACTCATAGCCACCGAGGAACAGAGGAGGGCTTCTTTAACCTAACAATGGGTCCCCAACACAGAACGCAAGGCGCACGTTACGGTTAACAGCCAGATGGAGAAGGAGCCTTCCTTCTGAAAGGGAAGGAGACGGAGGTGCCTGCTATCACCACGTCCAGACCGCACTCCGCTGACAATCCGGGCCGGCAAGATGAAAAAAGGCCAAACGCTGGAGGAGACAACACTGAACTGTTTTTTTGTTTTCCTCTACGGTTGAAACGTCATTTCTAATGTATGTGGACAACACTTTTAGGCGTACAAGTTGTCTGAATTAGTAAGTCCCAAAAGCTTCTGGATGCAAAGTCAATATTTAAAAAGTCAGTAATACTTCCATACATATAGGGAACAAGCAAAAAAAAAAAATCAAGAATGAAGCCTATTCATAAAAGCACCAAAAATGGGGCACCTGGGTGGCTTAGTCAGTCAAGCATCTGACTCTTGATTCTGGCTCAGGTCACTATCTCACGGTTCGTGGGTTCGAGCCCCACGTCAGGCTCTGCACTGGCAGCATGGAGCCTGTTTGGGATTCTATGTCTCCCTCTCTCCCTGCCCCTCCCCCGCTCACATCTCTCTCTCCCTCTCTCTCTCTCATTCATTCTCTCAAAATAAATATATAAACATTAAAAAAAAAAAGCATCAAAAATGTAACTAAAAATGATGCCCAGTGCCACTAAGAAAAAAGATTCTAAACTTGATGGAGTAAAGAATTATACCACGTTCACAGAGGACAGGAATCCGTTTTTCTCTAGAGATCAAATGCAATCTGAGTCTGAATTCCCCACAGGGTGTGTGTGTGTGTCTGTGTGTGTGTGTGGTCATTTTACACATCAGAGAACATCTATATGTTTGTGTGGGCATCTCTAATCTGACAAGATGATTCTAAAATTTATGTCATGATATAAACAGCCGACGGCTGAGACGCTGTTGAAAATCACGAGGTAAGAAGATTTGTTTTCAGAAAACAGTAAGCAACGGTAGGTACCAGTATAAAAAATGGAAACTAGGCTCCTGCCCCACACGACACAGAAAATTCAACTCCAAGCACTAACCTAAGCGTAAAAAAGTAAAACTAGAAAGCTTTTAGAAAACAACACTGCAGAGTAAGATATTTTAAACAAAACACACAAAAGAATACCATAAAGAAAAACATTAACCACCTAGACTACATCAAAACTAACACTTTTTTCTCAAAAGTGTTAACATCCTAGGGTTAAAAAACAAAAACTATCCATAGAACAGGAAAAGATATGAATGAACATGTAACAGAAACACGTTAACTACCGCAAGATTTGAGCTTTTGTAAGTCGGTAAAAAGACAGACAAATCTGATTTAAAAAACGGGAGGGGGGATTTGAAACAACGCTTAATAAAGATTTCCAAAAGGCCAAATATAGGAAGTGCTGAACCCCATGGAAAAGGCCAAGATTCTACGACACACCCGCCGGACTGGCAAAAATCAGGCAGATGACACCCGAGCGTCTATGGGAAGGTGGTGCGGCCCAGCCGAGGGCTCTCTAAACCCGGCGCCTCCCGGACATCCCCGAGAGCCGTGCGCGGGCCGGGTTTACCAGGTTTCCGAGTGGGCGCCGGTTTCGTAAACCCTCCACCGCCTGCCCTGCCAAAGGGCAGACGGGCCCTTCCGGGAAGCCTCCTTCGCCGGCTGGCAAGTTCGGCATCGCCAGGCTTCCTGCAGCACGCTGCTTCTCTGGCATCCGCCCGCTGCGGTCAAGTCTCTCCAGTGATTTGCTCCGGCAAATTGTGACCAACCGGGCGTGTCCAGCAGCCGAGAACTTCCTCGGGATGCTTCCGAGCAAGTTCCGAGTCAGGATACCTCCCTGTGAACGACCTGCCCCTGCACCCCAGAGGGTGGATTTCCAGCAAGTTCCGCCGACAACGCCTCCCCACGACTTCCCCACCGGCCAGATCCTCTGTTGTTTTTAATTTTTTTGTGTATTTATTTTTGAGACAGAAACAGGGCATGAGTGGGGGAGGGGCAGAGAGACAGGGAGACACAGGATCCGAAGCAGGATCCAGGCCCTGAGCTGTCAGCACAGAGCCCGACGCGGGGCTCGAACCCACGAACCGTGTGAGATCGTGACCTGAGCCGAAGTCGGACGCTTAACCGACTGGGTCACCCAGGCGCCCCAATCCTGTATTTCAAGACTTTGTGACAGTCAGCAGTTCTTTACATTAAATTGTCCCCGTTCAAGTTATGGCGTTCAAGTTTCCATCTCCTGGACGTGCCCTCTCCAGCAGAGCAGACGGAGAGAAGGGAGAGCAGGAGGGAGGAGTGGGGAAGAGAGGGAGGAAGGGACAGGGGGCCCCTGTGGGAGCAAGAGAAGAGGCACCAAGCACAGGCCTTAGAGCAGGATCATAGCTCAGGCAGGACATCAGGCGAACAGAACCGAACTACTTGTTTCAACGAAGAAAACTTGCTATCAGGAATCAGATACGCTACAAAGGCAACACTGAGGTAACACAGACACCGGGGCTACAGGAAACAGCTACCACCCTTGGAACCGACGGCACCAGGGGGAGCTTCTGAGAGCCCAGGACCTGCAGGGGCTCCGCAGGGCTGGGAGCCAGGCCCCTGGGGAAAGGGGCCGCCCAGCGACCGTGGATGCCTCGGGAGCACATGGGACACCTTAGGGAGGGGGCGTGGACAAGGCCTGGCCAGCTGATGACGGTCCCCCCCCCCCCCCCCGGGGGAAACAAAACGAGGCCGACGGGGAAAGCAACGGAAGGTGGGCGCAGGTACGGCTCTGGGAGGGAGATGCGAGTGGGGAGCGAGTCCCTGCCTCCTCCTCCCGCCTGCCGCTCAGCTGGGCCCGACACACGGACACCCGGGCCTGGCAACGCCACACAGGACCCGGAGGCCAGGGTGAGTGACGGTGGCCGAGGAGCCAGAACGACGTCCAACGTGCAGCAATCGCTCCCGTGATGTGCAGGTGGGATTTACGTGGGTTCTTACTGTATCTTCATAGTTAAGGCGGACGGCACCGTCCACATTTCACAGATGAAGAAAAGAGGCACAGAGCGAGCACATAAATCAGCGGCCAGTGAGGGGCCGGCCACGACTAAGGCCGCGCTGCGCGCCTTCAAGGCCAGCCGGCTGACGGGAGCAAGCCGGTGTCCGTACGGTTCACACGGGCACCGCAATGCTGGCCAGGGAAATACTTGAAATACTTCTGTCCTTTGCGGTAACCAGATACTCCCCCGAAACGCCAGTCCCAGCCCCCTCCTGGCGACACACCCCATACCTAAAAGGCCCCTGCTGGCCGGGCCTCGGCCTCCCAGGGCCGTGCCCCAGCTATGCGTGGCATGCGTGCAGAGGCGGAGACGCCCGCGCCCTGCTGTTTGCTCACTGTTTTGGAAGCGGTTCACGTCGGGGCCAGTGCAGCCCATGCAGGCGGAATGGCATGTGACGAGATCCTGAGTGGAAAGAGACCGAGACGCTTCCGAGGAAGTAAACACCAGCACGGGTTGAGCGCCAAGAAGCGAGGGCTGAGGGACAGCGTCAGCGAGAACGGAGGCGGTAACTGACGCTTGCGGAGGATCCACCGGGAGCACCTCCTCTAACCCCCGCGACAACCTGGGAGGCAGGTATTGACATCTACGCCTTTTACACGGAGCAAACCAGAACGCCATCACACAGCCCGCCCCGGGGCAAAAGCAGCAGCAGGCGGGTGGCTCTTCCCCAGGGTGGGAATCCAGGCTGATCAAGGTAACAAGTCACAGGAGAAGGAGCCGAAATGAAAGATTTTGCTCCCCGAAAGGATCCCCCTGCCCACCCATCAGCAACCAGAGGGCAATTTCAAGAGCGGGGGGACTTCCGCAGTCTTTAAGCTTTCTAGGCCTCTGCTTTGCCAGAGGAGGGGGCCGGCCTGCGGGTCGGGGCCCAGGGCCCAGGGCTCCCGTCCTCTGTCCTCAGGCTCTCAGGGGATCTGGCCTTCCCTTCGAGTCCTATCACCTGATCCCTGGCTGAGCACGGGACGCGCTGTTCCTCCAACACCTCAAAGGCAGAGTAGCCACGAAGATTAAGGAAGGTAAGGTGTGTAATGTGCCTGCACCCCTCACTTACACAGTAATTCAACGATTCCTGGCTCAAACATGGTAGAACTGTGGCCGGGGATCGCCAACACCGAGAGAAGGACAAAAAAAAAAAAAAAAAAAAAAGGAAACAATGAACCAAGAACTTCAAAACTGAACAGAGTTAACATTACGATCCAAAAGATGCAAGATACAGAATTCCAAGTACACAGTCATTCCCATACGTACGAACACTGAAAAAGGACTAAAAAAAGTCAAGTGTTTGTCTAAAGCAGCCTGCGTGTACACGATGACCATTTTTCTTTCCACTTTCCTGAGTTTTTAAAAATTACTCTGTAACGAGTTATGGAAAATGGTTACAGTGAAAAGTTAGATCCTCATTTTTAATCTTACGTCACAATTTAAAATGCCCTTTATATTTTCACTGAGTATTTTAGAATGTTAACAGTCAAATCTTTGTAAAATTGCTCACACACACACACAGCCAACAATATAAGTTGGTCTGGAAGCCAACTGACCTAACAATTCATCAGGCAGCTAAAAATTAGCACTCTGAATCAGAACACGATTCCAGGAAGGAAAAGGTTTAAAGATGTCCTAGCGGCAAGAAAAGAAACCCCAGACAAGTACAAATGGCCGTTTACTTTGACCAAACAGCTTATCAACTGATCTGTGTAAATACTGCAAATGTTACAAAGCCCCTCAAAAATCCCAACATTATTTTTACAGATTAGAAAATAAAGGCCAAAAACAACACCAATAACTCAATTAAAATAACTCATGCTTGTGTTTACATAAAATTTGATGAGCATAATATATTCGTCACACCACTGCAATTATTCTCTGAAAATAATACTCTAAATATTATTTTGACAATGTAATTACAGTTTTTACCTCAAGAGTGGTAACAAAAAGCTGGCACAGATACCCTGCTAAAAATCCACAAAAAGACGATTCTCACAGAGAAACAGTCACAACACAGTACGGGCGCTTTATTAAGAACCAGAATACTTTTGGGGCGCCTGGGTGGCTCAGTCAGTGGAGCGTCAAACTTCGGCTCAGGTCACGATCTCAAGACCCGTGTCGGGCTCTGTGCTGACAGCTCACACTCTGTCTCTCAAAAATAAACAAACATTAAAAAATTTAAAAAAAAAAGAAAGAACCAGAATACTTTTTACAAGGCTTATGTTACGCTTGAACTAACATACTATAAAACTTCTTTAAGTTTCATTGTTGAGTCCAAATTTCACTGCTGAATTCCAAATAAATTCAGGAATACCGTGAACTGCCTTTCCCAAGGAGTGAGAAATACCTTTTTGACGTCCCTTCTCCTCCTTGCCTCAGTAATATCCTCCCACTCTGCCTATAAACACACGTGATCCGCCTGAAGCCAACACAACCGGAACTTACAGACCTAAATGCGTGGAGAGACGGTCCACATTCATGGACCAGAAGACTCAGGGTCACGAAGATGGCCAAGTCTCCCCAAATGGATCTACAGATTCACCACAATTCTCAGTATGCACAATATACAAATAACTCTTGAAATTCACCCACAAAAAAGACAAACAGCCCAACGAACAGCTGGGCAAAGAACCCGAACAGACAATTCCCCAAAGAAGATCTACAAATGGCCAAACCAGGCGCCTAAGAAAGTGCTCGGCATCATTCCTCAAGAGGAAAACGCAAATTGCGATGAGACACCACTGCACAAACGTCAGCATGACTAGAATCAAAAAAAAAAAAAAAAAAAAGGAAAATAAACGTCAGCAGGGACCTAGAGAAACCGGAATGATGTACGTTCTCAGTAAAGACATAAAACAGTTCAGCCGCTGAGAAAAGTTTGGCAGTTTCTTGACAATTTAAATATAAAACTGCCCCAGAAATTCTTCCTGATATACCCAAGGAACAGAGAACGGGTACTCGGATGGGACACATCCGTGCCTGCTCAGAGCAGCACCGATCCAAACAGCCAAACGGTGGAGACGACCCCACGTCCAGCACTGAGTGAACAAACAAACTGCTACGTGCACACGACGGAACGTTGTTCAGTCATCTGAAACAATACAGTGCTGACACAGGCTACGACGGGGATAAACTCTGGACAACATTCTGCTCAGCGAAAGAAGCCAAAGAAGGTCCAATAATCCTGATTCCACTCACAGGAGAAATCCAGAAGAGGTAATCCTGTAGAGACAGAACGCAGACCAGCGGCAGCCAGGGCTCAGGGGAGGGGAAGCGGAAAGCAGCAGCTCAGGGGGCACAGGGTTGCCTTTTGGGATCATGAAAGTATCTGCAATTTGAGCTGGTGGTCGCACAACAGGGTGACTGCCCCAAATGCCGCTCAACGGTTCACCCGCAAGTGCTTACCCGTGTGCTTGTGAGTCTCACGTCAGTAAGAAATGTATCACTTAATGAAACTAATACAAACGCAGCTGCCAAGGGGCACTCGGGTGGCTCAGTCGTTGGGTGCCCGACTTCAGCTCAGGTCGTGATCTCACGGTTTGTGGGTTCGAGCCCGGCGTCGGGCTCTGTGCTGACAGCTCAGAGCCTGGAGCCTGCTTCGGATTCTGTGTCTCCCTCCCTCTCTGCCCCTCTCCCGCTCATTCTCTCTCTCTCTCTCTCTCTCTCTCTCTCTCTCTCTCTCTCTCTCTCTCTCCCCCCTCTCAAAAATAAATAAATGTTAAAAAAAAAAATTAAAAAAAACAAAAACAAATACAGCCGCCAACCCGGCAAACAACTCTGAACACACCAACCCAACCCAACCCAACCCAACACAGGTGTCTGAAGATCTGCCCTCTGACTGGCACGTATCAATGAAAAGCCAGGCCCCCAACCACACAGCCAATGTATTCATCAACGACAAATCAGGTCATGAAAAGTTTCAGCAATCAGCTCCTTTAAGTTTTTCGTCGGATCGCCTACTTGCTTCGGCGAAGAGAAAAATCAGTCCCGTGGAACAGTCTTTGATCACGTGAACACCCTACAGCAAGTCTCCCGTGGCGCGTCTGGGGTAGAGCAGAGGGGCCCCTGGAGCCCGGGGAAGACAGGAGGGCGCCTGATGTGCTGCCGTAAGGATGGGGAGCGGCGGGCGAGGGGCCATTTCAGGAGCAGCGCTGCCGCGCGGGGGGGGTGGGCATGGGGCTCAACGTCCCCGCGGCGGGCCGCTCGCTCTGGCAGTTAGTCACAGCGTGCGCGCCCTGCCTCCCCGGGGTGTCTCATTCAGGAATCCATCCAGGGAAACCCACGTCCGCCCGCTTTGGTGCTGCCAGGGCCACACTGTCCACAACGCCAGGCGGTCTCAGTAATTACGGAACGCGGTCCACTCCCAACTCCCCTTCTCACGCCACACACAGGCTTCAAAACCAGAGGCTTTTCCACGCAACAGAGCGCAACCTGGATCTCGCTGCCGATCTGTCTTCCCCCAACTTGAGCACGGAGGCTTCCGTTTCCCCATAAAATGAAGCTACAAAAAGACCGTTAAGCATAGAACGTCTTCAAAATGCCCTCCAACTAAATCCTACACCCTATCGGTTTCTCGAGAATACCTGAGAAATCAGAGCTGTTCAAAAAAACGCAGAGCAAATGCTTTGTGTGCAGAGTCTTAGACAATTTAGTTAATTGAAAAGATCACTGCGATTCCCCAAAAGAAGAACTCTCAACCAGGTAGAGACGCAGGAATTTTAACAAAGGCGTTTTAAATGAGAACACTAAGGAATCACAGAACAGGAAGAGAACTGAACTGAGCCAGGCAGCACCTCTGACAGCTAATTTAGCCTCCTGTGCTCTGTGCCTCAGTTTCTCTGCCTGTGAAGAGACTACCCGGTCTCGTTCTCTCCCCGACCCCAACGGTAGCACGTATATTACCATGAAGGTGAAAGGCCTCACTGTTGAGAGTCAGTACAGGCAATGAGAACTAAATGTAAACCAACTTATAAATCAGATCACATTCTACAAACTGCTGGCGATTGTTCCTTTATTTTTTTTTTTTAAAGTTTATTTATTTTGAGAGAGACAGAGCACGCATGTGCTTGTGTGGGGAAGTGGCGGGGGGGGGGGGGAGGACGGGGGCGG
The DNA here is from genome assembly GCF_022079265.1 of Lynx rufus. NCBI lineage: Eukaryota > Metazoa > Chordata > Mammalia > Carnivora > Felidae > Lynx > Lynx rufus. The sequence goes on along the minus strand of NW_025814889.1, from coordinate 137,990,722 downwards.
GGGCAGGGCGGCGGGGAGGGAGAGAGAATGAGTCTCAAGCAGGCTCCACGTGCTATCAGAACAGAGCCAGACTCAGGGCTCTGATCATGACCTAAGCCAAGATCGAGTCAGATGCTTAACCAACTGAGCCACCCAGGCACCTGTGGGGATTTCTCCTTTAGAGGATGTATTTATTGAATTATCAGAAAGAATTTGTTTAATCCACGATCTAGTAAATCTTATAAGCCGGACATTTACATGAAGATTTTATTATTAAATGACTTGGGTTTGCCCAGAAGCGTTTCAAGGCCTTGGATAGAGATCATATGTTTAAATTCTGTTTTCTTACAGGATATTACAGTAATGATCCCTGTCCAAAGAAGAAGTATGGATGCTAATACCTTAAGAACCAAAAACATTCAAAAAAGTCTAGAAAAGCTTCCTGGTCTTCAAATCAAGAGGCTTGATTTCTCTCCTAATCCCTTATCAACAGCTATCCAACAGTCAGAGAGCTACCCTCCCTCAGTCATGCCAGGTATTTGACTCAGGTAACATATTTAGCACCAGACTCCCTCCACTGCACTGTAAACACGCTGAGGCAAAGATTTTCTGCCTGCTTTGGTCACTGTTCAGAGCACACTCAGCACCAAGAACAGGCATGCCACCTTCACACATCCTGAGAGACACCATTACTTGGCGAGGGCCACCATAACGAAGCACCACAGAGTGGGTGGCTGAAGCAACGGGAATTTATTTTCTAAGTTCGGAGGCTAGAAGCCCGAGGTCGTGGTGTGGGCAGGGCTGGTTCCTTCTGAATCCCTCTCCTGGGCTTGCAGATGGCTGTCCCCTCCCCGTGTCCTCACGTGGTCGTCATCTCTCTACGTGTCTGTGTTCTGACCTCCTCTTCTTACAAGGACACCAGTCATAATGGATTACTTATCTTACCTTATTTATCTCTTCAAAGGCCTGGTCTCCAAATATAGCCACATTCTGAAGCGCTACAGGGTGGGGACTCCGCCATGTGGATCTGGGGACAGGTCGGGGGGGGGGGGGGGCGCAGTTCAGCCCACAACAGAGGGAGGAAAGGAAGCCGTTGCCACTTTTTTATGGAAATTCACTAACATCACTAAATACGTTTCTCTGTATCATGAAACACGACACATTTGCTTTAATGAACGATGTAACACTCCAAGTTGTAGTTTTTAAACCTGTTTCAAAGACACAAATAACCCGTGAATCATACCGCAAGTTACCTGTCAACAGGGATTCCTGTTCCACCCGCAGTTCACGGAAAAGAAGAATCAAATCGACAGCGACGCCAATTGTATCCAAGTTCCTGTAAAGGGTTTTTAAAAAAAGAAAGTTAAACGCGTTGATTTTCTTAAACCTGCATTTCAAATGATGAGCCACGGAAGGGCGCCGTGAGCACTGGCTAACGGTTCCTGCACTGAACAGAACCGTGGCCCTGAGCTGTCCGCATCATAACCTCCAAACCTGTGGACGCGTCACCTTATGTGGCAAAGGGGACTCTAGGTTGTGAGGAGATTCGGGATCTTGAGATGGGCAGATTATCCTAGATTAACCAGGTGGACCCGATGTGGTCACGAGGGTTCTTGAAAGCAGAATACTAGAGGGTCAGAGCCCGGGAAGGGGCCGCGAGCCCGGGGAACACAGGCGGCCTCTAGAAGCCGGGGAAGGCCAGGAAAAGGATTCTCCCCGGGAGTCTCCAGAGGGAACTCAGCCTCCTGAACTCCTACACCAGAAGGTAACAGATCCGTGTTGTGTTATGTCACTCAACGTTGGGTAATCCGTCAGAGCAGCAGCAGGAAACTAATGCGGATCCGGGAGCAGAAGCAGAGGTGCGCCGTGAAGAAACATCTGAACAGTGGGTGCGGCTGTGGGACCAGGGACCGGGCACCGGGCCGGGGCGGGCAGAACCGGGAGGCGCAGGATGAAAAGCTCTGATGGCGTGGGTAGGTGTGTGGACACCAAAGGCACCGCCGGTGAGAGCTCAGGAAGAAGTGAGGGAACCGATCATCAGAAACCAGGGAAAGGGGGCCCTTCCTCCACAGGGGAAGAAGCTTAGCAAAATGAGGAACCTGGACATTCGGCTGAGCACGTTTCCAAGCGACATGCGGGACGTGTGATCTGACTGCTTCTTGCTGCGTATAATACAGTGACGCCAAGGGGAGAAATAAAGGAGGTGGAAAGGGAACCAGGTCTTGCTTCAGGAAACTCAGTCTAGCCAGACCGCAAAAGATGCTACAACTGGGACAGACTGTCGAGAAAAGTGTGCTCTGGAGAGAGCCAAACCTTTCCGGACAACCTTTTGCTCATGACTTGGAAGGATCAAAAGGTCAGAGTGTTCAGACACACGGCGGGGGGAGCTCTCTGAAGAGGTAAGGGTGGGACTCACTCCCCTCCGTCACCGCAGCAGGACCCAGGAATAGAGATGGGGTTATCTAGGAAGGCTCTATGGAGGGCCACCTTGTCTGATGGCGTGAATCCCCGTGACATACAGGTGAGACCCACAAGGTTGTTGGAAAGGTTCTACTGGTAGAAACTCTGCCAGCGTGGACAAAATGCACCGAGAAAGGATGAAATCAGACTCCCCAAATTCTACAGGCAGGAAGTAGGCTGATCCAACTACTCAGGGGCAAACGTGTGCTACCCTTCAAGAAAAAGGAAGGGTGATGCTGAGGGGAGGGCCGGGGGCACAGCCTCAAGCCACAGAGGATTCTTCCCAGGCCCTGAAACCTGAGTTTGCCCAACGGAATTCTGAAATTGCTTGGGATCAGTAATTCCTCTTTTCCTTCAATTTTCTCCTCTCTCAAATGATAATGTCTAAAACTGTTACCTTAGGCTTTGGGGAGCAGATAACTTGTCTTTGGGGAGCAGATAACTTGTCTAGCTTCACATGTGCACAAAGAGAAATTCTGCCCCAGGATGGAGCGCGTCCAGAGTCAGACCCATAAGTAATTTTTACATGACTGGATACTGAGATTTGGAACTTCTCAGTTGATGACTTAGAGGAGATTCTGTACTTGAGCTGATGCTGTCAGGGTCAAACACGTGGGGACCTCGAGAAGGGATGCATGCTTTCTGCACATGTAACAGACGTCAATCTTTAGGGGCCAAAGGGTGAGCTGTGGTAGGAAAATTATGGCCCCGAGAGGTGTCCACATCCCAAACTCTGGAACCTGTTAATACATTATCTCACATGGCCAAAGGGATGCGGTATAAGAAGTAAAATACTTTTGGTCTTTGTCCCCAGTTCCTGGCCCAGAGCTCCTAAAACCCCTGGAATTTCTGGTGTGGTCAGGAGTGTCTTCTGTTACTCACGACAAGCCCCGTTCAACCATACGTGACCTTATGCTGATAAGGTGACTCTTACTGGGTCTCCGGGTAGCTTCACCGGGGGCCTGGCTGCCGGGGAGGGGGGACCAACCAAGTGATCAGGGGCTGTAACTTTCACCCCAACCTCCAGACCTCTGGGGAGGACGGGGTCTGGAGAGCGAGGTTCGTCGCCAACAGACAATGATCAAGCCTATGTGAAGGAACCTTCGTAAAAACCCTACTACACGGAAGTTTGGAAACCTTCAGTGTGGCTGGGTGAACACAACATAATGCCAGGAGGATGCAGACGGGCCCAGGGAGGGCACAGAGCCCTGTGGCCGCCCACCTGTCCTACACATCTCTTCTGTTTGGCTATCCCTAAGTTGTATCCTTCATGGTGAACTGGGGACAGGATGTAAAGGATTCCCTGAGTTCTGTGAGCCTTTATAGTGGACTACCGTATCTGAGGGGTGTCACGGGAACCTCCAAATTTGTAGTCAGCTAGGCAGAGATGTAGCTCAGGTACCCCGTTCACATCTGAAGCAAGGCCATCCGGTGGGACTGAGTCTTTTAAGTTATGAGATCTGATGCCACTAACTCCAGATAGGTCCAAATAGAACTAAACTGCTGGACCCCCAGCTACTGCCAAAGACTCGAAGTTGGTCAGAAAACACCACGAGAGGCTTTTTCGATGCGATTAAATCAATGGTTCTGAGATGATGAGGTTATCCTGGATTATGTGTGTGGGCATCATGTGATCCTGAGTGCTTACCAGAGGGATACAGGATGGTCAGAGCCGGAAAGAGATACCGGAAGATGCCACAGTGTTGCTTTGAAGACGGGGAGGATGGAGCCATGAGCCAAGGAAAACGGGCGGGCGGCCTCAGGAAGACAGAAAAACCAGGGAACGGCTTCTCTATTAGAGACCCCAGAAGGAGCCAGCCCTGCCGATACCTTCACTTGAGGTCAGTGAGACTGATTTTGGACTTGTGACTCCAGAACTATGAAGCCAACGAATTTCTGTTGTTTGAAGCCATCGGGTTTGCAGTAATTTGTTAGCAGCAAAGGAAACCAACGCAGCTCCCGACCTGCCTCACTTCTCAACATGAATCAGACCGGAGCCAAGATATTTCCTTCCGGGGCTAGTGGGTACACGGGGAGGGTCCTCCCTCCCTTCCCCAAGGCCAGGGGGTCAGAGAGCCACTGTTCCTTCCTCCTTTACTTGTCAGACCAGTATAGGAAAAGAGGCCGTTCCTGCTCTTGCCTCTATACGGCCAGATGATCACCGGGCCAATGTGCCCACGGCCTATTTCTATATGGCAAGAGTTCTTGAATTAAAAAAAGAGAAAGAAAGAGAAAAGAAAAAAACCTGTAATTTCATGAGATGAAAATTTTACCAAATTCAAATTTAAACGCAGCCATGGGCATTCAGTCACGTGTTACCTGTGGCTGCTCTCACACCACGACAGGAGAACTCAGAAACCGGGACAGCGATCACAAAGCCTGAACCATCTCCCTGGCTCTTGAGGGTAAGAGTGTAGCGACCCCCGCAGCAGGGTTTACACCGGCCTGCGGAACTAACTGCTTTGGGTAGTGCTGAGAACTTCCTGAAATTTCACTGGACTCCGATTGTCTGCCTCGCCGTGTTATACACTCCATATGTGCAGAACACAACCTTGGTCTACACAAGGGCAGCGTCCGGACAGAAGATGTAAAAGGCCTGGAGAGCATCACACCTTTTGACTAACTCCTTCATAACTTAACACAAAGCGCCAGAAAACTCCATAACAGCTGCAATCTCAATCCCGACAGGCTCGGAAATTAGCTAAGGTCGACTCTGAAGTCCTTACTAGAATCTTTCGTGTTTCTGACCAGAAAAATGGTTTTTCCAGGAGCTGGTGCCTTAACCGGTCGGAACTTCCCTCGAAGATCAACTGTGAATAATAACACAATCCTAGAAGGAAAGAGGCAGAAAAACGAACACCTTCTAATGTTCACTCTCACTTCACCCCTAAGTGTCAGCTGCGTGCGAGCGGGATCCCACGGCCACGAAGCAGAGTGCGGGCTTTGACGGCCCCTCCGGAAGACAGCTGACATTTCATCTGCCATAGTGTTTACTCTTGTAATGTCTGAATTGTTACAGTTTAGGTATTACTTTTACCCTCAAAAAGAAAATGAGAATTCATTTCCAAGAAAGACATATCCTCATCCACTTTCATCGTACCACCCCATTCCCGAGCAGGTGCAAAACCCACGGACGCAGCACACTCACAGTCTGCAGGAGTAAGCTCACGGGACACGCCTGACGGCCTGTGTGGGAGACACGGGCTGCCCTGCTCAGGGACGCCGAGGCTCTCGCTCAGGGTCCCGTGGCCGTTTAAGGGACGGAGCAATCACACACAACAGCGTCAACGGGTGTCACAGAGCACTTGGGGCAGCTGTGGAGTCACAGAGAAGGTTCCCTGGCTCTACTGTTCAGACAAGTTCCATACCCCAAGTCACAGTTTCTTCTCTGTTAAGAATGGAAAAATTGTAGCATGCTATTTCTTGGGTTTGTTCTAAAAACAAAACAAGATCCTGCAGGTCAAGCCCTTGGGACAAAGCCTGGGCGTAGGGCAGGCCCACCGAAGGCTCGCTTCCTTCCCCACGAGGCTGGCAAAGCACGGGATGAGTCCGCCTGCCCACAGTCAGAGTCTCCGTCCTAAGGCTCTCCTATCCCTCCCCCATCACGCAGGAGGGCCTCTCTGCCAGGAAATGGACAAAACACACTAGTCCCTGCCCACTGCTGCTTAGCACTAACTAGTTATGTTTTTACATGGTAACTATTATTAGCGACCTTATTATTGTTTCTAGGCATTTATCTGCAAATGGACAGCAGGCTCTGTTTGGTACTAAAGTTACACAACCCTGGCACTTCTCCCCCCTCTCCTTTGATCTTAAAAATCTCATTCATCACATCAAAGCCCCAGGTATAAGACTGTCTAGGCAGCAAAGGGGGTCCCTCAAGTGGCTTCTGGACCAGCCCAACTTTGCCCACCACAGCAGTGACGGAGGCCTGGAGGCTCTGTCTACATTCAATTCCAGGAAAGGAAGCTGAGCATGCTCTTTGTGGCTTCTGACTTCATCTCAAGAAAAAACATGTAATAAAAAGCAGATTCCATTAAATCAGAGGAAAGGTGCTCAGTTCTGGGAAGAGAGAGTAAGTAGCAGGCAAAGAATAAGAACAGTGCCTGGCAATTCTCTTGCTCATCTTCTTAACTACTTTAAAAAATGTGCACCTTAGGGGCACCTGAGGGGCTCAGTCGGTTGGGCGTCTGACTTCGGCTCAGGTCGTGACCTCACAGTTTGTGAGTTCAAGCCCCGCGTCAGGCTCTGTGTTGACAGCTCAGAGCCTGGAGTCTGCTTTGGATCCTGTCTCCCTCTCTCTCTGTCCCTCCTCTGCTCATGCTCTGTCTCTCTCTCAAAATAAGTAAGCATTAAAAAAATTAAGAAATGGGGTGCCTGGGTGGCTCAGTCGGTTAAGCATCCAACTTCAGCTCAGGTCATGATCTCAGTCCATGAGTTTGAGCCCCGCTGACAGCTCAGAGCCTGCTTCGGATTCTGTGTCTCCCTCTCTCTGTCCCTCCCTCGCTCATGCTGTCTCTCTCTCTCTCTCTCTCTCTCTCTCTCTGTCAAAAATAAACATACATTTAAAAAAAACTTTTTTAAACGTGCACCTTATAAAATGGGTGGAAAGAGTTTCCAACCTTGCACAATCTTAAGGAAATCTTAAGACAGGTGATCTCAGAAACATACAAGACATGCTCCTTGTTCAAAGCAAACACAAGGGTAATGAATTAAAAGACTAAAACTAAGTAAAACATTTCCAACTAAGAAAAGTGAGGTCCAGAACGGCATATGCCTTTAGAAAGGCAGAATCTAGGATCAGAGAATCAAAATTAGGTTAAAATCACTGTGCTACATAACTATAACCAAATACCTCATAACACATTAGAAATATAGTAAAACCTTGGTTTGCGAGCATAATTCGTTCTGGAAACATGCTTGTAATCCAAAGCAATTGTATACCAAAGCTAATTTCCCCGTGAGAAATAATGGAAACTCAGATGATTCATTTCACGACCCAAAAATATTCCTATAAAAATAATTACAATACTGTAATGTAATACAAAATAATTTTAAAAACATTAAAAATATAAAGAAAAACAAATTAACCTGCACTGACCTTGGAAAACCTTCGTGGCTGGTGTGAGGGAGACCAGAGAGAGGAGGGTTACTGTGTAGGACGACTTTCACTACCACTAATGGAATCACTGCTGTCATTGGCTCAATGGAATCTTCTTCTGCCTGGGGGCCACTGCAGATGCTCGCAGCGATGTAGGCTACAGTGCAGTATTAATAAACTCTTGTCATGTACCGTATTTAATGTAACTGGCAATAAGGCAGCAGGGGAAAGGGTCTCTATCTGCAGGCAGCCTGAGCTAGAAGGAAGCAAAGCATTTCTAAGCTCACTCTTGTCTGGAAAAGCAAAGGACTGTCCACAGGTGCTCTTGAAGTGACCAAAAAAAACAAAACAAAACAAAACAAACAAACAAACAAAAAAACACCAGTGTCAGCTGTGGGCACCTTCCAACGTCCTGAAAAATCACTGACTTCTGCCAAACACCACGGCCTGAGACTGAGCATCTGAGCACGGGAGATGATCACCCACAGTCCCTCCGTGAGCAAGAGAGAGAAGAAACACTGGCTCAGTTGTGATCACGTGACATCTGGCATCACGTACTATTCATATCACAAGACATCGCTCATTTATCAATTAAAAACGTATCGGAAAGGTTTGCTGGTCTTGCGGAACCCTCACACGAGTTACTCGCGATCGAAGGTTTTACTGTATAAATAACAAACTGAAATAACCCCCAAGGTTAAAAACATTCTATCCTATGTCGTGCCATCTATGTGCTCATCTAAAAGCCTCTAATGGCAAAGCCTGCAGAGCACCTCTCCCCTGGAGACGTAAAGACAGAGCCTCGTGGTAACGCTGGTTAGCACTGCGACACCAACGCTGTTTCTCGCCGATAAACCCGCACGACGGAACAAACGTGCACATACACAAAGAGTACTACCTGATGGAATTCTGGTTCACGGAACACTCTATGCAGGCATTTCGGAGACACCGGAAGCATTCTGTTATTAGCTGCAGACTGGAAGTGAGATGTTCCACTTGGGAGGGGTCTCTGCAGGCCAGCTCAACAGCATGAGAAGATTTCTTCAAGATGTCCAGGACTCTTTGGAAGATAGTCCTGGGTGCCGTTTCTCTGAAAAAGGATAAAACTGTTACAAACCAGAGGGAAAAAAAAAAGTCGAATTTCCACATGTCGTATCCAGAATACGGTTTATACTTCTATCTGTGGGGAGCCGGGCCCGGTCTGTCTGTCCCAGCTCCTTGGCTTCCAACACAAAATAAAAGAGCTACATCTATGGAGTGCTGAGCCAGGTACCATTCTTACCAACTTCTTCGTATATTATTTAGTAAAAACCCAACTGAAGAAGAGGGGAGTTAAAGTAACTTGCTCATATAACTCAGCTAATAACAGGCAGAGCCACATTTCCAATAGGAGTCGGACGCGAGTACTCCCACAGCCCAAAGACCGGTGACGGGGGATGGTCTACGCCTATAGATCTGTCCTTAATCAAAACAGAATATCTACATTTTATGTTCTAGAAAGAGAATATAACCACGACTGCTGTCACCCAATAAGTACTAAAGTACAATTATGAGAAACAGTCTTCATGAAGCTGCCGGGGAGGCCAACGCATTATCCACTCCCTAGATACGGAGAAGCCAGCAACAGCACATGGTCTGAGCTGGAATATTCCACTGCAGATGAGAGGCAGAGAGAAAGAGGAGGAGGAGGAGGGAGGGCGGGAGACGAACAGGGAGAAACGCGGAGAGAGAAACAGAGATCAAGAGAGAGGTGGGAGGAGAGGGGGAGAGGGCGGGGGGGTGAGAGCACCGTCCACCCGCCCCGAGTGCGTGCCCAGGGGAGAAAATGAGCCCGTGGCCATTCCCTGGGGGCTTCTCCGTTCCCACATGCCTCTCACTCGGGAAGCACGGCCTGCAGGGGCTACCGTTACAGAGCTACGGAGATAAGCATTTGTGGCGCAACGTGGCACCGAAATGCAAGCCAACTTCCTCATTCCATGAGTCTCCTAAAGAAGCAGCAATCTGTTCTCATGTTAGAAGAAAAACTGCTGTGCTGGGCGATTTGAGACATTCTCGCAGATTCTTTCTGACCGTGAGAATTTTCGCCTTTGGCCCTGTCGTAGAGTCCCAGCACCCTCCTTTCTTCCTCGCTCGGCGCCAGATTATCAGAGTATCAGGGGAGCGCGCGCGGAGGCAGAACCGCGGACACGGAACCACCACGGTCAGGGCGCCGGTGCTGGCGGGGTCCCTCCACACGTCTGCCCCCCTCCCAGAGGAGACACTTCCCTCCCCGAGTCCTGTGCTTCCACTGGCGGGTTTTTACCGCATGGACAGATAACATAAATCACACTGTTTACCGGTGACTGAGTGAGTGACCGAATAAACGACGTGCAAGTCCAAGGGTACAGTATTTATCCTGCCTCAATGACCGTAAGAAACAATTATGCGCGTGAGCCATTTTCAGTGACGATTTGCCATAAAAAAGTTCACAGACACTCTCACGACATCTTTAAGGAGCACTAAACACGGTGCAGACGCAAACGTGCTAAGAAAACACGCAAGAGTTCAAAACATTTCGAAGGATGCCAACAGTGATCAGGATTTCCAGAACAAAGATTACATCTAATTATCTGCCCCCACTGCACAAAGCTTCGATGGCATTTATGATTTAATATTACAGTCAAATAAACAGAGAGCTATAACTTGAATGATCAACAGTAATACCTCTTTTTCCTACTAAGAGAGCTGAGAAACGTGTATTCACACCTGTGATGAAGAAGCCTCCCTCTGACGGTCCTTTGCAAGCTACCCTCACTCGGGCAACACCTTCCTGCTGCGAACCGTCTCCCCTGATGCCACCCTTTGAAATCCTGACATCTGTTTTACTCAATATTCGTATCGAGCACATCAAAAGCTTTGGACTCAGACTATGGCAGACTAAAAAGCAAAACAGAAAAAAAAGCATTGTTCTTAGGAAAACTGGAGAACTGATATTCCCACCATAGAACAATTAGCAAGTTCATGAACTATCCTATGACTAATTCCCAATGCTACGTAATAATCTGTCATATATGCACCATGACTTTCTCCTTATTACTCTTCTAATCAAAAGAAAAATGTTTGAGCTGGGGCCAATCATCATATTCCTGAAATCAAAATAACTATTAACAGCTACTAGAGAATAATCACGGCAGCGTTTACTCAGCATACAACAATTCACATTTGCGGTATAAAGAGAAAATAATTCGGGCTTGTGATCACGGTCATTTGTTCTCCCCCAGGCTGCCCACCCATGGATTCCTGAAAACACCAAGCACTGGGCAGCCCTCTCTGTCTGTTCAAACGTATGCCCTCCCAGAATGCACTTTGCACACAACCACCCCCAATTCTCTGCCTGGAAAATCTCGCATCTTATCATCGAGGCCTTTTGAAAACTCTCAGCCCTGGGGAAACTCCTCCGCTACTCAAGGCGGAGCAGCTCCCATCTCTATGTCCCACTGGAACGCACTCTGTCTGTAACACTGGAATAACACTTATCCACCGTAGATTATATGCACTTATCCAGTCTAGCTCCCCAGCTAGCCCATAAATCCCAGAAAACAGAGCCTATCCTATTTTTTTCTGCATCCCCAGGGCCCAGAACTGGCATTCACTAATTGCATTTATTCAATTCAAGTGTATAACAGAAAGACTACTTGCACGTTCGGTGGCGCCTAACTGCCTCGCAGACTTGTACTGAGAACGTGGCCTGAGCCAGACACCAGCCCCGGGATGAGCAATGACATTAGCGCATCCGGCGGCAGCAACTGGAAAAAGGGTACAGAGGCATCGACTCTTCCATTCCCATTAAGAAATCCATATAGGGGCGCCTGGGTGGCGCAGTCGGTTAAGCGTCCGACTTCAGCCAGGTCACGATCTCGCGGTCCGGGAGTTCGAGCCCCGCGTCGGGCTCTGGGCTGATGGCTCAGAGCCTGGAGCCTGTTTCCGATTCTGTGTCTCCCTCTCTCTCTGCCCCTCCCCTGTTCATGCTCTGTCTCTCTCTGTCCCAAAAATAAATAAAAAAAAAAAAAAAAAAAAAAAAAGAAATCCATATATCCAGAAACTTGAAAAAATATCACGTCTTAAGTAAGATGTAGATATCTCACGAGTAACATTTAACAAACATCTAATTTCTTCTCCACTACATGATACAATGGATGAACTTAAAAGCGGGAATGTAACCCGATTAACTGTACTTTAAATTTCTTTAGGGGCACCTGGTTGGCTCAGTCAGTTAAGCATCCAACTTTGGTTCAGGTCATGGTCTCATGGTTCATGGGTTCATGGGTTCAAGCCCCACGTCGGGCTCTGTGCTGACAGCTCAGAGCCTAGAGCCTGATTCACATTGTGTCTCCCTCTCTCTCTGCCCCCTCCCCCCGGCTCACACACTCTCTCTCTCTCTCAAAAATAAACATTAAATTTTGAGAGCAGAGACTATCTGTTAGATGTCTGGCTACCGAGGTAAAGGATAGGAGGAAAAAACTCTTCTAGAGCCATATAATAAATATAGACTTTATTCACCATCTTTGTGTACAACGTATTAACAACTTTCATCAGATGTAGACATAAAGAGCTTTTACTCACTAAGAGAAAGACCTATGAAAGCATCTAACAGTCTTCTATACTTCTTCACTTCTCTACGGCCTTTAAAGAAAGCTATTTGGTATTGAGATCCAAAGCGGCCCTAATGTCCTCTGCCTTCAAATTCTAAGTTCTCTATCAAGAGAACGCAGCTAAGTATGTGAAATGATTAACGACAGTGAAATGGCCAACATCAGTCGATCGTTCCCATATTACAAATGTTACTATTAATAATAATTGCTGTCATTTCTGCTTTAACCAAACTAACACAAAATATTCACAGACTTTACAAAGCTTAGCTGCCTTATTCACAGAAGGCAGAAAGTACTTAGGAGGACAATTAAAATTCAACCGTTAGACATTCCTGTTAGATAGGAATGCATACCCTGAAGACAAGGTACAAATGAAATGTTACATTACAGAACAAAAAAAGAAAAAAAAAAGCCTTTGAATTATACAAAAGGTAGAATTTCATCTCCTTCAAGTTTGAACAGATCTGTAGGTTAAATCTTGGCAAGTCCTGTCTGAGTAAAATTAGATAAACCCACCCATGATCGTGTGTCAGAGATTAGATAGGTCTATCACACCGTGTGCACACACATTTTACAGTTAGGGCATCAGGTGGCACCTCCTACAGAAAAGGAAAACCATTGCTCATCACCGCACTGCCCTGCTGAGACTTCCCTGCATTCTCCTATCTCACATTCAATGACAAACCAGCATGGTAGGTTAGAACCACATAAGCACCGTCACTGGGAAAAACCATTCGAATGCGCACAGGTTCTGAGATTAAAGTAAGAATCACTGGTGCTTCTTTAGAACCACAAGCGGTGCTCACTGACTTCACCAGGCTGGACTGAACAAAAACAGAAAATAAAAACGTCTGCACGTCCTGCCAGAAACAGCTTGGGGGCAAAATTCGGAAATTCATCTTTGCAGACCTCAAAATGCTTTTTACACCTTTTCCCTCTTCTGTGACATCCAGAACCCTCAAGCCGGCCCTGACAGCCCAGACCAATCCATTTTTCTGCAAAGGGCCAGAGAGTAAATACTTCAGGACCGGAGGGCCTGACGATCTCTCGTCACAGCTTTGCAACTCTGCTGCGGGAGTAAAACCAGCCACAGACAACACCCACGCGAACGACCCTGGCTGGGTGCTAATAAAGTTCTACTTACCGACACTGCAATTTAAAGTTCATGTGATTTCCATGTGCCACAAAATTTATTTTTCCCAACCTTTAAAAAATGTAAAAACCAGCGTCGTCTGGGTGGCTCAGTCGGTTAAATGTCCAACTCTTGATTTTGGCTCAAGTCGTGATCCCAGGGTTGTGGGATCAAGCCCTTCCACATTAAGTGTGGAGCCTGCTTAAGATCCTCTCTCTCTCTCCTTCTGCCCCTCTCTTCTGTTCACACACCCTCTCTCTCTCTAAAAAAAAAAAAAAAAAAAAAAAAAAAAAGGTAAAAACCATTCTTAACTCACAGGCCATTAAAAAAAAAAAAGGATACAGACACATGAATGATGGCAGACCAGCCTTGGCCCCCGGATCTCAGTTTAGCAACCCTGCTTTAAAGAATCCGAACACATCAGTCCTCCCCCAAAACCCCCAAAATCGCAAGCTTCCCCCTTTCCACTGTTCTCACTACAGTCAAAATTCATCTCTCGTCAGAATCAAATCTCAAAAGCACGATGCCAAGTCACAGAGGCCAAGAAAAGGCGAAACGGGCACAGACGTGGAAAAATAAACCACTGGCTACAGTGCCCTGCAACGGCACTGTGCATGCAATGACAGCACTGCCACCAGGCCTGCGGGGGCCGGGCCATTGTGGAAGGGGGCTGCAGCGACAACGATCCACGTGGGAAACCAGAGCTGGACCCTCCCCTATAACCACACAAAGAAGGTAACTGCAGATGCATCTAGGAATGTATGTTAACCAAACCTATAAAGCTCTGGAAGAAAGCATACGGAGGACGTCTTACACTCTCAGGCAAAGAAAGATTTTGTATATGAGGCCTCATTAAGAACCTTATGAAAAACCTTACCCGAAACAGTGATGTCTGAGCACAGAACTCAGGAAGGTAAGGAAGCCCTGGGCACCTTCCTGGGAGAAGAGCGCGGGGGAAGGGAAAGGCGTATCTGGAGGGCTCGCGGAGAAGAAGCCCAACGAGGGGGTGGAAAGGTCACGTGAGTCCGAGGCAACATGGAACCAAACGGCACAGGCCAGAAGGACCTGGGCTCTTATCCTGATGTGAAGCCACAGAGGGTTCTGAGTGCCCTTCATTTTGAGGGACCCCTCTGGCTGCCCTATAACGAACTGACCACAGGGGAGGACGAGAAGACACCGGGAGACCAGGCAGGACACTATTCTTGGAAACGACCATGGCAGCAGCAGGCACAGTAAGCAGAGATCAGATTCTGGACACATTCTGAAGAAACGGCCAACGAGGTCTGACGGGAAAAACTGTCAGGGGGCTATGTGGGAAAGGGGATTCCAGGCGCACTCCAGAACTTTGGCCTGAGCACCATCAGGAAAGGTGTATTTGCTGCTTACTGAAATGGAGATGGCCGGGAAGGCACCTGGAGGGGAGGGGCTCAGTCCAGGCAGGGACCCGTGCAGCGGGAGGTGCCCACCGCAAACAAGGAAACGTGCAGGAGGCAGACAAATGCGCAAGCGTGACGTTCAGAAGGCAAGTTCGGCCAGAGACAAACATGACAGCCACCAGCAGATGGAGAGCTATGAAAGCACAAGACCGAGCGAAGTCGCTCGGGACTACAGGTAGAAGAGGGAAGAGGTCTGAGGACTGAGCCCTGGGACCTGAGGAGGCGGCGATTCAGAAGAGGGCGGGGACACAGAAGCTGAGTGAAGACAGGGTCAGAGGCAGCTGACAGGTCAAGTGAGCTAAGAATTTAAGAGGAAGACCACTGGACTTAGCAGTGGATTAGAATGGGTTCAAGAGAAAGAGACATTGCAGTAGGTGAATACAAAACACTCTCCGGAGTTATAAACAGCAGCAGAAAACTGGGATCATGGCTCAAAGAGACAGAGTTTCCTATGAATGGGAAAAACTTATAGCAGATATATAAACTGATGAAAATAATCCAACAGAAAGGGTAAAACTGATTATTTAAGAGGGGGGGTGGATTACTGCAGCAGTGGATGCAAAAGGGAGTGATGTTTAGTGCAGCCCTGAGGGGGGTCGCATCAGGGCAGGAGGCTCATCCACAGCCACAGAAGGCAGGGCAAGTTATGGGCACGGACACAGGCAGGTGGGAGAGCGGGTGATAGGAGCCCCTGGGAATTATCTTCTGGTGGCTCCATCTGTCTCAGTGAAACAGGAAACCAGGAGTGAGGACGAGGGAGAGGCAACGGAAACAAGGACCGCGAAAGGCGCGCAAGGTTGGGCGGGGGCAGGAGACTATGGCCGAGGGAAACACAGGAGCACCGCCAGGCAGCGCTCAGTTGGGCTAGTGATCAGTTTAAAGACAGCCCCATGAGCAGGGTCGTGTAGTAATCACCACCGTGATGTGAGACCAGCGAGCATGGCTGGAAGTTCTTTTCCAGCCTCGTTGGGTGCAGACACCAAGGACAGGGCAGGTGGGCTTTAACCAGAGCTGAAGCTGTCCCAGGAAAGCATGAGGCATGAGAAGTAGCAGATCAAGAGACTGTAGGTCCTGGTGGGGCTGAAGACTGTTGGGGTAGGTGACCTAGAGAGAGCCAGAGCAGACCTCCCGAAACGGAGATCGTGACGGGAAGGCAGCTACCATCAATGAAAGGCCTAGGGGAGCGCTGGTTGGATGGGGTGCGGGTCAAGCTCAGCAAAGGAGAGGAAGTCAAGGAACGAGAAGAGAAGGGCGGAGTAACGCAACGACGACCTATGCGGATACTGAAATAACCAAGACCTAAGATAGGACAAGCAGCACAGAGTTAACAGTGAGCCAGAGTGAAGTCTGCAAGGAACGAGCTGACATGACCCACAGAACTCTCCTAACGGCAGAAGTGACCCATGGGCAGCCTACGCCGACGGTGTGAGATGGAAAGCCGGAGGGGTCACAGGGGAAAGGTCTGGAAGCAGCAACGACGATCAAGGTGAATACTCACCACACCTTCAAGCCCAGCGGCACGGGATAGAGAGAAAACAGCCTCCCATTTGGAAGACCTTCTGGAAAGGCATTCCTCAGAGGTGAGCCATATTTCACTTAGATCAAGAAGATGAATGTTCAAGGAAATGAGCACACAGAGAATTTTGCTAAGGGTGTATGGGAAGGGTTTTCAGGGCTGAGGGGTCAGAAAAGGAGACATGACAAAGCCTTCAGGGAAGCAGGGAATGAGAGAAAACCTAGTTTACCGTATAAATTAGAAAATCAGCTTGTGAATGTCTACCGAACTCCCGGCCGAGATTTTATTTTCAGTGGCTCCAAAACCACAAGTAACTACGGGGAAAATTGATGTCTCTGCGCCACGGAGGGTTTCCATCACGTAACGGTCTATCTTACCATCTGTCTTCTTTAATGACTTTTGATAAAGCTGCACAATGTTCTCAGGGAGGACGAGAGCCCCTGACACTTCACCGTGCCCGTTAACACCAGGCACTTGACTAAGCCCCACGCCATGAACTGCTCAAGGGCTACGAGAGCGCCGCTTGCTTCCGAGCGGTCTTCTTAGCCCAACGAGACTTGTCCAGGCCTGCGGCCGTCAGACAGGTTGACTCAGCGTGGTCGGGCCCAGGGTTCCCATCCCTCCGAGTAAGCTTCCTTGCCCACAGTCCAGGGACCGCTACAAAAGACTAGAAGAAGAAGCAGCTGAGAAATCCTGCCTGAGGGCACTGGTGGTCACAGCTCCGACCTTATTTACTTTGACTCGCTGGCTCGAACTTCTTCCTGTCTGTTTTGTCCATTTAAGATAATTGAATGTGAGGGGTGGCTCACCCTGACCACATCTGTATTTTGAGGCTGAGTCAGAACACCTTACCAAATAGTTCCATGTGGTATTCCAGCTCATGGCCTAGGTAAAAATAAAGGAAGCTGTCATCATACTCTGAAAAGTGCTTTTTATAGTGGAACTTAATTGATGTTCTCTCTCAACAAAGCTGATCTGAATCATGGTTGAGTCAAGATGCCATATGGCAACCTTCGCTAAGCTGAGGACTCGTGTGGGTTTTTTTGGGTTTTTCGTTTTGTTTCATTTTTTGTTTTTGTTTTTGGTGCGGCCCAAGATCCCTGCCGGCCGGAGGCTCAGTAATGTTTGGGGAAAACCTATGTGAGTACGTGTATACACAGGCGGATAGGTTTATTTGGAGTTCTGCAGTGTGGTGACCTCTGAAGTGCTCATTCTATTCCCTTTCTTTGCGAGAGTTAGTCAACGTGTTTATACAAGCAACTGGGAATACCGAGACCTTTTTTACCTCTTGAAATCACAGTCATCTGTCACATCTGGTATTTTTCCTGTACCTTCCTTACAGGAGTCTTTCCTCTGTGGTCTCTCTCTGTATCTTATGACTCAAGCAAATGAACTATTCAAGGAAGTAATAAGAATACCATCAGGTGCTCATTATGTGCTTGGCCTTAAAGCAGGTTCTGAGAACACAGAGGTAAACAAGAAGCCCGCCCTCGGGCTGCTCTCACCCTAGTGGGACTGGCAGGTGACTAAGTGGTCGTAAGGCCGCATGACGATTTTTCAAAGAGGGAAGCAGAGTGCCAAAGGGAACAGAGGGCAGGAGGCTCCCCGAAGATGAAGACAGGCTTTCATCAGGAGGTGAAACGGTAATTAACCTTGAAGGAAAATGAGATGCGTGCGTGGCGCAAGTGAAAGGCACGCGGCACTCGCGCTTATAAACTCGGTGTCACAGCAACTGAGCTATTCCCACTGCAGGTGTCGAACACACGGCTTACGCGGTACCTACAGCTGCAGTGCTAAACACCAGCGTGTGTGAAGTGACCAAATAATTGAAAGGTCAGTAAACCAAATTAAAAGCTTTTCCGTAGCCAGAACAATCATTACTGACCGGCTCTCAGTGCCAGGAAGTGACCTTCTCGTCTCAGCCACTGGCTCCTCGCTGCCAAGCCCTCGAAATGGACCAGGAGCTGTGTTAGAAAATGCTGGACAAGAAGACAGTCCCTCAACAAGGTCGCAGGCCAGCAGGGAGAAAGACATACAGAGGCTAATGAAAAGTGCTGTGAAGGAGCTCACGCCAGAAGCCTCTCTCCTCCATTCCAAGCAATGTAATCACAATTATTTTTAAAATATATAAACACACGGCCGACTTTAAAACAAGACACGTATCTCCATACCCAAGGCCCGAATGGAAACACTCAGCCATGATCAGGTCTAAGACCAAGGAGTGAAACAGGTTCGAGGATCAGCAAAAAGCCCGCCCGATGGGAACCAAAACGCGAGGCCCCTGCATTATGTGGCAACGAGTGGCAGTGAGAGAGCCAACACGTGAAACTCTGCGCTAGGACAGGCCTCCCCTGTGTCTGAAGATGGAAGAGTACAGTGTGAACTGCCGAAAGTCCAAGGCGATCCAAATGTCCACCAGCAAGAAAAAAAGGGAGATAAGTTCTGTACTCTTGTGACGGCACACTTCACAACAGCTGACGCGAATGGCCCAGCTCTCCACGCGTGACAGCTGGCGACACTCATGAACTCAGAAACAACTCAAACAGAAGTACGAAATGCAAACGAGAGCATATAGTATAATGTTCGTGGAGTAAAGAGAGAAGAACGGGATTGGAAGCTGAAACAAAGACCCGCCCCCCAGCACGATCCCCGCCTCGTGGTGTTCACGCTGTCCTCCCGGGGCCATTACAACACGCGACAGAAAGGCTGGTCATTTCCGAGATCATAAAGACGCTCCGGCGTCCACCTCGAGCACGCTCTCTTGGATCCCGCGTGGAACAAGCCAGCCGCCAGGGCGTGCGCAGCCCTAGGGAAGAGTCCACGTGGCAAGGACCCGAAGTGTCAGGCGCAAAGCCTTGCGTGAGCTTCAGATCAGGGCTCCAGCCCCAGTCGGGCCTTCGGCGGCTGGCTGACCGGGTGGACGGCCCGACTGCCACCTCACGAAAGACTGAGCCAGGTCCACCCAGCCGAGCAACTCCCGCCCCTCACAAACCCTGTGAAATAATAAACGTCTGTGGCTTTCAGCTGCTAATTTGTGGGTAACGTGTTCTCACCCAGAGGATATTAACAGTATCAGTAATGTTCTGGACTTGGCGAGAACACGACAAAATTTTAACATTTGTTGATTCTGCAAGTCAATTACATGGGTACTTATTAGATCATCTGTTACACCACCTTCCATGAAGGCATTCACATTATTATGTATTTGTGGTTTTGATTTGTCAAGAGTTTAAAAACAAGCAAACCAACAAAAATACACGGATGAAAACTAATAAAAAGCTTCAATTTCCTTCTCCAAAGAGCACATGAGTATGGTTGTTCTAAACGTTGGTTCCTACGGCTGTCACGCCATGCAAAGACATCGAAATCCTTCTGCCTAAGTCACAACACTGTTATTGGCAAGTATTTACTTTTTGTTTTGGATGTTCTTATAGCTTCTTAAAATTATTTACTATTGCTAATGTAACTTTCTAACAAGGAATTAAAATGTAGGCATGAAATCACTGCCCACATCTTGGATCTGAAAAACCATCTTTCTTCCACTGTGTTTCTTGTCCTTACACCTACTTCGTATTCCAAAGTTTCAGAGGCAGTTCCAAAAGCCTATTGAAACTAGAACCTGACTGCAGAACTGCAATGAATTTAAAGCCCTCCCAAGCACGATTGTGAATTACACAAAATTCTCAGGAGTTACCACACAGTTCTTTTCATTTTTCACTCTTGACTCTGACCAGAGCCTGCAATGATAATAACGGTGTTTGCTGGGCACCAGCCATGTACCAGGCACCGTTCCGAACTCCACATACAGAACACTCTAACACCTACACCCCCCTACAGGGGAAGCATAATTATTATACCCATTTTCTTTTGCGGGAGGGTGAGGAGAACTGTAGTAACTTACAATTCTACGTTATTTTAATGAGTTGTGACAAATGCGTGCCCCTGGGCACCCAATCATACCCCCACCTAAAGACAGCACATTTCCTTTGCTCCAGAGAATTCCTTTGCTCCTCACGTTCCTTTCTAGTCAATCCCCAACCTCTTTTGACAAACGCTGTTCAGATCTGTGCCACCACTGATTAGCCTTGCCAACTGTAGAACTTCACAAAAATAAAATTACACAGGACACACTTTGTGCCTGGCTTCTTTCACTTGGTATGCCACGGAGATCCACCCATAGTGTTGTGTGTATCGGTGGTCTTTTCATTCAAAATACCACATAGTTTTAGCCATTCTCCCGCTGGTGGACATCTGACATGTCTCTAGAGTTTGGCTAACGTCAATAAAGCTTCCGTAAGGATTTTTTTTACAAGTCTTTCGTAGACGTACATTCTTGGATCTCTTAGGCAAATTCCTGGACTCATGGATTAAACTTTACAAAAAACTGCCAAAATGTTTCCCAAAGCAGGTGTACCATTTACACTCCCTGCAGCAAGTCGTGAGAGTTCCAGATGCTCCGCATCCTTGCCGAAATTTGGTGCTGGCGGTCATTTTAATTTTAGCCATTCTAATGGGTATGCAGACATATCTCATTATGGTTTTGTTTATAAAAGCTTTATTGAGATATAATTAACATAGCATACAATTTGATGGATTTTTGTATATTACATTAATTTTTTCATTGCAGTAAAATATGCAGCACCCCCTCCCCCCCACCGCCTTATCCACAAGTTCACTTTCAACAGTTCCAGCGACGGCAGTCAACCTCAGTCCAGAGGCAGGAGCCTGCTTTCTGATACACCATCAGCAGGTCAACAGCAGCCTAGCGCCGCGTCACAATGCCTATGTCATACACCTCCCTTCACGTTATCACGCAGGCGTTGTATCATCTCACATCATCACAAGTAGGGTGAATACAGCACAGCAAGATCGCCTGAGAGAGACACCACGTTCACAGAACTTTTATTACAGTGTGCTACTACTGTTCTATTTTGCTGTTAGTTTTTGCCATTAATTTCTTACTATGCCTAATCTATGTTAAATATTATCATAGATTGTAGTACGAATAGGAAAAAACATAGTATATACAGAGTTCAGGAGTATCTACAGTTTTGGGAATCCACCAATGGTCTTGGGACGTGTCCCCTACGGATAAGGGGGAAACTACTGTGTATCTAACATAAATGTTGCCATTTTGAGCATTTTTAAATATAAAATTCACTGGCCTGAATTATATTCAGTGTTGCACAACCACCACCACTATCTAATTCCAAACTTTTGAACACCCCAAATAGAAACTCTAGAACCATTAAGCAGTAACTCCCCCCCACCCCACCCCCTGCTGGTAACCTCTAATGTGCTTTCTGCCTCCAATTTGCCTAATTCTAAGTACTTCATGTAAGCGGCATCGTACAATAGTTGTCCTTTTATGTCTGGCTTCCTGCACTTAGCATGTTTTCAAGGTTCATCCACGTGGTACCACGTATCAGCACTTTGTTCCCTTTTACGGCTAAATACCAATGCGACGGACGGACGGACCACATTTTGTTTATCCATTCTTCTGCCGATGGACGCTCGGGCTGTCTCCACCTTTCGGCTATTTTGAGTCGTGCTACCCCGAACGCTGGCTCACAAGTATCTGTTGGCGCCCCAGCTTTCAGTTCTGTGACACGTGTGCCTCTGAGCGGGACCGTGGAGTCGCATTAGCTCGTCGAGGAGCCACCAAACTCTGCCACGGCAGTGCTACCATTTGGCAGTCCCACTGACACCACCCAAGTGCTCCAATTTCTCCTCGTGCTCCCCAGCACTTCCCTTTCTCCGCCGCCTGTCACTGCCATCCTAAAGAATATAAAGCAGGATGTCATTTCAGTTTGCATTTCCTTAATGACTACTGACACTGAGTACTTCATCAGGCTTGCTGGCCGTTGATGTATCTTCTCTGACAAAGCATAGAACTTTTTCACCCAATTTGTTAATTGGGTTGTCTTGTTACTCCCGGGTTGTAGGAGCACTTCATAATTTCCGAAACAAGTCCTCTGTCAGACATATGTATTGCAAGTCTTTTCTCTCGGTTTATGGCTTGCCTTTTCATTTTCTTAACGGTGTCTTTTGAGAAGTAGCTTTTAATTTTGATAAAGTCAATTTTTCCTTGCATGGTTAGTATCCTCTGTGCGCTGGATAAGAAATCTCTGCCTACACTCCAGCTCACAAAGATATTCTCCCGTGTTTTCTTCTCAGCACTTTATAGTTTGAACTTTTATGCGGAGGTCTAACTCACGTTGGAATATTTTTTGGTGGATGGTGCAATGTGTGAGCCGAAGTTCATTTTATTCCAATCAGATATCAAGTTATCCCACCATCATTATTAAAAGAAATCGTTTTTAAACTGATTTTGGTTTTGAGTTCTCAAATATTCTTCAAAGGGAACATATCTGGAAACGGCCTCAATTTTTCAAACGCATTTAGCACTCAATAAAATGGGACCAAAGTACTGAACATAAGAAACTGACAAAAGGAAGTTATCAGGACAAAAAAAGGGGGGGGGGGAGTTATCAGGCAAGTTATCTTTCAAATAACTATAATTAATACGTTCAAGAAAGTAAGCAACAAAATGAATCTCTTAAAAAACTCAAAGAGAAATTCTGCAATACAATCACTCAAAAACATAGTATCTGAAACTAAAAACACAGCAGATAACAGCAGACTAGACATAGCAGAAGAGAGAATCAGAAAGCTAGAAGGTAGATTAACAGAAAATGTTCAAATAGAAGCTCTGAGAATGGAAAACACAGAAAGGAGCCTCTGATACATATAAAATACAGGGAAAGGTCTAACCTACGTGTAAGTGGAGTCCTAGAAGGAAAAGAATGGGGAAGAAGCAAAAAACATCTGTCAAGCGCCTGTAACTACCAGATTTCGTGTTACTTGCTAGGGGTAAGTGACTGTGACATGCTCACTTCCGTCAAGAAGCTTATCAAATGGAAGCACAATGAGGTAGGAGTCTAAGGCGAAAATTTTATAGAAAATAGTACCCAAATGTAACATTACTTCAGGAATACTCAAAAACCAGAACATAATCTTCTCTGTAGAAAAGCATACAGAGCAACCATCTCCAACAGAACTTTCTACAATGATGGATATATTCCACAGCTACGGTGTCCAATAAGGCAGCCACTTGTCACAAGTGGCTACTGAGTACTTAAAATGCAGCCAGTGCAGGAACAAAATTATTCATTTTACTTATTTCTAATTAAACAGCCACACACAGCTAATGGCTACTTAATGGACAGTGGTGTAGGTATAGGGCAGGACAACAAATTTCATATGACTGCACATGTTAACAGGGAGGTCTGGCTACATCATAGAGAGAGATGATGTAGAGATACACCATGAAGGTAACTAAAGGGTTGGAAAACCTCCAGCAAAAACCCAAAAATGGAATTTTTAATGTATTTTTATCTTGCTTTGTTTCAGAAAGGATTTAGTATGACTTACAAAGACTCCCAGCACAGCAAGAAAAATCACAATAGATGTTAAAAATGCAAATACATACATTAAACAAAAGATATAAAACAACTTTAACATATAAGAAAAGGAATTACCTTCCACAAAGAAATAGCTGAGTATCTTAACACTGGTATTTATGACCCTACGCATTTTTTTATGGACTTTTGTGATTAAGATACTATTCAAGAAGTGGGTTACAGAATCCAGAGCATGAAGAATTTAGATTGGTATATTAACCATCTATTTCTATATAACAAAGTACCCCCAAATTGAACAGTTTAAAACAGTAACACTTGTGGTCTTGCGCAGGTCTGAGGGTCAGGAATCTGCAAGTGTGCGAGCGGGGTGGCTCTGGCTTAGGGTCTCACGAGGTTGTGCAGGTGCCTGAAGGCTTCCCGTGGACCAAGCGTCCGCTTCCAACACAGTTCATCACATTCCTCACCACGCAGATCTCTCCGCATAGATGCTTGAGTGTCCTCACGACATGGCAGGTGACTCTGTCAGTGATTCAAGAGAGAGCGCAAAGAGGGAGCTGCGCTGCCTTTTAGGACCTAATCGCAAGTCGCACGCCTTCAAGTCTGCCATAATCTATTACAACAACAGCGCGTCCCTAAACTCAGTCCACATGCAAGGAGAGAGGAATTCACCTCCTCCTCCGGCAGGACAGAGTTGCAAAGAATTTGTGAGCACATCCAAAACCACTGCGATGTGATAAGAGGACTTCTGTTCACTTGGGGGTTGCCAGAAGTTGTAATGAGATCCTGGGACCCCTCTCCCTGGAAACCCCAAAATCAGAATAAATTATAACCTTTTCGAAAGAGCTGCAACTGCTTTCTCAAGTGAAGACATTAAGCACAATCGGGTTCTCGGTCACTTACAGCCCCATCGCTTCTGAACAGCAGCTATAAAATAAACGACATAAAACACCGTGCTGTGCAGATAATATTACAGATCCTCACGGTAATCCTGCAAAGTGAGAGGCTTGATCCCCACTTTGCAGATGAGAAGTAAGCCCAGGGAGATAAGCCATGATCCTTGTCTGGGTCTACCTGGTTCCCAAGGTTTTCTTCTTCCACTATAGGATACTTGTCTTACTCCAGCCCCCACCGCAGAGGCTAGTGTCATGGCAACAAACGTACGGGAAGTACCACAAAATACGCTACACCAGCTCAGATCTCCACCTTGTGTTCCATCAATTACATTCTCACTCTCCTCCGTCCGCGTTTGTTTCGCCCGGTGTTTCCCACTGCTCGGAGGCCTCCATTTGCTTCACTTTATGTCCCATCCTCCCTCCGGGCCCGTCGGCATCGGAGGAGCGACCAGTAACTTGCTCAAAGACACACAGAAGCAGCAGCAACAGAAGCAGAACCAAGAGCCTGTCCCTACAAACCCTCAAGGAGGGCTCTCTGCACCACCACGCATTTCGGCCTCCCCCTCCCAAGACCTGCTCGCCAGACTCTGCCTGGAACAGGACCACGGACCCAGGAAAGCTGGCGCCAAATGTGGGAAGCTTCTTCCTCTGCTCGTTCTCCCCCAACAATCCAGTTGGACCCCGAGACCTGTCCGTTCAACCTTGTAGGTATTTTTCAGCACTCATCCCATCCATCCCCATAAACAAGGTCCTAATTCAGATTAGCTGTTCTTTGACTCGGGTTCCACATCAGCTTCTTAAAAGTCCCTTGCCTCTAGCCTCACCCTCTCTGATTTATTCCCCATACAGCAGAGAGTTCGGTCTAACGCCCAGATCTTAGCTTGCCATTCCCTTAAAAGAACCTTCAATAGCTCCCCATCAACTCCCCTCACAACAGCGCAGAGGGCCTTGTAAACTGGCCCAGGGCCTTGGATTTCATCCTACAGGTTATAAAAAGGGATCTGATTTTTTTTTTTTTTTAGTTTTTTTAAGGTTTATTTATTTTTGAGAGAGAGACAGAGAGTGAGTGGGGGAGGGACAGAGAGAGCAGGGAGACACAGAACCCGAAGCAGGCTCCAGGCTCCGAGCTGTCAGCACAGAGCCCGATGCGGGGCTCGAGCTCACGGACCGCGAGATCATGACCTGAGCCGAAGTCGGACGCCCAACCGACTTGGCCACACAGGCGCCCCAAAAGGGATCTGATGTTTGAATGTCTCCTCTGTACCAGACACCTTACCTATGCTACTGCATTTAATCCTCTCAGGAACCCTACAAAATCCATATATGGTCCCTCTGCACCCAAAGTAATCCAAAGCCTTTCCTGGCCCACCAATCCATCCAAAAGATCCACAGACCCCTTCCGTGCGACCGCTTGCTCGTCAAGAACCCCATTACAAGTTGTTCACACGGCCAATGCTCGACAAAAGGGATCGTGTCAGATTCACCTTTATACCCTCCGCACCTAACAAAGAACCTGTTTCCGAGTAGGTACTCAGTACATGGCTGATGGATGATAACTGACTACAGGAAAGGTCCACCATGGTATGGGTGCACTGAAGCATTAATCAACAGATCTCCTAGGAGTACCAAATCATGTAACCTGTGTCCCAAGAAGCCCCCAGAACAGTGCCCTCAGCTTTTACCACTCCTTCCACAGCTCAGTGCTTCTAATGTGATTTAAGGGAGACGTGCCCAGACCCAGGTGTCCCATTCAAAGACTAGAGGGCCTCTGGGGATCCATCCTCTGGACCAGCCCACATCTGGCTGTCCCTTCGTTCTACGTTCCCTCTACTCTTTGTACACACACCCCCCCCCCATTGTAAAATCATCTGCTGGCTCCCCAGAACAGGACTTCTCACGAAAGGACTTCATTTTTCACCTTCACCACCCAGCACAATACCTGGCCCATGGAGGGCCATCGATACATGTATTAAAGGATAAGAATATCAGCTAACATGCATTTAGTACTACGTGTCAGGCATGAATTGCGGATTTAATACGCATTACCTCATACCATCCTTACAGCAATCCCACCAGGGACGTGCTGGGCAACACCGGAACCGAGGCCCAGAGAAGACCAGAACAAAATCAAGCACTGACTTACAACGTCATGCGTTTTGCATTTTCACGCGCTTTATTTGTGTCATTCATCCCTCTGCACAATCCAGCAACGAGCGTACGTACTGCATTCGCACTTCTAGACAAGGAAAACCTAAGGCTCGGAGAAATCGCCCAGAAACGCACAACTTGTAAGGCCAGGAACCGAATCCAGGCGCGCCAGACTCGGGGGCCCTTCCCAGCCGGCCACCTTGCCCCGCACTGGCAGTCACGACCCAAACGGCCGGTTCGCTCGGGACCAGGGCGCAACCGCCCCGCACACCGCGCTGCCCACCCCCACCCCCACCCCCCCACGGGGACTGTCCCCACCGCGCTCTCGCGGCCGCCCGCCTCCCCCCCCCCCCCCCGCCAGCGGGCCGCCGGGCCACCGCGGGCCGCGCCGGCGCTCCGGGCCAGGGCCCAGCAAGCCCGGGGGCGGGTGGCACGGGGCTCGCGTGGGGCGGTCCCCTTCGCGCGCGCGCGGCTCCACGCCCGTGCCGGCGGGTGGGGGGCAGGTGTCAACCCCCCGGGGCCCCTCGGGCCCACGGCCGAGGCCTCCGCCGCCCGCCTCCCGGGGGGAGGGGCGCCCGCTCCCCGCCCGCCCGCGCCGCCCGGCCGTTACCGGTTCCGCTGCTCTTTGAAGAGCGCCGTCAGCGCGCGGAGGGCCTCCAGGTCCTGGATGGGCGCGGGCACCATGACGCCGGACAGCCGGGCGGGCGGCGGCCTGGGCGCCGCCATCTTGCCGCTCGCAGCTCGCGGAGCCGGGCGCCGACGAGGAGCAGGAGGAGGAGCAGGAGGCGCGGGGCGAGCGCAGGCCGGGGAGGAGCGCGCCCCGCAGCCGCCGGACGCCGCCGCCGCCTCCGCGCCGCCGCAGCCCGGGCCCCGCGGGAGAGCGCGACGACGCGCTCCCAGGCTCCCCTCGGGCGGCGACGGGGACGACGCGGCGCGGGGAGGGGGCGCGGGCGGAAGTCCCGCCTGAGGGGAGGGGGCGCGGGCGGAAGTTCGGGGGGGAGGGGCGCCGGGAGGGCGTCGGGTCTGAGACGTGGAGCCGAGGACCCAGGCTCGGAGGGGGAGATGCAGGAGGGGGTGGGCGCCTGGCCAGGAGGGGGTACAGGGGACAGGTGCACCCGGGAAGGGGGGAGGAGATGCGGGCGTGGGAGGCCCTGGCCGGATGGGGGTACAGAGACAGGTGCACCCGGGAAGAGGGGGGAGATGCGGGCGTGGGAGGCCCTGGCCGGATGGGGGTACAGGGACTGGTGCACCCGGAGGGGCAGATGCGGGCGTGGGGGGCCTGGCCGGGAGGGGGTACAGGAACAGGTGCACCGGGGGGGGGGGGAGATGCGGGCGTGGGAGGCCCTGACCGGATGGGGGTCCAGGGACAGGTGCACCCAGAGGGGGAGATGCGGGCAGGGGAGACCCGTGGGAGGGGGTGCACAGGAGGGACAGAAGTTCTGAAGCTCCCTGTGAGGAGAAGGTTGAAGACCTCATCCAGCTGTTGAAAGGGCTTTACCCGTGCCCCTACACGGACCCTGAAGCCCAGTTCCCAGTACTTAGTGATCATTTACTGGTGATACCAGATCTTTTACCAAGCACTTTAGGTACGTTGAGAATACATATGGATCCAGCTCACGGAGGGCTTAAAACATAATTGGAAGTCACGTAGCTAGATTCTGTAGCAGTAACTTCAGAATTGTTTTTTCCTAAATAGGATTTTTTTTTCTTGAGAGAGAGAGAGAGAGAGAAAGCACACATGAGAGTGAGGGAGAGGGGTAGAGGGAGAGAGAGAGAGAGAGAGAGAGAGAGAGAGAAAGAATCCCAAGCTGGCTCCACACTCAGTGCAGAGCCCAATGTGGGGCTCTAACCCACGACCCTGGGATCGTGACCTGAGCCGAGATCAAAAGTCCGATGCTCAACCCACTGAGCCGCTCGCGTGCCCCAGAGTTGCTTTTTCCGAAGGGAAATGAACATATTTTTCAAGAATCACAATATTCTGTGGCTGGTGTTGGTAATGCACATTATTTTCTTTCTGCTACCCTTTATCATACTGTGCATACATTAAACATTGTCCCCAAGCCCCGTGCTAGGTGAAATGATCCCAACCCTGAAGGAACTCCAGACAAAACAGCCTTGATAACTATGACGGAGGACTGTACGAATTGCTATGGGACCACATAAAATCTGTAGATACACGCGCCTGACATTTTGACTTGAAAAGTAGGACTGTGTTTCTAATGTGGCACTTTTGACGATCTCTGCTACAGAAAACTTAAAGACAATAACCACCACCAGAGAAACGCCTCTTGCATCTGCAAGTTACGTGATAACGTAACTCAGTCTTACCCATTCAACTGCCTACGTATTCATTCCAGAAATACTTCTGTAAGCCAATTATGTGCCAGGCATTAGATCGCCTAACGGTGCCAAAGAAAATTCAAAATGTTTAGCAGTCCTTGGATTAGCAAGGCAAAATCACCCAATATTTCCCTGAGGAGCAGGGGATGGTGAAATGTCTCATCACGCATCAAGATTTCGCCCCTTAGTTTTCTATCCTCAATCGTAAAACAAAAGTAACTACCCTGATTCTTCCAGAAAACATTCCCCATAATATTCAAATGTATTGCCTGGAAAGTTGTAATGTCCTAACTGGTTTCTTGGCTTCTTCTCTTGCCTCCCTACGTTCCGGATCTTCTAAAAATAAGCCAAGGAGAACCTGGGTGGTTCAGTCAGCTAAGCGTCCAACTCTTGATTTCCGCTCAGGTCATGATCTCACGGCTCGTGAGTTCAAGCACTGTGTCGGGCTCTGCACTATCAGCTTGGGATTCTCTCTCTCCCTCCCGCTCTCTCTCTCTCTCTCTCTCTCTCAAAATTTAACATGTAAAAAATATACATGTCAACATTTCACTTTGCTTAAAACCCACTGAAGGATTTCCATCTCACTCAAGATAAAAGCTCAAATTCTTCCATTGGAGAAGTCCCTAAATAGCCTGTGTCCCTCCTCCTGCCCGCCCCGACACTTCTAGTCTCTTCCTCCCGCACAGAGCTTCAGCCACACCGGCCTCCTTGTTGTCCTCCACCAGAGGAGTTACACTCCTGCCCCAGGACTTCATACATGCAATTCCTTTTGCGTGGGACGCTTTCCACACCCTTCCAAGCAGATGCTGGCGTGGTTAGTTTCCTTCAACTGTCTGACGAAGTGATCTCACCAGTTTTTAAAGTTGTAATACACCACCCAAATTCCTGATTCTAAGGAATTTTTCTCCATAGCACTTAACACTCTATATCCTGGTCTACTTATCTGTTGTGTTTACTGCCATAATGTCCCCAGGAGAGGACCTACCACGTGGCAATTTCTCAATGAACATTAGTTAAATTAACGAACAAAGAATATTTTTAGAGATATTTTCAGAAAGAAGAAAGAAAGTAACACGCATCCAGAAAAAAAAAATGTACACCAATCCAAAAAGTACAGGAAAGAGAAAGGATGGAACAGGGGAAGAAATAAATTATAAGAAGATTAAAAGAGCTACATTAAGAGGACAGACTAGTAGAAAGGATGGAACAGGGGAAGAAATAAATTATAAGAAGATTAAAAGAGCTACATTAAGAGGACAGACTAGTAGTATGAGCAAGTAAAAAAATAATAATAATAAATTGGTCAAACAGTGGATGTTATTGACTGCCCAGAATCGACCAAGAGATATCGACCTTGACTGAATTAACAGAAGTAAGTTAATATTTCACTTGGGCAAAGTGGCATTTTTTGTTTTTGTTTTTGTTTTTGTTTTTTTGAGCTTTTTTTTCTTTTCATCTTTTTTTTTCTTTTATTAAGCCTTCTTATTTTAATTCCAGTATAGTTAACATACAGGGTAATCTTAGTTTCAGGTATACAATATAGTGATTCAACAATTTTATACATTACTCGGTGTTCATCATGATGAATGTACTCTTTAATCCTTATCACCTATTTCTCTAGCTCTGTCCATATTGTTGTCAATGGCAAGATTTCATTCTTTTGTTATGGCTGAAAAATATTCCACTATACATCACATCTTCTTTACCCATTCATCTATCAGTGGTCGCTTGGGCTGCTTCCATAATTTGGCTATTGTAAATAATGCTGCAGTAAACAAATGGTTGCATATATCCCTTTGAATTAGTGTTTTTGTATGTTTTGGAGTAATACCGAGGGTCACAGGGTAGTTCTATTTTTAATTTTTTTAATTTGAGAGAGAGAGAACATGAGCAGGGGAGAGGGGCAGAGGGAGAATGAGAGAGAATCTCAGGCAGGTCCCATGCTCAGTGCAGAGCCCAATGCGGGCTCTATCCCATGAACCGTGAGACCGTGACCTGAGCTGAAATCAAGAGTCAGACGCTTGGCACGCTGGGGTGGCTCAGTAGGTTGGACGTCTGACTCTTGGTTTTGGCTTAGGTCATGATCTCATGGTCGTGGGATCGAGCCCCGAGTTGGGCTCTGTGCTGACAGCGTGGAGCCTGCTTGGGAGTCTCTTTCTGCCCCTCCCCCACTTACGTGTGCACGCACGCTCACTCTTCTTTTGCTCTCTCAAAATAAATAAACGTTAAAAAAAGAGTCAGGGGGCACCTGGGTGGCTCAGTCGGTTAAGCGTCTGACTTTGGCTCGGGTCATGATCTCATGGTTCGGGAGTTCGAACCTTGCATTGGGCTCTGTGCTGACAGCTCAGAGCCTGGAGCCTGCTTAGGATTCTGTGTCTTCCTCTCTCTCTGTCCCTCCCCCACTCACACTCTGTGTCTCTCTCTCTCTCTCTCAAAAATAAACATTTTAAAAAAATTTTTAAAGAGCCAGACACTTAACCAACTGAACCACTCAGGTGCCCCTATTTTTAATTTTTTTGCAAAACTTCCATACCGTCCTCCATAATGTCTACACCAGTCTGTATTCCCACAACAGTGTATGAGGGTTCCTTTCCCCCCACACCCTTGCCAACACCTGTTGTTTCTTGTATTTTTGATTTTTTCCATTCTGACAGGTATGAGGTGATATCTCACTGTGGTTTTGATTGGTGTTTCCCTGATGATGAGTGATGTGGAGCATCTTTTCATGTGTCTGTTAGCCATCCAGATGCCTCCTTTGGCAAAATGTTTGTTCATATCTTCTGCCTATTTTTAAAATGGATTGTTTTTTGGTGTTGAGCTGTAGAAGTTCTTTATGTATCTTGGACACTAACCGTTTATCAAATATCTCATTTGCAAATATCTTCCCCCACTCGGTAGGTTGTCTTTTAGTTTTGTTGGTTGTTTCCTTTGCTGTGCCGCAGCTCTTTATTTTGATGTAATCCCAATAGTTTGTTTTTGTTTTTATTTCCCTTGCTTCAGGAGACCTATCTAGAAAAATATTGTACTGGTTCTTGCCTATGTCAGAGACGCTACTGCCTGTGTTCTCTTCTAGGATTTTGTTATGGTTTCAGGTCTCACATTTAGGTCTTTAGTCTATTTTGAGTTTATTTTTGTGTCCGACGTAAGAAAATGGTCCAGTCTCATTCTTTTCCATGTAGCTGTCCAGTTTTCCCAACACCATGTGTTGGGAAATACACAACCCATTGTATAGTCTTGACTCCTTTGTCAAAGATTGATTAACCATGTAATTATGGGTCTGTCTCTGGGCTCTCTGTTCTGTTCCATCGATCTATGTGTCTATTTTTGTGCAAGTACCATACTGGTTTGATGACTACAGCCTTGTAATAAAACTTAAGTCTGGAATTGTGATGCCTTCAGCTTTGTTTTGCTTTTTCAAGATTGCTTTGGCTATTCGGGGTCTTTTGTGGTTCCATACAAAGTTTAGGATTGTGTGTTGTAGTTCTATGAAAAAAAATGCCGTTGGTATTTTGATAAGTATTACATTAAATCTAAATGACATTTTTAAGTTTTACATAAATATTGTTTGCCTGCGATAATGTGTCAACCATGCTGATGTACCTGAATTAAACTCCAAATGAAGTGTGCTATATAAATGTGTGCCTTGAGCCCAGTGCAGAACAGGACCAGTAGTCAAGAAGCAAAAATAAATAAATTTTAAGAAGAAGGAAGCGGGGGTGGGGGGGTTGGCACCTGGGTGGCTCAGTCTAAGTTAAGCATCACACTTCAGCTCAGGTTGTGATCTCACGGTTTGTGGGTTCGAGCCCCGCGTCGGGCTCTGCTGACAGCTGGAGCCTGGAGACTGCTTCGGATTCCGTGTCTCCTTCTCTCTCTGCCTCTCCCCTGCTGTCTCTCTCTCTCAAAAATAAATAAAATGTTAGAAAAAAATTTAAAAAGAAGGAAGGGGAGGGGAGTAAAGCAAAGGAGAAAGTAGGGGAAGGTGCGAGACAAAAAGATTTGGACCAAAGTACGTATGATCCTGGCGAGGAAAAGAGAGAGGAAATAAGTGAACAGTGGTAAAGAGAAGAGAAGATGAGTGACGAACGGAGAGAAAAAATCTTGCTTGTGTTGGCTCCTCTGAAACTGTCTCCTTGCCATCTCTGCCTGTGATTCTCTCACCAGAAAGTTTATGCCATCACCACCCACGGCACTGAAACACCCTGTGTCCGCCGGGAAAAGCTCCAGTCAGTCTATACCCCTCTTTTGGCACTGACCAGTCAGCTTTGTGGTATAGACGTGTTTGTGTACCGTCCTTCTCATCTGCGGCCCCTCCAGTCAGGGCCTTTGCCTTCCTCACCCCTTCCAGGACCAAGTTCAGTGCCTTGTTCTCGGAAACAGTGCTGTAGATATTTGTTGAATGGATAGCTCTGGAGATTAAAGGGAAAAAAAAAAATAACAGAATGGTGTAATTGTTAAGAGCGGGGATCGGCAAACTACAGACCGCGAGCCACATCTTTCCCACTGTTCCCGTAAATGTTATTGGAAACTGTCACATTCATTTACACGTTGTCTGTTTCTCCTCTGATGCTACAATGGCAGATGTGGGAAGTTGTGACAGAGACTGTACGTCCTACAAAGACTCAAATGGTAACCATTTGGTAC
Organism: Lynx rufus; assembly: GCF_022079265.1. Lineage (NCBI taxonomy): Eukaryota > Metazoa > Chordata > Mammalia > Carnivora > Felidae > Lynx > Lynx rufus. The sequence continues at coordinate 137,957,021 of NW_025814889.1, read as the reverse complement.
TTTATGAAAAAGGTTGGCCAATCTCTGGTAAAGAGCACAAGCTCCAGAATCAAACAAACCTGCACGATGTCGATCCTGCTTTCATCTATTAGCACCTGACCTTGGACAAGTAACCATCTCTTTAAGCCATTTTTTTTCCCACCTGTAAAATGGAATACTAACAATGCCTACTCAATTGGGTGGCTGGGGGGATTCAATGAGATAGTCTAGGTCAATCCAGTGTCATACATTTATTAAGCTTAGCTCAATAAATGATGACATTGAACTATGTATGGAATAAAATTCAGTAAACAGGAGGGATAAGGTGGGCAAGGAGGGCAAGGAGATAGCAAGCTGTTAGGTAGTTGGGCTAGTTAGGAACACAGGGAGTGGGTGGAAAATTGTAGGTAGGCTCAAGGTATAATTGATAGCATTAACAATAGACTACTGGTATTTGAGGTAATAATTCCAATGTTACTAGTCATAGTTGGATTGTAGGGATGAATTATTTTTATACAATTTGAAAAGCGAGTAACCTAACTTTAGAAACAAACAAACAAAAAAGTGGAATGCATTCTCACGAGGAAAGAAACTTAAGTGAATTCATCCATATGATGAGCTAGATGTTACAATGGACAGAAAAGACTTTATTTCATTTTATTTTATTTTGTTAGGTTTATTTATTTATTTTGAGGAAGAGAGAGAGAGAGACCACAAGCCGGAGAGGGGCAGAGAGAGAAAGAGAAAGAGAGAGGATCCCAAGCAAGCCCCAAGCGGGCATTGGTGATATAGTGGTGAGCATAGCTGTCTTCCAAGCAAGCCCCATGCCATCAGCACAGAGCCCGATGCAGGGCTTGAACCCACGAACCATGAGATCATGAGCTGAGCTGAAGCCAAGAGTCCAATGTTCAACCAACTGAGCCACCCAGGCGCCCCCAGAAACAGATTTTAAAGCAAATATAACTAAACTCGATGAATTAAAACAAAACATTACTTCAATGAATATGCACCTCAGGAGAAAAATAGTAAATCTCAGCAGAGAAAAACAATAAAAAAGGACCAAATGGAAATTGTAGACCTAAAAAAGACATGGCAAACAGAAGAATAAATGAAATTGAATCGGGGCGCCTGGGTGGCGCAGTCGGTTAAGCGTCCGACTTCAACCAGGTCACGATCTCGCGGTCCGGGGGTTCGAGCCCCGCGTCGGGCTCTGGGCTGATGGCTCAGAGCCTGGAGCCTGCTTCCGATTCTGTGTCTCCCTCTCTCTCTGCCCCTCCCCCGTTCATGCTCTGTCTCTCTCTGTCCCAAAAATAAATAAACGTTGAAAAAAAAAATTAAAAAAAAAAATGAAATTGAATCAAGACACAAATGATAGAAAATAGATAGATAGAAGATAGATAGACAGACACACCCAAGAATAGGAACAGAAAGAGAAAACATTGAAAACACAATGAACAGAATCTCAGGAACTTTTTAGAGATGTCAGATGTTCAGATACCAGTCTAATTGTAATACAGGAAGGATGAGAGAGGGAGAACGTGGCACACACAGAGGAGCATTTGAAAAATAATGGCCAAAAATGTCCACATCTCGATTTCCAAGATAGAAATTTGCAGATATAAATGTTACAGTAACACCAAGCAAAATAAACACAGAGAAGCCTCTGCCAAGACACACCACACCATTGAAAGCCAAAGAGAAAGAAAAGACATATTATATACAGAAAAACAATTGTCCAAATAATGGCTGACTTACTAGAAACCAGAGAGGCTAGGAAACAGCGGGACAACATCTTTTAACTGATGAAGGAAAAAAATCCGTCCATCAGGAATTCTATATTCAGAAATGATATATGATATATCCACATCATTCAAGAATGAAAACAAAATAAAGGCATTTTAATATAAAATATAACTAAAAGGATTCCTCACCGACGGAACTGCACCGTGAGGAACACTAAAGAAACTTCTTTGGGCTGACAGAAACTCAAATCCTCAGAAGCATTGAATAGCATTAGAAATGGTGAATATCCAGGTAAAATCAAATGACCATTTCTTTCTATTTCCCATTTCCCTTCTAATATCATATCACATCACGGTTTATAGCAAAAATGACAATTTTTCTTGTGAGGTTTAAAACATAAGTAGATGTATTAAAGGTAACAACAAGAACAGAAGAGACAGAGGAGATACTGACCCATAAATTCAATGTATATCGTATTTCCTAGAGCAACCACTTTAAAAAAGACAAAGAAGTATAGCTAAGATAACAACAGGAAAATTGAAACAGAATTCTAAGAAACATTCTAAAAAAATTAAAAGGAACAACAGAGGGAAAAAATACAGAGGAGACAAACAAAACAAAAATAAAATGAAAAATCCAACCTAACCATATCAATAATACCAGTAAATGGTAATAGAAGAAACACTCTAATTAAAAGTTAGAGATCATCAGAAAGGATTTTTTTTAAGACAACTATATAAAGACACAGGTTGAAAGTTAACTAATGGGAAATAGATAACCCTTGTGAATGACAAGCACAAGAAGGTCAGAGGGGCTATATTAACATGGGATAAAATAGATTTCAAAAAGGAATGTTTTGCCACGGGCAAAGAAGGACCCTTCACGATGGTGAAAGAACAAATTCATTATGAAGACATAATCATCATAAACGTGTATTTGCCCAATAAGAAGTTTTCAAATACCTGAAGCAAAAATCAACAGTTAAAGGGAAACAGACAATCCCACAATCATACCTGGAGATTTTAACACTCTTATCTTAGCAATGGCTAGAACAACTAGACAAAAATTAGCAATGATATAGGATATCTGAACAATACTCTCAACCTCTTTTAACATACATATGATGCAACACCCGGCAATGATAGAATGTACATTCTTTTCAAGTGCACGTGGGTAGACCATATTCTGAGCCATAAGTCTTAATACGCATATGAAGATAAAGTAAAGCAGTGGTTAGAGGGAAATATACTTTTAAATGCCTGGATTGGAAAAGAAGGAATATCTCAAATATACAGCTAAGCTTTCACTTTAAGATCCTAGAAAAAGAGGGTGCCTGGGTGGCTCGGTCAGTTAAGTGACTCCGGCTCAGGTCATGATCTCATGGTTTGTGAGTTCCAGCCCCACATCAGGCTCTCTGCTGTCAGCACAGAGCCCACTTCAGATCCCCCGTCCCCTTCTCTTTATGCCTCTCCCCTGCTCACATGCTCTCTCTCTCAAAAATAAATAAACATCTTAAAAAAAGATCCTAGAAAAAGAAAGGCAAATTAATCCAAGGCAGGCATAGGGAAGAAAATAATAAAGATAAAGATCAATGAAATAATAGAAAAATATAGGGAGTACCAATGAAAGCAAAAGCTACTTCTTTGAAAACGGTAATAAAAATGATAAACTTTCAGTTGGGCTGACTAAGAAAAGAGGAAGTCACAAATTTCTAATGTCAGGAACAATGAAGTCATTACTACAGATTCAATAGACATTAAAAGAATAAGGATATGTTATGAACAATTTCATGGCAATAGAATGACAACCTATGTGAAATGACAAATTCCTGGAAGACATGAATTGCCAAAGTTCATCCAAGAAAACATTACAAAACTTGAACAGCCTGATATCAATTAAATAAATCGAAGTTATAATTAAAAACCCTTCCATAAAGCGAACTCAGAGCTTCAGTGGTAAATACTATCATGAATTTAAGAAAGAAACAACATGAATCCTACACAAATTCTTTCAGAAAACAGAAGAATTAACACTTCCCAACGTATTCTATAAGGCTAGTATTAACCTGATTCCAAAACCAAGCAAAGACTTCACAAGAAAAAAGAAATACAGACTAATAGCCCTCACGACCACAGACACAAAAATCTGTAACAAGATATTAGCAAATCAAACCATATATAAAAACGATAATACATCAGTACCAAGTGGGGCATATTCTGGGAATGTAAAATTGGTTTAACATCCAAAACTCAATTAATATGATTTGCTGTATTAATAGAATAAAAGAGAAAAGATCATTTCAAAAGGTGCAAGTAAAAATATTTGATAAAATTCAATTTAAAATCTGATTAAGGATATCTACAAAACAACACAACCCCCCCAAAACAAAACAAAAACAAAAACCCTTACACCAAACATCATACTCAGTAGTGAAAGATTTAATGCTTTCTATTTAGAATAGCAACAAGTCAAGGATGTCTGCTCTTACTGTGTCTATATTTAACATTTTACTGAAAGTCCTAGCCAAGGCTAGAAAAATAAATGAACATGAAAGACATACAAGTTAGGAAAGAAATGAAAATGTCTTTTTTGCAGACTACTTATTCATGTATCTAGAAAGCCCTAATGAATCTATAAAAGACACTACTAGAATTAATAAGTGAACATAGCAACGTTGCAGGATAGAATGTCAATATATGAAGGCCAGTTGTATTTCTACATACTAGCAATGAACAATTACACATTCAGTGTAATAACCAGCTTCACTTACAATAACATCAAGAATATTTAGGAATAAATTTAATGAAAGATGTACAAAACCTGTTCTGCTACGAAATATTACAATAGGAGATTGAAAAAGACCTAAGTACACAAGAAGATATACCATGTTCATGGATTGGGACACTTAATATTGTTAACATGTCTGTCCTTCTCAAATTCATCTACAGATTCAATGCAATTCCAATTAAAATTTTAACACACTTTGTGGAAAGACACTGACAAGCAGATTTAAAAACTTACGTGAAAAGACAAAGTGCATACAATATCCAAAAGAGTTTTGAAAAATAGGAACAAAGTTGAAGGACAGAAACTATTTAGATTTCAAGATTATTATAAAGCTACAGTGACCAAGACACTGTGCCATTGGCACGTAATCAATGGGACAGAATAGACTCCAGAAATAAACCCACACGTACATGGTCCATTAGTTTTTGGCAAAAGCACCGAGGTAATTCAAAGGGGAAAATCAATGAGATACCACTGTGCAACCATTAAAAAGACCAAAGTTTAAAGAACCAGATAATGGGGGTACCTGGGTGGCACAGTCAGAAGAGTGTGTGACTCAATCTCGGGGGCGTGAGTTTGAGCCCCATGTTGGGTGTCGAGATTACTTAAAAATAAAATGTTAAAAAAAGAAAGGTAGTGGTGCCTGGGTGGCTCAGTCAGTCAGGCATCTGACTCTTGACTTTGGCTCAGGTCATGATCTCACAGTCGTGGGATTAAGCCCCACGTCAGGCTCTGTGCTGAATGTGGAGCCTGCTTAAAATTCTCTCTCTCTCTTTCTCTCTCTCTCTCTCTCTCTCTCTCTCTTTCTCTCTCCCTCCCTCCCTCTGCCCCTCAACCCCATTCACACACACACACACACACACACACACTCTCTCTCTCTCAAATAAAAAAAGGGAGGGGCACCTGGGTGGCTCAGTTGGTTAAACATCTGACTTCAGCTCAGGCCATGATCTCACAGTTCATGAGTTCAAGCCCCACATCAGGCTCTGTGCTGACAGCTCAGAGCCTGGAGCCTGCTTCGGAGTCTGTGTCTCCCTCTCTCTCTCTGCCCCTCCCCCACTTGCACTCTGTCTCGATCTCTCAAAAATAAAATAAACATTAAAAAATATACTGGGGTGCCTGGGTGGCTCAGTCAGTTAAGCGTCCGACTTCAGCTCAGGTCACGATCTCGCGGTCCGTGAGTTCGAGCCCCACGTCGGGCTCTGGGCTGATGGCTCAGAGCCTGGAGCCTGCTTCTGGTTCTGTGTCTCCCTCTCTCTCAGCCCCTCCCCCGTTCATGCTCTGTCTCTCTCTGTCTCAAAAATAAATAAACGTTAAAAAAAACATTAAAAAAATATATATATATAAATAAGAGAGAGAGAGAGAGCAAGACAACCTGGCCGAGCTAGGGAGACCGAGCTCGCAGGCTGCAGACCAAAGTGGCTGGAATTTGCGGAGGTGGAGCTCTGCAGAGAACTAACCGCAGAAACCAGACAGGAACCTGCTCGGGTCTCTGACTACGTATCAGATCGTGTGTGCACAAGGTGACAGTCCGTGAAGCCAGCCAAAGAACAGCTGTCACAGAGCTGCGACCTTACCAGTCCCCAGAGCTCACGCAGGGTGGGGAGGTGTCGGAGTTTGGGCCAGATTGGAGAGAGACGCACGACGGACGGGAACAACGTCGCGGTGGGCGAAACAAGTCAGACAGAAAAGAAGACTACAAATCGTGCGATGCCATTTATGTGAGATCTCTAGAAAAGGCAAACAGTATCGGGACGGAAAGCGGATCTGTGTTTGCCCCGGGGTTGGGGGTAGCAAGAGGGGTAGGCCGCAGGTGGGCCCCAGGGAAACTTGGGGGAGTCCCGGAAGTACCCCCAAACTGGAATATTGTGACGATCACCCAGCCGAATAAGTTTACCAAAACTCATCACACTCTCGAAGCAGAAAAGCTCCTAGCATCCGACGGGATCCTGGTAGATAGGAGGCACCTCCCCATGACTGCCGGTGGCTGTGTGGCCAGGGGCCTGAATTCTACCAGACCCTCCAAGGCAGCGACAGCATTCCTCGAAGCGGAGGTAGCCCATCTGGGTTTCAGTACTAGCGAAGGCCAGAGGGCAAAGGTAGCACCAGCCAGGTGCCCAAACTCACGGCCCCTACCACTAGTGCCCTGGTACTGTCCCTAAGCCGTCACCACCTCTGGCCGCATGAATGGGAGCCCTTTGCGATCAGAAGGAGAAGGGAAATAGCCAGGTGGGTTCACAGATGCGATCGCTTGCTGTGATACTCCTTTCATCAACAGTATCTCACAGGCCTGGAGCGGAGAAGACGGAAACGGATCCCGCTGGGGCTAACATCGAGGTGTGGACGGGGACAGGCGTGCGTTCCTTCTGGAGACCCGAGGGGAGAATCTGGTTCCTTGCCGTTTCCAGTGCTAGGGGCCACCGCGTTCCCTGGCTTGTGGCCCCTTCTTCCTTAGCAGCACAGAGCTGGAGGGCTGGGTCCCTCCCACGCCGCCGTCCCTCGGGTTCTCCGCCACCTTGGCTGTGTCTTTGCCGATTAAAATATGCAGTCTGACATACCCACAGGTTCCCGGGAGTAGGGCAGGGCCGTCTCCGCGGGACCATTGTTGGGCTCACTGTCTTTATGTGGGTACGAGCCAAAAGGGGGACATGGCTGTAGCGCAGCACCGGCCCCGGGGTGGCTTTGAAAGACAGCAGTGAGTTGACATCCGAAAGGACAGAGCTTAGAGCGGTGAGCCTGACAGCCATCTCACGTGGAAAGAGAAACGGCCCAAGGTTAGACTATATGCAGACTGACGAGCCGGGGCAGACGGTTTGAAGAAAGAAGAAAATTTCGAACAAGAGAATTTGGGAGGAGGATGTGGACGAACTGGAGAGAATGGGCGCCAAGAGAAAGATGTTTCGTAGGCATGAAATGCCCGCCAGGAAGCATCCAACACAAACGCGGCACTCAACGACCAAGCAGACAGGACGACTTCGGCCACCTGCTGGCTGGGGAACTGACGCAGTGTTCTCGTGAGCCGATTCACCGTAGTGGCGGGGACGGACGCCACGCGTGGGCCCAGCTGCGCGGGCGGCCGGCACCGAGGCCGATTGATCTGCCGCCTCCGTCAGTGTCTTCTCCCTCCCCAGTCCTGCTTCCTCCACTCCCCGCAGGTGTCGATCCCGAGCGCACTTGCCCATAAGTTTCCTGCACCCAGGTCTCCGTCCCCCTCTCCCTAGGGAACCCAACCTGGGACACGGTGTTCAACACTGGTTGGATGGACCAGAACTCACCTGCCTCCGTCGCCCTCGGGGTCATCTTTCTGTCCTCCGCGGAGGAATTCAGCTGCGGCCAACGATCCAAGCCTCCAAGGACCCCTTTCTTCCCTAGGTGATTGATTGATCCCAGAAATACCCCCGCTACGTTCCCATCTCGGGGCCTCAGTAACTCAGCCCTCTAAGCTCATCATCTACACAGGGGACACCTGCTCCCGGTGCGAGTGACATCATCTTGCTAATAAATGATGGCATCCAGAGCGGGGGTGGGGCACCACCCTTGGACGGCACAAGTGGGGAGTGAGGAAAGACGGGGGGCCGTCAGCACACCTTCCCGTCAGGGCTCCCCGCTGACCACCCTACCCAAGCCAGTCTTTTCCATGTCACTGAGTTCGGCGTCTTCCTTTGCTGGTTCTTATGCAGCCGATAATTATTTGATGTAGTCCCTTATTTACTTATGTACTGTCCTCCTAAAACGTAAGCTTCACGAGGGTGGGAACCTCATCTATCTTGTTTATAATTATATCCTCAGCATCTAGCATGGCACCTGGCCCTGTGGGTTAAGAGCACACGTTGGAAGACACACAACTTCCTTTGACCTCAGGGCCGTCCACGAGCCTGCGGTTCCTCACCTGCAAACATGCGAATCAAGGAGGGGCTGTTGCGAGGACGAAGAGGTGACCCGAGGACAAAGCGCTGAGCGCGGTGCCTACACAGAAACACGCACGTGCAGGTAGGGGAGCGCAGAGCTCCTGCGCGAACCAGGGGCAGAGCCATCTGCTGGGGGGAGACGTCGTAGGCTTGGAACGGATGCCCAAGAGGAGGAGGGGGGAGCCGTGGGGAGCGAGCAGCTGACTCCGGGCACCGTGGCTTTGTGGGCACCAAACATCCTTGGTGTGGGATTTCCTCCCCTGGAGTGCCAAGGCTGGCGTAGGGCGGAGAAGACAGGTGCCTCGCAAATCCCTGGCTCGAGCCCGGCCGGATGAGCTGGGCGGAAGGACGGAGGGGCGAGGCGGTTGAGGGTATTGGCGAAGAGATCGGCCGCGATGATGTCCTGTGTGGTCTGGAGGGCTGGAGACGGGGAGCCAGGAGGCTCTGGTCCACGTGGGAAAGTCTAGGGAGCGGAGGTGGGGATGAGGTCAGCCGGGCGGGGAGGGAGGGGACGGCTTCGGAAGCTGTGGTCAGGGAGCGCGATCCCGGAGGGCAGTGGGAGCCGTCAGGGTGATGACGAGGCCCAGGGTGTGGGCGGCCGGAGGGGAGCGGAGGTGAAGGTCACCGGGCCAGGAGGAGGTGTGGGAAGGGATCCACAGAGCTGGAGGCCCCCTCGCATCTCCTCTGCACCCTCACTTCCTCTCCTCCCTGGGGCCTCACTGCCCGGATTCTGGGGTTCGGCCCAACCTCCAGGTGACTCGCAAATGGGTACCCCTGGCCCTCGCCTCTCACCCTGAGTTCTGCCTTTTCTGTTTTGCCCTCCACCTAACCTGGGAGCCAGCTTTCTCCGCCACTCGCGACGAAACGTTTCTCAAACGGAACTTGTTTTCTTTCTACCGAATCCTTCCCCTGCTTAAGCGCCCTATCGTCGTCGTCCCAACCCCCAATTTTTATGCCGCTCTCGTGTCCTCTTCTCCTTTGCTGGTTTTTGTCCCCACCATCCAGTCTATCGTGGATCCTCGTGAATTCTTTGGCCCGCGACAGCTCTAAGCTAAGCCCCCCTCTCCATCTCCAAAGCTAAAATCCTGCCCGTGAATTGGCATCCCAGACCTAAAAAGTGAGGGTCGAGAAACGGGCTGAATCCACGGTGGGCGGAAGAAAGAGGAGAAGCCCTCGGATGGGGCAGAAATAGCACGCCGTGTTGCCAGGCAGATGCGGGTTTTCGGGCCTGGCCCGGCCGGCTTCATGGAGGGCTGCAGACAACTCCTGCCACTCAGCCTCCGTGGATATTGTGAACTTTAGGTGAAATTAGCTGTTAGCACGCCTGATAACGAGTAGCATCCGCTATGTGCTAGCTCCTTTCTGGCAAAACAGCTCCAGCTGTAACGCCTTACCGCCCGCCGTGCGACACCTGGGGCGCTAACCTCTGGGCCCGAGTTAAGTCCTGCCACAGCCCTGACTGGCCACCCACCCCGCTTCTGAGTCTCCGTTTCCTCCTCTGCAAAATGGGCCCACGAATATCTGCATTGCCCCCAGCGCGAGGCTGCTGTTGGGAGAATCGAATAGGGTTCTGTACCTGAAGGCGCTATTCCAGATGAGGACGTTTCAGTCTCAGGCAAGCCAGCAAACTCTTACCCATAGGTGCTCCTTCAGTCTGGGTCCGAGGAGAAAACTCTCCCCGAAATGCTATTGTCTTCGTATCGTTCTGAGCCCCCGTCATGGAGGCTTGTCGATGGAGACTGCAGTTGAGACGGGAGTTCTAGACTTGAGCTGCCGTGCCCAAACCTGTCTTTAGCGCCACCAGCCTTGTGCCCTGGACGCCTCCTGCGTCCTTGATGTGACTCAGTTTCCACAGCTGAAGGGTGGGGACGGACAGTGGGGATAGGACCACGTCACGTGGTTACTGAGCACTCAGCCAGAGGGCATGGGGGGCTCTTGGGACAGCGTCTGGCAAGTGCTCAGTAAATGTAATTAAATTTTTTTAATTTATTTTTTTTTATTTTGAGAGAGAGAGAAGGGGAGGGACAGAGAGAGAGGGAGAGAGAATCCTAAGCCGGCTCAACGCGGCCAGCGCAGAGCCCAACGCGGGGCTCGATCTCACGACCAGGAGATCATGACCTGAGCCGAAGTCGGACGCTCAACCGACTGAGCCACCCGGGTGCCCCTAGCTACTCTCATTATAATCAGACCTGTCCCGGTTCGCCCCACTACCTAAAACTTGTCCACACATTCTTCCAAATGCAGGGAGGTGCCTGTCCTCTGCTCTGTCCTGGGCCGAATGCCTGAAGGCCAGACCCCTGTCCACAGTGACCCTTCCTCAGTGGTTCCCAACTGTGTGCCGTTATTTCTATGCTATGTAACAGACCTCACCACCACAGGCAGAAACCGCCCAGAAAACATTGTTAAAGGTTGATGGTTTGGTCACTTTTCACCTAGGCCTCTGGGAGAGCAGACCTTTGCGTGAGACGCGGGACCGGACGCGAGGCCCTGGGCGGGAAGGGGATCGCAGCGGCTCTCAGAACTTACAGGAGGCCCCTGCTTCCTCTCTGTCGCCAAAAGCCTCTGTTCGCTCTGTACGGGCATCTCGTCTCTGCCTCCAAGTCCTAGCACACGCCTTCCCTTGCACCCCGGACGCTGGCCAGTCCCCCAGCGCCCCGCCAAGGCCCCCCTTACAATGCAGGTGGACACCCCCGCCCCTGCCGAAGCTTTCCAAGCCGGCTCCTCGCCAGACCAAGGAGTGTCTGTGTGGACACGCCACTCCCTGTGCTCCTTGCTTTTACCGTTGGAATTGTTACCGGCTTTGAACCTGTTTCCTGTCTCTGTTATCTGCGCTTACAATGTTCCTTTCCTTTTTTTCCCTTTCCTTCAGTGACATCAACCCCAAACGCTGTCCATCCTACTGTGTGTTTTCTTCTGTGGCGTGGGGCACAGAAAGATAGGAGATTTTGAGGGGTCTGCAATCTAGAAGGTGAGACAGATGGGAAGAGGCAGGTGTTCCTAGGCAACCGCGAGAAAGAAGTCATCAGGGGACAAGCAACACAGCTCGGGGACGCAGGCTCGGCCACGCTCACTCCAGGAGGTTCTGCAGGCCAGGATGGCCCCTCTTGGGCACTTGAACCCGGGGAGCCGCCCCACAAAAGGCTGGGGGAGTTCATCCTGGAGGCAGGGGCAGGGAGAAAAGAGGGGAGGCCATTTAGCAGAAAAGCAAAACTACCTGTCACGGCGGATTTTGGAATGTTTGTGCCAGAGGCAGAGAAGAGGAAAGCGTTTAAGTCTGAAAAAAGCCACCTCTGGGGCCTCGGCAAGCGGTCATTCGAGACCACAGAGTGACACCTAGTGGGCACTTGGGGAAGTGCTCCCTGCCGAGATGGCGGGCTCAGGCAGGTGGCTCCTAAGAGCTCAGGATGCTAAGAGCAAAGGAGAATCCGGGCCAGGTGCTTACCTCCTGGAGCTCGCCTCACTCTGTGCTTGGAGAACATCTGGAAAGAGCGCTTGGAGGGTTCTGGATTCCATTACTGGCTCAGACACCGGAGACTCCAGGCCAGAAACCCCACCACACGTAGCCCTTGCCCTGGCTGTCCTGCCCACCCTTTCTGTGCAACTGGGGTGACTGGGGAGGAAGGACAGACCCCCCCCCCGCAGGGCATGAGGTCCACCTTTAAGCTTTTTATTTTTGTCCCCAACAGAAGACTCAATCCGATCACGGATGCCAGGCTGTTGGCACAGTGCTTTGCTGGTGCTCAATGCTCCAGAAAGATCTATCACAGGAAAGAGTCCTGGATCTTGAGTCAGGATTCTAGCCCAGTATAAACATCAGCACCTTGGGGGTGGGAGCTGAGCAGTTCTTCTAGAAGGTTCTCCTTCATTCCTTCGTTAAAATCGGCCTGTCTACAATTTTACCTCATTTGTCTTTGTTCCGCCTGCTGAAGCAACTCAGAATGACTTTCATTTTTTTTTAAATTCCATACCTGCAAAGAGCTTTCACCTTCCCTGTAAATATTGTCATTCTGAGCTAAATGTGCCCAATTTCCTTCATTCTTTAGACCAGTGGTTCTCAACGGAGAAGCATTTTGCCCCGCAGGGGACGTTTGTCTGGAGACCATTTGGTTGTCACACCTGGAAGAGGGAGGCCGCTACTGACACCTAGTGGGCAGAGGCCAAGACGCGGCTAACCTCTTGCGGTGCTCAGGCCAGCCCCACCCCCACCGCATACACAAAGAACCATCCAGCCCCAAGTGCATTAGTGCTGAGGTTACAGAACCCTGCCTGGGACACGGTAACGTAATGTCCCTTCGGCGGACACTTTCCACTCGTCGTCGATATTTCTACCATGATGTAGGATAGAACCCTAGGCCAGCTCTGACCAGCCTCGGCATCTCTCAGTGGAGCCCAAAGACAACATCAGTCTTCTGAGCCTTCCTTTGCTCACGTGGTCGGTATGTCCTTCGTGTTTTTGAACAAAGAACTTACAAACTCAACCATGCGTACAATTAAATACAAGCCATATACTACCTAGAATGACTAGTCTTGTTTTCACACATACAAAAATACTGGGCAAAATGAGCATTCCCATCAGATCGATTCAGTTTTAAATAATTACTACTCTATAACTATGGGGTTTTTTTAAACCATTCCCCTTAACAAAGAAATGGCAAAGCCCTGCTGAAGCTCTCCGGAGCAGACAGAACAAAGGGGGAGAAAAAGATGCTTGTCAAGTAAAATATGAAAGGCGTGCCCCCCAGCTCCCCTAATTACATCTTGGAAGGGAAGCTTTGTCCTATTGACATTCAGGATCATTTTTCATAAGCTCAGGTTACCCCCTGGAAGATTTTTAGGAAGTTTCATGATAGGCAGACATTGTGGAAAAATCGGCCGCTTGACTTCTGCTAAGCAGTCGGATTCAGAGATCAAACTCATCCCTGCCCACTTTGCTCAGAGCAGTCCCGGTTTTCTTGGGCAAAACGAGCCGGCAAGTTTAACGGGGACTTTGAAAGAGTCAGATGGTTTACTCCGTTCTTGTGTGTGTGTGTGTGTGTGTGTGTGTGTGTGTGTATGTGTGTGTGTGTGTGCGTGTATGTGCGGGTGTGTGTGTGCGTGTGTGTGTATGTGCGTGTGTGTATGTGCGTGTATGTGTGTGTGTGTGCATGTGTGTATGTGTGTGTGTATGTGCGTGTGTGTGCGTGTGTGTATGTGTGTGTGTGTGTGTATGTGTGCGTGTGTGTATGTGTGTGTGCGTGTGTGTGTGTGCGTGTGTGTGCGTGTGTGTGTGCGCGTGTGTATGTGCGTGTGTGTGTGCGTGTGCGTGTGTGTGTGTGTGTGTGTGTGTATGTGTCTGTGTATGCGTGTGTGTGTGTGCGCGTGTGTGTGTTTAACAAAGGATCTCTGAGGGAGCTCGGCTGAAGGTGTGGACTGACTTCTGATATCTGACATATTGTGTGTTCATAAACATCAGGGTAATTAGGGAACGACAAACACCATTTTCCTTTTCGTAAACTGGAAGCAGAGGAGATAAGATTGCTTTCACCAGACCCTTAGTTCTTTCCTTTAGAATACAAAATTCTAAAGGAAATCGTGGGTTCCTCTCGCCCTGCCCTGAATTTTAAGTGTTTGACTGCTTAAATTATCATTAAAACTTAATGCAATTAAACTCGCTTGGCTCTCTTGAATCCTGATTTACGCACATCTGTTTGTCTGCTCGTGGACACCCTGACAGAGCGTGTTTTTATACGGGGTCAAGATAGTCTGCACTAGGCCGTCGTCGTTCCTGGGAGCAGGAGTGTCTAGCGAATAGGAATATATTATAAATCACATTTTTTGTGAGACTGACAAAGCTTAGCAACCCTCGCCTTAGGGAACCTGTCCAATTTGTCAGTTAAAATTTAGCCTTCTGATATAAAACGAGCCCGTTCATGTTGTGTGAGGGCTGATTCCTCGCGGAAAGAATCTGTTTGGGATCTGCGGGCAAGATACAGAGCGCTAGTCACATAGGGTGCAGTGTGGGAATCTCCGCAGAAAGCTTGGCAGTGTTTCCTCAGTTTACCACCCGGCCCCTCAATCCCTCATCCCCCCAGGGCCCACAGCGGCGGGCGGACGGGCCTCCGAAAACACCGGGTTCACATCCAGGGGAATTTCTGCCTTGCAAAATGAGGACACGGATGGGAATCTGTTACTTTCGTGAACAGAACAATGGAAACACCAAATCCAAAAACAATTACCCAGGCAAAAAGCATTTCATTGAAAGAAGAGGGTGAAGACACACATTTCTGTCCACATTTGGGTCTAGACGAGAACAGGCCCTTCTGGGACGGCAGGCAGAGGAGTTGATGCTGAACCCTATCGTTTGGTGGTTCGGAGAGTGTCCTGGGGACAGGTCCCCCTGGGGCCCCCAGGGAGCCGTGCAAAGGGACTTGATTCTTAATAACAACACTACTCTGGGGGGCAAAGAGGATGTGGTCTCTAGGCCCACGGCTCCAAATCCTTTGTTCCCTCGGTGCCCCACACGTGTGGTCTCCCCGCCCAAACCCAGGGGGAGCCCAGCTCCGTCGCCTCTGTCCCTGAGGGGCCAGCAGCTCCGGCCAGCCCTCCAGAGCCTCACAGAGCCCCTGCTGCAGGGCCCGGCACCTGCAGGGGGGCTAAAATCACACGTTCTCGGACCCCACCCCAGATCTTCTGAGTCAGGATCCCCGTGGCTCGGTGATTCAGCCGCTCACTAAATCAGGAACCACGGAGCAGGCCTTGGTGGCTTGGTCCAGTAGCACACGCAACCCGGCCATCGTCACACCGAGGGCTCCACGGTGACCTCTGCGGACACCCGGGACGCAGGTTGGAACCCGTTGTTTTCACGAACAGGACAGTGGCAATGTCGGATCTGAAATGGTCCCTCGGGCTGAGCTCCCTTCCGGCCCCTGATGGGTCCCTGCAGAGCCTCGGGTCCCCCCCCCACCCCGGGCTCTGCGCCCACCTCTGGCCACTGAGTGCTCCTCCCCAACGGAGAGGGGAGGAGCCTGTGTAAACCCCAGGCACCGTGCAGGTGGGGCAGAGGCTCAAGCCCGGGTCGGAGCCGGGGGTTCCAGGACCACCGTCCCTCAGGTCTGTCCCATCTGGAGTCACACAGCATGCTATGCAGGGGGCACAGCAGGCCTGTCCGCGAGCTAAGCCAGCAGGAGCGAGACGGGCCCAGGGCATCGGAGGAGCTTGGCTCTGGGCCCACTGAGCATCTCCCTGGCCGTGCTGCTTTGGGTCTTTTGGTTAGCCTCTCTGAAACCCAAGTGCTGTATCTACAAAGCGGGGAATGGGAGCCCCTCTCCGCCCCTTCTCAGGAGTGAAAGTGCTCTAACCATGCCCGCGGCGAGGGGTGGTCCTGCCCCTGCTCTCTTCGTCCTCCCCTCCCCTCCCAATTTGAGCCCGGGCAGAGCATAGACACTACTCTGGTCTTGGTCCTAAGGACTTGGTAACGAGAATGCCTGGGAGCCCCCAAAGCTGAAAGTGGCTGCCACAAATCGCCACACACACAAAGCCGCCAGCTGACGCCCCTGGACCACCGGCAGTTCCCTGTTCTGGAACTCTCTCCCGGGGCTGCGAGCCCTATGCCTTCGATATGAGCAGGTCTCAGAGCAGGCGCGGACATGCCCAGGAGGGGCATTCACGCACTCCTTTCGAGCAGCACCTCCACAGCCCCCTTCCTCGGGGACGCAGGGACTCTTCCCCAAGCCCCCTTGACCCCCTCGCCGGAGGCCAGGACCTGCCCCAATGATGCTGGCCGGCAGCTCGGGACAGAGCCCTCCCTGGGCTGACCAGGGACCAGAAGGGCTGAGAGTGTGCCTTACTGACCACCCCGGAGGCCAGGGCACTGCTGCCCCCACCCGCCCCAAGGAGAGAAAGCTCACAGCATTTCTCAGGCCCTGCCCCGGCCCCTGGGTTAAGGAGGGTGAGGACAGTTTTGCCCTCAGAGACCTTAGGACCTGACGGTGAAGCTTCCTCCTTGCTTGCCTACCCAGATCTCCAAGGACCAGGAGTATTGATGCGCAGGGGGAGGAAAGGACAAGAGAGACTCCCTCGCTCCCCCCTGCTGACCCCGCTGTGCCCTGCTGTCCAAGGACAGCCACCGCCCCGCGCTCTCACACCTCCATGGCTTTGCTCCCTCAGCTCCCTGGGCTTCTGCGAGCTTCTCTTCATTCCAGACCCACCTCAAAAGCCACCTCCTCCAGGAAGCTTTCCCCAATCCCTCCCCTTGAACATGCACGAACCACCTGAGCCTCTTTGCTTCCACCTGGCATTCTGGGCACCTCTAGCTCACACATGAACTTGGCTATGGCTTTCCTGTCTCCCTTCACACAGCACCTCCGTGCGAGGACTGTGTGTATCCAATCTAGAGATATTTTTGAAGCGCCTCTCCTGGCCGGCGCTTTGCTAAGCGGGTCTCATCTTGCGGTGCAAGCTCGGCCTTGGAGACTCGGCCTCTGGAGACTTCTCTCCAAATGCATGGGGTGACGGGAGACAAGGGATTCTCCTCTGTGGCCTCGAGAGAAGGGGTGGGTGGCCTGCGTGAGGCCAGCGACATCTCCTCGGTTAAAGTTCCGCGGAAGGGTCTGAAAGCACCCAGGACCTAGACCAGGGGCCAGAACGCGGATATGCTACCAACCGAGCCGCGATCCTGTTGGCCTCTGTTTCTCTGGCCGCCGAGACACCAGCGATGTGTGCAGATCCATTCAGACAATGCTCTCAGCAGCCCTTCCAGGCAGGTTCCATGACTGACCCCGGCTTAGGGAGGAGGAAGCCAAGGCACAGAGAGGTTAAGCAACTTGCCTGGGTCACACAGCGTGCAGAAGGTATGCTGCAGGGGTCCGCTGCTGTTGGTCAGCACTCTGGCTACCCAGGCTTGGCTGCATGGCCCAGGGCCCGACTCCAGCGTCACACTCCCTGGATGGCAATGATCGTGGATACATTTCCTTTGAGGCACCAGCCATCCTGAGAGAAGGAGGAGGCAGTCGTGAAGAAAGGGTTTCTAAAATTTTTAACGTTTATTTATTTTTGAGAGAGAGAGAGAGAGAGTGTGAGTTGGGGAGAGAGAAACAGGGAGACACAGACTCCGAAGCAGGCTCCAGGCTCTGAGCTGTCAGCACAGAGCCCGGTGCAGGGCTTGAACTCATGAACTGCAAGATCATGACCTGAGCTGAAGTCAGACGCTCAGCCACTGAGTCACCCAGGAGCCCCCCACCCCCACCCCACCGCCGACAGGGCTTCTACGCAGGTGGTCTGGATCTATGAGGAGGGCCAGAGGCGAAGCCCAGCTGGGACGGTTCACCTCTCCCTAACCTTGGCGGTGACCCCCAGGCCGGGTGGGCGACCGAGGAGGAAGCGCTGACTCACTCCAGCCACCCGGAAGAATAGGAAGTTGGGACACTCCCTCGGTGCAACCCCAGCCTCCCGGTGTCCTGGCCTTGCCCGGTTTGCATCACCGCACAGAGACCTTTAACCTCTCTGCCCCCGGGCAGCACCCTCCAGCTGGTGACTCACACCTCCTCCCAGCCCTGTCCGTGTGCCATGAAATGTGGACATCCTCGCGGGTCGAACAGAGGGACTTCGCCTCTCCTCAAATCTGTTTGTCAAACCGAAAGGTGCTTTGTGTTTAAGTCCAAGTACCCTTAATGCATTTTCCATTCTCGACAGAAACCACAGCCGCCAATTAGAAAAAGAAAAAAAAAAAAAGAACCGAGCCTCCAAACCACGAAGCACACGTCTCTTGCCCGGTTTACCATTTTCTTTGATCCATTAAAATCTGAGAGCCAGTCTTCCTTGGCCTCTAGAGTGAAGCAGAGAGGGAATAATTATCCATAAAGTGGCCATCCGAGTGTTTGCTTTGTGATGAAAGCAAACTTTCGAGAACTTGGAATGAAGAAGGAATATGTAAGCCTCTCCAGATCCCATCAATAATAGTACAATGAATTAATGATTTACTCACGTTTTATGTGTCTATTTGCTTTGCTATTCATAAGCATACATCGTTGCCTTAGTAACCTTGACATCAGACTGAACTTCATCTCTCTGGGAACTGAAGGGCACCTCTCAAGGAAGGGCACACAGCTTCTCGGGCTTTTTTTTTTTTCGGTGTTTGCAAAGGAGAAAATGATGAATGGACATATTCTAAAGGAGGTATGTCTCCTCTTTCCTTTCCTTCCCATTACCACTGAAATGTGACGTTTGATACACCTACTGTATCAACAGGTAATCCCACCACCACGTCTCTCTCAAACAATGCCTTCAGTCTTAACCAAATAACACCGCTCCCACCAATGCGTGTCATTTGTTTATAGATGTCATATGCGCACACACAGGCACACGCATTTATATTACATACTCCATCGGCTTCTTACCGACGAACAAAAATGTTGATTCGATCTCTCAGTTGACTTAAACAGCGTCCGCGCCCTCAGCGCCTCGTACGCGGCCGCGGCGCAGGCGTTGTCGCAAAGGGTAGGTCCGTGAGGATGGACGTTTCTGGACGTGCCGAGTAAAAGCCCACTTATCCACAACAGCCCAAATGGCAGCAAGTCAAATTTCCTCGGCGTGAGTGCTCACAGAGGAATCTGGTCAGACAGACGAACGGAGGTGGCTGAGAATAGAATGGGTATAGGTTTGGACTCCGCACTCGCTCGGTTAACTTTTTCTTCGATCTACCACTGCCGCTGAGGATTTTGTCGTTTGCCTTTTGGGGGACAGGTTACAAAAGCAATGGAGGAGAGGGCAAGGGGGGATCCGTTTGCTGGGGAAAGACTGAAAGGGATGGTCGATGTTTTCTAACAAGCGGAAACCCGGGCCGTCAGAACCGTTTCGCGCATCACGGAACGCCTTCTGGTGTTATGGGGTTTCTACTCTTCTGCAGTCGTGGCCCTATCTTGGGTCTGAGATGCACCGGTCGCAGTCAGGCGAGGCTTAGTGGTAAGAAGCCATCGGCCTGCACCCAAAGGAAGGCATCCCTAGGGGACAAGACACCGTCCTGGGCCCTGGAAAGCCCCTGGCCTAATTGGCTAGATATTGGGATGGCAACTAAATGGGGTGCAGTAATAGGGGAGCACAGAGGAGTGGGGGCTCCCTTGGCTTGAAGGGGTTTGGAAAGGCGTCACCTGGACACAGAGGTTGAGCAAGGCTTTGGCAGGCGTATACGAGTCAGGGGAGAAGACGTTGTTTTACGGCGGGTTCCAGCTTCCAAAACGATCACTGACCTTCCCGTGTTAGCAAAACGCACCAAAAGCGAACAGCTCACCAGTGTTAACCACGCGGCTCCGTCACCCCCGTGGGCTCCCCTCCTGGTAACTATGAAAGCCAGTGAGGATTTCGCTTCTCAGAGACGTATCGGAGCATGGGGAATATTAACCTAGGGTTAGTAGCCCCAGCTTTCACTGCTCGTGGGTCTGTGTGGTTGGATTCCACGGCGGGTGGGGGTGGGGGGAGAAAGAAGGGCTAACTGAAATGGTCCGTTTCACCGATCCCAGAAGCCCTGCTTGTCTGACACTGGCTGGGGGTCTGACGTTTTAGGCAGAGAATGTGAGGACATTCCTGGCCCAGGGCCCAAACCATGAGAAACCACTAAAAATATCCCGGTTTTTTTTTTCGTTTGTTTGTTTGTTTTTAAACCAAACTCGGCCCTCACTTGTCGACAACCTGACCCTGGTTTTGAGGGAGCAAGCCCAGCTTGCTTGAAGGTTGGTAGGGGGACCTGAGACCGTCCTGTCCTGCCTCCTACCCACTCAAGTTTTCCGGGAAAAACACGACCAACGCTTTTCATAAACCGTTTCCACCACAGGTCAGCCTACCTGTAGCGAAGGTGCCTGGTGAGTGAGCCGGGAATGGGAGGTGGCTAGAGGCAGGAGGAGCTGGGCTGCCGCCATCCACCCTGGCCAAACATTACCTCCCTCTCCCCCGCCCCGGACGTTCGGCCACTAAGCAAAGAAGCGAGGCCTTGGAAGGCTGTAGAAATTCCTGGAGTCACGTCTCTGTGCTATCTCTGAAAAGAAAGGAAATAGCTCGGTTAACTTGATTGTATTCTGAAGGGTTTAGAAAGAAGGGTCCAAACCAGCTGCTTAAGATCACTCGGCAAATGGAATATTCCTTGTCTCACCGCCGTCCGTCTGGTTGGGTTAAGTTCATGCAAAGAGGAGGCCTTGAACATTTCTGTACACATCGGGATGGCCACACGAGGGGTCCCCGGTCCTCTGCGGAGGGCTGAGGCCGTCTGGGGCTTGTCTGCGCTGCCATCAACCAGTGCCTTCTTGGGGCCCAGCTACAGGACTTTCCTCCGGCCGCACGGGAGTCTGGCTTGTAGATCTCTGCCCAGCTCCTGCCACCCAGGCTGAGAGCCGGTCATCCGCCTCTGGTTTTCCCTGGGAACCCTTTCTCTCTCTCTTTTTTAAAGACCCAGTTATGGGACCTTCGACTGGACATTTCAAAAAAGAAAGATGCAATGTAATCAGAGCAGGTGGTTTTAGAATATAGTCTCTTGATTAACCCCCATCCGAGAACATACGTTTCTCAAAGTATTGAGAGGCTGTACAGCCTAAGGGTGAAGGACAAAGAGTCTGGCCCAGCAAATGCTGGCGCTGCCGCTGCTGACCGCTCTTTGCCTCAGTTTCCCCCGCAGCTATCTGTGTCGTAGGGTTTTGGCTTACTGCCCGGCGCTCCCCATCTCGGCGCCTGTGACCCGGTGTCCACGTGTCGGGCCAGGGTGGTCCCACTGTCAGCATCTCCGGGGTCAGAGTCGCTGCTCCCGGGAAGCAGCAATCAGCTGGCTCTTTCTCGGGTCCGAGGCATCTATGAGCCCAGGCCCTCACTGGGTCCTCATTTCCATGACTAATATTTTCCAGGGTCGACCCTGAACTCCACGCGAAGGTCGGGGGCTTCTTGAGACAAAACAATGGCAGCACATTCCGGCCTGGGTGGTTGGAAGTTAGGTCACCATCCGGGGCTACAACCGGTGGGTTAGGAAGACAAACACTAGCGCCCCCGCCCACCCACCCCTGCCCCCAGGGAAGCCCCCCCCCCCACCCCCACCCCCCCCCCCCCCCCGCAGGCCGCAAACCTGAACACAATGCCTTTCTGTTTCCAGCACTCCGGGGGATAAAGAATCACTTTCAAGATGGGGTCAGCCAGAGGAAAATTAAACAACTTGCCCCTTGACCCCTGGGGCAAAGGGCAGGCTGGGCACTTCTCTCATCTGCGGTGGTGGTGGGGGGTGGGGGCCAGGACAGTGAGCAGCTGAGGCAGGACTCTGGTCTGGTCTGGTCTGCTGGACGGAGGACACCAGATCCGGGTCTGGGGCGCACGGGCCCCTACAGGCGACGCCCACCTCCAGGAGGCTCCGGGGTCTCCCCGCGCCTGGAGCTCTGTTCTCCCCACACTTTTGTCTTCCTCTTCCTCTTCCGCCTCCCCATAGAGCACTCCGATGGATTCCTTTATTTCTCGCTCAGGATCTCTCTCTCGCTCTGGGAAGCCTCCTTTTCAGCAAATTCTGTTCTTGGTTTACAAACGCGGTATCTTCACCCACCTCGCGAAGCGTCTTCCTTGGCGATTTCCGGGGGTCTTGTTTTAGCTCTTGCCTATTTCCTTACTTCTCTGTGACGCAGGGATTCTGCTTCTCCGTTTGTTTGCTTCGGTCCCCACGGCAGCGGCTGTCCTCCTAGCCAGCCTCTTCGGCCGCGTCTCCCCCTCCGCGCTGAGGCACCAGGCCGGCGGGGACCCCACGGCCGGGGCAGGCCTGAGCGGTGGGTTTCAGGTGGGAGCAGCTCCCAGGTGTCAGACTATGGAAAGCTGGTCTTTAGGGAAGAACTTGGGGGGGGGGGTGCAGGGAAGGTAGTGGGGCAGGTGCCTAACCACCCGGGGTTCTCAGCAAGTGGCCGGGCTTTGAGTTTATCTTGGGGAGACCTGCGCCCAAACCTGCCTCCGCCACGCACAGCTTGGGCGAGTCACTAAAGCTCTTGCCGCCTGTATTTTCTCATTCGAAAGGAGATCCATTCCAGGCACTGAGTCCCCGGCCCCGTGCTCCCTCTGCTCTGTGTAGCGAGGGCATTGCACGGCCCGGTAGCCACGACGCGCACTGTTCATCCGACCCCCGCAGATTCGGGAGAGTCCCAGCAGGTCTGCAGGACGCAGGGGCCCCGGTGCCCAGGCCCGTGTGCAGCACGCACACAATGAGCCCTTCCTTCTTCCAGCCTTTGTCGGCTGCACAACCCCCCACCCCCGCCCAGCACTTCCTCAAGGACAGACCCTCTGTGCTTCCTCCTAATTGTAATTTACCTCATTTGCATGTGGCTTTTTCATTATAATTTCCTGAACCTGGGCTGCCGTGTTGCCAGGGCAACGGAGAGAGCTTTCCAGCGTGCTCCCTGCTGTCGGGGAGACCCCTGGCCCGGCTCCAGCTGTGCCCTGGGCCCCCCTGAGAAGGCACAGCCTGCAGCTGTCTCCTGCTTGTTTTGTCTGTCTTTCCGCAGGGTCTCCGTGACCTTTCTGCGCACCCGGACCCCCTGGTCCTCTCCCGGCCAGCTCGGAGTCGTGCACCCCTCCTCCGACTCGGGGACCCCTGTTCCCACCAGGGCCAGCTGGGCTCTTGTGACGCCCAGCGAGGCAACGTGCATGAAGCACAGGGCACACGGGATCGCCAGGACCCGTGACAACGGTCACCTGTTGTCACGCTCCAGCGGGGCCCCCACGCCACACCAGGAACTCAACCAAGCTCTGCCGCCCCCCTTCCTGCCCAGAGCCGGCCCCCCCAGCCCCTCCGTCTGCTCTCCCTCCAGCTACCGGCTCTCAGCATCTGTGCCCCCGGGCGGCAGATGCTGTCCTCCCCTCTGTCCCTCCGAGTCCTCTCTTTAAACTGGAACTTTAGTCCAGGGTAGAAACTGGGACTCAGGTGAATCTCAACTACGGCTTAATTACAGTCCTTGGTTCTTGACCCGCTCTGCCGAACGGACCAGTGAATGAATGAGTGACCCCCCCCCAACCTGCTCACACCCCTACCATCTACTTCAGAGATGTGAATTTTTAGGCTTCCTCACGGCTTATTTGGGATACTCAGTGACGAAGGGCAAGGACAAGATGGGGTTAAAGGAGCCACTGTGAGCCCCGAGTTCCACACTTTCCCCTACGTTAGTAAGGGGCCCAAATGGCTTAACTTGCCCAGCTGACCCCTTGGAGGACAGAGGACTGTGCTAGGAGATTTATGGAGTGTGGACAGGGTGGGAGGTCATCTAGGAGGTCAAGTGCGTAAACTCTAGCTAACTCTTACCCGGCTAGACTAGTTAGTGGTGGCCTGCCTGACCACCGAGTGTGGCCGGCCCCACCTGATGTCTGACGGAGCAGTGAGGGAGGGGTGTGGGGGGGGGAAGAAACCTAACAATAACTCTCCATATTGCAGACCGAGCATAAAAGGTCGCATTTCTTTTTTTTTTTAATTTTTTTTTTCAACGTTTTTATTTATTTTTGGGACAGAGAGAGACAGAGCATGAACGGGGGAGGGGCAGAGAGAGAGGGAGACGCAGAATCGGAAACAGGCTCCAGGCTCCGAGCCATCAGCCCAGAGCCTGACGCGGGGCTCGAACTCATGGACCGCGAGATCGTGACCTGGCTGAAGTCGGACACTTAACCGACTGCGCCACCCAGGCGCCCCTCTTTTTTTTTTTAAATAAATATATTTTATTTATTTGTTTTAATTTTTTTAACGTTTATTTTTGAGACAGAGAGAGACAGAGCATGAATGGGGGAGGGTCAGAGAGAGAGGGAGACACAGAATCTGAAGCAGGCTCCAGGCTCTGAGCTGTCAGCACAGAGCCCGACGCGGGGCTCGAACTCACAGACCGCGAGATCATGACCTGAGCCGAAGTCGGCCGCTTCACCGACTGAGCCACCCAGGTGCCCCTAAAAGGTCGCATTTCTAAAAGCTGAACTTATTCACACTTTTTGGGCGGCAGGCTGGGGGTGTTAAGGAACAAAGGGACGAAAAAAAAAGAGAAACTCCGCCTTTTAAACCCAGCTCAGCCTCTGACCAGCTTTGTGACCTTGGTCCAGTCACTTACGTGCCCTTTTTTCACGTCTCCAGGGGTCTCAGGAAAAACTGATTCGGACCCACATCCATAGTTCGAATGGAGAGAATGTACGATAAATGACAACCACGGCCTTGATTGCTCGTGACCACGGCCAGCTCACGGGTAGGACCCGGTGCCCGGCTGGGTCCTGTTCACACCACAACCCCAGCACAAGGCGTGCGTTACTATGCCCACGTTATCCACCAGGAGGTAGACTCGGAGCCCCGAGAAGACTTGTCCAGACCCAGCAGCTGCCAGGTAAGCGTCTGCAGGTCTCTGTGTGTTTACTGTGGTAGGTTACTCGCTTGGAGCCATTTTCAAATGACATACGCTGGACCCCCCTCAAGAGATGTGGTGCATTCGACTGGATGTGCCTCTAACAGCTGTACCGGCGTCAGCAAAACCAAAAACCAAAAACAAGAAAGGAAAAACAAAAGAAAGGCACCTTTTAAGGATGGATGCAGGGTATGGGGGCGCCCGGGTGGCTCAGTCGGTTAAGCGTCCGACTTCGGCTCAGGTCACGATCTCGCGGTCCGTGGGTTCGAGCCCCGCGTCGGGCTCTGGGCTGACGGCTCGGAGCCTGGAACCTGCTGTGGATTCTGTGCCTCCCTCTCGCTCTGCCCCTCCCCTGCTCCTGCTCGGTCTCTCTGTCTCTCTCTCTCAAAAATAAATAAATATTAAAATAAAACAAAAGGATGCAGGCTGTGTCGGAGGGCTTGCTCTGTAGCAGCTGGTGCCCCCACGCGTCACGCTATTTTTATCTCCGTTTTGTGTGCTAAGTGCATCTACTGTTCCACCATGAAGTACGATCGCTGAACTTGGGGGCAGCCACCACAGCCACTGCCACGACTCCATTTTGCTGAAGTGAGCGAGTTTACCTTTCAGTCTTTCTCCAGGGTTTCTGAGTCGTTTTCAGGTTAGCTCTGGCAGGGGGACCAAAGCAGAGCAATCCCCACCACGGCAGCCGTGCACCCGTCGTCGGGATCAGGAACCGCCCGGGTTTCTGGAGATGTTTTCCAGAAGCCAGCATGCCCCCCCCTGCAGCATTTTCATCGATTTCTTGGATCCCGTTTCCTTAGCGGTTTGGGGCTTTGTTTTGCTTCCTACAGTCCCAGAGAAGGAATCCAGGGTGAGACCTACCCAGATGAGCAAAGCCGCGGAGGCCACTCCCTTTGCCACGAAACGTGTGTGGCCGATGCACTTGCAGATAAGCTCGCGGTGCCAGGGGAGGGCGCGGGGTGGAAAAACACAGCGCAAACCCGGCCTCCACCCCGTCCCGCCCGGAAGCTGGCAGGAGGGGGGAGGGGGGGCTCTGCGCATTTCAGTGTCTTCAGCAATTGCTTTCACTGCCCTCGGACGTTGTTTGCTTTTTTGTTTTGTTTGGCTTCTATTTACACCCCCTCCGCTCTGCATCAAGAGGCCTGGGCCGCGCTGGCTGAGGACGTGCGGGTGCCTGCGGTGCTGGGCTCAGTGCCTGCAGTGCTGGGCTCAGTGCTGCTCAGGATGGGACAAAGCGCCGTCCGCTGGGGCGGGTGTTTCGTGGGACGTAAAAGAAAGAGGTGACAGAATCCTTACTCCGAGGAGCCCAAACCAGTTGTGAAGGTGTGGTTCAGTACACACAAAATGGGGGACCCCACGGGGCACAAGGGTCCTCACCTAAACAGGGTTTGCGCTTGGCACGGGAGGCCCCTCACTCGGTGTCCTCCAGGCCCCCCCCCCCCCCGCTGGCGTCCTCGCCCGCCTCCCTCGTCTGCCCTATTAGGCATCCAGCCAGTGTGGTCACGCTGGGCAGCCGCTGCTACTCACCTGCGCGGCGCCCAGAACGTTCCCCGGCTTGCCCACACTAGAACCGGGGGGTGCTGGGGAAGAAGAGAAGAAGCTGGCCGACCCCCTCACCCCCTTCACCCTGGGGAGAAGCGAGAGGGGAGTGTGGAGGGAGGACAGAGGGGGAGGAGGAGACTCAGTGAGCAGGAGACACAACTAACGCCGTGCCAAGTTCTCGGCCGGAGGCTGGGAGGACGGCCAGGAACAAAACAGATGTGCCCACGCCTTTGGGGAGCTTGCGGTCTAAAAGAGGCAACACATATACATGACAGGAGGACACAAATCACAAGAAGACTCATCATGTGATGGCAAGGTATGGTAAGTTCTAGAAAGAAGAAAAGAAGGAGATGAGAAGACGGGATGGACGGTTATAAAGGGGAACAGGTTTGCGTTGGGAGAGGGGTCAGAATGGACACTTGGAAATGGGACATTTGAGGGAGATCTGTGAAGATGGAGTGAGCCGGGTGAAGAGGCCGGGACAAGCGTGATAACTGAGGGAACAGCACAAAGGACACCACGCTGGGAACGTGGTGACCATCGGACCATCTGACGAACGGAAAAGAGGCCACTGTACCTGGAGTGCCGTGACCAAGGGAGAGGGTGGCTTGCTGTTCTGAGCCCACACACATGAACACATGATATATTCTCCTCCGTTTGGCAAGCCTGCCTTGGGGACTGAGAACCCGGTCCACCCTTAAAACCTTGTGCTGTTGTGACCGGCCGGGATTTGAATCCCGACTCACAAGCTGGTAGGACCTTGGCTTAATTCTTAGAAGCTGGGTCTCCTGGCTGTCAGGTGGAGCTAATGGCACTTGGCCCAGAGGATGGGGCTCTGAGTTGGTTGGGAAAAGGTGTGGGATGTGCCCAGTGTGGTGTTAGGAGTTACGGTCCCCACTCCAAATAGCCACCTCCATCAGCAACCGGGGACCTCCGTGTCCAAAATAAAAGGGGTTTGGTGCTGTGATGGCTCTTCCCCGCTTTGCGTCTTAGCTTCTTTGGGATCTGAGTAAGGGAAGGAGGAATTATTTATTGGGACCCTTCTGGAAACTCACAGAAAAACAAAAAACAAACCCAACCACCAGGGGATGTGGGAGACTATCTGCTCCTCATTTAAAGGAGGGAATTAACAGAGAAGCTGGAAGGAAAGGTGTTTTTCTTTTCTTTCTTTCTTTTAAAAACAATTTTGATGTTTATTTTTGAGAGAGGCAGAGACAGAGCCCATTATTTTTGAGAGAGAGGGAGACAGAGACAGAGACAGAGCAGGAGCAGAGAGAGGAGGAGACACAGAATCCGAAGCAGGCTCCAGGCTCTGAGCTGTCAGCGCAGAGCCCGACGCGGGGCCTGAACTCACGAATCGCGAGATCATGACCTGAGCCGAAGTCAGATGCTTAAGGGACTGAGCCACCCAGGAACCCTATGTTTTTCTTTTTTTTTTTTTTTAATTTTTTTTTTCAACGTTTATTTATTTTTTGGGACAGAGAGAGACAGAGCATGAACGGGGGAGGGGCAGAGAGAGAGGGAGACACAGAATCAGAAACAGGCTCCAGGCTCTGAGCCATCAGCCCAGAGCCCGACGCGGGGCTCGAACTCACGGACCGCAAGATCGTGACCTGGCTGAAGTCGGACGCTTAACCGACTGCGCCACCCAGGCGCCCCATGTTTTTCTTTTTTTTAAAGGACAAGTACAAATGTACTAAAACCTACATTATACTCCTGTTTTGTCAGTGCTCATACTAAAATTGGAATGATATTGGGGCGCCTGGGTGGCTTGGTCGGTTAAGCGTCCGACTTTGGCTCAGGTCATGATCTCACGGTCCGTGAGTTCGAGCCCCGCGTCGGGCTGTGTGCTGACAGCTCGGAGCCTGGAGCCTGTTTCAGATTCTGTGTCTCCCTCTCTCTCTGCCCCTCCCCTGTTCATGCTCTGTCTCTCTCTGTCTCAAAAATAAATAAACGTTAAAAAAAATTAAAAAAAAAATAAAATTGGAATGATATGTGGAAGGTGGCATGGCCCCCAAGGGTGATATGCAGATCTGTGAAGCATTTCACAGTTTTGTCATCCAGGAGACAATGGAATAACATCGTGCACTTGCTGAAAGAAAGGGACACCTGGGTGGCTCAGTCGGTTGAGCATCCGACTTCGGCTCAGGTCATGATCTCACGGTTCGTGGGTTCGAGCCCCGCGTCGGGCTCTGTGCTGACAGCTCGGAGCCTGAAGCCTGCTTCGGGTTCTGCGTCTCCCTCTCTCTCTGCCCCTCCCCTGCACATGCTCTGTCTGTCTGTCTCTCAAAAATAAATAAAAACGTTAAAAAATATTAAATTGATGAAAGAAAGAAAAAAAAAGCCCTGCCAATCTTTTTGAAGACGACATTTTTCCGAGATGAAGGCTAAAACAAATAGGTCTTCAAAAGCTAAGAGAATTAGTCACCAGGAAATCAACATGCACGAAATCTCATAGGAAGTCCTTCAGGCCGAAGGAGAGGGAGCCCAGATGGAAGCACCAAGCTGTAGGAAGGAACGAAGAAAAGGGTAAATATAGGGTAATATTAACTATGTAAAGCAATGATAAATGACCAAATGCTAAAACGCATGATATCCATGGCACCGGGCTGGAAAAGAGGTAAGTGGAGTCACGGACCACGTACTAAACCAGACCGTACGCTGGGCCCCAGAGCAAGTCTCAACAGATTTCAAAGGGCTGAAACCACACATTTCATTCTCTGTGCATTCTCTGACCACAGTGCAATTAAACAAGAAATTAATAACAGAAAGATAATTGGAAAATTCCCGAGTGTTTGGAAATTAAGCAACGTACTTCTGAATAACTAACTCATAGGCCAGAGGAAACATTACAATGGAAGTTAGCAAATACTTTGAACTGAATGATAATGAAAATAAACGTATTGAAACTTGTGAGGAGGGGCGCCTGGGTGGCGCAGTCGGTTAAGCGTCCGACTTCAGCCAGGTCACGATCTCGCGGTCCGTGAGTTCGAGCCCCGCGTCGGGCTCTGGGCTGATGGCTCAGAGCCTGGAGCCTGTTTCTGATTCTGTGTCTCCCTCTCTCTCTGCCCCTCCCCCGTTCATGCTCTGTCTCTCTCTGTCCCAAAAATAAATAAAAAATGTTGAAAAAAAATTAAAAAAAATAAAAAAAAAAAAAAGAAACTTGTGAGGAGCCGCTAAGGAAGCGCCTAAGTGAGAATGTTTAGTGCTAAATGCATGAGCTAGAAAATAAGGCGGCTGGGGGCGCCTCGGTGGGTTAAGCTTCTGACTCTTGGTTTCAGTTCAGGTCATGGTCTCACAGTTCATGGGCTCGAGCTCTGCATCGGGCTCTGCGCTAACAGTGAAGAACTTCCTTGGGATTCTCTCTCTTTCCGGCTTTCTCTGTCCCTCCCCCACTCTCTCTCTCAAAATAAATAAACTAAAAAAAATTTTTTTTTTTATTTACAAAAAAGAAAATAAGGAGGCTGGAAGTCAGTGATATAAGCTTCTGTCTCATGAAACTAGAAAAGCCCAATAAATTAAATCTAAAAATGGAAGGACAACTATAATCAAGAGAAGAGTTGACATCAGTGAACTAGAGAAGAGAGGCACAATAACAACAACAACAAAAATAGCAAAGCCAAAGTAGGTGTTTGAAAGATTAACAAAATCAGTAATCCTGTCAAGACTAATTATAGGAAAAAAAAAAAAACAGAAAAAATAACCCCAAATGTTTTTCACCTCAATATCAGAAATGAAAGAGGGCCATCACTACAGACCCTACTGACATTTTAAGTGGGATAACAGGATATTATGAAATGCTTTATGCCAACAAAAAGGACACCCTCGACGAATGGACACATTCTTTAAAAACCACAATTCACCAAAACTAATTCAAGAAGAAATGGAAAATCCAAAGAATTCTATACTGTTCAAAATAATCAAATCTGAAATTAAAAACCTCCTGACAAAGTGAAATCCAGACTCATATGGCTTCACGAGTCATTTTCTAAACCTTTAAGGAAAAAATAATACCAGTCTTACACAAGCTCTTGTAGAGAACAAGGAAATAGAGAACACCTTCTAATTCATTTTATAAGGTCAGCCAAACCCTGACATTAAAAGTTGACAAGGGTATTATAATAAAAGAAATGTACAGAATTATATCTCTCATGAATGTAGATGAAAATCCTAAATAAAACATTAGTAAATCACATCCAGAGGTATTAAAAGGATAATACTTCTTGAGCATGTAGAGTTTATTCCAGAAATGCAAGGTTGGTTTAACACTTGAAAATCAATCAGTGTAATTTGTAATAGCAACATCCATCAATTAATAGTAAAAATACATATCCTTAATCTGATAAAGAGCATTTTAAAAAACTCTACTGTTAATGTAAATGAAACTACCAAGCACTTTCCTCTTGCCCACTACACCATTTCTGTTCAACATGGTACCAGAAGTCTTAGCTAGTCCAATAAGGCGAGAAAAAGAAACAGATGCAAAGGAAGTAAAACTGTTTTTATTTTCAGATGGCATACTTATGTACTAGAAAATCCCAAAGAATCTACAAACTACTAGAATCAATAAATGAATTTAGAAAGATCACTAGATAAAATGTCAACATATGAAATTTAGTTTACTTCTGCATACTAGCAGCAAATGACTAGATGATGAAATTAAAAACAATTTACAATAGGAATGAATCTTTTGAAGGATGTGCAAGATTCACACTGAAAACTACAAGACATTTCTAAAGAGAGATTAAGGAAGGACCTAAGTGGCGAGGCATACCACATTCATGGATTGGGAAGTTCAATATTATTATGATGTCAAGTCTCCCAGATTGATCTATAGATTCAATGTCACTTCAATCACAATCCCAGTAGTGCTTTTGTAAGGCGTATGGACAAACCGCTTTATATGGAATTGCAAAGAACCTAGAATAACTGGGACGATGTTGAAGAGAAAGAACAAAATTGGAAGACTTACTCCAGTAGATATCAAGATCTACTATGAGTAACCAAAATTAAGCGACAGCAATTAAACAGTGGGGTATTGCTGTTAGACTAGACATAGACCCATGGGATCAAATTCAGAGTTCAGAAACAGACTCACACATACGTGCCCGCTTGCTTTTCAATAAAGGTACGTAAGCAAGACAGTAGAGGAAAGGACGGTCTTATCAATAAATGAGTTGGATATCCATGTGGAGAAAAGTGGATCCTGACCCCTACCACGTAGCAGGCACAAACATTAATTCAAGATGAATTATATTCCTAATAAGAAAGGTAAAACAATAAAGTTTCCAGAAGACAATATCATCATGACTTCCAGATAAGCACAGATTTCTTTTTGTATGTTTATATATTTATTTTGAGAGAGAGGGAGAGAGCAGGGGAGGGCCAGAGAGAGAGGGAGACACAGAATCGGAAACAGGCTCCAGGCTCTGAGCCATCAGCCCAGAGCCTGACGCGGGGCTCGAACTCCCGGAACGCGAGATCGTGACCTGGCTGAAGTCGGACGCTCAACCGACTGCGCCACCCAGGCGCCCCAAGCACAGATTTCTTAAACGGGACCTAAAAGCTGTTAATCATAAAAGAGCTGATTGATAAATCGGGCGCCATTGAAATTAAGAAGGTCTGTTCACTAAAAGAAAGCAGTAAGTGGGTGAGAATGTGAGCTGCAGGCCGGGAGAAGAGGTATTCAGAAAAGGACTCACATCTGGAAGGCACACAGAATCTTTACAAATCAGTAAGAGAAAGGCCAGCAACTTGTTCAGAACCGGGCGGAAAACTGGAGGCGATCTCTCACCAAACAGGATCTCCAAATGACAGAAAGTAGAACTAAAGGGACTCAGCGTCGTTACCCATCACACAAAAAGGTCAGGTGAAAACCACAAAACGAGCCATGGATTGGTTAAGAAAGCACTCGACGTCATAGAGCCGACTACCCTGGCTAGACTGCAAGTGCCTGACCATCCTGGGGTTTGCGAGGCTGGGGGGCGGGGGAGCCTCTCCTGCGATGCTGCACGTTGGACAACCCTTCGGCCTACATTCTGAACCCGTGATTCCCCTCCTACGTTTATACCCTTCAGAAATGGGTGCCCGTGTCCAGTAAAAGACACAGACGACGAAGCACGTGGCAACTTGTGATAAACTGTCGTTTATTCACACAGTGGAATACCACACAATGATCAAAAAGAATGTCTGAGGCACGATACCGAATTACAAAAAGGCCAGACACAGAGGAGTGCATCCTACATCATTCCATTTATGGAATGAGCAGAATCGTGGCAGAGGTCAGGACAGAGGTCACCTCTGGGGGCTGGGCCATGAGAGGTTTCTGGGTACTGGAGATGTTCTGTATTTTGGTGGTGATCACATGGGAGTATACAAACATAAAGATTCTTAAGTATATATATATTTTAGCTTTTATTTATTTTTGAGAGACAGAGAGAGACAGAGCAGGAGCAGGGGAGGGGCAGAGAGAGAGGGAGACACAGAATCCGAAGCAGGCTCCGGGCTCTGAGCTGTCAGCACAGAGCCTGACGCGGGGCTCGAACCCACGGACGGTGAGATCATGACCTGAGCCGAAGTCGGACGCTCAACCGACTGAGCCCCCCAGGCTCCCCTTTTTAAAAAACAATTTTTTTAAGGTTTCAGAAATCACCTTTTTAAGAGAAATCATTGCGGTTGGGGGAAAAAAAAACCCAACTTCTGTGAGCCTGATTATTTTATTAAGCATTTTATGAGCAATCTTACGTATATTCTTGTAGGGGAACAGCTCCGTTCTGGCCCCTGCCTGCACCCGACGCGGGTCACGTGGGCGAGGCTTGAAACACAGCTGGTCTGGGTCTGGGGCTGGGTCTTGGGGTCCTCCCGGACCAGAAGAGCATGGGGAGTTCAGGGGGAGCAGCTACCAGATCCTTTCTCACGGTCCTCCCTGTCCACCCAGAAGGCTGTCCTGAGTCAGCCAGTGACGCAGTGGGATAGCCAGTTTCTCACCAGCTCCCAGGTTCTGAGGAGGTATGAGGCTTCCCGCCTGGACCCCTCAGGGTGCGGGTGCAGGCTACGAAGCCACTCCGCGGCCGTCCAGCGTCGCCTCCCCCACAACTCCCGTTTATGTGGCGGTCACCTGCCTCTCCTCTCCCTTTCTCTGTCTACACGAGCAACAAACTGTGTAAATCCAAAAAGGCTCATTGTTCTCTGCTGCTGGTTCCGCGGGGGGCCTT
Source organism: Lynx rufus (assembly GCF_022079265.1). NCBI lineage: Eukaryota > Metazoa > Chordata > Mammalia > Carnivora > Felidae > Lynx > Lynx rufus. Next base: position 137,923,496 of record NW_025814889.1, on the reverse strand, counting down.
GGCCTCGCCTCGCCTCGCGGTTGCCAATTCTTACATATGGAAAGCAGATCGTTTACACTCTGGGCGAAAAGAAGGGGCTATAAAGGGAGCTGGTATTTACTACAAGCGAACTGTGTGCCGAACACCGCACCCGGCATCACGCGCGTAACCGAATTTCCTTGTCGCAGATTTGTCCTCGGCTATGTTGGACCGTGATGACGCTCTCTGTGTATCTAATAATTTGTTGGCATCGTTATCACTTCTGCCCGTGTTCTGGGTGGCAGCCTGCCGTCCAGCAGAGACGAGGTTTGCAAAGCATCTGGGTCATGCCCTTAAGAATCAGCACTGCTGATCCGCCGGGCACCAGCCGGAGCGGTTCTGAGAAGGGGACGGTGAGCATTGTCCCTTAGAGGCGGCTGGAGGGAAGGGCGGGGACCAGCTGAGCACACGGGAGGGGGTCCGGAGTCTTGTTACCTAAACCGACAGGACTGGATTTTTCGCCGCAGGCTGATGGGGAAGAGGGTGGGGGAAGGGGACTAAGTACCAAGTACCGCGCTAGGAGTGTTCACGGGTAGAATCGTGGTCCCCGCACCGATCTCAGAGAGGGTTAGCTGCGTGCCAACAGCACAGAGCTTGCCGGTGACAGAGCCAGGACTCAAATCCAGGCCATCTGCCTGCAAAGTCTGAGCCCCCCTCTGTGGTACCCTGGCTGTTGGTAGCCGGTTGCCGTGGAAACCGCATCCCTGCCCTGCCTCAGACTGCGCACCGTCACCTCCAGCTCAGGGACAGCCCACAAGCGCCACTGGGTCGGGCAGAAACCCCCGCCAGGCTTCTGAGGGCACCAGCCGACCTTCCGTCAACTGACCTCGAGGGCCCCTGCGGTCGCCAGCCAGTGCCACCAAGCCTCTCTGTGGGCCCCGCCTGTCATCGGCTGCAGGTGAAGCAGCGGGCATGTGTGTCGTCCCCTCTGGTCTCCCTCCTTTCCTGCCTTCTTCCTCAACGCCCTGTATTCTGATGACACAGCCCTCCCCCCCCCACCCCGTTGGGGGTGGGGGTGGGGGAATAACAAGCAAATTGCGGATGATGATATAATGCGACTAATGACGGGGAAAACGGTGTGAATACCTGCGGGCCACGGCGATGACAGTCGCCATGGGGCTGAAAGACTCCATTTACGGCGTTCCCGTCCGGGGCCGGCCGCCCTGCTCTGCCGCTCGGCAGACACGGGTCTGCTCTGGGGACAGGGCTTTGCTCACTCATCATGTTACGGCGGGATTGTGTTAGCCGCGCCGGGCGGTGGGGGTGGAGAGCCAGCCTCTGTGCTCCGAGGCCCCCTTGGAGAGTTCTAGAACACAACTAACCTCGGTAGGAGGGCAGATGCGTCCGCGAGGAAGCCACTACATTATCCCTCTACTAAGAATAAAATGGCAGGGGCGCCTGGGTGGCTCGGTCGGTTAAGCGTCCGACTTCGGCTCAGGTCACCATCTCGCGGTCCGTGGGTTCGAGCCCCGCGTCGGTCTCTGTGCTGACCGCTCAGAGCCTGGAGCCTGTTTCGGATTCTGTGTCTCCCTCTCTCTCTGCCCCTCCCCCGTTCATGCTCTGTCTCTCTCTGTCTCAAAAATAAATAAACGTTAAAAAAAAATTTAAGAATAAAATGGCAGAGACGGGCCTAGGGCATTTCTAGAAGACAGAAGTTTTGCAGGGTTCATTTGCAGGCGATTCCTTTCTTTTGTTAAGTTTTTTAAAAAAAATTGTGGTAAAACCTACTCACTACAAAACTGACCACTTTCCCATCCCCACCGTCCACCTGCAGAACTTTCTCCTCTCCCCAAACTGGAACAGCCCCCGTTAAACAGTTCCTCATTCCCGGTAACTGCCACTCTACCCACTGTCTCGTGAACCTGACCTCTCCGGGTCCTTCAGGTGAGTGGAATCATACAGTCCGTGTCCTTTTGTGTCCAGCTAGTTTTACTGAGCAAAGTGTCTTCCAGGTTCATCCACGTCATAGCAGGTGTCAGAATCTCCTTCCTTTTAAAGGAATATTGCCTACAATAGTCCACTGCAAGTACAGACCACATTTTGTTTACCTATCCATCCACCAAAGGACACTTTGGTTTCTTCTACCTTTTGGCTCTGGCATCAGGTGATTTCTGTCGTGACGCTCTCTTCGCCTTTTACAATATAATAATTTTGTGCCCCATTTTTAGAAAGGATATGAGATGACTTCCCCTAAAGAGCACGCTCTAGAACAGTACAGAGTAAGATAAAGGAGATCAGAAACAAGGCAGGAGGTAAAATTGCATTTTCAATGTCAGCTAGGGTGTTACTCAATTGGACAGTAAGTTTAGATTTGAGCCTCCCGGTGGCCAAAGTGAAAAGGGATATGTTGAGCCTCAGGATTCTGACAGCATACGATGCTTTTATTAGTAAAGTTAGCGGAGTTGTACCATGACGGATCCACCGGCTGCTTTTTCTGAGAATTTATTTCTCAAAATATTTGTGAAATTGAAATGCGTTTTATCTTAAATATCCTGGTGTATAGAGGGAAAACTAACAAAATAAAAATGACGAAAACAAAACTTGGTCCAGTAAGTTACAACAGGCAATTAAAGAAATTGGCTTCGGGGCGCCTGGGTGGCTCAGTCGGCTGAGCGTCCAACTTTGGCTCGGGTCATGATCTCGCAGTCCGTGAGTTCGAGCCCCGCGTCGGGCTCTGTGCTGACGGCTCAGAGCCTGGAGCCTGCTTTGGATTCTGTGTCTCCCTCTTTCTCTGCCCCTCTCCTGCTCATGCTCTGTTTCTCTCTTGTCTCTCAAAAATAAATCAATGTTAATTTTTTTTAAAAAAAGAAAGAAATTGGCTTCTTCTGGGCCTGAAAGACCCCTACACCATTATCCTCTGGCCACCGTGTGTTGTTCATTGTGTCTCTGGGCCTGGCTCTGTACCTGTGCTTTTGAAGATGTGCAATCAGGATTTGCTTAAAATTTAAAATAATAATGGCATTATTATGAAGTGACATTTACGGAGAGCCCACAGAGGTAAGTCTCCAGGAGGGAGAAAAACCAGAACAGAGACCTCCGAGCTCCTCTTCCGGGCCAGGCACTGTGCACTGTGTTTTACATTTGCCGCCTTGCTTCCTTCTCCCCAAAGCCCCGCGAGGTAGTAATTATCAGACCCGTTGTTCAGATGAGAAAACTGACAAGTTGAAGAAAAATCTAAGGAGGCTCTTGACCTGAGCTGGAGAAGAGCACTAGACTTGGGGTGGGTCCCCTACAGGGAGAAGGGAGGAAAGGACCCCTTTCCAGCGTTTTCAGCTCCAGACCCACCTATTCCGGAAGCCTTCACGCACCCGTCCTGGAGGAGCCTGCGCAGGTCCTGGGTCCACGGCCGTCACCTCGGCGGTTATTGTGCTGTTGTTTTTATCTCAGGCGTATTTGGATGCGGGGATTTGCACACAACTGAACTGAACGTAGTTGGTAAGGAGGAGAGACTCGTTCCACAGTGCTCATCAGGGCTTACACGCAAGGTGGTCTCTCCTCCGTGTCTGCAGCGGAAGGAGCCTGGGAGGGCCCCAGAGGAGGAGCTGCTAGGCTTGGGGGTGGGGGGGGGGGCGGTGCAGGTCCCTGGGCTTCTGAGGTTCAGGTTCATCTTCTGCTGGGTGGTGATTGGCAATGACCTCCCAGTGCTGCCCGGAGATGGTGCGTGCCAAGCTGATGATAATTCCCTAAAGAAAGCCATCCGGGTCCAGTCGGAAGCGTCTTTTCGTTTCCAGTCTCTGGTTGGAACAGACTCTGTGAGCACCAGCGGCTTCCACCTCAGAGCCCCGCGTGCCCGTCTCCTGCCGCCTCTCCCTCAGCACCGGAGGGAGCCAGGCCCCGGGTACGAACGCGCCCCACCAGGCCTCACCTCCGGCTGCACCCGTCTTCCTGTCGTACGACAAAGTGCTGCGAGATCCCGATTTCTTCTTGTTTACCAGCAACACCAATGTTCCCAACATAAGCCTGCCTCGGCAGAGGCCGGAGTGGGTTCTCCCGGGACGTCAGTGCCGTTAGCACGCGGTCCTGGGATGCCTGGCGCTTTCTGGGCCGTGATTTTGGTTTGGGAGGCTGTGGGGAGCTCGGGTTTCCAGGCCGATGCTGCTGGGGGGGGGGGGGGGCTCTGCCAGCTCCTGACAGTAAAGGCTCATCCAGGGAGACCACGTGGAGGCTGTTTCTGTGAACAAATGCACACTCTTCCTGCTGGGGCAGGCAAGAATTAAGCACCCGCTGCACGCACATCGGTGTAGGAGTCAGAGAGCAAACGATGCCCAGGAGGGTGCTGTCTTGGGAAACCGAAGATTTCTTCTGGGATCTATCAGCCTTTGCGCACAAGGAACATGCAAAGCAGGCCTTCGCCTCTTGGGAAGGATCCCAGGTCACTGGCGACTTGACAGACGGACTGGAATAATTCATCCGTGCAGGTGCGGGATCTGGGGCAGGGTGGCCGGGGCGCGGGACTCATTGCCGAGAGGGAGGGTTTCGTGCAATGATACAATGTCAGGGTCAGAGCGGTCGGCTGATGTTGCCATTATAATGAGTCTGCTGACTGCTTAGATTTCCAGTTGAGGACGTTGGCCCTTGGCCGCTGCCCCGAGAGGGCTGTTTCATGGCCACATTTGCCCTGTGACATTGCAATGGCTTCTGGGTCCCACCCTCCAGGTGACGCCCCTCTTCCTCGGCCCTATTCCATGCCCGGAGCTCTGCGTGCCTGTCTCCTGTCTCCCCTCCCCTCCCACCCCTGCCTATCCTTCTCCATAATAGTCTTGCCCAAAGCCAAGGCTCCGGGGCAGATTCCAGGTTCCTGTAGAGGTGTAGGGTGGGAGAGAGGGGCAGGGGGACAGAGGTGCAGGCTTCCCCACAGCGTGGCTTCTGTAACGCACGCTAAGGTCACCCCAGGCTCACAGGCAAGTGGTTGCAAGCCGACCATACGCAGATACCACGTTCTTTGTTCTGGATTTCCTGCAAAGGGAGGGAGACAGAAGCCTGCGGGGCCACCCTATGACGGAATGATTGCCTCACCTCCTCTACAACAGCCCTGGGCCGTCCCCTCCACTCCCGGCTCTCCAGCACCAGCTGTCCCTGCCTTGTCCGCAGAACAGCCAAGTGGGGAGAGGCCCTTGGGAATGTGTGTCGCACAGGATGGGACACCGGAGGCCAGAATCGTGGTGACGGTGGTAGGGATGGGGGTTAAAGAACCGAGTCCGGTTTGGGAGCCATTTCCCTGCCTCCAGCAGCCCATATCAGGGCCCACGGCAGCTGGGCTCCAGAGGACAGGCCACTGAGGGACGGCCTGGCTCCCTGAAGGCCGAGGGCCCTGAGGGTGGGGTTGACTCGTCCCCCAGCATCGGGACCTATGCCAGCACTCAAGGAACCGGCCCCGGCACAGGCACATCAGGCCCCAAGCTGTGTGGACCGTGGAGGAGGCTGCGGGGGGAAGGAAGCAGAGGCTGGCTTTCTAGAAGCATCTCCGGGAACCCAAAGGGAGAATGACCAAAGCCCCAAGGGAAACTCCTGCCTCTTCAGCCTCGCCGCACCGACCCCGGCAGGGCCTCGGTTCCAAGGAACAGCCTCAGACTTGACCCGGCGGAACAAACAGGCAGTGGCAGGGGCCCCTGGGCGCTCGGATCCAGCCGTCCCGTGAGCAGAGGTGCACACAGAAGGCCCTGCACGCTGGCGGGCGGCCCCTTCACACGGGCACCTGGCGCAGAGGCGAGCCTGACGGCTTTCCAGGGGAGAGTGGGCGTCGGGCTCCCCGCTCCTAATAAGCACCTTCTTCTCCCGGCGAGTTACCTGCACACAATTAATTATGCAATTATCTAGGCTGGGTTGAGAAGAGTCACCATCAAGTTGTCAAGATAGGCCCTGGGATAAGAGTGTTTCTCTCTGCCGAGTGGAAAACATTCCTTTCTAATTTCCAAGTCCCCTGTGGCTGGCCGCAGGTAAAGCCACCTCTCGTCCTTCGGGGTTAGCCCCGCTCGGGTGTGTATTCATCACTTTTAAACCCTGAACGTGTTTCCGGAGGTATCCCACACATGCGTGCTTTTTATCATTCTTAACACTTCCCCCACCCACCAGGGCTGGACTATTAACACAATCTGGCAAACATGGGATTTGAAGGGGACCAGGTGGTCCTCGGTTCAGGGCAGAGGCTGGGGGTCGGAGGCCGGGGGGTGGGGCAGGTGGGGGAAGCTGACTTGGCTTCTGGTCTTTGCCAACCCTGACCCGCGAACTCACAGACGTCACTTCGGAGAGGACCATCGGTTGAGTTTTTTATGCGAAACGCGTTTTTAAATTTTTTTAACGTTTACTTACTTCTCAGAGAGAGAGCGACAGACAGAGCGTGAGCAGGGGAGGGGCAGAGAGACAGGGAGAGACAGAGACCGAAGCAGGCTCGGGGCTCCGAGCTGTCAGCACAGAGCTCGACGCGGGGCTTGAACTCACGGACCGTGAGATCGTGACCCGAGCCCAAGTCGGACGCTTAACCTCGAACCTTGATGTATTTATTTTTAAGTTTATTTATTTATTTTGAGAGAGAGAAAGAGCGCAAGTTGGGGAGGGGCAGAGAGAGAGAGAGAGAGAGAGAGAGAGAATTCTAAGTAGGCTCTACACCATCAGCACAGAGCCTGACTCGGGGCTCGAACTCACGAACCATGAGATCATGAACTGAGCCAAAGTCGAACACTTAACCAACTGAACCCCCAGGCGCCCCTAGAAAGTCCTGAATCTTGGGAGACCAGGAAGCCCCCCAGAAGCTGCCCCTTCTTCTGCTCCCACGGCCAGCAGCTCTCACTGGTCACGGTGCGGTCATGGGTCGTCACGTGGCTTGATGGGCCCCGCACGTGTGAGCGTCACCTCCATTCCTGTCTGGTGGCAGTGTGTCACAGGCTTCCGTAACAGATACTGCAGACAGAGGCTTTAACATTCATACCTCGCTGCGCTGGAGGCTGAAGTTCAAGATCTGACTGCCGAAAAACTGGTTTCTGGTGACGCTCCCTTCTGGTTTGTAGACGGCCACCTTCGCATCGTGTATGTATGACGTTCGTATGAGATCTCTGGTGTCTTTTCTTCTTCTTCTAAGGACACGAACCCTATCTGGTCAGGGCCCCTCCCTGATGACCCTGAATCACTTCTACAAAGGCCTCGTCTCCAAAGAGTCACTCTGGAGGTTAGGGTTTCAACATACGGATTTGGGGCAGGATGGGGGCACAATTCAGTGCACAGCACGGTGGTTTTCCATTCCCCATCCAAAAAACACTTCCTGAGCTCCTATTCTGTGCCCGACACTGTGCCAGGGGACGTCAGAACAAAGATGAGCCTCTGCTCTCGGGGTACTTGCTCTCCGGGAAGGGACAGGCACACGAATAGACATTTATTTATTTTTTATAGGTTTTTTTAAAAGTCTATTTATTTATTTTGAGAGAGAGACAGAGAGAGCGAGCAGGGGAGGGGCAGAGAGAGAGGGAGAGAGAGAGAATCCCAATCAGGCTCCCGATGCAGGGCTTGAACTCACGAACTGTGAGACCAGGACCTGAGCTGAAACCAAGAGTCGGATCCTTAAGTCACTGAGCCAGCCAGGTGCCCCATGAATGGACATTTAAAAAAAATTTTTTTTTAATGTTTATTTTTGAGAGAAAGAGGGAGAGAGAGCGTGGGCGGGGGAGGGGCAGAGAATGAGGGAGACACAGAATCCGAAGCAGGCTCCACACTCCGAGCTGTCAGCACAGAGCCCCACACGGGGCTCGAACCACGAGATCATGACCTAGGCCAAAGTCCGACGCTTAACCGACTGAGCCAGCCAGGCGCCCCGACCCATGAATGGACATTTAAAGTACGATTCAGCAAAATGCCTACCACAGGACGACTCCAAATGCACAGAGAAGGGAAGCACTGGTCACATCTGGGAAACTGAGGGAGGTGTCTCAGAGCATCTGGAATTTCTTTTTTAAAGTTTTTTTTTTTTTTTTAAATTAGGGGCACCTGCTGGCTCAATCAATGGCGTGTGCGACTCTTGATCTCGGGGTTGTGAGTTTGAGCCCCACGCTGGGTATAGAGGTTGCTTTAAAAAAATTCTTAAGCGGTGCCTGGGTGGCTCAGTCAGTTAAACATCCAACTTTGGATGTTTAACTCACCATTAACACACACACACACACAGTATCGGTTTCCCAGGTTTCCTGCTGTAACAAATCACCACAATCTTAATGGCTTAAAAAAGCAGCCATCCGTGCTCTCCCAGTTCTGGGGGTCCGCGGCCAGAAATCAAGGTGTCGGCAATGATCTCACCATTCGTGGGTTCGAGCCCCGTGTCAGGCTCTGTGCTGACAGCTCAGAGCCGGAAGCCTGCTTCGGATTCTGTGTCTCCCTCTCTCTCTGCCCCTCCCCTGCTTGCACTCTGTCTCTCTTTCTCTCTCTCTCTCAAAAATAAACATTAAAAAACTTTTTTTTTAATCTTTAAAAATTATGATAAAATACGCATGGCATGGTAGTTATGGGGTCAGCCATTCATAAGTGGACACCAGTGACATCAGATACATTTACGGTATTGTTGAACCTATACCTTCTATACCTAAGAGTTTTCCATCCACCCCCAACAAAAACTCTGTGCCCATGGAATACTGACTCCCTAAGACATCTGCTCAGCCCCTGGAGACCTCTACTCTACTTTCTAGTTCGAGGTAATTTTCCTATTCTAGGTATCTACTTCTTTTAATTAAAACCATCCATACAACAGTTGCCCTTCTGTGTCTCGCTTATTTCCTTCTTTTTTATGGGTGAATAATATTCCATTGTATGTATAGACCACATGTTGTTTATCCGTTCATCTGTTGATGGACTCTTGGGTTGTTTCCATCTCTTAGTGGTTGTGAACACTGCTCTGAACACGTATGTAAAAATACCTGTGCGAGTCCCTGCTTTCGATTCCTTTGGGTGTGTACCTAAAACAGTGGGCGTTTTATGCTGGGTCTGGTAGGGTCAGGAGAAGTTCACCAGGCAGAGAAGGTGGAAGCATTGTTACCCCAAGTGGAAGGATCTGTGTGTGCGAACACGTTCTGTGCGTCTGGACCCCGCGTAGAGTGGGTGGGCGGTGGGAGGAAGTAAGGGTGGTGCCCCATGGGAAGGGTCCCGTAGCCGCACCGTGAGGTTGGTGTGGGAGCCTCTGAAGGATCCAGGACCAGGAGGAGCTCCTTCCGGTCTGGGTTTTGGAGGGCCAGCCCGGCAGCTGGGGGGAGACGCAGGTGAAATGACTCACCAGCGGGAGGGGGTGAAGTGAGGTGATTGACTGACTGAATGAATGAATGAATGAACGAACTGAAGGGAGCAGATGGAGGGACGAGATGCAGGGTCTCACAAACAAAGCAGAGGGGCTGAATCCGGGGTGCTTTGCTCTAAAGGAGCAAGTTACTGGGAAGCAGCAGGACCCGGAGGCCAGGGCAGTTGACGTGAGCGGGTCTAGGGTGGCTCAGCGAGGGGGCCCATCCAGGAAGAGACGTGTGCTTATTTCACGGGGCACCAAAGACACCATCCGGAAGACAGCCAGCTCATGGGGTGGTAGCTAAGTGCCCGCAGAAAACCAACAGGAACAAGCCAGGGTGACATTTATCTGCTGGGAGACCCAATGCGGGAGGTTTCAATGATTCAAAGTAATCGCTTCTCTCTGACTTGACTGCTGACCCTTTCCCGTACATAATTTCGTGCGTAATTCTAGCACCATTGCTTACTTAAATGACACCGATTCACGCAGGAGCTGCCACAGATATTAATAAAGCAGCCGTGTTTAAAATGGATCACCCTTCTAATGCCCCATAATGTTTAATAATTAAATTGCGGCACCTTGAGCCGCGGACACGGCGAATCGCGGTTGAATTCTCCAAATGGAATTGCGGCTGCACTTTCCCTTCTGGGCTCCTTGCTGTCACTAGGATGCTTGATTTCACTGCACCAGTCGTGTTGAGGTGGGCGATCCCCCGTGCCCCGTGCCCCCCCCTTCTGGTAGCAAATCCCAGGGCCACAGGGGCCCCCGATGAAGCCGCTGTCCTCAAGGCTGAGACCAAAGGGACACGCGAGGTACGTGTACCCACAGTCGGCATGCCTCGTTTTTGCAAAATATGAGAAAATAGCAGTATTAATTCACTATCTATGCTCTCCAAAAAATGTATACAGCAAGAGATGTATTGTTGAGCAGGAATTTGGAAAATTTACATACACATATATGTACACACACACACACACACACACACACACACACACACACACAGTATCGGTTTCCCAGGTTTCCTGCTGTAACAAATCACCACAATCTTAATGGCTTAAAAAAGCAGCCATCCGTGCTCTCCCAGTTCTGGGGGTCCGCGGCCAGAAATCAAGGTGTCGGCAAGGTTAACTCCTTCTGGAGGCTCTGAGAGAGGATTCTTTCCAGGATTCTCCCAGCTTCTGGTGGCTGCAGGCAATCTTTGGCTTGTCATGGACGCAGCTGCTCTGAACACGTTTATACAAAAATGTGTGCGAGTGACGCTAACAGCACAGGGCCTGCTTGGGATTCTCTCTCTCCCTCTCTCTCTGCCCCTTCTGCTCTCTCTCTCTCTCAAGATAAATAAATAAACTTAGAAAAATAAAAGCCCTTATCATTAGAAATGTATATTAACACAGTATTTAAAGTATTTAAACACGAAGCGACAGGATGCCTGGGCTTTGCTTTAAAATACTCCCTGCACTCTGCCCTCAAGATGTTGGAGAGTAATTCCTCATTCCTTAAGGCTGGGCTGTGTGTAGTGACTTCCTCCCAAAGAGGACAGAACGGACAGGAGGACAGAGAGGCCTCACAGCAGAGAAGGCTGACAGACGTACCTCACCCAGATGACGAAAGTCAGCGTTGACCGTTATCAGTCATGTTGATGGCAGGTGCCCTGCTATGATGGGTTAGAAGGACACTTCCCCTCCATGGTCTTCCTCCCCCAAACCCATAACCCAGTCTAACCATCAGACAAAGCCCAGCTGAGGGGCGTCCTACAAAATGCCTGTCCAGTACTCCTCAAAACTGCCAAGGTCATTAACAACAAGGGAAGTGTGAGAAACTGTCACAGCCCAGAGGAGCTCAGGGGACATGACAATGACACGTAACGTGGTGTCCTAGATGGGGTCCTGGAACACCAAAAGGATATTAAGTACAAGCCAAGGGAACCAAACTAAAGTACGTATTTTAGTTAACAATGATGCATTAATATGGGTTCATTGATTATAACAGACGTACGAGACTAATGGAAACTATTTACAGTGGAGAGACTGGGGGCCTGGTGTATGCGAACCGTGTGCTATCTTCACCCCTCTTCTGTGAATCTAAAACTGTGCTAAAAAAGAAAGTCTACTGAAAAAAAAAATACTCCTGGAAAAACAAAAGGAGTCGAGAGAAGGGAGAGACCAGGAGGAATAGTAAAAAGGTGGTTAATTGGTAATTGTTGAAGCCAGGTGATGGGTATGAGAGCTTTCATACACTCTATACTTTAATGCATTAAAAAGAGATCAAAAATAACAAGGTTTTTTTTTTTTTTTGAGTGGGGCGGGAGGCAGAGGGAGAGAAAGAGAGAGAGAGAGAGAGGGAGGGAGGGAGGGAGAGAATCTTAAGCAGGCCCCATGCTTAGTGCAGAGCCTGACTCGGGGCTCAATCCCACAATTCTGGGATCATGACATGAGCTGAAATCAAGAGTCAGATGCTCAACCAACGGAGCCACCCAGGCGTCCCAACACAAAGTTTTAAAAAGTAAAGTCACAGATCCAGTATCTTGGGGATCCTGGCATTGTGGAGACATGACAGGGGGTCACAGGACGGGTGATCACACTGTGAGTTCTGTAGTGATGGGAGCAGAGGGTCATCCAGGGGATGAGACAGGTGTCTCCTTATGAGAAGATGGCCCCGAGCTGGCCTGGCTGAGCTAAGGAGGAAGTGCGTTCGCGCATGCGTGCTGGGGGACAGTTAGAGGTGTTCCTGGCACGAAACGGGGGAGTTGTACGAAATGTAACGTGATTATCATCGGGGTCACGGTGACGGTCACCATACTCCCTAAAGGCCATATTCTGCAAGCTCTGCCGTGCTCTGTTTCTCCCTTGAGACCTCAACAGTCACTCAAGAGTCACTTTCCATCTTATTCCACCTCCAGGAGGGTGGTGAGCAGCGCCTAGAAGCCCACCCCTTCGCTGTGAATGGCGCTGGGAAGCACGATAGGAAAAGAATTGTTGCTGGGACCCCGATGCCACCCAGGCGAGCACAGCACAGCCAGGGAAGGGGACACAATACGCGAAGTGTCCTGGATATGAATCTGAATCGGCTCAGGGTGACGGTCCCGCTGCAGTCCAGGAAGTGGCCTCAGGACAAGCAGACTGGGTGTCCCTGACAGAGGAGGGAGCAAGGAGCCTGCTGCCGAAGCCACGTCCCACAAAACCAGTTCAGACTCCTCTGGGGTCTCTGTCTCCACTGCTTGTCCACACTAGACTCTAACAAAATGTGGCATCTAATTGGGGCACCTGGGTGGCTCAATCGGGTAAGCGTCCAACTTAGGCTCAGGTCATGATCTCGCGGTTCGTGAGTTTGAGCCCTGCACCGGGCTCTCTGCTCTCAGTAACTGCTTGGATCTTCTGTCCCCCCTCTCTCTGCCCCTCCCCTGCTCATGCTCTCTTTCCTTCTCTGTCTCTCTCTGTCTCTCTGTCTCTCTGTCTCTCTCTCTCTCTCTCTCTCTCTCAAAAGTAAATAAACATTAAAACCAAAGTGCAAATTGATCTTGTAAAATGTTACCAATAGAATCCCGGCATTCACTGTAAAATTTGTTCAACTTTGCTGTATGTTTGAAAATTGTCACGACAAAATACTGGGAATGAAAGAACGCAGCATGATTTCCAGGTGTTTTCACCTGAACAAACCTGAGAACCTTGTGGGGACTTAGGAAAGCCGGCTTACCTCCTTGGGTTCCAGGTGACGGGTGGCCCTGCCCCCATCTACACCGGCCCCTCCAGGACACCAGGCGACCCAGGCACTCCTGCCACAACGCTGCCGTGCTCCTCTGAACGTTAGCGTAAGTTCCCTTCATTCAAAACGGACGCAGCTTTCTGGTAGAATAGTACAGCACAAGACCTTCTGGAACCTTCCCTCCAAGTTTCTTCTCTACCAAGTCAGCAAAAATGATTCGGTCTGGTGTCGGTGTGCGTTTGCCCTCTCCTGAACTTGCTTTCCCTTTAGCGATTCCCCTCAATTATTTTGTTCTAAGGGACCCCTGTTGTCTGGGGCCCGGAGGCACTGCGGGTTCACATTAGCTGGTCCCCTGATGCAGCCGAAGCTGGGCCCCGGCAGTCATTACTTTGCAAGACCAATGGGATACTTAGTGGTCCACCAGGTGCCCAACCCGGAGCACGATATGCCATAGGAGAAGTTGTGCTCGTGTCTAATTTACACAACGGCTCTATTGACTCTCTCACGGATGGTTAAGAAAACGCAGAAGCAGGAAGACGCCGTACTTGCGCAGGGAATTGGTGTGACTTGATTGATAGTGGCCATCGCGACCCTCGCCCTCCTCGTCACCACTCTGGACGATGAGCGAATTAAGATTACACACAGGTAGGCGGCACTTTCGTGCCCTGCGTCTCCAGCCGGCGCTGCTCACTGCCGTCTAGGGCAGGGCGGCCGGGCAGCGATTATCGCCTCCGCTTTCCAGATGCAGAAACTGAGGCTGGGCAGATGCCAGTAAGTCACGCTGCTGGGCCCTCCCAAGGTGAGGCCCGAGCCGGCCTCTCTGGCTCCCCGAGTCAGGCGGGACAGGCGCCCAGCTCCCTCTCCTCCCCTCCGCATCTCCACCTGGCAGCTCCTCGTCCGCTCTCTGCCTCCCCTCGGCTGGCTCCCACGCCCCAGAGCGCACTCTCGGGAAGGGCTGATTGGCCAGCTTGAGTCACGTGCTCTCCCGAGAGCCAATCAGTGGCAGGGGGCTTGGCCCTGCCCACCAATGGCAGCTCCCACTCTAACTCCTATAAAGAGAGTGGGAAGGCCCCTGTTCCAGGGGTCCTCGTTTCTCCCTTCCCATTCGCCCTGCAGTACCTCCCCCCCAACTCCCACCCAGGCCTCAGGGAGCAGGAGATACCTCCCCCTCCAAGGGCCTGGGCCCAGAGCTGCCCCCCACCCCCAACCCGCCTCCGCCCCGCCCCCAAATTCCGGGCAGGAAACCAGAACCCCAAGCGGCCTCTCATTTCCCGCCCTTCACCCCCAGGCTTCCATTCCCGTGATCAGACCCCAGGTTCCCCCCCACCCTTCTCTGCCAAGACCCCAAATCACTGGTCTCCACAGCCGCTCAGATGGCTCCCTGGATTGTCCAGTCCTACACCTGTTGTCCCCCTCCCCACCACTTCGAGACGGCCAGGCCCCAGCAGCTCTTGTGCCTGGCTGGCCCGGGCCTGACTTTCACAGACCAGTGCCCCCCAAATGAGCGACCTCAGAAACGCGGGGAGTTCCCGAAGGTGGCTGGAGACCACATTCTGCAGAACTGGGGCCACGTTGAAATCCCAACGAGGGCGAAGTCCCACGTGGGGCTGAGATCTCAACCAGTGCCAGGGTCCAGGCTGCCGAGATGAGCTGGGATACAGGAGGAGAGAGGCTCTGAGCCACAAGGGGCATCCATACCTAAGAAGATGGGATACATCTGGGCAGGGGCTGAAGGAGAGGCGTGTGTGGAAGCCAGGGACCCCGCTGCCACATCCCCGCGCGTCCCAGTGCGCCTCAGGGCACAGGCTGCACCTTGACTCCACCATCAATGCTGGCAGTAACGGGACACCCTAGAAACCCAGTCTGTCCACGATTCTTCTGACCCAGAGCTTTGCAGAGCTTGGCGTCCGATAAACTGAATTTGAATCCCTTGTCCCTAAAAAGCTGTGTGACTTAGGCAATTGAGCCCTGTTCACTCATCTCGAAATTGCGTACGATCGTGCCCACCTCATTGGGCTCTGGGAGCCGTGGATGAGGCACCACGTGCCAAGTGCATGGGGGCGGCGGGGACGGGGGGTGGGGGGGACTCAGTGCACACTGGTGGCCCCTCTTTCCTGCTGAAGAGAATTGTTATTTCTCCGCAGTGATTTCAAGAAGGGACCAGAATCCCTCAAGCAATTCTATCAGACGCTGGGGCTCCGTGTCTTGCCTAGCAGGCCTGGTCGTGGGGCACAGGGTGGGCTCGAGCCACACTTCTCAGAGGTGGGCGTGGTATCGGAAGTGACACGGGTGGGAAGCTGTTCCAATACGTGCTAGGCCCCACCCCCAGAACCTCCCCAGGAGGCGGGGTCTCTGAGAAGGCCTGAGGGGACATTCCCAAGCACTTGGAGAGCCCTCTTCTTGAAAGACTGTCAGGCACAGGCCATGGGGAGGCTCGCAAAACTGTTTATTTTCCCCCCCTATGATAAGAAAGGACGCATGCAGGTGCCGAGAAAGTCCAGCCATTCCCCTGGTGAACACGCACGGCTCGCACACAAACCTAACAGGCTGTGCCTTTCCCTTTTCTGTTTCAACAGAACCGTAGGGCACCTTCTGAGTGCTCCCCGGGGCATCGTGTTATGCAGCTTCTGGGCAGAACTGGTCATACCTGCTACTCTACCGCAGCCCCATCGTTGGGCGTAAAACACCCGATTGGCCAAAAAAAAAAAACAAAAAAAACAAAAAGTACCAAACGTCAAATTTCGTACAGTCAGTGCAAGAACTGGTTTTCTCTCGGCATCTGGACTGGCTGCCCCCCGAAAAACGCCCTTCCTTCCTGGGTCCTTCGCGAGGCCCAGCCCGCAGGCAGAGAAAGGAGCAAACGTTGACCTCTGCATGAAGAAAATAATACTAACAAGCAAGGTTTTCAACAAACAGTTGAGTAATTGGGCTCGCTATTTAAATACCGAAACACAGGAGATGAACTTGTTCATCTGGCCGCAGCTTAATACGTGCGGGCCTGACATTACAAACAAAAACTTAAGAGAGCTCGGCAGGGCGGGCACGGTGGCCGGAGCAAGGACTTGGCCCGGAGGCGTGGCGGCGCCAGGACGGGCCTTCAGAACCAGTACTCGGAGACGAAGATGTGCACGTTGACGACGTTTCGGTGGGACACCACCCCCCCGACCACGTAGTTCATCTCCAGCTTCAGGACGGCATGAAACGGGCCCACGATGGGCCGTACTTGGCGCACGACACCTGGGGAGAGAACGGAAGGCGTCTTAGACCGCGTCGAGCCCCACTCTGAGCCGGACGCTGGAGTCCCCTGCGTGGCATAGGACGGTGAGCTCACCGCAGTCATTTTCCTGACGGGGGATTCGAAAGAGCCCAGAAGAGGGCCTGTCGTGGAGCGGACGCCCAGGACATGACTGTCCCTCCCTGGACCAGGGGAGGGACCACATGAAGGCCATGACTGGAGGCCTCCTCCCCTGTGCCTGGCCACCTCCCTGTCTCCGGGCCCTGCCGGCACCTCCTCGCCTCTGCGGGACGGCCAAAGGCCCAGAGAGAACTCTCCCGCACTCTGGGACGAGACACATGAGGCTAGGGTGGGCGTTAGCCTCGCTGGTCTGTGGAAAGACTGCAGCCCTCTCTGGGCCTCCGATTCCTCAGGGAGCAAATGATACCATGTGACCCCGTGCTTCTGCACCACGTGATCCGGGCGACCCAGCACAGCGTCTGCCCGAGATGCGCAGGGCGACCTCCCCACCAGACCAGGGCTCCCCTCTTCACCTCCCCACGCATTTGTGCCTTCTCCCGTAGGCACCAGGAGCTGTTCTCAGTGAGACAGAGAAAATAATAGAATCCTGGCTTCAAAGCCGGTGGAGGATCTAAGTAAGTGCAGGGCTCAGAGAAGTCCAGCAGGGGAGAATGGAGGAGGTGAAGTCTGGGGGAGTCAGGGAGGGCTTCTTGGAGGAGGCGTTCCTCCCGACAGACGAAGCAACGCAAGCGAAGTCTGCAGGCTCGTTGAGCCTCAGTCCCTGCAGGGGACTTTCTCCATCCCACCTGTTCTGATGCTAGGACTTGTCCAAGGTCATGTGATACGGGGGGGGTGGCGGCTCCCTGGAAGTACTCTACGGCCACTTCTGTGGCTGATCTGCAGCTGAAGGCCGGGGTGGGAAGCGTGGGCTAGCACCTGCCAGTCACGTGACCCAGAGCAAGCTTGGAGCCTGAAGTTCCACAACCACATGCTGAGAATTCGCCACTGATTGTTTGCGGCGTCGACTGCTGATTCCAGGCTGGTTTCTACAACCATCCCTGCCGCCGACTTAGGAAGCACGCACGAGGCAGCGCGGTGAGGCCCCTGGGGCCCACATAGAAGGCTGGAGAAGGCCTCCCGCACCAGCGCTGGCTCCCGGTCAGGAACACCAAGTTCATGCTCAGAAGGGGAATTTGGGAGTGCCATCCCCCCTTTCACTCTCTGGGCTTGTGTTTCAAAAATGAAATGCCCGGCAGCCGGCGTGGGATTCCAGGCTATTCTAAGTAAACAAGGGCTTCAGCTCTGATGGAGAGATATTCTGCAGGCTGTCAGCACCCTTTCTCTGCCCCTGCCGGGTGGTGACATTGTAGCTTTGTCCTGGGTGAACGCCCACGAACATCTTCAGCTCGCTGCTGAAGACGTGGGCTTGTCACCACCCTCCGTGTGCCAGCGGCCCCTGTTGACCCGACCACTCCCACCCACCCCTCCCGGGGTACAGAGTCTGGGCCAGCTCAGTGGGGGCTCACAGGTGCTGAGTCAAGCATGCTTCCCTGTCCCTGCCCCCCCCCCAGGCAGTCCAGCACCCACTGTGCCCTGATCAGTGTCACCTTCTCCTCCCTCCTGGCCTCAGCCCCACAGTGGTGCCCACCAGCCTCGGGGGCCTGGGTTACCTGCGGATGTCACCCGTCCTTGGGGCTGAGGTTAAGACTACGCTCCCCGTACTCAGAGTTTCCAGATCTTCAAGGAATTGGTGAGAGGCTGGGGGAGCCTGAGAACTATTTTTTTTTTAATGTTCATTTATTTTTGAGAGAGAGAGAGACAGTGTGTGAGTGGGGGAGGGGCAGAGAGCGAGGGAGACAGAGAATCCAAAGCAGGCTCCGGGTTCTGAGTTGTCAGCACAGAGCCCGATGCGGGGCTCGAGCCCACAAAGCAGGAGATCACGACCTGAGCCGAAGTTGGTGCTTAACCGACTGAGCCACCCAGGCGTCCTATATTATATAGGTATTATATAATGCCAAATATATAACTACATAATAGAAATATGTAAATATACTTATTTAAAATATGTTAAAATCTAACATATAAATATTATGTATAAATATATAGTCGTATATTTTAAATTTATAGAAACTTATACGTATCTGTATATCTTATTTTATGTAGATATGTTTATGAATGTTACATAAAACATATAAAATGTACTTATTACAAATTTATATGTAAGCTATAAATATTATCAAATAATGACACACACATTTGAACAGCATTAACAGTTCAGACCCACAGAAGTTTCCGATGTGCCTATGTGTGCCAAGCGCTGGGCTACGTAAATCTGGAGAGAACATGATGGGCTGTCCTGTGGCTCAGTGTGGGCACAGAGAACAGCAGTTACGGCCCCAGAAGGGTTTGTTAACTTTCCTGGGTCTTAATTTCCTCTTCTGTGAAACACGGATTAAAAATAGCAACCTTCGGGGCTGTGTGAGCGGCTCAGTCAGTTAGGCGGCTGACTCTTGGTTTGATCAGGTCACAGTCTCACAGTTTCATGGGTTTGAGCCCCGCATCGGGCACCACGCTGACGGTGCAGAGCCTGCTCGAGATTCTCCCTCTCCCTCTCTCTCAGCCCCTCCAACACTCACGCTGTCTGTCTCTCTCAAAATAAATAAATAAACTTAAACATAAAAATAGCAACCTTCAAAATCAGAAACAGAACGAGCACGAGCGTACCCTCTACCTCCTCAGAAATGACTCGCGGCGGCAAAACGCATCCCATTTCCAATTTAAATGTGATCTGATTTTCAAAGGACGGCTGAACTCTTGCAGGACGGAACAAGAGGGCAAGTGTTGAGGATTCTTATTGGGTTGATTTCAAAACGTACTGAAAGGAAGGCCCCAAATGTGTAGAGCTCGTCTGCATCTAAGTCCATCACAGGCGCTGTTGGAGGTTTGATTTCTGCGAGTCAGCGGCTCGCCTGTGGCTCGGGCCGCAGCTGCGCACAGAGACCAAAGAACCAGGGAAGGAAGCCAGGGGCTGCCTGAGTGAAAGGGACACTGGCAAGGGCCAGGGAGGAGGGCGCCTGACTTCTGATGCAGGTCACATGCAGAGTCGGGATTTTGCAGAATCTTCCCATTTAACGAGAAAAGCGATTGATTAAGGTGGCACGAATATTCGTGCTGCAAGTGTGAAACAAGAAATCCCAAGTGCACAAGCGGGGCTCAGGAGTGTGCCCCTTGCCTTCCCCCCACCCTCCAACCAGAAGGAGCTTCTCGATCCCTTCCCTGTGACCTAATGTCAACACCGAATCTCCACCTCTATCCATAATCCCTGCTAACACAGGGCTCCCTTTGCAGGCCACACCCATTCTGTGGACTAGCTCTACTTCTGCTCTGGTTTGGGTGGACACGTTCCCTCCATTCCCAGAGTAGTTCAGGCTTGAGTTCAACCTCCTAGTCCTCCCTTTGACCGAGCCCAGGCTTTCTCCTGCTATTACCTTTTTCTTCACAGCTTTCCTACCCATCCATCCATCCACCCACCATCCATCCATCCATCCATCCATCCACCCATACCCATCCACCTATCCTCCATCCATCCATCTACCCATCCTCCACCCATCCATCCATCCATGTGCCCATCCACCCACCCATCCACCCAT
This sequence comes from Lynx rufus, assembly GCF_022079265.1. Lineage (NCBI taxonomy): Eukaryota > Metazoa > Chordata > Mammalia > Carnivora > Felidae > Lynx > Lynx rufus. The sequence goes on along the minus strand of NW_025814889.1, from coordinate 137,903,644 downwards.
CCATCCACCCATCCATCCACCCATCCATCCACCCATCCATCCACCCATCCATCCATCCATCCATCCACCCACCCATACCCATCCACCTATCTTCCATCCGTCCATCCATCCACCTACCCATCCTCCACCCATCCACCCATCCATGTGCCCATCCACCCACCCATCCACCCACCCATCCATCCATCCATCCACCCATCCATCCACCCATCCTCCATCCATCCATCCATCCACCCACCCATACCCATCCACCTATCTTCCATCCATCCATCCATCCACCTACCCATCCTCCACCCATCCACCCATCCATCCATCCATTCATCCATCCATCCACCCACCCATACCCATCCACCTATCTTCCATCCATCCATCCATCCACCTACCCATCCTCCACCCATCCATCCATCCATGTGTCCATCCATCCATCCATCCATCCATCCACCCACCCATACCCATCCACCTATCTTCCATCCGTCCATCCATCCACCTACCCATCCTCCACCCATCCACCCATCCATCCATCCATGTGCCCATCCACCCACCCATCCATCCACCCATCCATCCACCCACCCATCCATCCACCCATCCATCCATCCACCCATCCATCCACCCATCCATCCACCCATCCATCCATCCATCCACCCACCCATACCCATCCACCTATCTTCCATCCATCCATCCATCCACCTACCCATCCTCCACCCATCCACCCATCCATGTACCCATCCACCCACCCATCCACCCACCCATCCATTCATCCATTCATCCATCCATCCATCCATCCATCCACCCACCATCCATCCATCCATCCATCTATCCATCCGCCCATGCACCCATTCATCCATCCTCTCATCCACCCAACAGAGGGCATTCTGCACAGGGCAGGTTTAAGGAAGATTCCACAGACATTACATTGGATTTTGAGAAATAATTACGAGCCTAGGAAGCACGAAGGACATGTGCAAACCCCAAAAGTATGACGGTTCAGGCCAGTTCTGGGAACAGTGTCAGTCCTGGGGAGAGACAGGCAGACGAGGCTGAGGAGGTGGTCAAGGCTGTTCCTGGGACCCCCACCCCGTCAGTCTTGCAGAACCAGGAATCTGGGTCTGCAGCCGTCTCCTGGCTTCCTCCCCACCACTGGTCCAGAGGAGTGTGCATTCAGAGCCACCACCAGCCCTCCTATTGCAGAGAAACCAGGGAGGGACTAGAGACGCACGGTGCCCATCCGTGTCACCACTGAGATCGGAAAGCCTCCACCGGGGCTGGTTCCAGCCATCAGGACTTGATTCTGCAGGTATGATATTGGCATCTGTCACGTGCCAGGCCCTGGGGACCAGCTGGACTGCTTACATCCTCTTTCATGAAGACTCCCTAGCCCTGGGAGTACCCGGTACCCCGCTCTCCCTCGGCCGTAACGCCGCATCTGCCCACCACAGTCACAGCCAGCTCCCCTTTCTGGGGCACATCTGCACTTTGTTCTTCTCTGTCCCCGCTGTCCCCAGCACAGGGCCTGGGGCAGGACAGCGCAGGAGCTCCGTCACGATTACTGAGTGGGATAAAGGCAGAGGAAGATGAGACATCAGTCCCTGAGGTCCCCCACAATCTAGCAAGGAAGACGAAACTCCGTCCTGAAGGGAAGAGGGGCCACGGAAAACTCTGAGGGACAGTAGCTCATGACCACTGTGGCAGCAAAAGGCAGGCCAAAGGGAGAGGCACGTTTCCGTCTTGCCTGGTATGTCCACCTCACCTGCTGGGGTGTTTACCTCCTCAGCTTTCCAGAGCCCCAGGAAAAAAAAGAAGGCCACGGTGCCGAGTTCAACTGTGTTAATCTTCCAAATCCTCGTCCTTGGCATTTCTGCTTCGGCTGTCAGACGTTGCTGGTATTCCTTGGCGTGTCTGTGCCTCCTAAAGATATAATTAAGCCTTTTTTTCCCCCCTTTGAAAAATGTAGGCCCCCTTGGGCACTTCACCTTCATGTCTGGTCTCTGCTTTGTAAATTGCAGCTGACGTGCTGGGATCCAGGAGCCCGGCGACGTGAGGCACACGGGTCCGATGGGGGACCTTCGTCACCTCGTGCGGTCTGGGGTCTGCATTCCTGGCCCTTGAAGCCACCGTGTAAGTCGCCATCCTTTCTGAAGCTCAGCCTTCAACCCAGAAGCCCTGGGATTCTAACTGACCGAGTGTAATCGCGTGAACAGCACGTCGAAGAGGCTTTTAACAAGCAAGGTGATGGAGGCTTCCGTGATTATCTCACGTCAGTGGAAGTTAACTGTGCTTTTTAAAAGAGATTCAGGTTAGAAAAGACAGAGGTTAAGAGTCACCTGTTGACGTAGCAAAGAGTGAGAAGCTGTCACTACTTGAAACCACGTGATAGTCATTTGCTTACTTGGTGACCATCGGTCTCCCCGCTGCCGTGTGAGTCTGGAGGCCAATGGCACGTCTCTCCTGGCCGTTCTCGTATCTCTGGTTTGTGGGACACTTCGTCCCACTTTGAACCTGACACATAGGTGGCGCTTAACCAACACTTGCTGGACGAATGAATGAATGAATGAATGAACTGAACACCAAAGCACTAAGCACAATCTGTAAGGTTGAAAACGATCACCCAGAAAGGAGGCTGTCGGGGGAGAACGCACAGGGAAGGGGGACAAGCGAGAGCCAGGCTTCACTGTCCGGCCTGGGCAGCTGCCACGCGGAGCCAGAAGTGGGGAGGAAGGCAGAGCGCCGGCCCGTGGGGACGAGGTGCCGGGGCCACGACCCAGGAGCTCAGAGGAGAGCCACGAGGTCTTGCCAAACACAAACGCGACGGCAACGGGGAAGGAGCACATCATCACCCGCGTCTCAGGGAAGTTTCCTTGGTAGAAATAATGATCCCCGCAGACGGGGATTAACAGCACAGACCAAGGGCAAAAAGGAAAACTCGAGAAAACGAAGATATACTGCTGGTACAGACAAAGAGAAAAAACTACCACGTGGGGCGCCTGGCCGGCTCAGTCAGTGGAGCATGAGACTCTTGATCTCAGGGTTACGAGTTCGAGTCCCCACGTTGGGCGTAGAGACAACTTGAAGAAACAAAACTAGAGCATGGATGGGCTGGGAGAGGGAACAGAGCCGGCCAAGGGGAAGGGAGATGGGGGGATCCCACATGCCCGTGGCTTCTTGGGCCCTCACCATACTGCTGTCGCGAACAGACATCACCTCCCTTCCCCAGGGGGAGGGGAGTGGGCTCTGAGAGCCCAGATGCCCCAGGTCACACGGCTCACAGGTCCGGATGCCCGCCAGCTGGGACTGACCCCAAAGCCCAGCCCTTCCCGTCCCACTGTGTCTCCTCCCTCCTCACGGTGCTGCATGATGTGGAGGAAACTTCCGGAATGTGCTTTCCCTGGCTGAGTCACACACATAGGGCAAACCTGGCAGAAAGGAATGAACCATGAAGCAGTCACATAAGTAGTCGGCAAGGAAGGAACGGAGCTCCCGCAGCCCTGCCTTCTCGCCCCGAGAAACACCCAGGCAGGTGCTTGCGAGGAAGGGGGACAGGTGTCTGGGCTCCATATTTAAAATGCCAAATGGCAGGGAGCCTGGGTGGCTCAGTTGGTTAAGCATCTGACTTCGGCGCAGGTCACGATCTCATGGTTCGTGAGTTCGAGCCCCGCGTCGGGCTCTGTGCTGACAGCTCGGAGCCCGGAGCCTGCTTCAGTTTCTGCGTCTCCCTCTTTCTCTACCCCTCCCCTGCTCACTCTCTGTCTCTCTCTCTCAAAAATAAATAAACATTAAAAAAAAAAAATTAAAATACCAAATGGCTCCCAACATGTCTCAGCAGAACTCACCGTCCGTATTTCTTGATCGTTACAAATGTGCCCCCGCCACAGGCCTCCCGTGAGCTAAGGCAGCTCCCCAGAGTCCACCTTGCCCTCCAGGAAAAATCTGGAAAGAAATGCCGCTCTGCATAGACCTGCCTTCCCCCTCGATGCGGAAGCTGACGTCTCTGCAGCGCTTGCGAATGTGCTCGCGAAGCCCATTCCCATCTACCCTCTCGTCCTCCTGTGTCAGCCTCGTTCGTCCTGGAGGAGAACACGGGCTCAGCGCGGTGAAGTGAGTCAGGTCTGGGCATCAGGGAGCCAGCCCTGGGCCACCGCCCCTTCCACCGAGCTGCGTGGCCCGCCGGAGGAAGAGAAGGCCTGGTGCTTTTCTGGAAGGGACTGGCCATCTGATGTACTGACTTGCACCGACTTGGCCAAAAATGTGCCCTTGAAGGGAGGGATGGGCAATCCTTTCCTGCCCCTCCCACCTGCCTGCTGGGGTCCTGCTGCCCCAGACCCAAGCTCGCCAGCCGCTCGGATCTCCCCAGATGCCCCCCGCCCCCAAATCCACCGGCCTCCTCCAGCCTCCAGAAAACGCGAGACTGGAGGTCAACAGGCGCCTGGCTTCCAACCCTGACGTGCCATCACTAGGCAGGCGGACGAAGCCCACCCACGGGAGTTTCCAGACCCTCCTGTCCGCTCCAGCCCCAGCCCCACCCTACCTCAGGCCAGGCCTGACCTTCCGACACCTTCCTCCTCACCCCCAATGCACTCCCCGGCTGCGGCCACAGCCGGCCTCCTAGAACGCAAGTTCTGGGCTCGTGCGAGGCCCTGGCACACATCACATCCCACCCACCCCAGCCCCCGGCTCCCAGCAGGGGTGGAGCATACACCTTGATCAGGCCCCCATGCCCTGTCCGGCCTGATTTCTCGGCACTCTCTGCTCCGGCCACGCCAAGCCCCTCGCAGTCCCCCCAGGATGAGCAAAGGCTACGGAAGGGGCAGGGTGCACACAAGTCTTGCCGACGTGACTTAGCATTAAAGACCCGGGGACCCCAGACACAGACAAGTCCTGCCCTCCACTTTCCAGAGGGCAATACAGCACCACCCTCCTCCTTCAGAGGCAGCCAAGGCCCCGAGGAATTCGAACGCCGGCCGGGTGGGCACCTGCCGGGTACAGAACGGGTACCCCAGGCCCCAGCAGCTGGCTGCGGCGCGTGCCCTCTCTTCTTTATTCCTTCGGCAAGCACGGAGCCCCGGCTCTGGGCAGGCCGCGCACCCGGTGCCGCGGTTACGAACACCGACCGGCGCTGGTGTGGGTCCTCGCGGAGCTCCGGGCCCCCCGCCGAAGTCAGACACAGATGGTGGGGTGGCGAGGCTGGGAAAGTAAGCAAAGAGGCTCCGGGAGAAGTGCTCACCCCAGACCGGGCCCCGGGAGCTCGTGGAAGCTTCACCAGGGAGTCAGTCTCGGCTGGATGTTGAAGGACCGGCCGGCCCGCCCAGAAGAGCTGGGGGTGGGGGGTGCTCAGACACGTGGAAGCAGAGGAATTTCAGGGCTGGGCTGGACCTCAAAGAGCAGGGCTTTGCCCGGCCCGAGGTCACACAGGAAGGTCACGGCCCAGGAGCCCCACGTGGAGTCCCAACACCCCGCGTGCCCTCCTGAGTCTGTGCCTCCGTTTCCTCATCCGGAGATGCGGCGAGTCTCCTAGAGGTTCTGCAAGTGGAATCTGGAACGTGCCGGACGAGGGAGGGTCACAGCTATCGGTCTGACGGCAGCGATGACCAGGACGCCACTCGGGGGTCCCCGGTCTCGGCCACGGAGCGGACGTTCCTCGCAGGGCCCTTCTGGAAACACCCGACATCAAGGCTGCAGGCAACGCTCTTCGCGATCACGGGTGATGGGGGGTGTCTGCGTCCTGTGCGTGTTTATGGCCGTCAGCCGAGGCTTCGGAAGATTCGGGTCGTCACCACACTTTCCTTTGGACGTCGCACAACATGCCTCTGCGGCTGTTTGGCTCTGTTCTTGCTTTTGTTTTAAAACGGGGAACAATTTACGAACACGCCCGGTGATATCAAAGACTTCCCCCCCCAAAGGCGCACGACGGCAGCGGTAGGAGAGAGTCGCAAATCATCCTGGCTGGACACAGACGGTCCCCGGGAGAACCTCGGGGGACACGAAGGGGCTGCTCTGGGCTCGCTCTAACCCCGTGGTGACACAGGAAGGCACACCCCACCCGCCCCCTCCTCCCCTCCAGCCCTCTGTGTAGCCCTCACCACCCGCTGACCGCGAACGTATTCTGCTTGTTTCTTTCTGCTCCTCCCCTCTGGAATAAAACGAGTTTGTCGCAAGGATTCACGTCTGTCCGTCTGTCTTGGTCACTGCCGTGTCCCCTGGACTAGGACCTACCCCCGCAGGACACAGACATTATTTGCTGGAAGAAGGGATATGAGAACAGTCCCAAAGGGCCCATCCAGGGTGCTGTGGGGGTGCGGGGCGGAGTAGCTCAGTACTCTGCCTGCAGGGGTGCGGAGGGCGTGCAAGAGGCGATGACCCTGCCCTGGGCTTTGAGGGATGGGTAGGAGTTTACCCAGAGGAGAAAGAGCTGAACGTCATGGCTGAAGTCTGGAAGAAGGGAGAGGCCACGGAGTGTCTGGGGTCCGAGGCCTGGGCTGGTGTGGCTTGCGCACAGTGGAGGGAGGGGAAGGGACAAGAGTGCTGAGCGCCGAGGAGGACAAGGACAGGCCTAGGCTGAGGACGTCTCTCCAGCCGGGGAGGAGGGGTTTAAAAGCCGGCAGTCCCAGCCACAACTGGTCGTGGGGGTCCCTGGCTCCCGGCTTTCAGAGCCAAGTGGTTAGAGCACCTTTTGCTGAGAGAAGAGGACACTTGACCAGGCTCAGCGGGTGCCCGTGGGACCGTGCAGCCAGGTACAGGTGGAGGCCGTCTGTCACAAGCAGCCCCATGTGACACACGGTCCAGGTGCGGGTGGGGTCGTGAGGCCGGACGAGGCTCGCGAGGACAGCATCTCGGGGTCCCAGGACCCACAGCTGGCCTTCTCAGGAAGTCACAAGGGGGTCCTCTGTCCCCACATTGTCCCTGCCCTCAGTCCACCAGCCCCAGTCCTGGCCGATCGCTGGAATCCCGCCCTGCACCAGGCGCCGGGCTGGGCCCTCTGGGTGACCCGGGGTTCACGGACGAACGTACTTCCCACCTCTCGCCCCTCTCTGCACCCTCTGTGACACCATGACACCGCTGTGACCCTGCTGCCTTCCACCTGCTCTGCGTGTCTGGACAGCAGTGACCTGAGGCCTTGGTCCGTGGGGACCAAGCAGGCGCGGGGGCGGGAACTCACAGACGCCCCCAGGCCGACGAGTCTCCGGGCACCTTGGCCCACCAGCAGGGCCGGTGTCTTGAGTTTTGTCTCCTTCCACCCTCCTGCCGGGGCCGGGACAGTCCCACCCACGGCGGCCCCACCGCGCAGGAACACAGAGCTGTCCGGCCCACCAAGCTCTCAAGCCGCATCATCAGCTGAGACTCACCACGAAGCCTGTCCGGGGGCTCAGACGCGAGGCTCCGTGTGGCCTTCTCTTGTGTCGTCCTCTCTACCACGCTGTCCCCTCCCTCCCCGAGGTGGCCGCGGAGGGGGCTGCTCGTGTGGGCGGCAACCTTTGACTTTCCCCGGCCGAGTCCTGGGCTGCTGGCTTGAGTTTGGTCCAGAAAGCTGAGCTGGGGGGTGGAATGGGGAGGTCCCTCCTGGGGCGGAGGCCCTGAGTGCAGGACAAATGCCCAGCATGCCACTTGGGGCCACTGAGGCAGCCCGGGCAGGAACAGGGCGGTGTCCTGCTGTTCCCCGTGGCCCCTGCGTGCCTCGCTCGGGTAGACTAAAAGCGCTGAGCCCCAGTGAGCCCTCTGGGGGCCCGGCGTGAGCCTGGGGGAGCTCCGGGGGGCGTCATCAGCTGTGTGATGGGGCGCCTCTGAGAGTCTGTGCCTGTGAAATTGGGGGTTGAGAGCCCCCAATCCAGCTGCCCTTTCATATGGTTGCGCGGTCAGGCATAGCGCTGGGCCCGGTGCCTTCACCCCATCTCTGCTCCAGCACAGGGGACACAAGAAATGTCTGTGCCTCTCAACTCCATCCAGTCCCCTCCGAGGGACCCCCTCCCCTCCACCTCCCCTCCACCTCCTACTTCCCTCAGTGAGGCCTCCAGCCTCAGGGTGAAGTCAGGCCGCAGCCCATCCCGGGCCCAGAGGCGGCTGGGCCATCACCCTGGGAAACAAGCTGGCTGCTGGCCAGGGTGTGGCCCTGGGGTGACGGGCGGGCTGTGCCTCCGGGAGAAGAGAGAGCGCCTAATCCCTGGGATTTGCCGTGAAAGCCAGGACCCGGCCAATCACTCGTCACCCGGCAGGGACAGCCTCGCTGTTGTTTTCAGATGGAATTTCTGAATCTGCTCCGTAATGTGTACTGATCCCGGGCCAAGCTTTCTGAATCAGGCGGCCGGACGGGGTCAGCAGCACATGTTTAACCCCTTAGGGGGTAATGATTTTAACGAGGTGATCTGGGCCCTTGCTGGCTGGGACAAGAGATGGTGACCTGAAGCCAGATGGCTGGGTAAGCAAGCGCTTTGCTCTGAGAGAGGCCCGGCCTGGCGGTGGGGGGTTGGGGGAAGGGAGGGCAGGGGTGCCATGAGGTTGGTATCTTTGCTCACAAGCTCTTATATCAGGGCAGCTGATGTCGTGCACTGCACACGAAAGAGGCTGCAAAGGGTACCCCCGTAGGGTTTTGCAGTGCGCAACACATTCAGCTGGACGTGGCAGCCGGGCCACACCCCATTTCTGTCTCCCTCTGAGACAATAACAGGTACGGAGCCTACAGGAGCTCAGACGGCAGGATGCCAGGGAAGCTAAGAGGCAGCTTCACGAAAGCAGGCTCTGTAGCTTGGGTGCAAATTTGTAGCACAGCACCCAGCCCAGGGCCCGGCCCAGGACGTTGTGCTGAATGAGCAAGATGATTCAAGGATGACAGAACCCGGAAGGCATGGCCTCCACCATCCTGCTCCCGGCGGGCCTGCCTCGCCCGCGGAGGCCACCACGCGTGCTGATTCCATAAGCCCCGGGCAGCCGGAGCTGCTCTGGGGTGAACAGTCTTGGCCCTGTCCCAAGTGCCTCCCTCTGGACTGTCGTCCCGTCGAGGGGCACAAGCTCTCTCCCGCTCCAGCTCTAGGTGGCTGCCTCACAGGGGCTCATTTATCCCCTAACAGCCCAGCCCGCTGTGTTCAACTCCGCTCCTACAAGGCGGTCGCTGACCCGGCCACGAAAGTGTTGTGGCAATGTCGCCGAGATGCAAACTGAGGCTCAGAGAGGTTCTGTGACCTGCCCGAGGTCGCACAGCTGTAAAGAGAGAACCGAGAATCAAGCCCAGAATGCCTTACCCCAAGCTCAGTGCTCCGACTGTGCTCACAGAGACTCAATCCTGTCTTGCCCCCCAAAGGGCCACCGCAGCTACTGGTATTTTTCAAATGGCAAACTTGAGGGGCGCCTGGGGGGCTCAGTCGGTTCAGTGTCTGACTTGGGCTCAGGTCACGATCTCGCGGTTCATGGGTTCGGGCCCCGCGTCCGGCTCTGTGCTGACAGCTCGGAGCCCGGAGCCTGCTTCGGATTCTGTGTCTCCCTCTCTCTGCCCCTCCCCTGCTTACGCTCTGTCTCTCTCTCTGTCTCTCTCTCTCTGTCTCCAAAATAAACGTAAAAAACATTCAAATGGTAAACTTGAAATAAGAGTAATAATCCTTACACACTCACAAATGAAATTTAGAATGCTATTTCAGAATGAAAACGTTCTTAGTTTCCTTTAAGAGGGGTACCGTATGAGAGTGTCAGCACCCCCGTCAACACACGTCACGCTTCAGCACAGACAACGTGGGAAGCGGGGACTGTCAACTCCTTTCCACGGAGAGGGATCCGGTGCCATTGGGATGGGCTTTCTGCACACTCATTGTGCACCAGGCACTGCTGGGGGCTTTCACATAATTGTCTGATCTGATTGCATTAATGGGCGTCTATAATTAGGGCACATCCCTTCCAAACCTGACTTAGGTAACCATCTCTAGGGTGAGTGGGACCGTCACGTGACCCTCCATTCATTCAGATTTTACTAAGCAGTGGCGGTGCCAGGAGCCGGAACAGGAACGCGATTCAGTTTCTTGGGGGCCCCAGGGGTGCCAGAGCCTCCCACGGGGCTCGGGGGGCTCGGGGCAAACCAAGAACAGAGCTGGCACCTTGCGGACCTGCTCACCAGCTGCGGCTCTGACTGGCTGGCTACAGGACCCGGGGGCGGCCTTCCGTCATTTCTTCTCCGAACAGTGATGCCCACCCGGGGTGGGGGGCCGTCCCACGAGGCGGCACAGGGAGCGTTCACGAGTGAGGAGGACGCTCAAGGGCGTGGAGCTTGTAAAAGGGCTCCATGCACGGGTCTGAGCGAATGCACGCGTGGCCACCCGGTGGCTTCTCCACTCGCAAGCAAAACCGGGCCGGACCTCCAGATCCTGCCCCTGGGCCCCGGGCGGCCTGGCACGGGGGACACGAGGCTGAGCCCCGATGTCAGAGGCCCATCCCTTCTCCACGCCAGCCAGCATCAAACATCTCAGAAACCAGAGCCCGCGTGCGGATACGCACACATCTGACTCCACCCAGTCACCTACACTCACACGTACGCCCCTCCACACACACTCATGCACACTTACCCCGAGGTACACTCACCCTCCCCCCCCATACACACACACACACACGCACACACACAAACACACGCTGTCAGACCAGAGGGCTTTCCCAGAGACCAATTCACACATGGAGGAGAATCTGAATTTCGCTTCAGATTTGCAGGTTATGCTTAAAGCAAGTTTCCAGCCAGAGAGTGTCCTGCCCAGGCTGCAAACAGTCCCGCTAGGTTGCAACTGCTTTTAGGCGATACAGCTTGGCCCAGGCTGAGTAGATCCCTCTGCAGCCTTGTGCCCCCCGCCCCCCATCAGCCCCCTGTGGGCAGATGGGGAAGAGGCAGGGTCTCCAGCAGCAGCCCCCTGCGCGGCCGCCCGTGGGAACAAGAGCGAGCAGGCCCTGGTTGGGTGAAGAATCAGAGAAGGATGTTCCAGGACCCTGTGCCCCCCCTCGGCACGGTGGTGTTTAAACCTCGCCTCTTGGGGCGCCTGGGTGGCTCAGTCGGTTAAGCGTCCGACTTCAGCTCAGGTCACGATCTCGCGGTCCGTGAGTTCGAGCCCCGCGTCGGGCTCTGGGCTGATGGCCCAGAGCCTGGAGCCTGCTTCCGATTCTGTGTCTGCTCTCTCTCTGCCCCTCCCCCGTTCATGCTCTGTCTCTCTCTGTCTCAAAAATAAACAAAACTTTAAAAAAAATTAAAAAAAAAAATAAACCTCGCCTCTTGACCACGCAGATCAGAAGGAGTTCTTTGCTCGCAAAGGGGGGCCCGAGACCCGAGACCCCATAGCCAGGAACACTGCGAGTGCTCGAGCTGGAAAGGAGATGCTTCACTGCCTCTCCTCTCTGGCTGCTGCTGATGCCAGTGGTAGAGACGCCAGCTGGTGTAGACCAGAGTGCACAGGGCTGCACCACGCAGGCCATGGGACGGGAGGCTCTGGGGACAGGCGGCCCAGGTCCAAGTTCCGTCCTCCAATGCTCCCCAGCTGAGAGGCCCTGGAAAGTCACTTGGTCCCTCTGGCCTCAGCCTTCTCATCTGTGAAGTGGGGACAACCCCCATCGCAGGAGGCGGCAGAGGGATCTAGAAGCAGGGTGGACAGCTCAAGCCCCCCAAGGAACATCACGGACCACCAGTGGCTCCCTGTGGGCCACAGAAGTCCTGGGAGTCCCGGCCCCGTGGCCCCCCCCCCAGCCTCGCTTCTCGCCCTCGCTGTGCATCCTCGATGCTCTGGGAGCACCAAACTGAGAGTGGTGGCTTCCCACCCTGCCTCCTGTCATGCTGCCCCCGGGGCCAAGAACGCCTCTCTGCCTGGCTTGCTCCTACTCAGCTGTCAAGACCCAACACTTGTGTTACCTCTTCCAGGAAGCTTCCCTTGACTGCTCTGTGAGGTCAGTGGGTTTGGCCTCTCCTCTGTGTGCCCAGCACATTCCACACAGCACCGGGAGGGTCCAGTTTGGTTCCCGTCCCCCTCTCCGGGCTGGGAGCTCCCAGAGAGCGCGGGAAGAGCACCTCTCAACTATCTTAGCCTCCAAGAGCCGACCCAGGGTCTGGCCGCAGGAGGCCTCCGCGTGTTTCTGGAACCACGGGGAAGGTGAGGTGATGGGGCCACGGAGTGTAGGCAGGACCTCCAAACACACAGCACTCAGTAGGAAGCATGTGATGCGTGTGCGTGCGGTTACTGGAGCCCAAACCTGCGCGTGGTGCCGTGTGGTGGCAGGTCCCTGGGTCAGTGAAGAGTGTCGTTGTTCCAAACCCCGGAACTCAGGGAGGTAACCGTTGAGAGTTGCCGCCCTGTAGGCAAGTTAGGGCGAAGGGCTGAGCGACGCTTGGGCGGAGACACTACAGGATTCGTGTAGTGCTTGTCTTGAAGCCTCAAGGCCACCCTTCATGAGTAAAGACCGCCCCCCACCCTTCAAACTTAGGTGGTCAAGATGTCCACGGGGCACCTGGGCGGCTCAGTAGGTTAAGCATCCGACTCGACTTCAGCTCGGGTCATGATCGCACGGTTTGTGGGTTGGAGCCCCGCGTCCCTGGGCTGACAGTGCAGAGCCTGCTTGGGATTCTCTCTCTCTCTGTCTCTCTCTCTCTGTCTCTCTCTCTCTGTCTCTCTCTGCCCCCCCGCCCCGCTCTCTCTCTCAAAAGAAATAAACATTAAAAAAAAAAAAAAGGTTCGAAACACCAGCATGCTGAGTAAGGGAACGGGGCCTGGGCTACCCTTCTCGTGTTTCTCACCTGGTCACGGCCAAGCCCACCCCAGGCACCACCTCCTCCCGGCAGCATGGGCTGATGTGCCCAGGCAGGGGGACTGGGCTCTGCACCCACAGCACCTCCCACCGTGCTCTCCTGTCGCTCTCTGGGAGTCAGCCTCCCTAGAGGCAGACACTGCATGTTCCCCGCTCAGCGCATAGTAGGTGCTCAAGAAGCATGGCAGAGCGGGCAAGCCGGTTAACTGAGCAGTCCTGGTGCCCTCCACGCCCACGGGCCTCCCCAAGCCCGGCCAGCGGGGAGCGAAGTGACTGCGGCCAACATTAGATTCCTGCAGATCTCCACCATTTAACCGTGGGAGCGGCCTGCATCTGAAGCGACAGTTCATACCTGCGTGAAACTGATCTGAGATGTAGTTTATGGCCAGGGTCTCTGAGGCCATAACACAGGGGCGGTCACAGTTCGAGCCAAAAGGTTCACGGAAATCTCACGAGGCCCAACGCCATGGGTACCGCGGGCACTGATTTGTTCTGTGTCCATGCTCGTTTTAGTAAAATTACAGCCTTCCCGTTAATTACGCACAGACTGAAAAACAAAACTCTCTACTCCATCGGGGAAGGACAGTTAGCAAACCCGCCTCTTGTATTTCAGTTTATTTGGGGGGGGGGGTTGGAGCTAACTACCTAGTAGTTTTAGGGCTGTTCTTATTTTAATTAATATTATTAATTATAAAGGGTGCCCACGAATGCAGTCAAATTTTAGGAATCCCACCTCACACACCAGGGGCCAGCGTAGAGGACCCCATTAAAAACAGGAAACGTGAGGGGCGCCTGGGTGGTTCAGTGGGTTAAGCATCTGACTTGATTTAGGCTCAGGTCACGATCTCACGGTTCATGGGTTCAAGCCCCGTGTCAGGCTCTGAACTGACAGCGTGGAACCTGCTTGGGAACCTCTCTCCCTCTCTCTCTGCCCCCGCCCTACTCTCTCTCTCCCTCAAAATAAACTTAAAAAAAAAAAAGCCGCCAGGAAACGTGAGATGTACCACCCAAAGTGGACTGTGGGGAATCACACCTCCATCACAGGCTGGGGGCCCTTTCTTGCCAGGGAGGGGTGAGGGTTTCAGGAAGCTGTTTCCCCGTGGAGCCTGTGTGTGAGCTGGGGTGGTCTTCTCAGCGTGGCCTCGGGGAAATACGTGATCACCCACTGTATGTCACTGCCTGGTGGGGAACCCTCAAGTTCACGAAATGGCTACGTGGCAGCAAAAAAGCTGCCAAGACCCCGTCAGTTTACCCACTGGCCAAGGATCAGGCCAGCTGCACGCAAAATTAAAAGGCAACTCAAGGGGCGCCTGGGCGGCTCAGTCGGTGCAGCGGCCGACTTCGGCTCGGGTCATGATCTCGCGGTCCGTGAGTTCGAGCCCCGCGTCGGGCTCTGTGCTGACAGCTCGGAGCCCGGAGCCTGCTTCGGATTCTGTGTCACCCTCTGTCTGCCCCTCCCCTGCTCGTGCTCTGTCTGTCTCTCTCTCTCTCTCTCTCTCTCTCAAAAATAAATTTTAAAAAACATTTAAATTTTTTAAAAAGCAACTCCAGCCTAGTGCTGTCTGTAGTTCCCCCTTGGCTCTGGGGAGGCTTCCACAAGTCCCTCCCCCCATCATAGCCCCCATTCCGGAGCCGTCACCTGAAGGACCCCTTCCCCACGCAGCCCCCGACTGCAGCCAGTAGCCTGCACGGCGAATCGTGAACCCGGGGCCGGATGAGGAAGGCTTTTGTAGTGGCCCGAGAATACCTCAGGCATTAATAGGGCATTTTTGCACAGGCAGAAAATGCATTTTTCATTTTTCACTGACAGCTGGTTAAGGAGGAATGCCACAGGACGGCTGCTTGGGCCTTCCACAGACAGCAGGAGCTGCCTTTATCCCCGCTAAGAACGGGCTTTTAAAGGATACGTTAGGGGAAGGCCTGGCCCTTTTAGGTTCTGGGTGGACTCAGGGCACTTTCTTCTGTCATTCGGGGGAAGGATGAGCTCAGTGGCCTCAGGGTCCTGGCGGTCTGTACCCTTGTTATTTCTCTGGGACCCAAATTCTCAGTCACTTTGCCCAAGTCAGCCCGGGCCATCAGTGGGCTCCAGCTCCGGGTGTTCAGGGAGGACCGGGCTCCAGGCCCGCTCTGCCCCCAGCGCCCCTCACCCGTGAATGGGGACAGTCCCACCAGGTCACGGGGTCGTGGCCGGGGAGGAAACACCTGCCCCTGGGACTCGCTGTAAGCCACTCCTTCAAATGTGTGGAGACTCAGCTCAGACCACACCTCCTCCAGGAAGCCTTCCTGACCCCGGTGTCCAGTATCCGCAAAGCGCATGGCCTAAAGCGGGGAGGGGTTCAGCCAACACCTGTGAGTAGGTAGGTGTCCTTTCCCAGGTACGACAGGCAGCGGGGGGCTGCGCAGTGGTTCACACTGGGCCCAGGGCCCCCAGATCCTGCTGCGCACAGCAGACAGGAGGCTTGCGTGCCTCTGGAAAACACTTTCTTCCTTTCCCAAGGACAGCAAGGGTTTCTGCCTGAGACATTGCTTGAAAAGAGAACAGCACCACTAAAAACAAGTTTGCAAACCCCGCCCCCCACCTCCCCGGGGCCCCAAGGTGTTTCTGATGCCGGGTCCCAGGTGCTTACTTAACTCAGCTCCCTCCTTTGCCCCCAGGGAGACAGTCACACCCGTCCCTGAAGGTATTTGTGAGAACCGAGCCCAGGACGGACGCGGGGTGAACACGTGGCTTACAGGCTGCTCACACCTGGGCTCAGGGCCAGCAGCGAACCATCCAGTGCAGGTGGACACGTCTGGAGCTGCCGTGCTGTGCCCGTGTCCAGGGCCAGCATGTGCCAGCACGGCTACCCAAGAGGCCCAGAAGCCCCTGGGGTGCACAGGAGTTATTTGGGACAGAGGCAGGGTTAAGGAAGTCCAGGGAAGAGACCTTAAGCAGAGAAATAAGGCAGCAACGATCAGGTAGGTATAGAGACGAGGGTCCAACCCAAAACACAGCCCGGGTCCCGCCTCAGCGAGACCTTGCCATCCAGACTCCTCTGGCCTCAGTCCTCTACCGGGGGGGAGAGGACGCTGGCACAGGCAAACTCCAGGACCCCGGCCAGATGGGCCTCCTGCAGTCACACCGAGGAGTGAAGGTGGCCGGGCCCACCCGGAAGCGGAACGCATTCCCCGGGGCCAGCCCATCCCTCCTCCACGAAGCACCAGCCTGGATTCCAAAGACCAGGGCACGCGTGACCAAGTGCAGGGAGGGACAGCCGCTCTTGTCTTTGTGGCCTTATCCACATTCCATTCCCAGGGGCTCTGTTCTGTTCCCCGCTCTGCCCCGGGGCGCCGTGGGAAGGACAGCACGCCCTCTCGCCTCTCTGGGCCTCGGTTTCCCCCTCTACAAAGAGGAATCGGGAGAGATGGTCTCCAGGAGCCTCCGGGCTCCGACACGCCAAGATTTTCTGCCCCAGTGGATGGGAAGCCGAGAAACGGAGACTCCCAGGTTGATTCTGTCCGGAGGACAGATGCAGCTAGAAAAACACGCTGGTGGGCACTGGATCGGGGCCCAGCCACTGCCCAACCCCCTGGCTGGGGTCACCCAGGAGGGATTTAGCGGGGAACCGAAGGGGCCACCCCCCAAGAGAGCCCTCGCAGGCCACAGAGGCTTATCAGTGTCTTCAGTGTCAGATTTTCATGATGGGTTTGTGGGGCCATCTGTCTCCCCGGCTGGAATGCAAAACATTCACCTGTGGACCCACACTACCCGGCCTCGGGCCTGGCACAGACGGGGGCTCGGGGAAAAGAGCAGGAATGGAAAGAATGAATGAGTAAATCCGAAGGTTCCAGTCCTGCTCATACGGTTCCAAGGCTGTGATTTACCCCGCATGGAAGCCACGCCCACAGGGGTGGCAGGAGGGGGCCTCCCGGGCACCGCTGTTGCAGGTGAGGCACCACCACCCCACCCAAGCGGAGCAAACCCGGACCCTGCCTCCTCCTGCCTGCCCTCAGCCCCAGGCCCCGGGGGTCCCTGAAGGGCCTGTTCATCTAACATGGGGGAAACTGAGGCCCAGGGTGTGCAGAAGGTTTCACGACGGCTCACAGCCAAGCTGCATATGCCCTCCCCTTGGAATCCCAGGGAGGACTAATGTACCATTAATTGTAATTAACTAATTATTCCTGCTGCGAACTAGCGGAGGAGGCGGCTGGGGGTGGGGAGCCCCTAAATGACTCAGTCATGTTTACAACATGCAAACCCATTTAAGAGCTTGTAAAGTCGCTATAAATGGCTCTTTGGCAACAGGGGAATAACGATTCCCTGTCTCCAGCTGCCAGTTTAACAACGGTCGGCGGCGCCGGGGGCGCGGGGAACAGGTTTCTAAGATCCAACAGCGCCACCTAGAGACCTCCTTCCAGAACGTTCTGCCCCAGGGCCGACCACTCTGCCGCTTCTCCCGGTGGACGGACACCTCACAGAATCCAGGGCCTAGGAGACCACGAAGCCCAGTCCCTCCTGCCCCTGTTCGCCGTGGAGAAACTGAGGCCTACGTGAGGAAAGGGCCCGGACCCCGGGGGCTCAGCTGCTCGGAAGACCCTGGGTCTACATCTAAGTCCAGAATGGTAGACGGGATTGTTTTCACTCCCCGAGAACTTAAGGTCTATAAAAACGTGACCGTTCAGGAGAGGTTTATGAACCACTTACCCAGACTCACCTGCTTCCCCGCCTGGGCCTCTGATGGAGCCCTTCCCCTCCCTCTCTGCCCCAGCGGAAGGGCCCCAGCCCTGCTCTGTGCCCCCATGGCGGGGCGGTGCCCGGGACCTGCCAGGAGGGACAACATCTGGACACACCACAAGGCCAGCCGTCTGGGGCCGAGACCAGAGTTCAGGCTCTGACTCCTCACTTGCTTTCCTTCCGTTGACCACCAGAATAAAAATCCTAACAGGTCCCACTGACCTGGGGATGGGGTCCTGAGACAAACACCTTGCCCGTGAGGTATGGCCAGAAGCTCATGGTTGTGAGACACAGAGACCCAGTTAATGCACCCATTCACGGGTGGGAGACTGGCCCAGCCGGGAGCGGACCCCACTCCAAGCCCGCGGTTGCCCTGGGGGTCCCCAGCTGGCCCTGCAGGACAAGGAAGGCTCTAGGAGGGGGGCTCAGACGGCGGCTGGGTGGTCCAGAGAGGTCGTCCCAGCAGACCGGCACAGCGGGCCTCTGCCAGGCCGCTGGCCGGGGGGACAAGGAGGCGTCTGGACAGACCTGAACGCCTCCGGCAACTCACCCACAGTCATGCCGTCCATGTAGCGCTTGATGATATCGAAGGAGTCTCGCAGGTTCCCTTCCGTGATGTCGAAGATGATGTCGGCGTGGTTGGCGGGATACATGGGCATGATGGCCCGGAGAAAGATGATCTCTGCGAGAAGGAAGCACAGCATGGAGAGCCCAGAGATGCACCCCTGGGTCACGGGCACCCGGTGCCCGGGAGCCCTGCTCGGAGAAGGCGGAGGGGTCCCGAGGGCTCGCAGGTCACAGCCTGTCCCCCTTGTTATCAGCGGGGAAACTGAGGCCTGGAGAAACCTTGGATCTTCTCTGAGGTCATAATCAGCAGCAGTGCCAGAGCTGAGGAGCAATTAGTAATTAGTCATAAATCTCCCCGAAGCTGGAAGAAGGGGAAGGGAGGTGGATGAGAGGCAGAGGGAGGGGGGTCAACAAGGGCAAGACAGTGGGTGGTCTCTTGCCCACGGTGACGTGGGTCAGCAAAGCTGCCTCTCCGGGCGCGCCGGGCAGATCGGTGGCTGTGTCTACCGCCGCGGCCTTCTGATACGAAGTGGGGCGGACTACCCCGGGCTGGGGGCGCGAGGCCCCGATTCTACCCTGACTCCGGATGATCTGGAGGCGTCCTCCCTCTGGGCCTCGCTTTCCTCGCCTTTGGAGTGAAGGAGGCTGACTGGTGGTGCCCACTAAGGGTCCTTTCAGCGTTAAAGGCCAAGGTCTGGATCCGTTGGGCCCGTGACGCCAACAGGCGCCTCCAGCCACGCTCCACTCCCCGCAGAATCAACTCAGAGACCGGCGCTGCCCGAGAGGCCACAAAACCGGCCGCCAGCGGTTTGGGAAGGATTTGTATGTGGTTGGCTGGAACGTGTCATTTGGCACGCGGCAGACCCCAGTCGGCGATTTTCTCCGAGTCCGTGCCTCCCTGCGGAGATCCTGTGCCGCCCCTTTGCCAGAGGAACGAGCTCCGTCAGGCGACCACGTCTCTGGGGAGCCCCTCCTGCCCTCGCCACCCCTCTCTCCCCCCCTTCCCCCCCTTTTATGTTCTGGCATGTGCTCTCGCGGGACCCCGTCGCAGGGTAAACACGGGGTGTGGTCACGCTGGCTCAGCTATACATCTGCCCTCAGAGGCTCACTGTGTTCTTCCTATCGCTGTGCCCCAGAGCCCGGCCTTGAGCCTGACACCCAGGAGGCCCGGTCAACGTTTACTGCAGGAGTCAGTCACGGTGGAGCTCCTCCCAAGGCCAGAGATGAAACCCCTCCCCTCCCGGAGGAAGCGGGGGCAGGAGATCACGTCAGCCCCGCGTGGGGGACGTACACCCAGCAGCAAAAGGCGTGCAGAACAGCACCCACACACAGCCTCCCACCAGGTGCCGGCAGGGGCGGGGGTTGGAACACCGCTCTACTCCTGGGCTCCCTAGATCCGGTCCAGCCCCTCTGTGGTCAGCATCGGGTGCAGCCCCGTAATGGCTCCCAAAAGCCTTGGACTAGAAGCCCCAACGCCGCCCACGTTAAGGCTTATCCTTTCCAGCCTGTCTCTTGCCAAGCCTCTACCCCTCCCAGCCAGGAAACCTGGGCTTAGTTCCTCAAATGCCCGCTGTCCCCCAGACTCACCTCCAGACCTTTCCAGAGGAGTTCTGCTCCGCTTGGCACCCCCCTCTGTCCCTGCTCCCCACTTTCACTACGAACCTCCCACTTAGACCCCGGTGGGGAAGTCACTTCCTCCCAGAGGCCCTCCCTGACTCCCCAGCGCTCGGCAGAGAGCCAACACCCAAAAAGATATTTGCCGGACAGCTGTGACCCAGAAGAAGCGCGCCCTCCTGAGCCGAGAGCCCGGAATGGGCCGGCACGGTGCTGTGCGCTCGGGGGACACAGAGGAGATGCGGAGGCAAATCTACGTCTTACCAAGGAGAAGCTCCTTGGGGCCAAGCTCTCGGCTCAAGCATTGGGAGGCCGCTGAGGGGGCTGCCTCGCAGGGACGTCTCTCTTGCGGGGACCTGCCTTGGGGCGCCCACTTCGATTCCGGCCGTGGGAGTCGCCACTCACCTTCAGGGCGGGTGAACTCTCGGAAGGTGGGCAGCGAGACAACAGTATGCGAGATGGTGTGCACAGGATCCAACACGCAGGTGACGTCGTTGGGACGGCAGGACTTGATGCAGCGGACGGTGTCTGTCTTCTCTTGGCGGAGCCTGGGGGGAACCACAGCACAAGAGGCGGATGGGAATGTCGCAACCGCCACTCCCACAGAGACCCAGGATCCAGGAGGACCAGCAGGTGGCCAGGTGGGGAGCGCCCGTCCAGAGGCGGCACCCGCGGAGAACCGCAGTGGCCTCCGCGGCCCGGCTGCTCGGCGGGGATGCCTCGTGGCCCTTCCTGCGACCTGGACCGGGACCCACGCTCCCGTTTTCACCGGCCCTGGCTGCGGGTGAGCGAAGCTGGGCTATTTGCCAACGCCGTTTCTACAACCGCGGACACATTTGTTCATCCGCTCACTCAACAGGTATGTTTTCAGGGCCTGCTGGGTGCCGGGCACCAAGGACGCCGAGGCAGACGTGGGAGACACGGTCCCGCCTTCCCGGAGCCCTGGGTCAGGTGGGTCGCAGGGGTGGTAAGTGAGAGAACGTGCACGCGGTGCCCAGCTCGGCGCCCGGCACAGAGAAGTCAAACCCACGGTGTCATGCGACAGATCGGGAGGAGGGAGAAGAGGCGGGGGCTTGTTTCAGGTGCGAGTTTAAAATATGTGGGCTAGAAACATTTTAAATCCTCTTTATTGTAAAATAAAACATAAATGCAACACCTAGCCGGAACAAAGATGTAGTTTAATGAGTTATACAGTCACTGCTCAGGTCACGAGAGAGATCCCTCATCCACCACCCGAGTCCCCATCATGCGTCCAGACCGATCCCAGTGCCCTCCCGCACCCCCCGGGACCCCTGTCCTGACCGTCCTAGCAGTCGCCTACCTGGGCTTCTTCATTGTTTGTATCATACAAGCATACACCTCGAGACACAGTCATTTAGTCTTGTCCGTTAGAAAAACGTGTTGCTTCTCAAGTCCGTTTTAATCCACAGGTTGCCTCTCTGTCCTTTCGTTTCCCAGACAGTTGGTCTGTTAAGAAACTGGAAGCCTTTGAGCCATATGGCCTCCTCCACGTGGTCTCACCGGCTGCATCCTCCTGGTGCGATGTGGCGTGTACCTCTGTCCCCTGACTTTCTTGCACACTGGCTGCTGGATCCGGACCTGACCAGATGCAGGGCCAGTCCCTTTGGCAAGGTGACAGATGGTGACGTGTCTTCCATCAGGGGGCACTTGGCGTCTAACTATCTCATAGGGCCTAAAGCCACTGATTCATCGGGGCTTACAAAATGCTGGTAGTCTGGTCCTATCATTTCTTCTTAGTATATTAGTTGGAATACTTCTGCAAGGAAGTATTCCAGATGCTACTCATATGCTATCTGGTTACCATGGGGTATAGTTCACAAAAGAAAAGCAATGATGCCCGATTCTTGCCTTATTTTTATAAGTTTTCAGGACCATGAACTAGCTCTCTCTCATCATCCAGAGGTCACCCGTTGATTTTTCCAAGTATCGGTATGAACTCATGGATGTGAACTGTTTGACGGGTTTCAACCCACTGCAATGATCATCCTTTGCTGGAGCTCAAGTTTTCCCATCTTTGTCCAGAGGGAAGATCAGAGTGGCTCCTGTGTCCTTTCGACTTGGCCCCAGTAACGTCCAGTAGCTCTCTTGCTCTCTGGTATGACGGGGCGGTCCAGCCTTATTTTGTACTTCTACTGCCCCAGCTACATCTCCGAGAAGTCTTTGTTTTGTTTCGGTTTTGGTTTTTTAGCGGTAAACAGTATTTCAAGACCACAATCTAGATACCAGATATGTTTGGTGCTACTGGGTTGGCCATTTCTCCCAGGCCTCTTCAGTGGACATTTTTAAAGGTAAAATATATCATGAGTTCCTACTGATATTTCTGATTCAAAACGAGAACCACACAGACTTTTAATCTCTTCTGTATTACAGAGGCATCTCTTTTCTTCCGTATCAGAATCCTGGTTCTTAAGAACACAGGAGATGATAGAATATCCCACAATTATTTATTTAGTTATTCTATATTCTGACACAGTAGTCTCAGAAGAGCAAGACTAAAATTACCACCACCACCACGAACACAATTACTTAAAATAATATATATATTTTTGGATACATCCTCCCTATTCTTCCTGCAGGTTTTATAGACGTGCTATATCTACGTTGTTTGGACAGACGGCAATTCATATTTATCTACATTGTTTGGACATATAGCAATTCATTCTATATGCTGTCCTTACAATACTCACTTAGTTGTGGTTGGATAAGCAACTATGCTTAACGCTTGTAGGCTGATACTTTTGCATGTTGATAATGGCTTGTGTCCTTTGTACACATGAGTCTGTTTCATTGGGCATATAATCCTTGGCTTATGTTTTCTTGAGGATCCTAAGTCTTCATCTTCTTCCAGCATAAGTGTTGCTGTGAAAAAGTCTGATGACAACATACTTTTTCCCCTTATAAGTCATTGCTGTTTTTGTCTAGATGCCCACTGTTTGTCTTCTCTTTCCTTTCATTTTTTTTTAATGTTTGTTTATTTTTGAGAGACAGAGAGAGACAGAGCACAAGTGGGGAAGGAGCAGAGAGAGAGGGAGACACAGAATCCGAAGTAGGCTGAGCTGTCAGCACAGAGCCTGATGTGGGGCTCAAGCCCATGGACTGTGAGATCATGACCTGAGCCAAAGTCGGTGCTTAACTGACTGAGCCACCCAGGTGCCCCTGTCTTCTCTTTCCTTTAAAGTCCGATAATTTGAGGCCCCCAGGTGGCTTACTAAGTTGAGCATCCGACTCTTGATATCTGCTCAGGTCATGATCCCAGGGCTGTGAGATCGAGCCTCACGTGGGGCTTCTCTCTGAGAGTGGAGCCTGCTTAAGATTCTCGCTTTCTCTCTGCCCCCTCCCCTGCTCACACTCTCTCTAAAATTAAAAAAAATAACAAAGTCCGATAATTTTGCTAGACTATGTCTTGATATTTGCTGTTCTGAGTAGATATGTTCAGGCATGCTGCGTTCTTTCAATGTGGGTTTTCAAATCTTTTTTTTTTTTTTTAAGTTTCTGGAAACTTGCTTGAGTTACCATTTTTAATACTTATTTCTTTCCTTTGTTTTGGGTTAGTGCTTCAGAGATTTCTATTAGCTGTATGGTGGGTCTCTGTGTGTGTCTTCTATGTCCGTCACTTTCTCTTTGAGCCTTTTCATCTCTTCTACTTCTTTTTTGACTTATAAAATTTGTCTTCTTTTTGGTCACTCTTTCTCTGAAATATTTCTGAAATTGTTTTTTGCTTTAGGTTTAAATTATTTCCTGGGTTCTGTCACTTCATGTCTCAGTTTTTCTTAATTCTGACCCACAGTTTTCTTACATTTTTGATCATTTTCTTAGTGCTCTTACTCTGTTTTGATATAGGTTACAGTTTTGATCTAGACTGTGAACATCTGTTACTGATGTATTTTCATTATCTGGAGGGATGCCATTCTGTTCCTTATTATCTCCTTTCTTACAATAATTTTTGTAGGAGACTCAACCTTGCTACTTTTTGGTTGATCATTTTCAAGTGGAATTAGTTTTCCTGAAATTTTAGAAAAAGGCACATTCACAGTTTTTCTGACTTCACAGAACTCCCTTATCTGTCATTTGGGGCAGCTGGCCTTCTGATATTCCTCTACATTTACCTGGACCTTCTTTATCCAGTCTGTTGTCTCTTTCCTACTGAACTCTGCATTTCCCACCCAGCAATTTCTCCATAGTGTGAGATCCTGACATTAAGGGAAGCCCCGCTGGCTCAGTTTCAGGGGTTCCTAGGGGCTAGATGGCTCCGTTCCCTCAATGCTTCCATGAGCTCCTTGCACGCACTGCAATGGACTGAGTAAATGTCTCCCAGCCTCAGCCGCTGCTCCATAATTTGTCCTCTGTATTTTCTAGGGAATATCTGTTGACTATCCTGGAGTCTCCCACTGCTTTCTTCTGCACAGGTGCCCATACCATGCCGATGGACATACACTGTACTTGGGGGTTCGTAGGGATATCCTGTCACCTCATTTAGTTGTGCATATTTTCTGTAGATTTAAATTTTTTTGTCTAGTTGTTTGTGTGTTTTGGGTCGGAATCCAGAGAGCTTCAAACACTATGCTGCTGCAACTTTCCAGATTCTCTGTGCTAGAGGGTTTGCACACATTATCTCACTTAGTCTTTTGGTTTCTTTATTTTTGGTCAGTACATCATGGACTCTATTTACTTAATGAAAACAGTGATGCTATGTGAGGATAAGGTTACTACCAAATGACCATGTAATATAATAAAATTTTAAGTTTCTCTACCCAAAATCTCATAGCTGAAACGGCTTTTTTTTTTAATTGTCAAGTTAGCTAACATACAGTGTAGTCTTGGCTTCAGAAATAGATACCCGTGATTCATCACTTCTACAACACCCAGTGCTCATCCCAACCAGTGCCCTCAATGCCCATCACCCATTTTCCCCAGCGCCCAAACTTCCACCCCCATCAACCTTCAGTTTTTTCTGTGTATTTAAAAGTCTCTTGTGGTTTGCTTCCCTCTCTGTTTGTACCTTATTTTTCCTTCCCTTCCCCTAGGGTCTTCTGTTAAGTTTCTCAAATTCTACACACGAGTGAAATCATTTGACATCTGTCTTTTTCTGACTTATTTCACTTAGCATCGTACCCTCCAGTTCCATCCACGTTGTTGAAAATGGCCAGATTTCATTCCTTTTCGTCACTATATCTCACTGAGTCTTTACAGCTCTTTCCTCTACACTACACTGCTTCCTTTATACTTGGAAATCATAGAATGGGGCTTGCATCCAGTGATTTCAGAGATGAGGCCGGAGTAACAATCCAACCGGCACTGACTGATCCCGGCAATCCTATCTGCTTCACAGCATTCAAGACAGCAGGGGACAGGGTTTCGGAGGACAGGAGGCAGAGCCAGGCTGCCTGGGTGTGAATCCCAGCTCCACCTGAGACCAGCTGTGGGACTCTGGGCAAGTTACTTATCTGCTCTATGGGGATGAGCTAGGATAGAGTTGAAAATGTGGACAGAGGCTAGATCGAGCATGGCCTTGGATACCATTCCAAGAGAGCTGGACTTGACCCACTGGTAAATGTCTCCAATGTGAAATGGGGATCATAACCGTATTTTCCTCACAAGGCTGTTGTGAGAGTTCAATTTAATGCTTGGAGCAGTACCTGGCCCTCAGCAAGCAGTACATGTGTTAGCTATCATAGTCATGATTATTATCATTACAATAATGATAGCCATGATTATTATCACTTGCCCTGGGGAGCCTGGGTTAGGACAGTGATGGAGTCAGAAGTGCAGAGTCCTAGGACTCCGAGGTGATGGCAGTGACCTTAGACACATCCAAACCCTCTGAACCTTCATTCCCCATTGAACTCAAGATCCAAATGGACACTCACATTCCCTCCAATGAATGAAAAAACCCACACTTATTGACTGCCGACTATATATACCAGATAGGGCCTCATCTGCGATTACATGTAATTTTCAACATAATCCATGACGGCGGCCTTGAAGCTCTGAAAGGCAAATGACTTCTCCAAGGTCACAGAACTAGCAAGTGGCCAGGAGGACATTCAAACTCTTGGTTATTATTTTTTTTCTGCACTGTATGATCTCAGCAGCACGATGTAGGACCATGACCGTATAGCCCCAAGGAACTGCAGGGCGGAGAGAAGCCTCCAGGTAGTGCAGATATCAGCCCCACATATGCACTCAGGCGCACACACAGAGACAGCAGAGGCGCCCTGAAATGGAATGGGCCACCTTAAGATGTAGGGACTTCTACAAACAAGGGAGAGCGCAAGCTAAGCTGGATGGTCAGTTGGTGGGAATGTCGTACAGGGGACTCTGGCAAACTCTGTAAGGTCACTGCATGGCCTCTAAAGCCCCTGAGCATTTCCCCCCAACTCAACACTCCTAGACATGAAGGAAAAGGGCTTCTTCCAACCTGGATAATCTGGAGCATGGGGAAGGAATACTTGAATACGATAACCGGATGGATCCCTGCTGTGCCTTGCTAACTTCACAGAAGAGGGGATATTTGAACTTAGCCTTGAAAATACCATCCATCGATCATTCATCCATCCATCCATCCATCCATCCATCTACCCATCCATCCATCCATCATCTATCCATCCATCCATCTACCCATCCATCCATTCATCCACCTTCCCATCATCCATTCATCATCCATCCATTCATCCACCTGTCCATCCATCTATTTATTCAATTGTTTACTGAACTCTTTCTACAGGCCAAACACTGCAGATGTCGAGAATACAGACATAATCCGTGTTCTCCGAAAGGTCCCAGTGCAGTAGGGATAATAAAAAGTAATAACCACAAGATAACAGGGAAAATGTGCAGATGTTCAGGGCTACTGGAGCTCAGGTTGAGGAAAGGCTTCACTGAGGAGATGACTTTTGAGTTAAGCCTTCAAGAAACATAGCAGTTTGTAGGAGGGTGGCAGGGCACACGCTAAAGCCAAGAGAAGGCACATTCAGGGGAGGACAAGCACCCCTGCAGGACTAGAACGAGGGGATGAGCTAGGATAGAGTTGAAAATGTGGACAGAGGCTAGATCGAGCATGGCCTTGGATACCATTCCAAGAGAGCTGGACTTGACCCGCTGGTAAATGAATCACAGAAGGTCCTAACGAGACCAGGCTGGTCCTTCAGAGGGGTCCTCTGGCTGCAGCTTGGAGAATGCTCTAGAAGATGGGAGACTGGGAGCCGGTACAGACCAGACATGCTCAGAGAGAGGTATGGGAGACAGCGTGGAAGGCTTGAGGTGACTGGCTTCCACGGTAGTTCAACTGCCACTCTGTCAACAGGCACAAGGCATCTGTCTTCCCTGCCAGACAGCAAGGCCAGCACACCCTCCCCCCACCAACTTACACGGAACTATAGGAAGGATCTTAGGACCCCGCAATATCCTGGTTCCCCTGTGATGTTCTGCCTTCCCCTCGGGTTTCTGCTTGGAAACAGCATCGGCAGTCACAGAAATGCTAGAGACATAAGCCCGTGTTGGTAGAAAGTTATCCGTTCCCTCAACGGGCATGGACAGAGCATCTCCTGTGTGTTAGGCACCTCGCCAGGAGCTAGGGACACATCGCTGAAGGGGACAGAGCTGGTCTCGGCCGGCCCAGAGCCCTCCGGGTGGTGAAGACAGACACGCGAAACACAGATAAATGGGAAATGCAAACCGTGACAAGCATAACAAAGGAAGCGCGAGGTAGCAGAAAGACTGACAGAGGAGCTGAGCCAAGAGGAAGGCCTCACTGAGAAAGGAGCACTTAAGCTGAGCTTTAGCCAACATTGGAGCCAAGGGTGCCAAGCGTGTGCAAAGGGCCTGAGGCAGCAGAGAACTCAGCGGTGTGGCTCAAGGGAAGGGAGCAAGGGGGGAACAATTTGTAGTCGGGCTGGGGACGCGTGCAAGGACAAAATCATACAGGGCCTCGAAGGGCACTCTGGGGACTGGCTGGAATCATGGTGGAGGAAATGAAGAGAGGCGGGTGGGTCGAGGCCCATGCTGAAGGTGTTGTGAGAATGGAATAGTTGGAGTTATGGAGTCAGCAAGCCAGGGTTCAAACACCAGCTGTGCGAGCCTGGGCAAATCACTTGCTGTCTCTGGGTCCCCACGGGGATGAGACACCTGCCTTGCGGCACTGAGGCGACGCACACGAAGGACCCGAAGCACAACGAGTGGCACATCTATCGTCTTATCCTCTGCCTCCTCCTCCTGGCAGGGGGGCAGGATCCCCGGCCGAGGCAACTAACCGTATTCAGGCAAGAGAGCCAGCCAAGATTCTGCAACTGTGTTCTGGGTCTTTCTCCCACCGGTTCGGGCTTGTCATGAAGACAACCAGAACGAGAGGCCCAGGATCGAGTTTTCTGGACTCCGTTCAAGGGTCAGCTCCACGCAATACAGCCAGGACACCAAGCGCAGCCAGAGACTTGGGCCCGCGGCCCGGCTCTGCTACAAATAGGCCACAAAACCCTGGCCGAGCCTTGCCCCTTCTCTGGGCCTCAGTCTCCACATCTATAGAACGAGAGCGGAAGGGGCCCGATACCCTCTTTTCAATGACGGCCTCAGCCTTCGGGCTCAACACAAGACGGAGGAGAGCTCACTCATCTGAGGCGATACACGCGCGCCTCCTTAACCCCGTCCCCGGGCTCCCTGGCGGTGTAGACGGTGACCTCCGTCAACAGGGACTCCCAGATGCATATACGAGCATAAGAAAACCACTCCTCCGTCACCGCGTGGGAGCACCAGGCAGTGGCAGGTGCCTGGTTCGCCCCAGGGTGATGGACAGCACGGCCTCCCGCCCGGGCGAAATAAAACCAAGGCACGTGAGGCATGCTGGGTAGGATCGCCTGCTGAAACTTTATTAAGATCCCGGAGGGGAGGGCGAGGAAAGCAACAAGAGGGAGCCCCCGGCGGCCCAAAGCAAGTGCTCACAGCTCTGCGGACACAAAGATGAAAAGCTTGGCCACAAAGGAGCTGACGGTGCCATGGCGATAGAGGTCCATCTTGACGGTCAGGAGCAAGTCCCTGGGCTCAGGGACGGGCTTGGTGAGGGCCACCACCCCGCTGTGGTGGCTCACCTTCCGGGTGCTGAAAAAGCCCTCCTCGTTGCCGCTGGTGATAGCCAGCTGCATGCTGTCCCCGGGGACGGCATTGGAGGGGCCCATGCGGAAAACCACCGCGGGCACTTGGATGTTGGTGGGGAAAGAGAGGTGGTAGTAGGTTATTCTCAGAGGCAGCTTGGGGCACTCCTGATTCTCATGGCAAGGCAAGCGCTCGCAGCGGCTGCAAGAAAAGTGGACAGAGAGACAAGAAAAGGATTAGAGCAAATTCAGCAAGCGGAGGCACAACAGAGCGCGAGGGAAAGCGGGGGCTCGCCGGGCAGGGACTCCCGCCACCCCTCTGGCCGATTCGGCTAAAGGAAGAGCACCCCTCACTCACCTGCGGGAGGTGCCGTGGACCTCCGGGCCGCTGACTCAGGCACTAGCCTCTTCCAACACCCTCAGGGGGCGCTGGGTGGCCGGGGTCTAGGGCCGTGCCGGGAGTGAGGTGTGTCCCCTCTCGCCGGCAGAGCACCCCCCGCCGGGCCGCACTCCCCGGGCGCACCCTGCCCTCTGAGTGTCGTCCGGGCGCCCGGCCCCTCACCCAGGCCGTGGTCACGGCTACACGGGGCTCTTGGCGGGGCACGGAGATGACCCCGGAGGCGGTCATCTCCACCGCTAGCGGTCACGGCCGCTGCCATCTATCAAGCGCCTGGCCACTCGTCACCAAGCGTTCTCTAGCGCGAGCACCGTAACTGCACCGTGAGAGTGGCCCGAGTGCCATTCTTCAGATGCGGAAACTGAGCCTGGAAGAGTCGGGAGGCCTTCCCAAGGTCACAGAGTGAGGAAGCCAGATTTGTGCTCAGGCAGTGAGGTCTGATCCCCACCCGCCTCGCTGGGTCTTGTGCTCCAGGCCCAGTTTCCTGTGTGTCCACAGGGACAGCCAGGGCCTGGAATGGAGATGGGGATGGGTTCTAACTTCCTGTAACAGGAGGACGATAGCCCCTAATTTCCTGTGACAGCACGGAAAGAGGTTCTAAGTTCCTGTGACAGAACGGGGAGAGTGCCCCACCTCCTATGACAGAACGGTGATAGTTCCTAACTTCCTGTGACCGGATGGAAAGAGGTTCTAACTTCCTGTGACATTCTCTGACTTCCTGTGACAGGACGGTGATAGTTCCTAACTTCCTGTGACCGGATGGAAAGAGGTTCTAACTTCCTGTGACAGGATGGAAAGAGGTTCTAAGTTCCTGTGACAGAACGGGGAGAGTGCCCCACTTCCTATGACAGAACGGTGATAGTTCCTAACTTCCAGCAACAGGATGGAAAGAGGTTCTAACTTCCTGTTGTAGGTTCTAACTTCCTGTGACAGGATGGTGAGCTCCTAATTTCTGAGGCAGAATGGAAAGAGGTCTAACTTCTGTTATAGGTTCTAACTTCCTGTGACAGGACGGTGACAGCTCCTAACTTCCTGTGACTGGATGGAAAGAGGTTCTAACTTCCTGTGACAGCACGGAAAGAGGTTCTAAGTTCCTGTGACAGAACGGGGAGAGTGCCCCACTTCCTATGACAGAATGGTGATAGTTCCTAACTTCCAGCAACAGGATGGAAAGAGGTTCTAACTTCCTGTTGTAGGTTCTAACTTCCTGTGATAGGACGGTGATCGCTCCTAACTTCCTATAACAGGATGGAAAGAAGTTCTGACTTCCTGTAACAGAATGGTGAGAGCTCCTAACTTCCAGTGACAGAATGGTGAGAGTTCCTAACTTCCTGTGACCGAATGTTGATAGTGTCTAACTTCCTGTGACAGGATGGAAAGAAGTTCTGACTTCCTGCGACAGGATGCTGAGAGCTCCTAATTCCTGAGACAGAACGGAAAGGGGTTCTAACTTCCTGTGATAGGTTCTAACTTCCTGTGATAGGTTGGTGATAGCTCCTGATTCCTGTGATAGGATTAGAGAGAGGTCCTAACTTCCTGTGACAGGAGGGAAAGAGATTCTGACTTCCTGCTACAGGCTCCAACTTTCTGTGACAGCATGGTGAGAGCTCCTCGCTTCCCCTGATGGCGACGGAGACAGGTTCTAACTTCCTGTGAGAGGTTGGGGACAGGGACCATCTTCTGCCTCCTGAACACCAGGCCATCACACTCTGATGGCAGCTGCCTTTGGAAGTGGAGCCCTACCGCAGAGCCCCATGGGAGCTGGCAGAGCATGCCCCAGGAAGTTCTGCCATGTTGACCGTGTTTGGATTCTCTGGCCAGGAGCAAGTACCGTCCTAGCCTTCCATCTCGTCTCCCTTTCAGCTCTTTAAGTTTCTGTGCCTTGTGTTGGGTTACTTGGACTTATTTCACATTTGGCGTTTATTGTGAGCGGGGTCTCTTTTTTCCATCCGATTTCCGGCTCTTTATCGGGATGAGGGGAATCATCTCATTTATCTGGCCGTTTACCATTCTGCGCGGGCTTCGCTAGGCCAGCCCTGGGAGCGAGCCCCAGGGTACTCCCTGGGGATGAATCTCCAAGGTAGGTGAGGGTCAGGAGCACCGCGGGGGAGTCATGCCTGGGAGGGGCCCAGGGGCAGAGGGGACAGATAGGAGAGAAGGAAGGCAGAAGAAGGGTGCTGCTGAGGGGCGGCCTAGCCCCCGAGACACCTAGCTCCAGGCTAAACGATAAGGTTCCGGGGGGTTCGGGAGACCCTGAGGGAAGGTGCCTGGCCTCGTGCTGCGTGAATCAGGGTTTCTCCTTCCATTAGCTCATTTCGTCGTCCCACACTGTTCTCCTGCTCTACTGACAGGAAGATCAAAGCTCAGTGAGGACACGTAACTTGTCTGTGACGCCACAGTCTGTATTAAGTGGCAGAAACAAAGTTGGCCTGTCTCACTTCAAAGCCTTCATCCACACGCGCGCATACACACACACACACACACACACACACACGCGCGCGCGCGCACACGTGCACCAGCTGCTTCAGGAAAGGCCTGGTGGTCTGGCCAGCAGGTGGCACTAGAGTCGCCTTCATGTGACTTAAGCTTGTCCCACTTCTGTGTGGCCTGTACCCTGTCCAAGGACGGGGTTTTGATTTGTCAGATGGACGCATTAACCCAGCACGTGTGGCCAGAGGGGACGTGACGTGTGCATGACGTTCGAGCTCCCGCAGCCACCACACTGGAGAACCGGACGCTCCCTCCTCCGTGGTCCCCACACCCCCACCACGAACCCCGAAGAGGCATTAACCGCAGAGCCGCGCGCATTTCTCACACGAGGCATTTCTCGGCCTGGCTCTGTGTGGACCATTCACTTCCCAAGGGCCGGGCGATGGCTCCCCGGCTTAATCTCCAGGACCCGGCGTGAACTTGACACATGCTACGCACCCCAGTAAATGTGCACAAACACGTACGGCCCTGATTTTCCCGGTCAGCTCCAACTTCAACGCTCCTGTCCTGCTCTACCCTGAGCTTATGGAAACATCACAGAAACCTCAACTACCGCATCCGGCAAACTGCCCGCCACCCTGGGCACCCACACAAAAGTCTTTGTTCGCCAGCATGTCTGGAGGGCTGTCGTCGCACAGAGAAGGGCCAGGTCCCTGGGACCACACGCCTCGGTTTCCATCTCGTCATGTACAAGAGACCAACGCGCCCCAATTTTTCAGTGCAACGGATTTGATCGGAACACTCTATTTTCTGTGAAAATGCAATGCTGGAAGTCGCCACACACTAGAGAGAGAAGGTCCCCCAGGCCCAGTCCCTTCTCCTGGGAGGCACGGCCATTCTGGCCACCCCCCAGGCTGTCTCACGCTTATAGCCTTCCCTGCCGGCACCTCCCTGGCTTTCATGCTCTTGTCATTCTGGACAGAAGCCCTGGGAACAGGCCAAGGCAGGGCTCCACTCCCCTCACCCCTGTCCACCCGCATTGTACCCTCAGGCCCAGAGCTGTGCCAACCGAGGCTGTGCGGCCTTCCTCTGGCTTCTAAGACCGCATGTCTCAGGGGTCCGTCCTGCTGAGGGGATAAAGAGGATGTTTTCAGTCCCATCCCAGGCTCTGGAATGCTTTGACATTCCTCCTGTGGGTAGGAGGGAATCGTGTGGTCAGGATCTTAACAGCCTGGACGATCCATGAGGCCCAGCCCTGTGGTTTGTGGCCCAGCCTGCTGGGTCATGCTCCAGTTACCGCCCCTTGGCCGCCAGGGACACTGCCCAGAAGGAGACTGTGTGGACAGAAAGAGAAGGCTGAGGCCCAGAGAGAGACAGAGAGACACAGAGAGGGCACACACCTTAAATCTTCCCTATCAAGACTCCCTAAATGTTACCTACAGAAATGCTGGCTAGTGGGTCTTTCCTGATACAGCTCTTTTAAATTTTATAAATTGCTTTCTGCAGGTCAGATAATAAATTCTTTAAGAGGATTTTGGAGGATGAGGAAAAGAAGCTACAAAGCAAGAAAACTCCAGCCTGAGGCGCTAACGGTGCCGAGAAGACGGGCCACTCCTTGCTTGGAGCTCCGGCCTGTATCCTGCCTGGGTCGGTCTCCCATTTGTCAGAGGCTCGTCACTATGCTGACACTAAGCTCCGAGCCCCCGTGGTCCTACGGTAACTCCTCTCTCTAGGAGGGGACAACCAGGATACAAGCCTCCAATGGCCACTCAACTTGGGGTTCCAGCCCCAACCCCCTTCCTACACTGGGCTCCCGGCTAGCCCGTGATTCCGTAGCATGATGGCCCCAACCACACAGCCCCTCAGACGCCCGTGTCTCGTCTCCCATCGGAGGGCCAGGAGCTCAACCAGTCACACGGGCGGCAAGCGGCAGGCGGGGAACAGCAGAGGTGCCCCGAGGAACCTCTGTGGCTAAGCTGAAGTGCCCCGAGGGAGAGAAACGGGATGGCCGGTCATCACCGTCCTCCCTCCCTACCACCCTTGTCCCAGCACCGGGCTGGCTGCCTGGAGCTCGTTACCACTAATCCCTGCTAATCCCCAAGGCCTTGCCAAGCAGGTGTTGCAGACACAGAAAGGGCCCCTGGGGGGCCAAGAGACTGACCTGAGGCCACAGCCCCAAGGAACAGGAGAGCGAGTCTGGAAGTCTGGAAGTCTGGAATCCCGGCCCTGGCTCTTCCCCTTTCCTTTCAGGCCCTGCCCTGGACACCAGGGAGCACCCCCCTAAAAACTGGCAGTAAGACAGACCTTTGGGGCGCCTACCCACTCCCCCATGGGGGCTGAACCCAGCGTGAGCTTTATGAGGGGGCACCCCGCAGGAACCTGGCAGGGTGGCCTCACCACCCGCTTCACAGCGAGGGTATAGAGGCTCCAAGGAGCCCAAGCGACCTGGAATGGAGTAACTCCAAGCTGGCATCTTTCTGGAATGCCACAGCTTCCCCAAGAAGCTGGAGAACTCAGTCCTGGAGGGCTCGGCCTGGCCACTACCCCCAGTTTCTTTCTCCTCCCCCTCTGCGCCCGCCGCTGGGGGGGGGCGCTGGCGAGCAGGCATGGGTGTTAATCTGGGCCGTCCTCCCCGGAGGGGCAGCTTGGAGCCCCATCTTCCCTCTCTTCCTTGTACTGTGGGTGGGGCCCTGCTCCCTCTTCCTACTCACAGAAAATGACAAGCCCCCTCTTTATCAGCCCCCAGTACATGCTGATGAAGCCGTGGGATGGGACAGACCGAGCCCTGAAGCATCAACCCCCATAGTGAGCAGAATGCCAGCCCAGGCTCCCCACTGAGCACCCCATTTCATGGCCGGACGCCCTTCGATCCCCTGTCCCCAGCCCTACTCCAGTCCTGCCCGCCACTCCCTCCCTCTTTGCCTCACTCAGTTTCCCCCTCCCCATTCATTCCACCAACGCCTACTCCAGACACCCCCCACCCAAGCCACATGGGGACTCTGCTCCACTCTGTGGCCACTGCTGCTCTGGAATGTGCTCTCAGTAGGCATGGTGCTGGGCACGGGGGCCTTTGTGGGCCCACCGTCTGCCCGGGTGCCTGCACACAGCATGCCCGCGGTCCCCAAACAAGTAAATGACTTTCTCCAGCACCGAGGCTTGGCCAAGGCTTCCACAGCAAATGCCAACACGCAGGAAGGGGCCGGGTCTGCTGATTTCAGTCACAACCTCAGCCCACGGTGCCCACCTGTCCACCCTTGGGCTCGGGAAGCACGCAGACCCCCAGAGGGAGGCTGCCTCCGGTCTGGGCTTCGTGGCTGCCTGCGTTAGAATTCCATGCCCAGCGCCAGCCAGTCTTCCAGAGTCCTCGAGCCCAGACACAGACCAAGAACTGGGGGAGCAGGAACTTAATACCACAAATAGCAGCCCAGCCTCAAATTGAGGAAACGGAACTTTCTTAGGGGTCCGAGGTACGCCCTCGCTGCCCTCCGGGGCTCAGTTCTGGGGTGCCTCTTCCCTAACCGGGGCACAGGGAGGACACGAGCTATTGGATCTCCAGGCGGACGAACGTACGTGTGCTGGGGGAACAGAGCAAGCCCGCGAAGGTGGCGAGGCCGGAGGACGAGCACCTGGGAAGAGCCCAGAGTGCCGCTGGGGAGACGGAGGTCTGAGCATCTGGCATTCAGCAAGCCGGAGGCCAGGCCAGAACCGCAAGCCAGGGCAGCCGCCCTTTGGGCTTGAGCGAGTGGACACTGGGGCCGGGTGCACCAGCCAAGGAGGCCCTGACCCTCCAGCGGGAGGAGCAGGCTCACGGTCAAAAGGCCGAGTTGCGGTCAGCCTAGCTGTGCACTGGCTTCGAGCGTTTCCGGGGGTTGGAAAGGGGGGTCACGCACCCGTGCTCCCGAATCTGG
Source organism: Lynx rufus (assembly GCF_022079265.1). Lineage (NCBI taxonomy): Eukaryota > Metazoa > Chordata > Mammalia > Carnivora > Felidae > Lynx > Lynx rufus. The sequence continues at coordinate 137,868,175 of NW_025814889.1, read as the reverse complement.
CCCCACTAGAGAGCTCCTCCTGAAATTACTGACGGTGGCATGAAACGAACCTTGCTGAATAAAATTAGGGGTAGGGTGGTATGCAGTGAGGCCAGAGGTCCTCCCTACACCCTGAGGAAGGGGGTTTCTGGACATCCCAGCAGACACCCTAGTGGCCTGGGAAGGAGGGAGCTTCCAATCACATAGGAACATACAGCCTCAAGTTTGGGACACAGAAAATTCCGTGCCGTTCCCACACAGTCACCGGGCTGAATGGAATCTGGCTTTCAGGAGGGGGGTCGCCTAATGACGATGCCCCAGCAACCACATCAGCTCACCCAGAAGCGTCACTACCTTCGTCTGGGTCAGAGTATGTTCTGACCTCTGCATCTCGCGGATGACGAAGCTGAGGCCCGGCGAGCTGCCTCGGGCCCAAGGTCTCAGGCCTGGTGTTTCTGTCTGGCTCCTCGCACAGGCTCCCTGAGGCCAGGCCTGCCCTCCTTGAAGTCACTACCTAGGCTCTCTGCAACCAGCCTCCCGGCGTTTAGGGGCTTGAGAATCGGGGTCCTCAAGTTTCCCAGGGCCCCGGTGGGAGGGCACAGTTCGTGAGCCGCCCACCCAGGCCGGGAGCCAGGCCCCCAGGAAGGCCGACGCAGACAGACAACGGCGGGGCCCGAGGGACTTACGTGTCTGCGGAGCGGCGGTAGTTCTTGGGGCACTCGAAGGCCAGGCAGCGGAAGCCACCCTGGATGTTGAAGCAGGTCTCGTTGATGGAGCAGTTGTGGATGCCGGTCACACACTCATCGATGTCTGTGAGAGACCCCAAGGCAGCCCGGTGAAGGCTGAGGCCGCCCGAGCGGACCCCATCCCCAGATGGTGGCGCTGGGGCCTCCCACCAGGCAGGACTGAGGGGGGAGATGGGGCCGCCCTTGCCCTCCCCTGCTCCCCTCCCTCCCCTGCTCTCTGTGGCAACGCCCTTGCCAGCTTTCTTACTTCTAGGATAATCGGTATTTATGGAGGTTTTACTCATCGTTCACAGTTCTGGGATGAGCTTTGGAGAGTTCCGTTCTCCCGACGGCTCACTGGGCAAGAACTGTTATTACCCTCAGTGTAGGCAGGAGCTCACACAGGCTCCGGGGCTCCCCCAAGGCCGCACATTTTGCACCCGGCAGAGTTGAGCTTTGAACCCACACGGGCCAGAGCCAAGGTTCTAAGCAGCCAGCAGCTGTCCGAGGCTCCTGAGGGTCAGTACCGTCACCTCACGGGGGACTCGTGACATGCCAGAAGGAAATGGCAGAAGCTAATGGCTGCGTGTGACGGATGAGGACACCAAGGCTTCAAGGAGTTCTACGTTGTGCCCAGAGCCCGGGGTCGGTGAGGCCTGGGGCACTGTCCTGAGAGGTCCCGGACACGGGGAGCTGTCCTCTTTCCCACAGGTCTCAGGAGCAGCAGAATGGTGGGGTCTGGCGAGCCTGAGAGGCGTCTGTGAGAGGTGCCAAATGCCTGATCTCGGCGGTAAAAACAACACTCCTAATCTCAAAGGCCGAGGCTCAGGAATGTGTTTTGCTGTGTCTGGCAGGACCCCAGGTTGCGGCAAGGGAGGCCGGCCAGGAGCAAGAAAGTCATCTGCTCCGCCAGAGAGGCGAAAACAAAGTGACTTCCACCCAGAGCTGCGGACGCGCTGAGTGGGTGCCTCCCAGGAAAGGCCACCGCTCCTGCCCGCCTTTGATCAAAGTCCTTCCTCACGACCAGAAATCACGTGTGCAGAACCCGGGGCGTCTGAGGAAGGGGCCGGACAGACCCGACCTCTGTGGCTCAGCTTCTTAGGGCCATCCCTCGATCCACTCCGGGATTGTTCGTTCACAAATATCTACTCGATACCCCTCTCTCGGTCACCAAATGGCTCGGTTACAGGACTCACGGTGACTCCTAGGGTGTTCTTAGATATGGGAGCTGAGTGCAGATGGGGGCCATCAGCCCCCCTCATTTAGTCCATGCGGGAGCTGACCCCTTGGCCCCAGCGGGACACCCTCATGAATACAGAGACCTCAGGGCTGTCCCACTGCGGACCACGCCCGCCCTCACCAGGGCAGTCATCGGCACCTTGGGACAGAGGCCTCCCCCACCTGCTCACTGCTCTGCCCGCAACTCTCGGCAGGGCCTGGCTTACGTCAAGGGCCTGTCGAATCAGTGGATGAAAGGCTGACCGAGTAGCCCCCCTGCTGTGGGATGGGGTCCCACTTCCTAAAGGTTGTCAGCCCCTGTTCTGGCCCCCTCGGAGCTGCTGAGGGCAGGGTGGGAGGGTCAGAACCCCCCGGAGACAGGCGTGCCAGGAGTGAGAGACCAGGGTGCGTGTGGACCCCGAGACACTCCGTGGATGCAGAGGCCCCCCCTCCCCTTCCCAGATGCACCCCCCCCAGTGGGTCAGGGAGGCTGCCTGGCCTCAGCTCCCCGGCACCACAGAGCCCCAGGCCGTCCCCAGCGCTCACCTTGGCAGTTGCGGCCGTTGGGGGCCAGCCTGTATCCGGACGGAGGGCAGGTGCACTGGAAGCTTCCAGGGATGTTGATGCAGCGATAGGAGCAGATGTGGCCCCCGGTGGGCAGGGCGCACTCGTCAATGTCTGTGACGGCAAAGCCCACCCTCAGCATCCCGTGACCGAGCTCCATTCCCAACGGTGGGCCGGGAAGGGGCCTGGGAGGACGGCCACATGGGGCCCTCTGGACACAGGAAGCCGCAAAGTACTGGGGTGGGGCCCAGGAACCGTTACATCGGAGGGGAACGTGAGGCCCAGAGAGGGGAAGAGCTTAGCCCAGCGTCACACAGCAAGTCCACGGTGCAAAGTACGTACACGTGGGGGAAGGAGGCGGTACGGGGGCCAAGTGGAGGGGGAAAGGCCAAGGGCTTCAGAACAGCACGTAGCACAGATGGCCCGCGGGCTGCAGGCACACCCTGACGCTAACGGTTATCCACGTGCTAATAAGAAACACGCCTTCCGTGGAAACGGTAGGAATCCCAACAGCACCTTTCAGCACCTACGGTGCGCCAGGCACTGTACTAAGCGCTTCTGGGTCGTCTTCAACCCTCTGACAGCCCGGTGGGGCTGGGGTCGGCCCTCAGGCTGCAGGTGATGGATGGTCCCCCACCAGGGAGAGGCAGAGCTGCGAATCGGGCATGCGGGGGTGCCCCCTGAGGCCCCTCCTCGCCCCAGGGTCGCACACTGCCAAGCCCTGGCACCTGCGGTCCCCGCCACGTGTGGTCCAAGGCCCCCCACACGACGTGGCGCTCACCAGCTACGCATTTCGGAAAGAAAAATCCGGGGAGTGGGTGTGCTGCTTTCTAAACCTCACTCTCGAGGACTCATTTGTATCCAAACAAGCCTCAGCTGCAGGGAGAAAAAACCTACACCGGCCGCCAGCCTGCAAGGGCGTTCGGGAGAAAGGGGCGGGGGTGCTCTCCCCTCAGCCGGGCGGGGCGCCCCCCTCACCTTCGCAGGTGACGCCGTCCACGTCGCTGAGCTGGTGGCCTCGCCGACAGTAACACTGGTAGGAGCCGTACACGTTGGCGCATTCCTGGCTGCAGGGACTGCTGTTACACTCGTTCACGTCTGAAAGAGAGAGGGTCCCCGGAGGTCACCCCGCTTGGAGCCACCCCGCACACCCCTGGTCCCCCTCAAGGGAACACATATGGAGGGCCCGAAGTCCCGCCGTCTGCCGCCTGGGGTCGCCCCGAGGGACAGGGGCTCCCATTCCATCCCCCCACTACTCCCCCGGCTGATGGATCCGGAATCTCTCATCAGGACGACATAAAGCCTCCGGTCTCGGCTCCGTCCGGTGGGTCCCGCCTCAGGCTCCCAGGGTCAGTTCTAGTCCTCAACTGGAGACGTGATCACAGCCCTCCCCAGTTCACCTCCAAGACGATGCCCTCTGCGGAGACGGAGGCCCGAGCGAACCGTTGATGTGCCCACATCCCGGATATCCCAGTGCGTAAAGCTCACCACCAGCCCACTCAGCGACTCTGAGCTCCCGCTCGTCTGTTCCCTTCGCTGAGAGCAGGGATCGGCGCAATTCTGGCCCACCACTTGCTTTTGTAAAGGAAGTTCTATTGGCCCACAGCCACACTCACTCATTTACCCTGGCGTATGGCCGCCTTTGCCCTGCAAAGAAGCGGGTACCCGCAACATAGACTGTGGCGGGCAGAGCCTAAAATATTTACTATGCGGCTTTTAGGAAAAGATTTGTGCCAACCTCTGGCCTAGAAGTCCCGTCTCACATTTATTTACTGCTAATTCCTAGCAGGGCAGACGGGGTGAGCAGCTAAGAATGTCCATTAGCCTCTCGGCCCGTGTTTCGTCCCTGCAGCACCCCCAACACCCTGCCTGGCCGTCCCTGCTGCCCAGTGTGGTTTCTCATCAAATCCTAGAGACACTCCTCGAAGGCAGGAACCACGTTCTTGCTACGCACCTTATCGGGGTTGCTTTACAAATGCGTAGCGGAAGGATAGGGCAAAGCTGGCCATGCCCCGGTTTTGTGTCCCCAATGTTGCTACTCACGTAGACGTGACTACCTCCTTTCCAGTCACTGGGGACTGATGAAGAACAGCGTAAGCCATGAATGCTAACAGCAGTGACACCCACGGTCCCCATAGCTGGCACTTGGTCTCACACAGGACACTGGGATATGCTCTCCACGTGCATCATCCTCAGGACCCCCGGGAAGGTGGGTCCTGCTCCCCCCACTTTTGCAGATGAGGACAATGGGGCCCAGAAGTGCCGAGTTACTTCTTCAAGGCCATAACACGGTCAAGCTGGGATTTGAACCCAAGCTCGAGGGACCCCTGTGCATCAATCTTTTTTTCCTTGCCAAAACACGTGCATTGAGTCTGGTTCCTGGGGACAGATCCTAGAATCTTGGGGGGACCCGAGGGCCCAGGATCCCGTCACACCGTCCACCCTCCAGTGGGAGACCTGTGCGTACTGGGTGCGTCGGGGCATACGTGACTTTTGTGATCGTCCTGCCGAGCGTCCAGACGCTGTACCCAGGCGCCGCGCTGCACAGAACAGGGCTTGCGGGGCGACGGGAGGGGAGCGCCGAGGGCTGTAAGAGCTCTGGACTTTGCTGATCTCAGAACCTAGTCCTCAGAGAAGATGTGACGTCTGCTGAGCGCCTACGGTGTGCCAGGCCCTGTGCTGAACACACTTCACGCCATCTCGGTCCAGCCCCAGAGGAGGTGGATGTTATCTGAGAACCGACAGACTCAGCACTAACAACTCCCTCCAGCCTCCACCCGGCAGACTAAGGGCCCTGAGCACACTTTAGCATGGCTTCTACCGGCCCAAGACGGGGTGCCCAGGATGACGACCCCAGACCCTTAAAGTGCCTGCCTGAGAAAGGTCAGAGCAGCCCAAAGAAGACACTCGGTCCTGACCTCCCTTTTTCTTAGAAGGGTTGACTTTAGCAAACTTGCAAATGTCAATCCTTGCTCTGTCCCTTTGAGATGTACCCCCTACAACCCAGGACCTGCAAACCACGCCTTTGAAGTGCGATCACTGGGAAGGGCAGGTCCCCGGCCCCCCACCTCCGCCCCTGCCCTCCCAGTCTCTGTGGGAGGGCAGGCGCCAGTTAGCAGGTGCAGCCAGCCTAAACATGCTGATCCCCCACTTAACGTCCTGCAGCACTTGTCTTTAGCACACCCCAGCATTTAAAAAGGCTTCTGCCCTTTGGGGCACTTGGGTGGCTCAGTTAAGCGTCCAGGGTCGGCTCAGGTCACGATCTCACGGTTTGTGAGATCGAGCCCCACATCGGGCTCTGTCCTGACAGCTCGGAGCCTGGAGCCTGCTTCGGATTCTGTATGTGTGTGTGTGTCTCTCTCTCTCTCTCTCTCTGCCCCTTCCCCCCGCTCACACTCTGTGTCTCTCTCTCAAAAATAAATAAAACATTTTTAAAAAATTTTTAATAAAGAAAAATTTAGAAAGCCTCCTGCCTTCTGCTTTTCCCAAACTGAGATCGTTTTACACCCAAGCCCCTCTCCGCGGATGCAACAGTCTGGGTAAACTCTGTCTTACCCGTTTCCTCGAAAATCTGACCTACCAAGCCCTGTCTCCTGGTAGGACACTGAGGCAGGCGAGGCCAGCCACTCCTGGAGGTCACGTGAACACAGGGTGGGTGGGACGCCTCCCCATCCCGCACTCTTAGCCACGTCCCTTGTTCCTAAACCGGCTTATCCGTTCCCCACGTGCGTGGCCCTGGGCAGATGCCACTGGGCGCTCCGGGGCCCAGGAGGCCCAGGCATCTCTGACACATCACCTGTCACAGGCGTTTCCCCCACTGATGCCTCACTTAATCTGCGCTTGGGAAACAAACTCGAGTCTGTCCCAATGGACGGCGTCTGCGGGTGGAGCCGTGGCTTCTCCGAGACAAGGGAGTCGATCAGCCTGCCCGGCGCCCAGGCCGCCTCACCTTCACACGAGCGGCCGTCGGCAGAGAGCCGGAAGCCCACGGAGCAGCTGCAGTAGTAGGAGCCCGGCGTGTTCTCGCACTTGTGGCCGCACAGGCGCCCGGGATAGCGCCGACACTCGTTGATGTCTGAAACGGAGCAGGTGGGCCCCCTCAGTGCCACCCAAGCCTCTGCTGGCGACCCCACCTCCCGCAGCCTCTCTGCTCAGATGAGAGGCGCAAAGTGACTCGTCCCACGAGTCAAACCCACGGCACGAGTGGGCGAGGGAGCCGGGGCCACGCCCGCCCGTCTGCTCACCGGGCCAGTCGCGTGTGCCTTCCGTGACGCACACCTGAGGACGTGTCCACCCATCAGTTCCCCACCCCAGAGCCCTGAACGAGGGTCCACTGGGGTCTGACAAGGGGCCAGCCTCCCCCGAGCACCCTGGTCTGCGGATGGCAGGCGCTCGGCTGGTGGGGTCTGTCCCCGTTCCCGGTGCCGAGGCCACCGTGCCTCAGGCACACAGCCCCGCAGCCCTGCACGAGGGCAGCGACTCTGGGAGAAAATCACTAATGCTCTCGGACATTTGTGGAGTGGGCTGGGGTCTCATAGACCCTTGGAGGTCTTGAGTCAAGCAGAACACCTGTTCTGCGGGCGGGTGACACCCGGGAGTGCAGCACCAGGGCTGGGACCGGACGGGGGGTCTCTTGACTCAGGGTCTCTTCTCGGGGACTGCTGCACTAGGGCTCTCCGAGGTGAGGCATAGACTGTGGCCACGCCAGGGTGCCACCTGGCCGGGCCCCCCCCCCCAGGCCTTCAGGGATACCCACGTACCCACACACGTCCTGCTGATGCCGTCGAAATAGTATCCGGCTTTGCACTCACAGCGGAAACTTCCAGGCGAGTTGACACACAGGTGCCCCGGCCCACAGGGCTCAGAGGGCGCCGCGCACTCATCCACATCTTACAAAAGAGAAGGAAGGACACGTTGAGAAACGTTAAGCGGGGGCTTTTCCCTGAGATGATCAGAAAGGAAGCCGGGAGAGCAGCAAACTAAACTGTACGTTGACAAAGCAGTATCATTGGCTCTTCAACACGATGTCCCAGAGCACCTGCTACGTGCTGGGCCCCATGCTGGGGACACAGCGGGCCCAGATGCAGCCCCTACCCTCGGGGCCTCCTGCTCTGGCCAGCCAGCAATGGCCCTAGCTGAGGCGGAAAGGGCCCAGTGACCCGGGGAGACGTTAAGGAAGTATTCTGGGAGTTGTAGAGAGCTTCTCTCTGGCTGGCAGGGGTTTGGATCCAAAGGAACGTAGCAGCGGGTAGGCAGAGGGAATAACGTAAGAGCAAAATACTGCACAGAGAGGAAAGGGCAGGGCTTCTTTAGGGAGCTGCAAGGCCTAGTTATCTGAATTATAAAGCTCGTGAAGGTGGGGCCACCTCAGGAGGACTAGGTTGTAAGCAGGGGCATCTGTCCTTGTCTGTCACCAACGGGGGCTGTGAGCAGGGAGGAATGAGAGCGCTTCCAGCTCAAGAGACCCTGGACAGACTGAAAGGGGTAAAACTGGGGACAGTGGTAGGCTGGCAGGCTACTGCCATGGTCCGGGCAATAGACGACGAAGGTCTAAGCTTGGAAGTGAGCAACGGGATGGATGGACAGGTTCACTTGGGGGATCTCCTCCTCCCCTTCCAGAGAAGGGAGGGGGGCGCCAGGCGCAGACAGAAAAGTTGATTTCAGATTGGTTCTCTCTTCCGATACCAACCAATACAGCGGGTTCCCTCCTCGTTGAGATGGTAGCCACGGCCACAATTGGGCACGTTCTTCTGACATGTGTAGGAGCCCTCCGTGTTGATGCATGTCTGCCCAACAGGGCATGGGGCACTGATACTTAAACATTCATTGATATCTGCAGCAGGAAAGACGGAGACAGCGAGGTTAAACGTGGAGGGCTTCCCAAAACCCAACAGCTAGATCTCCGAAACCCGCCCCCCCCCCACTTCCCTTCTTATTGCAAAACCACAAACAGAAGTACTACGATGCCCTCACCCTGGACCACGCGGCAGGCTTCCAGCCGGCTCCCGGGTTTTGCCAACACATGCCACCTGAAATACCACCTCCGTGGCATCTCCCTGCCCCTAGAGCTTCAAGCCCGCCATCCTTCCCTGCACCGAATCTGAAGCCGCGTGCCTGGCTCCCAGGTCTGCCCACGGTCACGTGGCTACGTCCCTTCTGAATCCTACAGGACTCGCAGTCCCCCACCACGGGGCTGGCAATTCGGGGGCCATCTCGTGTTCACTCGCTCCACACGGGGTGCGGGGCTAAGTGCCCTCGGCGCCAAAACTCTTGCCCCCGCGAGGCTCTGGGCTCCTCCGATGAAGGGCCCGGCCCGCCTGGCCTCGGCCTCACTCTGGCCAGCGGTCCCCGCGACCAGGCTTGAGCCCTTACAGCACACTGATGGCTCCTGGACAGGCCGCTTGGGTCCCACCTCTGTGCCTTTATTCACACAGCCCCTGGCTGGGAAGTCACCTCCCCTGTCTGCCCGGGAAACACTTTCACAGCTTGCGTGTCACCTCCTGGAGGCCCCTTCCTGTCCGGCCCCCATCTGGGCTCCTCAGGCCCGAGCTGACTTGTGCCCAGCGGGGAGGGGCTGCTGGCTCCAAGTTCACCGCACTGTGGTCTCCCTCCTTGACTGCACGTGCCTGCGTGGGGCCTTCACCTCTGCTGGACACACGCCTGGCGAGTGCGAACCAGTGATCGGACAAGGAGGACCCTTCATTCCCCCAGCTCGAATTTGGTGTAAAACCGCAGAGGCTACACTTCTTACTAGGGGGAGACTTCTACAGGCACCTAGGTTTTTAAGAATCCCCTTGTTCAGACACTTGCAAAGCACCCAGGGGACAGAGAGAAGGGAGTTATGGTAGAAGGCCCCTGAGCCAAAGTCAAAAAGAGGGATCAGCTGTCGTTCTCCCCTCCCGGCCAAGCCCCACGCTCCTTGAACCGTCAGGGGCCAGGACAGTCAGGGGTGGGACCCAGGGCCGCCCCTGGAGTCAGCCTTCACACAGCAGCGCAGCACTTAACAGTTTACAAAAGCTAGCCGGCTCCAGAAGCAGGGTGTCCTGCCTCCCAGCCCGAACATCAGCGTTGACAGGCTACAGTCCGCCAGTCAAATCCAGCTCACTGCTTGTTTTTGTCAATAAAGCTTTATTGGAACACCCGGGCTGCAACATAGACCCTACAGCACATGAACCTGGTACTTACTAGGCAGCCCTTTACAGAAAGAAATTTGTCCCCTGCCCCGTATCAAGAACAAATGCAGCGTCTAGCAACGACATCGCTGCCTCCCCCGGACGTTTTGTGCTCGCCAAGCAGATCTACAGTTCCCAAACTGTGTTCCGTGGAACACGAGTACCCCTTGAGACATGGTGTGCTCCCCGGGCAGGGGAGTCCCCCCACCTGTGAGCACCACAAGGTAAGGAAGGACCAGGCAATCAATGCATGAATGGGACACCGGGAAAAAATAAAGAACAAATAAATAGAAAAGGTCCAAGCCGTTTGGGAACGCGTCATACGACCTCTGTCTCTTACGGGCTCACACGGGAAAAGCCCGGACGATCCCGGCTGAAAAGCACCTCGCTAACTTTAACCCAATGACGACGGGACCCTTGATTGCCCCGATGGAACACCTCGGAACACCCCAAGATGCAGTGCGCGGGAAGCCCCGCTCTGGCCCATTCCGTCGTCCTCACTGAAGCCAAAAGGTAGATGGTGAGAACTCCGACAGGGAATCAGAAGAAGCAGGAAAAAGAAAACCAACAAAGATAGGATCGTCTCGGGGCGCCTGGGGGGCTCCGTTGGCAGAGCGTCCACTCTTGATTTCAGTTCAGGTCATGATCTCACGGGTTGTGGGATCGAGCCCCATAGTGGGCTCTGTGCTAACAGTGTGGCGTCGACTTGGGATTCTCTCTCTCTCTGCCCCCCCACCCCGCTTTTCCCCTCTCTCTCTGTCTTTCTCTGTCTCGCACTCTCTCTTCCTCCCTCTATCCCCACGCTCACTCTCTCAAACTGAATAAAGTAAAAAATATATATTAAAGAAAAAACGTTTTAAAGAAAGGATCCTGAGTTTCTTTAGGAGCACTAAAGAGCACTGTGGGCACGAGAAGGGGCACCTGCCCGAGCCCGAGTTGCGGGACGCCTCGTGGCTGCTCTGTAGACCCTCCAAACACCCAGGGACTGGCGGGTGGGGCTCCTTCGGGGCTTTGCTCTGCTCACCCAGGCTCTCCCTGCATCTAGGGAAGGATGCAGAGGGGACTGTCCCCACCCCTACTCTCACACCTTGTCCCCTACACACTTTGCACCCCGTAGAGGGGCAACGGGGCTACACAGACTCGCAAATGCTTCTTCCCTGTGGAAATCGGGGCTGATTTTGTCATGAGTCAGGGTTTCCACCCCAAACAGATGCCAGCCTCCTCTGCGGAGCCCCCTCCAAGCGCCCTGCAAGTCTGGGCAGGACCCTCCTCCCTGCTGGCCCTGGGAGAGCCATCAGCCCCCTGCTCACAGGCCCCCTGTGCTGGGTGACGACAGCCCGGCTGGCGGGAGGCTGGCGGGGGGCCAACCCCAGCCAAGCAGAGGCCCCCACAGCTCCGATGCCTCCCCACCCTCCCCGCACCGGATGACTGGGGAGCTTTAAAAGCAGAAGTCTGGGGTAGGGTTCCAAGGAGGCCTCTGTCCCAGGGGGTTACTGGTCTATTTGTCTTTAAATACTCTGGGATGGTTTAAAAAAAAAAAAAGGCAAGAGAGCTTTCTGTCCAAACTGCCATTTCAAATCAAAGATCAATATAGATTTATCTGAGAGAGGGCGAGGCAAACCTAAGACAGAAACCAGCTTCCAGAAGCGCCCTTTAAGGAGGGAAACGGGACAGCCTCAGTGAAGGAGGGTTCTAATTGGTGGTGTTTGCAGCTCTCCGGCAGGGGTGTGTGTGTGGCGGGGGGGGGGGGGGGGGGGGGTGTTCCCGTCCTCAAAGGCAGGACCCAGAAGCTACTGCTGGGCAGAGACCAAGGCCAGGCCGGCAGATCTGGACATAAATGCCAACAGCAAACACCGGCCGAGCCAAGTGGTTATAGCCTGGGTGACTCCGGGAGAAAGGGGTGTCACCTTCCGTTTGCAGAGCTCGTGACTCGTCCCTCAGCTCCCTGCCCCCTCCCCAGGCTGCTTCTCTATCCCGAGAGTGTGACCATTCACACGGGATTTCCTTTAATTCCACAGCAGTCTTGCTCTGACGTCAGGCAATACAGTAGATTTGTTTTGCGGCGAAATGTATGTGACATAAAATTTGCCATTTTAACGATTTTTAAGGGTATAGACAGGGGGCATTAAATACGTTCACACGGCCGTGCAGCCATCACCGCCTTCCATCCACACAACTTTTTAATTTGCCCCAACTGAAACTCTGCGGGGTAGACGCTAGCTCCCCACATTCCCGCCCCAGGCCCCTGGCACCCCCATTCTCCCTTCCATCTCGACGAAATCCACTGATATAAAGTATTTTCTACAACTAAACTTTAACACACATCATCTCGTTCCATCCTTGCCTCAAGCCGCCAAACCAGGTAGTAGGATTATTCCCATTTTCTAGAGGACGAAATTCAGAGTCAAAGGAGGGACATAAACCACCTTAACGCATTCATTCTAAACCACGTGTCTCGAACTCCAAAACTGAAGCCGGACCAGGGGTCGGTCAACTACAGCCCTGCGGCCACACCCGGCCCGCACCTGTTTTTGCAAGTCAAGCTCTACGGGGACACGGTACCGTGCGTTTGTTCACAAATCTGTGGCTGCTCCCTAGCTTGGTCCACAGAGCCGAGTTTTTGCAACGGAGACCGTATGGCTAACATATTGGCTTCCCAGCCCTTCTGAGGATATGCTTGCCGACCTCTGCTCGGCAGGCCCAGCGCGTTCTAGAGCTGTGGCCCGCCGCTCGAGCGCCTCGCCCTGCCTGGGGGACCCTGGCGGCAGTGTCTTACCAATACAGTTGCCTAGAGCATCTTGTATAAAGCCACTCTTGCATTGTAGCTTGGGTCTGCAGCGGAAGGATCCCAGAGTATTCTGACAGATAAAATCGGGGAGGCAGTTATGAATACCACTCTCACACTCGTCAATATCTGGTACATCATAAAAAAAGGAAATTGTTAGCAAGAGTCCTGCCAGAGGCAACTTACAACATTCACAAAAATCACAAGAAAGTTTTTTTTTTTCCTCATGCTCATTACTCAGACTACAACCCGAAACATTCCAATCGAGAAGTCACATAAAAAAAAAAGAGCCTTAGTTAGCCAAATAGTGCTCGCGTTGCTGAAGATTTAAAGTTCTTTTTTTTTCTCCCCCCCCCCCCCCCCCCCGCCCCAAGGCTCTTATGAGGCAAACTTTCTGTTATATACTAAATAACCCAGGCATTTTCCTGGCAGTATGTGGGATTTTTTTTTTTTTTTTTTACCTCTAGGCTAAGTGCATGTTTGGTTTAGACAATAAAGCAATGATCTTAGTGGCAATAAAAACTGTGCCTACGAACTCATTCATTCTGACGTTGTCACAATATTCCAAATACGAACAGTGGTGATTGCCATGGTCGGACATTTTGGCTGCCCTTCCTTTGAAGTTCGTGGCTGTCAAATGTTCAAAAGTGTATACTCAGCTGGCTGGGCCCCTGGGATCTCAGGGTCCAAACCGCCCAGCGAGGCTGCGAGGATGGACCGAACAGAGCTTTGCCCAAAGGCCCTGCGACGTCAGGAGGGTGTGCCTGGCTTTTGAAAAGTTACCCTCGTAACTCAACCAAAACTTTTATACAAGTGGTGCTTTTCGTTCTGAAGGGCTGGAAACCCTCAGAAGAAAACTATGTTCTCATAGATCCTCATCAAAGCCTTATCTGCCAAATGACATCTATGGCTTGGCGGGGAAAGGCCAGCAGCCAGAAATGTCGTGTTTTTAGGCAGCGGAAGAGAGTAAGCTTTGAACTTCAAGGAAGTCTGGAATCAGATGGAAGGCAGCTGTTGCACAGATTTTTTTTTTTTTTTTTTTTTTTGTAGAAGGCACATGTGAGCACCTGAAGTTCATTCACTTCTCATCTTGCTTTGAAATGATCCTGCTCTGAGCCTTTTCAGAAGTCCAAACTCACCATTGTCATTAACTCAGCGTTAAGATAAGAAGGTAAATCTTTACTAACAACACAACGGGTCGGTGCCCCGGGCAGTCACAGGTGGGGTCCAGTGCTGCCTTTACTATCTCATTCTATCTATTCCTGGAGAGCTGAGGTGTGTAGACTGGAGAGTGTTATACCTTTGCAATCATTGTCCTCTGTGAGCTCATAGCCAGTCCCACAGCTGCTGTCTCTCTGGCAGCGGAAAGAGCCCACTGTATTGACACAGGACTCCCCAAGCCGGCAATTGTGGCTGCCCGTGATGCATTCGTTGATATCTAGGACAGACGGAGGCAACGAGGGAGTAACCAGCAAGAACAAAGGACCCCGGCGCTTCGCCCGAGGAATGTACCGGAAGGCACCGTAAATGGGTTCCCAGCATCTCTCCAGTCCCCCACCCGTGTGTATTCGGGCTGTGCACCTGAAGGGGTCTCAGGCACTCACCACCCAATCAAAAGCAATGGTTTCCTTCCCCGGCTAAGTTTCAGAGCGACTGCTCGTTTTTTGGTGTTTTTTTTTTTTAACGTGTTCTTGATTTTCGAAAGAGAGAGAGAGAGAGAGAATGAGCAGGGGAGGGGCAGAGACAGAGTGGGAGACACAGAATCCGAAGCAGGCTCCAGGCTCCGAGCTGTCGGCACAGAGCCCGACGCGGGGCTTGAACTCATGAACCGCGAGATCGCGCCCTGAGCGGAAATCAGATGCTCAACCGACTGAGCCACCCAGGCGCCCCCTACCGCTCATTTTGAGAACGCACTAAGCAGCGCGAGGCCCTGCACTGGAGTCACATGACCCTTAGCACCCCTCTAAGAGGCTGTCACTGTCCTCCATCTCCCCCACCCCAAATGGGAGGGGAGAGAGAGGCTGAGGGATGTGCCCAGGGCCACTCAGATCCTGGCTTCAGAGCCCGGTCAGACGCCAAACCCAGCCCCGTTTCCCAGCACGGTGTGTAAATGCCCCGGGAGGAGAGCCGTGGCCAGGCGCCGTGGACTCCACCTGCCTACGAACGGGGCCCCGACGTGTGCAGAGCGTCAAGCAGAGACGGGGGCAGAGGCCCCCCGCCGCCCTGCTGTGGCCGGAGCTCGGTGACGGTTACCTTCACAGGAGACGCTGTCGGGCAGCAGCTGGTAGCCCACGAAGCAGGAGCAGACGACCCCCTCCCCCGTGTCTCGGCACTGCTGTTTGCAGGGGCCGCCACCTGGAATCAGAGCAAATCAGGGCAACCGGGGGCCAAACACCCACCACAAGCCTCTGGCGTTTCCGGCTCCCTGAGGGCCAGGCAAACGCCCTCAGGGTGGACGACACACGGGACACAGGCTCCCCAGGTTGGAGCCCACCCTCTCCAGCGTGGCACCCCTCCCTTCCCGAGGGAGACCCCCGGGATCTGGCCCCTGCACGACCCCGGGACCTCCCCTCCAACCACACTTCCTGCAGGGCAGCCGACGGGTGCTCAGAGAGCCAATCTCACGGGGACAGACCTCTACCAGCTGGCTAAACGTTGTCACAGTTCTGGCCGCTCCCCAGGCCCCGCGAGCCCCCTGCCCGCTTCTCCAGCCTCTCCCTCTAGCCCCGGGCCCACCCCTCCCCGTGAGCCGCACGAGTCTGCGTGTCTCCAACACCGCGTGCCCAGTGTTACTTCCTTGGCCAGCCCCCCCTCACCCACCGCAAACAAGCCTTTCCCTCCCCCAGGAAGGCCTCCCACACCCCCCAGAGAGCTTTCTGGGCTCTATGCCCTCCCCACCCCACCCCCACCTCCCACCCCACCTCTGTGCGGCCTGTCACTGTACCCGGGCCACATCATTCTGTGATTTCACTGGCTCCCAATTAACGCCCCGACCACAGAGCAAGCTTCCTAATGAACCTCTGGAGCAGACTTGCCCGTCTAGACAAGCAGAACGGTCCACGAAAGACAAATCTAGTTTTATCATGTGAAAAACAAACCTGCCAGGCCCTAGTCACTTTGAATTTGCGAATGATGCCACCAGTGGCACAGCTGGGGCTCCGGGACACAAGGCAAGTAACACTCGGCCCTCCCTCCGGTGGTGTTCACCCTTCACAGAGCCTGTGTTGGTGGGGAACGCTGTGCTGGGAGCTTTTAAGGGCCCACACGGCCCCTTCCTGTGAGCTCACCCTGTCTCCCCCTGGCCCATCAGGCCCCAGCCCACAGGGAAGGAGGAAGGGGGCCCAGGAGTGCAGCGACTCCAGCCGACTCAGCCCAAGCGCTCTTCCCAGGACGTCAGACTCCCAAGGATATGAGCGCGGACTGCCCCGCAGGCTGGATTCACGGCCTGCTGGAGGGAGCAGGGCCTCACCTCTGCAGCGGTCGTTCAGGTACGGGTCCTCCTGCTCCTCCTCAATCTCCGAAATCTTGGCTGTGGGAGAAAGAGAGGCAAATTGGACATTTATCCAAACACAGCGTCCCGTCTTGTCTCAGCAAGCTCTGAATCCTCTACCTCCCTGTAAGCATCGGGCAATCGCGCCCGTTTCATCAGCTCAGCGTTTCAACCGAGTGCTGTGGGAGCTGAGGCCATCCGAAGCACTTGCCCTATTTCAGCAAATGCAGTCACGGCCCCCAAACCGTGCACCTGGGAAAGGCTTCTTGTTAGGGCGTGAATTGTGTCTCCCCCGCCTCACCTCACCCAGAAGATATTATAGCTCTAACCTCCAGTACCTGTGAACGTGACCTTACTTTAGAAGAGAGTCTTTGCAGAGGATCGAGTTAAGGTGGATTAGGGTGGTCTGTGTCCTTATAAAAAGAGGAACCTGGACACAGAGACAGACACGCACCGAGGAAAAAGGATGTGAAGACACAGGCAGGAGAGAGCCATCCGTGCACTGGCCAAGGAGCACCGGGGCGGCCGGGAGAGAGGCCCGCCCTGGAGCAGATTCTGCCCCGAAGCCTCAGAAGGAAGGAGCCCTCCGCCAACACCCTGCTCTGTGGCGTCTAGACTCCAGACTGTGAGACGCTACGTTTCTGTTGCTGAAGCTCCCCACCAACCCGTCTGCGGTGCTTTGTTAGGGCAGCCCCAGGAAATGGATGCCCTTCTACAGCTTGCCTGCAAAACTCAGTTTACCGCCGGTCATCCATAGCCACTCACTGGGTTCATTCCGCAGATGGGTCTGAGCATCTGTGCTGGGGGTTGAGCACTCGGCTTAGACAAGGCCCCTGCACTCAACAGAAAATTCAACACGGCCACGGGAGACGGCGGGGTACCCTAATTTAATCGAATGGGGTGGTTTTCCACTGGTAGTTGTGGGGTAAGAGAAGAAATGGGTTAGTCCTTTCAGCTTGCGTACAGCCAAGGGCGGGGAGGATCCCTAAAAATCCTCAAAAACCAAGGCCTCCGAAGTCGAGGACCCTTCCTCAAGACCGGGTGACAGGGAACCCAACTCAATCACAAGTCGACAGCATTATGTCATTATGTTACAGCGCTGGGCGGGGCGGGGGGGGGGAGCAAAAATCAAAGTGCATCCGTGTGAGAGATGATGTTTTTGGGGCGATAGTGGGGTGTGGGGTCCGGAGCTGACGACCAAGAAGGAATTCTTGAAGATGTCTTTGGTGCAAAAAGGCGATTTTATTAAAGCCCGGGGACAGGACCCGTGGGCAGAAAGAGCTGTCCGGGGACCATGAGGAGAGGCTGGTTATATACTGTGAGGTCGGGGGAGGTAAAGTCCGGGGGAAGTTTCCAGGGACGTTTTCACCTGCTAAAGACTCCCAGGGCACCGGAGGCCTAGCTGTTGTCAAGCCAGGATGGTTTTTCCCTCCAGCAAAGCATCAGGGCTGAGACAGCAGGGAATCCCGCAGAAACGTGTTACTCTGCTGCCCCAGTATCTGCCAAGGGGCTGCAGCCTAGAAGGAAATTGAGGTCTATCTGCCTTTGTTTCCCACATCAAGAGACACCGAAAGAGACCGCAGAAAAAACCAGGAAAGGAAATGGACCTAATGGAAACCGTATTTCTCTCTATGTCAATTTCCTCTTTCTTCTGCTTTCTGTATCTTCTAAACCGCCCCCAGTGAGTGCGTAATCCACGCACGGCAGAAAAATAAACATCATTACGACCAAACGGTTTAGTAATTCCGCTATGAAATCTTTTTTTAAAATTTTTTTTTTTCAACGTTTATTTATTTTTGGGACAGAGAGAGACAGAGCATGAACGGGCGAGGGGCAGAGAGAGAGGGAGACACAGAATCGGAAACAGGCTCCAGGCTCTGAGCCATCAGCCCAGAGCCCGACGCGGGGCTCGAACTCACGGACCGCGAGATCGTGACCTGGCTGAAGTCGGACGCTTAACCGACTGCGCCACCCAGGCGCCCCATCCGCTATGAAATCTAATACGGCATAATTTACCTACACTAACTGCACAAAGGCGGTCTTTTCTCAGCGCTGTTAAAATACGGTAAGGGTCCCTAAGCAAACTTTTTGCTCGGCGAGGAACTGTGAAAAAGACCTCGCGAGTGCGAATCATCTCTTCTAGGTTAGGGGGCTGGGAACCTCTGCAATCTGGGGACTCTCTGCTCACGGGGGGCATTCAGTCCAGGCCAAGGCACAGGCCGGGACGTCTGCTGGGAGGACCCGTGAAGAGCTATTTCTTCACCGTCAAGGTCTGCGTGGTGTTCTGTGGGAACAAGCCCGGCCCTAACGGACCACCATTTCTGCCCCAAAACGAATCCAGAACCTGGGTGTCACCAGCCTCAATCTCCCAGTCTGTAGAACGGGGATAATCAATATATGTCCTAGTAGTGTTCCACCCAAACCCTCCGTGGTAAAGGGACAGGGCTCTTTCCTTTGTTTTGAGCCAATCCTTTGATAACATGGAATATAAACGAATTGCCAGAAAGAACTCAAGAATACAGACATAGAAGCCCCCGTTTAGAAATTAAATGGACATAAGTGATGCTATCGAATGCTTTAAAGTTTCTAAAAGCTTCTTCTCAACTTCTGTACTTATTTTTGTTAGAGGCCAACAGTGGTCTGTGGGCCCTCTGTGTGGCCCCATGACAGGACACAGTAGGCCCGCGATCAGCGTTAGTGGACGGGAGGAAGGTACGTCTGTGTCCGCGAGGAGGAAGGGCAGGGAGTCCTCACAGAGACTCTGGGGAAAGTCTGGGGCAAGGACGGAAGCGGATAAAAGACAGGAGAGAAAACATCTGGAGCAGCAGAAAAGCCCAGAGAGCGTGATGGAAACAAGACGTAAATCGACAAAAATCCTTCCCAGAGACACGGGAGAAATGCTCCGCCAGCACGAATAGCTTGGGTTTGTTTAAAGTGAAAATGTCATCTCTGGTTCCAAGAGTCACGGAGGGAGCCAGAATGGGGTTCCAACCCTCCTTTACGAGAATCTGAAATCAGCCCCAGGGCATCCACGAGCAATCACAAAGAGAGACTGGGCCATCTGACACAGAAGCATGAAGCCACCAAGGTCACACGGCCACGGGACGGGCAGCCTAAGGGACCACAGGTACAGGTGTGCGAGCTCCTCTCACCGAAGGCCTTCCCGCCCCTCGCCCGCCACAGTGGGGAGGGGGTAGGGCATCCGAGTCAGGAGGAAAGGAGCCCAAAGTCAGACAGCAAGCCTGGGGCCCAGCGGACTCCTGAAAGTTTCCAGGCTTATTTCCATTATGGCCCAGGAAGCCCTGCATCAGTGGAAGAGATTATTAGACAAACAAGAAGTTTCCTGAACCGTGTAACTGAGCCGTGCCCCAAGGCTTGGATTCATCCGGCCTGGGACAAACGGAGGGTGGCGAATGAACAGCCGGGAGCTCCCTGGAGGCTGCTTTGGGGGCGGGGGGTCACTCGCCTCTTTGCTGAAAAAGTATCTATTAGCCGAAAGAGCCCAGGCAGGCAGCCGTGAGTGGTACCCCCGCCCGCCTCTTGTCTGCACATCACTGGCACCAGATGGAGAGAGAAAGGGCACTGGCCGGGGCGCGGGAGGCCGGCGTTCTCCCTCCCCTGTGTGTCGGCCTTGTGGCCTTGAGCATCAGGCCCTCGTCTGTGAACTGAGAGCAAGCCACCCGCCACGCTGCCTGGGCTGTTAGAAACGCAGGGAAGAAGTGTGACGATAAACGTCTGTGGAGCCAGGTGCCACACCAGACACCTCGTCCTCCCAGACACCGCAATTGTCCCCATTGCACCGGTGAGCGAACTGAGGTCCGGATAAATCAGTTTACCTAAAATACACGTTAGGACAGGGACGTGAACCCAGACTTATCAGATCCCGGATCCCACGCCTTCGGTCCCAACTCCAGGGCAGTGGCCTCTCAGAGGAGGTGACAAACGCCAACAGTGCTCTGTCAGTCTGTGCTGAGCTCAGGCAACAGCAAACGTGCGTGCTTACTCTGTCTGTGATTGTTAATTTTCTGTGTTAAGTCGGTTGGGCCACGGTACCCAGAGATTTGGTCCAACACGGGTCTCTATTTGCTGTGACGGTGTCATTTAGAGGAGATTACCATTTACATCAACGGACTTTGAGTAAAACACATCGCCTTCTGTAATGTGGGTGGGCCTCGTCTAATCAGGTGAAGACTGACCTCCTCCAAGCGAGAAGGAATTCTGCTAGCAGACGGCATTTGGACTGAAGCTGCAATATAAACTCTCCCTTGGGTCTCTGGCCTGCTGGCCCACCCTGCGGATTTCAGACCCGAGTGAGCCAATTCCTCAAAATACATTTCTTGGGGCGCCTGGGTGGCTCAGTTGGTTAAGCGTCCGACTTCAGCTCAGGTCACGATCTCGCGGTCTGTGAGTTCAAGCCCTGCGTCGGGCTCTGAACTGATGGCTCAGAGCCTGGAACCTGCTTTGGGTTCTGTGTCTCCCTCTCTCTCTGCCCTTCCCCTGTTCATGCTCTGTCTCTCTCTGTCTCAAAAATAAATAAACGTTAAAAAAAAAAATCTTAAAAAAAAAAAATACATTTCTTTCTCTGCATACGCATGCACGCATATTCTGTTGGCTTTATTTCTTCGGATGACCCTGACTGGTGTGCCGCCCGAAAGGGAAAAGACGGAGGAAATTACCTGCTTCTTGGATGTCCCCAAGGTCCCCGGGGGCAAAGTCTGCGGTCTCCTGGCCCTTGACACAGCATGCCCGGAAGACCAGCCCACACTGGTAGCCGACCATGAGGGTGTACTCGCAGCTCTGGCCCTGGGCCTGGGCCGCCCTCCCCAGCAGGCAGCAATGGCAGCACCTCTGCAAACACAGAGACTCCAGGTGGAGAAGCCGCACAACAGAGCAGGGCCCCCCGCCTCGCTGATCCCCGTGTCCCCAGGCGGCGAGGACGCCGGCTGACGTAGCTGTCTCCTCTAAACGCTGGCACTGTGTAGAGCTCGGCAAGCCAAGCCCGGAGCACGTTGCCAACCCAACCTCACAGGTCCTGGCTCTGAAAGCACCCCCAACACCAGATGTCCCCCCTCCTGCCCGGCTCCTACATCTCCGGGAGGAATTAGCTAGGACAGGGATCCTCTAAGGGTCACACAAGGGCGCCCTGAGGCTCCACTCCTCGTGTGCGGTCGAAGGTTTCTCTGTGATGCCCAGGAAAATGCATCTGCACGCGTCTCTTCCCTCCAGAGCCCGGCAGGAAGCACGCTGTGCATTCGAGAAGCACGGGCACCTGAAGACAAGTCGTCAAGTGAGGGACAGAGTCGCTGCCTGTCACCCGGACCCCGGTGTTCCTGAAAGCCACACCTGAATCCAGGGGATTCGTTCGGCCCTTGATGTACGAACAGCCCCGTTCCAGTCCTTATTATCCTCAGAAAGGCACAGAACTTTCCAACAGGTCCACAGCAGGAGCCAGGAGGTGGGGCTTGGCTCCAGTTTCTGCGGAGGTTGATGGGGCGTTCTACAAACCCCCCCCCCCCCGCCAGAAAGAGGGAGGCCTCGGCTGCCCCCTCCACCTTCCAGGGCATGACGAATCCTCCCCGGAAACACAAATCACTCGTCTGCCAAAGTGGCCCGTTCCCACTCCCGTTAGGATGTTCCGTGGCTTTTCCACACACACCACCCCCCTTCTCTCTAGTCTGGGGACAAGGGCAGAGCTGTCTGCTGGGCAGACGGTGTCTGCAGAGCCCCTGCCCTGCCTGGGGAGGCGGTCACTGGACGCCCGAGCTCCTGGCTCCCGGGACCCCTCGACCAGACCGCCCCACCCTCACCCCTCCCAGCTCCCTCGCGCCAGAAGCTTCCGCCATGAAGGCCCACGAAGGCTGAGGGTGGGCGGAGGGGCTCTGGAGCTCCCAACTACTCCACGCCCCAATCTGTGTGAAGACAGAACCCTCAGAAAGGAGCCCCCACCCTCCCCCCCAGAATCCAGATTCCGTTCCGATTCACGCTCCTCGGAGTTACTTCCTGGCCTTCCTGACTGGGAATGGGAACCCTTTCCTCCTGGAGCTGCACCCCCGACCAGGACCCAGGACCCCGCTGACCGGGTCCAAAGCTCCCTGTGGTTGTTTTTCTCTCTCAGTGCGCGGTGAGGGAGGGACAGCCTAGTTCATTTACAGTTTTCAGGCCCGACCAGAAAGCTCTCAGGAACTCCCCCACCCCCGTGCAAAGAGGCAGATCTTTCACAAGGACAGAGGCCCTCAGGGACTGGGCCCGACCTGGGTGAAGTCACCTGCTCAGAACTCAGCCCCCCCTAGAGCCCAGTGGACCCCACGCCCCATTCCACCTCCACAGACTCCTCCCCTGCCAGGCCACTTTGGGGTGTGGGCCACTCTGAACCTCACTTTCCTCTTCTAGGGCAGTTAGGGATGTCATGTGTTTTCAGAGACCCAGGGGGTCCCGTTCTGAGCTGCGGGCTCTACTTCCCGGGTGGGCAGGAAAGCTTGAGGGGGCGTCCTGGGCAGGGTGGGGGGCCTGCCGTGAGCTGCAAAGAGGGCTCTGAAGACCCTGAGCCCAGGCAGCCTCTGCTCTGATCTCTGCACTCCTGCGAGAGGCCCTGGGATGGGAGGCCCTCAGGACAAGCCTGGGCCCCTCCATCCCGGTCTCCTCAGTGTTGTCCGGGGTTCATGACTAAACTGAAGGGGGCGGGGGACGGGGGAGGGCCCTGAGAGGCCCCTCCCCCCTCCTAGGGCCCGCCCCCCTCCTGGGCTCCTCCCTCCTCCCACCCTGCCGCTCGCGAGCGCAGGCAGGAGAGCACCCAGGCCTCCGGCTGGGGGACAGCGGCTGCTGGCCGGCGGGGGACGGGTCCTCACCTTCACGAACGTGGCCTCGAGGCTGGCGTTGTCGCTGTGCTGCATGGCGCAGCTGTCCTGCTCGTTGGCCAGGTTGATGCCCGTGGCACAGTGGAGCTCCTCCAGCTGGCTGTGACAGCACTGTTCCCGGACCATCCTGCAGGCAGAGGCCAGGGCTCGGTGGGGGAGGGGTCCGCCGGGGGGTCCACAGGGCCTGGGAGCAGCAGCCCCTCGGGGACGGGAGCTCTGTCACCTTCGGGTGCCTCCCGTTTTCCAACCCAGCCCCACCCGCACACACACACGCACACACACACGCACACACTAGCCAGCAGACGGCCGGTGCTCAATAAGTGCAGAACGAGAGAGGCTGGATGCGGGGTGGGGTCTGGGGGCGGAGGCAGGAGACCCCCATGTGCCGCTGGAGTCCCGGTTCATCTCCCGGCTCCGAGCCTCGCCCTGCAAAAAGCTCCCACCTAGTGACAACACCCAAACACGGGCACCCTTATCCTTCACCAGACCCCAGCACTCATCCCCGTTTTCCAGGCTCAGAGGAGACAGCTCCAGACAGGTGCAGTAGCTGGCCTCAGGCCACAGAGGGAGGACGATGGCAACAGCGACACCACGCTGCGGCGTCCCCGTCTCCCGTCCCCGCGGGGGGCCCCAGGAAGAAGACGGAAGACGCCACGCGTAAAAGGCTTGGGTGGGCAGAAGGACCCTCACCTGCCACAATGTGCTCAGGGCAGTGGGGCCTGGCCCGGAGGCGGGTAAGTGAGCAGGAGGTGTGTGTGAGTCACAGGTACGGCTCCCACCAGACCCGAAATAACCCCGGCTTCAGCCAACGCCAGCCAGGACAGGAGGAGCCACCCACCCTGCGCGTGTCCAGAGAGAATGGGCCCAGCCCGGCCTCCTCCTGCGGCCGGCCAGCCGGGCTTCCTCTGCCCATGAGCGGCAGCCCCCCCGCCCGCCCTTCCCCCCACCTCCACCTGCGGGGCTGGGGCTCCGCACCTGGCTTCCCATGTGCTTCCAGAACCATCTGGGGCTCCAGGAGGGGTTTGTCTAGGCTGGTGATACTACACGTTTCATTTGTGCTTCGGGTGAGTTTACAAATACTGGGCATGTCACTAAATTGTCAGGAACGGCAACCAGACAGGCACCCGTCCATCCATTCGCTCAAAGATACTGGCTGGACAGAAAACAGCCTAAGAGCCTCAGGATGAGGACTGGAGGCCCCGGGGACTGTGGATGGGGGTGTCAAAGCTGCCGTACAAAGCAGGAGGCGTAGTTCCTCGAGAAATTAAAAACAGAACTGTCCCTGCCCAAAATTGAAAGCAGGCACTCAGATGTTTGCACAGTCACGTCCACGACAGCATCATTCACAACAGTCCAAAGAAGGAAGCAGCCCGAGCGTCCACCGAGGGACGGGTGAACGAAACGTGGCCCATCCGCACAGCGACACGGGATTCCGCCCCAACGGGGAAGGAGATCCTGTCCCCTGCTACGACACGGACGGGCCTCGGGGACAGGATCCTCGGGGAAATGAGCCAGGCACAGGAGGACAAATACTGTTTGTTCCCACTTCTATGAAGAACCTGGAGTCGTCAAAAATCAGACAGAAAATACACCAGGCGCGGGGACGGAGTTTCGATCTGGAAAGACGAGAACATTTGGGGATGGCCGGTGCGTGGAGCCATGCGCCTAAAATTTGTTAAGATGCTCAAAGGGGGCACCCAGGCGGCGCACTCCGTTAAGCGTCCGACTCTTGATTTCAGGTCAGGTCACGATCTCGCAGCTCGTGAGTTCGAGCCCCGTGTCGGGCTCTGTGCTGACGGTGTGGAGCCTGCTTGGGATTCTCCCTCTCCCTCTCTGCCCCTCCCTCACTCGTGCTCTCTATCTCTCCCTCAAAATAAATAAAATAAAACTTAAAAAAAAAAAGATGGTAAAAGTTATGCTATGTGTATGTCACCGCAAGTAAAAGAAATCTGGCTGCGTCCCTACTGTGTGCCAGGACCATGCCGAGGCTTCAGGGACGCGGGGAGGGGTGGCCTGGCGGACTAGAACAGCCTTCCGCACCGAAAAGGCTCCCGCGGCCACGGTTACAAAGCTCTGCCCTGGTGGGGCCCGGAGCTGGGCGTCTAGAGACCCGCGTCCAGATCCCCCCGATCCCCGCCCTGCACTCTCCCTGCCCTAGACTTGGACCAGCAATCTGACATCCCGCCCAGCTTGCTCGCTTCCCTCTGTCAAGCCCCGGCTCAAACATCCCGTTACAACATCCCACCTCATCCTGAGCTCAGAGCAGCAGTGAGGGGCAATGAGGAGGCGCTGGATGAATGAAAACTGAGAATTTTACTTAAAACCGGAAAGGTCGAATGCCACTCCCAAAGAAGAAAAATGATACGAGGCCTAAGTTACCAAGCGGCCGGTGATCTTTGGTTCCTGCATCCTTTAACTATTACTAACAAGAAGAACCTCTTAAACCAGATTTGATTTATGACCTGCTCTCTCCCCCTCCCCTGCCTTCACCGTCAGTGATAATATTGAGTTTGTGAGAAAATCCCTGCTCTCAGGCCTCGATGGGCTGCTGGTCAGGCCCGGCACTCAGAGCCCACGCCCGTCCCGGCACCAAACACCTGACTTTGGGCTCACAATTATCTGTCGTCTGCTGTCCTCGCCCCCTGGAACAGAAAGCATGGACGGCTGGGGAGGGGTCGCGTTCTCCTGAGTATCCCTCACAGTGGCACTCAATGCCTGCTTCTTTAAAAAAAAAAAAATGTTTTTCGTGTTAATTTATTTTTGAGAGAGAGACAGAGAGTGAGTAGGGGAGAGGCAGAGGGGGGTGGGGGGGGGACAGAGGATCCAAAGCACAGAGTTACCAGCACAGAGCCCGACGTGGGGCTCAAACCCAGGACTGTGAGATCATGACCTGAGCAGAAGTTGGACGCTTTAATCGACTGAGCCACCCAGGCGCCCCTCAGTGCCTGCTTCTTGAATAAAAACCCAATTGTGTTCTTAGATGAGCGACATCTCTCTTTGAGCCACCAGCCCAGGCTCGGCCTCTGATCTCCGCAGACTACGTGGGGTTTGAACCCCAAAGGTAACTGAGCAAAGCGGAAAATGTTCAGGAGAGGCTTGGAGGGACGGCGGACAGTGACGCGGTTAGAGCCGCTCAGCTCGACAGCTAAGTACTCTCCAAGAGGCTCTGGACACACACACAGCCCGGCCCGTGAGTTCACTGGGACAAGCCAATTAGCCTCCTAGAGCTTCCCTGAAACCGGCCGTGACCGGTAAGCGGTGGCCGGGGAGGACGTCGTAATCTGCGAACGCTCGCCACCCGGCCAGAATTTCCGTAGGCCCCTGTGATATGAAGTGAGTGCAAGCAGTCGGGGGTCAAGGGAGCCCGGACGTGTAGCCACATTCCCCACAGAGAGAAGAAATTCCCGCTCGGCCATTCAGGTGACATTCTCTGCATTTTAGGATTATCTCTACGTGCACGTTCGAAATTTACCCTTGACCAAGATGTCACAGAACAAACGCGTGCTGCATAGCGAAGAAGGTATTTTCCACGTAGTCTGGGGATTAAAGATAACTCCAGAACTTATTAAAGACTTTGGTGGCTAGAAGTCACTCATAAACGGAGCAGTGACCGAGATCCAAATTCACAAGTAGGGGCCCCCAGCTTCTGAGTTTCTCTGACCTGTCTCTCCATCTGTACACCGAGAGGTTCGGCTGATGCCCTACTTTAACGTCTGTGATTTCAGTAAGTATTGATAATAGAGGCTCCCTGTTACGCATGGAACTGTGTCCCCCCAAATTCCACATTGACGTCCTCACCCCCAGTATCTCAAACGTGATATTGTATTTGGAGACAGGGCCTTTACGGAGGTGAGAAAGATAAAGTTAGGTGATCCGGGTGGCCCTGACCCACTATGACTTAGGTCCTGCTAAGAAGGGGAGGTTAGGACACCGACACGCACAGAGGGACGACCGTGTGGGGACGCAGAGGAGGACGGCCGTCTGCAGGCCCACGAGAGAGGCCCCGGGAGGAGACCGCCCTGCCCACGCCGTGATCCCGGCCTTCCGGCCTCCGGAGCTGTGAGACCATAAATGTGGGTTGTTCAAGCCCCACAGCGTGTGGTGTTCATCACAGCGGCCCGGGCAGACTGCAACACTCACACTGCCTGGCTTTGTGGGGCTGGCGTCTTCCCTCCTCCTCCTGTCATCGTCCCAGCCCCAAAAGCATGGTGTCACAACCCTCCTTTTGCACTTGGGGAAACCGAGGCTCTGTGCTGGCTCAGGTTACGCAGCCAGAAATCCAGCCCAGGCCACCCAGCTTCCCAGGGCCAGGCTGCTCCTCCCTGGCTCGGTCCCCAAACACAGCGCTCGGTGCTGACCGCCCGGCTCTGCCTCGGCCCCTCCGAGCCACGCTCGGGGGCCAAACTCCCAGCTCTCGCCCATCAGACGCCCCGCAAATTCTGAGTGCGTGGCCTCCCCCCTCCCCGCCAAGTCAAACAACCGACCGTCCTGTTTTCTCTCCCTCTGTTCGGTCCACGACGCTCTGGACCTTTCAAGCATTTTCCCAAATCGAGATTTACGTCGCCCGGCGACGCTGGCCGATCGCGTTACGCCCGTTGCCAGCTGAGATGAAGAAGTCCAGAACGAGGGAAGGAAACTTCACTGCACCCTCCTTGGCCGCTCTCCACCCAGCCCCCCACGGCTCCGAGGGCCGCACGGAGGAAACGCACGGCTGTCACAAGGAGGGAACGCTCTCGGGGCCTCGCCTCCCTGACATCTGCTCCCCGGGCGAGCCGATCGGGGTTCGAATCCCAACGCCGTCACCCACCGGCTGTGCGCAGGGGGCAGAGCTCAGGTTCCTGGGCTGTAAGCCGGGATTAGCAGCGGGGTTACGTGAGGAAAACGTTCATCACACACGGCAGGGAGCAGCTCTGTACGGGCTGGCCCCTACTCTTACTGTTACCTTTCCGGTGACGATCGACATTCCAGACCTTCATGGCTTACTCGACGCTTAACGCCTGCCAAACCTTCGAGGGAGCTTGGGTTAATTTAGGGAAAAAAAGCACAGTTCGTCCAGGTTTTGGCTACTGCG
The DNA here is from genome assembly GCF_022079265.1 of Lynx rufus. Lineage (NCBI taxonomy): Eukaryota > Metazoa > Chordata > Mammalia > Carnivora > Felidae > Lynx > Lynx rufus. The sequence continues at coordinate 137,840,317 of NW_025814889.1, read as the reverse complement.
TAGGGGAACAACCGTCTGCGGGAACGCTGCGCTCTGGACCGGCTCACGCGCGCTGTCGGGGTCTGAAGGCAGGCCACGCTGTGACTCGCCAGTCACGTGATCTCATCCGACCGCCCCTCCCCCCCCCGCAAACAGACCCCTTTTTGTTAGGAGGAGACTGACTTGGCCACGGCGCCCGGCGGTGGCAGAGAGAACAGCCACCCCGGCGAAGCTCTCTTTGCTCTGCAGCCCAGCGAAGGGGAGAGACGCCCGGGCCGCCCCAGGAAGGGGGAGCCCCGTCCCGTGCGGGGACGTGGGAGCACAGAGGAAGGAGGCGGGGGTCATCCGCCACGCCCCCCACAGCCTGGGCGGATCTGGGCCTGCACGCCGGACTCTGCCAGGGGTCCCGGCACAGCCGGCTTCCTGCGAGAGGAACACCGTTCTGGTAAAACGGCCGTCACTGGCAAACGTACCTGCATTCCTTGGATTCCGAGGCATAAGGCAGTGAGCAGTCCCTGTGCTGTGTGGCCATCTGATGTCCGTCTGCACAGCAAGCCTCCATGAGGGTGTCTGCGGCCACTGTGCGGGAAGAGAGCAGGGCGCCTGGTGAGGGGGCCGGCTCACCACTCACCCACGCGAGGTCCCCTTGGACAGGAGCCCCTACCCCACTTCCTCAGGCATCCACAGCAGGTGAGGCCGGACCGGACGGGCCGCACACATCCTCGGACGCTCCACAGCGTGAACTTTGAACCCACTGGGTCCTGGGCTGGAATCCACACCCGCTCCTTCCTGGGAAAGCCTAACGCCTCAACCAGTACCTTAACCAGTACCTTAACCGGTACCTTCCGCATCCAGTTCTGATGGGGCTGCGGCTCAGCACCCGGGAATCCACACCCACTTGGGCTGAATCCCTGCTCCGGCCACACAACAGAAACTCGGATGGGGACCCTGCCCAGACAGGTCGGGAGGGCAACCGAGGCAGGGACGTGAGCACGCGCCGGGCAGCCCGGCAGCAAGGGTGTCCAGGCACCGGAAACCGGACTCTTAGAGGGTCAGAAATGGGGGCGGCCTGGAGGCTCCCGGCAGCGCTGACGAGACAACCCAGGGAGCCTCCCCTGCTGAGCGGAGGGCAGACTCCAGGGAGGACTGTGGCATATACAGACCCGGAGGGCAGAACGGAGACGGGGGCCCCCCACGCCACGAGCCCACCCGGGTGAGAAGAAAAGAGCCAACATTTCTAGGCCAGCTTCTGGGAGCCGCGTCCGGGCGCTCTCGGTTAATTTCTGCAGCAACTTGTTGGCGGGGTGGCAGTCCTCGTGATACAGCGGCTGACCGCTCCTGCCCTTGATCTGCACGAGACGGGCGTCTCCGCTCGCCCGAAGGACAGGAGGAGGGCTCCCCAAGGACAGGAGGTTCGGCAGCCGGCCCACGCGTGCCCTCACAGCTGGACGACGGCCCTCCGGTCCCCAGCCTGGCTCTCGGCCTCACCCCAGACGGCTGCCCCAATGAGCCTCGTGCCTCGGGGGAAGGAGAGGCCCCCCCCCCCCCAAAGGCAGGAACAGCTTGGTACCGAGATGCCCTCAGCCTAGAGGACTCGCGTGGCCGGGAGCATTAGCACCAAAAGCCTCTGCGGCCTGAGTGCAGGATCACGCTGTGCAGGACGTTGTGAAACTGGCTTTACGAAACCCCACGTTTTCTCACTGATGGCTTTCCAGCACCCAACGGGGTAAATCCCACCGGGCCTGGCAGCGTTTCGAGGCGCCAGCAGCCATGGGTGTCCGGTTGGAGTCCATTATTCTTCCAAGGCCGGGTTGGAGGCTCACTCTTGGCTTCGCACGAGGCCGAGAGTTCCTAAAACACCAGCTTTGACAACCGGCCGTCAACCAGCACAAACACCTGTGCAGTCAGACCGGGCGGGGCACATGCTGCCCTTGAAGGCCCTCCAGGCCGGCAGAGAAACTGCCGTCGAGCACCAAGAGTAGCCCTTCCAGAAAGATCCCGGGAGAGTTAGTGCACGGCCGGCCCTTTCCCGTGGCCAGGAGGACGAGGGGTGTCGCCTGGAACCGAGTCAGGGCTACCCCTCCACCGGGGCTTCCGGGGACCCCTGGGCTGCTCTCTGCAATGAGGGAGGTACCCGTCCCGGCCCCACCCCCACGGGGCCAGCGGGGGGGGGGGGGGGGGGAGTCCAAGGTGGTTTGGGTGAGAGTGACAATCCACCCAGCCTGGCCTGGGTGCCCCCCTGCTCACAGCCCACCCCCTGTCCGGGGAGCACACCTCAGTGTTCCAACATTTCCGACGGCCTTGCCCTCCCAGCCGCAGAGGTCTTACAAGCTGGGCCATCCCTTTTCCTCACGTTCCTCGGCACAAAGCTGGCAAGCAGCAGCTACGGGGCCGAGCGGAAAAAGCATGCGCTCTGGGGTCACAGCTCCAATCCCGGCTCCAGCCCTTTCTTGCTCTGTGACCCCAGGCAGGTGGCTTCCCCTCTCTGAGCCAAAGCTCCAACGGTGAAAACGGGGCTCGAAATAACCTTTGCAGAGATGCTGAGCGAGTGCGCTTATAAAGGTCTGAGCACACAGTGAGCTCTCAGAAAACAGCGCTTGATTATGTGTTTTCATTTTTTTTAACATTTATTTTTGAGAGAGAGAGAGAGAGAGAGAGAGAGAGACAGAGCACGAGTCGGGGAGGGGCAGAGAGAGAGAGAGAGAGAGACAGAATCCGAAGCAGGCTCCAGGCCCTGAGCTGTCAGCACAGAGCCTGACATGGGGCTCGAATCCATGAGCTGTGAGATCATAACCTGAACCGAAGTCAGGAACTTAACCGACCGAGCCACCCAGACGCCGCTTGATTATGTGTTAAGGAAACAAAGGGGGTATGCTTGCCATGGCCCATGAGAAATGGGGAACCACGGCCCTGTGTGGGTGTGTGGAAGCCCCCAGGGATGAGCAGTGGCCCCAAGGCCTCCCTCGGACTCTGAGAAAGGCAAGCCCAGTTAAAGCTTAGACTCCCACAGCCAGCTCAGCAGGGCGAGAACTTTGTGCCCGGGGCTGTGGAAACATTTGGAAATGATTCTCCCTGGGGAACCTGAGCACTTTGAACCCCAGCTCATCCCCCTTGGGCGTGAGGCACCCCATCAGCCTCGCGCACGGCCCCATCAGATTAGCCGTGGAGAGCCCGCCAGGGTCCACAGCCAGCCAGACAGTGATGAGGCAGAGGCACGGGGAACAGACCGGGGCAGGGCATCACGGCCCCCATCGTAATAACCAGCCTGACACCAAGTAAGCCTCTTTGCATTCAGCATCTCTCTCCCCCTCGACCCCTCAAGCCCTCTTTCTATGCCATCATTGCAGGCCACACGGCATCACGCTGTAGAGCAGAAAAGGCAACTTTCCCAACCCGTTCCCCCTCTCTCACTTCCGGTATTTTATACTCAGGAACGAACGGCTCTGGGTTGAACATCTTTGTTCATAAACGTTTATTCCTCAAGTCCTGAGCATTGGCGTAGGCCAGAACAGCCAAAGGAGAGGAGCTGGATCAGGGGGAAGGCATTCTTGGGCAATCACAGCGGGTTGCCGTCCCAAGAAACACCCAGCCCCACCAACCATGTGGCTGGAGCGCGGTGACCAGGGACATGTTTGCAGCCAGCACCTGTGGCCGATGGGTGACCTGCTAGAGCTGAGCCAACTGGCCAAAGTTCACGGGCTTCTGGTGAAGGCTGAGGTAGTGAGCTGGCGATGAGCTGAGAGCTGCAGCTTAAAGTCAGAGGGACCTGAGGGAGAATGCCGGCCGCTGTATTTATCATGCTCCTTTGGGGTGGGGCAGTGCAGAGGGAAGGAAGGGTTCAGCATCAGGCACAGCTGGGTTTGAGCCCCGGGCCTCACTCTGCAGCTCACCATCCCTGGGCAAATTCTTGAAGCCATCTGCACCCAGGTCTGTGTCCCAATCTGTGACATGGGGCACGGACCACCGAATCACAGGGTTCTTGTGGGCGCCTGGCGCACGGAAGGCAGCCAGAGAATTCCCTACTTCTGTTCCTCAACGATCCCCATTCACCACTGTCTTTAAACCGTTTGCCGTGGGTACTCTGCCACCGAACTGTCACATCAGCGGCTACAGGTATGGAACCCGGATTCCAAACACAATTACACAAGGAAGGAGCCAAATGGAGTTAGGTCACCTAACAGTGACATGGACATAAATGCTAAGGTGTCCTCGTCCCCACCTGGAACACACCTCACTCTCCCAACACCAGTGGGTGGCCAGCTCCACACTTTGAAGGAGTGTCACTCAAAATCCCTGATGTTTCCCTGCCAACCTCTCATTTCACTGCTCCTTGGTCTGGGCTCTGACCCCTCTAGGCTCTGGCCCTTCTCTGTTTCGCCCTGTCACCTGCTCGCCTCCAGACATCACCCAGTTCTGTTGGGATGTCCCTCAACACCGTGCCTCCTCCCCCATCACTGCCATTACCACTGGTGCCGCACACTCACTGGGCACCTACTATGTGCCAGGTACAACACGGGCGCTTCCTTGATTCCCCCAAGGACCCAGGGAGGCCAGTTCATTAGGGTCCCCGTTTTGCAGATCAGAAAATTCCAGCTCAGAGAGGTTAAGTGACCAGCTCGAGGTCACACAGCCAGAGGGACAAAGTCAGGCACCAGGTTTGGTTTTGACAGCCTCCAAAGCTAGGCTCGTCTGCCTCCTGGTGAATTAAAAACTCCTCTGGGGCAAGGATCTCATTCTTCTCCTCTCAGTGACCCTGAACCACCCGCCCATGCCCGGCACAAACAGCAAGCGAGGCTCAGGAAGTTGAGCAGGACGCAATGGCCACAGGCATCTTCACCGGGGGCCTGATGGGCAAGACGACCTTGAAGTATAGGGTTTGCTGCAAACATGCCTCTTCAAGGGGAGGGAATGATCCCAAAGGACAACGCTTGATTGGAGCCGACTTCCGCAAAGTGCCAGGCCGCCGAGAATTTAAGCAAGAGCCTGGGACCTGCTGGGGCATCGGTCTGAGACTCCAGAACTGCCACTCTCTTGGCCTTGAGACGGTTACCCCCAGCCCGTCGGAGGAAAGCGGAGCTGCGGGGAAAGGAGGTGGAGCGAGGGGGACACCCTGAAGAATGTTCCGGCGTCACGGCTCAAGATGTCAACAAAGATACCGTCTGCAGTAGGTCTGTCTCTAAAAAACAGGTGTATCCTGTCCAGGAAAAGGTCTGTTGTGAACTTATGTTCTGAAACAAATAAAGCCTCCCGGCTCCTCCCAAGCATCTCCTTTCGATGGGGCAGGGCCAGACTCTCCAAAGCACAAAAGCCAATACCACTCCCACCCCCGGACACACGTCTTCCAAGAAACGTCCCAACTGGAAAGGGACGCACGGTCTTTGCTGTTTTCATACGTGTCCGCTTTGTAGTGAACAAGCCTTACTCTGGTGGTGAAAAATCACTTTGGGTCAGAAAGAGAGGCGGCCCAGGGAAAGAGTACCAGGCAGCGAGCCCGGGCTGGTGTCCCTGCTTTGTCCCTGGTGTTCACGAGGGGAATTACAGTCACTACAAATGTTTGCCGTAACCCGGACACAGAGTACGGAAAACCATTGCCTATGGTGCTTCCGTCCTAAAGACCCCAACGTGCTGTTCCATTAAAACCATGTAGAGTAGAACAGTCTGGACCATCACTCACTCTCCCTCATTGCCTTTTTTTTTTAAATGTTTATTTATTTATTTTTGAGAGAGAGAGAGAGAGAGAGAGAGAGCTTGAGTGGGGAGGGGCAGAGAGAGAGGGAGACAGAGAATCCAAAGCAGGCTCCTCACTGACAGTGGAGAGCTCGACACGGGGCTCGAACTCACGAACCGTGAGATCATGACCTGAGCCAAAGTCAGACGCTTAACCACAGAACCACCCGGGCCCCCCCGCCCTGCCCTTCCTCGTTCCTATAGAACAATGGCCGTGCATGCATCCCTGGGTTAAAATGAACTTGAACACCCCGCACGACTGTTGTCTTTAAAAAAAAAGCTGACCATCTAAGAGCGAACTAAACGCTTCATTTAAAACGCCGTGGTCGAAGACGACATCCTCAGTGAAACAAGCCAGTCGCAAAAGGATAAATAAACGCTGCCTGATTCCACTTAAGAGGTCCCGAGAGGAGCCGCATTCACACAGTCGGAAAGTAGGTGGGGAGTTCGTGCTTCTCGGGGACAGGGCCTCAGTTTGGGGAAAGGAAAGAGCTCTGGAGATAGCTGGTGGCACAACAGGGTGAAGGTTCTTAACTCCCGACTGTGCACTTAGAAACGGTTCAAGTGGTTAACGTTATGTGTATTTCATCACAATGGAAAAAACACATTAAAAAAAACTGAGTGGGGGGCAAGTGGCTCTTGCCTGGGGAGGCTCAGTAGGTTAAGCCTCCAACTTTGGCTCAGGTCCTGATCTCATGGCTCTTGAGTTCGATCCCCACATCGGGCTCCCTGCTGTCAGCGTGGAGCCTGCTCCGGACCCTCTGTGTCTGTCTGTCTGTCTCTCTCTCTGCCCTTTCCCCACTCATGCGCACACTCTCTTTCCCTCAAAAATAAATAAACATTAAAAAAATTTTTTTAATTGAGTGTTTGTGTGGCATTTTGTATCACCCTTCAACAGAAGAGGAGTTGGGTGTTCTGCTGATTAACTCACTTGCCTCTTTCAACTGATGTTGTGGTTTGTTTTTTTTTTTTAATGTTTATTTATTTTAGAGAGAGAGAGGGAGACAGAGTAGGAGCGGAGAGAGAGGGGGCGGGCACAGAATCCGAAGACAGGTTCCAGGCTCCGAGCTGTCAGCACACAGCCCGACGCGGGGCTCGAACCCACGAACCGCGAGATCGTGACCTGAGCCCAAGTCGGACGCTCAAGCGACTCAGCCGCCCAGGCGCCCCCAACAATCGGTGTTGTTTTACTGCATGAATGTGAAGACCGTAGCAAGGATTAATTCGGTAAACCGTGTCTTAGAACATCCTCTCATAGCAGGTTGGTGGTGAATACGACGTTTTACGCAGCAAGCCAGGTGACCTCCAACGGAACAAGTGAAATGTTAAGTAATGAAGGAAAGCAGAGGGTGGCACTCACTCCCCGGCCCAGGCAAGAGCCAAGGGAAGGCTTCTGGAGGTGACAAGGAGGCCGTCCTTCCATCATCGCTTCCCCAACCACACAGGGAAGAATTCAGCATCGTCAGTGGAGGGGGGGTGGGGGGATCCCCAGCTCCGCGCTGACACGGGACGCACAGCTGGGCATCAGGTCACAGAAATCCCACGTGGAGACCCCACCACGCCCGAACGGCCCTCAGCAACCTGGAGCAAATGAGGACACTTCTGTCTCTTCAATCCCTAACTTCTGGGAGCGATGTCAGTTATCGATGCCCGCCCATGCCCGCTGCCCAGCTGGAGGGGCTCTTAGGAGAGAAGCGAGGCCTCGGGCAGCCTGCAGTCTTCTCGCTCAGATCGCTTCCCTCCCTTCGGAGAGGAAGCTTCGATAGAGCACAGTTAACCTCTGGTTCCTGTACTCTGACTGCGTGAAGTAGATCCACAAAGCATCATATAAACCAAGCAAAACCTCTCTTGCAAAATCTTCTTGGCTTTGGACTCGGGCATCCCACGGGAAGGCGAGAGACGTTGTGGATTAAAACCGCCCAGCCCCGGGGGCGCCCGGGGAGGCTCGGTCGATTAGGTGCCCGCTCTCGGTTTGGGCTCAGGCCCTGATCTCACGGTTTTGCGAGCTCGACCCCACGTCGGGCTCTGCGCTGGCGGTGTCTGGGATTCCCTCTGCCCCCCGCCCTGCTGGCTCTCTGGCTCTCAAAAATAAACCGCCTGGCCCCAAATCTGCCCTCCACCTCACTGAGCCCCCTTATCTCCATCCATCAAACGGGGCGGTAACTGTGTAGGGCTGGGAAGAACAATGTGCTAATTCGGGCAAAATGCTTACGTCGGTGCCCGTCCACAGAAAGAACCCTCCCAATAATCGGGCAGCCACAGAAGGCACCGCACCGCTAGGGAGAGGGCATCCTTCTTGACGGGAATCACACGCTCCCCCACACTGACACGTCGTCAGAGGACCGCCACCCCGCCCCCTGTCCTCGGGAAAGAGACACCCCCGCCGGAAGTCCCTGGTGAGCAGGTGGACAGAGACCGCCTGGTTCACGGGCAGCGGATGCCATCTGTCCGCTGAGACAGCCGCTAAAACCAAACCCCTTCCAGGCGAACTACGCCTTCGTGAAGGCTGCAGTGTGGACTGTGAAACGTGGCGGTTCTGAACCCGTGGTCCAGAGGAGTACGCGTTCTTGTCGAGGGGTAGAGAGACAGACACACGTTCTCTCCAACACGGCAGATGCCGGCCGGCGGTCAGAGGGGTTCCGGGGTGCTCCCTGGATGGAAGCTTCCAGAATGCCAGCCTGCCACCTGTCATCCTCGCAGGGGCTCCGGCCGATGCCTGACTGGCCTGTGAGCTGTCCTAAGCCCTGCACACATTCAAAAGAGCCCCTCTGTGGCCCACTCAGTCGGCGGACCGTGCGACGCTCGACGTGGGCTGGGAGCCCGAGCCCCACGCTGGGGGTAGAGAGGACTTAAAAAAAAAATCGTGTTTAAAAAGCCCCTCTCATGACCCTTCCACGTGCAGGCTTCTGGCTTGGGGCAAGGGATTCCTGAGGTGAAAAGACAGGACCCCGTCCTCAAGGGGGTGGCCCAGGGAGGCACCAGACAATTGTCACTGGGGTCTGGTGTACAGACCCTTGCAGGTCTGGGATAGGGACAGAACCATCCCCCTTCAAGGGCACCCGGCCTCCCAGGAGGAAGCAGGGCGTGCCCGGGTCTGCTTTCAGGGCTCCACACAAGAGCCGCCCGTGCCTCAACCTCCCCCCCCGCCCCAACCCTCCACCAGCACCTGCCACGAAGCATCTCCCAGATCTCTCCCTCCGGGCAGGAGCCTCCTCCCGCCAAGGCCAGCGGACACGTGGGCTAGCCTCACCTCCCGACATCTCTGTAGCATCCCACCCTGCGGGGACCCCTCTCTCCCGCTTCTGCTCTGAACTCTCCGGCCACCTGTCATGTGTCGTCTGCACCTGGCCTTTGGAAAGTGGAAGCCGGGTGGTGCCGGGCGCACTCCCTTCCGACAGCCAGTTCATCCACACCCACGCCAGTCCAGAGGCCCTTTCCTCCAGAAGTCTTCCGTCACTGACCCCCTCCACACACACACACACACACACACACACACACACACGCGCACACGCACACAGCAGTACCACGGCCTCTTTGCACCCTGAGCTTCCCGGCACTTAGCACAAATAATTAACTGCACTGTGTACTTAGTGTCATGAGGGCTGGGTCCCTGCACCTTGCCCCACGCGGCCTCGGAGCACTCAATACATTCCGGTGAAAGAATGATCTCATGTGATCCTAGCCACTCTAGGAAGCAGGGGGTCAGGGAGAGATTAAGCAAGTGGCCCGAGGCCACAGAGCAAACACGGAGGTGGCCTTGGAGCCTGGCTCGGACTCTAAAGCTGACCCCCCCCCCCCCCATAACACGCTGAAGGAAACTGGCTTCCTCCCAAAGCCGGACTTAGCAAAATCCAGACTTCTCAGCCAGAAAGATACATGAGGGGGTTCCGCGTCCCGCTTACGAACGCGAGTTGAGGGCCGTGCTCCCAGGTTTCAATCCTGGTGGGGCCGCTGTGTGCCCTCAGGCGCACTGCTTGACCTCTCTGAGCCTTGGTGGCCTCACCCGCACTCACGGAGAATGGGGGATAAAAACAGGAGTGGTTGCAGAGAGAAGTCTGATGTCAAAATAGGAGGCGTATGTAGGCAGCAAAGCTCCTGGTACATTTTACTCCAGCAGGTGACACGATCCAAAAGGAAAAACAGGCTCAAGAAAAATACCGGCTCGGGGCGTCTGGGTGGCTCAGTCGGTTAAGCGTCCGACTCTTAATTTCAGCTCAGGTCATGATCTCATGGTTTGTGGGGATCGAGCCCCGAGCTCGGAGCTTGCTTGGGATTCTCTCTCTCCCTCTCTCTCTGCCCCTCCCCTGCTCACGCTCTCTCTCCTCTCTCTATATATAAATAAACAAATAAATAAATAGAAAGAAAATACTGGCTCACCCCATTAGCATAAAAATGCTCCCATCTCAAAACCAGTCCTGGCAAGATCCCAGCCACCACCCAGGTTTCTGGAAGCCCCCAAGCAGGTACACTTCCCCCCTCAACGTGCCGGGCAGAGCTCAGTCCCGTGACTCCTCGCGCCCCCGCCCCGGCCATCCCCCTGGGTGGTCTCCTGTCGCCTCATCCTATGGGCTGAGACCCCCACATGTCTGCCTGTAGCCTGATCTCGCCCCCAAACCCAGGCTCCCCCAGATGTCAGACGGGACGCTTAGAGTGTCCACACAGAACTTGCACTCTTCCCCACCCCGTCCAGCCCCCCATCCGTCCAGCTGCTCGCGCGACAATAACGGGGTCAGCCTGAATCATCCCTTGTCCCTCACCCTCTACCTCCCATCGCATGGCAAGTCCTGTCCACTCCAGCTCTACCTCTATCCACTTCCCGGCGGCCCCCCGACTGCCACTCTGCCCAGGGTACCTCTAGCCCTGGACCCTGCACAAGCGTCCACACTGGCTCATGCCGCCTCTCCCCAGATGCCATGCAGCAGTCCAGAGTGACTTCTGGAAACCTGAGCCAAATAACCTCACTCCTCTGCTTAACGTCCTCCGGCGGCTTCCCAGTGAACTTTGGATAAAACTCAGTCTGCGCCCCGATTTTTAAAGCCCTCCCGTCTCAGCTGCCCTCTGCCTCTGCCCCAGAGGCACACACTCCCTTCTGGTCCCTTTAATACACCTGGTCCCACCTGGGGCCTGGGACCAGCTGTTCCTTTTACCCAAAAGCTCTCCCCAGATCTTTCCACAGACGGCTCCTCGCCACTCACGCCTCCGCTAGGTATCCCCTCCCCTCTCCGCCCACTTGAGAGCCACCCGGGGCTGCTGTCACCGTCATGACACGTCATGGTCACTATGGCACTGATTCCTACCGACACATCCTCATCAGGGCACCTATTCCTGTGTTTGCTGTTAGCAGGTGCAGTGGCCCCTGAAAAGATACATCCACGTCCTGACCATGGAATGCGACCTTATTTGGAGTCAGGGTCTTTGCAGGTGCAATTAAGGATCTCAAGATGAGAGCCTCTTGGATCACCCAGGTGAGCTCTAAATCCCAAGACAAGTGTCCTTGGAAGAGAAACCCAGAAGGAAAAGGCAGTGTGAAGACAGAGGCAGCCACGAGCCCAGAAGCACCAAGAGCCCCCGGGAGCTGGGAGACGCAAGGGTGGACCCTTTCCCAGGGCCTCTGAGGGGACTGAAGTTCTACAGACCCCGCGATACCTGACTTCTGGCCGCCGGGACGGTGCGAGGACACATCTCTGTTGTCTTAAGCTGCTCAGTTTGCAGCAATTTGGTCCCGGGCCGCAGAAGACTCCTAGGGCACGCAGCTCCGCGTCCCCAGGGCCTCGTGCTTGCTGAGTACGTGACAAACTGACAAATGATGGGCTCATGACAAATAGCTCCTCAGGGCTCCGGCCAGGCCCATAAAGGATGCTTGGGAAACGTTTGCTCAATAGAACTGAGAAGCAGTCCTCTCTCTGGGCCTCAGTTTCCCCCACCTATACAAAGAGCGGGCCAGCTGATCTGCGGTTTCCGTGTCCTGACAGACAAACCACTCCTTCCCAAATTCTCAGGCGCCCATCATAAAACCTGGGCCCCATCGGACCCCAGGTGTAGGGATCCTGGAGGGCCCGGACCCCCATCCGTGTGGCGTCAGTGCAGCTAAGAACACACATCACAGACCCTCCACTTGGAGGAAGAAAGGCTCTGGGGCCCCCGCCCTCAGGAGCAGTAGGGGAGGGGGGCTTGGTGGTTGGGTCCCCCAGGAAGCCAGCAACAGGGTGGGCAGGAATCCAGTGTCCCCGCTCCCAGCGTTGGCCACGTCAGCACGGCCCTCTGGCAGGATCACTTGGCAAGGCTGGGGGCAGATTAAGCAGGAACATGACCTAAACAATTTCCAGGGCCGTCTTCTCCAGATGCCGGGCCCGCCCTGTTGTGTCTGGAACCCAGGTCCAGCCAAGGACATTTTCCTTTATAAAGGTGCCAGGAAAGGGGCGACTTCATACCCTGTGGACGGTTCTAGACCTCACCCAGGGTCCCGTGGTCAGAGGCATCTGCCCCTGCGTGCACCGTCTCCCCCCCACCCCCACAGCACTGCCTACGGCAGGTTCCTTGAGGGGTCCCTGAACCCCACCCCCAGATGGCAGCAGGGAGGGCCTGACTTGGGCCACACCCAAGGGAGAGGCAGGGCCAAGGCCAGGCCCTGGGCTGGGTCCCCGAGCAAACAGCCCTCCGGCACCACGGCCATGGCCTCCCCAGTACAGGACAGGCCTGTCCACGGATCTGAAACAAGACAGATGCCATCACCTTGGGGATCACTTCCTGCCAAGCCAGCCACGAGCCCCTCGAGGGCCCTGTGGTCCCCCGTGCATGCCAAACGCGTGTTCCTCCTCAGGACACGCGTGCAGCAATTGTTAATGGGACTCGAGCGCTGTCCTACCTGCTCTTCCCCTCGTTAAATTTAAGGCGAGACAGCCGGCCGGTCAGGAGCATGTTGTGCTGTGACCTGGCCTTCTATTTACAGCTGTGCTTCCCAGGCAAGTTACTTAACTGCTCTGGGCCTTGGTATATATGTCTGTAAAATGAAAACAACAATAGTACCCTCTTCATAGGGTTGTTGAGAGGATTAAATTAGTGGCTAAATGTAAACTATGCCACTTATAATTTCCTAGAGCAGAGCGTGTACTCATTCCAGATTTACGGAAACAGAAGCACAGAGGGCATGGGATTGGTCACTTTCAGAATCGGGACCGGTCTCCCAACCTCCTTCGAGGGCTGGCTCCCACCACGTAGGACCTCGTGATAACACGCAGGCACCTGGCTCCCTCCTGACCCAGAGTCAGGTGAGGACCAGCCTGAGGGCTAAGGGGGCAGGCCCAGCGGGCACCGACCCAGCCCCTGGTCCTGCCTTCCCAAGGCTCCCAGCCACACCCTCTCATCTCCAAGCTCCCTCCAGGCTGAAGCGTCTCGGATCCCAGGGAAGCTGACACAATGGCTGTCCCCATTTGGTTATGTGGTCACATCTGGGATCATTACAAGGAGACTGGAACCAAGCAGCGCCTGCAAAGGCATTTATTAGTCAAACGGTTATAATCGGATGTTTTGCAAAGTAGGGTCTTTTATTACAGATAAAATACACCGGCGGGGGGATTGTGCGCGCCATTGGAACTGGCTCCGTAAAGCTTCGTCTGCACGGCTGCCCCACCCGACGCACCCACGGCTCAGGGCCCTGCCATCAAAGGAACTAACTGGAGGGAAGAGGGGACGCGTCCACGTCCTCTCTCGCCTCCCGGGCCTCTGCCCATGCTGCTCCCTCTGCCTGAACACCACCCTCCCCGACCTTTCCAGAAACCCAGCCAGCTCCTCCCACACCCCACCTTGCATGCTGCGTCCTCGGGTGGGGGGGGGGGTCCTCCCTGACTCTCTGCCTGTCGGGGTTGGTTTGAAATGGACTGTTGGCTCTTCAGGCTCTCCTGGGGGGTGGGGACCCCATGGGCAGAAAGGCCAGGCCTCTCTTCTTCCTCACCGTGTCCCCAAGATTCAGAACAGCGTCTGGCACAGAGCCGACACCTAGTGCCCCGACGACTGATTGCCCGGGGAGCTCAGCTGACGCCGCTCTGCCTGACCTTCCCCGACACGGCTCTGGCCCTGACAGCTGCCGGTTCGGAGGCCCTTCTGGGAAAATGAGTAGGACTTTCAGAGCCTTCTTGGGGACAAGGACACCGGCTTACCCTGGGGAGGGGGCAACACAAATGATAGGTCATAGTAATCCAGCTACCTTGGCAGACCTCGCCCCCCCCCCCCCCGTCTGTCCCTCAGTCCTCAAGACAACCTAAGAAGTGGGTTTCTGTTCTGTTTTACAAATGAGAAAACCACCAACCTTCGCATGGACTTTTCCAGCAGGATACGGGCAACCTTGTTTCCCGTCCCACCAAAGCTCGTGGTGCCCTTCCCCCCGCCCCCCACAGTCCAGCACGGGTGGCAGACAGAGCCCTGAGTTGAGGGGGGGTCTCAGGCAGTACCAGAAGAAGGTGTCGCCCGGAGCCCTAGGGGCACCCCCAAGGCTCATCTTCATGCATTCAACGCTCTGGCAGCCCCCCTCCCCAGTCTGTCTCCCCCCACCCCCTGCCAGCCTGGGAAAGTTCCAGCAGCGGTGCGGGCCACGTGTTTCCAAGCCAAGCCCTCTCCCGTCTTTGTTCTCCCTCCCAGCGACTTGCTCTGTAATCAGTCGGAAACACGGCCCCGCCGGAGCCAGCCGGAGGCCAAGAAAGTCTTGGAGAAAACACAGTTGTCTTTCCCCAATGCCCTCCTCCTCTCCACTCCCTCCCTCCTGCCCCGCTCTCAGGAAAGCCCAACAGGGCAGACAGACACAGGACAGAGTGTGGCTCAGCTCTGTCCCTTGGCAGGGGAGATTAGCGCCCTTCTGCACCGCAGTGGCCGGGCCGAGTTTCAGCAGCTCGGCTAAAGGGCTCCCCACTCCATGGCCTTTTCCATGATCACTTTTCAATTAGGTTTCCCCATGGACCCCGCAGGCCTGCAGCGTGGGGCCGTGTCACTTCGGGGAACCTTCGGGCTTCCAAGCTTGCAGCCGCAGAAGGAAACCGGGGAAGAAAACCCAAACTGTATGGAAGTCGCTGCAACTGAAAAGAGGGGCCACCCCCAAAGACACGGAAGGCCACGCCGGAAGGCCACGCCACCGTGCGCAATGAGCGGGTTTGCTTTATCATGTGCCCCTGAAGTCCGGGCCTTCTCTGTAAAGACGACGTGCGCCCCTCCAGCCTGACCGAGTCTCCGTGTTTTTTCGGAGTCAGATGGCAGGGCAGCTTCCTCACACACGAGGCAGAACAGAACAGTGGAGAAGGACCGGGCACTCAGCCTCGGAAGAGTTCGCCCGGGCCTGTCGCAGTTGCCTTGTCTGCACAATACACGGGGGCCCTGGGGTCCTTTCTGTTTGAACAGGAGCCTTGTGTGGCCTCCGATCAGGGCCCCCCTCTGGGCTTGCTCTCATCTTCCGATGAATGCCCTTCTTCCCTCTGCCCACCTGGCCAGCTCCCGCCCAGGCACCATCCCCTCCAAGCCTCTGAGCCCCGGGGCGGGGAGGGGCGGGGGGGGGGGGCGGCTCTTGCTGCCAACCCTGAGCCCTGCGCCTCCCATGCCCTCTCCCCCACCCCGCACATGATGGATACCCCCCCAGCACACACCCAGGACACAGCCGGACCCTCTGCAGAGCCGGGGACCCTCTGCAGAGCTCTGCCCTCCGCCCCCAACCTCCCAGGGGCGACCTTTTGATCAAGACGGAGGGTGGTCACGGGAGAGGTGAAACCAAGCTAAGCCAGAGATAAAGGATCTAGGATTCCAAGGGTGGTCCAGGCCCCAGGAAGAACAAAGCCTCTGGGCAGGCAGGCCTGTCTAATGACTGATGAGTCACGGGTCAGCGGAGAGGTCAGAGGCCGCGGCTCTGCTCACCCGCAGCTGCACTTAATCCGCAGGGCCTGGTGGTCGCCTCCCAGCAGCTAGGCCTTGAGGGTGAGGGGAGAAACAGGAGCCATCCCAGGGCTGTGCGTCCTGGGCCGAGGGGCCTGGCCAGAGGTCTACCGGGGGAGACTCAGCCCCCTGGCCGCCACAGGGTGGGTGGGTTTGGAAGTGGCCTGATCCCAGCCCCGGCTGAGCGTGTAGCCTGGCAGGACCTCCCTCGGGGCCCTCTGTGTCCCAGGAGGGCAGAGGTTTCCCGACGCACGGCTATCCCCAGACTGCTCCCTTCCTTTCTGCTCTCCCACGTCCACCCCTAACCCACGACTGGCTTGGTCTCCTGGGCAAAGTACTGTCCCGTCTCAGTCTTCTCGCCAACAGGCTGGGTACGACAGCCCCTGCCAAGAGGTGGAGGCGGGGGCAGTGAGAACCGATTCGCCAGGGCCTTCTGGAGGCAGAGCGCGGCCCGAGGGGCGCCGCGAGCGTCGGCTGGGGCTTCCTGCCCGCCTCCCAACCTTGGCCGCCGCGGGAAGACGGGTGGGCGCGAGCGTGGGCAGCGCGGGAAGGCGGGCGGGGGTGGGGGTGGGGAGGAGGACCTACGGTCTTTGAAACAAGTGCCCCAGGTCACCGAGACGATTCGGCCGGGGGCCAGGAGTGGGGTGCGGGGAGGGCACTGTCAGGAGCGCCGCGGGGGCGCAGCGCCGAGACGCCGACGGCTACTGCAGCTCCGGGACTTCCCGGAGGTGCGGGGCCGGAAGGGGAGCCCCTAGAGCGGGGGCCGTGGACTCGGGGCGCCCCTACCTCGGGCGGCCAGCAGCGAGAGGCCGCCGAGCAGCAGCAGCGGCAGCGGGACCCTCCTCGGCGCGGCGCGCTCCATGGGGCCGGCGGGCGGCGGGCGGCGGGCGGACAAAGGCGCGGGGCGCGGGGCGCGGCTCCTGGGCTCCACGCTCCGGCCGAGCCTCCGCAGCCAACGCTGGGCCCCGGCGGCGCGGTTCAATTATCCCGCCCCGGAGGAGGGCGCGGCGGAGGCGGGGCCCCGGGGCGCACGGGGCCCTCCCTCCCGGGCCGCCCCCCGCCCGGGGCGCGCGCACTCCGGCCCCGAGGGGAGGGGCGGGAGCGGCCCCCCCCCCCCCCGCAACGTCTCCCCGGCGGGGGGCCGGGGGGGGCGCCTCCGGGCGGGACGCACCCCCTCCGCTGCCGCCCTCCCCCTCCCCCCCGTGCGCCGGAGAAACCCGATCCCTTCCCCACCCGCCGACCCGAGGGGCGGGCCGGGTAGCAAAGGTTAGCTCCGCCCGACTCCGCAGAAAGGGCGGGGGGACGGGGACCGCGGGAGCGAGGGGTCCCAGAGGGTCGGAGGCGCTTTGGGGGGGGGGGGGGTGGAAGGGCGGTGCCCCTTCGAGGCGGGGGCTCCCCGCAGGACGTGGCCCGCGGGTCTGCTCGTTTCCCGCCTCCCGGCACTCACGGATCATCCCGGGGCCTGCAAGTCCGTCGCGACCTGGGACCCGGCTCTGCCCTCAGGAGACTGCCGCTCAGGCCAGACGAATTCAAGCGACATTCCCAACACCAGTGGCATGTGACGAACCCAGGGTCCCAGAGCGCAGAGGAATTGATTTGGTTTGCGGGAGAGGAAGCAGCCTTGGAACGCTGGGCCTGCGCCAGCTACTTCCCTGTGCAGAATTCACCGCTCCAAGCAGGCCAGTGGTCACTGAGGGTAAATTAGTCTGTCGGAGCCATAAGTAAATTTGTTTTGTGTTTTAATGTTTTGTTTCTCTTGAGACAGAGACAGAGAGCATGAGCGCAGGAGAGCAGAGAGAGAGGGAGACACAGAATCGGAAGCAGGCTCCAGGCTCCGAGCTGTCAGCACAGAGCCCAATGGCGGCTCGAACTCACAAACCCTGAGATCATGACCTGAGCCGAAGTCCGATGTTTAACTGAGCCACCCAGGGGCCCAAATAAATTTGTTTTATTTTTTCAACGTTTTTTTTTTATTTATTTTTGGGACAGAGAGAGACAGAGCATGAACGGGGGAGGGGCAGAGAGAGAGGGAGACACAGAATCGGAAACAGGCTCCAGGCTCCGAGCCATCAGCCCAGAGCCCGACGCGGGGCTCGAACTCACGGACCGCGAGATCGTGACCTGGCTGATGTCGGACGCTTAACCGACTGCGCCACCCAGGCGCCCCAATAAATTTGTTTTAAAAGGACAAAACCCCCAACTGGTGCCGGTGAAGACACAGAGGAGACCCATAGGAGCACCATTCAGTTGAATGCACCGACCCCCTCACCCAGCAATCCCACCCCCACGTTTACACCCGGCACAAATGCACACACGTGTGAGTGTGCACCAAAAGCTGGGTACTAGGGTGTTCATAACAGCACTATTCACACATACTAGCTTCCCGTCAGGAACTTCCCGACATCACCAGCAATAGAATGAAAACACATCGTGGGGCGGTGGCACCTCCCAGGTGGGTGAAAAGTGGGTGCTGCAGCCTTCGTGGAGCCCAAGAATGGCTCTCAGAGACACCACGGGGCCGTAGAGCCACGTGCTAAGGATGCCACGTGACTCGGCCTATGTGAAGCACGTGTACAGTTTAGAAGTCGGGAGAGTGATGGCCCTTGGGGAGCACGGGGAGGCCCTCTGGGAGCTGGATCTGATTTTTAAATCTGGACGTTGGTTACAAAGTTGGGTTCCGTTTATGAAAATTTTATCAAGCTGTTCACTTACGCTATGTGCCCTTTTCTAAATGGATGTTAGATTTAAAACAGTTAAAAAGAAGAAAAACTAAAAACCCTTGTGCCCTCACCAGATGCCTGGTAAGTGGGAGGTTTGCAGAGAGTGTAAGAACGCTCATGAGGGGGTTCGCTTGAGAAATCACAGCCTAAAGATGCTTCCCCAAAAGGGTGGCTTGGGATTGGCCCCCGAAAGATGAGCCGTGGGTTGGGGCTAAGTGATTCCTGCCCTGGGCAGCTCTCGAAGGTTATCTGGTCCGCTTAACCGGACGGTGGGGGTGTCCGAGGTTCGTGCAAGAGGCAGGCAGTTGGACAGGGGTAGGTGGGGAGATCTGAGCTGGAGACAGGTTTGTGCTTTGCTGTTTTGTTTTGTTTTTTTAAGCCACGAGACAGTAAGGGGTCCCTGGGGAGAGTTTACCGTTCAGAGGAGCACCGCGTATCACACGCCTGCACGTTATTTTGTTAATACAACAGCCATAGTCGTTAGCGCCCCCATTCTGCAGATGAGAACACCAAGGCTCAGAGACGTGAGGTCACTGGCCAAGATGGGAGGATTTGGAGTCTGAGTCCCAGTCCTGGGCTTGTCTGAGAGCGACTCGTACCAAGGCTCTGTTTTTCACCGAACGCTGTAACAAACATTTCCCTGTCTTCCCTGTCTTATTAGAAATCTTCATTCCACATCTAGCGAGTGAATAGTATGAAAATCGCACACACGTTTGCTTCCCCACTCCCCTGGGATTGGACATGGAGGTCCTTTCAAATGGGGGGGGGTGGTAGTGGGGGTTGAGGGGTGAAACCCGCATGTTCGAGGCTCAGCTCCCGGCAGAGAACTGGATGCCCTTGAAGAGTGATTGCCGCACCCGGGAATGGACTGATTCACGTCCCCAGAGAGAGACGCGGCCAAGCCCCGGGTCTGTCCGCCACCCTCCGGCATTGAGTAACATCTTTGTTTAATTTGGGCCACTTCCACAGGCAAGAGGAAAGGGCGTCTTGCTTTTTCTCCGTATCATCGATCATCATCTGATGTATCACCACAGAGTTTGAACATGTTTCAGAGGCTTATTAGCCATGTGTATTTCTTTTCTTGTAACTTCTTTCATAACCTTGACTCGTTTATTTTTGTAATGACCCAATTGTTTATGACAGGGGACAATCTAGAAACAAATAACAGTGTCCAACAATAGGCTATTTTTTATGGTGGGTATGATTAGATTCAATTCTACCAACATTCCATGATTCAGTGGAATATTGTGCCGCTGTTGAAAGGGCTGAATTGGATTCCTGAGTAGAAATACAATCTTTGTGGGGCACCTGGGTGGCTCAGTCGGCTGAGCGTCCGACTTCGGCTCAGGTCATGATCTCACTCACGGTTTGTGAGTTCGAGCCCCGCATCGGGCTCTGTGCTGACAGCTCAGAGCCTGGAGCCTGCTTTGGGTTCTGTGTCTCGTTCTCTCTCTGCCTTTCCCCCCTTTGTGCTCTGTCTCTCAAAAATAAATAAATGTTAAAAAAAATTAAAAAAAAAAGAAATACGATCTTTGTGGACTAATATTATGTAAAAAACACACACACACACGCCTCAAAAAGCAAAATTGAGTGTGAACGTAGAGGTCCACACTGCAATTGTATGCTGAAAAAACTGTATTCATGTAGCTCAAAGATCTAAAGGGAACGAAAAGAAATCGGAGATGGTGTTTACTAGTGAAAATTTTGTTCATTTTTTTTTTTTCGGGAACAGTTGCGGCACAAAGGAATAATTGTGCCAGAAACCTGGAGTGGTATAATCCCTATACCTAAACTTGACCGAGTTATGATCACTGATACAGCTCCTGTTTTCTGACCAAAGAACGTGCACCATTTCACCAGGGGAGACGTGGTTCTTCTGGAACGAAGTTCTAACCATTTTCCTTCTTGATGAACGGCACGCAGTGTGTAGTTTGCAAAAGATGGGACTGGTCTTCTGCGAGGTTCCATGGGGGGGGGTGGGGATTAGGGACCAGGGAGGCTCCCACCACCTAACCCCCGGCGGGGATTGGGAGGGAGGGCGCTGGGGCAAGACAACACCCCCCCTCCTTAGATTGTGCTCCAAGCAGGAAGCCACTTGTCATGTCCCACTGTGACAGCCCAGCTTTCTCGGATCTCAGAGGAGCAGCACAGGCTCCTTGCTCCCCGCCCCGCCCCCCCAAACAAACAGCTCTCCATTTGTTTGAAAGCTCATTGTTGGCACATGTGGGCTGTTTTGCTCCAAGTCAGAAAACAAATGGCTTTGACGCCTGCCCAAACTCTGGAGGACAAGCCTCCTGGGGTTCCTGCCTGTGCTCCCCACCCTGAAGGCTGTGGCTGCCCTGCCCCCCCCACCCCTCCCGGCACAACCCGGCCCTGCACCCCTAGCTCCGGGCTCCTGCAACACCCAGGCACCCCTGCCTTCCTGCCTCAGTGCTCCGCCAGCTCCTTCTGTCCTCCAGGAATCTGCCAAGATGCTACTTGGCCCAGGGCTGTTCCTGCCCGTGGTGCTAACCCAAGCGCCCGGGGGGGCCTGGGTGCTCCCCACCCTGCAGTTCCAACCCCTTCCCGACCCTTTTCCCTCTTGGTCCTCCTTGACGTCCTTGTCAACGTGTTGATTTTCGCTCCCGCCACAGGCCCATGCGCTCCCTGAGGGCAGGGACTGCGCACATCCTCGGTGCGCACAAAACCCTTGCCGGGCAACCGCGGGGAGGGTGGCCGCCAGCAGCTGGCAGTGGCGCGGGGTGAGCGTCAGAATCGCACGGCCTCGCAACGCTCCCTGGGACTGAGGCTGTCCTTGCATATCTCGGCCAAGGAGACAGCAGCTCGGGAGGTGGCCGAGTCCCCGACAGACACCGTGTGGCTCCCTGGGCCCTGTCCTCCCCGCGCGAGCTGACCCGGGCTGTGGCCCAACCACCTCCTCTACCCCTAGATCCCCTCCCGGCCCCTCTGGGTCCCTTTCCCGCTCTATCCTAGGGTCTCTTCCTCACTAGGAAGGTCCTGGGGCAGTGGCCTGACTAGAGTGACGCACGGGCCGAGAATTCTGTCCCCTCAAGGGGGCCGCAGAAAATTAGAGGTTCCAAATTGTGCCAGATATATACAATTATACACAAAACCGTATAGCCCCGGGCTCCCCCATCCCCCAGCAGACATCTGTCTCCTAACCACGCCCCGCCTCCCCCCACCCCACCCCCGCAGCAGGGCACCGAATCAAGGCCCTCCAGAACGACATGTTTGTCCTCAGGGGAGCGGCCATCAGTGAAAGGCCTACGCTGGGTGCCCCACATCTAGCGACAACTTCCTGTCATCAGGGAAGGCCACGACCACGGAAATCCCCGACAGTGGCGGGTGCGGGGTGGGGGGGTGCTTCTTATACTTCTGTCTCCCTTGTGACCCTAAAGTTGCAGATTTCCAGTGTCCAGCACCCACACACGTCTCGGGCCTTCTATCTAATTTCACTTGCACGGCCAGCCGTAAGGAAGGCGTGCCCCCAAGTCTGTGACTCCTGTTTCACAGCGAATGAAACGGGATCCTGGAGGAAGCTGCTGGCTTCATACGGACCAGCAGCTGGGCCGGGATGCAGTTTGGGTGTGTCTTATCACCCCAAGGTGCCCACCCAGCACAGTGCCAGGTGGTTGGTGGGAGCTGGGTGCTGAACTAGGCTTCTCCAAACTCCACCTGTGGAAGTCCCCCAGATTGTGACTGTATCTGGAGACAGGCCTTTAAAAAAGGGAATTAAGGGGCGCCTGGGTGGCTCAGTCAGTTAAGCTTACGACTTCGGCTCAGGTCGTGATCTCGCGGTTCACGAGTTCAAGCCCCTGCATCGGGCTCTGTGCTGACAGCTCAGAGCCTGGAGCCTGCTTGGGATTCTGTCTCCCCCTCTATCTGCCCCTTCCCCACTCACTCTCTCTCTCTCTCTCTCTCTCTCTCTGTCTCCCTCCCTCAAGATAAATAAACATTAAAAAAAAAAAAAAGATTTTAAAAAAGGAAGTAAGGTGGGGTGCCTGGGGGACTCAGTTGGTTGAGCATCCGACTCTTCATCTCAACTCAGGTCTTGAGCTCAGGGTGGTGAGTTCAAGCCCCGCGTTGGGAGCCATGTTTGTCTCCGTGAGATCGTGACCTGAGCCGAAGTCATAAGCTTAACCGACTGAGCCCCTTACTTCCCTTTTTTAAAGGCCCGTCTTCAAGGCTTCACTTTGGGGGTGACGCCTACTTTAAAAAAAGAGAGAGAGAGAGAATCTAACTGAACAAATTCTGGAAAAACTGCCCCGATGCCTTGAGGACAGTGGTGGAAACTCCGACTGCCTTTTGTTTGGGTTTTTGTTTGCTTCAGGACAGACCTGCAGGTCCTTTCGCTGTTTGCCGGAGACACTGCCGAGGAATGGCGATCTCGAAACTTCCTGTTAGTCTGAGTTGCAGAGTGGGGATTCTGACGGGCACCTCTCATTTTCTCCCCTTGTTTGAGGGATTCTCCACTGAAGAGCTCTTGAGGGAGCCCTGATTTCTTCCCACTACAGAGTCTAAACTTGTACTTTTCCCACACCGGCCTCCCTCGAAACCAGGGTGCTGGCCTGTGACCGAGGGGAGCTGACCACACACAACCACCCCAGACTTTGTAGTGGGAGCTGGTAATGGAAAGAGGCAGGCCTGGGGGCAAATCCCTTTGGTGGGTAGCTAGAAGCAGCAGCAGCAGCAGAAACGTGAAATTTCCGGGCCTGAATTTGGCTGTGGCCCTGGCTTTACTCCAGATGTGCCTGGTCTAGCCCAGCTTCTAGGCTTGGTCTGCGGTATTGCCGATGGTTCTACGGGCTGCCCAGGACCCTTCCAATGAACTTCTCTCCATTTACATCGACCAGAGTCGGTGGCAACCGAGAATCCTGCTTGATACTTGGGATTGTTTACAGAATTAGAGGAGGAACGGGCATTCCCTTACGGATGGTGGGCAGTGAGAAGAGTGCTTCTAATTTCCGGTGGGCGTCTGGATGGGGTATCTGAACATGACTTTGGTTGCCACCGGTGGGAGGAATGTACAACTTTGTACGTGAGATTGTTGGGTTGAGTTCAGCACAGACAAGCTTGAAGAGAGACAGAGACAGAGAGAGACAAAGAGACAGAGAGAGAGAGGTATATTAGTGTGCTGAGAACAGCCCATGGGCAGAAGTTCGGGGGCACCGTTGGGGAATCCTATCCTGCCATGGCTCCCTCTTGACAGCTGAACCCCTTATTAAAATTTTGCATTTTTTACAAGGGCAGACCTCTCAGTGCTTTCTATATTTTATTGACATTCTGAATGGCGTGTGTTTTCTACCGTGGTTTCTAAGTGGTGGCCACTCATATAAAGGAAAGTTGTAAGATTTTACGTATCCAATATGTACAGCTGTATGTGAGTCACGTGCAATTTTGTTTATTGCTATGAGATTTATAATAGGAATATGAGCATAAAAGGAAACATAACCACCAGTGTGTAGGAGAGAGAATAGTTAAATAAGGACGTGACATATCCCTGCTATGGAATATCACGTAACTTTTTTTTTTTAACATTTATTTATTTTTGAGACAGAGAGAGAGAGAGCATGAACAGGGGAGGGTCAGAGAAAGAGGGAGACACAGAATCCGAAACAGGCTCCAGGCTCCAAGCTGTCAGCACAGAGCCCGACGCAGGGCTTGAACCCACGGACCGTGAGATCATGACCTGAGCCGAAGTCGGATGCCCGACCGACTGAGCTACCCAGGCGCCCAACACGTAACTTTTTAAAATTCTGTACGAAGACCGTGACAACAGAGGTGGTTGTTTTTTAATAAAATGCAAATGAAGGCATAAGTTAAAATTGAATATATATAATATATATACAGTAGGCTTTATTAAAGTGTATATTTTATATACCGTGTACTATACATATGCTATATATACACATACACCATATATATACTATTATATATATACACACTAGGCTTTGTTAAAATGTATATATTTTATATGATATATATGAATATGGAGAAAATTTTGGAAGAAAAATACTATTTCATTAGGGCAGTGGCATTCCTAGATCTTTCTGCACTGATGAGTTTTTTACTCTCTACACGTATGACTTTTTCACTGAAGAAAAATAAAATCTAGGGGTGCCCGGGTGGCTCAGCCGGTTAAGCGTCCGACTTTGGCTCTGGTCATGATCTCACAGTTCACGGGTTCAAGGCCCACGGAGGGCTCTGTGCTGACAGCTCGGAGCCTGGAGCCTGTTTCGGATCCTGTGTCTCCCTCTCTCTCTGCCCCTCCCCTGCTCACACTCTGTCTCTCTGTCTCTCTCTCTCTCTCTCTCTCTCTCTTGAAAATAAATAATACACATTTTTAAAAATCTAAGATAAGCCACACCAGTGTTTCTGCAGAACTTGTTTTCACAAGTCAGGAGTTCGGTCTCCACCCCAGGAAGACCAGCCATTGTTTCTTTCCTTTGACTTTTCAGGTTTATAATATACTTTTCACAACAACCACATTGCAGAAAATCAGGAAGATGGAGGGGGAAAAAAATCTCCTATAATCCCACGCCCTGACACAAGCAGACGTGCCCCGAGCCTGTTGCCAGGATTTTACACGCATAGTTTGTGTAGCTCATCTCAGGGCACAGAGTCTTGGAACCCGGTGTCTTTAATTTACAGTCTATCATAAACGTGCCCCGTGTGGCCACGAAGCCTCCTTAGCCATTCCTTCTCGATGGGCAACAAGACGCCATCAAGTGGGGGAGACATCAACTCATTCCCCTATTGGATGTTTGAGTTAATTCCAGTTTCTTTGCTGATATAAGAAATACTGCAAAGACCGTTTATTTGTTCATGAGGCTTTTCATTTTTGGGGTTATTTCTTTAGGACGGATTCCCAGAAGTCAGATGAATGAGTCAAAGGGCACAAGCTGCTCCAATGAGCGTCTCTCCCTAAGCTGGCCGAGTCACCTGCCATTTGCTGGAAGGACAAATGGTTCCAATTAAAGGCCCAAAGTTTCCCCACAAGCTCCAGCTGCGTGTGTGGGGGGGGGAGACACTGGGGTCTCTGCCACCCGGGCAAACTTGCCAAACTAAAGGCTCAGTGCCAAAAGTCTCCGTAGGTAGTGTTTTTCTAAAAGGAATTCAACAATCTTTTGTATTGACTCATGATTAAATCTGTGCAGCTGTGAGCCTTGCAAGGCGTCCGCTTTGCTTAGCAAGGAGCAAGTGCACACCGGAGCTGGCTGGGGACCCACCATCATCCCTCCCGACCCCCATCAGGCCACCCCGCAACTCAGCGTGGCAAGGGTCTTCATCTCTCTTTACCGCAACTTGTCCCCATTCTGCAGATGAGAAAACCGAGGTTCAGATGGGCGAAGGGACTTGCCTGGGATCCCGCAGTGACTCAACGGCAAAAGCAAAACTCGGTCTAGTCCCCGGGGCCGCTTCACTCTCAAGCCACGTTGGACCAGATTCATTCACGCCGCAGACGCTGAGCACAGCCCTGTGCCAGGACCTCCCTCGAGGAGCTCGTGGTCTGGGGGAGACCTACCCCCGGCCATTTCAGTACCAGGGAGAGCCGTGCAGCCCCAGCACGGGGCCGGACGTTGCTCACAGAAGCGTGCCAGGTGGGCGAGGAAAGGAGGAAACACAGGAGGAGAGTGCGGTGAATTTGGGCAAGAGCGGCACGGGCCTGGCTCTCAAGAACCTCAGCTCCTGGTCTCCTGAGTGGAGGTGAACATGGAAAGCTAACCCCGGTGGGAATAATCAGAACTCCCCCTGTCCACAGAGAGCACCCAGGGACAACGTTAGAGACCACAGTCACAGGTCTCACACCCGGCAAGGTCTCCTGATGGCCAAGAGCAAGCTCTGTCTTCACAGGCCTCTGTTTGGACGCTGCCCCTCCCCGTCACTGGCTAGATGACCTTAGGCAGGTCACTCTCCGGCTCTGAGCTGCGGCGGCTTCTTTATAATAAAGGGAATGACATCACACGCCTACCGATGTTGGGAGGGTTCAATAGGGTAACCAACGTGTGGGGGCTTCTAGACCTGAGCTTAGCTCAGGGGCCTGTCTGCTAAGTGTTGGCTGGGATGGAGAAGTAGGGGAGGAGAAGGATGTGTGGGGAGAGCTGATCTTGAAGGGCCTCGTGGAGGGCCCGAAACCGGAGCTGGGAGGAGGACGCAGACGGGGACGGCAAGGCACCTGCGGCGGGAAACACGGCAAAGGTTTGCAGAGATGCCTCGGCCACCCCAGGAGGGTCATTTTCAGTTGTATCCTGGAGTGTCTTCTTTTTTTTCTTTCTTTCTTTTTTTTTTTAGAGAGAGAGAGAGGAGTGGGGCAGAGGGAGACAGAGAGAGAGAGAATCTTTTTGGGGGGCGAGGGAGGGGATATAAAGTAAGAATTTCTTTTTCGTCTCAACTTAGCTAACACACAGCATAGTCTTGGCCTCAGGAGCGGAACCCAGCGAATCATCTCTTACACACGACACCCGGTGCTCATCCCAACAAGTGCCCTCCTTCATGCCCGTCACCCTTTGTCCCCCCCTCCCAACCCCCGCCCCCATCGACCCTCAGTTTGGTCTCTGTATCTGAGAGTCTCTTACGGTTTGGCCCCCTCTCTGTTTTTATCTTTTTTTCCTTCCCTCCGCCTACGATCATCTGTTATGTTTCTCAAGTTCCACGTGTGAGTGAAATCACGCGATAACTGTCTTTCTCTGACTTGTTTCGCTTAGCATAACACACTCCGGTTCAATCCACGTGGTTGCAAATGGTAAGACTTCATTCTTTTTCATCACCGAGTAGTATTCCATTGTATATAGAAACCACATCTCCTTTGCCCGTTCATCAGTCGATGGACATTTGGGCTCTTTCCATCCTTTGGCTATTGTTGATAGCGCCGATATAAACATTGGGGTCATATGTGGCCCTATGAATCAGCACTCCTGTATCCTTTGGATACATTCCCAGGAGTGCAATTGCTGGGTCGTAGGGTAGTTCTATTTTTAATTTTTTGAGGAATCTCCATGCTGTTTTCCAGAGTGGCTGCACCAGCTTGCATTCCCACCAACAGCGCAAGAGGGTTCCCCTTTCTCCGCATCCTCGCCGACATCTGTTGTTGCCTGAGTCGTTCATTTCAGCCATTCCATAGGAGTGAGGCGGTATCTCATTGTGCTTTTGATTTGTATTTCCCTGCTGATGAGTGACGTTGAGCATCTTTTCATGTGTCTGTTGGCCATCTGGATGTCTTCTTTGGAAAAGTGTCTGTTCATGTCTTCTGCCCGTTTCTTCACCGGATTGTTTGTTTTTTAGGTGTTCGGTTTGGTGAGTTCTTTATGGATTTTTGATATTAACCCTTTGTCCGATAGGTCATTTGCAAATATCTGGGAGAGAGAGAATTTAAGCAGGCTCCACGCTCTGACACGGGGCTCAGTCCCATAACTATGAGATCATGACCTGAGCTGAAATCAGGAGTCAGATGCCTGGGGCCCCTGGGTGGCTCAGTTGGTTGAGCGTCCAACTCCTGATTTCAGCTGAGGTCAGGATCCCAGGGTCATGGGATTGAGCCCTGAGTCGGGCTTGTGCTGAGCACGGAGCCTGCTTGAGATTCTCTCTCTCTCTCTCTCTCTCTCTCTCTCTCTGCCCCTCCCCACTCATGTGTGCACGTTCTCTCTCTCTTAAAAAAAAAAAGAGAGGGTCACACGCTTAACCGACTGAGCCGCTCAGGCGCCCTGTATCCTGGTGTGAGCCCTGACCAAGGGCCAGCGCTGTGCCACACTTTGGCTCATCACCTAGAACCCCGCGGGCTGGGAAGCTGCCGTTTTGCAGAGGTAGGCACGGGGGCGCCGTTGTCCCTCTGCACCCCGGTGCGCTCTCTGCCCAGGGCAGCCTCCTCTCCTGGGTTTGCATTTGTCTGCGGAGCCTGGCTTGCCCTTCACCTTCGTTCCGGCCGCTTGGCTTGGCTGCCGTTCGTTTCCCGCTCCTTCTTGCCGCGTGGCCATGTGGTGGTGTGGCCAGGAGGAGCCCCGCACGCACACAAGGCGTCGGCCGAGCCCCTGGGCTGTCCTGGAGGGCTGCCGTGTTTGTGGCTGTGGCCGTGGCCGTGGCCGTGGCAGTGCTCAGGGTGCAGCAGCCCCGCGGCCGCCCCCACCCCCGCCCCAGGCGCCTGGGGCAGTTGGGCAATACCGAGAGCATCCCTGCTGGCTCCCTGCTGTCTGCGGGACCATGTCCAGGCCTCAGACTGTCACATGAGGCGCCTGGGACGCTCTGCCCTGCCCGTTCTCTTTAACCTCTTCTGTCTGCGTCCTCAGCGAATCGATTGTTCACCCATTCGCGCAACAAGCATTTTCTTGAACGACCACTATGTCCAGGCACTGTTTTAGGCGCAGAAGGGAACCAAACACACAAAACCCTGCCTCCCTGGAGCTGACACGGCGGGGGGGGGAAGGGATGGGACTTCCACTCGGACCCGAAATATCTTTCCTTCACCTGTGGCTGTGTTTCCCTCACCTGGGAAACCCTTTCCCTCCTGGCAACTCCATTCCCCGCACCCCCCCCCCCAAGTGTTCCCAGACTCCTCAGGAGCCGTCTGATGACTGGGGTGGGGCACCTCAGCACCGCCCCTGCCCACCCGCCCTGACCACGAACAGAAGCTTCTCGATCTGGGAGGCACATCGGACACAGGGGCTTGTATCTCGCCACAGAACGGGCTCCGACCTTTTGTGTGGTTTTAGCTTCGGTCTTCCTAGAAAATGTGCAGTGTTTACTCTGACGTGGAGAGAGTCGGCCTGCGCTTGGGATTTCCCAGTTTACGAGGCTGACTTCGTTTATGGCCACATTTTACGTGCCCTCGTGTTTCAGACCCCCAAACACCTTTCACTCCCTCTGGGACCTCGGGGTTGACGCCGGGCACAGTCGGGTGGTCTGGGGGGGCAGGTTGGGATGCACGTGTCCTCTCCCACCGGCCCTCTTCTGGGTCCCCGTGGTCCTGCTCCCCCGAGTCTCACAGCCGTGCTGGCATCGACCATTCCCCCACCTCTCTGACCCCGGGGCAGAACTGCCTCTCGTCCTTCTCACACTCCAGTTCAGGCTTGTGTTCACCCACATTCAGTGTCCCGTGGAAACGTGGAGAATGAACGGATGGCCCTGACCGGCGAATGCGTCTAATCGGATCGGCCCCCCCCCCCCCCCGTGCCCTGGTCGAGCACGTGTCCCTCTACCGGTGACCTGAGCCTCCGTAGCTGCCATCCGCTCACGCCTGCCAACCCCGTGGCTCAAAGGCAGAGTTGGCCGAGCTCTGGCAAGCGGCACACAGCACGGCCCTGAGTCCCCAGATGCTCCCGTGAGATAGGAACACTGTGCCCAATGTCTAGGTAGAGAAACAGAGGCTCAGGAGGACCAGGGGCTTACGAGGTGTCGTGCCACCAGCAAGGGGCCACGCCAGGTGCTCCCCCCCCCGCCCCCCGTGGCTTTCCTGGCTCGAAGTCCAGAGCTCCAGCCACGAAAACACCACAGAATGGACAGGAGGCTCCGATGGGTCAGTGGGGTCAATTCTCCCCAGCTTTTTTTTTTCTTTAACGTTTATTTATTTTTGAGACAGAGAGACAGAGCACGAACGGGGGAGGGGCAGAGAGAGAGGGAGACACAGAATCCGAAACAGGCTCCAGGCTCCGAGCGGTCAGCACAGAGCCCAACGCGGGGCTCGAACCCACGGACCGCGAGATCGTGACCTGAGCCGAAGTCGGACGCTTAACTGACCGAGCCACCCAGGCGCCCCAACATTTACTTATTTTTGAGACAGAGAGAGACAGAGCACGAACGGGGGAGGGTCAGAGAGAGAGGGAGACACAGAATCTGAAACAGGCTCCAGGCTCCGAGCGGTCAGCACAGAGCCCGACGCGGGGCTCGAACCCACGGACCGTGAGATCGTGATCTGAGCCGAAGTCGGACGCTCAACCGACTGAGCCACCCAGGCGCCCCTAAAACAATATTTAAAAAACTTTTCGATAAACCACATGTTAATTCTATGAAAGGAAATCAAAAGCGCCAAGGAAAACAGACACACCCCCCACCCCAACCCATTAGGCCCATTTTTCACATGTTCCTTTCCAGTTTCTGTTCATTCGTGTGGGGGATTCTTGCAGTTGGAATCATGGCAAAGATGCAACTACATATTTACGTTTTTTTCTCACTTAAGCATGATTTTTTGAAGCAAATATGTGGACTAAACTATATAGGAGACATTCTTTTTCTGCTTTTTAAAAATTGGAGTAAGTCACGGGACACCTGGGTGGCTCGGTCAGTTAAGCGTCTGGTTCTTGGTTTCAGCTCAGGTCAGGATCTCACAGTTTGTGGGTTCAGGCCCCACATCAGGCTCTGCAGTGAGGATACGGAGCCTGCTTGGGATTCTCTCTCTCTCTCCCTCTCTCTCTGCCCCTCCCCCACACTCTTGCATGCTCCCTCTCTCTCAAAATAAATGAACTTTAAAAAAAATTGGAGTAAGTAGTAGATCATCCCAGGCCAATGTTCCAATAGCATCAATTGGAAAACCTGGATAAATGGCAAATAACATCTTTTTTTGAAACTTTATTTATTTTGAGCAAGAGAGAGAGAGAGAGAGACTCCCAAGCAGGCTGGGCTTGATCCCATGAAATCAAGAGTTAGATGTTCAACCAACTGAGCCATCCAGGCACCCCCTGCCCCTTTTTATTATTTTTTAATTATTTCTTTATACATTTATTTATTTTTATTTTTGAGAGACAGAGACAGAGCACAAATGGGGGAGGGTCAGAGAGAGGGAGACACAGAATCTGAAATGGGCTCCAGGCTCCGAGCCGTCAGCACAGAGCCCAACGCGGGGCTCGAACTCACAAACTGAGAGATCATGACCCGAGCCTAAGTCGGAAGCTCAACCGACGGAGCCACCCAGGCGCCCCAACATTTATTTATTTTTGAGACAGAGAGAGACAGAGCACGAACGGGGGAGGGTCAGAGAGAGAGGGAGACACAGAATCTGAAACGGGCTCCAGGCTCCGAGCCATCAGCACAGAGCCCGACGCGGGGCTCGAACCCACGGACCGCGAGATCATGACCTGAGCCGAAGTCGGAAGCTCAACCGACTGAGCCCCCCGGGCACCCCACAGGCACCCCCCCTTTTTTAAGTTTATTTATTTATTTTGAGAGAGAGAAACCATCTTTTTAAAGGGCATGGTAGAGCTGCAGAAGAAATGAGATGTTGAGGAGAGCTGACAGTCTCCAGCCACTGTTTTTTTCTTGAGGACCAAGGATCGAGCTGTTTCTGGCCAGGAGCTTCTGCCAGGGGAGAAGAGAAACCAGCAAATATTCCAGTGGTCACGTGGAAAGCCGGGTGAGGAAGCTTGAGAGAGTTCGGGTGCACCGCTCGTTCCTCCTGGTGGTGCGTTTGCTGAGTTCTCATGCTGTGCAGGGATCTAGGGAGCCAAGGGG
Organism: Lynx rufus; assembly: GCF_022079265.1. Lineage (NCBI taxonomy): Eukaryota > Metazoa > Chordata > Mammalia > Carnivora > Felidae > Lynx > Lynx rufus. The sequence goes on along the minus strand of NW_025814889.1, from coordinate 137,808,548 downwards.
AAAGCTGGAAGGCAGAGCAGGGCTTAGGGCACAACAGACCAGCCGGGGAGAAGCCTGCCTCAAACACACTCTCTGACCCCCTGCTCCACACATTTGCCAGATGTCAAAGCCACCTGGCAGGAAGTGGGAGAGCTGGGCTGGAGCCCCTGCAGGGCAGAGCTGACTCTCCCGAAGGCTTTCAGGGCCACGGAGACAAGGTCTCAGCAGGTTCTCGATCAAAAGCTCAGGAGGATGTGCTCTGGGAACGGGGACACCCAGAGACACACCGGCCATGACTAAAACTACAACCCAGCCCCTTCCCTGCCCAATTTCTGGTTGGATTTGGGTGCAAAGTCCCAGTTTTGCTTTCAGTTAAGCAGGAATATTTTTGGGAAGGGAGCCCCCTCGCTTTCCATGCACGATGTCCAGCATTCAGTTGAAATTACAAGACATGAGATAAGTGAAGAAAACGTGACAAATAACGGAGAGAAAACACAGGCAAAGGATGTATAGCCACACTTGATGCAGACCTTGAACTTAGCCAACGGGGCTTTGAAATAACAATGTCAAAGGAAATAAAGAAACATGTATGAGGGGTTCCCGGGTAGCTCAGTCAGTTAAGCAGCCGAATTCAGCTGAGGTCACAACCTCATGGTTTGAGAGTTCAAGCCCTGCGTCAGGCTCTGTGATGACAGCTCGGAGCCCGGAGCCTGCTTCAGACTCTGCGTCTCCCTCTCTCTCTGCCCCTCCCCTGCTTGCGCTCTCTCTCTCTCTCCCTCTCTTTCTCAAAAATAAATAATAAATATTTTTTTTAAATTAATAAAAAAAGAAACATGCATGCAAAATAATGAAAGGTAGATTTTCAACAGCAAGATAATAATAATAGTAATAATAATAATAAATTGGAATCTGGGGCAGCTGGGTGGCTCAGTCGGTTAAGTGTCCCACTTAAGCTCAAGTCATGATCTTTCAGTTTGGGGGTTTGGGCCCCACGTCGGGCTCTGTGCTGACAGCTCAGATCCTAGAGCCTGCTTCAGATTCTGTGTCTCTGTCTCTCTCTGCCCCTCCTCTGCTCATACTCTGTCTTTCTCTCCCTCTCAGAGATAAATAAACATTTAAAAAATTGGAATCTTTAAAGAGAAAGAACCAAATAACCAAACTGACCTTCTCAAAGTGAGAAATTAAGTACTCAATGGAAAGTTTTAACAACAGATTAGGCACAGCATGACACAAGAAAAGTGAGTGGAAATCAAGTCAGTAAAAAAATATGTAAACTAAAATGTAGAAAGAAAAAGAATAGATTTTTAAAAATGCAAAGAATAAAAGACCTATGTGATGTAGTCAAAGGGTCTAACGTACAGAGGTGCCTGGGTGGCTCAGTGGGTTGAGCATTCGACTCTTGATCTCGGCCCAGGTCATGATCCCGGGGTCTTAGGATCAAGCCCCACGTTGGGCTCTGCACTGAATGTGGAGCCTGCTTGAGATTCTCTTTCTCCCTCTCTCTCTGCCTCTCCCCTGCTTGCCCTCTCTCTCTCTCTCTCTCTCTCAAATAAAATAATTTTTTTAGAAAAGTTCTAACATACATGTAATTGTAGCTCCAGAAAAAAAGGGAGGAGAAAAAACAGTACTCAGATTGTGGCCAAGAATTTGCCTCAAACAAGAAAAGATGTCAACCCACGTTTTTGAGAAGTTCAGTTTACCCCAAACAGGATAAACACTAAGAAAACCATATTCTAAGCACAGAATAGTCAAACTGTTGAAAAACAAACACAAAGAAAAATCTTTTTTTAAATTAATTTATTTAAACTCAAGTGAGTTAATACACAGTGTAGTGTTGGTTTCAGGAGTAGAACCCAGTGATTCATCTCTTACGTAAAACACCCAGTGCTCATCCCAACAAGTGCCCTCCCTAGAGGAGAAAACAGGCAGCAACCTCTCTGACCCTGGCCGCAACAACTTCTTACTTGACACGTCTCCAGAGGCAAGGAAAATAAAAGCAAAAATGAACTACTGGGACCTCATCAAGATAAAATGCTTTTGCACTGTGAAGGAAATAATCCACTAAAACTAAAAGGCAACCGACGGAATGGGAGAAGATATTTACAAATGACATATTGGATAAAGGATTAGTTTCCAAATCTATAAAGAACTTATCAAACCCAACACCCAAAAACCAAATAATCCAGTGAAGAAATGGGCAGAAGGCATGAATAGACACTTTTCCAACAAAGACAACCGGATGGCCAACAGACACGTGAAAAGATGCTCAACATCGTTCATCATCAGGGAAATACAAATCAAAACCACAATGAGATACCACCTCACACCTGTCAGAATGGCCAACAGTAACAAAGAAAAATCTCAAAAGCAGCTGGAAGTAGGCGTCGGGGGAGAGAAAATACAATATCTTTGCAAGAACCTTGAAAGAGCAGTGGGGAACCTAAGAACACTGCGTTGATCACAGAGGCGCAAAGACATGGTCCCTCTCAACGGAGCTCACGGGCTGGGAAGGAAACAGGATTCGAATACCGCGTGATTTGTTCATGGCAGATGGAGGCACGGAAGAGAGGAGACAGGTAACCCAGACGGGGGCAGCATAGTCTTCCCAGAGAGGGAGCACCGAGGAAAGACGGAGGACAGTCCAGACAGAGGCCACCAGCAAAACCTCTCTGCGCCGACCTCCAAGATGGCCTCCACCCCACAGTTCCCTGTTCCTGAGCATGCCCCAAAATTTCTCCTGGGAGTCAATCACCCCCAACAAGTTCTGCGGGAGGGACAGGCCCTACCCAGGAACTTGGCAGCATTAAACTCTCTTCCTCCCCTCTCCGGACTCCCTCCCTCCAAGGTGTCAGGGCACCATCTGCTCAGAGTTCTAATAGTTCGTGTTGAAGACGAAAGGCGGAATAGCATCCTTTACCTTGAGGCGTGGATCGTACTCCTGGGGACCCATCCTCTTCACGCACCTGTTGGCGTCAAACGTTTTCAAAGAATCCATTTAGCCGGTATCTACTGAGCACCTAACACCGTCGGACCCTGAGCTAGGGACTGAAGATTTAAGGAATAAACAAGTCCCAGGCCTGTCCTTGGGGAAGATCCTTAATGAGAAACATTTGGGGGCCAACCATTGGGTAAACTGCTTTCGAGCCAACGTGCTGTAATGCTATTTCTTTTTTTTCCCCTAATGGGGTTAGCTTTAGAAGTACGTTTGGCAAGCACCCTCAACAACCTGCATTAGTCCCAGCACATGCTCATTATTGGCACAAAGGAACATTGGAGCTGAAGACTCAGTTTCATCCAAAGTGCATGAAAAACATTTGGAGGTATACAGTCTTATAATTTTATGCCTAATCTCAAGCGCCAGTTTTCCAGGTTCAAGTTTCGACAATATTAGAGTCACAGCGGGGACACAGGCCAAACAAACAAAAAATGAGCCCAAGCGGAAAAAGAGGGCAAATACGTGTGTACGTTAAAGACCGTCATTATCTACGCGAGACCGAACCCCGAAATCGAATCTGAGACATCCCCCCCGAGATTTTTCGTGGCAGGTTTTATACGTGCCTCATCTTCTTCTGCACACGAAAATCACTTGAATAAAACTACCCCACACACTCACGTTCTAGCAAGAGAGCGTCTGTTGGCAATTCGGAGGTCTTATGACTTCATTCTGAGCCAGGGAAAATTCAAAATACATTTTTGAAACTTTAATAGAAAAATAAAACAGCCTGTAAAGAGATGACCTCTACTTTAGAGGCACAAGTGAGAATTTATTCGTCGTTCGGAGTTGTTCAGAATTCGTAAGACTTCAGAGCTGATCAAAACAACTGTTTTTTTCTTTTAATTTTTTTTTAACGTTTATTTATTTTGGGGACAGAGAGAGACAGAGCATGAACGGGGGAGGGGCAGAGAGAGAGGGAGACACAGAATCGGAAACAGGCTCCAGGCTCCGAGCCGTCAGCCCAGAGCCCGACGCGGGGCTCGAACTCACGGACCGCGAGATCGTGACCTGAGCCGAAGTCGGACGCTTAACCGACTGCGCCACCCAGGCGCCCCTCAAAACAACTGTTTTAAACCCTGAAGTCACCACCGAGACCCAAGTGAGGGTCCATACCGCCAGCGCGACCCCCACTGTGTCGTAACAGAACATTTCAACTCCCTAAAAACACCACCCGGTAACCCCTCAGGGACGAAGCCTGTTTGGAAAAGAATTAGTTCCACATGAGCAATTTTCTCCCGTGTGGACGCTTAACCCTTCAGAAGACAAGCCTTTGCTTTTTATTTTGACAATTTTGAACGGAAAGATTTTTTAAATGTTCAATACATGGCCTTGCCTCGGGAAGCACAGTGGGAGCCTGTTGTGTCTTTCTTTGAAGGTTTCCAGCCATTACGGTGACGGGACACGGTCCTGGGACTTCAGGGGCCGGGCTGTGTCCAGCTTATTCCCTGCACGCCCAGCACGGACACGCACTGTCCGAAGTTTTGCCGAGTGACCCTGCCCGTGAACGCAACTCAGAAGAAGGAGAGGCAAGGGAGAGTGGCTTGAGAAGTCTGGGACACGCGATTGCACGTTCCGGGAGCTGGGCTCAGTGAATCCGCTCCCCGGATACCTGGGGGTATGAACAAAAGTTCCAGGACAACCCAGAGAGAGAATTTCAACTCCTGCGCGCTTCTGGCCCACAAAACGCTGCCCCAATACCGAATACCGTGTGTTGCCGGCAAGGCTCCCACCTGGGCCTGGGCTGGAAAGGGCAAACGGTGGCATCTCCCACCTGCCCGACCTCTGCAGAGGCAGCTGCCACTTTGCCTGGCTGCATAATGCCACCATGCCCCCTGCCTTCCGTTTGAAAGCTAAGGCTTTACCAGGAGCTCGCAACCTCAGGGTCGTAAGCATGAGAGACACGGGAGCAGGGAGGGAGAGAAACAGGCGGCCCAGCGCAAAGAAAGCAACAAACAGCCGCGTGTACACAGTTTTCATCTCTGAGTAAGAGAGGGCTCGCAGAACGCTCTCTCTCATCTTCCCCGGGTCTTCGCAAAACGGGAATTAGAACTGCCGATAGGGGTTGCAAACCACAGGTCTGCAGGCGAGATCCACAAGTAAGTTTTTTCAACAGTTTGAATCTGAAGGCTTTACCCTTTAGCCACAGGCCCCACCGCTCCCTATTACGGACTCGGCCGATTCACCTGCTTACTTCACTGGTTCAGCCTCGAAGCCGTTCGAATGTGCGACCGTTGATCCGGAAGCAGCGCACCCGTTCATCCCACGTGTGCTAAGGACCTACTGTATTGGTAGCGGGATTGACGGTTAGTTAGAGGGAAGATCGGAAGATTAACAAGCGAATCAGATCAAACACCTAAGATAAAAGGGACACTGATTTTACACAGACTCTTTCAGAAAGCCGAGGAGAAGGGAATGCTTCTCAAGCCGTTTTCAAAGGCCAGCATTGCTCTCGTGCCCAAACCAGACAGAGACGCTAGGAGAACAGGAAATTGCGGCTTAATGTCCCTCATGAACATAGACACAAAAATCGTTAACAAGATACTGTCTGATCAAATCCAGCCATGTATCAAAAGGATAATACATCATGGCCAAGTTGGAGTGATCATGGAGATGAAATGCAAGTTTAACATTTAAAAATTAATCGATGCAATTCACCACAGGACACAAATTGTATATAATCATCTCAATAGATACAGAAGAAGCATTTGACAAATTCAATATCTATTCGTGATAAAAAACAAAAAGTTTAGCAAACTAGGAACAGAAAGGAGCCCCCCCCCCAGTCTCATAAAGGTCCTCCACAAAGACTGACCGTGACCATGCTCAGTGAATACTCCAGAACATCTGGGTTATTCCGATTTGGGCCGTTAAGAATAAAGGGGCTATAAACATTAGTGTATGGGTTGTTGTGTGAACATGAATCTTCATTTCTCTGGGATACGTACCCAGGAAGACAATTGCTGGGGGGGGGGGGGGGCGCGTATGGTAGCTGAACACTTAATTTTTTAAAAAACTGCCGAATTATTTTCCAGACTGGCGGTACCATTTTGCATTCCCTAGTTTCTGCACATCCTCACCAGCATTTGGTGTTGTCGCTGTTTTTTATTTTAGCCATTTTGATAGGCGTGTACCGAGCCATCCCACTGTGGTTTTATTTATTTATTTATTTATTTATTTATTTACTTATTTAAATGTTTACTTGTTTTTGAGAGAGAAAGAGCATGAGCAGAGGAGGGGCAGAGAGAGAGACAGAGAGAGAGGACATCCAAAGCAGGCTCCGTGCTGACAGCACTGAGCCCCATGGGCAGGGCTCGAACTCACAAACCGTGAGATCATGACCTGAGCCAAAGTTGGATGCTTAATCGACTGAGCCACCTAGGAGCCCCTCCCACTATGGCTTTCACTTGCATTTCCCTAACGGCTAAGGGTGTTGACTATCTTTCTCATGTGCCTATTTGTTTTCTGTATATTTTCTTTGATGAAATGTCTCTTCGTGTCTTTTGCCCATTTTCTATTCAAATGGGAGGCTTTTTTTGCTGTTGAGTTTTGCTCTTTGAGAGCTCTTGATGTATTCCAGATACTGGTCCTTTGTTGGATATGGGGTTTGCAAATATTTCTTCCCAGTTTGTAGCTGGTATTTCCATGTTTTTAACAGGATTTTTCTCAGAGCAAAATTTTTAAATGTTAATGACTCAAATTCACCAATGTCTCCTTTCCTGAATAATGCCGGGGACATCACCTCTGACAACACCTCACCTGGTCCCAGATTTTACCTCGTTCCCACAGATTTTCTCCCATGCTTTCTTTTTCCGAAAGTTTTACATTTTACGCTTAAGTTTGTGATCCATTTTGGCTGAATTTCTTGATGGGTGCGGAACTGAGGTTGAGATTTACTTATGTATTTACTTTTTAGGCGATGGATGTTCGATTGCTTCAGCACCGTTTGTAGACATGGCTATCTCTCCTCTATTGAATTACTTTTGCACCTTTATCAAAAGTCAGTTGGGCGTATTCATGTGGTTCTACCTCTAGGCTTTTCATTCCATTCCATCGGTCTACGTGTCTCTTCCTTTGTCAATAGAACAGTTTTGATTACTGTAGCTGTAGAAGAAATCAAACTGGGTATGTTGATTCTCCCCCCTTTATTCTTCCTTTTCAAAATTGTTTCAGCTAGTCTAGTTTCTTTGCCTTTCCATATAGATTTTGGAATAATCTTTATATCTCTATATTGTCTATATCTTGCTGAGACTTTAATAGAAATTGCATTAAACGCGTATACCTGTTTGGACACATCAACACATCATTACCTCGTTGTATCTTCCGATCCAGGAACAATGTATGTCTCTCCATTTACTTAGTTCTTTAGTTTCTCTCATCAGCATTGTCTAAATTTCATCGTATACATGCTCCATTAAGTTTATACCTAAGTACTTCATGTTTGAGTGATGATATATGGCACTGTATTTTTAATTTTAGTGTCCACATGTTCATTGCTAGTATATAGAAAAATTTGATTTCTGTATATTCATCCTATATCCTGAGGTACTGCTCAACGCACTTATTAGTGCCAGGAGTTTTTTGCAGATTCCTTGGAATTTTCTACGTAGAAAATTATGTCATCTGTGATTAGGGACAGTATTTCTTCCTTTCTGATCTGTAATGCCCTTTATTTCCTTTTCTTGCTTTTTGTTACTGACTAGACCCTCCAGCACAATGTTGAATAAAAATGGTCAGAACAGATTTGGCCCTGAACCTGACCTTTCAGTTGATATGATCATATCATTTTTTTCTTCTTTAGTTCATTAATAAGTACATCGATTGACTTTGAAATATTGAACCAGATTTCATTCCCGGAATAAACCCCGTGTGGTCATGGTATATAATTATTTCTGTGCATTGCTAAATTCTACTTACTACTATTTTGTTAAGGATGTTTGTATCTAAATTCATGAGGGATATTGGTCTGTAAAAATTTTTTTTATTGTCCTGTCATTATCTTGTTTTGATATCAGGATAATACTAACTTCATAAAATGAATTTGGAAAGTGTTCCTCCTTCTATTTTCTGGAAGAGACAGTGTAGAATTAATGTTAATTCTTCTTTAAGCATTTGGTAGAATCTGTCCGTAAAACCATCCCAACCTGGAGACTTCTTTTTCTAGGAGTTATAAAATAATGAATTCAGTTTTCTTAATAGTTGTAGGGCTGTTCCAATGATCTGTTTCATATCGAGTGATTTGTGATTAGTGTGAGTTTTTGGAGACGGTGACCCACTTCATCCAATGTGCCAAATGTTATGTATACATGGTTGCTCATAGATTTCCCTCATTAACCCTTAGAGGAAGGATCTGGAGTGACATGGCAATTTGTATATTTCTCTCTGTCATTTGACAGTCTTGCTGCATTTGTTGGTCTTATCTATCAAAGAACCAACTCTTTGTGTTGTGGATTTTTCTCTGCTTCTATTTTTTTTTTCTTCTATCTTCTGATTTCCACTCTTTATTATTTCCTTATCTCTATTTCCTTTGGGTTTATTTTTCTCTTCCTCTTACAGCATCTTGAGGTGGAACCCTGGATTGTTGATTTGAGGTGTTTCCTCTTTGCTATTGTATGCATTCCATGCTATAAATTTCCTTCTCGGTACTGCTTTATCTGTGTCTCACACATTTTGATATGTCATGTGTTTACTTTAATTCAGCTCCGTGTATTTTTTTTTTTTTTACTTCCCTTGAGACTTCTTCTTTGACCCATGGATTATTTGGAAGCATGTTGTCTCATTTCCCAGTGTCTGGAGATTTTCCTGTTAGCTTTTTGTCATTAATTTCTAGTTGGCTCCTGTTGTGATTAGGGAACATACTGTATGGTTTCAACTCTTTTAATTATTTTGAGGTTTGTGTTATGGCCTAGGATATGGTCTATCTTAGTGTAGATTTCCTGGAAGTTAAAAGAATATGTGTCCTGCTATTATGGGGTAGGGTGTTCTACACGTGTTGTGTAGGTCCTGTTGGTCAACAGTGTCGTTGAGATCTGTGTCTTTGGTGATATTCTGTCTAGCTATTCTTTCAAACATGGAGAGAGGCATGTTAAAGTCTCCAAGTACAAATGTAGAGTGATCTATTTCTCCTCTCAAGCCTACCCGCTTTTCTTCCATAAAATTTGCGGCTTCGTTCTTTGATGCACGTTCAGAATTGGTGCGTCTTGTTGGTAGATCTGTCCATTCATCATCATACAATCTGTATCTCCGGTAATTTGCTTCGCTATGAAATCTACGCCGTCTGACATTAATGTAGCCACTGCTTTCCTTTGATTGATATTTATGTGATGTGTCTTTCTCTACTCTTTTGATTCTAACCTGCCTACACCATTGTAAGTGAGTTTCTTGTGGACAGAATACAGTTGGGTCAGTGTAAAAATCCACTATGCTAACTCCCGTCTCTTAATTGCCAACTTCTGTCATTTAGTTGTCTTCACGTGGTAAATGACCATTTACATTTCGTTATTGACAGACATGTTAGGGCTTCAATCTGCCTTTGGCTTGTGTATTATATTTATTCCCTTTTTGTTTGTTTCCATTTTCCCCCGAGTCATCCTGTGAGTTACTTGAGTAGTCTTTAGACTTCCATTTTCATTTGTCTGTCATGTTTTTTAAGATATTACTCTGTAGAACTATTTTAAAAGTTGCTTCAGATATTATTGTGTTATAGATACAAAGCTTATCACAGTCTATCGAGATCATTTTACCAGTCAGAGTGAAATGTAGACATCATACCTCCCTTCAGGTTCCTTTACTCTCCCATTTATCATTGTCTTAAATATTTCTTCTACATATATTTGGAAACACATCAGCCAATGTCAAATATAACTTAGAAAACTAAAGAGGAGAAGAAAAACCCATTGTATTTTCCCATACTTTTGCTTGCTTTCCCAATATTCCAAGGCTTCTCATTTCATTGCTTCCTTTCTGTCTAGAAAATTTCCTCTAGCAATTATTTTAGGACAGGTCGACTGACAAAACTTCCTCTTAGCTTTCCGTTGTCTGATAATGTGTTGGTTTCCTTTCATTTCGGGAATATTTTCTCTGCACATAGAATTCTGAATTTTTCCTTTCAGCCCTTGTTAAATATCCTGCCACTTCCTTCTGGCCTTTGTGATTTCTTTCTCTTTCTTTCTTTCTTTCTTTCTTTCTTTCTTTCTTTCTTTCCTTCTTTCTTTCCTTTTTAGAGAGAGAGAATGGGAGAGAGGCAGAGAGAGTGAGAGAGAATCCCAAGCAGACTCCACGCTCAGTGCAGAACCCAACACAGGGCTCAAACTCATGAGCCATGAGATCATAATCGGAGCCAAAATCAAGACTTGAATGCTTAGCTGACTGAGTCCCCCAGGAGCCCCAGGCCTTTGTGATTTCTAGTGAGGAGTCTGCTATAATATAATAGCCTCTGTGCTATTCTTCCTATTTTTTCCCCTGTAGGTAGGATGTCCCTTTCCTCCTGCTGCTTTTGAGAAGTTTTTCTTTGTCTTTAGTGTCCAGAATTTTGACTATGACGTGTCCTGGTGTGCATTTATTCGGACTGATTGTATTTGGAACGTGCTCAGCTTCTTGAAGCTATAGTTTATGTTTCTTGCCAGATTTGGGAAGCTTTTGGTTATTATTTCCCGCGGGTCACTGGGGCTCTGTTCGTTCCCCACCCCCAGCCTGTTGTCCCTCAGGTGTCCATATCAGGTGATTGGTATCGTTCTGTCTTCCAGTTTACAGATCCTTCCCTTTTTCTATCTCCTAGTTCTTTGCTGAGACTTTCTATTTTTTCATTTGCTCCGAGCACATTCATAACTGCTCGCCAAAGCCTTTCTCTCCTGGGTGCTTGGTGATCTTTGCCAGATAAGCTAACATCTCTTGTCATCTCGGGGTTGGCATCTATTTATTGCCTTTTTCCATTCTGTTTGAGGTCTTTCTGGTTCTTGGTCTGATGAGTGATTTTCAGCCGAAACCTGGACGTTCTCGTATTACGTATGTGATTTCGGACCTTATTTAAACCTTCTGTTTCAGCTGGCCTTCTCTCACACCACTCTGGCAGGGGGAGTGGGGGGCTGCCTTACTGTTGCCAGGTAGACATGGAAATGCTGGTTTTCCACTCAGCCTCTCTTGACACCCGGGGTGGGTGCTTCCCATTCCCACTGGGGGGTGGGTAGGAGTTCTGGCTCCCCACCGAGCCTGCGCCGAAATCTCCCCGGCTGCGAGGGATACAGGTGCTTTGTTAACTCTCCCCACCTGGAGTCCCGGGTCGGGGGGACTGGGGGGGAGGGTGACCTTGTTACCACTGGGCCACGGTGAAGGTCCCGACCCTACTTGGCCTCCTCTGACCAAACCCCCATGGGGAGGGGGAGAAATGCCTTGTTACTGCTGAGCTGGGGTGGAGGTCGAGACTCCCCACGTGTCTTTACTGACACCGCCACGGGAGAGGGGCCTCATTCCCAGCTGGCAGGGACGAAAGTCTTGGCTCCCCACTCAGCCACCCCTGACGCCACCCCAGTAGGGAAGTCGGGCCCTCGTTACAGCCTGGGGTGCGCCTGGGCAAAGCCCTGTTTTCTTCTGTGTGTTTAGCTAAAGTAGGGCAGTTTTTGTCTCAAAGTTTCCTGTCTTGCTGGGCTGCCCCTTCCCGGTCCTGTGGCTAGAGAGAACGAGCTTTTGTCGGGCTTCTGGTTGTCTGTGCCTGCTGGCATTTCCAGATGGCAGCCGCCTCAGCCCCAGGTCTAGGGTGCATACGGCCAAAGAGAACCCCGGGAGCTCACCGTCGTGTCGTTGCTGGGGTCCTGAGGCCCCTCGTCGGCCTTCCTGCCTCTCTCCACCTTGCAGAATCTTCCCCTTACTCGTTTTATACAAAACGTCCAGAGTTTTTAGCTGTGCCTCGTGGGAGGGATCGCCTCCATCACCCGGCACGGAAAAGCCTCTGTGCTATTCTTGCAACCTTCTGTGACTCTATCATTATTTCAAAACAAAAGGTGAGAAAAGAAATGTCAACCTAGGTGTCTCGCCAGTTTTTTGCAAGTATCAGAATCTAAGAAAGTCGGTTACCCCGAGAGAAGAAAACTACCCATCGAGTCCAGGCGGGGTGTGATAAATTCCAAAGGACAGCAGCTCAGAGGCAGGAGTCGGCGTGGGGCTGACGTTGGCAGGGGCGGGTTTCCCGATAGGACGTGGTGCCGGGCAGGCAGCTCAGGACAGACCTGTAGGGCCGTGTCTACGAAGAGAACGAAGCACTTTTCAAATAAAAGGCATCACTACTGCTAACCCCCTGGGGGTCCTTAAATGCCCGGTAGTCGCCAGCCCAGGAGGCACCCAACTACAGAGTGTGAGAACAGGAAGGGCCCACGGGTGCCACCTGCCCAGCCCTCCTCTGCGGCGGGAAGCGAGGTCACAGCCACAGCCACAGCGAGGCGGGCGGAAGCTGGGCCTGAGGGAGACCGTCTGGCCGCCCCGGAGAGGGGACTGAAAGAGAGGCCCACGGCGGGGGCCCAGCTGGCCAGCCGGACTCCAGACTGGAGGAGATGGGAGCATCTGGAAAACATCATTCACTTTGACCAATCAGTGTTTAAAAGCCAAACAAAGCCACAGTGAGCACAGCCGGGGTTTTTTTCCCCCTTCCAAGTAGAACAGCACATCTGGGTGTTTCATTTTACTCCACAGTTGTCTGCTGCCACGGATTCCTTGGGGAGAGCATGAGCCTCTTGCAATCGGGGACACATTTACCCGTCTTTAACTCCCAGAAAGTAGCCCGGTTTCCCAAAAACAAATTCACACCTGCTTCAGGGAAACCGGAAGTGGATATTTCCATGTCTCCATTCCTGAGGCAGCCCGGGGCGGGGGTGGTGGTGAAATGCTGGGGATGTGGATACAAGCAAAAACTAAGCCCCTGCCCCACGCTGTCCGCCATCTTGTGGAAGACGTGGAAGGGCCTGAGCGCAGGTGGAAACAAAGCGTCTGCTCCTACGAGGAGGCCATTCAACATGGCCGCCATCCCCCTTCCTTGGAGTCCCTTCTGTGACTCCACCCGCCCCTGGGTCTTCTGTCCCACCGGCCACAGCGTCCACCTGCCCTTCCCATCGTGTTGGGTCCTAGATCTCCTCTTTTCTCCCCCCACTTTCTCCTGAGCCCTTTCTTCCTCCCCTGTGGCTCTGGTTACCATCTCTTCGTCACTGGCTCCCAAATGCACAGCTCCCGCCAAGCCCTTCCCTCTGACCCTATCGCACACATCCGACCCCGCCTCTGGGATATCTCTGGGATCTCAGGACTCACCATCGACCGCAGGAAGTGGACGGTGAACACGGGGAATCTGCAAGGTGTCCCTTGACAGCTGTGTGTGGCCAGAGCAGCGGGGGCCCAGAGGAAGCAAGCAGGGAGCTGTTCTTGGAAAGAGATCAAACCAGTGCTGTTCACATAGTTACTGAAAGATGAAAAGAGGTGTTTGCCAGGCAGACCAAGCGGGGAGGGGCAGCCTGGGGGACAAATGGCCTGTGCAGAGATCTAGAGGCATGATAGGGTTTTCCGGGTGCTGCTGGAGCAGAGTCGGTGTCGGGGGAAAGCCAGGAGACTTGGTTGACAAGATCCTGGCCCCACGGATTTGCGTTTTCAAAAGAAGCCTGGCCCCACGGTCCCTGTATTCTCAAATGACAGCCTCAGTTCCCCCATCTGTTAAATGGGGATAATAACAGAACCTACCTCATAGGGTGGTGGTGCGGATTAACCAGTTAATACAACTTGGGGGGGCGCCTGGGTGGCGCAGTCGGTTAAGCGTCCGACTTCAGCCAGGTCACGATCTCGCGGTCCGTGAGTTCGAGCCCCGCGTCGGGCTCTGGGCTGACGGCTCAGAGCCTGGAGCCTGTTTCCGATTCTGTGTCTCCCTCTCTCTCTGCCCCTCCCCCGTTCATGCTCTGTCTCTCTCTATCCCAAAAATAAATAAAAAACGTTGAAAAAAAAATTAAAAAAAAAATACAACTCGGGGCGCCTGGGGGGCTCAGTCGGTTAAGCGTCCGACTTCGGCTCAGGTCACGATCTCGCGGTCTGTGAGTTCGAGCCCTGTGTCGGGCTCTGTGCTGACAGCTCAGAGCCTGGAGCCTGTTTCAGATTCTGTGTCTCCCTCTCTCTGTGACCCTCCCCCGTTCATGCTCTGTCTCTCTCTGTCTCAAAAATAAATACACGTTAAAAAAAAATTAAAAAAAAAATACAACTAGACATGCTCTGAACAGTGCCTGGCACACTGTAGGCACGGAACAATATGACCTATTTCCTTATGTCTCTGTTGCCGTCTGTCGGGCCCTGACGCTAGAAGGAAGGTTCTGGAAAATGTGGCTGTGCACTTGTGACTGACAGCCTCCTTGCCGAGGGAAGTCAGGGCTGCACAGTGCGAACCTTTCGCCGCCCACAGTGGCAAGGCCAAGAGGTGAATGGCGACCCAGATGCCACCCGCTGCAAGCTGGCAAGGGACTACGCCCGTCCAGAAAGCAGGCGCTTTTTTCCAATGTGCCAAGCTCTGCATTCGGAGAGGAGCCTGGGGGACTGCTTTAAATTCACGCCTGACGTCCTGGGGCCCCTGGGAACAGTGACGGGGACTTCACTGTTGCTTCCATTGGGGGGTGAGGGCTGGAAGCCAGGCAGACTTCTCAATGTAGTGTTGATGGGGTGGGGGGGCGACCAGGAGAGAGGTCCGTCCCCTTGAGCCCCAGGTCAGGGCCCCTTCCGTGGAGGACACTTCCGGGAGCTATTAGGTGCCCTGTGGAATTTCCACATTAAAATGAAGTCCACAGAGGGGCGCCTGGGTGGCTCAGTCGGTCGAGCATCCGACTTCGGCTCAGGCCGTGATCTTGCAGCTCGTGGGTTCAAGCCCCGCGTTGGGCTCTGTGCTGACGGCTCGGAGCCTGGAGCCTGTTTCAGATTCTGTGTCCCCTTCTCTCTCGGCCCCTGCCCTGCTTGCACTCCGTCTCTGTCTCTCAAAAAGTGAATACATGTTAAAAATATATATATATTTAAAATGAAGCCCACAGAACTTCGGAAGTGACTGTCCCCAATGTCTGTCTCTTCCACCTCTACCTGAACGCCGTGTTCAACACAGAATTTAAGAGTCAAGCAAACCTGGATCCAAATCTCAGTGTCCCCACCCCCCCCCCCCCGCGACTGTGGCTTGACCCCCTAGGGCTTGGTGTCCTCGCCTAGGACCTGCTGAGGTGATGGCACAGCTCTCACAACACACGGTAGACAAGAGCCCGAGATGAACAGCAATGCGGACGGTGCCTGGCCCAGAGCCGGCGCCCCAGAAACTCTAGCAACACCTCTCCACCCGAGGCGGGGAAAACATCCACCAACACTTTCCACTGGCACGAAGGTTGTAATTTGGCCAGAGGTTTATTTTAATTAGCCAACAGCAGGAAAAGTTGATTCTGGAATGTGAGTGCTTGATGACTTCCCCAGGTGGCAGGAGAAAATATTAAATGACAAAAACAAACTGACAGACGTTCTTGAGAGAAAAGAGAGAGAGAGAGAGAGAGTCCTGTTAATGGCACTGCCTAAATATAGCCAAGAGTATTTTCGTAGATGGCAGGAACGATGCCCAAGCCTTGGAAGAAAATACCGCGTCTTCCCAATTTTCCGTCCGGCTCTTTTCTCGAATCGAGGTGGCAACCACTTCTGGAAGCCTCCAGACTCTGAGCGTCAGCCCCGTTAACCTGGCTGCTAGGCCCAGGCCGGCGGAGGGAGGGACGGGGCTCAACGGCTTTGCAGCCCTTCGCGTGAAATCCAATAGAGCGGCCTGGCCCGTGAGCTCTGGTGCTTTCTCGCCTCCCCGGGGCTTTTCCCAGGCTGCATTTCAAACGAGAAGATGCGCACGGCCCCACAAAGGGCCCTGAGAGGCAGAATTTGGTCAAGGAGCCGTGCAAACAACAGCCAGGCCCTGGGCCCACACCCCGCACCCTCCCGCCAAACCCCTAATTGGGAGCAGGTTAGAGGAGGCGTCCGCGGGGAGTCAGCCATGCGGTCTCGGACAACAACCTTCCCACCGAATTCTTTTCGTCCCGATTTCCACACAGGCCGTAACAACAGCATGCACGACCAATTACGCGCTCCGGGAAGGAGGCCTCGGCTGGAGGCCGCTGGCAGCGGGCGCCTTGGGAGGCCACCCCCCTGTCCGTTCTGCCATCCGCCGGTGCCCGGAGCCCACGCCCACCTCCCCGCAGGAAAACCACACGTCGTTTGTCATGAGTTCGCTGAAACGGGTGACCGTTTCGCGGATGTTCAACAAGTTGGTGACCGCGGAGCTGTTGACTCCTGGGAGCGGCCGGCGTCTGAGCTGTTTATGTTAAATGAATGGAGAGTGAGGACTTCCTCTCCCAGATATCAGTTTACAGCTGTCGGGGGGGGGGGGGGGGTTTAGTACTGAATCCAAAAGAGGTGCGAGGAGGGGAGGGCAGGGTTTGCAGGGGGTGGGCGTGGGCGCTGTGAGAGGAGGAGGCTGTTTGGCATCGGATTAACCGGTGCATCCATACACTCTTCTCAGCCAACCTCTGTTGGGTGAAAGGATTGACCCGACTTTGTTCCGGGCTCTGCACCCACGACTCCATAGGTGCAGCCGGGGCGGCCAGCCGGGGAATTTGCCAAGGCAGGGAGGAGAGAGAGAGAAAGAGACACAGAGAGAGAGAGAGAGAGAGAGAGAGAGAGAGAGAGAGCTCCATGCAAACCTTGGGCCTGTGACTTAGCCAACCAGGGCCTCAATTTCTCATCCGGAGATGGGTGTGATCGACGTGTGTAGCTCACAGGTTGTGGTCAGGATCACACGAAATGATTCGGGCAGCCATTGGCCGCTGTTAGGATTCTCCTGGAGACACCACCAGCTTGACAAAACCCACACTGAGCTCTCGCTGGGCGTCTTTTCGGTTGCCTTTTGGGCATCTCAGGGCAGACTGGCCGGGGAGCTATCCCAGGGAAGCAGGGTTTATGCATTCACCTAGCAAATATTTGCTCCCTGGCTGCCTTCTAGGAACAAAGCAAAACAAAGCAAACGATACAAATCTGTTATTCATCAGAGCCCCTGAGGCTGCCCCAAGCGGGCCGCACAGCGCTGTGGAGACGCTGGCCCAGGCCCGAGCGGCCGGTCCCAGGTGAGGGGTGATGGGGCCCGGGGTGGTATCTGTCCCCCCTCGTGACTCTCAAGTGCAAAGCCCAAGTGGAAGGCTACTAATATTTGGAAAAGGAGTTGTGCTCTGCATTATCTGTCTAACATAGTGGACAGGAGGAAGGGGCGCGGACCCACCCGGAGGATCCTGGTCTCAGCTCCCCACATATGAGCTTGTGTTGTTGTTATTTACATTTTGCTCCGAAGGTGGAATCCAAGGGGAGACACCAAAAAAGGATTCCGATTCTATGGAGACTTCTAGCAGAGGTTTCAGTTGCACCCTGGGACACTTCCTGCCAGCTGGGGGACACCTGCACCCAAGACACTTCACCCCCACCCCCCCACCCCCGTCTTCCCGATGCCTGGGAGGAGGCGGGAGACCTGAGTGTCGCAACGACCCGAGGTGATTTAGAGGCAAAGCGTCTTGTGTGTTTGTTTCTCAGCACCGCCTTCCAAGAGGGAATCTAAAACCCCACATTCTGATCCTCAGTGTAATTTCCAGTCATTTCCACCGACAACATTTGGTTCTTATTACCAAAAGATACTCACACAGATGTAGCATTAAAATCTTGGCTCCGATGGAAAAAGAAAACAAGATAATAGAAAGGATTGCAGCAACGCTCAGACATTTATGATTCCAAGAAATGGTTGTTGGATCGCTCCTCCAGAATCGCCGTCTTCTGTGAGTTTCTGGGTGGAAGAAAGCCAGCCTCTCGGTAAATTTCAGGCTGTTCATCTGAACTTGCACCGGGGAGGCCCCTAGAGTCCTGGATGGTGAACCCTTTAGGGACAAAGGCCTGACAAAGGGTGACAAAGGTGTCACCAGCCAGGCACACGGACGCTGCTCACGCGGGGTTTGTTGACCGAGAAGTCGGGACAAGCTAGGTTTTCTCGCTCGACATCTCCTTCCAAAGGTTTCAAGGGCTTATACAGGGAGAGGTGACTCTTCTCTGAGACACAGATGGAAAAACACTTACAGAGAACCAACGCTTTGACTTTGGATGGAGAACTTTATCCTTGCCTTTGTCAAATTCCGTGCTCACAGTTTGGGTCCCGTCAGTGCCATTCCTGGTACAGCACTCACGAGCGAGCCCGGGACACCCCCAAGTGTATTTTTACAGCATAATCACTAACATTTATGACATTTCTCCTATGTGCCGAGCACTTCAGTGAGCCATGCCCTTTTATCCCCACTAGTCTGGTATGATGATACGCTCATCATCCCCATTTTGTAGATGTGGGAACCTGCCCGGGAAGGTCATTTTTCCAAAGGTGCGTGGCTGGCAAGAGGCAGGGATGCTATTTGAACCTAGGGGGGTGTGACTCCATCGCCCACTTACCCACTGTTTCCACTTGCTTCCTTTTCTTGTTTTTTGTTCTTTGTTTTTTAATGTTTGTTTATTTTTGAGAGAGAGAGACAGAGGCAGAGCATGAGCGGGGGAGGGGCAGAGAGAGAGGGAGACACAGAATCCGAAGCAGGCTCCAGGCTCTGAGCTGTCAGCACAGAGCCCGACGCGGGGCTCAAACTCTTGAACTACAAGATCACGACCTGAGCTGAAGTCAGATGCTTAACCAACTGAGCCACCCAGGTGTCCCTCCTTTTTTTTGAGCGACAGAGAGAGAGATGGTGCGGGGTGGGGGGAGTTTAGAGAGAGAGGGAGAGAGAGAATCCCCAGCAGGCTCCGGCACTGTTAGCCCAGAGCCCAGTGTGGGACTCGAACTCACAAAGTGTGAGAAATCAAGAGTCAGAGGCTTAACCTACTGAGCCCCAGGACTCTACTCTTCCCTTTCAGCCCCTGGGCCCCATCGCTGCACAGGGACTACACGGGTCCCATCAGACAACAGGTCTCCATCCAGCTTCCCCAGGGCACCCAGGCTGCCAGGGGAGGGCATCAGCCCCGGGAACCCCCAGAACCCTCTGGGACCTTGGTGCAGTTGTGGACGAGCCGGGCATGACTCAGGGGGCCCTGGAGAGGAAGCAAAAGAGAATAGACTACGTGCAGCTAATTCGGCACGAAGGGACCGCAGATCCAAACAGCGACACCTTCCAGAGGATGTCTCCCCCCACCCCTCCGCCTGTGCACACCGTGTGGAAGGAGTTGGGAGACAGATTCAATTCTGTCCCTCTTCTGGGGCTTGCTTGCCTAGCAGGTTGGAGTCAAGGTCAGGAAAACCTCTCCCACTCCTCGTGGTGCTTCTGTGACCGGGCGGCTCCCTGCCCATCCCCCCCCACGAGGACCTACCGCTCATCTTGCCAAGTTGGAGCCCAGGAGAGAGAACCGGGCTCTCCCCGAAACAGCCCGAGTCATCCAGGATGTTGCCAGCTGTGGGGCAGGCTCTCGGGGCCCATTCTTGCCTGGTGGTCTGTGGATCCGGGAGGGGCACGTCACGGAGCCCCCGCGCGGACCGTGCTGGCTCGTCTTCCCATCGGCCCAGCTGAGCAAGCGGGCTTACCTCCGAATTAAGACGGAAAGCAGATCCAAAGTGCTTTGGGGCCACACGGCACGGGGCGGGCCCCCATCCCGGCTCAGTGCTGTGTGGCTTCGAGCAAATCGCTTCACCTCTCTGAGCCTCAGCTTACGCACCCCAACAGCAAAGCTGGTGCAATACAGGGCTTTTTCACCTGGGTCCGTGGGATCCTGAGAGACCCGAGGGGAAGTTCCGTGAAATAGGGTGGGGCGAAATTACGTCCTTATTTCAACCAACTTACAACTGAAATGTAGCATCTCCTTCCATCACGAAGGTACGGAACGTTCTTCGAGAGGAGCATCAGTGGCACCGTGACCTGTCACCGATCAACGGCCACCCCTACTTCAAAATTACAGTAGTTACGAGATCCGTACCGGGTTTTGCCACTCAGAGCATTAATTTCTCAGTATCCTTGTACAAGTGTCCGAAGAGGAGAGGAGACCCAGCTGGATGGTGGGGTCTGTCTACACCCCTCCACTGTGTGAGGTCCCTCCGTACATGACACCCTGCTCACCCGACCCCCCCCCCCCAGTGAAACCACCCACCCATCGCTCGGCGACTCCCACTCGGAGAACGAACCAAAGGGTTTGGAGAAAGGCTGACTCTTAACTGCCCGGGGCAGGCCCTGCGTGGCAGGCTGGGACCCGACACGGCGTGTTCTGGGAGAAGGCGTCCGTTTTTGTAACAGAAACTCCATTCAAACGCGTGCTCAGTCTCCAAACCGGGGGTCACCCTCACGCCCCTTCACGCTGTGCACCCGCGTGTCGGCCTTCCTGTTCACTCCGTCTTCAGATCTGTCCAGAAGCGCGTCACGCCCCCACTTCTGCAGCTGGTCCCGAGGCGCCATCACTCCCAGCCGGATAATTCCCGTGGGCTCCCCTCTGGGCCCGGTTTCATCCCTGCTGCGTTCGTTCGCGCGCTGCAGCCTTAACCCCAGGAGCTGGAGGAGCCGTCTCCACATGCGAGCCAGCTCGCCCCTTGCTCAAAACCCTCCAAAGGCACCAATCGGACTCCCAGGAAATGTCAAAATCCTTGCAAAGGCCTGTGGGGTCTTCCCTTCTCCCCTCCCCGCCCCCGCACCGACTCAGCTCCAGCCACACCCGCCTCCTTGAACACCCAAAGCGTCATTCCTCCCCGGGGCCTTTGCACTTGCTGTCCCCTCCTGTCCGGAAAGGCTTTGGCCCTCGTCGCCTTCAGGGTCTTAGTTCCACATCCCTTTCTCGCTGACGACTTCCTCGGCGTGGCGGACACTGGGATGCGCGGCCTGGATTCCTCTTGGTCCCTTTGAGGATTGCCATCAGCCCACCCTCGGCCACACCTCCTTCCAGGAGCAGCCTGGCCCACGGACTGATCGACACGGGCTGTGAAGGCCTGATTTTCGGCAATTCTGAAGGCCCGTCCATCTCCAGAGCTCCGTGTGGGGCCAGCTGCTGTCTCTGCTGGGCCCTGTCACAGCTCAGTTCCGCCTCAGCCCCATCCTGCCTTTTCCCCCCTCCCCCCACACATGCTGATCCCAGCTGTCCTCCCGAACAAACGTCCTGTGCACGAATCTCCAAATCAGTCTGCTTCCCAGGGAACCCGTTGACGTGAGTCACCCTACCTACAAGTGCACAATGCCTCCTCAAACACACGCTAACCCCTTTCCTCTCCACTCGTTAGGGTCCCTCCCTCTCTTCGCGCACAGGTTTACCTGCGTATCTTGTTCGTTGACTGTCCTCCCGCTGGAATGTAAGCCTCATGAGGACAGGAGTATGTCTTGCTTTGTTTATTTTGTTTGTTTTTAATTTTTTTTAAATATTTATTTACATTAGAGAGAGAGAGAGAGAGAGACAGAGCACAAGAGGGGGAGGGGCAGAGAGAGAGGGAGACGCAGAATCCGAAGCAGGCTCCGGGCTCCGAGCCGGCAGCACAGAGCCCGACACGGGGCTCGAACCCACGAACCGTGAGATCACGACCTCAGCCAGTCAGACGTTGGCCCGATTGAGCCACCCAGGCGCCCCTGCCTTGCTTTGTTTTATCCGCATCGTGCAGAAGAGTACCTAGCGCTCTCAGCACCCAACCAAAGTTCGTTGAATGAGTGAGTGGCAGAACGAGCATGCCGTCCTTGACTTGTAGCCCCAAATCCCTTTTACACGCTCTGTGGACTCGGACATCCTGAGTTACTGTAATTGGTTCGGGGAACCTGATTCCAGATCTCGACAACTCACCCCCACCAAATTCCGTTTGGCTGTGCTCCAGATGACGCGGTCCTGATTCTGGCTCTACTCCCCTGACCACCTGAGGACTGTATATTTTTTAGAGCTTCATCCACATCACCGTTGAAAATGTTGGCTAGAACCAAGTGCCCCTCATAGCCATTTTCTTGGTGGTGTTTATGTCTCCTGGAGCTGATCCTGTCCAGGTACCCATTCGCATGTGTATTTCTGCCCCCCCCCCCCCGTTAGTGGGCGTGTCTTGTTAATTGCCGCGGCCCAGGACCTACGACTGCGCCTGGCACGTGTGCGTCTCTCCTAGTTGCCTCATCGCCCCTGGCGGCTGGGTGACATGTTCCCCCCGCCAAGGCTGGCCGGTCGTGCTCTCTGACATCTCGAGACACCTCTCTGGTACGACTCAGGGTCACGCTGCCTGGTGTTTCACACGCCCCAAGGAACA
Source organism: Lynx rufus (assembly GCF_022079265.1). Classification (NCBI taxonomy): domain Eukaryota; kingdom Metazoa; phylum Chordata; class Mammalia; order Carnivora; family Felidae; genus Lynx; species Lynx rufus. The sequence continues at coordinate 137,786,301 of NW_025814889.1, read as the reverse complement.
CTGGCCCGTGGACTCCTGGTGCCGTCCCCTGTATCTCCGACAAGAGTCCCGCAGAGCTGAGCCACGTCTGTCTCCATTGTCGGCAAAGCCATTACAATTAGGGCACACTGTGTGCCAAGACCGCCCTTCCCCCCTGGGGGATTGCTCCCTGGCAGCATCTCCATCATCATACAAATGGGTCCCCAGTGGATTCATACCACTCGCTCTCTGGACCTGCCCCGAGTGAGCCTGAATGCCGAGCGGACCGGCTCAGGCTTAAGCTCTAAATCTTCATTAATCGGTGCAACAAATATATGTCAGGCAGTGTTCCGGGTTCTGGGAATGGCAGGAATGAAAGCAAAGTCTCTTCCCTCGCGGGGCTCAGCGTCGAGAGGCAGGCGAGGGCCGACGAAACACACATCCCAGGTGATGGATGCCGTGGAGAAAAACTAAAGCAGGGCGGAAAGGGTGTTTCTGGGGGAGGCGTGTTTTCATCGGATGCAGGACCCAGGAAAGAGCCTCACTGAGAAGATGAACTTTGAGCTGAGGCCTCAAGGAGAGGCTAGAGTCGGCCACCTGGATATCCAGAGAAAGAGCATTTTGAGCTGGGAGAACACACCCGGCACGAAGCCGCGGTGGCCAGAGCTAGGTTGGCACGCTGAGTGCATAGTAATGAGGCAAGTGCGGTCGGAGCGGAGTGAGGGAGGAGGAGGGCGGTAGGAGAGGAGGTCAGAGAGACGCATGGCAGGGGGTGAGGTCACATGGGCTTTGAAGGCCGCTGGCTTCACTCTGGGTGAACGGGGAGTCCCTGGAGGGCTTGAGCAAAATGACAGCCTGGCGTGCATTTTAACTTGGTTTCTGTGGCTTCTTTGTGGGAAAGGGCTGTGTGTGGCCAAAGGGAGAGCAGCAGGGACAGCAGGGAGGAGGTTAATGCAATCATCCAGGCCGGAGAGAACAGGCTACACAAAGAGTTAGCCATGAAGGCAGTAAGAAGCGGTCGGATTTATACAATAGTTTGAAATCTAGGCAATAGAATTTGCTGACGGAGTGGATGTGGGATGTGAGAGGGAGAAAACGCAGGGGTGCATCCAAACTTTTCGGCCTCAGCGATTGGGAGAGTGGGACCGCCCTTGACGGAGACGGTGGAGATTTGCAGGAATGGGTTTGGGGGCAGAATTCCGTTCGGACACATTCACTCTGACTGTTTAGGTAGCAAGGGGGCATTCGATGCTGAGCCTGGCATCCCAGGGCGAAGGTCTGGCTAGCGACGTGCATCGGAGAAGCTCTCGCCCGTCCCGGTGACCTGGGGCTCTGCCCACCATTCCTCCTGGGACTTCCGGGAGCCTAGCTCCACTTCGGGGAAGTTAATTCTAGTCTTTACGTCTCGGTTCGTCGTCTGGGAAATAAAACTGGCCAAAACGTGTTCCAGATTCATGAAGGTTTTCACCCCATGACGCGTGTATCCTGTCAGTGTGGCTCTAGGCTCCAGGAGCTTCCGCTATGGACACGATTATGTTTTGTTGGAAGTGCTAAGGTTGCTGCAAGCCCCCCAGCCCCCCTTTTGCCTCTGCTTACACTCTGAGCCACATCGCCCTGGCCACAGAGACGGGAACAGGGATGAAACCTTAACCTGTGGGCTGCCCGTTTTATTTATTTATTTAACCATTTTTTTTTAAATGTTTATTTATTTTTGAAGGAGAGAGAAAGAGCACGAGCAGGGGTGGGGAAGAGAGAGAGAGACACACACACACACACACACACAGAATCCGAAGCAGGCTCCCGGCTCCTAGCTGTCAGCACAGAGCCCAATGCAGGGCTCGAACTCACGAACCGCGAGATCATGACCTGAGCCGACGTTGGACGCTTAACCGACTGAGCCACCCAGGAGCCTCAAGACTGTCCATTTAAAAAAAAATTTTTTTTTAACGTTTTTATTTATTTTTGAGACAGAGAGAGACAGAGCGTGAAGGGGGGAGGGGCAGAGAGAGAAGGAGACACAGAATCCGAAGCAGGCTCCAGGCCCTGAGCCATCAGGCCAGAGCCCAACGCGGGGCTCGAACTCACGGACCGTGAGATCGTGACCTGAGCTGAAGTCGGACGCTTAACCGACTGCGCCACCCAGGCGCCCCAAGGCTGTCCATTTTAAAGGACCACCGGGTCTAATCAGACTCCCCAGTCACGAATCAGAGTTGGGAATGAGGAGACCAGCCTCACCAGTGGTGGCCCTGGAGCCAAAAGGCCATTCTGGGCCACTTACCGCATGAGCCAGCCAAGGACAGAGTCACGTTGATGATGGTTGGCTTGAACCAGTTCTCACCCTGGGGAAGTGTCAGCCCCGTCCTAAGGCTCCGCGAGTTCCCACTGGACGTCCAGTCAACAAAGGCACATTTGTTGAGCCCAAGATGGGAACCCTAGGAGGTGACTAGTGCACAGCTCAGCCTGGTGTGATGTCCCGAGCTGCCTCTTTCTCCAATGGGTGTTGGAATGTTCCATCTCCAACAATTATGGACAATAGGGTTGAAGTCCCTTCTGGCACTGTCAGAACAAAAGTGTTTGGAGAGCTTTCTAGAACATCTGGTAAGAAGAAAAGACCCACTAAATCCCAGACATTCCATCTCTCCACACTGGGGCCATAAGCAGTGCTAGCTGGGGATTGGCCCTTGGGGCCTTGGATTCATCACTCTTTTGGCAAAGGAAAAGAAGGAAAGCAGACCTACCAGGCACAGGATAGGCAAAACTGACTTTGCCAGGGCTTGGCAGACGGGTGGCTAGGTTCCAAGACAGGGCAGCATGAGCCCGGGGGTGATCGGACAAGGCTGTAGGGTACCACCTGGGTCTTTGCCGAGTGGGGCGTAAGCACAGAGGAAGGCCGTGTGGGTCCACGGGGCCCAGGGTCTTGCCCTCTCTCAGCTTCTCCCAGCCCCTTCTTGTCATTGTTTTAACACCATGTGGACACGTCACAGGTCAAGAAGACGCCTCTTATGGAAAATGTGCTCAAAAGTCCTCTCGCCATATTTCAGCCGCCGTGCTCTGGCCCGTGACCAGGCAAGAAGCATGGGGACCGGTCGTCTCCTCTCTGCGGCGTCACTCCAAGGTGACTGTCACAGGGGATTATACAGCCTCCACACCAGCCTCCTCTATCTGCCTGGAGAGATCAGGGGCATACATGGAGACAAGATGGCCCTGCAAAGGGCAGATGCGTGCAAGACAGAGTGCCACCTGCTGGTGGTCATGGGCACTGCAGACAGCCACCAAGTTCATTCCACAGGAATCTGGTAGCAGGTGTGTTAGGGCTCCTTCCTTCGCTTATTTGATGGGGGTGGGGAATAGAGCCTTGTTTCTTTTTTCTGTACATTCCTCCGCTCCAAAAAAGTTGTCTCACGGACTTTTGTGATCATCCCCATCACCCTGTCACTGGCGAACACTGACTGCCCTGGACATTCGTGCACAAATTTTTGTGTGGACATACGTTTTTAATTCTCTTGGGCATACCACGAGGAGGGGACTTGCTGGGTCACATGGTCGCTCTGATTTATAAATTCCTGCTGCCTCCGCTTCTCGGGCTCTGGGCTCTGCCTCGGCTCAGTGACATTAGTGTATTCTGCCTGGGGTCCTCCTTTCTGCCAAGCATAGTGATGCCTTCCGGAAGAAGCGCTGGGTGAGCATACAGCTCACCTTGCCCCCCTTCTCTCGGAGACCACAGTCCTGCACTGTCTGTCGTCCAGCACCTGAAAATAGTTGTCCTGTTTATTTTGTCCAGCTTTCTGTTGTTTAAAAGCAGGAGAGATAGTCCAGTACTCGTTACTCCATCAAGGCTGGAAGCAAAAAACCAATAACACTTTTAAAAATACCGGTACTCGGGGGGCGCCTGGGTGGCTCAGTTGGTTAAGTGGCCGACTTTGGCTTGGGTCATGATCTCGCGGTTCACGGGTTTGAGCCCCAAGTCGGGTTCTGTGCTGACAGCTCGGAGCCTGGAGCCTGCTTCAGATTCTGTGTTTCTGTCTCTCTCTACCCTCCCCCCTCCCCCTGCAAATCACACTCTCTCTCTCAAAAATGAATAAATGTTAAAATAAATAAATAAAAATACCTATATTCGATAATTTCATTGTCTAAAGTCCTAGGGAGATCCAAATCTGAATGGTGGTTTCTACAGATAGTTACTCATGGTGACTTCCTTGCTTGCATGTTTTGTGTTTGTGAGAGCTTGTCTTTGGTTGAATTTAATCTGGGAGAACCCTGAGGAGTCTAAATTGGGACTGCTTTCGCCTTGAGATTATTTATGTTAGCCCCTACTAGGTTCCATGGAGGTAAAATTAATCTGAGAACACTTAGGTTTAATTTTTCTGCTGGGGATTTCTCTCACCTCTTGGAAAAACGGAAACTCTGGAGCTATACAAGAGTGGGCATATGGGTGTGAATTCTCAAGGACTGCAATCATCAACCTCATCACCGCCATCAGCATCATCATCCCCATCGTCATCACCATTATCACTACCATCACCACCGTCATATCATCATCACCATCATCCCCATCCCCATCCCCATCCCCACCATCACCATCACCATCATCACCACCATCATATCATCATCACTATCATCCCCATCACCATCAGCGTCACCATCATCGCCATCACCATCAGCATCACCACCACCATCATCATTATCCCATAACCAGGGTGAAGACTCATTGCTTTCCACAGTCTCTTTCTATCCCTCCCTTTTATCAAGGGCATAGCCACCTTCCGAGGTCCCAGATTAGTGCAGAGGTCTCAGTTTTTGATACTCCCCCTTCATGAGGGCCTCTTATTTTTCTCCTAATTATTAACCCCCCAAACTCTGGGTTCCTGTTATCATCCTTTGCCACCAGGGCAGCCCCAGTTTCTATTCCTTATTAACGTTCACTGTTTTGGTCTCAATCCACCGTTCATTCTTATGCGTATGAATGACTTTCACGGTTTCATTTACTCCCTTGTGACTTCAGCAATGCAATGCAGACAAAAATCCCTGCTGTAATTAATCCAAGGTCTAGTGGAGTTGTGGTGGACAAATATTTTCGGGACGCTCGACCCGCCATATGGATCATTGCGTTGGAAGCGGAAATTCTCCACCTCAGTGACTTCATCTGCGGCAAATGGGAGCAATAATCCCGACTGGTGAGAACCGTCGCGAAGAACTGAGGTATGCGGAAGGAACGCACTTGGTAGAATGCTTGGCAACAGGTGGCGTGGGCACGCGGCATCGCTAATGATACAGGAAGTGAGGGGAAGCCACGAACTGGAGCACGGCCCACTCTTTACTCCTTCCACAAACGTATGTTGCTCATTTAGGCCACAGCTGTACATGATATGGGTCTGAACAAATATATGACGACCTGTATCCAGCATTACAGTATGATGCAGAGTAGTTTCACTGCCCTCAAAATCCTCTGTGCTCCTCCCGCCCATTCCTCCCTCCCCGCGACTCCCTGGCAACCACTGATCATCTTACCGGTTTTGTCTTCTCCAGAATGTCACATAGTTACAATCACTCATTATGTAGCCTTTTCGGATTGGCTTCTTTCATCCGGTAATGTGCACCAAAGTTTCCTCCACGTCTTGTGGTGGCTTGATAGCTCGTTTCTTTTGATCACTGATGACACTCCACGGCAGAGAGAGAGAGAGAGAGAGAGGGAGACACAGAACCCAGAGCGGGCTCCATCCAGGCTCCGAGCTGTCAGCACAGAGCCCGACGCGGGGCTCGAACTCACGAACCGTGAGCTTATGACCTGAGCAGAAGTCAGATGCTTAACCGACTGAGCCCCCCAGGCGCCTCTAACTGGAATTTTTAAAGCCAGTCTGTGAGGAGATAATAAAGGAAGCAAGTAGAGGAAAATCTTAATGCAGGGTCTAGGTAGTGGTGCCTGGGTGTATACTGTACAATTCTGGTTTTCTTCCGTAGGTTTGAAAATTTTTATAATAAGATGTTGAGGAGAAGTGAGACAAAGCAAAGCCAAACCCTCCGGAGGGTGTGTGTCTGTGTGTGTAAAACCGTACGGGGCCGTTCAGAGCAGAGTGAGCGAGACGCCCGGCGCCTGGACCCTGGCTCCGCCTTCCAGCCAGAGCCAAGTCTTGAGCTCCCTTCTCCTGCTTTCTCCCGGCAGGAGGTCGATCGCCACACCCGGAGGTGTCAGGGCTGGGGCAGGAACCTGTCCGGCGCCCCGCCTGGCTGGTCCTTCAATCACTGGGGTCATTTGCCCACTTGAGAACCACGGGGAACGTGTCATACTTCCGGTCACCAGCAGAGGGTGCACGTAAAGCAAACAAGGGCCCAAGGTTTCCAAACCGGGTCTTCCCCTTGGAATATTTTCCATAAAATGATGCAAAATTCAGCGTTTAAAGCAAGCTTCTCCACACTAGGGCCATGATCCCAGTCATACCGACGTGTTATTGGTGGCTGCAGTGGGCTCCAAGAGCTCTCTCTCTCCCTTACTCGCCTGTGCCCGCCGGCCCCCGTACGACTCACCCTGTACTCCTTTGCAAGGATCTCCTTCATCAGCACCCCTGCCGGGCTGTGGGGGACCCTGGCACAGGGCCTCGGAGAGCACTCAGTGTGCAGCGGATGGACAGACATTACCTCCCATTTCTCACTTTATCTCCCTGCCCAAACGCGGCAGGACTGACCATCTGGATGGGGCGTCTCTCCTCCATCACCCGTACCCTCCCTCAAAGTGTGGCTTGTTCAGCCTGGCCAGCAACGTTCTGAATTGGATCATCCTGGGAGGCAATGGGACCAGGTGTCCCCTGCGTTCCCCCTGTTATGGGTTGAATTGTGTGCCCCGCCCCCCACCCTCAGAAAGATATGTTAGAGTCCTCACCTCCAGTATTTCAGCCGTGACCTTATTTGGAAATAAGGTTATTGTAGATGTAATTAGTGAAGATAAGGTCACTGGGGTGGGACCTAATCCAATACGACTGGTACCCTTACAAAAAGGGGAAATTTGGGGCACCTGGCTGGCTCAGTCAGTTAAGCGTCAGACTCTTGATTTCAGCTCGGGTCATGATCTCACGGATCGTGAGCCGGTTTCTGGCCGATACGATGTGAACGGAGGTGAAGTGTACGTTGTCCGTGGCTCGTCCTCGAGGGCCAGGCCTACCCCCTTTGCTCCCTTGTGGCCCAATGACACAGAGCAGCATCCCTGGACCACAGGACGGAAGCTGGCAGAGAAGTGACAGAGGGCTGCTCCGGGAGCGAGACGTAAACTGCTTTGCTGAAGCCACTCTTGTTTTGGGGTCTCTGTTACCAGAACCAGGAGAGCCGGACGCCCTGGCTTCAACCCCAGGCCCATCACTGCCTGTCCACGTGACCTTGAGCAAGACACTTGACGTGTCTGTATCTCAGGCTCCTCTCCCAGAGCAGATGAGTAATAAAGATACCCACCCGCCGCTAGCCGCCCCGAGGGTCAAATTGTTCTAAATGCCTTGCATATAGTGAGTGCTCCCGTTAGCTTTCACGGCAGCTGGACCCGGGGTGCCGGTGACACACAGGCCCCCTCGGATGCCACTCTCTCTGGGATGGTCCTGGCAGGGCCACGTCTATGCCTTCCCTGTACGGCCCCCACAGCTGCTCCGAGAACACACTTTCGGGGCAGAGCTGAACAGAAACCTCGTACACACACAGGGGAGGGGGTTAACACGGTTTGCCCACCATGAAAAAGCGGAGTCGAAAGTCACTCCTGAAACACGGGGTGTATTTCTTTGTAATAAATGCGACTCTTCAAAAGGCTGCTGCGTTTTATGGATGAACAATTCAGAAGGCAAGGACCGTGTCTTTTTCACTATCGACTTCCTGTATTAAATTGCGTGAAATAACCTTCAGTGGGTTGATTTGTACAGACTTCTTCCATACGTTTTTTCCTGAAAATAAAACAAGGAGAAAAAAAAAATCAGCAAATGCCTGGTTTCCTAAGGAATCTATCTTTTTTTAATATGTAGGAAGAAGGCCACAGACTTTTTACCCGTGTGTTAGCCCCGGGATACGGAATACATTCCAGCCCGAGGAGCTCAAGGGTGAGGGAGGGATGTGTTTTATCATCGCCTTGCGGTTACACTGGGCACTGGCACCGGCATAGTCTGCAGAGGTCTTAGAATTAAATCTCTGTGGACGTGGCTGTAAAGACATCTGCTCATTCCATTCTGTGGGATCATCTCTACTGCTCCTCTGGGGCCCCCAGCAGAAGTGACCAGCCAGCAATGGACCCGCCAGGAAACAGACACCTGATTAGAGAAAATACTGGTGGGTCTCTTCTGAGTTCAAGCCAAGAGCTTGATGGATACACAAATAACTAAGCCAATAAGTAATGTGGGGTTTGGGGTGGGGTTGGGGGGATTTCAGAGAGGGTGGTGAGGGGCAGAGGGACAGGAAGAGAGTCTTAAGCAGGCTTCACGCCCAGCACAGAGCCCAACCCAGGGCTCGATCTCATGACTATGGGATCATGACCTGAGCTGAAGTTAAGAGTCGGGTGCTTAACCGACTGAGCCACCCAGGTGCCCCAATACTGTGTGTTTTGTTTTGTTTTGTTTTGTTTTGTTTTGTTTTGTTTTGTTTTTTCACCAAGTTCACCTACGGATCTGCATTAGACGTTTTCTGTCGCTGGCACTCTGAACTATGCGTGGGGTCTGTCAGTGTGAGGAAGAGACTCCAGCTTGCCCTTGGCAGCTGCAGCGGCTGGCACGGTCCCTCCCTGCCCGCCCCCCCCCCCCCCCCCCCCCGCCTCCCGCCACCTCCCGATGTCTATGCCAAGCAACCTCCTCAGAAAAGCCTTCTGACTCCCCCAGGCCCACTCAGAGCCCTCCCCTGGGGCTCCCAGGGCCCTCGGTGTACCCCAAGACCCGCACCCATGTCTGAGCCGCTGGGGGGCGCTATGCCCACATGCGCGCCTCCCACGGAGGGTCTCCTGGTCTGTGCTGGCACCAGTGGTTTCCAAGCACTTAATTGCCGGCTTGTAGCTTTCAGCCCCTCTCTCCCTTCTGCTTGAATTCTCTACCAGGAGGCTGTGCCCGAGCCCAAGTCACTGCTGCGAGGGGGCTTTGGTGGGATACACAGCCGGGGCCTGGGGCCCTTGCGTGGGAAAGACTCGGGGAGGTGGGCCCGCGCTGCCTGCCCGACAGTCCCCACGACTTGGCGGGAGGGATCTCGGCTCCGGTGCCCCCCGCCGGCCCCACCTGCTCTGCCGTCACCCCTCCCCCTGCCCCTTGGCCCAGGCCCTCACTGCGAGCGCTGCTCCTTGGCCAGGCTGAGGTTGGCGCAGTCCAGTGCCCGGCGTCGGTCCCGCTGCTGGCGTTTCTGCTGCCGCTCTACGAGCAGAGTGGAGCGAGCCCTCTGCACCCTCTGCCGGTCCCAGTCCCTGTCTCGCCGCCACTCTTCTTCCCGAAGCCGCTGGAGGGGGGGAGAGGCGACTCACCACCACCGCCCCCCCTCCCCCAGGAAGAGATCCAGGGGATCGCCGGGGAGAACCGGCCTCTCATTTCACAGATGGGGAAACTGAGGCTCAGAGAGGGGGCGGGCAGGCAAGCAACATCATGCAGGGCACCCGAGGAGACCAGCGCCACCTGCCAGCCCAGGGCTGCACGGGGAGGGCCTGCGTACCTCCCGCCCTCCTACCCGGACGCTGCCAGTGGGGCGCACTGCTGAACACGGGGATCACCGGGTGGCTTCTAGAACCTACTGAAGCGGCAGCCCCACCCAAGGCCAGCGGGCTCAAGGCCTTGGGGGTGAATTTCTGCATCTCAGCTAACTCCTCATTGGCTTCCAGCCCCCTCTATAAAAACCATTGAGCCCTAGAAGAGGAAACCGGAAACCCCATCAATGCGGAGGGAAGGGGTCGCTCCCAGAAACGCCAGCCGTTCTACCGGCCGTCCTGAGTCTGAATTATTGGTCCGCTCAGCCTTCTCCTGCAAAAGGAAGCAAAAGCAGGTGGCACCGGGGTCTGAAGATGAACACACCTCCTTCCCTTCCGTGGGCTTTAGGGCGGGGCTTCCGCTCACCCGATGAGCAGAAGTAGAGTGTTCAGCGGTGCCCCCCCCCCCCCGACCTGGGCCTGCCAGCCACCGGGTGCGGGCGGGCTGGCAGAGGGCCCGGCCCCCCACCCAGGACCGAGAGGAAGCTGGTGCCCGGTTCTGCCGCCTACAGGGCAAGTCATTTTGCCTGTCTGAGCCTCAGTTTCCTCACCTGTAAAGTGAGGCTCCTCACAGCTGCCCTGAGTCATAACACAAGGTGTTTTTGTCAAGAAATACAGGATGCTGGGGCGCCTGGGGGGCTCAGTCGGTTGAGCGTCCGATTTCAGCTCAGGTCATGATCTCAAGGTTCGTGGGTTCGAGCCCTGCGTCGGGCTCTGTGCTGACAGCTGGGAGCCTGGAGCCTGCTTGGGATTCTGTGTCTCCCTCTCTCTGTGCCCCTCCCCTGCTCACACTCTCTCAAAAATGAATAAATGCTTAAAAATTTTTTTTAAAGAATACAGGATGTTGGAGCGCCCTGGGGGGCTCAGTCGGTTAAATGTTTGACTCTTGATTTCAGCTCAGGTCATGATCTCAGGGTTTGTGGGTTTGAGCCCAGAGTTGGGCTCCGAGCTGACAGTACGGAGCCTGCTTGGGATTCTCTCTCTCCCCCTCTCTGCCCCTGCTCGCTCACTTTCTCTCTCTTTCTCTCTCTCTCAAGATAAATAAACTTGGAAAAAAAAAAAAGAATACGGAGTGCCATGGGGACCTGCTTGCCCTGGACTAAGAGACAGCCTACCTATTCTTTGTCTGACCTCAATTTTCCAAACTGTCTCCATGCAGAGGGGGGACGTGCTCCGGAGGGCATACAGGGGTGCGGAAGGGGGCAGGCGGATTTCTGAGCGGTGAGGCCTGGTCTAGGCTTTTTTCCCCTTTGCACTTTTCGGTCTTAATTTTCTACGAAGATTGAAAATCAGATAAAAATGCTGCTCTCAGGACAGGTGGCCGTCCCTCCTTGCCAGACAGTTGGGCTGAATTGTAGGAGTGAAGGACAGAGCAGGGCCTGGCAAGGGCGACCCACATTCCCTGCCAACGTCGGGGCTCTTCCCACCTTGGGCTACTTCCCTGCCTGCCCCCGGCTGTCCCCTCTCACGCAGGGGCTGTTTTCCCTCCCACACTGTTGACTCTGTGCGCCTGGACCAGAGCCAGCAGGGGAGCTCTTCTACCCGCTCCCCCTTCCCTGAGCCAGGCCGCTGCCCCTCCCCCAGTACCTGCCTGCTCAGAAGCTCACACTGACCGTGGCACCTGCCAGCACCCCACCTGGGGTGGTCATCTGCTGACCCTGGGGCAGCCCCGTCCACCCTTGCAGGCCCGAGAACTTCCTTCTTCCTGGCTTCTCCGTGATCCCCCCTCCTCTCCAAAGACCTAGTGCCAGCCTATCAGCTGTCACCCCCTGGGCCCAGCCTACCAGTGATCCTCGAACTCCAGTGGGCATCAGAAGAACCCCTGGGGGGCTTTCCTGGCCCCAGACTGTGGGTCTGCCCCAGGATTTCTGGTTCAGAAGGTCTGGGGTGGGGCCTGAGAATCTGCATTTCTCCCAAGTTCCTAGGCAATGCCGATGTTGCCGGTCCAGAGACCCCCCCCCCTTTGAGAACATCTGCCCCCACCTTGTCATTACCAAGGATGTCAGCCTCCCTAGTGTCACCCTCAAGTGTCCCGTCCACCACCATTCTGATCTGCCTCTCCCACCCTCTCTCCAGCAGCCCGGTTTTTCGAGTCCTCGCCCCACCCCGGGACCTGCCATCCACTGACCGTGCGCTTTGTACTGTCCCGGCTCTCCTGTGACTTCATTTCCCTCCTGGTTCGGCCCGGCGTCCACGGCTGACACCCCCTGGTGCAGATGCCCTCGGTGCCCTCGAAACTCTCACTTGGGTCAGACATGCCGGGCAGGTCTGTACAGCTAAGCGTGGCCGGGGAACGTCATCTGATTGCACTCACTGAGGACACTTCAAGTGCATGACCTCCAGCCCTGGCTCTGCCTGGCCACCCCTCCCCTTTCTCCTAGGCCACTCTTCTCCAGCTCTCCTAATGACCATTCTCAGTCCTCGAACCCCCAACCTGACCCCCTCACCCTCGGCTGCTGACTTCCCTTCCTGTTTCCCCAGAAAATAGGGGTTCCAGAAGTGAAGCCCACCCCCACGGCCAAGGACGACCAGCCTGAGTTCCCACCCACCCCAAGCTTCAACTAGTGCTCCCAGGGCCTTGTTCTCCTGCTGGGGACACGGGCTCCAGCAAGTCCCCTCTGACATCAATTTCCCCCTCTCTACTGCGTCGCCCTCGTGGCATAACAAGTATGCTGTTATTTCCATAATCAGAAAAAACAAACGACTGTCCCCACCAGCTACCACCCCATTTCTCTGCACCTTTTTCAGCAAAACACTTTGAAAGCGGTGTCTGCATCGGTGGGTCTCCACTTCCTTCCTGCCTGTTACCTTTCTGTCCCCCCACGCCTCCTCCAAAGATGCTCCTGATAGAGTCCCCAGCGACTGTCCCCTGGATCCTGGGTTCAGCCAGCAGCCCAGCCACAGGGTTTGACCTGGGGGCTCCCCTTGCTGGGTCCCTCCTCCCTCTTTGGCTGCTCCTTCTCAGCCCCCCTCGCTCTCTATAAATGAAGGTGGGGTGGGGGTTGTCCCATGATTCAGTCCTTAGTCCCCTTCTCCCTGTCTTCACTCATTCCCTGCGTGACCCTAGCCAGGTTCGCTGCTTTAAATACTCTCTGTGTGGCCATGCCTCTATGCTTATGTCTCCAGACCTTGTTCTGAACTCCCGACTATGTATCCAACTGCCTACTGGCTTTAGGTTGTGGCAGAAAATGTTACTTGCCTCCCGGTAGCCGTTTTTCGGTCTTCCTCAATAAAACCATGGCCGGCTACCTTGCCGCCCGAAATAAACACTACATTTCCCAGTTAGGGGCAACCTTGTGACTAAGTGTTATCCAGTGGAATTTAAGCGGAAGTGTCCTGTGGAACTTCCGGGAAATGTCCTTAGAGTGTTCTTCCTCATTCCTTTTCCTGCTAGATGGAATATGCATGTGAGGGCTGGGGTTCAAGCAGCCATAATGTACTAGGAGGAGGGAGCCAGTCGCCAAGGATGGCAGAATGTTAGTCAATGACCCTGGAGTTGCCATGTGATGTCTATATGCCAGAGATAAAGTTCTGTTTTATTTAAGATGCTGTTAGTTAGGGTTTTCTGCCATGCTCAGGCATGGAATCCTCACAGATACAGATGTGTGACGCACACTGCACACATATCATTTCCAAAATTGCGCTTGTGACTTCCATTCCCCTATCAACCTGCTCCTCTCGCCCTCTTCCTGTCTCTGTAAATGCCAACTCCATCCTTCTCATTGCCCAGGCCACAAGGCCCGGAGTAATCCTTAACTCCTCTGGGTCTCATATGCCCCACCCAACCCTTCAACCAATCCTGCTCACTCTACTTTCAAAATAGATCCAGAATCTGACCATTTCTCAGCACCCTGGCTGCCAGGGCCCTGGACCAGCCAACATCATCTCTCACCTTGACCGCTGCAACAGCCTCCGTAACAGGCCCTCTCCCTCCCATCCCCCCACCCCCCCCCCAATAGAGCCTTTTCTCAAAACAGCAGCAAGAGGGATCCTGCCACACGTGTCACTCCTCTCAAAACCCTCCAGTGCTCCTCATCTCCATCGCAGAAAAGCTCTTCCCCATGGGCTGCCAGGACCTTGACCTTCCCCCTCCCAGACCTCTTCCTCTCCCTCCCCCCTCATTCCTCCACAGCCCACCAGGCTCCCTGCTCTTCTCTACTCCTGCCTCAATGCCTTGTCCTTGCAGTTCATCCCCTGGTGGTCCTTCCTCCGATATTTGCAATATTGGCAATACTCGCGTGGTGCACTCCCTCCCCTCCTTCAGGTCTTTGTTCCAATGTCACTTCCCAGTCCCCTGGGGACCCTTCTCAAACTCAGCACCTTCCATCCCCTTGGCCCAGCCTTACTTCCACCCCAGTACATATCTCCCTACCTCCCCAAACGTAAACCCCTTGAGAGCTGCTTCTAGGGACAAGTACAGCAGCGGTGAGAACTAGACGGCTGCAGGAAGGCAGCGGGTGGTACAGGTCTGCGGCTGGGGGCTGGGGTGGGGGGTGGGCGGGCAGGTACCAGCTTCTCCTGGATTTGCTGCTTCTGAACCAGACGGATCTGCTCCAGCTGGTCCCGGGTCATGCCCTTCCAGCGGTCGGGGACCACGCGGTGGGGCCCGAAGGAGCTGGCTGCCTGCTGCGGGTTCTCGGAGAGCAGGTCCCCACGCAGCAGGCTGGAGATCTCGGCCAAGTCGTCTTCTTGTTCTTGTTTTTTCTCCCGAGTCTTCCTTTCCACTGACTCGGTGGCCTGCACAGGGGACGACGGACAGTGAGGAAGATGCCCTGGGTGACCCCGTGGGGACTGAGGCAAGGCTGGCGCAACTCACTGGGGTCTCTTGAAGGAAGACAATGGTAAAGTGCGCCTGGGACAGGTGGGGCGGGGGGCGGAGAGTCGGCAGGCGCGGGCGTGGGGAGGCCCTTGGACCCTGGCAGCCTGGGTGATGGGGGGCGCGAGGGCTGGGCTGAGGGAGCCCCCCTCTGCACTGATTTGTCGAAGCGGGGAGCGGCCTCCCCAGGTTAGGCCGCCATCTCCCCCAGGGCAGGGCTGCGTGCCCCTCCCAGTGGCCCTGGTCCCCTTGGGTGGCCGCAGGCCACAGAGAACACCCGCCAGAGTGATTCACAACGGCGGCGACCCCACAAAGGTGAAAATGCTCTCGACGCACGTGGGCCACGCGCCCCGGGGACAGACAGATTCCGGGTCAGATCCCTGCTCCGGGGAGGGTGAGGAGTGGAGGGACAGGGCCCTGGCCATGTGACCGGAGCAAGTCACGCCCCCTCTCCGGGCTGCAGCTGGTTCTCGGCTCGGTGTTACCCGTTCTCTCTAGCAGTAAACAGGGCGCTGGGCAAGGTGCCCACACGCCGCGCGCGCTCACGAAAGGCCAGCTCGACGGCGTCACGGCAGCACAGGCTTTGCGGTGGGACGAGCCCGGACTCACGCACTGAGTTAATTAATTAAACAATTAATTCGTTGTTTGTTTATCGACTAATCATACCCCTCTGGCCGGGGAAGGTAGTTGGACGACAGTGCGCTAAATGGGCCAACACGCTGCGTGTATTCACTCGTTTAATCCCACGACGACCTCACGAGCACGTGTGACAGCCATTGCCGCTGGTCACAAACTATCTCCCGAGCTCCTCCTGCAAGGTGGCGCAGCCGTACTTCCCCACCTGCTTAGAGCGCTCGTGGCCACGTGGCTTCCTCGGGCCCGTGAAGTGTGAGCAGAGGTGACTGTCGTGGCGGGATGAGGTGGGGGTTCGGGGGGTGGGGGGAGGGACAGGACACGTTCTCCTGGGGGAGCAGCCCTCTTCTCCCAGGGGGACACCCTCCAGTGCGGGCCTCCTCTGCGGAGCCGGACAGGCCCGCCCGCAAGTGGCTCCGGAGGACGGTTACCTGGGCCTCCGCCTGGATGCTCCGGCCTGTTTCGACTCAGGAGCAGAGCCTCAAAAGCCGACGGCGGCTGCCCCGGGCGCGGGGGGCGTGGCCTGGCGGCGTGGCCTGGCAGCGCGCACGCGCGGAGCTGGGGGACCCGAGAGGGCTGGCGCGGTGCAGGCGCTCGCTACGGAGGTTACCGAGTGAGAGCGTCGGGGGAGAGCGGCGACACGGTTTCCGAGAAGGCCAAGGGCGGTCCCCCAGCGGGAGGGCTCGCTAAATGATGGGCTGAGCCAATGAGCGAGCGACTAAATGAATGGCCGGAAGAGCGGCCACAATGCACAGCACCCGGCGCCTGGCACCCAGCACCCAGTACGCAGCACACAGTACATGGCATATAGCACCCGGCACACAGTACACAGCATCCAGCACCAAGCACCCAGCACACGGCACCCAGCACCCAGTACACAGCACCCAACTCACAGCACACAGTACACAGAATCTAGCACCCAGGTCACAGCACCCAGCTGACAGCACACAGTACACAGAATCCAGCACCCAGTACACAGCACCCAGCACACAGTACACGGCACACAGCTCACAGCACATAGTATACAGCACACAGCACCAAGCACCCAGCACCCAATACACAACACCCAGCTCACAGCACCCAGCTCACAGCACCCAGCTCACAGCACAGAGTACCCAGCACACAGTACACAAAAGCCCCATCTACCATTAATTCTCTGCGGGCCCTGGAGCAGGTGACCTCTCCTCTTGGGCATCGTCTGCACACAAGGCAAGGACCAGAGGATGTCTAAGATGGCCTTCGGTCTGCCGGCTGGTGCCTCGGTCTGCCCTTGGTCTCCCCCCATCCCCGGCAGTTTGTCCTCCTCAGTCCCCGCCCCACCACCCAACCCCTGCCCCGCTGAAAACCAACATTCTCTCTGGTCTCTGGTCTCTGGTCCCGCCTCTCCCGGAGGTTTTGATTACATAAATGTCCCACCAGCAGGACATTTTTGAGCTTGCGTTCCAATATATTTATCTCACAGCGTGACACCATTAGACCACACATGAACAGTGCTTCATAACACACATGCACACATGGGAGTTAAACACGGCGAGGCTGCATAAACACTGGAGCAGAGTTCTCCTATCCCTTCCTGCTCTCCAGCTCATCGTCCCGCCTGCCCTACTCCACAGACCACAGTTCTGGGCAACCAGTTCACCGGATAAATGAATCCAGGGCGGCCCCCATCCCACCCAGGAAGTAGAACTGCATTTGTAAAGAAGTCTGGAGCTGGGGTCTGATTAACTGGAGGAATAGAGAGCTTGAAGCAAGGCCAGTGAGGGAACGGGCGGAGCAAAAGGCCGGAGGTGGAGAGTTTGGGAGGAGGTCCCGCAGAGTTTAGAGAGGAGGGAGGTGTCAGGAGCCCCGATCATCAACATGATGATTGTTGCCCTTGGTGAGTGCCAGGACCTGGTCTTGATGAGGATGAGCTCTGAGAGGTGACAAAGAAGTGAGACCAAGACAGGATGCCAGAGTAGTGCTGGATGGCCGTTTAGGTAGATGTCACTGTCCTCGGTGTTAGAGAAGAATCTGAGGTTTGCAGAGTTTAGACAAGCCCACCGCGCCCCCCCCCCCCCATCCCCAGGCTCCCAAGCTCAGGAGCATGGGCGGGGGCGCACTCAATCTGTACCAGGGCAGCCCCCGGGAGGGCCATGTGGATTGTGTGGTGTGAGCCGGTGAAGGGCTGAGCTTGGGACTTGGGACGGTGAGACTGGGGCGTCCCGGGAGCTACCTGGTTCCTGTTGAATTCTTTCACAGCTGCACAAACCGCCTTTCTGGTGGCACTTTCCAGATTCTGTAAATGCTTGGCCGTTTCATCAAACTGCAGCCTTGTCTTGAAGTAGAGGTCCTCTGAAAGGAAACAAAACGCAGTCACACCTCGCTTGCCCGCCCAGAGCTCCTTCCCAGGTGCGCAGAGCACCCTGTGGAGTGTCCAGCCACGCGTCTCTTCTTATCCTGCCCTCAGCCAGAGAGAGGGGATGCTCAAGGCTGCTGGGACACTTAGATGAGGTGATTCAGGTAGAGCTCTTGGGTGCAGGCCCCAAGGGTCAGCATCACTACCGGGGATCAGTAAGGTCTGCTGGCGATTGGTGATGTCTGCTGGGGATGGGTAAATTCTGCTGGGGACTGGTGATGTCTGCTGTGGTCCTGGGCTGGGGCACTGATCCATCATCCTTACAATGGACAAGGGAGCTCTGCTGTGGGGACCAGACGGGGCTCCGCAGAGGAGGGGTGTCAGAGTGGGGAGATATTCATGCAGTGACACTAGGACTTTTCCAGGCCAATGAGCAGCAGCAGCATCAGAAGAGGTTAACGTGGAACATGCAAACAACAAAAGGTAAGATCTGGACTCAGATAAGAGCAGGCTCCTATCCCAGCCCAGACACTCCCTAGCTCTGCAAACCTGAACTATTACCCAACCTTTCCGAGCCTTCAGCCCTCATCTGGTAAGCAGGACAACTCCTACATTGCAGGGTTGTTACTTTAAACAAACAAACAAAAAAAAAAGCCACCGATCCAAAGGTCCTTCACGTGGTGTTTGTGCCCCATGGCATCCTCCTGATGTCCAAACACAAGAGCAAACTCCAGCCGTGAGGCAGGGGCCTCCGTTCCACTCGAGCTTCATCTGTCTTCCCCTCCTTCATTCATCCTTTCAGTTGACGCAGCGCCACGAGGAGGTACACACAGGACTGTGCCCTTTGCAGGGCACAAAGTGTGTAGTGACGGGCAAGACAGAAAGGGTTCTTCCTGCCTTTGGCGAACTTACTGTCTGGGCGATGAGCCAGGTCATAAACCGATGAACCCCGAAAGAGATCTATGAATGCACGCTGCGGAAGTGCTGTAGGGGGAAAGGGTCCTCCTGGGAGGGGACACGCTGGGAATACCTGGCTCAGGCAGACGGGGATGGGGAGGAAGAGAGGAAGAGTGCTTCTCTGGGAGGAAGTGACCTTGGAGCGGAGGTCTGGAAGGACAAGAAGCTGGGTGGAGAGCAGGTGCAACGGGTCTGACGTGAACAAGGATCTGTCGGCACCCAGAAGTGAAAGGAAGCCAAGTGGCTGGAATAGAGTGAGTGGGGTAGGGGGCATGAGGTGACACAGGGGCTGAGCAGTGGCCCAGCATGCAGGGCCCTGTAGGCTACAGAGGATTCTGCATTTTGTTCCAGATGTAAGAGGGAAGCCATTGGAGGGTTTTAAGCTGGGATGGAGGGAGTAGGGGTGACAATGTTTAAAAGTCAGCACTCTGACTGCTATGTTGAGAAGAGACCAGAAAGGACAAGAAAGAACATGAAGGACTATTAGAAAGCCCTTGGTGTGGTCCCTCCAGGTGATTTAAAAAAAAAAAAAAAAAAAAAAAAGGTGGTGACTCGTATCACTGTGGTGACAGCAGGGATGGGAGAAGCGGGCCATTCAAGATACATGCAGGAGGTGGAAGGACGGGAACTAAGGATGGCCTGAGAACAAGGGTGGCTCAAGGAGGACTCCTGGGTTTGTGACTTGACTAGGGAAGGAGGTGTCATTGGTGGAGGGGAGGATGGCGGGGGGAGGAGCAGAGCCAGAGGGAAGTTCAGGGTTACTCTCCAGGATGTTCTGAAGTGCCTGGGGAGATGTCCAGGGGGCAGTTCAAGGACCAAGTCCAGGGAGATGACCAGGGGGCAGTTCAAGGACTAAGTCCAAGGCTGAGACAAAGTCTTTTAGCCAGAGATGGACATGTGGAGAGCCTGGGAGGTGGCGGAGATCTTGAAAGCCCTACGGATGCATTGTTCAACAGATATCTATGTGCCGAGAACGAAAGACAGAGCAGTGAATAAGACAGAGCAAATCTCCTGCCTTCAACGAGCCTGGGATAGGATGCTGGGGAGAGGGATGACAAATACATAATCATACAGTATGTCAGTGATGGGGCTTTGCAGAAAAATACAGCAAGGAAAGGGATACAGAGTATGGGCATGGGGGAGGGTACGGGGTTGCAATTTAACATAGTGGTCAGGGGAGAGACCTCTCTGGTAAGATGGCATTTCATCAAAGACCCAAAGAAGGATAAGGGGCAAGCCATGCAGATATATGGGGAAATGTTTCCAGGCAGAGGAAACAGTAGGTGCAAAGGCCCTGAGGCAGAAGTGAGCCTGACACACTTAACATTCTCAGTGAGGAAGCCAGTGTGGCGAGGATGAAAGGAATGAAAGGCAGCGTGGTAGGGGATCATTCCAGACTACGAAAACCTTCCCGGTCCTTGAGATGAATCTGGTGCTTATTCTGAGTAAAATGAGAAGCTATTGGAAGGGTGTGCGCAAAAGACCTAGCTTAATTTTTAGCAGGATCATCCTGGTCACTGGGTTGAGAAGCAACTATAGAGGGCCAAGGGCAGAAGCACGGAGACCACCTGCAGGCGATTGCAATAATCGCACTGAGAGATGCTTAGCCCAGAGGGGTAAGAGTGGAGGTGGAGAGAGGCGGTTGTGATTCGGGGTGATTTGCTGCTGGACTGGATGTGGCATTTGAGACAAAGGAAGGAGTCAAGACGCCTTGGGGTTGGGGCTTGCGCAACTGGAACAATGGAGTTCCCATTGACGGGGGTGGCGGTTCACGGGGGGGCAGGCCAGGGTGTCTTGTGTTGACTCTGATAAGTTCATTAGACACCCAAGAGCAGATAAACGTCCAGAGGTGACAGGACGTGTGGGCTGAGAATCAGGGAAGAATCCAGGCTGGAAGGGTACGTTTGGAAGAAAGATGGCCTATCGGTGGTATCTAAACCCACGAGACTAGTTGAGAGCGCCAAGAGACCGAGTGTGGTCGAGGCAGGCAGGGCGCCGAGGGCACTGGTAAACACCAGGAGGTTGGTTCGGAAGGGGAGGAGAAACCAACCAGGGGGCCGGGGGAGGGGAGCCGGGATGAGAGCGGGTCCTGGAAGCTGGCGGAGGAAGTATTTCCAGGAGGAAGAGATGACCAGCCATGGCACAGGCCGCGGGTGAAGGAGCCGCCTGAAAACGGAGCTCGGATGCAGCAGCTTGGCGGTCACCTTGGGGCGCCCGGGGGGCTCCGTCGGTTAGGCGTCCGCCTTCGGCTCAGGTCATGGTCTCGCCGTTCGTGAGCTCGAGCCCCGCGTCAGGCTTCGTTGCTGCCAGTCGGGAGCCTGGAGCCCGTTTCAGGTTCTGTGTCTCCCTCTCTCTCTGTTCCTCCCCCACTCGCACTCTTTCTCTCAAAACTAAATAAAAATTACCAAAAAAAAAAATTTTTTTTTTAAACAAAAAAAAGAAAACATCGGTCACCTTAGTGCAGGCAGGGTTTACTGGACTTCTCACAACTGCCTCAGGGATGGAGGTTGTTCCAGGTCTTGGAGGCTTTGCCAGAGGGGTTCCCTGGGCCTGGAGGGTCCTGGTGAGGACACGTGACCCCTGAGCCCTAGGCCTCACCCCGCCGCCCCCCCCCCCCGCCCCCCGTTCCCTGCGAGAACTTCTAACACAGCCCCCAGAAGACCCAACTGGACCTGTGTATTTCCCACTGTCTTCCCAGCAGACTGGGCACCTCCTTTGGGCAGGGTGGGTTTTGCACCTGCACCTGGCTGGAGCCCGGCGGGAGCACAGAGTTGCAAGCTCAGAAATGAAGACGTTTACATCCTGGAACACAGGCTCTTTCCCCGGCGGCCAACACAGCACAGGGGTAGGACATGAAACACCAAACAAAGCAGGGGGAAACCCACGGGTTTGATCGGTCGGAGAAAGTATTGGGACCGGTTTGTCCCTTTGGGCTTCATTACCTGCACACCTTTGGTGGGCACGGGCACTCTCCCGTTCCCGCTGCTGTTGTAAGGACCATTCTCGGTTTTGTTCCTCCTGGAATTTCTTCCTCTCGTGGAAGTTTAAATCCTCTCCCATGAATTTCTGCATTCCCGATACTGTATTCCGAATATCGTTATCCGACTGCCTGGCTGGGAGATCTTTCCTAAGGGCTAGGGGGTCAGATAGGTCAAATTCACGGCGAGTTTCTGGCTTCTGGAAGGTCTGCTGGAAATCATTGATGGCTTTACAGAGGCTTTTCCTATCTCTCCTTTCTCGGCCTTCTAATATGCATGTGATTTTGTCATTTTGCCTCATTTCAGCAGCTAGAAGAGACACAGCATACCCATAAGATTAAGGTTCAGAGAAAAAATAAATTTGAATCCACCTTAAAAAATAATTTCTAGTGATTCTAAAAGTAATATAAGCCTTCAAAAGAGTAACACAACCATTAAAGAATTAATATTTAAAAAAATTTTTTTAATGTTTATTTATTTTTTTTTTAATTTTTTTTAACCTTTATTTATTTTTGAGACAGAGAGAGACAGAGCATGAAGGGGGGAGGGTCAGAGAGAGGGAGACACAGAATCTGAAACAGGCTCCAGGCTGTGAGCTGTCAGCACAGAGCCCGACGCGGGGCTCGAACTCACAGACCGTGAGATCATGACCTGAGCCGAAGTCGGCCACTTAACTGACTGAGCCACCCAGGCGCCCCTAATGTTTATTTTTGAAAGAGAGAGAGAGAGCAAGCGAGCAAGCAAGCGGGGGAGGGGCAGACAGAGAGGGAGACACAGAATCTGAAGAAGGCTCCAGGCTCCGAGCTGTCAGCACAGAGCTCAATGCGGGACTTGAACTCACAAACCACAAGATCATGATCTGAACTGAAGTTGGACACTTAACTGACTGAGCCACCCAGGCGCCCCAAAATTAGTATTCTGAATATACAAAGAGTACCTACAAATCAGTTTAAAAAACCAAACAACCAAAGAAAATAATGGGCCAAGAATAGGAACAGGAAAATCACTATAAAGAAACCTGAATGGGGGTGCCTGGGTCAGTTGGGCGACCGACTTCAGCTCAGGTCATGATCTCCCAGCTCGTGGGTTCAAGCCCTACGTCAGGCTCTGTGCTGCAGCTCACAGCCTGGAGCCTACTTTGGATTCTGTGTCTCCCTGTCTCTCTGCCCCTCTCCCCCCATTGGTGATCTCTCTTTCTCTCTCTCTCTCTCTCTCTCAAAAATAAACATTAAAAAGAAATTAAAAAAGGGGCGCCTGGGTGGCTCAGTCGGTTAAGCGGCCGACTTCGGCTCAGGTCACGATCTCGCGGTATGTGAGTTCGAGCCCCGCGTCGGGCTCTGTGCTGACAGCTCAGAGCCTGGAGCCTGTTTCAGATTCTGTGTCTCCCTCTCTCTGACCCTCCCCTGTTCATGCTCGGTCTCTCCCTGTCTCAAAAATAAATAAAAACGTTAAAAAAAAAAAAGAAATTAAAAAAGAAAGAAACCCAAATGATCAAGAAGTTGTAAAAAGATGGTTGACCTTACAAGATGGGAAACATCTAATAAGTTGGCAAAATATTTACAATGATAATAATAGAATATATTAGAATAGAATATATACAATGCTAATAATAGAATATAATAGAACATTAGTAAGGACAGTAAGGAAACAAAATTTCTCATTCACTGCTTGTGGGAATGTAACTTGGTGCACTTATAACTTTGGAAAGCAACTTACCAATATCCCATAAACCTGAAAACATGCACACCCCAATACATATTAGTTCCTCTTCTATGGTATCTCTCACCTGCATACACTAGGGACATAATGCATGGATAGCCACGCAGCAGGGTTTGGAAAAAAATCTGCCCATAGGGGAATGAATAAAAAAATTGCAGTTAATTCATATAAATATCACAAAATAATTAAAGTGAGCACTCTGTATGTAGATCAACGATTAATTTTAAAAATACGTTGCGGACACAAAGGTGCAAAAGGATCCATTCCATGTATTTATGCAAAATGTCACGTAAAATTTGCATAAAATTTTAAAACACACACACACAATTTTATATCCTCATAAATATGTCCATAAATAGTACAGCATTACAAGAAACATGCATGGAAATGTCGCACCCCTGTGAGGAGGGAGGAAGAGGGAAGGGGAGGTGGGGAGAGCTCTATCTATCCATCTATAACTATACACACACATTTACATAGGTAGGATTTATATATATTTACATATAAACACACATTTTTATATATACATTATAGTACTTATATATATAGCTATATATACACACATACATATATAGGACTTAATTCTCAAAAAGCATTCTTAAAATAAGAGATATAAAGCCAATTGGCAAAATGTTAACCTTTAATCTGGTAGTGGGTACATATGTGTCTGTCCTATCATTGTTGTAAGTTTTATTTATCTTGTAAGAATTATTTTGTTCAAGTTTATTTATTTATTTATTTATTTATTTATTTATTTATTTAGAGTGTGCGAGTGGGAAAAGGGCGGGGGGGGGGGAGAAAGAGAGAGAGAGAGAGAGAGAGAGAGAGAGAATCTCAAGCAGGCCCCACCCCCAGTGAGGAGCCCAATTTGGGGTTCGATCCCACAAACTGTGAGATCATGACCTGAGCCAAAATCAAGAGTCCCATGCTTAACCGACTGAGCCACCTAGGTGCCCCAGGTTTGAATTATTTTTAAACATGACAAAGATAAACTGCTTAGGAACTAGAGAATGGTACAAAGAAAAAAATAAATTTCCCTTGTATTCCATCATCCCAACATCACCACTGCTGACATTTTGGCCTATTTCCTTTCTGTCTTTTTCTAAGCTTATTTCTTTTTATATATTTTAACATTTAATGGATAGCCCATGGTATATACAATTTTGCATCCTGCTTCTTTCTATTTAAAAAATCCTTATAGTGCTTTAAGAAGAAATAAGCTACACTTGTTGCCCCTGATGTGGGAAAGTGAATTCTATTTGGAATTTTTAAAATAATGTTTATTATTTTGTAAGAGAGAGAGCTCGCGCACAGGTGGGGCAGGGGCAGAGAGGGAGAGATAATCTTAAGCAGGCCCCACACTCAGCAAGGAGCCCCACTCAGGGCTCTATCCCATGAACCATGAGATCGTGACCTGAGTCAAAATCAAGAATCAGACACTTAACCTACTGAGCCACCCAGGCGCCCCTGTTTGGAATTATCTCAGAGCTCTGACAGTATCTTATCTTGCTCTGAGTCACCACAGCCAGTGTGAACCAAGAGTGTCCCTATGTCCTCTAGTGCAAGCAGCTGTCCCCAGGAGAAGGTCTGAAACTTTTTGGCAGAGAATGGTGTGTGTGTTTAAGGGTTTTCATGTCCGGTTTTTAAAGAAAACTGAGAACAGGGACGCCTGGGCGCATCAGTCAGTTAAGTGTCCGAACTTCGGCTCAGGTCATGATCTCACAGTTTGTGAGTTCCAGCCCCGCATCGGGCTCTGTGCTGACAGCTCAGAGAGTGGAGCCTGCTTGGGATTCTGCGTGTGTGTGTCTCTCTCTGTGTCCCCCCGACTCGCGCACACTCTCTCTTTCTCTCAAAAATAAACATAAAATTTTATGTTCTCGGGGTTATGTTCTCGGGTTTATGTTCCCGAGAACAATGTACATTTACCCTCACAATACATCTCCTACACCCCCCATAGAATTCAATAACTGTTTTCCTTTCAAGAGAGAAAGAATCAGCACATTAACTGAGCACAAACAATGGTGAAATTTTAAAAGGACGAAGAGTGTGAAAATGACAAGCTTTTACACTTTTGAAGCAATGAGGACCGGAGTCTAGAGTTATACAGCCCCAGACTGCTAGCTAGGCTTCAAGAGATGCTCACCAAAAGTTTCATGTCTAGCTTTTTCGGTTGCTTCTTTTATCTTCTGGTCATGAACCTGAGCATCCCAGGCGTCTGTGTCTCCCTGGAAATGGAAAACAAAGGGAGAGGAGTTACAGCCAGATAATTTTAGTCAGTTGATAACAATCCTACTGATCTTTTTTTAAGCCTTGTTCCACTGTTAACTAGTTGTCTTAGGGACACATCAGTTCTTTTCATACCTTTTCAGCCTGTCCCCAGAGCTTCCTTCTCCCTTTCTCTTAGTTGATAGATATCTGCAGAACAGGGCAACTCCTCCTCTAGGAAGCACTGATGTCCTCTCCCAGTCTCAGTCTGTGCACCCCTGACACCCCATGCTCCCCTCCCTCACAGCCCTGATTCCACTGCTGTGAGCAGTGGACCATTTTTGTTTTTTGTAATATAGTTAATTTTTTTTAGAGTATGTTATTTATTTATTTACGTAAATTCAAGTTAGTTAACGTACAGTGCAGTATTGGTTTCAGGAACAGAACCCAGTAATTTATTACTTACATACAACACCCAGTGCGGATCCCAAGTGCACTCACTCCTTAATGCTCATCACCCATGTAGCCCAGCTCCGCCCCCCCCCCCAACCTCCAGTTTGTTTTCTGTATTTATAATTTTTTAGTGTTTATTTTTGAGAGAGAGACAGACAGAGCGAGAGTAGGGGAGGGGCAGAGAGCGAGGGAGACACAGAATCTGAAGCAGGCTCCAGGCTCTGAGCTGTCAGCACAGAGCCCAATGCGGGGCTCGAACCCACAAACTGTGAGATTATGACCTGAGCCGAAGTGCGAGGCTCAACCGACGAGCCACCTAGGCGGCTCTGTCTTCTGTATTTAAGAGTCTCTTACGGTTTGCTAATGTGACCGTTTTAATGCCAGAGTCCATCGGGCCATGAACTCTGCAAGGTCAGGCAGGGATTGCCATATTCCTCATTTCCTGGGCCCAGCTGAGGCGTGCCACTAAATAGTAACTCGCTGGCATGTATCAAATGAACAGACTGGAAGGAACCCCTGGTGGTGCAGAAAATCCGGCTCAGAGAAACGAGACCCGCCTTCCGGTCTCTGACTAGCCACTCACTGCAGGCAAGCTCCGTCCCTGCTGCAGGACTGTTTGCCTGTCCTGCAAGTGAGAGGGTAGGTGTCTGCGAAGGTCTTCCCCCTCTTCGGCAGTTAACACGACGAGCTGGTGCCCTTTGCGGCCGTGCTTCATCAGCAGTTTCGCTGCAAGGGCTCATCCCTGGTCTCCGCCCCCCGCCCCTCGCTGCCCGCCCCCCCACATTCCCACCGGGTAGAGGGCCTCACCCCGATGATCCTGTTCCTGGCGTTGAAGATCCGTTTCTGCCGGCACAGCTCCCCGTGCCTCCTCTTAGCCAGGCTTAAGTACCGCTCCAGGTCTCTGGGCTGCGCTATCTCCATGGCTGGAAATCGCGAAGAAACTCTGAGGGGGTTTTAAGACAAACGAGATGAAAAAGGAAAGACAACCAAATAAAACAAGCTGCAGCCTAAGCCAGGCTGGCTCCCTAGGAGGCCGGGCGGGTGCGAACCGAGCCGGCTCCGCAAGCTTTCAGTCCGTCTGCGACCTCTCCAAGCCCCGCTCTCCTCGGAAACGTAAACAACCCGGTTGCTTGGGAACCGCGCGGCGCTCGCCGGAGTCTCGCTCTCCTCTCGCGAGATGCCGCAAGCACTTCCCGCGCTTTCCCGCCGGCGTGTGCGGCCGCCGCTTGAGGCGCGGAGGGCGCAGCCATGGGCCGTTTGGAGGTGTTGCTCGTGGAGAACTTTAAGTCGTGGCGGGGCCGCCAGGTCATCGGCCCCTTCAGGAGGTTCACCTGCATCATCGGCCCCAACGGCTCCGGTAACTGGGACCCTGAACGCCTCTGCCCTCCCCGGTCACCCAGAACCCATTTTGCCGGAGGGGACGTGACGTGAGGGCGGCCTAGCGGGCTGGACGCGGGCGGGTTACGGCCGTGGGCCTCCGCCAACCCCCCGGGCGCCCACCCCTCGCCCTGAGCCCCCGGGTGCCCACCTTCACCTCCGTCCTCCACCCCCAGCCCCCCGCCCCACCCCCACACGGCGCCCCCGGCCCCCGCCGCCAGGTGCCCGCCCGCAGCCCCCGGCCCTCCGCCAACCCCGCGGGCGCCAACCCCCGCCCTGCGTCCCCCGCCGCCAGGTGCCCACCTTGGCTCTCGTCCTCCACCCCGACCCGACCCCCACCCCCGCCCGGTGCCCCCGGCCCTCCGCCAACCCCCCCCCAGCGCCGACCTCCAGCCCAGCCCTCCCGGCCCCCCCCGCCGGCTGGGACCCCCACCCTCCACCCCCAGTCCTCCACAAACCTCCCGAGCGCCCACCCCCGCCGCTGGGTGCCCACCGTCGCCCCCAGCCCCTGGCCCTCCACCCCCCAGCCCTCCGCCAACCCCCCCCAGGGGGGCCACCCCCTCTCTGTGCCCCCAGCCACCAGGTGCCTTCCACCCCAGGGCCTCGTCCACCACCCCCAGCCCTCCGCCACCAACCCCCCCCCACCAACTCCCACACAGCGCTCTTGGCCCTTCCCCCTCCTGAACCGTGACCCCTCCGCCCCAGTCCCAGACCCTCCAACAACCACGCGGGGCGCAGACTCCCACCCTGCGCTCCCGGCCCAACGGGCTCCCCCCTTTCCCCCCCCCCACTTTCCACCGCCAGCACCCAGCCCTCCGCCCACGCCTGCCCTGTGCCCCCAGACCCCGCCGCCGGGTGCCCACCCTTGCCCTCCGCCCCCACCCCTCCGTCGCCTGACCCTCTACTCCCAGCCCCTGCCGCTTGCTCTCTGCCGCCGTCCCCCGCCCTCTGGCGTCCGGACCCAGACCCTCCACCCCTTGGCCCCCGCGCCCTCTGCAGCTGCGCCACGACCCCTCCCGCACACCAACCCCGGGTTTGTCCAGGCCCCTCCTCTCCTTTGCGCTGGCTCCCCGAGCTTCTTCTTCGCGGTGGCTTCTCCCGCCCTCCTCGTTCCCTCTTGTCACCAGCGCGCTGTGACGGCGCACACGCGGGTTGTGTCTTTTCCCACAGCGTCCGCTCATTTCAGTTATAAAGCGAGGTTACCATACAGCAGGTTCGGGATTCCAGACTCAGCCACCTTTCGCCACCCGTGTAACTTAGCTTCTTACACGTCCCGCAAAGCACAAGGCACAAAAAAGCGAGATGAACGGGAGGTAGGAAGCTAACCAGCCCACCCTGGAGTCCGTCTGAGCGCCCTGTTGAGAGGAGGCCTCGGTCGGGGTCTCTGCTCAGTACTTCCCGCTTTCTAAGTCCAAGCGGGGAAGGACCCCTGTTCTTTCCTGAGATCAACCCTGCAGAGCCTTCCACCAGCTGCCGTTTGGAAGTGGTCAGACATAGAGGGGTCAGTGTCTGGGGAGTCTGACACCTGGCTGCAGAAATCCTCTTTTCTAAAAAACGTTTGTTTTGAGACAGAGCGTAAGCAGGGGAGGGGCAGAGAGAGAGAGGGAGACCCAGAATCCGCAGCAGGCTCCAGGCTCTGAGCCATCAGCACAGAGCCCGACCCGGGGCTTGAACCCACAAACCGCGAGATCATGACCTGAGCCGAAGTCGGAGACTCAACCGACTGAGCCACCCAGGCGCCCCCCCCACCCTCTTTTTTTTTTTTTTCTTAATTGAGCGAGAGAGATGGAGAGAGTGTGCAGGCTCACGTGCCCAAATGGGGGAGGGCAGGGGGAGAGGGAGGGAGAGACTCTTAAGCGGGCTCCACGCTCAGCTTGGAGCCCCCACAAGGCTTATTACCCTCCTGATGGTGAGATCACAATCTGAGCAGAAATCAAGAGTCAGAGGCTTACCTGACCGAGCCTCCCAGGTGTCCCCCACATCCTCTCTTTTTAAAGGGGTTTGATCAGGCCTGGCCTTTGCCGTCCTCTCTCTTTCCTTCTGCTGGTTATCACTTCTGACTGTGTCACCGGCTGATGCTGGTCTGGGCGATATCCGGTCTCAGCTGCAGTGCTGAGACACAGGCCCCTGCTTGACGTGAGTGGCTCTGTCTTACTCTCTACACTTCTCCTCTCCATCCCCTTCCCTTCCTCATCCAAAGACGGAGAGTGAGATCTGAAGGAGATAATTGGTTCTAAGGAGCCTGAACAACATTTTGGATTCAAGGAACTTTCTACACAGGAATATTGTAATAATAATGGCATGCATGGAGTCTCACCAACTTCCTGGCACCCCTGTTTCTGTTTAACCCTCATAAATGGGTATTATCCCATTTTATGGTTTAGGAAACAGGTTCAGAGGGGCCAGATGACTTTCCAAGGTTGCCCAGTAAGGGGCAGAGCCTGGACTTGAGTTCGAGTTCGGGCCTGGCCAGGCTCCCCACTGCTCTGTGACAAGAAACAAGAGATGTAATGACCCCGGCTGCTGGAGGGCCTGAAATGATAGTTACTTTGAGATTTTTCCTAACTCTCTAGTCTTCTTTTGGCTCTCTCAGTCCAGATTTCCTTTCTGAGCCCGGAAACCATTCTTGGGTTGGAAGATAATGTTTGCCTGAATAAATTAACTTATTTGACAGACCTTGAGTAGGAAACTGAAATTTGTGTTTTCCTGGCACTCCAACCTGACGTATAATTATTATGAAACTGTTGTGAAACTTCTGTTGCTTTATAAAGATAACTACTGTTTAATGTTTTCTTTGCAGTTAGTGTATGTGAAAGAATACGTGAGCTTGGAAATATGCACATAATTGAGGATTTTCATGCATCTTCTGTGTAATATACTTCCTCATTCATGCTTGATTCTGTTGTCAAAAAGACACTGAAAAGATAATTATTATAAACATTCCTTACGTTCTTACCCTAACCTTCACTCATGTATCAGGTTACCAGACCCACCGTCAGTTGATTTTCTTCACCTTTTAACTGGTGATTATGTGAAGGGTTGCTCAATTGTGTTTTGTACTTCCAACAGTAATATTTTGAATGAGTGTTTACATGAAATCTTATACTACAGTCAGCCTAAAATACTTGCCCATTATTACCACAGTATAGTATCCTGTTGAAGTGATGTTTTGAACTTTTTAAAACTAGTGCCAAACTGTAAGTTTCAAAATATTCTTATCTCGTATCTTAATTCAACAATACATATTAACAACAAATCTTAAGGTTATTGTGAAAATGCCTTCACAAATTCCTCTTGTCCCGGTGCCCTGGAAGCTGCACTTCTCTCTTGAGAATTTGTGGTAACCCAGAGACTTTACTTAGAACCATATAAAGCCAGTCATGGATTCTTTTAGCATTGCCTTTAATATAATCTCTCTACAACAAAAATTTCTGGTGTACTTATTGCTGAATTTTGCATGAGCTATTCACATTCTCCTTCTATACAAAGGCTAAAATTCAGTATAATACTCATCCAAGACTAATTTAATGGGTGGTATTTCATTTATATTCATTTGAACACTTGTTAATAAGTCATCTTTTAATAAATAATCTTACGGAATTACTGGCACATTTAGGTAGATTTTATTAAACCAATTGATAATTACCTGTTACATTCATTTTCTCTTAAACTTCAATTTAGCTAGTTAGTCATACTTTTTGTAATAATTTCCTATTGTCACCACCTGTCAAAATTTGACATGTTCTCACTTGTTTTTAGTAAATCTAATGTTGATTTTTTGTGGTACTGGGAAAAATCTCATTTTGATTTTAACCTTAGTGTTCTCCACTTGAATTTAGCAAATAGTTTTTGCATATACATAGTGTTAGGAGCAGAAGAAGGTATGTATTATAAGACAGCTTCTGCTCTCAAGGTTTAGGGAGTATAAGAAAATACACTAATTGAAATAGGAGACCCAGTAACATTGTTTATGGAACTTTAAGCAAGGAAAATACTAGAGCTGATTTGGGGAGGTATGGTCAAGAAGAGGTCAAGATTAGGGAAGGTTTTCTAGAGGAATTATCATTTGAACTGGCTCAAAGAGTAAAGAGTATTTTCCCAGGGGTTTGGGAAGGTCTGTCGGTGGGACAGCTAATAGTCCAAATTGGCAAGAATGTGTAGAGGAGCGGCAGGATATAACGTTGAAATCCTTTTGGGTCAGTCCTTGCCAGGGTGATATATTTAACTTTATGGAAGAAAATGGGAGACTTTGAAGCATATTTAGCAGAGAAGTACTACAAGTGTACCTGAGTCCTCTCCACCTCTGTTTTAAATCCTTCCCCCTTTTATTTTGTAATTCTTTCTCTGGATTTTATCTTTCTCCCTTATTGGGTAGTTTTCATTGGCATTAATACATGTCTTATTATCACTCTTATAACATAGAGGGTATATAGCTGTATGAAAAGAAAGTATAGTACAATGTTAATTGTAGAATTTAGTGGTAAATGTATGGGTGTTTACTATGAAATTCTTTCAACTTTCTTGTATGTTTGAAAATTTTATAGGGGTGCCTGGGTGACTCAGTTGGTTAAGCATCTGACTGTTGATTTTGGCTCAGGTCATGATCTTACTATATCATAGGATTGCACTTTGGGCACAGCGTGGAGTGTGGAGTCTGCTTGGTATTCTCTCTCTGCCCTTCTCCCCCACTTGCGCTCGTTCTCTCTGCCTCTCTCAAAATAAATAAGTTGAAAAAAAAATTTATGAAATGCTTGGGGGAAAATCCCTTGAACTTCACTGTCTCTTTAGGCTATTGCCCCAATTTATCAATACAGTGAAACTCTTTGAGCCATTCTCAATGCTCTTGATTCAGTTTTCAAGTGTGATTTCAAGTTTTCAAGCTCCACTGAAATTTCTCTATGTCACTGTTGACCTACGTCTTGTAAGAGTCAGTGGCCAATTTCCTATCCTCATTCCCTTTGATATATCAGTGGTATTTCATTCATTTAAAAATGATTGAATGCCTACTATATGCCATGTACCATTCTCATCAGTGAACAAACATAAAAATCCCTTTCCATATAGAACTTACATTCAAAGGTGGAGAGACAGACAACACACTAAATATGAAAAGTATGTAGAATATTAAAGTGTTAAGTAATAAGGAGAAAAATAGAAACAGAGATAGGAAGTACTGGGGGTGTTTTTAAAGAAGTTGGTCAAGGGAAGGTCTTGCTGTCTAGGTGGCATGATAGATCACATTTCATCCCTCCCTTGGGTCACTTGACTCTTTTTGACTTTGTGTACCGACTAGGTTTTCTCCTGTTTCATTGGCAAGCCCTCAGTAATTGGCTGCTTCTCCCCTGGGTCTCTTAAGCACTAGAATCTTCCCACCCCCTGGAAATAGGTCCTTTGTCTTTCTCTTCCCTGTGTTCTTTTCCCACATGATCTTATTCAGTTTCATGGCTTCAAATGCCATCTTTATGCTACTGACTTCCAAAATTATATATCTAGCCTATAATATTCAGCGTATTTTCATTTTTTGCTACTTCTAGTAGACCTAGAAGTCACCTAGCTGGCTCAGTCAAGTTCAGACCCCACGTTGGGCATAGAAATTAATGCCCATGTTGGGCATAGAAAATAAAATCTAAAAAAAATAAAGTACTATAATCAGAAAGAGTAGCAAATTTCCTCTCCCCCACTTCCACGAGACAAACTTATTCCTTCCTAGGTCTTACCTGCTTGGTAAGGGATGCAGTTTACTCATTTATTCAGACCAGAAACCCAGAGTCATTCTTTATTCCTCCTTCTACGCTCCACTTCCCTCATTTAATCTTCTATAAATCCTAATAACTCTACCTCTGAAATACATCCTGAATCCAGTTGTTTCTTGCCATTTTTCGCCACTATCACAATCGAAGATGCTAGAGCTCTCATTTGGACTATTGCTATAACCTCCTAACACATCCTTCTGCTTACTTTCTTGTCTCCCTACAATTCATTTTCACAGCACCCAGAGTGAGTGGTTAACAAACAAAGGAAATCTATAAATCAGAGCACTGCCTAGCTTAAAACTGTCGAATGGCTTTCCCCCACACTTGGAATGAAATCCGGTGTTTCTACCATGATCCACAAAGGCCTTTATGATCTGGCCTCTGTGTATTTCTCTTCTTTAATATTCTTTTTCGCTGTGTTTACTATGCTTTGGTCAGAATTGCTTTTCTTTTTTGCCTTCCTTACACAGACCAAGCTTATTTCCATTTCAGGGTCTTAGCATATGCTGTTCCTTGGACTTAGAATGCTTTACTCCTGGAGTTTCATATGGCTGCCACCTAAATGAATTCTCCATCTTTAATTGTTATTTTTTTTTAATTTTTTTTTCAACGTTTATTTATTTTTGGGACAGAGAGAGACAGAGCATGAACGGGCGAGGGGCAGAGAGAGAGGGAGACACAGAATCGGAAACAGGCTCCAGGCTCTGAGCCATCAGCCCAGAGCCCGACGCGGGGCTCGAACTCACGGACCGCGAGATCGTGACCTGGCTGAAGTCGAACGCTTAACCGACTGCGCCACCCAGGCGCCCCTGAATTCTCCATATTTAAATAAATTCTCCCTGTCACACCCAGAACACTAACCTGTGCTCTTCCCTCTTTTGCCACTACTCTCAGGGTTTCAGGCTCTCATCATTTCTTCCTTGGATTAATGCAGTAATCTTTTAGCTGAGTTCCCAATCTTTGGTCTTACCCTACTTTAATCTATGTGCCACTCTGTTCCCTCAGTAATCTTCATTTGTTTCCACAAGAAAGAAGATCCATTTTATTTCTTGATAGATGAGGAAAAGACATTTGAAAACATTCAATACCTAAAAGGCTGATGGGTTCAAATTAGACAGTTTTGGCTAGATTCCATCATAGGTGATGTTGTGTATTTCTCATGGTATTACATCACATAACACCTATTTGTTTTACCACTAGTGATGCTAAGATTGACCCCTGGATTAGGGTGGTGACAGCGATCACTACATTGTGCAATTAGTTTTTCCCTTCTAACTAGTCTGGTCTCCTAGTGTTGCTTTGACATTATACAAATGTTCTTTATCAAGCATTTACCCAAGTTTTTTAAATTTTATTAAGTTTTAAATTTTAATATGATACAGTGTTTGAAAAATTCTATACATTGCTCAGCATTCATCATGATAAGTATACTCTTCAATCCCCTTTACTCCCCATAACCTATTTCACCCATCCCTCTACCATCTATCCTCTGGTAACTATGTTTGTTCTCTATACTTAGTGTTTCTTGGTTTGTCTCTCTCTCTCTCTCTTCCTTTGTTCCTTAAATGCCGCATGAGTGAAATCGTATGGTATTTGTCATTTCCGATTTATTCCATTTAACATTGTACTCTCTAGCTCCATCCATGTTGTTGCAAATGGCAAGATTTCATTCCTTTTTATGACTGGGTACTACTCCATTGTATATACATGCCACATCTCCTTCATCCATTCATCAGTTGATGGACACCTGGGCTGCTTACATACCTTGACCAATGTAAATAACGCATCTATAAACATAGGGGTACATATATCATTTTGAGTTAGTGTTTTTGTATTCTTTGGGTAAATATCCAGTAGTGTGATTACTGGATTATAGGGTAGATCTATTTTTAATTTTTTGAGGAACCTCTATACTGGTTTTCAGAGTGCTGCACCAGTCTGCATTCCTACCAACAGTGCACAAGGGTTTCTTTTTCTCCACATCCTGGCCAACACCTGTTGTTTCTTGTGCTTTTGATTTTAGCCACTGTGGCAGGTGTGAGGTGATACCTCATTGTAGTTTTGATTTGCATCTCCCCGATGATGAGTGATGTGGAACATCTTTCCATGTGTCTGTTGACCATCTGGATGTGTTCTTTGGAGAAATGTCTGTTCATGTTGTCTGCGTATTTTCAATTGGATTATTTGTATTTTGGGTGTTGAGTTGTTTAACTTCTATATATACTTTAAACAGTAATCATTTACTATGTCATTTGCAAAGATCTTCTCCCATTCCACAGGTTGTCTTTTAGTTTCATTAATTGTTTGCTGTGCGGAAGCTTTTTTTTTTTTTTTTGATGTAGTTCCAATAGTTTATTTTTGCTTTTATTTCCCTTGCTTCAGGGGACCTATCTAGAAACTATTGCTACAGCTGATGTCAGAGACATTACCCTGTGTGCTACCCAGATGGTTTTAATACCAAATAATATTTATGACTGAATCAGCATTTCATTAAGGTTTATAAAACTGAGCCTTTTTTTTTTTAAGCTTATTTATTTTGAGAGAGAACATGCATGTGCATACTTGTGTGCGAGCAGGGTAGGGACAGGGGTGGGGGGACAGAGAACCCTAAGCAGAGAATCTCTATGCTCACAGCGCAGAGCCCAATGTGGGGTTTAATCCCACAAACGATGAGATTACGACCTGAGCTGAAATCAAGAGTCAGACGTTTAACCCACTGAGCTACCCAGGTGCCCCCCATTCAGTTTTAACATAACTATGTTTATGTTTTAACATAACTGTGCCCTGATTCTTGTCATTGCAAATATTTTTTCTTACTTTGAAAATAATTCCTAACATCACTAATATACTTATTTGCTTAAATCTATAATACAGAGAAAATGATCTTAAAACTACCAATGCCAGTATCATTACAAACAATAAAGATACTAAAGGAAATTTAAAGTTCTTTTATACTTCTTTTTGGTGCTTGAAATACATCCCACTAAGAATGTACAGTCAGAATTTTGTGATCTGAGGTCCCTTGAAATAAACCATTTCTCAATATGGCTATCACCAATTTAATATTCACTTAAGTTTACTTGTTTCTGTTTTTGAATTTTTATTTTTAATTTTTTTAGAGAGAATCTTAAGCAGACTTAAGATACCGATGTGGGGCTCAAATCATGATCCTGAGATCATGGCTTGAGTCGGACGCTTAACCAACTGAGCCACCCAGGCACCCTTCATTTATAGAATTTTTAAATTTTAGTTTTTTTAAAAAAAATGACAATACATACACATATTTCAAAGCTCAAAACTCTATATAAAGGTATACACCAAGAGATCTTGCTTCTGTACTGTTCCCCTATCAGGTAGGGTCCCAACAGGAAGCAGGTGGCACACTCAGATGAGGACAATTTGTGGAAAATTTGTTTACAAAGGGAGTAATTACAAATGTGTATAAGGCTATAAAGGAATTGGAAGGACTAGAGGAATTGCAGGGTTAGCATGATGGATCTGTCACCACCCAAGGCCCAGAGAGGAAGGAACCCAGAAGGAAATTTGAAAGGGTGGTGACCTATCGAAAGACACAGCTAACTAGAAGCCACCTCACAGAGAGGGAAGTAAGGGAATAAATACCCTGACCCTATTCTTTTCCTTCCCTCCTGCCAGAGCTCCCCATTGGCCCAATCCAAGTAGAAGCCAAAAGGCATGAGAACCTATTGATACAGGGTAGAAAATGGACCAGGAGGAGCTCCTGGGTGGCTTAGTTGGTTAAGTGTCCAACTCTTGATTTTGGCTCAGGTCATGATCTCATAGTTTAGTGGGTTCCAGCCCCGTGTCAGACTCCGTGCTGATGGTGTGGAGCCTGCTTGGGATTCTCTGTCTCCCTCTCTCTCTGTCCCTCCCCTACTTGTGCTGACTCTGTCTTTCTCAAAATAAATAAATAATAAATAAATAAACTTAAAATTAAAAAAAAGAGAGAGAGAAAAGAAAAGAAAATGGACCAGGAGAGGCAGACAGGTATCCAACTCAGTTTCCATGTCCTGCTCTTCACCTTGTACAGATGACCATTCATTTCTTGATCGTCTTTCAGTGTTTTCTTTTTGCAAATGCAAGCAAATATGTATGTATTGCTATCTCTAACTCCTCACTTCTCATTACATCAAAGTTCATAGTTAGTTTTTTACTATATATGCTGTTATGCACTTTTTTTACTTTGTCCTCTTCTGTTCTCTTTCTGCTGTGTAATTCTCCATTGTGTAGCTGTTATACAGCTATTTCAAGCATTCCCTTAATTTTTGGACACTTGAGTTTCCAGTCTTTTGCTGTTAGAAATAACCTGTAATGAATTGCATAATTGTGTATTTGCCATTGTACAGTTGTGCACATAAATCAGGGAGATAGATTTTTAGAAGTGGAATTGCTGGCTCAAAAGATGAATGGATTTAGATGAAGTGTTAGTATCCAAAATATATACAGAAGCTAAACAACTCAACACCCAAAAATCAAATAGTCCAATTAAAAATGGGCAGACAGCATGAGCAGACATTTCTCCAAACACATCCAGATGGTCAACAGACACATGAAAAGATGCTCCACATCACTCATCATCAGGGAGATGCAAATCAAAACTACAATGAGGTATCACCTCACACCTGCCACAGTGGCTAAAATCAAAAGCACGAGAAACAACAGGTGTTGGCCAGGATGTGGAGAAAAATCCTTTTTATTTACATTTATATATACACACACACGTACATATATATATATACCACATACATACATACATATATACATACATACATGTATACATACACACAGTGGAATATTATTCAGCCATAAAAAATGAATGAAATCTTGCCATTTGCAAAGACATACATGGAGCAAGAGAGTATAATGCTAAGTGAAATAAGTCAGAAAGACAAATACCATATGATTTCATATGTGGAATTTAAGAAACAACAAATGAACAAAGCAAAAAAGAGACAAACCAAGAAACAGATTCTTAACTATAGAGAATAAACAGATGGTTACCAAAAGAGAGGTATGTAGGAGGATTGAAAAAATAGGTAAAGGGGATTAAGAGTATGTTTATCATGATGAGTATGGTGTAATATATGAAACTATTGAATCACAGTATTGTATACCTGAAGTTAATATATGTTAACTATACTGGAATTCAAATAAAAAATAAAGATGAATGGATTTATAATTTCATTAGCTATTGCCGAATTTCCCCTCTATAGGAGTTGTATCATTTTGTAACTCCAACAACAATATATGAAAGGGTATGTTTCCCTTCTGCCTCACCAAAGGCACGTGTTTTCAAGGTTTTGGATTTTTGCCAGTACGATAGAACTGGTAGTCAATACAGTTTTAATTTATATTTTTCTTATTATGACTGAGCTTAAGTATCTTTTCATATGTTTAGGCGCCTTTTATATTTTTCTCTGAATTGCCTTTTTATGTCCTTTGCTCATTTTTCTGTGGGTTATTGTCTGAGAAATCTTGATAAAACATGTCTGAAAAATTCGCTGCTATTCCTAAAATCCTCCAATGGTTTCACATCATCTTCAGCATAAAGTTTAATTTCTCTCTTATAAGCTCTGCTCCACCTATATAAAATTATTTGCCATTTTTTACTGAAATGGTACCATACTCTCTTACTTCTTGGTACCTATGACCAAGCTGTTGTCTTTTCCTGGAATGGTATGTTTACCCCCCTCCAAACTTCTTAATTACCTTTTAAAACTTAGCCCCAAATCATCTCCTGCTAAAGTCTACTCAGAGCCTCCAGTAGCTAGTGCTTCTCTTAAGTGTGTCTAGGTGTGTTAATTTTATTTTTAGAACTTACTATAGTGGGTTATAATTCTCTGCTTTTTGTTGGAAGAGTATATAGATTTTGGATTCAGACACCTCCAAAACATACAATTTGTTTGACTTTGAGTCTCTACTTTTTAATTTATGAAACACAAATTAAAACCTACTTCATAGGATTGTTGCGAAGACTGGATAACAGATGTAGGAGTACAGCTAGGAGACACCTGAAGTAACAAGGACTTGAATGGGCAGAAGGATGGGAAAGAAGGAGGAAATGGGAGGAGGATGTGCAGAATTGGAATGAAAAGGGACTTAGCATGTTAGTTAAGAAAGCAAATGAATGGAAATATTGAGGTTTGGAGACTGGAGAGTGATAGTGTAATTTTTATATCTTTGAGTGATGATGACCTAAAAGATAATTCTTCCAGAATTATTATTTTCCTTATGTTGATTTTGCGTTTTTACAGCAGAGGTCCCCTATCTGACCATTACCAAACTTGGTTTGTTTGTTCGTTTGTTCATTCATTCATTCTTTTCAGCAGATGAGTCTTAAGCTAACACTGGCTGGTCAGTAGGCTCTTAAAATGTTTCCTGACCATCCTATCTGAAGTTATGTCTCCCAGTTACCCTCTATTCCATCACCCAGTTTATTTCCTTACTTATGATACTTAACTCTAGTATGGAATTGTCTTTTTTTGTCTTTTGTCTCTCTTAATAGAACATAACCTTCATTAGGCTGGGAGGTTTTTTGTCTTCTTCTTTTGGTATATCCTTAATAGCTATTAACATAATAGCTATTCAAAAGATATTAATGGAATAAATTAATTTGGGTAAGCAAGTGTTTATTTTAGGCAGATTTTAAATAAGGATTGACCAAAACTGGTTTCTCTTTAATTCTGTTACAGTGAGATTTAATTCAACTCAATTAGTATCCACTTTGTCCTATCTGGCTTATAATAGCTTTCAGTCAACCCAAAAAGCCATGTTTCATACCCAATCATTAATTGAAACTTAGCTAAATAAATTTATAGCATTTTAACCACTTCTGATTCTTTTTAGAAAGATTACAGGGGCGCCTGGGTGGCGCAGTCGGTTAAGCGTCCGACTTCAGCCAGGTCACGATCTCGCGGTCCGGGAGTTCGAGCCCCGCGTCAGGCTCTGAGCTGATGGCTCAGAGCCTGGAGCCTGTTTCTGATGCTGTGTCTCCCTCTCTCTCTGCCCCTCCCCCGTTCATGCTCTGTCTCTCTCTGTCCCAAAAATAAATAAACGTTGAAAAAAAAAAAATTCGAAAGATTACAAACTGGGGCGCCTGGCTGGTTCAGCTGGTAGAGCATGCGAGTCTTGATCTCAGGGTTGTGAGTTCAAGCCAAGATCGTAAACTTCTAAAACTAAGCCATATTTCCACTGGCTGGCAGTATTTTCTTTGTATTATCTTCCTCCTGTTCTGGCTTTGGAAATTTAAGTTCCTTGCGGATATGGGGAAAGGAATGTGATTGATTGATTGATTGATTGATAGGTAGATAGATACAGATGGTGGTAGCAATGACACAGCACCTTGGAAATTGTCTTAGAGCAAACTGTGGGCTCATGATTGTATAACAATTTGGCCTTTGGATCAGGAATGCCCAAGACTACACCCCCCTCCCCCCACCCCCATTTCAGTGATTTGCTAGGAGGATTCACAGAACTCAGTGTGTAGTTGTACTCAGGATTGTTATGTGTTACAGCGAAAGGGAACAGAGCAAATTCTGCAAGAGGGAAGGCACATGGGACAAACTGAAGAAACCAGGCACGAGGTTCTAAGAATCCTCCCTCAGTGGGGTCACACAGGACAGGCAACTCCTCCAGCAATATGTAGTGGCAATATACATGAAATGTTGTCTACCAAAGAACCTCAAGCAAAGACTCAGTGCCCAGGATTTTTATTGGGGAATGGTCAGCTAGGCACCATCTGTCTAGCACAAACCAAAATCTACCAAAATTCCAGACTCCTAAAAAGAAAACAGGCGAGGTGTCCAGCATCAATCATGTCGTATAAACACTTTCGGCACAGTGAGACATTCCTATCAGAAAGTGGTGGAAACTCTCCCAAAATACAAATCCCCAGATGACAGCCAATCTTGTGAGCAGGCCTTTCAAAGGATTGCAGGCTCAGACCTGCTCTATAACTTTTCTGTACCGCCACCTCCTACAATCATAAGTATTCCAGCAATCTTATTCTAGTCCTTGGGATATCTTGGACATACTTAGCCATTTTTTAAAATAGGTGATAGTTAATCATAAAATGGAATGACTGAAATTCGGAGAGGTTAAATGAGTTGCCATAGTACAATATTTAATAATGGAAGAGAGTTGGGTTTAGATCCACTTGCTTAGATCCTTAAATTTAGGCCACTTAATGCTCTGCCACAGCTGCATGGAAGAACGCGGTGATCTATATAAAATTGGTCACATGCATTTTAAACATAGACAAGACAGTACTACTTTTTAGACATGTGTATTGGCTATATTTCACTTCCATTGTTGGCTTCTTTGTCTCTGGGCAAGGTTTTTTATTGTTAACAAGGGATAACTTTTCTCTCTGTCTTTTCTTTCCCAGGAAAATCTAATGTAATGGATGCACTTAGTTTTGTAATGGGAGAGAAAACAGCTAATTTAAGAGTGAAAAATATTCAAGAACTCATTTATGGAGCACATATTGGAAAACCTGTCTCTTCTTGTGCGAGTGTAAAAATTGTGTACGTGGAGGAAAGTGGAGAGGAGAAAACATTTACAAGGATTATCCGAGGTATTTTTTTTGTAGATACTTGCTTATGAGCCCTTTGATTTTTCAAAAGTTAAGTCAGATGACCTGTTTTTTATTTATTTGAAGGGTGTGATTTATTTCACTGGCATAGTAAACTAGAGATTTGGAGTTTTTTTTGTTTTCCTCTCTTGGATTGCAAATCTCAGAAGTAAATAATAGAACCTGTATGAGTCTCCACTAAGACTCTTTTTAAAGCAGACATATTTGTTCAAATTTCTCTACTGTCAAATAGCATTTTTCTACTGGTTATTAGGTTAAAATGATGGAGGTTCTTTACGTACGTTTAACTTTTTCTTAGTGATGAACTGAGTATATGTATGTATACAGACGTGTATATATATATATATATATATATATATATATATACACACACACATACATACTTACTAAAGTTTAGAGAAAGAGAGACCATGCATGCGTGTGTGAGCAGGGGAGGGGCAGAGAAAGAATCCCAAGCAGGCTCCACACTGTCAGCAAGGAGCCTGGCACAGGGCTCAGTCTTACAAGTCATGAGATCATGACCTGAGCCGAAACAAGAGTCATATGCTTAACCAACTGAGCTACCCAGATGCCCCTGTATTTTTGGTTTGTATAGAAAGTTTTTCTACCACTGAGTAGCAATTTGAGTGAAATATATGAATTTGTATTTTGTGATTTAAATCCTATAATTCCTGTTTCCTG
Source organism: Lynx rufus (assembly GCF_022079265.1). Classification (NCBI taxonomy): domain Eukaryota; kingdom Metazoa; phylum Chordata; class Mammalia; order Carnivora; family Felidae; genus Lynx; species Lynx rufus. The sequence continues at coordinate 137,744,149 of NW_025814889.1, read as the reverse complement.
AAGAAGCAAGATTGAGAGTTGTTTATGAATATCTTTTCTATATGTTCAGAGTTTACAGAGCCTCCATAATATAGGCATGTCTTGGTTTTGGTTTTTTGTTTTTGATATTTCATTCTGGTCCACTAGAACATGGACTTAATTTTCTAATGTATAAATACTATTTTATTAATAAATACTTGTATACCTATACCTTAATGTGTAATTTAAGTATTTTTACCACTTTATCACCTAGGTATCTTTATTGGTGAATTTTCTTTCTCACTTTTGGGTTTTTACTCAAAAGTCTCTGTTTCAGTAAGGATTCTCTAGCCTACTCTTTATTTACTAAATCGTCATAAATTTATTTTTCCCATCTTTATTGAGGTATAATTGACAGGTAAAAAACTGCATGTATTTAGGGGCACCTGGCTGGCACGGTTGGCGGAACATGTGACTCCTGAGCTTGAGGTTGTGGGTTTGAGCCCCAGGTTGGGCCTGGAGCTTACTTTAAAAGAAAAAGAAAAAGAAAAAATGTTAATTTCACAAAAGTGCATGTATTTAAAACATGTATGTTTTAATATACACTGTGAAGTCAGTACCACATTTGAGCTAATTAACATGTATCACCTTACATAGTTACCATTTTCTTTGCATGCAGGCACTATTGTTGTGTGTGTTTGTGGTGAGAATACTTAAGATCTACCCTCTTAGCAGATTTGAAGTTTATAATACAAATTGTTAACTGTAGTCACATTGCTCTATGTTAGATCCCCAGAACTTAGCATCTTGCATAATGGAAACTTTATAATACTTGACCAACATCTCCCCCCATTTTTTCTCCCCTTGGCCACTGGCATCCACCATTCTATTCTGTTTCTATGAGTTTGACTATTTTAGATTCCACATATAGGTGCATTCATGCAGTATTTCTGGGCTCTCTATTCTGTGCCATTGGTTTCTGTGTCTGTTTTTATGCCAGTGCCATACTGTTTGGATTACTGTGGCTTTGTAATGTATGTTCAGACCAGAAGTGCAGTGCCTCAGCTTTGTTTTTGCTCTTAGCCCGTCTGTCTTAGTTTGTTTGGGCTGCTATAACAAAACACCACAGACTAGATAGCTTATAAATAATAAAAACTTATTTCTCACAGTTCTGAAGGCTGGGAGTCCAAGCTCAGGTTGCCAGTATGGTCACATGAGGGGCTCTCTTCTGGGTTGCATACAGCTCATTGTGTTCTCATATGGTGGAAGGAACTAGGGAGCTCTGTGGGGTCTCTTTTATAAGCCCACTAATCCCATTCATGAGGGCTCCACAGTCACAACTTAATGACCTCCCAAAGGCCCCACCTTCTAATACCATTAGGATTTCTACATATGAATGGGGGGGGGGAGACATAAGCATTCATCCTGCAACACTATCCTGTTTAAAATTGTAATGTCTGTTCCCTGTCACAGAAACTTCCATATCCCCTTCCCAGCTCTCTTTTACTTCTTAGCACTTAACATTTTCTCACATCTTTATTGTACTTACATATCTCATTTTTGTCTGCACTGTGGGATATATAAGCTCCTTGAGATCCAGACTGTCCTCCGTTTTGTTCACTGCTATAGAATTCTCCTTGGCATAGAGTAGACATTCGATAATTGTTGAATGATTAAATGCGTTTATTAATAACACCTATGTTGTTACATAACTGGCCACTTCAATAAGAAAAATAATTTTACTAACCTTTGAATAGTTGTTACATGTCTGGTATTTATAGTTCCAATAACAGTTTTATTCTCTTAGGGGGATGCTCAGAATTTTATTTTGATGATAATCCAGTGAGTCGTTCTGCTTACATAGCCCAGTTGGAAAAGATCGGCGTGATGGTCAAAGCACGGAACTGTCTCGTTTTTCAGGTAAGGAGCTGTACTCGTTTAGTTGGCTCATGATTTTGAAAATGCATCCACATATTTTATGTTGATGTGCTTTACTGTTTTTGAAAGGGAACTGTGGAGTCGATTTCATTGAAAAAACCCAAAGAAAGAACCCAGTTTTTTGAGGAAATCAGCACTTCAGGAGAGCTCATAGGAGAATATGAGGAAAAGAAAAGAAAGTTACTGAAAGCTGAAGAGGATGCACAGTTTAATTTTAATAAGAAAAAAAATGTGGCTTCAGAGCGCAAACATGCAAAGTTAGAGAAAGAAGAGGTAAGGCGTCGTGAAGATGAAACCAGTAACTGTTGGATACAAAGTCTTTTGTCTGTCAGCATTGCTAGGTATTGGCTTTGGGTTACTAAAAAGATTTTTTTTTTATAATGTAAGACAAATAAGGCCCACTATTCATTAAAAATAAGCTTTTTGACGTAGTCTCTACTGTTTTGTTTCCTAAATAGGCATTGCTACCTGAAGTACAAAAATGTCTGATTTTCCCAACTAAAAATAAGCTTGAGGGGTGTATATCTTACATGGCATAGGCTTTCAACTTTTGGATCTTGTCCCTTTACACTCTTATAAATTATTGAGGTCCCCAAAGAGTTTCTGACTGATATTTATTGTGTTTGAAATTAAAACTGAGAAATTTAAGAAATATATGATAATGATCAATGTAAAAACAGCAATAAGAAACAATTCACATTAATATAAATAACATACTTTTATGAAAAATAATTGCATTTTGTAAAACCAGAAGGGTGACATTGTTTTACATATTTATAATCTGCTTAATATATGGCTTAAAGGAAGACAGGTGAATGCTCCTATCGCCTTCTGTATTAAATCTTATTTATGTTAAGGCCTAGCAGCTTTACCCACCATTGGCTTTTGCACCATCAGTGTAAATGTTAACACAATGAAAAAGGCAAATGAAGTCTTACTATTATTATGGAAAGAGTTTTGACTTCAGGGGCTCCCTAAAAGGGTATTGGGAACCTCTAGGAGGCCAGAGGCATGCTTTGCATATGCTGTTCTGTGGTATTTCTTGGTGCCCTTTACAATGCCTAGTAGAGTACCTCATTTATGGTTGATAGTTCTTTGCGTTTAGAGTGATCTTTGTCAGCGTACCTGGGGGGCTCAGTCAGTTAAGCATCCGATTTTGGCTCAGGTCATGATCTCGTGGTTCGTGGGTTTGAGCCCCATGTTGGGCTCTGTGCCGATAGCTTGGAGCCTCCTTCGGATTCTGTGTCTCCCTCTCTTTCTGCCCCTCCCCTGCTCACCCTCTGCGTGTGTGTGTGTGTCTCCCTCAAAAATAAACATTAAAAAAAATTTAGATCTTTGTCAAATGCAAATCAGACTCTGTTCTCTTTTTTTTTAATTTTTAAATGTTTATTTTTGAGAGAGAGCTAGCAAGCGTGAGTGGGGGAGGGGCAGAGAGGGAGGGAGAGAGAGAATCCCAAGCAGGCTCCTCGCTGTCAGTGCAGAGCCCAAAGTGGGGCTCGGACCCACAAACCGTGAGATCATGACCTGAGCCAAAACCAAGAGTTGGACGCTCAATGGACTGAGCCACCAAGACGCCCCAAATTTTGTCTTTCTCTTGCACAAAACCTCCATCAGTGCAGTGCTTCCCACTAGTGTCCCTGTCCAGCCTACTGACCTAGACCATCACCCACCTCTCAAGCTTTCGTTTCCTCTACTCTCCCACCACACTGGCCTTTACTATTTATTGAACATGCCGTCCTCACTTCTAGCTTGAAGCTTTTGCTATTTCCTCTGCTTGAATAGCTGTATGCCTGATTTTTTTCATGGCCAATACTCTCTCATTCAAGGTTTCATTGCCATTTTCTCAGGTAGGCATTTGCTATCCACACCACCAATCTAAATTGGCCTTCCCCTCCCTGGTACGGTTGTATTACCCTATTGTTTCTTTTGTAACATCTATTGCTGAATGAAATTATCTTGTTTATTATTTGTTTGCTTGTTCAATCTCTAATCCCCCCCCCCCCATTAGAACAACTGGATTATAAGATTGTAAGAGCAGGGACTTTTTCTGCCTTCTTCCTTCCTATATTCCCAGCAGCAAAGGCCTGGCACATAGTAGGCAGTCAATAATATTTGAAGAAATAAAAGTGTTGTGTTTCTCACTGTGATGTTTGTGTCTTCATATTTTTCCATGTGCGTATGTGTCCTTGGGTTTGTTAGTGGTAAGGGGTGGTATTGGTGAGAGTCAGACTACGTTTTTCATAATATACTGAAACAGCTTTCAGAAAGTAGAGTTGCAGAACATTAAACATTATGAGGACAGTTAGAATCGTTGAAATTCCTATTTGTTACGGTGTCATGGCAGATGGCTTTTTACCTGTTACTTGGAATACGTCATTGATTAGGAGCTTTTCTCTCAAGGCAGCCCATTCCTTTATTCCTTTATTAAGAGTACAAATGGTAAAGAAATTCTTCCATTGTCCGTATACTTTAGAATTTTAATATTCCTGTTCTATTAATAGAAAAATTATATCTTATAGCAGGAATTTTACCTGGAATTCTTGGATTTAATGTTGCTAGGGACCCTATAAGTCATTCAACTTTCTTCAGTTTACAAATGAGGAAACTGAGAGCAGAAATGTTAATGGTGAGGCACCTGGGTGGCTCAGTTGGTTAAGTGTCCAGCTCTTGATTTTGGCTCAGGTCATGATCTCACTGTTTGTGAGATTGAGCCCTACATTGGGCTAAGTGCTGACAGTGCGGCACCTTCTTGGGATTCTCTCTCTCCCTCTCCCTCTCCCTCTCCCTCTCCTTCTCCTTCTCTCTCTCTCTGCCCCTCCCACATGCGTGTGCGGGCTCTCAAAATAAATAACTAGAAACTTTAAAAAAAAGAAACGTTAATGGACTTGCCATACTCTGAGGTCCAAGGTCCAAACAGAAATGCGATGAGGACCCAGGTTAGCAGGTGCCACTTCATTGTTCTTACCACCATATCACTGAGTATATGAGAATAAAATCTGGTTTACTGGTTTGTTGTGTATGTGTACCCAGAAACCTCCAAGTAATGCTACTTTTGACAAGAATTAACTTCATAAATTTGATAACTTGTGAATGATACTTAAATAATAAATAATTTGATTCCTTAGAGATCATTTGTTGGTACTCTCGCTGAGTTTATGAAAGGTCAACTTCAGTATATTCCCTTTTAACTGTTACTCAATTGTACTGTTTTATAGGCAGAACGTTACCAGAGTCTCCTTGAAGAACTGAAAATAAACAAAATACAATTACAGCTTTTCCAACTATATCATAATGAAAGGAAAATTCATTTTCTGAACACCGAGTTAGAGCGTGTGAACAGGAATTTGAGTGTCACAAAAGAGTCTCTTTCTGATCATGAAAACATAGTTAAAGCCAAGAAAAAGGAACATGGAATGCTAACTAGAAAACTACAACAAACAGAAAAAGAGTTAAAGTGAGTTTTAAAACATAGTTATTAACAGTTAGGTTTTATGTACATTGATAAAAAAATAAAAATATAAGTGACATTTTGAAAGTTGATTTTTTAGATAAACTTTTTACTTTGGAATACTTTTAGATATACAGAAAAATTACAAAGATAGTAAGAGTTCCCATATTCCCCACATTCAGTTTCTCCTACTTAATAACATTATTAATATGATACATGTGTCAGAATTAGTGAACCAGTGTTCATGCACTACTGTTAACTGAAGTCCATGGTTGACTAATATTTTCTCTCTTTTCCCCAGTGTCTTTTGTCTCTGGTCCAGGACACTATGTTACATTTGTTATCCTGTTTTTGTGGGCTCCTCTTGGCCGTGACAGTTTCTCAGCCTTTCCTTGTTTTTGATGACCTAGATAATTTTGAGCCATATTGGTCAGGTTTTTTTGTAGAATGTCTCTTAATTTGGATTTGCCCAATAGTTTCTCATCATTAGTCAAGGTTTATGGATTTTGAAGGGGAAGGCCGCAGGGGGTAAAATGTCCTTCTCATCGCATCGGGAATATCTACATATAATATGTTATATGACCTAGCATTTGTCTAATACATCATAATATGAGTTGCCATCATTGTTGACGTTGACCTTCTCTCGCCTGTCCGTAACCTCCATGGCAATAGCGAGCAACCTGGCTTCCACGGTCAGCCGGTCATTTTCAGTTCTAGTAATCATCTGTGGCGGTACTGCTGATGTTAACCCATACCCTCATGGGGAGCAACTTTGGCAATGAGAGTACAGTGCCTGTGCACAGGTCCTCTTGCTTTTAGTTTTATAGACTTGACTCATTTTCAGAGTTACTTAGGTTAGCACCTTTCCTCCCAATCCCCTTCAGGAAGGTGATTTCATACACTGGTAATACAGTAGATTCTTTGGTCACATTTTGTATTCCATCTGGATCCCTTAGCCTCCTAAGTGATTTTTTTAATTTGTATACATTACATTAAGGTTCACTCTTGGTGCCATGAAGTTCTATAGGTTTTCACAAATGTACAATGTCCTATATCCACCATTATGGTATCATACAGAGTGGTTTACCACTCAAAAAATTTCCCTGTGCTCCACCTGTTCAGTACCTCCCCCCCAACCTCTGGAAATCACTGATCTGCTTATAGTCTCTGAAAGTCAATTTTTAAAGTTTATTTTAAAAAATTTTTTTTCAACGTTTTTTATTTATTTTTGGGACAGAGAGAGACAGAGCATGAACGGGGGAGGGGCAGAGAGAGAGGGAGACACAGAATCGGAAACAGGCTCCAGGCTCTGAGCCATCAGCCCAGAGCCCGACGCGGGGCTCGAACTCACGGACCGCGAGATCGTGACCTGGCTGAAGTCGGACGCTTAACCGACTGCGCCACCCAGGCGCCCCTAAAGTTTATTTTTAAATGTATGATTTGATCAAAAGAACTTCCTTCCCTTATATGGTATAGATTTAATTTACTTTAAAGCAAACTTTATTTTCTTTTTAGATCTCTTGAAGCACTTTTAAATCAGAAAAGGCCTCAATACATTAAAGCCAAAGAAAATACTTCTCACCACCTCAAGAAATTAGATGTGGCTAAGAAATCAATAGAGGACAGTGAAAAACAATGTTCTAAACAGGAAGATGACATAAAGGCCCTGGAGACAGAACTGGTTGATTTAGATGGTGCATGGAGAAGTTTTGAGAAGCAGGTTGAGGAAGAAATCTTATACAAAAGGCGAGACATTGAACTAGAAGCCAGTCAGGTGAACAAGTCAACACATGACAAAAATTTCTATTATTTCAGCTTCTTAGAAATAACTTAAAGGATGTCCTCTCTGATAGTTTAAGAGATTGACCTCAGATAATCCTCATCTCAGTGATGGGGATTGAAATTTTTCAGCCTATATGCAGAATGTATCTTTAGGGTATCTTTGTTTTATAAGATTCGATGGCATTATAACCTTTATGAGTTCATTGAAGTCATAGAAAATACTTCAACAAGACCACATGGTATCATTTTGTAATAAAATTAGGTAATTGATATTCTTACGTTTTTGAGGTAATCGTTTTTTCCTTACGGATATTATAAAAACTTAAAAATCAGATATACGTGGCTTTGAAGAAACATGACCACTTAATTGGCAGGAGGGAAGTTGATTGTTTGAGGTGGTTTAAATGTGGTGGTGAATTAATATGCAATTTGGTATGTAAGATTTAATTATAACAAATGGGAAAAAATAATTATGACATTGGTAGTAGAGCTCCCATAATTTTTAATTCAGAGTTTTCAAACATTCTCTCAACTGACTTTTTATCATTTATCTTTCATTAATGTTATGATAATTTTACATCATAAAATATATACCAAAATAACTATATAAATAAAATATTTGATTTTATCTGAACTCCTTGCATGTGGACTGTTAATGAGTTTAATCCCCTTCTTTTATTTTTTAATCCCCTTTCTCTTTACGTTTTTCTTGCAGAGACTTTATAGAGTTGGTTTTGAATCCTTATCTGTCTCTCTATCTAGGCAGTTTTAAATAAGAAGAGGTTCATTTTACGTTCACATTATCTTACCTGGAAAAGATAACCAATTATGATCCGATTTATTTAAAACTGATAAGATTATCTTCTAGTCAAAGGATATCACATAAAAATTTCCTCTCGTGTTTCTTCTGTGAGTTAGTAATATTTTAATACTCCTTATACAGCTGGATCGTTATAAAGAACTTAAGGAACAAGTAAGAAAGAAAGTGGCTATAATGACCCAACAACTGGAAAAGCTGCGGTGGGAACAGAGGGCTGACAAAGAAAGACTGGCATTCGAGAAGAGGAGGCATGGAGAAGTTCAGGTACCTCTGTTTGTGCAGTCATGACGGGGAGTTACCATCAATGAAATGGTATTCTCTTTTTGTGTCAGCTTTTCACTATATTAATGGATTTACGTTAGGCATAAGCCATTAATTTAAAAATTCTGGGTTCCTTGTTTTGCCACTCAGTGTCCTTTAGGTGCTCCTTCATCATGGTCTAAGATAGAAGCAGAAAGCACCTTCTTTCATGTAATCAGGAAGTGTTTTCTACACACCTATGTGGTGATGGTCATGAGCAGATCACACAGTTTTTTTTCCTTCATGTGTTTTAGTTCAGTGAGGTGAGGAGGAGGATAAATAAAGAGAAAAAACAGACAAGTATCTTAACAGAGGTGAATGCAAGGCCCTGTGGAAACATCAAGGACACAGCCCAGGAGGAGCCTGGGAGCTTACTGCACTGCATGGGAAGTGACCATCAAGGCCGCATGATAGAGCTCTGCCCTCCAGTTAGGCAGACCTGGCTTCCAGCCAGTCTCCTTCTGTCACGAGTCTGTGTAGTCTTGAGAAGTAACTAAATTATTTAACTTGTCTGGGCTGGGCCTTGATTTCTTCATTTGTGCAAGAGGGACCAATGAGTCTACCTCATAGAGACGGGAAGGTTGAATAAGATGAAAGCGTGTGACAATATACGAAGTGTCTGGTCTTTTCCTCTATGCCTCATGACCTCGTTTTCCAAAGAGTGAGAATTGGACTCCAAAATTATTATGGCAATTCAACAGATCACAAATCGTGATGTTTTATACAGTCGGTGGGCCATCCTAAAAATATGACCATTTCTGATAAGAATTGTAAAGGGTAAATGGTTCTGAATTACATATACATTTGACTTATAAGTAAATATTTGGAATTTAGAGGAAAACGTTGATTGATTACTTTGCCAGGCACATTGCATTCATTGGCTCCTGTACATCTCACAATAATAACAAAGAGTAGGTATTTACTCTAGGGTACAGATGAGGAAACTGAGGATTGGGATTTCAAAATGAAATATGTCTGTGGAAATGGGTCTGACGTTTTCCAGAGAAAACAGCAATAATATTATAGTGTAGTGTTTATTTGTACATACCACGTATATAGCATTTTACAGCACTGCTCTGAACCTGATTTATTTATTTAATATTCAGACAAATTTATGAAGTAGATACTAGTATTATTATGTTCTCATCCTGGATTTTCCTCTTTTCTAAGTTTTCTGCCTTGGTGACTTATATTCCCATAGATTTGAATGTCATCCGCTGATGACTCCCCAATTCGTATCTCTTCCTCACAACCTCATATATCCAGCTGCTTTGTCAGCACCTCCTTTGTGGATGTTGAATAGATCTCTCAAACTTAATCCAAGCCGAGCTTCTGATCTTCACCCCCACATGCTTCCCACACGTAATCTTGCCCATTTTAGGTGATGAGATTCACTCTTACTGGTTGCTCCGACCAGAAAACTTGGGTTCCATCTTTGACTCCTTTAGGGAATTGTGCCGGCTCCACTTTGTACGTGTACCAAGTCTCGTATCGCTTCTCCACTGCCCTGCTGGTCCCGATCACCATCTTCTTGTTTGTTTGTTTGTTTGTTTGTTTGTTTGTTTGTTTGTACCACTCTGATAGCCTGCCAGGTCTTCCTGTTCCCGCTGTCGTCTCCTCTACAACGGCCTCAGCACAGCAGCCAAAGAAATGGTTTTAATATCTAAGATCATGACACTTGCTCTTTTTTACTTCCTCCAGTAGCTCGCCATCACACACAAAGTCAGGGTCCTCGAGTGCCCTCCATAGAGCTACCTGGTCGCTCGCCCCTCCCCCTCCAGTTTACCTTTCAAATCTCCGCTTTATCTGTTCTCCCTCTTACTCCCTGTGATCTGGCTGTACTGGCCTCCTGGAACATGTTGGACATATTTCTGCCTTCAGGCCTTTGCACCGGTTATTCCTCTGCTAGGAACAAGCTTGCCCTACATTTCTTCATTTGCCACTCCCTCACTTCCTGCAAGTCTTTGCTCAGATGTTGCTTTCTCATTGAAGCCTACCCTGACCTCCCTATCTAAAATTATAGTACCCACCACACTTCTGCTGGCCTTGCCCCAGCTCTGCTCTCCCAAAGTGTTTGTTTCTCTCCTAACACATGATTTAATTTCCATACTATATTTGTCTGCCTTCCCCCTCTAGAAAGTTAACTCCACAAAAGCGGGGAGATGTTTGTCTGTTTTGTTCACCGATACAACCCAAGTGTCTAGAATAGTTCCTTATCCAGAAGGGATAATCAGTAAATATTCGATGGGCGAATTTCACGGATGAAGGAATCAAGGCACAACATGGTTAACTTGACTAAATGAGTAAGTGGAGGAACTGGGATTTGGTTCCAGGCGCTTTGTCTCCACAGTCCGTCTTCTTCACCATACACTGCACTGCCTCTCACGTTAGGCATGTTGTGAATTGGCAGGTGAAAAGACGACCAAGAATGAAAGGCGGACTATTTGATAATCATGAGTGGAAGAGAGAACGTTTTGTGGAAGGAGAAAAACAGATGCAGTACCAAAGCAGTAACTACTTTAAAACACTTGTATCATTTGCATCACATTATGAAATTGTACACTGACTTCAGTAAATACTCTTTGTACATTTTTGCCTTTGTACACGCTAGTTTTGGGAAAACCTCCTCATCTTTACATATTAAATTCTGTAGTTACACTGCAAAGCCTTCTCGGGCCCACTTTTTCTTCCCACCAAAAACCTGAAAATAATTTATTCCTCATCTAATTACTCATTGGGCTTAATCTGCATCTAAGGGCTTTTATCAGATTGAATAAGAAGTACAGTTCATTTGGTACCAGTTCTACTAGACTGGAAGCTTTTAAAGGCAGGGTTTGTAACAGTGTTCATTGTAAACCATGTACTTAGATGTCAGTAAGTGGTGGTTGAATTGCAGCTGTCTTTTTTTTTTTTATGTTTATGTGACAGAGAGCACACATGCATACACGTGAGTGGGAGAGGGGAAGGCAGGGAGAGAATCCCAAGCAGGCTCCATGCTGTCAGCACAGACCCTGACACGGTGCTTGATCTCACGAGCCGTGAGATCATGACCCGAACTGAAATCGAGTGTCAGGCGCCCTGTGGCTGTCTTTTGAATACAAACACATCGGTAGTAGAAGAAGAACATGTCAGGTTGGAGACAGATGGAGACGTCTGTACCCAGACTCAGTTTCCCACAGGACAGGAGGAGCTTTAACTTCCCACAGATCCTGAGATCACAAGGTTCTGGGCGGTGTTTGCTTCTCCCAGACAACTGCGTGATCAGCCGGCATCTCAAATTCAGAAGACCTGGTACCAAAACTGTCTGATTATCCTCTATTGTGTGTCGAGCAGAACACCCAGGCCTTAACCACTTCTCCATGGGAAGACCCTGGCCTTTTCCATTTTCTTCATTAAAGCTCATTCTTTAAACTAAGCCATATCTGAAGTTTGTTCTGAGCTCTTGGCATAACAGATGGTGACCTTGATAAGTATTGACCACAAAGGAGCCCAGCTGGCGTGATACAAGCCCTGGGAGTGGCCAGAGCAAAGGCAGAGGCAGGTGTTTCCAATTGACTTAACTTGGTATGCCTCGTTCATCTTGTTTTTGCTTCTTTGAATGGAATTCTTTTTTGTTGTTGAAAGTTTTATTTTTTTAATGTTTATTTATTTTTTTTTTAATTTTTTTTCAACGTTTTTTATTTATTTTTGGGACAGAGAGAGACAGAGCATGAATGGGGGAGGGGCAGAGAGAGAGGGAGACACAGAATCGGAAACAGGCTCCAGGCTCCGAGCCATCAGCCCAGAGCCTGACGCGGGGCTCGAACTCACGGACCGCGAGATCGTGACCTGGCTGAAGTCGGACGCTTAACCGACTGCGCCACCCAGGCGCCCCTTTAATGTTTATTTTGAGAGAGAGAGACACAAACTATGAGCAGGAGAGGGGCAGAGAGAGAGAGGGAGACACAGAATCAGAAGCAAGCTCCAGGCTCTGAGCTGTCAGCACAGAGCCTGACGCAGGGCTCGAACCCATGAACTGTGGGATCATGACCTGAGCCGAAGTCGGACGCTTAACTGACTGAGCCACCCAGGCGCCCCTCTTTGAATGGAATTCTTAAGTTTGTGATAATAGAATTTCAGTATAACGACTCTAATTGTGAAATGTGTGAGTTCTAGAGAAAAGGAACTATGTCTTGCTTATTTTTATAACTCCAGCACCTAGCACAGTAGATGTTTATTCAGTGAATTTGTATTACAAATGAGTAAAATGACATAATTATCTTCATAGAATATATTTTTCCTTTTCCAGATGAAGATTTTGTCATTTCATCTGCTACTATATACTGAAAAGGAATTGTTTTTACTTTGGTACGCTCCTGGTTTTAGATCACTTAGTAATGGAGTAAGAAAGGTTAATCTGGCTGTAGTGCACGGGGTGAATACGGGAAAGGTTAGATATGAAACCTTGAAGGCTAGTACAGCACTTGTATTTAGTGATACAGTGAATGGAGCAAGACTTGTGCAAAGTCCTAGTCTCACAAGCCCATGGTTGCCTTCCAGGTGCCTATGCTGTTTGTAACACCAAGTAGCTGCCCTAGAATTACTGTCTACTTGTGTGTCTCCCACCAGCCCTCAGTCCTTGAGAGCAGAGACTCTATCCTGTTCATTATTATATCTCTAGTTCCCAGTACATGGCAGCCAGGGAATAAATATTTATTGAATGAATTAGTTTGAGGGACGGATAAGAAATGTGTAGACCTTTGAAGATCAACCCTTAGAGTTTGGAGTTGCCAAATATCTAGTAAATGGTGGAGCCAGGATTTGAACCTTGACCCTCACAAACTCAAAGCTCTATGCTTTACTGCCTTTTCAGAGTTAAACCTTGTGCTTATAGGTGTTTTCATATGGTTATATTTGATATATTTCAAGTTTAGAACATCTTACAATTCTCTAGTAACTTCTAGGAGGATAGTGAAAAATAACTTTATTTGGAGTTGCTGTAATTGATTTTAAGTTTTCTTCCTGTTTTAGGAAAATCTAAAACAAATAAAAGAGCAGATAGAAGATCATAAAAAACGAATAGAGAAGTTGGAAGAATATACAAAAACATGCATGTGGGTACAGGGGAAATTCTTGTGGCTTTCTTATGTCTCGAGGGTCTGGTATATTTGGGGTATATCTGTGAAATGAAAGCTTCCACTGTATCATAATGTTCTCACTCCTGTGGTTTTTTTCTTTTTTAAAAAAATGTTTATTTGTTTTGAGGGGGGAAGGGGCAGAGAGAGAAGGAGAGAGAGAGAATCCCAAGCAGGCTCCATACTCAGCATGGGGCCCAATGTGGGGCTCGATCCCATGACTGCAAGATCACGACCTGAACTGAAATCAAGAGTTGGACATTTAACCAACTGAGCCATCCAGGGGCCCCTCACTCCTCCATTTTTTTCATTTCATTGTAGATAATTAAAAATTAGACTTAACCACATAAGTAAATACACTATTTAAGTTTTAAAATATAAACTTTCAAGTGATGAAACTTGAAATGTTGGTATTGATGTTTTATAATAAGTTATGTCACGATAGCTGGCATGACCTGATTATCCTCCCACTAAGATTTTTGTTTTTCATTGGCATTTACTTCTCATTAAGCCCACAACGACTCCTCTGATTATAGTGATCTATCCTTACTTTCACTTTCTCAGTCTTCAGAAATGTGTATCTTCTGAATCAACAAAGAATGATCAAAATCTCTTTGCCCATGTCTGGTGCTAAGCTTATTTTATTGTCGTTTTCATCATTTAAAATTGATAAGCACTATTCCATTCCCCTACAGTGCCAGACCACAGTATGTTGTATCTTGCAATTAATTTTTTTTCTTTTTGCTAGTAACTTATTGTTATTGTTATGTAGGGATTGCTTGAAAGAGAAAAAACAGCAAGAGGAAACCCTAGTGGTTGAAATTGAAAACACAAAATCAAGAATGTCTGAAGTGAATGAAGAATTGAACCTTATTAGAAGTGAATTGCAGAATGCTGGAATTGATAACCATGAGGGAAAACGTCAGCAGAAGAGAGCAGAAGTTCTAGAACACCTTAAAAGACTTTACCCAGATTCTGTGGTAATTAGAAGTGAATAATTAATTGAAACAAAAGGGCTAAGCTTTCTTATTTGGGATTTTAAAAGTTACCATTACTAGGAAGCAGAATTATTTCAGAAGTCTTTTAGTTTTGTGTTTGATTATTTGTATTGAAAATATAATAGTAGATAATTGTGACAAAATTTAACTTCCAACAGTGTCTAGAGATAAGTAATTATCTGAGAGAAACCTGGACATTAACAGTATGACCCAGAAAGTCTGACTTACGACCACTATCCCCATAGGTCACAACAGATCACCTCAAGCCTCATGTTCTTCTTGGTTTTGTTTTGTTTTGTTTTGTTTTGTTTTTAATATTTTCAGTTAACCTCAATGGCATACTTTTGAAATGATGATGTTTTATTCTCTAAATCTGTGTATCCACTTCTGCTGATACATTTCATTAGCTGCAGGACAGCTCCGGTTGTTGGGGCATCAGCTTCACAGAATGACTGCCTCTGCTGTCGGGGTTGTGGTGTCTCACTCTCTTGTCATTAACACCGGGGACACTGTGCAGTCCTTCTCTTAGGAGGGCCTGTTCTTAGCTTTTGGCCCTGGCAACCTCTTGAACTGTTTTGAAACTGGTCTTGACTTCTGGGTAGTGATGGGGGAGGAATAAGGCTGGGTCACACGATCCTTCCCCCCAGTACCAAACAAAATGACGAAACTAGTTTTAAAAAGTAGTTTAACAACCGAAAAAGGAACGGGGCTATTACATCTAATGCCGTAAACGTCAGAAAATGGTGATAGTCCATGATTTAAAAAAAGAAGAAAAATTGAACATTTCTTGTTCTTAACTCTGCAGAAGGAAAACTGACAAATTCCTGAGAATTCTCACCTAGTATCCCTTAATCTAGCAACAAGTAAACACAAGTATATACGTGTGTGTGTGTGTGTATGTATGTGTGTATATATGTTATATATATTTGTTTCCTTCTGATTCAAAACTAGTGGGTCAGGAAACATAAACCTCTGATGTTCTTAGATGGAAGTAAAGGCCAGTTCAAAACCCTGTACCCAAAATGGAATTTTCCCTCCTCCCCCGAGGCAGAGGAACCTTGGTATTGGATATTAATTAAAAACTCAGAAGAAAGAGCAAAGCTCAAGTATTCAGACAAAAGATCTACACAGCCTCAACTCCGCTCTCACTTGCCCCTATCCTCCATGCCATTAGGTGATAGAAAACAGACCAGAAAATACTGAGGAGATAAAACAGAAAATACCTAATTTAGTCCACCACTTGGTGCTCTCAGTTGTAGGTGAGGCAATCAGGAAAGTTATCCACCACAGCAACTTAAAGGTCTGAACAGAGCTGCCCACGTAAGCAAGTTGAAAAGAATCAATACAACAGCTGTAGGTACATGCAATAATAAAAAGAAAGAGTAATTTAAAAAGCATTTAGAATGGGGCTCCTGGGTGGCTCAGTTGGTTAAGTGTCCAACTTTGGCTCAGGTCGTGATCTCACAGTTCGTGGGTTCAAGCCCCATGTCAGCCTCTGTGCTGATATCTTGGAGCTGGACCCTGCTTCAGATTCTGTGTCTCCCTCTCTCTCTGCCCCTCCCCTGTTCACGCTCTGTCTCTGAAAAAATTTTTTTAAATAAAATTTTAAAAAAGCATTTAGGAGTCAAAGAGGCTAGTCTGGAAGAAGGTTACTGAACAAAATCCCCCTTAAGTATGGTGTGCTATGGATAATTTAATAAGAGCTTGAATTCATAAAACCAGATTCACATCTGAGCTAAAACAAAATAAAAAGTAAAACATAGAGCCAAGAAAACAAATCAAGAACAAATATTATTGCTGAACTAATAAGTAAATTGCAAGTAGCAAGGAATGGGTTATGTAGCTGAAAGTCAAATGACTGACCTAGAAGTAAGGTTGAGTTAATCACAGGTTGAGTGGAGAAGAAAAATACAAACAGCAAGATAATGAATATTAAAGACAACGATGCCCTATCATAAAGAAATTGGTATTCCTGAAATAGAACCTATTAAATGCAGAAAGAGTAGAAAGATGTAAAATTGAATCTTCAGATTTTCTAGGGAGCAGTGATGATATGGGACGGTTGATATGCTGACACTTTCTAGTAAAGTTTTTGATTTTCAGTCTAATTACTTCTTGGCCATTCATCAGATCTCATATAACACTTCATAGGAAGACTTCCCCGGCTTCTCCAGTCAACCTGGTCCCTATTACATGCGCTCAGAATACTTCGTGTTATCACAGTGTATATTATCCCTCTATTTTGTGTATGCTTGTAATTCTCATTTATATCTTCTCTACTGGACTGAAAGCCTTGTAAGGTCACTTGTTCAGTGATGGTCACACAATTTCTAGCTCAGTAAACTGCATGTAGCAGGCACCTCATAGATTCTTATTTAATACTCAGAGAGTGGATGAGTTACCGTGGCTTCGTGAAGCATTTCAATACCTTGGTAAGGCTAGTCTCTCCTCATTACTCTTAAATGAAGTGTGGCACACCTAAATGGATACTTCCTAATTAAACCTATGTCCATTTGAATGAGACAGTGTTCAAATATGATATTTATAGTTCCGTAAAATTAGTTTATGGTCCATTATGCTCTGTTACATTGAAAAACAGTGAATTATTTGTCCCTCAATAATGTGTGTGTTTTCTCCTGTTTTGAAACCTGCTAAGTTTGGAAGACTGCTTGACCTCTGCCACCCTATTCATAAGAAATACCAACTGGCTGTTACTAAACTTTTTGGTCGCTACATGGTTGCCATTGTTGTAGCCTCTGAAAAGGTAGCAAAAGATTGTATTCGATTTCTGAAGGAGGAAAGAGCTGAACCGGAGACATTCCTTGCTCTAGATTACCTTGATGTAAGAGATTTGTAATATTTATTACTTAGTGGTGACAAAATCTTGTCTTTAAAGCATGTCTTTATTGCCTAAAACTAGGCAGTGATAGAAAAAAAAGTCATAGCTTGAATGCCTGTTAGTCACTCAAATGGCTGGTGTTAGAGTATTGGTAGGCAAAGCATAGTAGTTCTTGATTTAATATCATTTCTTTCTAATTTAGTTTTGCTGTAAGTGTACCTTGATGATTTTGAGGACATGACTCTAGTGGTACACCACTCTGCCTGCTAGCCAGCAATTTATTTTGTTCTGTAGCAAACGGTAGGAACAGTTAAGACATATCAGTCTGTCCTTGAAATGCCAACCCTGGGTCTCAGTTGTTAAATATGCAATCACGTATTTACATACATCGCAGGAAACACATATCAGTCTTTGGTACAGCAGACAAAATTTGGGGCCTTATGTATTGAGAGGCCTTAGGGTATCCAGAGTAAATTCCTATAGCAGGAGGCTTGTCATTACCATAATCGACGTCCTTTACTGGTTTTTTGCCTCCTAGAGAAAATGCTCTGCTTGGTCCAGCTTTCAAGACCCTGAGCTGCAGGCAGTGTGTGTAGCGGTTAGAGCTTGTGCCCTAGACTTGGACTGCCCTGCACTTGACTCTCCGCCTTGTCTGTCATTAGTTCTCACCGGCTTGTTCTCATAACAGTGAGGTCATACCTACCTGCTGTTTTCCAGCAATCATCGCAGGCACTTTTTAAAAATCTGTTTACACACCCAGCCTAAAAGTCATGTCGAAAAAGGTCTGAAGGCTTTCCTGGTCATTTAAGCCTAAAATGATTTTCAGAGTTCCATGATGTGCCACTCTCTTGACGCATACGTAAATGGGTGTTATCTCCCATTAGATTTTCTCATTTTGAGAGCATGGAACCCTGGTCAGCCATTGCTTTGGCCCAGCTGGCTGGTGGCAGAGTTGAATCTGGAAATTGTATCTTCTGGCTTTTGCTCAAGTGTGTTTTCTTTAAATGTTACGTGGGCCAGTCAGTGGGATATAGTTCATCAGGTTTTTGTCAAATTTTATTGCATATAAGTTCATTCTGTTAATTTTTTGCTGTCATGCTTATGTATGCTTTTTGAGCATGTACTAAATATTGCATTTTTATTTTAGTGTATCTAATATAACAAGTATTTTTTAACCTTTCAGATCAAGCCAATCAATGAAAGACTGAGGGAGATTAAAGGCTGTAAAATGATGATTGATGTCATAAAGACTCAGTTTCCTCAGCTGAAGAAAGTAATTCAGTTCGTGTGTGGAAATGGCCTTGTCTGTGAGACTGTGGAGGAAGCAAGGCATATTGCATTCGATGGACCTGAAAGACGGAAAGTAAGAGGCTTAGATCACACCTTGGGATAATTTGAAGCAGTATTTATAAGACTAATATACTATACACACAAATATTTATATATGCTCATATGCTCTCTTTTAGAAGGAAAACTAACAGAACCTAGGATAGTTACGGCTTCGGTGATTGTTAAAATGTCTCATTGAATTTTCAAAGAATTAATTTCTGTAGTATTCCCTGTTATAAATTATATTTTAGAAATTAGATCTATTGTAATCATAGCCTAACGCAGTTAATTTTTTTTTTTTTTTTTTTTTTACCTGACATGCAGTAAATGTCCTTGGTGCATCTCTGACTTTCCTGGCGTTTCATATATCATACATGTGTTTCTGGATGCCAGGAAAAAGGTTTTAGGAGCTTATGTTTTATATTAATTCTTCCGTAGCTCAACGCAGACATTGTCCTTTTACACATTCACGGTTTTGGCACACTTGAAGTTCTAAGGATAGCATAATTGAAATGAGCTTACTGAATGAATGCTAATCTCAAGAGGATAATTTTTATTTAAAAAATACCGTTTTACTCAGTTGAATAATTTATATTTAGTTAAGCAGTGTTAAATTCCTCAAATTATCTGACATAGGGTTTTTTTTGAACTACATTTGTTATGAATTATAACATAGAGTCTGAGAGCATAAGTTATGAGGTAAGACCAGTGATGCTACTTAGTATTTAATGATACACCTTCCAGAGAGTTTCTACACATCTAATTTTATCATTTAAAATTGGAGAAATAATCGTACCCATTTCATAGGGTTAGAGGGTTAAATTAAGTAATAACATGCAAAATGCCATTTCAGTGCCTAGCAAATAGCTCTCAAAAAGTGCCAGTTGTTTTTTTATTTAGTACTAAGCTAATTTACACATTAGATCTGGAATGTCCAGAATTGCAGATTAATACAAAATAGGCTATTGTTATGAGAAGTAGGAATTTCCAGTATTGAGTTTATTAACTTACCTAACATGATTAATTTCTCATACATTTTAGTACTTCTTTCAGTAATCGTAATTTGGTCGCTGTCATTGACTTCTACACATTAAATTTAAGGAGGTATCATAAGTGAGCTACTAAGATATTTTGCTACCTATTTATACTACAGTTGATTTTTGTATGTTTGTAAAATTGGTTTTGAAGATTTGTATGGTCAATTTAAAGAGGTCACATGAAGATAAGACTGTTTATTCTTTCATTCAGCGAACTTTCACGGCCCTATATCTTGTTCACGCCTTACTCCTCTAGGCTGTCTCTCGTTCTTTTCATTATTTCAAAATTTTAATTAGCTTCATTTGTCTTACTTGTATCTTAAGTATATTTCAGGGACTTTATCTTCTTCCTGTTCCACTTAAAGAATTTTCTGTGTAGACGTCACATTTCACAGAAAATGTCTTCAATTTGTGCTTTTGGTTTTCCATGGACTTGATATCTTTCTACAGACTTGATATTGGGTTTAAAATGTTTTTAAATTCAAATACTGCAAGTGACGTCACAAAATGATATTTGGGCTAGTTTATAATCTACACAGTATATATGAACTACATAATATAAGTTAGAGCAGTTCTGCTAGCTATAGTTTGGTCATCAAGATTTTTATGATAACTCAATTTCTAAATATTTTTAAATTTATATAACAACATTTTAAAATCTGGACTCTCTTTAAATGCATGCGATTATTCCATCCATTCCCCTTAACCAGAGAAACAATAATAATTTGTTTCCTTTCCCATAAGTTGGGTGACTTACTTTAACAATTATATGGAAAGATATATTTATGTTTTTAACATGGTTAGCAAAAAACAGACCCAGAAAACTGTCATTAGCTAGCTAGTAATTTGTGAAAAGATCATTTTTCCAAAAATTATGCACATTAAACAAAATAAAATGCAGGCTACAGTAAATTGAAAAAACTGGGTACCAGGGCGCCTGGGTGGCTCAGTCAGTTAAGTGTCCAACTTCAGCTCAGGTCACGATCTCACGGTTCGTGAGTTCGAGCCCTGCATCGGGCTCTGTGGCTGACCACTCGGAGCCTGGAGCTCCTTCGGATCCTGTGTCTCCCTCTCTCTCTGTGCCACTCCCCACTCTCACTCTGTCTCTCTCTCAAAAATAAATAATAAACATTAAAAAAAAAATTAAAAACTGGGCACCATCTAGAACAGAACATAATTGAATCTAAATTTCATACCTTATATCAGAATATATTTCAGATGGATTCAAAATATAAATGCGAGAAATGAAACTGTAAGTCTACTAAGAGAAAGCATGGGGGCTTTATTTTTTTTTAAATTTTTTTTTAATGTTTATTTCTGAGAGAGAGACAGAGCATAAGTGCGGGAGGGGCAGAGAAAGAGGGAGACACAGAATCAGAAGCAGGTTCCAGGCTCCGAGCTGTCAGCACAGAGCCTGACACGGGGCTCAAACCCACGAACCACGAGATCATGACCTGAGCCAAAGTCAGTCGATCAACCCACTGAGCCACCCAGGCGCCCCGGGGCTTTATCCTTAATGTCAGAGATAGTAAGACCTTTTCAGTATGACAAAAAAAACCCCAAAGCCATAAAAGATGGGTAAATTCCCATAAAAAATTCTGCATGGCACAAACCACAAGCAAAATCAAAAGACATGGCAAACCAGGGATAATATTTGCAGCAGAGTAAAGAGCAAATTTTCCTATAAATCGATGGAAAACAAGAACACAAAGCAGAAAAATGGATGAAGGATTTGAACAAACGTATTGTCGTGGAAGGAAATATAATTGCTCTTATATGTGAAAACTCATTCTCACTTTATACGGGAAATGCCAACTAAAACTGCACTCAATGCTTTTTCCACCTGTCGGGTTGATAAACATTGGAAGGTTTGCTAACACCGTGTGAGGAGAGAAACCCTTCCATCCCCTGCTCTGAGTATAAAATTCGTATCAGCTCTGCGAAGGGCCGTTCTACCAGTTGTACTTGTTAGGAACTTCACACACAGATGAACTCACATGTACATGAAATGATTTATTTATTGAACCATTCTGTGTAACAGGAAAAATGGGAAACATTCCAGACAAGACTAATTCAATGAAAGTAGTGTGTTCATAGAACGGAATACTGATAACGTGCAACCTTAAATAAGAATGAAGTCCTTTATGTACAAGTATGAGACCACCTCCAAGATGTATTCAGTTTTTTAAAAAAGTCGCATGTAGACTAGTGTGTAGTGTGTTACCATGTGTGTAAAACATTGGGGGAAATAAGAGATGTTTGCATGCATCTGTTTATGCAAGAACATTCTGGGAGAATGCATAAGAAAAATCACATCATTGATAACCTCTGGGGAGGGCATGGGGGTGGTAGGGGCCAGGAAAATTTTTCACTCTACAGTCTTGCATCTTTTGGATTTTGAATTCAGTGAATATCTTTTCCATTCAGAAATAAAATGTTAAAGTATATTATTTTTCATACCACTGAAAGGGAACATTAAAAATATGTAGAATCTGCATAACACAAAAATTTATGGGAGAATCTACCTTAGCAGTTTATAAGACTGAAACGCTGTTCTTGAAACAGTCGAAGCTGATTCGGTGGATTGGTTGGTAATCCTGCAGAATAAGTGTTTAATGCCTAAGAATTTTTTTCTAGCACATACTCTCTAGAAGTTTCATTTAGTGTTATTTAAAAATTCCTCCCACTCTTCTGCCATGAAATCCCAACTGTGCCAGCCAAGGTATTTTTCAGGAATGTGACCCCCGACTAGGATTACTACCCCGACCAACTAATGTAAGATTTAAGTTAAGGAAATTGCAGGCTGGAAGTTATAATTGTAGTCCTCTGGAATAGGAATTTGACTGTAAATCAAATGAAAATAGGTTGTTGGAGATTACATTTACCTTGCGAAGAAATAAGTTATTTTAATAAACCGAGAAACTATTAAAACAAGTAAGATTCATAATTCTGTGGTTGATGCTCACAATGTTTTTGGAATTGAAGGAAGTGTATAACACGGTGGGTGAGAACACGGGGATAGATGTTCGACCAACTTGGGCTTTGGTCCCTGTGTATGGCCTTAGGCAAGTTACCTAATATCTTTTGGTCCCTATCTGTACAATGGAAATAGTATCTACTTAATGGGGTTGTGAACATAGAACTAAACAGCATCTCTGTACTGTGCCGAGCACGTTATATGCAGTAGTAAACCGTTGTAGTAACGACAGCAGCAGCCAACCAAGCAATGAAGTAAAAAGAGCCTCAGAAAACTGTACCCCTGCTCAAAGAGGAGAAGTTGACTTGTAGCTGGGAAGAGGGCGCTGGCGTTGTACTCCCATGCACGATATGGCAGATTCTCATTAGCGCAGAGCTCTTTGTGCCCCTCTCCACGCCAGCCCCCGGTGAGGTTTTTCCTCACTGTTATGTTGGCTTTTGTATATCAGATATACAAGTTAATAAATGTGCAATTCAGAGATTTGGGAAAATAGAGCTCAAAAAGGAAAATGAAAGCCATCCCTAACTTGTCTCCTAGAGTTACCAGAGAAAACATTTGGACATACCACCTGTATTAAAATTTTTTTCATTGTTTATCTGAAATTCACATGTAACTGGGTGTGCTGCTTCTCTCTTTGCTAAATCTGGTATCCATACCCTAGCAAGATCTAGTGCGTACTATGGTATATAAGCTATATGTTTAGGAAGCAGTTCTATCATTCTTAACTTTTGTAAGTATTGTTTTTACATGTTTAATGGGGTCTTTACTATAAAATCAAATATATATTTACTTAATTTTTCTCATGTTTTTGGTGGTACCGGTTCTGTATTTTAATCTTAA
The DNA here is from genome assembly GCF_022079265.1 of Lynx rufus. Lineage (NCBI taxonomy): Eukaryota > Metazoa > Chordata > Mammalia > Carnivora > Felidae > Lynx > Lynx rufus. The sequence continues at coordinate 137,720,769 of NW_025814889.1, read as the reverse complement.
TCTGAAATTTATTTTGATGTGTATTATTAGGTATAGGTATTAGCTTTTTCCCCCTAAATGGTTAATTACCTATCCCAATATCATATATTGAATAATTTTTGTTTTTCTGCTTGCTTAATTGAATTCAGTGATTTCTCATTTTCTCTTTTTCAGTGATTTCTCATTATGGATTATTATATTTGGTTCTTTTTCCACCTAGTCTAATTTCTTATCTCTAGTTATTTATTTGAGGCTATCTTACTGCATATTTATATTTATTATAATCTTTATTATGATTTATAAAATCTAATTTCTTTTAGAAAGTAATCAAAATATGCATTATAAATAAGTAAATAAAATACTAGCCTACAAGCACTGTAAAATCAGTATGTCTGAAACTAAATTAATGTTCTTTCTAAATCTTGATCTCCTGTATTTAATTCTTGGTACCACTATTCTAGCTAAATGAAGTTCTGGTTTTTCCCCAAGGATTTCCTCATAACCTCTACAATCCCAGTCTATTGGACCAGTCTGTTTTTCAAATAATTGCCAGAATGGTCTGTTTAAAGCTCATGTCTGATCACTTCTGTCTCCTATGTGCTACCATCCCATTCCGTGTTAATCCCCTCCGCGCCCTCCATAGACTCCCTGGTCCTTAGTCGTGTTCAGTCCCCATTTTCCCGTGAGGGCACACAAAGAGCTCCACGGTCTGCCCTGCCTGCTAGCCGTACCTCTGTGCTATTCCTTCACTGTCGCGTTACTTTCTAGGAATTCCAAACTCACGTTGCCTCTGTCTCCATCCCACCCCTGTGACACATGCACGTACACACAGTCTGTGTGTCCGTGCCCCGCTGCCTGCATTCCACCACCGCCCTTTTCTGGGCTACCTCCTACCTGTGTGTGTCAGAGACTGCAGTTGCCTGCTTAGTATCCCTTTCCCTGTTTTCCTTACTAACAGAAGCCTGATCTTCCTGCGTGACAATCTAGGGGGGGACAATTGGAAGTAAACGGCAGTCATCAGGAGTCCTGCCAGGAAAGTTTCTTAATAGAACTTTTACCTCCTTTTGTGAAACATAGACACAGTAGCTGGAGCTGTAGGATTCTCCTGGACTACCAAATGACTTTGAAACGGTCACGTGAGAGATTCAGACATACACATCACTAGTGACACATAGTGTAAACGTAAAGTAAGCTTTGTGGAGAACTTAAAAGCAGAAAAGGACAGGAGCCTATGTGGTTCCTCACCTTTCCTTCAGTGTGAATGAAATACGGTTTGGCCAGGCAGACAGAGCCCGAGCTGAAAGTGTTCCCAGAGAGGGATGCTGCCTCCATATCACTGCACATAGTTGTGAAGAAGTCAGAGGAGTCAGCAAGGTGTGTACCAGTGGGCTTCCCAAACTGCCCTCCCGCTCAGAGAGAGCTTCCCGTTAGGAGCTCAGTCTCCATGCCACTGCTGTTGCTATCCAGTGAAGATGTAACGCTTTTCCCCAGAGCCATTTCAGACCATGAGCAAACTGATCGCCAAGCCGACAGTTGGGAAGGAAAGGAGCCCCTAAAGCCTTCCAGAAAATAACAAGGCTGTCGCCCTTGAAGAGTGATCCAAATACTAAGGATAGTACAGCAATATTCTATCAGGAGTCTGGGTTTTTGTTAACTCTGGCGTCACCATAAAAACCCTGGAACGCGTACCTCTGTAATTGTGAGACAGAAATAAACTGAGTTTTCTGGTAAATATCTAGTTACGTCTAACTAGTTCCTCTGATAAGATACAATGGAAGCCTTGGCCTCTTCAGGAAGCCTTCTGCAGAGCAGCTGGGTTGGAATCCTCCAGTTTTATGCTTCGAGATTATTCTGAGTATGACTCTAGCTTCTCATCGCTTTATGTTGTAATGATATGTTTCTTTTCCCCACGAGAGTGATTTGCTGAGGGTCAGTACCATATGTCACTTCTTTGGTCACTCCGGTCCCCGGTATGGAACGTCTCAAACACAGTAGCACGCAGGGAATGTTTGTCTGAATGAAGGAATGAATGAGATTCCTATTTGTTGACTTCTTTTTTTTTTTTTTTAAGCTCACATTGCATGGTTTTAGTCTTACACAGGTGGTCTGCACCTGCTTTCACCAAATAATTAGAAACATTTGCAAAACACAGAATCATTTACTGCAGAAAGCATATGATTACTCACTGGACTATAAACTTGAAGCTATTTTGTACCTCTGACTCTGTTTAAATTTTTTTCTTCCTCCCGGTTTCATTTGCATCGGGGAGAATGTGATATGCTTGGTATCTAAGGCTGTTTTCATAATATGCCACTGGCATGTGGTAAGAAATTCTTCAAAACACAGGAATATATAATGCAAACTATTTGATACCAAATTTGCCTCTCATTATTGAATATGTTTGGAACTAATGTACAATTTACTTTGAAACTTTTTAATGGCTGCTAATCTGTTGCCTAGAATTGCTTTGGGCCTTAGCAAAACAGGACTTGTATTTGTGGTTCATTTATTGGCTAGTGTCTGTCCCTTCATAAGTTGGGTATTTTATTCATAAATTTCATTAAGTGGTTTTTCTCATCTATAAATTCCCAGCTGGAAAAATTTCCATATTATGTCCAATCTTTATCTTCCTTATGTACATCTCTCCAGGATAAAATGTTTTTAATTTTACAGACAGTAGCTCTTGATGGAACATTATTTTTAAAATCTGGGGTGATCTCTGGAGGATCAAGTGACTTAAAATACAAGGCTAGATGCTGGGATGAGAAGGAGATAAAGAACTTAAGAGACAGAAGAACCCAGCTGATCCAGGAATTAAAGGTAAGCCCATGCTGTAGACATTGTGGCATACTAAAGAGAGTAATTGTGTTTTTAAACAAATTTTTGGACTAATACAAGGACTATGCCTGCTTAAAAAAATTCAAGTAAAGCAAAATAGAATAAATTAAAATATAAAAATCTTTCTCTTACCTATCCTTACATCTCCGTGATATTTGCTAAACACAGTCTGATATATAGCCTCTGGAAATTTTCTCTGTATATGTAAGTATATATATTATTTTTCCTACTTGTTTTATGATAGACTTTTGCTACAAATAATGTTTGCAACAAGCTTTTTCATTTAATGTAATGACACAGACATGTTTTCATCTTAGCATACAGAGAATGACTTTTTTATTTTAAATGTTTATTATTTATTTTGGCGGGGAGAAAGAATGAGAGTGGGGGAGGGGCAGAGAGAGAGGGAGACACAGGATCCGAAGCAGGCTCCACGCTCCAAGCGGTCAGCACAGAGCCTGATGTGGGGCTCGAACTCACGAGATCATGACCCGAGCCGGAAGTCGGACGCTTAACCGACTGAGCCACCCAGGCTCCCGGAGAACCACTTATTTTTAATGAATCCTGCCTGGTATTTCATTATATAGATTGTGTTTATTGCATCAGTCTCCAATAATGGATGTGTTGGTTTTTGCTATTACAAATGATGCATCATTATACATTAAAAAAAATTTTTTTTAAGTTTATTTTTATTTACTTTGAGAGAGAGAGAGAGAGAGAGAGCAAGTGGAGGGGGGACTGAGAGGGAGGGAGACAGAATCCCAAGCAGGTTCCGCACTGTCAGCACAGAGCCTGATGCAAGGCTCGAACTCACGAACTGGGAGATCGTGACCTGAGACAAAGTCAAGAGTTGGACGCTTAACCAACTGAGCTACCCAGGTGCCCCTCATTACATGTTCTTTAGAGGATGAAAACCAAAGTACCTAGGAGGATAAATTCTGTAGCCACACTGCCTGAGTTTGAATCCTGGCTCTGCCACTTGCTGGCAGTATGACCTTGGGCAAGATACCTAACCCCATTGTATCTTAGTTTTCCTGCCTGTAAAATGGGGAGAACAAAAGTACCTTCCTTTTAGGGTTATTTTAAGGATTAAATCAGATAATCCAGTTAAAATACTTAAAATGGTATCTGGCATGTGTGAGTACTGTATACGTGTTTATTGTTATTCTTTAAAATACCTTTATTTGGGGGTGCCTGGATGGCTCATACAGTTAAGCATCCGACTTCAGCTCAGGGCATGATCTCACGGTCTGTGAGTTCAAGCCCCGCGTTGGGCTCTGTGCTGACGGCTCAGAGCCTGGAGCTTGCTTTGGATTCTGTGTCTCCCTCGCTCTCTGCCCCTCCCCCGCTCACGCTCTGTCTCTCTCAAAAATAAACAGTAGATAAATAAATAAAATATCTTTGTATAAATACATCTCTAAGATGAATTCCTATAAGTGGGATTTCCAGGTCTAAGGGTATGTATGTTACTAAATTCCCATCAAAAGAAAACCTATAGTAGAATGTGTATATCCCTAGAGGGCTACATTGGATATTAACAGATTTTTAATCTTTGCCAATCTGATTGGTTAAAAAAAATATCTGATTGTTTGAATATGCATTTCTTAAATTATAACTGAGGTTGAGCATTTCCTCATATATTCATTGGTTCTTTGTAATTTTTGCTATAAAGTACTTATTTCTTGTGCACATTTTTCTATTAGCTGCTTGTTATTTTATTACCTACTTTAAGAATTATTTTCGGGGCACCTGGGTGGCTCAGTCGGTTAAGCATCCGGCTTCAGCTTAGGTCATGATCTCATGGTTCGTGGGTTTGAGCCCTGTGTAGGGCTCTGCGCTGACAGCTTGGAGCCTGGAGCCTGCCTCGGATTCTGTGTGTGTGTCTCTCTTGCTCTCTGCCCCTCCCCCACTTGTGTGTGCCCTGGCTCGCTCGCTCTCAAAAATAAATAATAGAAAACATTAAAAAAAAAAAAAAAGAATTATTTGTATAAGTAAATTAATTCTTAGTCATATATGTTGTAAATATATTGTGTGACTTTTTGTTGATTTTAATGAGGTGTAATTTATATACAGTAATAGGCACCAATTTTAAGTGTGTGATTCAGTATGTTTTGACAGTTGTATGTAGTCATGTAATTGCTCCCACAATCATATTTAGAACATTTCTATCACCTTCCAGATTTCTTTATGGTTGGCCTCCTCCCCTGGACCCTGAACTGAGAGTGGGGGTAACAAAGCACCTTCACAGCACTGTTCAGAGGATTAAGTGGGTGAATAAATGTAAACTTTATAGAACACTGATCAAAGTACTCAATAAATGTGAGATATTTAAAATATCCATGAAACAATTATAAAAACTGATCATATACTTGTCCATAATAGAAATCTCAATAGTTTTTTAAAAGATCACCTTGATTATAATTAAATTAAGTTAGAAGTAACAACTAAAAAAATTTTTGTTTGCATAGAAATTAAGAAATGTACTTATAGGTAGTTTTGGAATCAAAGAAGTAATGAAAAGGCAAATCACAACATGTCTCTAAAGTGGTAAATGGGAAGTCTGTGAGACATATAAAAGCTACATCAAGAGGAAATACCTTCAGAAGAAAGATTCAATATAAGGGCATTTATTACTTTAAGAAATTAGAACAACAGCCACAAAATAAACAGAAAAAACTTATAATGTAATTTTTTAAGCTAAAAATAATTAGAGCACAAGTCAAAATAGAAAAAAAGACTAGTGAATCTAAAAGCTGTTCTTTTGAAAGGCTAAGAAATTGCAATTTTAATAAAGGGAGGAAAAATTAGAGGCAAAAATATACAGCCTGCAAATGAGAAAATTAAAATCATTTAAAGAGAATCTTAAAAGCAAATAACTATGTAATAACAAAATCAAAAATCTGAAAGAAATGGAAGATTTTCAGAAAAATATAATTAAAAATAAATATAGGGACGCCTGGGTGGCTCAATTAAGTGTCCAACTCTTGATCTCAGTTCAAATCTTGATCTCATGGTCGTGAGTTCAAACTCCACACTGAGCTCTGTTCTGGGTATGAAGCCTACTTAAAAGAAGATAGGTACGTACATACATACATACATACATACATACATACATACATACATAGACAGACTGACCAACTAGAAAAGAAGTGGGACATTTGAAAAGTTAGGCAGTGGTGCAGTCTGCTGGCCAGGCCCCATCCATAACATCTTCCTTTCTTGCTTGGCTTTATTACAGAATCATAAAAAAACTAAGACAACTTGATTTCCTAAGTTTCATTGTAGCTAGCAGTGGCCACGTGACCGTTTTAGAGCTACAGATGGAATTATTGGTATTGTCACTTGCGTTTTCTTCTTCCTTACCGGAATTCAGTCAAGAGGCCTGGGGAGGCAGCAGCCATATTGCACCAAGAGGCAGCAAGCATGAGGATAAAGCCACTGTACTAAGAAACTAAAAGTTAGATGCTGTTGTTGAGGAACTGCATCAGCCTGCATCACACTGCTTTTGTGTGAGAAAAATAAACCCACATTTTTTTTAAGCCACTGCTAGCTGGGTGACCCACCATTGAATAAACACGCCCAGAATGTAAAATAGACAGCAGCTGTGGAAGACAGTATGGTGGCTCCTTTAAACATTCAAACTAGAACCATTGTATGATCCAGTAATTCTGCTTCTGGGTATATACTCCAAGGAATTTAAAGCAGGGTCTAGAAGAGATAGTTGTACACCCGTGTTCCTAACGGTATTATTCACAACAGACAAAAAGTAGAAGCAACCCAAGTGTTCATCGCTGGATGAATGGACAAACAAATGTGTTCTGTACATTCAGTGAAATACTCATCCTTAAAAAGGGAGGAAATTCCAACACCTGCTACACAGTGGGAACCTGAGGACGTGATGCTACATGAAATAAGCCAGTCACAAAAAGACGAATACTGTAGGATTCCACGTACATGAGGCCCCTAGAGTAGTCAGATTCATACAGACAGAAAGTAGACTGCCAGGTGCCGGGGCTCGGGAGTGTGGAGAACGGACTGTTGTTCACTGAGCATAAAGTTCTTCAGTGGGCAAAAGTTTTAGTTTTACAAGATGAAAAGACTTCTGGAGAAGGGCCACACAACAACAGACATGCAACTTAGACACCACTGAACTGCACACTTGAAAATGGTAAAGATGGGGAATGTTATATGTGTTTCACCACAATTGAGACAAGGATTCTGGGCCTCGTGGGTTTCCAGGTGACTTCTAACATAATTCTAATCTTCACTAAGGCATTCTAGATTATAGAAAAGGACGGAAACTTGCCAGCTTATTTTATAAAGTTAGTATAACTTAAATTTCAAATATTATGAAGATAATACAAAAAAATAAAACTGGAAATGACTTCCGCTGTGAATATAAATGCATAATTCTCAAATTAAATATCAATATAGAGAATTCAGTAATGTAGTAACAGAAAACATAATCCATTATAATAACAAATCGAAGGCAGGAGAAAAATCCTATCATTATATGTAAAAATGTATTTGGTAAAGTTCAGCAGGTAGCTCTAATTAAAGTGCTAACTAAAAGAGTAAATGGTGGAAATGATTTAAATAAATAGCTTTTACCCAAACCTAACAGGTGTAATGGCTTAAATGGTGAAACATTAAAACCGTGTTAAAATTAGGAAGTAGACTGAGATATCTATTATCAACATTATTATATAATGTGGTCTTGGAAATTATGGTAAATATAATTAGGCACAAATGAAATTTGTATAAATCTTTGAAAAGAAAAAAACTAACTTTTTGCTGATAATAGGATTATAGTTTTGAAACTACTAGATTTAATAAGCTAATGGGAGGGCTATGTGGATAAACAAAACTCCAGTTTTTCTCTGGACTATCAAAAAACATCTGAAAGTGGGAAAAGATTCTCACAAGAGGAATAACTGTAAACCTAAAGACACAGTAACTGGGGCACCTGGGTGGCTCAGTTGGTTAAGTGTCCTACTCTCCATCTTAGCTCAGGCTGTGATCTCAGGGTTCATGGGTTCAAGTCCCACGTTGGTCTCTGCGTGAACAGCACAGAGCCTGCTTAGAGTTCTCTCTCCCTCTCTGTCTCTGCCCCTTCCCAACTTGTGCTCGCTCGCTCTCTCTCTCTCTCTCTCTCTCTGTCTCTCAAATAAATAAAGATTAAAAAAATTTTCTAGAAAATAAATCTTAATGAAAAACACAAAGAGGAAAGGCATACTATATTCTTGGGTTAGAAATCTTCTAATTAATATAAAACTAAATACAATTTTAATTAAAATATTGAGGAGGGGTGCCTGGGTGGCTCAGTTGGTTAAGCATCCGACTTCAGCTCAGGTCACGATCTCACAGGTTTGTGAGTTCGAGCCCCGCATCGGGCTCTGTGCTGACAGCTAGGAGCCTGGAGCCTACTTCAGATTCTGTGTCTCCCTTTCTCTCTGCCCCTCCCCCATTCATGCTTGCTTGCTCGCTCTCAAAAATAAACATTGAAAAAGAAATTTTAATGTTATTGAGGATTTTTTTAAACATAGAATCTCTTTTTAAACTTTTTGAAATGTTACTTATCTTAGAGAGAGGGGGGCAGAGGTGAGCAGGAGAGGGGCAGAGAGAGAGAGACACACACACAATTTGAAGCAGGCTCCAGGCTCTGAGCTGTCAGCCCAGAGCCCAATGCGGGGCTCAAATCCACAAACCACAAGATCATGACGTGAGCTGAAGTCAGACGCTTAACTATCTGAACCACCCAGGTGCCCCTTATTGAGGACTTTTTAACTTGATAAAATGACGTTCTAATTTTTACAAATGAAGAATTCCCTAAGATTAGTAAAAAAAAAAATATGTGACAAAAGTGGGGAAGGTAGAACTTCTCTTGCTGGTGTACAGAATACCACGAGAAGCCATTGCAGTCAAGCTGATGCATTATTGACATAGGGATGGACAGATTAATGAAACAGAAGAGGAATTCCAGAAATACTCCCAGTATACTGACAACTTAGTGTACAACAAAGATGATGTTTCAGTTTGGTGGGAAAAGGATAGATGATTTAGTAAATGGTATTGGCATATCTAGAGAAAGTAATGCTATGCCCCGTGTTATAACACAAAAATAAATTCCAGATTAAAAGCCTGAATGTAAAAAAGTTAAATGAGGATAAAACCCATTGTATACAGTTTTTTAAGTTTAAAATGAAGACTGGGTTCTCTGCTTATCAAAGAGTTCTTTCCAACTTGACATGAAAAAGACATGATAGAACATCTGGGGAAAGGATAAGATTAGACAGTTCATGGAAAGAAGTTGTCCATTGGCCAATAAACATGAAAAAATGCTCTGTATAGAATATAGCACTCAAGGGAATACAAAGCAAATTCAGATTACTTCATACCTATACGTAAGGCTTGGAAATATATATAAATGCTGGAGGAGAAGTAAAGAAACATGTACTCCTCCGTTATTTATGGAAAGGAGAGTTCTAGCCTTTGGGAAAGCAGCGGTAGCTGCTGTTAAACACGTGAATACATTTGACCCCTTGATCGTACCCTGAGGATCTATTGCATGGAAATGAAAACATGAACACTTAATGGTGTACATACAAGTATGTTGTTGCAGCTGCTGGCAGTGGCAGAAACCCAGCCCATCATTAAGAGAACAGTTGGATAATTTTGGTACAGGTACACTCTGGAATAATACACAGCCATTGAAAGAATTGATCTAGAGCTTTATCAATTGACTTTTGTGAGTAACTGAGAAAAACAGGAGGCAGAAACACATATGCAACATGATTCTAAACTTGTAAAACAAGTGACTCTGTGTACGCATATATTCATGTAAAGACTAGGAGGAAAATACAGAAGGACATATACTAGGAAGTTAATCTGGTTGAATAATAGGGTGGGCGAAGGAGGAAGGGGATGCGCTAAAAGCAAGGCTGATTCCATTTCAGCCGCTTACGTGCCTTGTATGGAACACACGCTTCCCATTCCTCGTTTTTCATTTCTGTTTCCTGTTCGGAAGTGCGTTAGTTTTTGAGGGTGCTTGTCGTAGGGCATCGTGGGCACTCCGGATGGCTTGTGTACTTAGTTGCCAGTCTCTTATCAGAAGAAGGGAAGATGGGGAGTGCCTGGGGGGCTCCATCGGTTAAGCGTCTGACTCTTGATTTGGGCTCAGGTCACAGTCTCACTGTTTGTGAGTTTGAGCCCTGCATCGGGCTCAGCCCTGCTGGTGTGGAGCCTGCTTGGGATTCTCTCTCTCTCCCTCTCTGTCTCTCTGCTCCCCTCTGCTGGCTCTCTCTCTCTCTTTCTCCCTCTCTCTCAAATAAATAAATTTTAAAAAGGGAAGAAGGGAAGGTGGGGTGTGGGTGTGGTTATATATAAAAATCAGTGAATTATTCCAGTGAGATCACTGGAAAATGAAAGTGCTGTTCTCTTATAAAATGTTCTCATGTTTCTCTCCCTTGTTAGGATCTAATGAAGATACTTCGCAAGGAAGCTGACTTGAAACAAATACAGACTCTAGTACAAGGAACTCATACACGACTCAAATATTCCCAGAGTGAACTAGAGATGATTAAAAAGAAGCAACTTGCTGCTTTTTACCGGGTAATATGGGCTTACATAAAACTTGGTGGAGATTAGAACCAGGACAGAGAATTTCAGGAATTATATATCTATAACACCATGTAATTTCTACACTTTATCCCATGATTGAGATTATATTTGTATGGTTGTTAATCTGGATATACAGGTGTGCCTGCAGTTACCTTATCTCATGGATTCCCTTTTTATTCCAAAAGATTCCTGTCACCTTTTTTTGCTTCACCATCTAAAGCTAAAACAGCTATTTTAAAAAGAAAATTTTCTCTTTCGTAATTAGGAACAATCTCAGCTACAGAGTGAGCTGCTGAACATTGAGTCTCAATGTACTATGTTGAGTGAAGGTGTGAAAGAACGGCAACAACGAATCGAAGAATTTCAAGAGGAGATAGACAAGGTCACGCATCGTGTATTTATGACCGATGGGCACGTCAAGTAGAGTTCTCAACCAGATAGCGGGTTTAGGGCTTCTTGCACATACACTAAAGCAGTTCGATAAATGCCTGGTTTTATTGGTCTGCCAAATGAGTTTGTGGCTTTGGAGAACCACTGCAGCACCTCTCGAGAAGTCATGACCAGTGCACACTTACTCCTGCTCTCTTCTCCTTGCCCATTGTAAAAATGAGAGCCTTTTTCTTCTCCCACTGCCCTTAACGGCAAGAAAGAAAGAACTTTTCATTCAGATTAGTTTTTAAAGTTGCTTCTTCCCTGAGTAATTATTTCTTGAACATTTATTGTATATACCAGGCACGGCGCTTGCCTCTGGGGCAACAAAGATCTGGTCATCTAGCCTCTGCTGGTAACATGACAGGAGCTTTGTGGCTCAGTTCATGCCGCTGTTGATCCTGAGGAAGTTGTCTGTCACACCATCGCTGAGTAACTTCCACTCATTGCTTTAGTTCTGCCTCGTGTCACAGGTTTTGAAACCACACTTATGTTACTTTAATTAGCTTTTTTCCAGGTTAAGTACCCCTAATGCTTTAATCATGTATGTTGACCGTGGATTTAAGACCAGCTCTGGCAGCCATCCCCTGGGCTCTCTGTTGTTTATCAACGCCCAGAACAAAGTTTAAGGTCAAAATATCGTCTGACCTCTACAGAGTACCATGGGACTCAACACATAGAACTATAACTCTCCATAGTTTTGATTATCTAGTTATGTAAATTATGACTTACCACTGCATGAATGATATCACATTCATGCTTAATTTATATTCAACTAAAACCTGAAAGTTTTTAACATGTCCTGTTTAAAACAACAACTTTCTTTTATCCTGTAATGGTATATAAATAAATGCAGGGCTTTAAAGATATTGAGGTTAAATGTTATTTTGTTGGGATTTGGCTCATTCTAGTTTTTCCAGATCTTTCTGAGTCTTAATTCAATGTTCCAGTCTTCATGGCTTCTATTGCCCAAGACTCTATAGCATTACTTACATAGAAGGAATATTTTATTTATTTATGTAGAATGTTATATTATGGTGTAGCTAACGTAAAGGAAATATTTCTGATTTTGTTAAACACTTCATAAAGCCAAAACCGTTAATAAGGCCAATTATGAGCTTTCTTATTTAGTTTTTAGAGTAAGAAATTTGAAAATAGATGGGTGTCGTTTGTGGAGTTAAAGAGAAAGAAATCACTGGCTCCTCAGAGTACAATAATGCTTTTCAGATTAGTATTTAGCCTAATACAGGAAGTTCTTGGTGGGAAGAATTTAGATTTAAGCATTGTCTATATACTTTCTAAAAATTAATTAGTAAACCAGTTGTTTTGAAATAATTTAAAAGGTTGAAGATGATATTTTCCAACACTTCTGTGAAGAAATTGGTGTGGAAAATATTCGTGAATTTGAGAAGAAACATGTTAAACAGCAACAAGAAATTGATCAAAAAAGGTATTTTTATCAGAAGATGTTAGTAAGCAACTTACACATATATAAACGTAACTATTATTTCTTAATTTAAGGGAATTGTGGCTGAACGAATCTTTATTTCAGTTCATCAAGAAATATCTAGTAAACATTCATATTCTTATAGAGATAGAATTCTTTTATTCAGTAACTTTTTTTTTAATGTTTATTTCTGACAGAGAGAGACAGAACATGAGTGGGGGAGGGGCAGAGAGAGAGGGAGACACAGAATCCGAAGCGGGCTCCAGGCTCCGAGCTGTCAGCACAGAGCCCGACACGGGGCTCGAACCCACCAACTGTGAGATCATGACCTGAGCTTAAGTCGGACGCTTAACCGACTGAGCCACCCAGGCGCCCCTATTCAGTAACGTTTTAAAGAGAGAAAGCATAAATATAAGAAATAAGAGAATGAGGATATACTTACACAAACATAGTAGTTATTAAAAGAATAATAAGGCAGTAATTTACTTATTTCTCTATAAATATCCATGTATATGGATAAAATTTGTAATTTTCAAGAAATAACATATTACCAGGATAGAAAAATCTGAGGAAGTCAGTTACCATAAGAAAGGAAAGTAAAAAAGCTTTCTGCCCATCACACCCTTCCCCAAATTCACCAGGCATGTATGGTTTCGCAAATGAATCATCCCAGCAAACTTTAAAGGCATAAGGAACTTCAACATTTAACATTTAAACGAATGTTCAATATTTAAACTTCTTCATGGTATAGAAGAGGAAGTTTTATTAAATGAACAGCTTTTTATTAAATGAACATAATATAATATTGAGTAATATTGATGCAAAAAATCCAAAAAAGGTATGTACATATACATCTCAATCATTCCTACCTGTAAATAACCAAATAAGTTTTAAAAGGAAACAGGCAGTGCAACAACAACAGCAAAATATTCCACCATTATCAGTGTAGATTTCATTCTGGAAATAAAAGGATGGTTCCGTATCAGGGATTATTGCTATAATTTGCCATATTAATGATCAAAGGGGAAAAAAATCAATCAACTCTAGAAATGATTAAGAGAACTAGACAGAATTCAGCATCCATTCTTGATTTGAAATTCTTAAAATGTGAGTAGGTATCTGTAATATGAGAAAATATACCTTATCCTAAATCAGCATTATGTTTTCATGAGTAACGTTGGAAAACACTAGAAGTATTCCTAGTAAAATTAGAAATGAGAAGAATATTCAGTATCACCGTTACCTAATGTGCTCCTAGAAATAATAGTCAATAGAGTTAGACAAGAAATATAAATAAGGCATAAACATTTGCAAAGGAGGAAACAAAACTTCCACTGTTGGCAGGTTATATGATATATATCTAGAAATTCCTAGAAAACAAATTAGAAATTGAAATTCCTAGAAAACTGTTAGAAACAAAAAAGCGTTCAGTAATGTGGCTGAATACAAATATTAATATGAAAATTTTAAATTAAAAATTAATATAAAAATTAATTTTAAAATTAGTAGCCTTTCTATATAGAAACTACCAGGGAGACAATGTGTAGGGAGAAAATATCTCAATTATGTTAGGAAAAAGGTGTAAAATACTTGGTACTTGGGAATAAAGCTACTAAATGTGAAAGTATATAAGGAAACTTTTAGGGGCACCTGGGTGGCTCAGTCAGTGTCCAAATCTTGATTTCGGCTCAGGTCATGATCTCCCAATTCGTGGGTTTGAGCCCCGCATTGGGCTCTGTGCTGGCAGTGCAGAGCCTGCTTAGGATTTTCTCTCTCCCTCTCCCTGTCTCCACTCTCTCTCTCTCTGCCCCTCACCCCTCTGAAAACTAAATAAGCTTTTTTAAAAAAAAGAAATTTAAACAAGACAGAGAAATAATAAAGTTGAATAAAAAGAAAAGGCAGGGGCACCTGGGTGGCTCAGTCAGTTAAGCGTCCGACTTCGGCTCAGGTCATGATATCACAGTTTGTGAGTTCGAGCCCCGCATTGGGCTGTGTGCTGACAGCTAGGAGCCTGGAACCTGCTTCGGATTCTGTCTCCTTCTATCTCTGCCCCTCCCCCACTGTGCTCTGTCTCTGTCTCTCAAAAATAAATTAATGGTCGGGGCGCGCCTGGGTGGCGCAGTCGGTTAAGCGTCCGACTTCAGCCAGGTCACGATCTCGTGGTCCGTGAGTTCGAGCCCCGCGTCGGGCTCTGGGCTGATGGCTCAGAGCCTGGAGCCTGTTTCCGATTCTATGTCTCCCTCTCTCTCTGCCCCTCGCCCGTTCATGCTCTGTCTCTCTCTGTCCCCAAAATAAATAAACGTTGAAAAAAAAATTATAAAAAAATAAAAAAAATAAATTAATGGAAACAAAGGAAAGAAAGAAAAAAAAGAAAGAAAAGGCATACTAGTTCTTTCATAGGAAGACTCAGTATTATAAAGAAGTTGGTTCTCCCTAATTTAAGCCATAATTTCATCTCAACACATGTATGGACAAGGTTTTAAAAAAAAAACAAAAAACAACTGGGTAAGCTGATTCTAGAGTTCACATTCAGAACTAGCTAAGAAAAAATCTGAAAAGGGTAATGAGAAAGGACTAGGACTCCCAGATTTGAAAACATGTATAAAGTTGGATTAATTAAAATCTTGAGGTACTTGCTCACAAATAGAGTCCAGATCTATAAGGGAAATTCAAGTTAATATAAAGCTGGCATTTCATATAAGTAGAGAAAAAATATACTTTTCCAGTAAATCATGTTGGGATACATGTGTTTCCAACCTGGAAAAACGTACTTGGGTCCCTATCTCATTCTTCAGACCCAGATCAATGCCAAACATTCTAGTAAATAAAATGAAGGCATAAAAATACTAGGATAAGCCATAAGAGAATTTTCAAAAATAATCTCAGATTAGAGAAGGTCTTTCAGTATGACTTAAACACCGGGAACCATAAAGGAAAGGATAAAATGCAAAGGTATAGAAATAAAGATATTTTGCATGGCAACAGTACTGTGAAGAAAATCAAGACAAATGACAATCCGGGGGAGAACATATGTACACATATATGTTTAGAAATCGTAAAGAGTGGTTCCTCTGAGAAGACTGACAAGGTGGGAGAGAGATATTTTACTTTTTGTGTATTCTTGCACCTTCTTAGTTTTGTACCACATCCATGTATTATCTATTCAAATGTGATTGTTTTGACAATAGGACTATAAATTCTAAATTTAAGGATACAATAGTGACAATGACAAGGTTGTACCGTAAGTCAGAGGACAGTCCCTTTACCCAAGGGGTGTAATCATTTTATGTTTAAAAGTAGTCAAAGTCATGCAGAAACAGGAAACACAAAAGCATTTATGATTGCGGATTATTTAAGGTCTAGACTTATACTCATCTAGATGATTGGTTTATTTTGTATTAGGTACTTCTCTTTTTTACAGTTTTATTGAGATAAAATTGACATGCATCACTGTGTTAAGTTTAAGGTGTATAGCATAATGGTCGGAGTTACATGCATTGTAAAATTGTTATCACAGTAAGTTTAGGTAACATCCATCATCTCACATAGACAAAAAAATCAAATATAATTTTTATTTTTACTTACTTGTAAAAGTTTTTTATTTCCTGTGTAGTTAACATGCAGTGTTATAGTAGTTTCAGGTATACAATATAGTCATTCAGCAGCTCTATGTGTTACACCATATGCTCATCAAGATAAGGGTACTTACCCTTAATCTTCTTTACCTATTCCACATATCTCCCACCCACCTCCCCTATGGTAACCATGTACTTGTTCTCTAGTTAAGAGTCTGTTTTTTGCTTTGCCTCTTTTCTTTTCCTTTGTTCATTTGTTTTGTATTTGTCTTTCTCTGACTGACTTATTTTGCTTAGCATAATACTCTGTAAGTAGCTCCATTCAGGTCATTGCAAATGGCAAGATTTCATTCTTTTTTATGACTAATATTCCATTGTATATACATACTGCATCTTCTCTATCCATTCCTCTGTTGATGGACACTTGGGCTGCTTTCAAAGTTTAGCTATTGTAAATCTGCTATAAACATAGGGATGCATATATTCTTTTGAATTAGTGTTTTCATATTCTTAGGGTAAATACCCAGTAGTGTGATTACTGGACTGTAGGGTAGTTCTATTTTTAACTTTTTGATGAACCTCTATTGTGTTTTCCACAGTGGCTGTACCAGTTTGCATTCCCACTAACAGTGCATGAAGGTTCCTTTTTCTACACATCCTCACCAGCACCTGTTTTTTCTTGCATTTTTTTTTTTAATTTTAGCCATTGTGATAGGTGTGAGGTGATAACTCACTGTGATTTGTATTTCCCTGATGATGAGTGATGTGGAGCATCTTTTCAAGTGTCTGTTGGCCATCTATATGTCTCCTTTGGGGAAATGTCTGTTCATGTGTTCTGTTCATTTTTAAATGGATTATTTGTTTTTTGGGTGTTTTGTTTCTTGGGTGAATGCTATAAGTTCTTTATATATTTTAGATACTACCCTTTGTCAAATATGTCATTTGCAAGTATCTTATCTTATTCTGTAGGTTGCCTTTTAGTTTTGTTGGTTGTTTCCTTTGCTGTGCAGAAGCTTTTTATTTTGATGTAGTCCCAATAGTTTATTTTTGCTTTTATTTTTCTTGCCTCAGGAGACATATCTAGAAAAAAGTTGTTCTGGCCAATGTCAGAGACATTATTGCCTGTCCTCTATTCTAGGATTTTTATGGTTTCTGGTCTCATATCTAGGTCTTTAATCCATTTTGAGGTTATTTTTGTGTATGGTGAAAGAAAGTGGCCCAGTTTCATTCTTTTGCACGGATCCGTCCCGTTCTCCCAGCACCATTTGTTGAAGAGACTGTCCTTTTCCCGTTGTATAGCCTTGCCTCCTTTGTCAAAGATTAATTGACCATATCGTGGGTTTTTTCTGGGTTTTCTATTCCATTCCTTTGATCTGTGTGTCTATTTTTGTGCTTGTACCATACTGTTTCGATTACTACTTTGTAGTATAATTTGAAATACGGAGTTGTGATATCTGCAGTTTTATGTTTTTAAGATTGCTTTGGCTATTCAGGGTCTTTTGTGGTTCCAGACAAATTTTAGGATTGTTTGTTCTAGTTCTGTGAAAAGTGTTACTGGTATTTTGGTAGCAATTGCATTAAATATGTAGATTGCTTAGGGTAGTACAGACATTTTAACAATATTTGTTCTTCCAGTCCATGAACATGGGATGTCTTTCCATTTCTTTGTATTGTCTTCAGTGTTTTATAGTTTTCAGAGTATAGGTCTTTCACCCCTTTGGTTAATTCCTAGTTTATCCCTAGGCATTTTGTTATTTTTGATGCAATTGTAACTGGGATTGTTTTCATAATTTCTCTTTCTGATGCTTCATTATTAGTGTATAGAAATGCAATGGATTTCTGTATATTGGTTTTGTGTCCTGCAACCTTACTGAATTTATCAGTTCTAGTAGTTGTTTGGTGGAGTCTTCAGGGTTTTCTATATATGCTAGCATGTCATCTGTAAATAATGAAAGTATTGTTTCTTCAGTACCAATTTGGGTGCGTTTTATTTCTTTAAAAATGTTTTTAAATGTTTATTTTTGAGAGAGAAAGAGTGCACAAGCAGGGGAGGGACAGAGAGGGAGACACAGAATCCAAAGCAGGCTCCAGGCTCTGAGCTATCAGCAATGGAGCCTGATGAGGGACTCCAACCCACGAACTGTAAGATCATGACCTGAGCCCAAGTCAGATGCTCAACTGATTGATCCACCCAGGTGCCCCACTTTTTTTTTTTAATTTTTTAAATGTTTATTTATTTTGATAGAGAGCATGCACATGCATGTGAGAAGTGGGGGAGGGGCACAGAGAGGGAGGGAGAGAGAGAATCCCAGGCAGGCCCTGTGCTGTCAGCGCAGAGCCTGATGCAGGGCTTGATCCCACGAACCATGAGCTGATCATGACTTGAACCAATATCAAGAGTTGGACACTTAACCAGGTGCCTGGATGTCTTTTATGCCTTTTTCTTGTCTGGTTGCTGTAGCTAGGACTTCCAATATTATGTTGAATAAAAGTGGTGAGAATGGACATCTTGTCTTGTTCCTGACCTTAGGGGAAAAGCTCTCAGTTTATTCCCATTGAGTATAATGTTAGTTGTGGGTTTTTCATATAATCAAATATAATTTTTAAATACAAAAGTAATATGTACCTCCCAGAGAACATAGAAAAGACTTTTAAAAAATATCAGTCATTATCCCATTGTCTAGAAATAAAAAACTATCAATATTTTGGCCCATTCCTTTAATTTTATTCTCTATAATTCATAGTCCATTTATTTATTCAACACCTATTTAATGTAAGCCTCCCATGAGTTAGGCACTCTTCTAGGCACTGACACTACAACAGTGGACAAAGCAGGTCAAGCCCCTGCCTATTCTGTGTCCTTTGCATTTCCATGTACATTTTAGGATCAGCTTTTCAGTTGCTCGTAAAAGTCTGCTGGGATTTTGATTGGGACTGTATAAATCTATAAATCAATTTGGGAAGAATTGACATGTTTTAATGCTAATGCATGAATAGTAACCGTCTTCACTTACGTAGATTTTCCTTAACTTCTCTCATTAATGTTCTTTAGTGTTCAGTGTACAAATTTTATTCACATTTTGTTCAATTTTAAGTACCTTATATTTTTATGCTATTATAAATAGAACTTTTTAATTATCAATTTCAAATAGATTGTTGGTAATATATTGAAATAAGATTGGTTTTTATAAATTGACCTTGTATGCTACAACTTTGCTAAACTTATTAGTTCTAGGAGCTCTTTTTATAGATTCCTTGGGATTATTTATATAAACGATCATATTTCAGTAAAAATAATTTTATTTCTTCTTTTCCAATTAGTGTGCCTTTTATTTCTTTCTCTTGTCTTACTGCACTAGCTAGAACCTCCAGTACGATGTCGAGTAAGTAAAAGTGTTGAGAGCGGACATCCTGCCTTATTCCCAGTCTTAGGGGCAGAGCATTCAGTCTTTCACAGTTAGATATGGTTTTAATTTTAAGGTGCCCTTTAGCAGATTGAGATAGTTCCTTTCTATTTGTAGTTTGCTTAAATGTTTCATCATGAATGGATACTTTTTCTGTCGTCTTTTGAGATGATTACATGGTTGGGGTTTTTTGTTGTTTATTAATGTAGTAAATTATACTGATTGATTTTAGAATGTTAAACCAACTTGATATACCTAGGATAAACCCGATTCAGTCATACTGTATTGTATCCTTTTCAAATATTTTTGGATCTGATTTGCTAAAATTTTGTTAAGGATTTTTGCATCTACATTCATGAGTGTATTGGTATACATATTTTTTTCTTGGAATATCTTTATCATGTTTTTGTATCAGGGTAATGCCTAATGCCAAACCCATAAAATGAATCAAGAATTGTTCTCTCCTCTTGTTTTTTCTGGAAGCGTTTTTGTAGAATTAGATTACTTCTCTCCTAAAAGTTTGGTGAAATTTGCCAGTGAAGCCACTGAGGCCACCTACCTTTCTTCGTGGGAAAGTTTTTAGTTACAAATTCAGTTTTCCTAATAGATGTAGGGCTAGTCGGGGTATTTTTTTCCTTGAATGGGTTCTAGTAGTTTATTTCTTTCAAGGAATTTATGTGTTTCACCCAGGTTGTCAAATTTATTAACATAAAGTTATTAATAATAATCACTTTTTATCCTTTTTAATGCCTGTAGGATCTGTACTGATATCACCTCTTTTATTTCTGATATTGGTGATTTATCGTCTTTCTTTTCTTCTTGATTCCTAGCTAGAGGTGTATTAGTTTTATTGATCCTTTCTAAGAGCAGCTCTTGGCTTCGTTGGTTTTCTCTGTGGTTTGTCTATGTTGTTGATTTCTGTTCTCACCTTTATTGTTTTCTTCCTTCTACTTATTTTGGTACATAAGCATTATTTTCTAATATGAGTATTTTGAACTGTATCTTTCCTGGCAACTATTGCTTATACCGCATCCCACTACTTCTGGTATGTTGTGTTTTCAGTCTCATCCCATTCAAAATATTTTCGACCGTCCCATGTGATTTCTTCCAAAGACCCTTCTGGGGTTCAGAAGTGTGTTGTTTAATAGACACCTGCTGGGGGGTGGGTGGAGTATTCTTTCGGTGGCAGTTAAATCTAGTCACTCGAATCCTCTCTGTAACTTACTGGTCCTCTGCCTGGTCATTCAGCAAACACTGAGAGGGCTGTTGAAATTTCCAAGTGTACTTTTGGATCTGTCCATTTCTTCTTCCGGTGGTGTGAGTTTACTTTATTTTAATTTAAATTTTTTTAATGTCTTATTTATTTTTGAGACAGAGACAGAGCGTGAGCAGGGGAGGGGCAGAGAGCGAGCGAGACACAGAATCCAAAGCAGGCTCCAGGCTCTGAGCTGTCAGCACAAAGCTCAATGCAGGGCTCGAACTCACAAACCGCGAGATCATGACCTGAGCCAAAGTCGGACGCTTAACCGACTGAGCCATCCAGGCGCCCCAACTTTATGTATTTTAAAGCCTTGTGATTAGGTCTATACATATTTGGGATCATTAGGTCTTTTTGCTGAATTAATCCCTTTATCCTTGTAAAATGCCCCCCTCTTTATCCCTGTCATATTCTTTTTTTTCTGAAGTCTGCTTGAACTTCAGTAGATTATCTTTCTAAAGAATTATGTCTACTACTGTTTATTGAATTTCTCATAAAAAATCCAACTGGAATTCTGATTGAGATTCTGGTTCTGATTATATATTTGGGGAGAACATCTTCAAAATATCAAGTCCTCTCATCTAAGAACATAGTATGACTCGGGGCGCCTGGGTGGCGCAGTCGGTTAAGCGTCCGACTTCAGCCAGGTCACGATCTCGGGGTCTGTGAGTTCGAGCCCCGCGTCGGGCTCTGGGCTGATGGCTCAGAGCCTGGAGCCTGTTTCCGATTCTGTGTCTCCCTCTCTCTCTGCCCCTCCCCATTCATGCTCTGTCTCTCTGTGTCCCCAAAAAAAATAAAAAAAAAATAAAAAAAAAGAACATAGTATGACTCTTCATTTATTCTAATCATCTATATTCTTTATTAGAATTTTAAAGTTTTCTTTCCCATTGAGATCTTGTGTTATCGTAAGTTACTTCCTAGATATTTTAGAGGTTTTTTTTTTTTCTCTTATGAATAGTATTTCTTTTTATGCTGTATTTCTAGTTGGTTTCTACTGGTGTAGAAACATGCTATCGACGTTTAGATCGATGTAACGTATGATAAGTTTGCTAAAATCTCTCGTTACCTCCAGTAGCTTATCTATTATGTACCTGGGATGCCTCCGACATCCGACTGAAAATGTGGAGTAGGCAGTTGAATGTACAGGCTGGGAGGTCATGGGAGAGGTGCAGGGAGAGGTATAAAGTCTGGGTCTGCATGCAGATGGCACTTAAAGCCACGTGCCTGGCTGAGATCACCAGAGACTATTAAAGGAGCAGCCAGTGTGGGGAGAGGAAAGCTGGAGTAGTGTGGTGTCCAGAGCCAGTGAAGAAGTGTCTCACTCATGTGTGGTCTGCATACAAGTCTGCAGCAGAAATAAGTCCTTCGGGGGTTTGTTCTTAACCACCACCACAGGCGCTACTGTCAGCGGCTAAGAGCAGAGCCTCCGAGGGTGTCACGCCTGGCTCCACCATGTCCTGACCGGGTGGCCTTGGGCAGGAAACTTGGCTCTGCCTGGGTCTGCTCGTCCTCATCGTAGACAGGGATAGTACTACCGCCCACCTCAGAGAGTCATAGGCCTTAAGTGAGTTAAATCACGTAAAGGTGTTTGTAACAGCGCTGGCATGCAGTAACCTCTCATGGAATAGCACTCGGTTTTTTATCATTCCTGTTCTTGTTGTGGTCTGTGTATCAGCAGGATCTAGCACAATCTCTGATAACAGTGCTGTAAAATGTTTCTGGATTGAATGTTGCTGTTAGGGTATGTGAGGGAGACAGGATGGGAAGAATGAGCTACAGCTGGTCTTGGAATTCTTTACGAGGAGTCTGTGAAGCTGGCAAAGTAGGAAGTGCTTCAGGAAGGAACATGTTCTTTAGTTCCCAAGTTGGGAGTGTGTGGACGACGAGCCATTTGCAAAGACTGACTAAAGAAACAAGAATAAGCACATAAATTGTAACTTAAAGAGGAAGGGAGGGAGGGAGATAATAAAAGATTGAAGAAACATGTATCATATGCAGTGTATGAATTCTGATTCAAACAAACCAGTTGTTGTTTTTTTTAACGAGACTCGGGAAATCTGGCAGTGATCACAATTTAATATTAAGGAATTGTCATCAGTTCTATCTATAGTAGTTTGTGGTTTTGTTCTAATGGTCACTTCACTTTCAGAGACACATACTAAAATGTTGACAAATGAAATGATATGATGTCTGAAATGTGCTTCAAATAACCCAGTGCTGGAGAGCAGTGCCCAGTAGAGTTCTAGATGAAACAGGATTCATTATAGTATTCCTTCTACTTTTGTAGTTTTTTAAAAATTTTCCACGATAACAATTAAAAATAAAGAACTAAAGGCTCTTGACCACTTGTAACACTTGACTCTGTTTTACTAGATTAGAATTTGAGAAACAGAAAACTCGGCTTAATATTCAACTTGAATATAGTCGCAATCAGCTGAAGAAGAAGCTGAATAAGATCCGTACATTACAAGAAACCATCGAAAAAGGCAGAGAAGACATCGATAACCTAAAGAAGGTAACTAATTATAGGCGGCCGAAGTGCGTTGCCATTGAAATGATTTCTTTCATTGCGTTGCCATTGAAATGATTTCTTTCATTGCGTAAACACTGTTGGACTCCTGAAGTGTTCTCATAGTGACGGGAAGGGTAGGGGGCAGGTTTGAGAAATACTGGAAGTAAAATCAGCAGGTTCACAAATTATTAGGTGTTGAAGTGGGAGAGGCGTGGGGGGGGGTAGGTGCCGCTGAGGACTCCTGAGTTCTAATTTGGGCAATTCGTGGATAGAGGGGCAAGTTAAAGAGAGGAAAGTCTGGACCCACGGAGCTTGAGTTGCCTGTGTGAGATCTAGATAGCAAACTCTAGCAGGTGGAGGGCACGTGGAGAACAGGAGAAGCCCAGGCTGGTTAATGGGAGTAGATTGAAGCCATATGTGCATGGTTGAGACCTCACCCCCCCCCCAACCCCCCAAGCCCGCCCCGCCGCCCAGACAGAGCAGTAGATGCTGAGGAACAGTGAAGCGAGGGGGGAGCTCGGGAAGGAGGAAGTGAGGACAGTTGTCAAAAAGGTAAAGTCTGGGAGATGTCTGCTTAATTGCCAATTAAGAGGTCATTTTTGCAAAAACATTTTCATTGGACAACGTCCAATGGAACAGAGTCAGAGGGTAGCAAGCTGAGGAATGAATCCAAAGTGAAGGACAAAGGCAGGTAGTAATTACCAGTCTCCAAGAAGTGTAGAACAAGAGTGGGTCACATTCGGGAATAGAAGTTCAAGCAGCACACAGAATCACTGCTTTGCTTTACTGACGATGAGATGATCTGTTGACCTTATTAACGTAAAAGATAATTAAGTCTACAATGCAAATCATCTTCATTCAGGCTGAAGAAACTTGTCTGCAAATTGTGGATGAACTCATGGCGAAGCGGCAGCAACTTAAGGACGTATTTGTCACTCAGAATGCCAACACGGAGAAGGTCCAAGCTCAGCTTGAAGAAGAACGGAAGAAAGTCCTGGCTATTGATAGGTAATGAAGAAGTTTGTCAGCTTAAAGGACCATAACCAGAGTTTTACAGACATTTACTCCCAATTTAAAATCTGTTAGAGGCAGTTTGTCATTTGAATATGTGTCCCACATCACACCTTTCAGACATTCTCATTTAGGGGAAAACCAAAAGAGGCGGTCAGTTGTTGAGAATGCATAGTTCTTTCTGGCAGATGCAGACGTGGCCCTGAACAGAGAGTCCCTTACCCTGAGTGCCTCTGACACTGGTGTACAGGGTCTTCCTACAGTCCGTCTGGGTGAGGACGCACGGCGGGCCAGGGGGGGATCTGGAGCCAGCCCGTGTGGTTGGTACCCCGGTTCTGCTGCTTACACGCTGTGCCTGCCTTTCCTCAGAAGGAAATACTAACGTGGGGATCTCATAGTGCCTGCCTCCCCGGACGGTTGTCGGGATTCAGTGAGGGGTTGTTCATAGGACACTTAGAACCTGGCACGTGATGAGCATGTGTGTTTGTCGTGATGGTGACAAGGACACTTGGAGTCAGGTGGCTTGTTGCACCCCAGCGACCTCTGCTTTTCGACCGTAAGTGGTCAGATGAAACGTGCGCTCTGTTTTTGCTCCACTCTTGGCACTGCGTAGTTTTCCTCACTGTTCAAAGCCCTTCAGCATTTCGAGATAGAGCAGAAAGTTCTTTGTCTAAGGTTTCTGAGTGGAGTTAAAGTTCATCTACTCTTGAATTGTTTTCATGGTTGTATTTAAACAGAACCACATCTCTGTTTATCATCATATTCTTGAAAACCACATAATTCTTCATTTATTTTATTTTTTGGTCCTGTTTCTGGGACCTCTTAAAAATACCACGTTGTTTTACTTGGTAAAACCCCAAACCCTCATTTAAGACAGAAGGCATTACATTAATAGGGGCTGTAGGAAATAGGTATGTCATGACTTACCTGGTAAGACATTTCTCTTGTTAAAAGATTGTTTCTCTTGGTTTGAGGCTCTAAAGTGCAGAGCTTATATTGAGGGAGAAATGCAGCTTGAAAAATTATATAGATTTTAAAGCCAAACTAGCCCGATGAAAGTAATTATGTTTATTATTTGAAAATGCTCCATTGGATACATTAATTACATTCATGGCCTTTCTCAAGAGCGTTAAAGTTTACATAACAGCATCAGTGCGATAACTCTAGAACTTACAGCACTCCTAGGAAAAAATCTTTTCCATGCAGTTTTATTTGTAACACATTCGTTTCTCTTCTCTGGTACAGCTCGAATGGGTAAAATATAATCACTTCTCCTATCTGTGTATTTACAGGGAAGTGGGAAAATGGCAAAAAGAGGTTGTCATCATTCAGACTTCTTTGGAACAGAAACGGCTAGAGAAGCACAACATGCTGCTTGACTGCAAAGTTCAAGACCTTGAAATAATTCTTTTGTTGGGATCGCTGGACGACATCGTTGAAGTGGAGGTATTCTACCACGTGACTTCAAAATGCACGCAGCTGTGGGGAACTTGTGTAACGCCCGGTGGCTGCTTAGCCAAGTCCCAGCGCTGCAGACGGTTCCCCTGGCCCCACCCAGAGCCCCGTTAGGAGTGGAGGAGATATCTCCTGGGAGGCAAAAGGGGCAAAAGGATCGTCGTTACAGAGGACTGGGCGTCTTGTGCCGTCTCTTCCATCTCTTGCCCGTCCATGTCCTTTGAGCCCCCGCGGGATGGGCCAGTTTCTTTCCCACACATTAGATACCCGAGAGTAGAGTGGAGCCGCTGGAGTTAGTGACCTCTGGGGGTGGTGTTAGGAAGGCTGTGCTGTGGCTTCAGACAGAGTATCTTCCGGTTAGCTCGCCACAGGATGCAACAGAAACGGCTGGTCCTGCCTTTCAGGTCATTCCTCTCTGAGCCCTTTCTTCCCTGGGGTCTCCCCCCTACCTCCCTCCTCCCCACCCTGCTCTGCCCGGCAGTCAGACATCTACTCTGTTCCGTCCACCCTCCACTCTAGAAGTCCTTCGTCCTTGCTAACATGACTACTTCTCACGACCTTATACTCCAAGTCTTTGTCTTTTTTCTCTATTTTAGCAGAGATCACATTCCAGACAGGAGGTAAGGAAAGGAGAAAGCCCTTTCCAGGCCACAAATGACATAAACCCAGTTCAGAGGCTTTAAAGGGGGTAAAGGGACAGGACTGGAATGGAGGCGATCTCATGCCAGACTCAGTCCAGGAATTTGAACACCACCAAGAACTCTTCCTGGCTCAGTATATATTGGCTTTATTCTTCCAAATGGGCCTTCCCCACAAGGCTACAGCTGTAACCACTAGTTCTGACCAGAGGGGAAAGAGAACTCTCCCCTACTCTCTGCTGGGAAAATCCTGGGGAAGAACTCTGGCTCGTTCTGGGTCACAGGTCCACTTGCATAGATGCAGAGAGAGAAGGGAGGGGGTCTGTTGACAGCAGAAGTACATGGGAGCAGAAAAACAATAGTCATTATACTCTAGAAAGAAAAATAGTATTTTTTTTTAATTTATTTTTTAGAGCAAGCGCTCCAGCAGGGGAGAGGGGCAGAGAGAGAGAGAGAGAGAGAGAGAGAGAGAGAGAGAGAGAGAGAGAATCTTAAGCAGCAGCCTGACATGAGGCTCAATCTCACGACCCTGGAATCATAACCTGAGCCAAAATCAAAAGTCCGATGCTCAACTGACTGAGCCACCCAGGCGCCCCTGCATTCACTTTTTAAAGCATGATGCTTCTTAAGAATAAAGTGTTGAGGAGAGTGAGAAGGTCCCAACCATATTGTCCCGGGAAGAGAAGTCTTGGGGAATACGATCGTTTTCCTCCAATAGAAGATGGCCTGTCCCAGAGGAAAGATCACATTGGTTCTTTCTGGTCCCAAGGTGGATACAGGGTTGGGAAGGAGAGGCCACAGAAACAGCTTTCCTCTCCTAGGGAACACTTTTACCACTACTTGAGTGGTGAGTTCCCTGATTGGAATTTGGTAAGCACGTCTGGTAGTGGCCACATAATGGGGAGACAATATAAGATCTTCTATAAAGGCTGAAATAGAAAAAGCACTAGGTAGAAATTGTCTCTCTCCAGAGGGCTGAACAAGGAACACCAGGTAGAAATCATTTCAACAGTTGTCACAGGCGTACCTGCCTTATCACTGTTTTGAGGCTGAACCTGAGATTTCCCTTCCACTGGAGGTGTGGAGACAGGGTATGTTCCCTAGGTCTCCAGGATTCTCCTGGAAGACTCTTCTATGGTGGGAGAGACTGTGTCGGATCATTAGTTCCAAAATCATTCTGTGCACGTGGAGCAGCTGGGGGTCTCGCTGCCGGGTCATCACAGCCTTGCAGGCCACGTGAGGATTTTAACTCTTACCCGAGTGAGGTGGCGGTCAACTGAAGGGCTCGGGACAGGCGGAGGAGTAGAGCTCCCCGTTTCACACAACAAAGGAGGGGCTTCATCTGTTTTTCAGTTGGGCACTGAAGCAGAAAGTACCCAGGCAACAAGCGACATCTATGAAAGAGAAGCAGCCATTGAGGTAGACTACAGCTCCCTACGAGAGGATTTGAAGGTAAATGGAGGATTTCCGCTAGGGCCAGCTCACGGTGACAGTGGATATTTACATATAATACAGAAGAGTTTTTTGACCATAGGTTCAGGGGAAAAAGTAGAAATGGTATAAATAGACAACTTCTTAAAAATGTTTCTGTCAGCCTTTCTCACCGTGTGTTCACAGAACATGAGTATCATGGAAATGCTTCCCAAATGAAGTCTTCTGTGGGCAGCCAGTTTTTTGAAAGGCTGTCTCCTTGGAGATTTACAGTGACCACTAGTCTCTGAGAAGTCCCGCAGCAGACACAAGTGACCACCGTACTCCAGGAGCCTGGGTCGGCCTGTCACCGTCCCGGTGTGGCCCCCACAGTAGGGGACAGACACATCGTCACAGCTGCAGAGCACAGACCTGGGGTCCGGTTTCAGGGTCTCTAATCCAGCATCTCTGGCTGTGCTGCTCCGTCGTCCCTGTGAGCCGCGCTCCGATACTGCATTTGCGTTTTGCCTCCTTCCTGAGGCCGTGTCTCTCGTTGAGGGCACGGCGACTAGCCGGTCCTAGCGTTCCAGCCACACAGCCCCGCAACCTTCAGGCAAGAGACAGGCCGCCTTCGTAGTGGTGTGTCGAGGGTGAAGAAGGGCTTTGCGGACAGAGCCCCAGGAGCTGTGCTGGCATCACAGCGGCCAGAACTGGTGACCACTCACCGTCGGGGGGACGGGGTTGGCGAGCCTCAGATCGAGCAGGGACCCCCGCCCCCTGCTACAAGGGACCCGTGAGGGAGGAAAGCTCAAACATGGGCTCTGTGAGACAGGGGTGGAGACCAGGTGCCAGGTAGCAATGTCCACCTTTCAATTTCACATGTTCTTACAGGTGCTGTGAGATTTGCTGGGCTCTTGGATCGCAGTTCTATTTTTAGGCAGTCACAAAACAGCTTTTGTCTTCTCTGCAGTGTATTTAGTGCTTTCATATTTAGAAAATCCTTACCCACCTTATTACTCAGTAAATATTTATAAATATTGTTCGTGTTTTGTTTTCATGACCTATTTAATTCATCTGAAGTTTATTTTGGTAGGTGGCATAAGGTAAGTATCTGTTTTTAAGAAGTTACCCAAATTAGCCAGTGTACCCAACATTTTTCAAATAATTCTCTTCTCAATGCCTTAAAACGTCACATTCCTCATGTTAACCACCCTGGGAGGGCAAGAACGCTTTCCTGGAAGGTCACGCCTACACCCCTTCCTCCTTTCCCTCCTCACTTAAGGTCTCTTCATCCTGGTGGTTTCAGCTGAAGTGTCTCCCCCTCCAGACTGGTTGGATGCCTTCTCCCTGCCCCGCAGCACCTCTGCTTACCGTTAGAGGGTTTCCACACTGTTGTAAATGCCAGCCTGGGTGTCCGACTTCCCAGTGAGCTCTTTAAGAGCAAGGACAGAACAGTTTTCATCACTGAATCCTCAGGGTCTAATCCATAAGTAAACGATCAGTATTTTTTAACGAATGAGAAAATGCGATCTAGGAGTTGCTGCTTTTTGCCCACATTAGGAAGTGTGGAGGTGAAGCACGTTCCGGGAGAGCAGTATCTAGAACACTGGAGCCACGGCACAGCACGGCTGGCTAAGGGAGCTGCGGACAGCGCGGCCCAACTGTGTTTCAGACTCCGAGGCGCCAAGGGAGGGAAGGGGTGGCTGCAGAGAAAGGGAGGCAGGGACCTGGTCCTGAAGGGCCCTGTGCCTAATTACTCAGCAGCTAGGATCTGAAAGGCAAGCGGTCACCGCTGTTCTCTGTCAATAGGCTCTACAAACGGATAAAGAAGTGGAGGCCAGCCTCAGACTCCTGCTGCAGCAGGTGGCGTCCCAGGAGGAGGTCCTGTTGAAGACGGCGGCCCCAAACCTGAGAGCCCTGGAGAACCTGAAGACCGTCAGGGACAAGTTCCAGGAGTCCACAGACGGTGAGGCTGGGCGGCACTTGTCAGCAAGGCCGCACTCCTGGGGGTCGTGGGTTCTGTCTCTTTATTTTTAACTTAGATCTTTCTCTGTCATCCCATATTAATGTGTACTTTTAGTACTGAGTCACTAGTTGCTGCCTTTGTAAAAAGTGCTCTGCTTTAATTAAAAAAAAAAAAAAAACAAGTATACTGGTTATTTTAGAACATAATTTTTTATACCAGTATGATGGCCGTCTTAGATTCTCTTTCACAGAATTTGTCGCTATTATTTAAAAATTAGCCCTATTAGAAAAAGGGCCCATCAATTTTAAGAGCCATGTTCTTAGAATTAATAACAATTGGGGTATTTTAAAGGTAGATTTTACTCAAGACAACCAAACTCAAAATCCAGTTTTTAAGATACTCTATGCTTTAAAGTTGCAATAAGAGAAGCCCTCCCCACAGTGGTCTTCAAAGTAAGGAACGTTGCTTCTCTCTCAGCTTTTGAGGCCAGCAGAAAGGAAGCCAGAATGCGTAGGCAAGAGTTTGAACAGGTGAAAAAAAGGAGGTACGACCTTTTCAGCCAGTGTTTTGAGCACGTCTCAGTCTCCATTGATCAAATCTACAAGAAGCTCTGCAGAAGCGTCAGCGCCCAAGTAGGTATTTCCACCCCAAATGCTGCTGGAAACCATGTTGCTGGTCGTTTTTTTCTGGTGGGAAATGAATATCCACCGCGTTATCGGAGTGACCCACTTCCAGTCGATTCCAGAAGACTGGCTGCCACAGTAACTGTGTTCTAGATCCCACTCACTGTCCCACTGGTCAGCCTGGACAAGGCAGAACCTCTCTGGTTCTATTTCTTCATCTGAAAAATGAGGGGGTTCGGCCATTTGTTTCCAGATTCTCTTCAGTTCTGAGTTCTGTTGCCTGGTGCTGATTTGGTTTCATGGAACAGTCAGTGGTCTCTGTAGTACAGGTCACGTTCTGTGGAGGGTCTTGGGAATGGCTGACCTGGGGTCTGTGACAAGTTGGGCGGAGTACAAAGGAGAGGAAGGAACCAAAGGCAGGACTGTGTCGACAGTCCGTTTGCTATAACCTTTGCCCGTGACGCGGTCAGTACCCACAGCTGACCCCGTGGCACTGAACGTGGAATCAAGGGGTGCATGGGGACTTCTACACCTGCTTTTACCTTTCTGCTGGTGTTCTTTTATGGCTGAAAGTTGATCCTGGATCAGACACTTAGGGTTTTAGCTGAAAATAATTTACTTATCTTCAGTAAAGTAAGACTAAAATAAACCCATTAACTTCTTGAAGGCAGGATTCCTGCCTGTATCTACAGTACCTGGCCCGCAACGGCTATTCAATAAATGGTTGATGACGGGCCAACGGGTGAGCTGAACAAAGACTGTTTTCGTCAGGCTGCGACATGTGCTGCTGACGTTTGAATGGCAGTCCTACGGGAAGGCCTACTCCTTTGTGTGTGTTAGAATGTTTTCCCTCTCCTACCACCCACGCAACCCTATTTCCTGTGACTGCATGAACAGCTATACACATTGTTTACAGGCATTGGTATTTTCCCATCAAAACGGAGGAAAACCTCACCAATAGAATATTTCACAACCTCTCTGTTTCCAAAGTCGAAATTTTACTAATTGCTTCTGTGATACTGCTAATAAATAACCTGTGTTTCAGGCATTTCTTAGCCCAGAAAACCCAGAAGAGCCTTACCTAGAGGGAATCAGCTATAACTGCGTGGCTCCAGGCAAACGGTTCATGCCAATGGACAATCTGTCCGGGGGAGAAAAGTGTGTGGCAGCTTTGGCCCTCCTGTTCGCGGTGCACAGGTAAAGGCCACAGTGAAGTGTCTTTCAGCATATGTGCTACAAAACTGTTTTCTTCAGCCAGACAATTCAGGTTGTTTTAGGCCTATAGTAATTTAGACTGAAAATCTAATACATAATTCAGTCCTTGACAGATTTTCACTAAATTTCTGCAACTACCAGAGGCTACTAATATTCCAAGTTTATAGAAAGGAAAGAAAAGGAAATCCTGGGATGGACGGATGGGACATCAGAATTGCCAACAAACAGAACAAAACATCCAACCCGTGGGCTGTTTTCCTAGTATATATTCAGAGAGCCGTGTTTAGGTAAAGAATGTTACACAGAGTATTTCTTCTGAAAAAACGTTTAACCTCCTCCTCTCCACTAATGGTGGTGGCAATCTGTGAGGAAAATGGAGAAGATGTCGGCTAAGGTCAGGACGGCTAGTGTTCAACATTCCAGTCATTAGATGAAGGCCCAGGTGTGCATGGTGCTCCCTCTCTACTTTCACGACCAGAAGGATTAGCATCAGCTGATGTTCATAAGAGGAGGCCAGGACAGGAAAGGAAAAGAAAATACCACCATTCATGCAGGAGACTTTGGGGAAAGCAGGCAGCAGGAATCGAAACGTGAGCCTGTGTTGAGCAAATCGCAGCAGAATAAGACTATTACTAGGGGTCCCTTACTAGTAATTACTGTTACCATCCATTTATTCGACAGATACTGATTAGAGATCTGTGTGTCGGGTGGTGGTGCAGGCACCGGAGAGTCGGCAGGGAACAAAACAAAATCTTTGCCTCAAAGATATGTTATTTTTGTTGGGGAAGACAGAGGAGAAGGTATTTTAGTAAACTAACTCTCTGACAGAGAGACTATCAGGAGATGGCAGATGCTATAGAGAAGAAAATAAAGTAGGGAATTGGAGACAGTAAGTAGCAGGGAGGGATTTGCAATATTAGAGTCACCCTGGAAGGCCTATTTGAGAAGGCAACATTTGAACAAAGTTTGAAGGAATGAAGGGAGCAAGTCATGTGGATGTAGCTAAGGGAAGATTGTTCTAGACTTGAGGAACAGCATGTGCCAAGGCCCTGAGGCCAGAGACAGCCGGCATCCGTAGTGAATGGGCCGTATGCAACAGTGGTGGACACAGGGATAGGAACTGTGGTAGCCGTCAGGGAGAAAGGGGAAGAGGGGCTGGACCAGGGTGAGTGTCGGCTGAGCAGACAAGACGTGGGGTGAGAGGGAGGCGGCAGGGGTGACACAGACCAGCTCGAGTGAAAAGACCGTGGGAGGGAACAGGTCTGGAGGGGCAGCTGAGGAGTGGGATTTGGGATGAGCTTTAGCTGTTTATCAGACACCCGCCAGGAACCGTCGGGCAAGCTGTTGGGCACATGAGGCAGGTAGGGTGTGGGAGCCATCGGTATACGGATGGTGTTTAAATCCCAGAGATGAGATGAAACCACGCGCGAGCCAATTAGCGTGGAAGGACCATGGACCGTACCCCAGGGCACCGCGGGGTGAAAACGTTCGAGCACCGCACGGAGAGGAGCTGGCGGAAGAGACCTGGAAGGAGCGGTGGGGGAGGTGGGGGAGTAGACGGTCATCTGTGACATCAGACCGCCAGGTGGGGGCAGCCCCCAATGCCACCCGCAGAGGTCACGCGGGACACCGACTGAGCACTGCCCCTTGGATTCGGCACCGTCGGGGTCACTGGTGACTTGGTGACTGAGGCGGAAGCATCCAAGGGGATGGATCTTGTTCAGTCTGAATACTGTTAATCTTCTCCAGGTCTCTCGAAAACCAAAGCTGTTACTTCTAATTTCTTCCTAGTTTTCGGCCCGCTCCGTTCTTTGTCTTAGATGAAGTGGACGCAGCCCTGGACAACACGAACATTGGCAAAGTGAGTGTCTCCCTGCTTTTAATTTCCAGAAGAACACCTGTGGTCCAAGGATCACGTGCTGGTCAGAAGGCCGCCTACCTTGGAACACCCCGTTGGTTGGAGAACGGCTGATTAACAATCAAATCTAAGTTAAAGATCTAAACAGGAGATGCTGTGGGGGAGCAGTTTTCATTCGAGGGGCAGGGGATCCTCAGTCAATTGCTGGGGAATCAAAACAGGGAGTCAGGTCAGGATCGCTGTGCTGAATCCACAGCACTGCTGGCGGGTGGCTTCTCCCCGGTTCTAGACGTCAGTGTAAAGCCACCTGAAAGAGACGGACTGTGAGGCCACAGCTCCCCACTGTGAGTCTGACGGGAGCACGGGGTCAGCCGTGGAAGCGCGACCAAAGAGGAGGGGTGGTCCTGCCTGCAGACTCCTGGCGTCACGGTCCCGCTGCCAGAGCCGTCCATTCTGGAGTTGGGCGAATTGGACTCCTGGTTCCGCTTCCAGGCACGTTCATCTTCCAGAGACGACCAGGCTCTTTGTAAACTGACATCGTGGCGTATATACCTTAGTCTCGTGAGCTTGGCTGAGGAGTCCACCTCTGAGAGAGGGAGTCCTGGGTCCCTGACGCTGGGCTCCCTGGAGCCCGCCAGGAGATGCCACAGTCGGGGGGGTTTCGGGAGCTGCGGCTGAGGCCCTTCTGGCGGCCCACGTGGCCTCATTCAGCGCTGCCCGAGCTGTGTTCATCCAGCCCGGGTTTCTCATCCCCGCGTTCTGAACACGTCCACTCCGTAGTCAGAGGTTTAAAAACCAGATCCCCGATCCCTTTGAACTTTGTAGAGGACAGGAAAGAGCCACCTTCTGTGACCTGCCAGGCATCAGGTTAACTGGGGAAGGGAAAGAAAACAGGAACAAAAGACAATCTGTCTCCTGAACGCCGGCCAGCGTGCATCGGCCGATTGGACTCAACGGCCTCATTTAGGAGACCTCTTCCCCCGAAGAGGTGAATTTTGGCGCTTTGTAGCCCATCTTCTGTATGTTGGGGTGGGAGGTCGGGGGTCTATTTTTGTGGGCTCTTTTCTCATTAGCTTTTAAGGTATCCGTGCCTTCCAGCAAGATGCAGCTGTATTACTGGCCTCTCCAGGGACGAGGTCTTACTTAAGACTGTTCTGTGGCATCCAGCCTGTGTATTAAAGACCCAGGATCCACCCTGCCGACCGCTCCGCTGCCATGCTGAGCGCGGGCAGATGTGTGAGCGGCTCCCAAGTGACGGCCACCCCCTCTGGTGGCCGGGGTGCCCGCCGGGCACCTCGGGCACCTCGGCAAACACAGTGCGTCCCGCCCCCCTCCCGCTCGCAGCCGCTCACAGCTGCTCCACAGTGGCTACCGCTGCCTCTGATGCTGAACCGAGTTCCTTCTGCCTGTGAATTCAACCCCTTCACCAGAAGCAGTTTCCCCTCCTGGTCCCTCACCTCCGCCAGTGACTCCTCGCCCAGCACTGGGCCATAGTCCCACACAGTCGGGACCCGTACGCGCGGCCCAGAGCCATCCAGCCCCTCAGAGACGTGCGGGGGGTGGGCAGATATCCTGGGAGGCTGTGCCCAGTCCTTCTCCATCTCCCTCTGGGTTCTCAGCAGATTTCGTTCAACAAGACCCCTTTCTATCTTACGCCCTCCCATTCCTTGGATTTGAGGATGGTTCCTGAATATATATAATTGCCACTTTTCCCATCTTCTGGCTCTGAGTTATTAGCAAAATAGGAAGATGGAAATTTAAAGACCGGTCCTTCCTCAATGTCTGGTCGTTTTTACCTTGTTATGAAAACTGATTGCATGTTCACTTGATGATATCTTAAGTTAGAGCTTTGTTCTTTAAAATATTCTTAAAGTTTAGATGGCAGATTTCATAAGATTTACAATTTTTTTCACCTTTTAATCTGAGCGGTTTCCATTTCTGCACTTATACTGGGTTTACTGAGTTACCAGAAAGGCAAGTAAGTGCTTTGTCCCCTACAATGGGCAGAGATGGGCACAGTCACCCTCCCAGGGCCCTTAGAAAGGAAGCCTTTCCTTGCTGGTGAAATGTGTGCTTTTTGTCCCCTCCCTCCTCCCCCCCCCCCCCAGGTCTCAAGTTACATCAAAGAGCAGACTCAGGAGCAGTTTCAGATGATAATCATTTCCCTAAAAGAGGAGTTCTATTCCCAGGCCGATGCGCTGATAGGCATCTACCCGGAGGTAAAAGGCAGCCCCAGGAGTCTCCCTGTTGTGTCCCGAAGTGAAATTACAAGTACCAGTGGGGTCTGGTCTGCACATGCTGTTTGATTTCTGCAGTTGATAACTATTAGGCTTAAGTGATTTTTTTTGAATCAAATAAGATTTTTTAAAACGACTTATTTTTCTACGACAGTAGACAGAATTTTTAAGATGGACTTGAAGTGAAAAAGCAAACAAAATTACAGAGCTGTAAGGTACACACTAAACTGTTAATACTGTGTTTCATATTTCCGTAATGTCTGCATGCATGTTTTAGACCAAATAAATGCACTGTGGGTAGCACTAAAGGGCCCATTTATCTTTCAGAAAGGACCAGAGGGGGAACAAAACAAATTCACCAGACGTTCCAAGTTGTATAGTAACTTAGAATTCAAACACACCTACAGCTGTTCAAAATACTTACCTGAGCTAATGGAGTAGAGCAGCTAATTCAGATTATTCAGTTTGGGAACAGTAAGGCTTTACTTCCTGAGTTTTCATTTAAAAGAAGATAAAAATTTCCCTTCCTGTGCCTACAAGATGCAAGGGAGCACCGGAAATTCTCACACCAGCGTAGGGGAACAAAAAATACCTTTTTCCTCTACGCACTTAGGTTCTCTGGCTGGGGCCCTGTAATCAGACTGGCAAAAGGCAGATTAACAGGAGGAAAACGGCTTAACACGTGCATCACACATGTACACGTAGACGCCCTGGTGAAGAGTAACCCCAAGGGCTGCCGGCTAGACCCCCGCGCTTACACACCATTCCAGGCTAACACGAGGGGCGGGGGCTGGGGGACGGGCGAGGGGAGCCGTGGTAAGCACGGATCGCTTAGCAAGTCCTGTGGTGCGTGTGGAAGCGGGCGCCTTCTCCACCGGTGAGAGCTGGTGAGAGCGGAGCGGGGCCTCCTACACCGAGCACATTTCCTTTGTGAATATGGAGCTCGGTCCTTAGAGCTGCTCCTGTGTCAACTGGTTCGTGGTAGCCGTTAGCTCAGAGCAGTCCGTGCGCCGCGATGGCACGCGCTGGGACTTTTTACCAGATAATACAAAACATAAAGCTGATGTAAATGGAGACCCGTGGTTATAAGGAGATTCCTTTTTAAGTGCAAATCCAGATTCGCTAGTGGCCTCCTTTTATGTTTAATAACACGTTTCTCCCCCAAGTCGACAGGTGACTTGAGCGGTCTTTTCTCATTTCAGTTCGACGACTGCATGTTCAGCAGAGTTCTGACCCTGGATCTTTCTCAATATCCAGACACTGAAGGCCAAGAAAGCAGCAAAAGAAACCAAGAGTCGCGTTAGGACCGCGAGTGCCCCCTGAGCACCTGGGGGTGTCCGTGACCTGGGTCACGGTCACGGCTGCCTAGTTGTTGCTCTTGAATAACAGACTGCTGGAGCAGTCGGGACAGCCTGGGCCGCTGTAGCTCGCGTCCATCATTCGGGCCCCCCTTCCCGTGGGTAAGGTTTCCGGAGTTAGTGTTGAGCGAATTATTAAAAAAAAAAAATGTAATTTTGTGTCATTCTGAAAGCCAGTCAGAATAATTTTGGATTCTGCATTATTTTCACTTAGGTCTTGCCTAGTATGTTTAAGTGATCTTTCAGGGAAACTCTTGGTTCTCAAATATTGTTAGTTATAGAACGTTGAACCTGGGTTTTATGGGAAGTTATTTCAGGGGAACTGATGTCAATACAGGAAATCTCAGTAAAGAATATTCTAACTGCAGATGTCTCTGATCTATCATTTTAGAAACAAAAATTCTTTTAAGGTGAAACAATTATGTCTGCTTCAATGCAATCTGTATTTTTCTAAGTATAAATCTGTTGGGAAAACGTCGTACACAGGCTTTCCTAAGTAACAACTGACTCCTCTGCTTAAATACATGGTTCTGGGGAGGAAAGTTGCAGCATTTTCAATAATACTTCATTTCCCTTTCAGAATGGATTAGAGTTTTGTACACAGCAGAGCAGCTCCCTCACTGCAATCTACTGACAGTTACCCGTCCACACAGGGTCTGTGGACATGTGAGGACCAGCGGCGCCTGGGCGGCTCGGTCGGTTAAATGTCCAACGTCTGCTCAGGTTGTGATCTTGCAGTTCACGAGATAGAATATCCCGAGCAGGCTCCTGGTGGTCAGTGCAAAGCCTGAACACCAGGCACTCTCTCTCTCTCCCCCTGCCCCTCCCGTGCTCATGCACGCGCGCGCACACACACACACACACGCACGCACGCTCGCGTGTGTGCTCTCAAACTTTACAGAAAGAATTCCGAGATGCTGGTGGTCTTCCGCTTAAGACGGGCTGGACCCAAGTGCTAACGAGGGAGCAGCCTCCCGAAGCAGTGACGCGGCCACTTTTGAACACCCACTGCTTCACGTAAACGGAGTGCCC
This sequence comes from Lynx rufus, assembly GCF_022079265.1. Classification (NCBI taxonomy): domain Eukaryota; kingdom Metazoa; phylum Chordata; class Mammalia; order Carnivora; family Felidae; genus Lynx; species Lynx rufus. The sequence continues at coordinate 137,682,904 of NW_025814889.1, read as the reverse complement.
CGTGTGCCCACCTAGACCAAAGTCACAGAAGACCTCCTTCCTGCCCTCACCCAGCCAATCTCTTATCGAGTGTAGAGAGCAGAGGCCACTCTATTTGTCTCCTGTTCCTAAGAAAACACCAGCAACACCTCTGCCTCGCGGACCTCCTCCGCTTTACACAACATCAGCTTCGCGCCGAGACGTCCCCGTTGCCACGTGAGCTCAGAGTCGACCCCGGTCGCACCTTGGGCCGCTCTCACTCTCTCACCGGGACCCACGCCGTTGGTGATCCTTCACGGCACGGTTTGTCACGGCACCGGCTACCCCGTTCCTGAAAACCACAGGCCGGCGGGAAACTTGTGCTTGGGGTGCCACCACGGGCCCAGGGAGCCAGCCGGCGAGCCACCAACAAGCGAGTCATGCTCCAGGTGCCTCTAGCAGACCAATGACATTGGAACCAGCGTGCGTTTGAATTCGCTCAGTGGACAGCCGACCTGACTGCAGAGGCCGCCCGTCACGGCGACGAGGCCTCACGGCCTGGAGCGTGGCGCACAGCTGGCCCAACCTCTCCTCTTCCGCATCCCTTTCCACGCCGGTCGTTCTGGCCTGCCCCGCGTCCAACCAACTTTCAGACGCAAACATTCGCCTCTGGTTGCACTTGGGAAATGTGTCTTTAAAAACCAACAAATTATAATCTCTGCTTTTTAGAAGATTTAAACACAAGCAGTCACTTCTCAGCTGAGAAGTCAAGGCCAAAGTTCTCGTTAAATCCACTACCCCCAGCTTTGTCGTAACTAAAGCCGAGCACATGTAGTCGAGGTTAAAATTTTATTTATGACCAGAGTAACATAAAAGATTTTTCATGCTTCAAAAAGAGAAAAAAAAGTGTCTCAAGCAGGTCTCTGGCTTATCTCTCACTCGCAACATGTTCCAACCTTATGTTTCTTGTTCTTAACTTTCTCTGTACCGGGGGGAGGGTGGGGGGCCAGCGCCTTCAATGGGGAGCATCATGGAATTCAGCACATCCAAAATAGGCAGCCTCTGGGAGGAAACCAAGCAGGGTCCCAGGGTCACCGCCATGGCCACCATTGGGCGTGAGCCCTGCCCCCAGCGTGGTGCTCTCCTGCCTGCGTGAACCCCAATGCCCCTGACAAGGTCTGCCCACCTCATTCCAGGCAAACCCCAAACGGGCCCTGGGGAGACACTTCTAAGAGATAACAGAAAGGCTGGACCTTCCCCCATAGAATAAAGACTCCGAAAACGTGGGATTTCTATTCTAACTAAAAGCTGCAAACTTGGTCTTGCGCTCCACTGGTCATTTCTCAGGCACCCGTCGCAACACCGACTTATGCGGCGCCGAGCTGCGCTCGTGCAAAGGCCCTGGGGCTCCGGGGCTCCGCGGCCAGTTGGGCCCTGCCGCTCCTTGGAGCCGAAGTCACCAAAATTAGGGAATTCCAAAGCGACCCCACTCAGCTGGCCTTTCCTCTTCAACACCGACCACCCTCACAGCAGCAGGCTCGGTGCCTCAAACAAGCACCCGCTCGTTCTTTCCTAGCGAACAACGCAACCACCGTACTTTGAATTTTTTTCTACAGTAACACGTTTCCACGTAAAAATCATAAGTTTAAGTGTCTTTTTTTTTTTTTTTTTTTTTTCCTCTTTGGCAACTACTGTTGCTTGGACAGTCCTCACCCTCCCCTTTTTACTAGAAAAACCACCTTGACGAAGGGGGCCCGTCGGGCAGAAGCCAGGAGTCCGGTCTCCCTCCCACCATGCCGGTCCCTGAGGTAGCCGTCCGTCGGGGCCCGTGTGAGGCTCTACCTCCCGAACGCGCGAACCACACGGTGGAACTTGCAGCCGGCCTCCGAGGCGCCCGCGCGGCTCTCCCGGGGTGTAGGATGGTTTTGGAGCGAGAGATGCCACGCGGAGTTCTCTGAACATTCCTCGTTGCTTGGGTTACGGCACTGCGGTTACACAAGGCTGGTCTTCAAGTGGCAGGTTTTGGCGGTTTTAAAGATTTCAAGACCCTCCGGCATCGTCTATTGCGACAAAACAAAGAAAGACCCAGACGTTAAGATTCAGCTCAGAGGAGCCTCCACGACGGGACGTCGGTGTCCCACACCGTTCAGTTTTCCGCACACGCTGAAGACTTTGACACAGTGGCCACTGTCCAGAAACGGCGTTGTGACCCGTACGCGCCATCGGGAACAAAGTAAATCACCGTGCTAGGTTTGCAAAGACCGACGGGAATCTCCACCCGTGGAAACGGGCGCCTTTCCCTTCTCGGAGGAACAGCGGGTCCACGCCACCTGCCTATGGGAACGGCCACTGCACTAAGCGCAGACCCGGAGGGCTTCCTCTGAGCATCACTCACGGCCGCCTGGGGAGCAGCGGGTGCAGGCACGCGGGGCCCGTCCGCTGATCCCGTGAAGTCTGCCAGGCGGTGAGCCCTGCCACCCAGGGGAGGCCCTGGACGGGAGAAGCGCACGCACGCGGCAGTGGCAGCAGAAACACTACCAGCAGAGAATGACCAGAAGATCTGCCTTCTTAAGTATCACAGGCGACGGAGGAGCCCCAGACAGACAGGAGGAAAACGGAGGAGACAGACCAGCGGAAACCACCACCTGTCCTGGAGGAAACAGGTCAACGCTAATTTCGTCGTTTCCCTCGCTGTCTGGTTACAAATGTCCCCACTAGCGAAATTCACAACCCAAATATTTGCCAAAAGACTTCAGAGGAACTGCTCCTGGAATGGCATCCTCTCTCTGCAGGGAAGTGTGTTGAAGCTATAGAAAATCAGCCGAAGGACCCGGACGCCCGCCCCTTCGGCGTCCATCCAACCGGTATGAACGAGGCCACAGCCTCCCGTCTCCCCTTGTCACCAGCCCTACTCCGGTGATGACACTCTGCATGGAGCCGCACTTTTAAAACTACTTCATTTTGGGGCGCCTGGGTGGCTCAGTCGGTTAAGCATCCAACCGATGTTTGTGAGTTCCAGCCCCGCGTCGGGCTCTGTGCTGACAGCTCAGAGCCTGGAGCCTGCTTGGGATTCTGTGTCCCTCTTTCTTTCCACCCCACCCCTGCTCATGCTCTGTCTCTGTCTCCAAAATAAATAAAAACATTAAGTAAATAAATCAAATAAAACTGCTTCCTTTCACTAAGCGTTCTCCGCATTCACCGTGCATCTTTGCACCTGTGCCAGGCCGCTTCGACAGCACAAGCTCCCCACGATGTAGAAGAGGAAGATACTCTAACGGCAGCCCCACCGAGGGGTAACTTCTAGGTGCCGAATAAATAGGTAAACTGACGAGTTACTTGCTTCATAGGCCTAGAAATTCTTAGTGGATTATTACGTTTAGGAGCACTTTGCTTCGGTTTTCCTATGTAAAGCAAAAAAAATAAACAAACTGTTATTTGAAAATCTTCAATCCCAATGTTGTCAGGAATGGAGTCAGACAACCAGGGAAGCCTCTGGTATCCCTCAAGATTTGAAAAGATCACGGTCTTGGGGGGAGGGGAGGAAAGATGCCACGAAAGAGAGTAAATCAGAACACAGAAGAGCTCCCAGAAATCAAAAGTAATACTCTCAAAATAAAAACGGAACCCAGAGACTAGGACACGATTTTGAGAATCTCCCAGAAAGTTTCTGAAGAGCTGAACACAAAATGAACAGGAAGACATCGGAGAAAGTGCAGGACCTCGGAACGCAATCCAGGAGGCCCGGCCAGCATGAATTTGAGGACAAGGGGACACAGCAGAAAGACATAATCAGGGAAACCAGAGATTATCCCTGGGGCTGGAGACACAGGAAAAAAAATTGAGCAACGTATATAAAAAAGAGCTCCACCTAAATTCGTGAAATTTCTGAACAGGAGGAAAAAGAAGATCCTGAAAGCTTCCAGAAAGGCAGGCAACAGATCACCTACAAACCACTGAGAACTGGGTTGGCAACAGACCATCTCCAACAGGAAACACGGACCCTTGAGACGGTGGGTTTCCCAGCAGAATCCCACACCCCGGCCGTGAGTGGAGTATGAGGACACCCGAGGGCCGGGGTGTCCCCCCCTACCCAACGGGGCTGTGAGCGCCCCCTGAGGAGGTCCTGGCCAGACGGCCGGGGCAGGAAGACAGGTCTTTGCAACAGTGGCCTAGGAAGCGAGAGAGCTCCCACACGGCAAGTGTGCACAGTCCAGAGCCGGGCAGAAGGCCGAATGTCACGGGAAGGGAGGGGCCCTATGACAGACGATGATCCAATGGAAAATAACGTGGGCCGCCCGGGTGGCTCCGTCGCTTAAGCGTCTGACTCTCGATTTCAGCTCAGGTCATGATCTCACGGTTTGTGAGTTCGAGGCCCACGTCGGGTTCTGTGCCGACTGTGGAGCCTGCTTGGGATTCTCTCTCTCCCCCTGTCTTTCTGTCCTTCCCCAGCTCTGGCTGTCTCTCTCTCAAAATAAATAAATAAACTTAAAAAAAAGAAATACTGCAAAACATTATTTTTTGGACAAGGGCAAAGAGAAATCTAAAAATTCCTCAAAAATAGGGGCGCCTGGGTGGCGCAGTCGGTTAAGCGTCCGACTTCAGCCAGGTCACGATCTCGCGGTCCGGGAGTTCGAGCCCCGCGTCGGGCTCTGGGCTGATGGCTCAGAGCCTGGAGCCTGTTTCCGATTCTGTGTCTCCCTCTCTCTCTGCCTCTCCCCCGTTCATGCTCTGTCTCTCTCTGTCCCAAAAATAAATAAAAACGTTGAAAAAAAATTAAAAAAAAAAATAAATAAAAAGCACCGACACGCAACAAGCAAAAAAGCACATTTGCCCTCGATACTGACAACATCCCGCCGCTGACACTGGTCCCGTTAACACAGCACCGGGGGTGGCTGCTCAGCCAGAAAAAAAACGTTTGCGTCGTTTTAATAAAGTAATCGCTTTTGTTTTCCACCTTTTAAACTCTACCGCCTATAGACAGACCGAAGGGCACAATCCGTGCTATGACCTTGGCAACCAGCAGGGGCCGGTTCGGGAGTCAGAGCCGGCACGTGGGCAACTAGAGGTGATGCGCCGACGCCTGGAGGCAGGCGTGAGGGCGCCACGTCTCCTCTCCCGGAGCCACGGACGTTGTCCGCTTAAATCAACAGTTTACGTAACTCCCTGTCGGTGACATGGGGAACAAAAGACAGATGACCTGAAGTGGTTTTCCCTGCGGACCGAGGGACAGAAGGCAGGATGGTGGTCAGCCGGGGTGTGGCGGGTGGGGGACAGGCTCCCAGCGATGCTGCTTCTCGAAGCGGGTGTGACGGCACAGAGCGCTCACTGCGAGAAGCCTGGGCTGACCTCCCGTGTGCTTCCTCAAGCGCGTGCCGCTTTCAATGGACACACGTGTCCTCACCCCTCCCGCCCACGGCAAGGGGCCTCATGACCGGACAAAACACAGGGGCCGCCAACAGCTGTGTGTGGCCAAGCGGCCACTGCACGGAAAGCCACACGTACCTGCATCGGACCGTCGGGGCCTCTTTGAATCTTCAATCCCGTTCTCTTCCAGCTTTCTCTTCGCGCAGTCCTGACACGCATTACCTATGAGGTGAAAATTTTTAATCTGTTTTAGAATCCACCCTTCAAGGGCTAATAAATCGGATTTTACTGAAACAATAGCCAAATAACCCCTGCCATGCCCCACGGGTTGCGCTTTCTTCCAAAGAAAGGGACGGATCTGAAAGTCACGTTTAAGTGGGAAAGGGTCTAACGAAGGCGTCCTTTCACAGGGAAACGAGGCAGGAATGGAAAGCGGAGGGGCCGAGCCAGGTGGGCAGGGGCACCAGGGCCGCACAGACCGGCCCCTTCTCCCCCACCAGCCCACCTCTGTGCACAGCCCAGTGCCCATTCCGCCCACAGGAGGACACTGGCCGCCACCCGGCCCGGCTCTGTCTTGCAAATTCGTAACCGGCCAGAGAGGGCCTGGCAGCGAGAAGCTGCACCTTTCCAACAAGCAGCAAGCAGAAAAACTGATCTGAAAGCTCAGAACCTTGGCGATGGACATTTCTGAGGGGGCCGGGCCAGGCCTGCTACACCTTAGACGGAGTCTTGTCTGGTCGCCCTGCAACTCTCACTTGTAAGACGGGAAATTATTCTCGGGTGCCAGCACATGACCCGTGTTTGAGCTGCGCCTCCCTGCTGGGGGGACGCGTTTTTAACCCCCGTGCTGTGGCAGGGACCCTCGCGATGGCGGGGCTGGCCATCACCTCTGGGGGGGGCCGTTTCAATACAGGCTAAGTATTTACTACGAGAAACACTTGGTGATTCTGCAACAGCGGCAGTGAGCTAGCAGCACATGTAGGCAAAGAACGGGCTGGCAGAAATCAAGATCTGTTTACCCAACAGCGTGGTGCTGTCCACTCGGTCAGCATCTGGAGAAGAAAGAAGAGAGTCAGCAGAACGGAGACGTCACGTGCCCTTCGTCCTCATCCTCAGGGCAGCGGCAGGGACGGCGGCAAGGGCTGCTCGGAGAGGCAGCACGACAAGGGGACCTGAACGCCAGCTCCGGTGTGCCGTGGGGCCCCGGGCCGGGAGCGCCCCTCCTTGCCTCCTCCCAGGGTTACCGTGAGGACCAAGGGGCTCCACGTGTGGCACGTCTGGGCCAGCCTGGCACACGGGGAGGAAGGTACGGTACCCGCGGTCACTGTCACGACTGTCCTCACCAGGACACCACCCTCTCCGGTCAAGAGAGAGAATTCGCAAAGGTAAGCACAAACGTCCTGAAGGACGCGGTCACAGATTCCGGGTCCAAAAGAGCTTTTGGCCCTGACAGCTCGTCGGATGCACCCGGGGTCATGGAAGGGGGTCTAGCGGGGACAGGAAGGCACTCGGGTTTCGTGAGCCCCGGTCCTCGGGGCAGCCGTGCGTGCAGAGGCGGGGGAGGCCGTGGGGAGGGGCAGGACGAGGCCGCGCGGGCCTGCCTGGGACACACCAGATCCTGCTCCAGCTCCGAAATCTCTGGGCGTTCACTGGGCAAGTGATTTGCCTCTGAGCTGGCCTCGCCATCTATCGAATCATCTGTTTCGTGGCCCCGGGTCCTGTGACCGAACACGAAGGTGGAGAAGGTAAAGCTGACGGCGGGTGGGGCCCCGTGAGGGTCCGTCCCCGCTGCTCCTCCGGCTACGACACGGACCACTGCCCTCGACGTAAAGCCACTGTCCGCTAGGACAAGCGGGGAAAGACGGAGCTGTCGGGACCATGTACACATCCGGTCAGCCGCAATCTTGGCCTTCCAGGTCACAGCGGCCACGTGCAGCCGTCCACGTGGTTAACCCAAGTCCCCTGCCCGGGGGGAGTGGGGGGAGGTTCTGGCTGCAATTAAATGGCAGCCAGTAAAGACCGCTCCACGCCCACCATCATCCGTGTTTGACGTCCCCGACCTCAAAGCCATCAACTGCCCTTCTGACTGGCTGACCCACTTAAAAGCTGCTCAGTTACCCTGGTCCTTCCTGGGCAGGTCAACAACTCCCCCCCAGCCGGGCCAGGAATCACCTACGAGGGTGTGCTGCACGCGGCAGAACGGGGAAAAGATGTTATTTGCGAAAAGAAAAGTCTTCGTGAAATCGTCTCGTGTCTCTGTGGTTCTAAGTCGTGAGCTGCAGCGCCACGGTGAGAATAAATGAGGTCTCTGCACTTTTTGGGGTTTCGGCATCTCAACGGCTGCGGCCGGCTGGGCAGTTTGCTCTCCTGGTTAAGGGCCTCGGCGGGGACATAGCCGGCCATCGGAAACAGGAGTACACGGGGCCTCCTGCACGCACAGCGCTAAACGCTAAGGCTCCGCTCGCAGACGTTACCATCAGACCACTCGCCCCAGCCTCCGATTTGTAACGGACACGCGGACCCTTTTAAAATGTGGCTGGAGGGCCGGTCAACGTAAGGGTGTGTAAAACTACATCTCCACTTCGTCTCGCGGTACGTACGTTCTATCCCCAAGAAAGGAAAATCAGAAAGAACCCCATCGCTTTACGCCCGGAAGGGGGAACGGCCCGTACCTGGGCTGCGCTGCCTGCAGATCTGAGAGGCGAGGTCCTGCACGTATCCGGGAAAATAGTCAAAACAGTCCCCGTACGACACGACCTTGATCCCGTGCAGAAGCATGTCCGCCTGATGCTTGAAGAAGTGGTCCTCGTCCTCCTTGAGCACCAGCATGTAGTGCTCCAGCCCCACCTTGTTGGGCACCGAGTAGAGGAAGAGAGCCTGGAATATCTGGTCCCGCAGGGTCTCTCCGCAGCCCACGAACAGGAAGGACTTGGTGCGGTACAGGTTCTGGAGCACCTCCTGCGGAGAAACCAGCCGAGAGACAGGGACGCTCGTCCGAAAGACGGCGAGGTCACGCCCGGTCGCGCGCCTGCGCCTTTAGAATGTCGCTCGGCAACAGGCCATCCCCACCAGCCACACCGTCCCCAGTGTGAGAGGCAAAGCCGTTCGCATCAACGCGGTGTGGCGCGCGAGCAAACTGAGGCCCGAGCCGCGCACACGCTCCCTGCTCGGCACCCGCGGGAGCCCCTTCCTCTCCAAGCCGGGGTCACGGATCCAGGTCCCAGTCGACGTCCAGCGTAGACGTGCCTTAAAGTAAGGAGAGTCTGACGCCCACCCACCACCCACCTTGTGGTGTAGTCCCTCCAGTCAAATCTCCTGGAATTAAGTACAATTTTAAATTCTCGAAACGGGAACTAAGGACGTTCCATTCGTTTCTGTCCAGAACTGTTATGTATGACGGTCTGGAATTAACGTGTCTCCGTGGCTCACAGACGGTAACAGGGGTGCCGCGGTCAGAACTGGGTTTCTGGGAGTGAGAGCAGAGAGCTGAGGCGGGGGGAGACCAAGGACAGGGACCCCAGGGAGCGGGCCAGAGGGGGCCACCAGGACTCTGCGCGGTCACTCGGGCGTGCGGCAGGAAGTTGCCCCTTCGGACGCCCAACACCCCAGGGGGAGGTCCGGTGTCCACCCAGACGTCCTCACAGCATTACCGACGCAGCTGAGGGGCATCAGCCCAGCCACCCGTCTGGCCACACCTGGGCCCCGGGCCGGGATCGGCACGAGGACCACGGCGCCCGACCCCGAGCTTGCCGGTGACTCCGTGAGAATACTGTGGTTTGTAAGCGCTCTAATTAAAAGAGTTTATAGAAAGCTGAAAAGCAGCTTTCCCACACTTCGTTCTGTCCAGGATATCAAAAAAGCCTCCCAGGGAAGGAATGAAGCGTAAAACAAGGTTTTGAAAGCTAGAGAGAATGCCGAGCAGAGAAAGGAGAGGGGAGGCCTGAAAGAATGCAAAAAAGCACCACGTGAGGTCGGGACGAGAGGCCGGAGAAAACCGGCGCGGATCACGCCGAAGAGATTCACCTGCGTCCCCGAGCGGCCGGGCCGCACCGCACGAGGACCGGGCCTCCGTTCAACGCGCCAGCCCCGGGAGACAGAGCTGAGAACAGCGCCAGCTGTGTGGACAGAGGGGCAGGAATATGCCTGGAGGCCAGGAACCCGCTCGGACTGCCGGCAAGCAGCCAGCGGCCACCAAGTCCCAAGGGGCGCAAGCGGTGCCTGAGGAAGGGGGGCCGTACCATGACTTCCGGGTCTTGAGTAACATCTTTGTACCCCGACGGATCCAGGACCATCCCGCAGGGATCGGTGTACAAGCCGTGAATGTGGAGAACTCCGTATTTGATGTGCCCTCTCGCCCACTGAAGGACCTGTGGGACAGCAAGCCAGGACAGAGGGGAGAAAGCTATTATTTAAAGGAGGCAGAAGAGGAAGACATCTACGCCGGACTCGCGGGTTCCAACCGTTCCTTGGAAAGAGCGAGAGAAATACTGCACTTTATAATCACACCTTTAAAGCCTAAGAGGAACCGGGCTATCGTGCCACTTGAGTCCTGTCGGACCAACAACTGCTTTACAGACGGCTTTCAGCACGTGAGATGCCAGCTACCTGCCGAGACCGGTTCCTTGAGGGGGATGAAGGAGACTTTCGCTTCTGAGTGACTCGTTCTATTTTAGTCACTGCCGTGGACGTGTCGTCTGTACGCCCAGAAAAACACACGTGTGGACCCATAACTCATCAAACAGCCCTGGACTGACTTCACCTCAAGATCTAGAACAAGGCCCTTGAAAAGCTGCACATCACACACACTCCATTTTGTCTTCACGCCAGGGCCACCGTCACATCGGCGGGCAGGCCTGGCACCACCAGACACGCCGCAGGAGCCCAGCTCTGCGGGCACCGGGCAGGAGGTGGGCCGGCACTTGTGCCACAGGCCCTTTGCGCTGGATTTCCAGGGACGCGATTTACAACAGCAGCAGCCAGAGAGCCTCGCAGATGGGACCGCGTGGCTGGGGTGCGGCGAGCAGGCGCTCCGTCACGTGTCACAAAGAGCTCAGGGGAGGGCGTGACCCCACCATGAGGACCGTGCTGGCACACGCTTTCGCCACATTCCGCGGGGGAGGGCGCAAGGAGCAGCCCTCAACGTCAAGGCGCGATCTCTACGCGCTTCGGCTTCCTGGGCAGATGAGCTGGATAACCCAGCAGCAGCGTTAGTAATGACACAACATCTTTACGCAAACACACAAAGACACAGACATTTCATAAAAGAAACAGAGTCAACAAAATGAAACCAGGATCGACCTTAGCGATAAGAGAAACAGAAACGTACACTGTTCACCGATTTCCACCTCAACGGGAGAAATGTGTTTTGTTTTGTTTTTTGGTGACATGTGTTGACAAGATGTGGGACACGCGTGCTCTCTGACGCAGCTGGTGGGGGCAGGAACTGGCTATCTTCCGGGAAGCAACCTGTGATTCACATCATCTGTCTAAAATATTCATGCCCTCTGACCCTGCCGCTCTTCTGAGATTTTACCCTAAAGAAGTCACCAGAAAGACACACAAGTGTAAACATCTTCACAGTAGTGTTATCTGTACTTGTGCAAAGACGCTAATAATGACAGAGAAAGGATGGCAATTCTGGTTCAGTTCTCCCATCGCCCTGCCGTTTGTAAGCATGCTTTTAGAAACAGCTTCGTGATCGGGAAACATTCCAAGTACGGTACTAAGGGAAAAATATCAAGATAACAACATCGCGCACAGCATCACCCGATCCAGAACGAGGGGGAGGGGCTACCCAAACCACTGGCCCTCCTTCCCACAGGGCCTGCCACGCACACGCACGCACGTGAGCAGCCCTCGCACGTGCGCGGGACAAAGGCACAGAGGAAACGCGCAGGTGAGACAAGCCGTCGCCCTCCCGGTGTCGCGATCGCTAATGTGCTGCCGTGAAAGGGAGGGCTCGGTCGGCCTGCGGAGGGGGTAAGACACCCCCACCCCCCACCCTGCAGCCCGCACCTTAGTCTTGTCCTTCAAGTCCAGGGACTCCATGGGCTTGCTCTGCTGCTGCCCGAAAATCTCCAGCAGGTTGTCGTAGTTGGTGGTGAGGACCATCGTGCCCCTGTCCATCAGGCTGAGGACGGACTGCAACACCAGCGGGTTCTGGATGTGGTGTTCCAGGTTGTCGAAAACCTCCATCAGGCAGTCCTGGAAGAAGTTGGGCTTGGTGTCACCTGTACGCTACAGAAAGGGGGAACAGAGTTACCAAAACATCCTCTCTCAGCAACTACTGAGCACCTAGGCAGCAATATTCTTTCTGGCTGCTGATTTCAGAAAGAAAGGAAACCCCAACCTGATAGAGTTTCCTAAAACCCTGGAGGAGGGAGACAATGTACAAAACCTAAGTGGTACGTCAGTGGTGGCCAACGTTATAGGAAAGTAAAGCAGAAAAGGGGGGACGGCGCTGCTGGGGGCAAAGGGCACTAGGAATGGGGACACTGGAGCACACACCCTCTGGGAGTGGCCCAAGCAGAGGGAAGAGCGGACGCAAAGGCACTGAGGTAGCAGCAGCAAAGGTGGGTCCGAGGGTGATCCGGGGCCCTGGCGGGTAAGGGCGGGCAGGTGAGGTGACCGGGCACCAGATCACGTGGGGCTTTGCGGACTTCAGATTCCCTGTGAGGAGCTGCAGAGGTGCTGGTTTTCTCTTTCTCGGTGCCACAGCATCTTAAAGTTAGGCGGAGGACAGTAAGGCACACGCTGCTGGGTGATTCAATGGGACGGGAAGGAGATCCGGCCTCTGGATGGAGCACCAAAGGTCACCTTCGGCCTTGACCGGAGCCACTTCCGTGCAGTGACGGGGGCAAAGCCCGGGCTCAAGAGGAGGGCAGGGGAGCCGCAAACACAGACAAGCTTCCGAAGAGCCCTGCTGAGAGGGGCCGCGGGGGAGTGGGGCTGGGGGGCAGCTAGGGGGGCGTGGGGGTCAGGCGGCAGCGTGCACTCGGGAAGGCTGAGCCTCCCGGCCACCCCCACCGCACACGACACGACATGCGCTGGCCCGCCCTCAGTTCTGTCCATCAGAAGCCACCTCTGTCCCGGTGCAGGTCCCGGGTCCCAAGACCCCAGGACAGCGCTCGACTCCTTTTTCTGACATTCTCGACTCCTTCCCCGACCCCAAAAACCCTTCCCCTGTTCCCGTGGGCCCATCATCAGTAAATTCCCACACGTTCACCTACTTCTGTGAGCATGCACCTCCTGGTGCCACTGAAAACCGGCCCGGCCCTGGGAGCACAGGGGTGGACCCAGCTCCCCATCAAGTCTCTCTGGCTGTACTTCTGGGCCAGTTCCTGCCGGTTCCTTCAGCCACTCAGCTGACCCTCGAAGCACCTCCCTCCCTCCCCTCCACTGACCGCGTCCCATCTCCGCCACCGGCCTGCTGTCACATCCCGAGCCTCACCACCACCAAGAGCCTGGCCCTTTCAGAACCTCTGGCCAGGCCTCCCCTCGCGCCTGCTCACCCTGCCAGCACCTCGGCGCCCAGGGCCACCCCGAAGCCAGCAGGACCCGCCCACCACCGAATCGGGTCCCGCAGACCCGCCCCCCCCCCACCCACCCCCGGCCACCCACCTTCTCCCAGGAGGCAGCTTACATTCCGTGATCTATCACCGCAACTACTCCCCTGACCAAGCTTTCAACCTCGCTGCCCCTCCCGTCCTTTGCCAGGATTTCCTGGCAATTTGGAAAAACTCGCCACTTACCCCATACCTGTTCTCAACCTGCTGACCGTGGCTGGGGAAACACAACCGTTCCGGCTGGCCTCACCTTAACTCCTGTCTTACGAAGTTTAAAAAAGCGCACAGAAGTAAAGAGAAGAGTAGATGAAGGCTCCATCTGTGCGGGAGCTCCAAGTGTCTGCCTCGTGGCCTCTCAACAAATGAACCACCTCTGACCACACGTGGCCCCGCACCACCCGCCCCACGACACTACTCTGTCCACTGACTCGTCCCCGTCCATCTCAGCAACCCCGTCTGCAAAGGCCCAGACGGCAACTGCTTCAGGCTCTGTGGGCCTCAGTCTCTGTGACAACTACCCGACCCTGCGCCTGAGCGTGAGAGCAGCCGTGGACAATACACAAATGATCGGCGTGGCTGGGCACCGGCAACTTCATTTACAAAACAGGCAGCGGGCCAGGCCTGGCCCCACGTCCCAGCTGCCCCGAGCCAACAGAACACGTCCCCTGGGACAACTGCCCAGCCGAAACACTTCCCAGACGCTGGAGACCCAGGCCGGCGCGACGAGAACACACGCAGGTAGATGCAGCTCCCACGTCAGGCAGGAGTGAGGCGGGAGCCCTCCCCGCTCCCCTCCTGCCCTGCCGGACAGGCACATGTTGGCAGAGGAACAAAACAAGGCCCGGGGGCCCCGGCCCTGGCAAACCAGCATGCTGTCCCGGGGCTGCCTGCCCGGACTTCCACGTGGGGGACACAAATGTGACCACATTAAGTCAGTAGTTGGGGGCACAGCGGCCTAAACTCTCCCGGTCTCCCTGATGACCCTGCAGACACCCTCTCATGCTTTCTGTGCAGCGTCTCCAACACCCTCCCCCCCTCCCCCCCCCCCACCAACGCTCAGATGATGGCTGTGCTCTAATAAACCCAGAAGTAACCAGAAGAAACCCGCCCCTGGACTCTTCCACATCGTGTAGCTTCCCAGCGTCCCTGCCTGTCCACGGCGGCTGCCTCACGGCAGACCCCCACCCCTGCGCCGGCACCCCCGACTCGAGGGGACCGCTCTTCCTCTCCACCAGATCACGTCCCCCTGCGGACAAAGACGCTCTAGCTTCCCCCATCTTAAAATGTTTTCGGGAACCACCTGTCCTCCGAAGCTACGCAGCTGGCCTGCTTAAACCAAAACCACACCTCCAGGATACCCGTCTGCTAAATGGGCGTGAAACCAAGGTTCGTCCCCAGTGTGGCATGACACCCCAGTCACCACGTCTCGTATCCTGGCTCCACTCAGCACGGGCTCTTTCAGGAGGCCCGCGGTGCGCCCGCATCACCGCTGTCGGAAGGGACGGTTCAGGTTCTAAAGGACACGAACAGGTTCTAAAGCTGACAGTGGCTTGTCAGCCCAACCCGGCCGAGAACAGAACGCGACACGGGCTCGTGCAAGCATTCGAATCAGCTCCGCCCTCTGCAGCCCCGTCCGGAAGCAAGCGACCCACGGAGACCCGAAGCGGCCCTCTGAAACAGACTTACAGGCGACATCTTCCGGATCAGGTCGTGGGCGACGACCAGCAGGTCCCGGTCCTTCATCACCTTCCTGCGGAACTCCGCGACGTCCCCGGGGTGAAGCACCTCGAGCTGCTCGGCGGCCTCGATGACGGCCTCGATGCAGCTCCGCCACGAGCAGAGGGCGCGGATTCCCGGGGCCACCGCGGCGCTGACGCCCGTCCCGATGACCAGGAGCAGCTCCTGGGGCTGCTTCCGGATGAGGCTTTTTAAAAACTTTCTGCTTAAAAACAAGGGAAAGAGCGCGCGGAAGTCACCCTGGAAGGACCACAGTCAGAGGGAACATGACATCCAGGAACACCTGCGGGGCTCAGGTCAAACACGGTCACCCCCCCTTCTTGCCACTGCTGGAAGAGAGGCCCCGCCCATCATGCTGTGCTGTGGGTTTATCTCACGCGCTCTGCCCTCCGTCCACAAAGGAGCTGGGGCCGGCTGTGCCTTGGTCGTCACGAGTCCCCCTGGAGGGCAGCGCGTATTTAAGTCCTCTACACACGGGGACAACACGCCGACAATTTTAACTCTTTTGACGCTGCTGGGAGCTCGGAAAGACCAACCGCGATGACAGAATGATCCTGCTGGCGGCGACAGGTAAGAGAGTCCCCGGCCCAAACCGGGTTTCTGCCACTTATCCATCGCGACCCACCCCAGGCTGACACCTCCTTAACCCGACACCACTTAACGCCCGTAACCCGCGGTCCGCTGAGCCAGAGAAGCATGGCACTCCCAGTCTCCTCCCAGTCTCCGACGGGACTCTGGGTTCCCTTGTTGCTTGGTCTGGAGACCAGGTTACAGTCACGTCCTCGGGCAAAGAGAGAACTGCCTTCTGGAACAGTTCTTCTGTTGAAGCAAAGGGCGGCTACACAGCCCGAGCATCCCTCCTGACACGACGTTCTCCTTCCACTTTCCCTGTGCGGGGGCTAAACACCAGCTCAGGAGACCCGTGACGGGTGCTCTACACCTGCATGAAGGTGTAGCTGACTTTATTTACCTGGATTTTTGTTCGCTTCTGTTTGTGGTCTTTTCCATTGGATCCATCTGTAAATCCTAGGGAGAAAAATAAGTCAGCCGTGCCTTCTATTTCCCAGGTCAAAGTTCTCTTGTTAAGACTCTGGAAGAGTGAAAGCTAGAATTCAAATCAAAGGTCCTGGATCTTTGTTAAATCACAATACCTAAAAAATGCCATATACAAAAAACATACATCCAGAATGCTTCCCAAGCCACCGTTCCCACGCCTGTGTGACCAACCAGGCCAGGCGGAGGCTCAGATTCAGACTCTCCGAAGCTCTACTCTGGGCAGAGAGGGAAGGGAAAGTAACGTGTGCCCAGCGCAGACGGCACGGCGGGTCCGTGAGAGGACTCTACTCCAGAGGGCTTCCCGTGGGCACGCGCACAAACGACTGGTCACGGGAGGAAGGATGGCAAGTTGCCCACCAGAGCAAAGCCAGGGGGACGACATCTCCAGGGCGCGGAGCCCTCCTGCAGCCAGGCTGAAATCTAGTCCAAAGATACAAACTAAGTAAAAGGTCAATTCTTAGCTTCCGTAAAACAAGCATCTTAAGCCAGCTAGGTCTCTACAGCCAAACTATCTCCATAGTCTACGAAGTTTACAGAATCACTTTCCCCCAATTCCAGAACTAATACTTCTGTAAATAAGGAAATATACAGAAAAATCAAGTTTATAAAGCCCATTCCTCCGCTACCTATGGGCAAGAACTATTAGGAACATCTGTACATTTCCCTCAAGGTGGTTTACATTTTTCCCATCATTGGAGTCCAAAGGTCATACCCTACTTTTTTTCCACGCGTTATAATAAAAGCATTTTCCTTTCCTTATTAAAAAGATTCAGAACTAGGGGCGCCTGGGTGGCTCAGTCGGTTAAGCGTCTGACTTTGGCTCAGGTCACGATCTCACAGTTTGTGAGTTCGAGCCCCACGTCGGGCTCTGTGCTGACAGCTCAGAGCCTGGAGCCTGCTTCGATTCTGTGTCTCCCTCTCCCTCTGCCTCTCCCCTGCTCACGCTCTGTCTCTATCTCTCAAAAATAAATAAACGTTAAAAAAAATTTTTTTTTAAATTCAGAACTAGAAGTGTAATAGCTACATACACAAAATTCTACCTTATTAATATGCCATCATTTATTTTCTCTAAAATCCCAAGGCAGGACATTACTATAGCACTTGGACAACCATCTTTGTGCACCAAGATTTTTATCTATTTTGGAATTATTTATTTAGGAGAGATTCCTGAGAAGTACAATTGCTGAGTTAAAGAATATAAACACCGTAAAACATCTCAGCATGCACTGACAAACTACCTTTCAGAAAAGTGGCCAGCAAATATGGAAAAGCCTGGTTTGTCATATCCTAACCTGCACTGACTGGAAACCACCTTTTTACATGTGTAGTCTTTTTTTCTTTTAATCTCAGTTAGAATCAGGTCACCAAAAAAATTTCCCAGGGTAAGTAAACAAGGCTTAATAGGTCTATAAGCATTAGATTGTAGAGCTAAATGGCATCCTAAGAATATGCCCTGACAACATAGATACACCCGTGTGCAGGCGTGGATGCATCTCTCAGCCCCGCCCCGCCCCAGGGAAGGGGTTCAATGCTTCCATCGACCTCCAGATGGTGTCTGTGACCTTCGCTCGAATGTTAAGAAAGCACAGCCCACAGGCAAGAGGAATCCTGCACAGAGGCCTGAGATCTACCCAAAGGGGAAGGCTGGCAAAGTTCGGGCTGGCTCTCGTCCCCTCCCTTCATCCTCTCCACTGGAAAGTTCCGATCAGAGCCATCAAGTCAAATCTTTTTTTTTTTTTTTTTTAACCTACTAGATATTTTCTAAGGAAGGTAACAAATGTTGGGGCTTTCCACCATATTAAGTAACCCTGGACCCCAGCCCTGAGATATCAATAACTATGCACCAATCGTCAGTTTTAACAACTATAAAACGTGAATTCTTGCCAACCAAGTTTTGAAAGTTCGAGGCTGTCTCCCGTGAAACGTGCTTGGATGTTCGAACTGTGGAGTCAAACAGCACGGGCTCCGACCTGCCAGTGAGGTAGCTCTTCAACCTCCTGCTTCAGGAAGGAACTTGAGGCTCGGTCCTACTCAATCATATTTGAAAAGTTAACGTGAGGGGCGCCTGGGTGGCTCAGTCGGTTAAGCATCCGACTTAGGCTCAGGTCATGATCTCACAGTCGGTGGGTTCGAGCCCCGCGTCGGGCTCTGTGCTGACAGCTCCGAGCCTGGAGCCTGCTTCGGATTCTGTGTCTCCCTCTCTCTCTGCCCCTCCCCCGTTCATGTTCTGTCTCTCTCGGTCTCAAATAAACGTTAAAAAAAAAAAAAAGAAAAGAAAAGTTAACGTGAGATGCTTATCGGTTGACCAATCCAGCTGCCTCCCACTCTCCCCCCCAAAATAACACACATCGCTTTGAAATAGTTACTCCTGGGGAGGAGCCTTTCACCTCGGCCTTCTCTACGCAACATTTTAGAATATCTCTTAAACAGTCACTGGTCAACCAAAGACTTCAGAAATGCCTCAAACTGTTTCCATGGTAAAAACCTTCCTTCCACCTGTCTGCCGTTCTCCCGACTTCTGTTCAACTGCTTGTGATTCGCCACACAGGCAGGACCTTAGTTACAAACTGGAAATCTAAATATTGCATTGACACACCTGTCAAAAAGTATGAACGACTTAAACTTTGGCAGGCTCGATGGCACTCCGAAATTATGTGATTTCAAAGTTTGCCAAAGGAACTCATCCGGCAAGTACTGAACGCTTACGTAACAGATGAGAGCCTGCCCTGCCGTGCGGTTTGTTGCTGGATTAAGCGCTCAAACCTCTCTCTGCCTGAGCTCGATGAAGGTCAGAAGCCAGCTCCTTAGACGGCACTTCAGACCGAGTCACGGGCTCCAACTGCAATGGCCAGATGTGCCTCGAGACAGAGACACTGCACCTTTAAGAACCCAAGGAGCCAGCAGGGGAAGCACTCAATTATATTAAAACTCAACCCAAGAACCGTGAAGATGAACCGCACAGCTGCCCATATTTAGACATCTACGGTTCGTTCGAACACTGCACGCTACAGACACTACCTCATTTCCTGTCCTTTCAGCAGAATCATCAGCAGAGCCAAATCTCACCATAACCCAGAAAGTACCCCCAAAGCGCTCCTTCTTAATCCAAGGGCCGAGGAGGAGATTTCCAAGGCCATTAGCGCCAGATCCTAGAAGTTTCAGCAGGACGCAGGGCAGGCCGCTGGCAGTCTGTTCCCATCCCCGACACCATTCTGCTAAGCCAATCAGATTCTAGACAACAGTAACAAAAGCCTTCAGAGACCTTTTAGAAGCTGCATCTTTTGGTTTCCTTGGTGACCATGTCGTCACCAGTGTGCAGGCCCAGAGCAACCCGTTTTGTTTTTTTTTCTTCAAGGACCTATCAGCATTTTCTGAAAGTGGAATCAGGCCCCAACACAGATCTGTATAAGCAGTTCTCGTCCTTTTTCTCTAAAACCACGAATAAAAGTCTTAACAGGATGTTTTCTGCTTAAAATTTGAGATCATGAGGGGCGCCTGGGTGGCTCAGTCGGTTAAGTGTCCGACTTCGGCTCAGGTCATGATCTCACGGTCCGTGGGTTCGAGCCCCGCGTCGGGCTCTGTGCTGACAGCTCCGAGCCTGGAGCCTGCTTCGGATTCTGTGTCTCCCTCTCTCTCTGCCCCTCCCCTGCTCATGCTCTGTCTCTCTCTGTCTCAAAAATGAATAAAAACATTAAAAAAAATTTTTTTTAATTTGAGATCATGCATAGTTTATGAACTAGCTTTAGAGTAACCAGAGACTGTCCTGTTCTTTGAACCCCAGCATCCAGCATGAAATAAATGGTCATCAAACGGAGTCCAACGCAAAAAAGAATAAACTACGACCATGGTCTTTGTGATTACGGCTAGCGAAACAAGGCCCCCTCCCAACTCCCTAAACCCACTGTGCCAGACTGTTAAGGACCTTCCCCTACCATCCTGCTTCCTGATAACCACGCCCTTGGACGGTCCCCTCACTCACTAACTCTGGACCTCATCATCATGTGACTTCTTTGACCAATGGGATACAGGCAGCGAGCAAAAGTTTGAGGGGCACTTTGACACTGGAACCAGCCCTCTTGGAACTCGGGCCTTGTCAAGTGCAGTCCAGCCTTCTGGGAGGGTGAACAGCCACGAGGGGAGAGCTGAGGTACACCACGTGACAACCCAGCACCACCCCCGACCCAACACAGAAGAGGCTACCCGGGGCCACTCAGTGCCAGCCAAGCAGCCCGATCAGCACAAGGGCAGGGGTGACGCCCGGGAGGCCAGCCAACGACCTGCCGGAGCAGGCCCAGACGCTGAGCTGCAGAACCGACCCTAGTTTGGAGCGCCCATCACCACCACTGTTTTCCACTACCACGAAGAGCACAGAGACGGGAAAGGAAGGAGACCAAAGCGTCAAGAGAACGGATCAATGAGTGCTTGGATCTGGAGTGCTGAGGCGGAGGGAGAAAACATTTGTCAAGAATGGTCTTTATTGCGTTAGCACAACAAAAACCTTAAACTGAAACTAATTACCTTCTATTACAAATTACAGCACGAACCACGAATTAGTCTGTGGGATCAACAAACGTCCTTAGACAAACCCCTTCGTTTCTTTCTGTAAGTGAATTATACAGGTTTTGAGCGACCCAGGGGAGTGGGGAGAGCTCTCAAGTCGTACAGCCCTTGATCACAGGCAAGAGACATGTACTCAAAACATATTCCCTTCACACAGCAGGGGAGGGGGTACTGCAAACATCTGCCAAAGTTTGCACGTGTTGGCTTTCACCTCACCTCTAGTCCATCCAGAGAGCGACGGAATGAGATGCTCCCAGAAGGTGTGCCCAAGGGTGACACCGGCCATCGTGACTACACATGACTGGATTCCCACAAAGGCCCGGCAACAGGGCGGCCCTCTGTACAACATTCTATCAACGGTACAGCCACCACTGTTACAGAAGTAAGCCACACGGAGAGATGTGTAAATGTGCCGCTCACAGGAGACAGACTCGGACGGAGCTCACCCTTGAACAGGTGGGGCACCAGCACCCCACGTGGTTGAAAATGTGCGTAGAACTTTTGACTCCCCCAAAACTTAACTACCAACAGCAAGAGCCACAAGAGAGCACTTTTTACCGAGACACAAAATGCACAGAGAGATGAAATGCTCACGGGGAGATCGGTGCCCGTGGCATTTTAAGCAGATACTGGCAGGACCTGAACTCACCACAACAGCGACCAGAGGTGGCTACAAAATACTGACAGTACAGTAGGCCTACAGGTAATTTTATGCAGTTTTAATAGTGCATTTCTACGTCTGTCGACATTTCTCTCCACGGAGAATGAAGTCACACACAGTCTGCCAGTTTTGATGAATTTTAACTCTTTAATGGATCTGTGTGTGCTTTATGGTAGTTAACTGATCAAATAAACTGGTATCTACAAATACTTTATGCATTCAGACATACCTACCTTGTTCTGAGTTCTTGTGACAGTTCTAGGCTATGTGGCTTGTCTGTGTTCTTTCAACTCACAGACTCACAACTCGAAAAAAAAATGTTCCCATATATTTACTGAAAACAAGCTGCAGGTAAATGGACCCAGAGTTCAAACGCGTGTGGTTCAGGCGTCAACTGTACAAGGATAAGTGCTATCCGTGGGACCAGCGTGGGTTCCTAAAGACCGGGATGTCCTACAAGGAGGCCAAGACCCACCTGTTGTACTCTGGCTGCACCAAGGCGGGTCTCAAAGCCCGGGAGCCCCGAAGCGAGCACTTCCCACTTAGCGGCGTCCCACGGCAGTTCCCACAGCTCCCGGCACGGACACCCGTGGCTACCGCTGCCCTCTCCTACTCCGACGGGACTCCCACAAACCGCCTTCTTCGGGGCAGCCTGGCTTCCCACGCAGACTTGGGGGCGGGGGCCCAGAAGCACAATTCACGGGGTAAGAAGAGCCCAAGCTTTCAAGTACTGCCGACAGCCACGCTTCTAACCACAAATGAGTCACCTGGGCGTGAGAAACAAACTGCCAGAGAGTCGGATGAGCCGACGAGGTCACCTGATCCAGAAACAAGGTGCAAACGGGTAACGACCGAGCTTCTGGAACCGCAGAGAGAGGCCCGGACCCGAAACTACAACTCCCAACAGAAGGCAGCGCTGGAGGCACCACGGAGAAAACACAAGACCTGGAGTCGAGAAAACACTGCCGCGTCCCAGCCGGGAGAGCTCTCTGCACCTCAGTTTCCAAGTCTGTCACCTGGGAATCCACCAGCCACACCAGCGGTTGGATTGTTGTGAAAACTCCAGGTGAGTCAAACATCCGAAAAGGTTCTCACTCAACGGGAAAGGGGGCGCCGCTACCGGCCGGCTCACCTCCCCCAGCCTCGGGTAGCTTATTTCCGCGATACCACTGTGCCAGGGCGGGAGCACAACCACACCCTAATTTGCCCAAAGTGCAGCCTAAACTTCGTCCCAGCCAGCCCTAATAGGGGATCTCCAGGACGAACTGTTTTTCTTCACTTTACAGAACACATGACACTTAATTTGAACCTTAATTTGAACACATGACACTTAAGCCATCACTTTCTAAAGTTCAGTCAAAATCAATTACGACAGGGAAAAAAAAAATGCTTATTTTTACCAGTTATAAATGAACCACGCCTCCAGAGTTGCTTGGGCATAAACTGGGCAGAAATTCCCAAACCAAGAAAACAACAAAACCCCCCACCAATAAAAAACATAAAAGTCACAGTTTAGTCCAAAAACCACATTTGTTACTGACATTTTTTGTTCCCGTGTGAGATTCAGGGGAAAGCACCAAGCACTTTGCATGCATTTTCTCAATCCTCCCAATAACCCCTTGAAGTAGCTATTTTTCTTACATCTCATCCGGCCAAGGCTGACATTAAACCCTTCTAAGAGGCCAGCCACCATGATGTTTTCTCCTAACACGAGTGTGGTCCAGAACAGCAAATATACCTGACATTTTGCCGGGTACCCCGCCAACTAATCACGTGTTGGCTGTTTGAGTTTGTCCATCATCAGATGAGACACGTCGAATTAACTCAAACAGATGTGCCACTTCATGATAAGCCAATAATGGTGAAGACACACCAGTACCAAGGCCAAGGGCAGGCCGAACCCCCAGCATGTCTCCAACCCAACAAAAAGAAGAGATGTTCTAGAAAGTCCACCTCTAATGAATTGCAACATTACGGAGGGATCCGAAAGGTACGGGATGCCAGATGCCCTCGTCTTAGAGAAGCGGAAATGGAGACTCAGAGGGAGTGACCTGGTGGAGGCCCCCCAAGGAGTCAGGGGCCCGCTCTACACTCACCACTGGCTCATGGGCCATAACTCTGCACTGCCCTGGGCACCGCCTGCTCCACCGTGACCCCAAGCCCCCATCTAAGGCACTCACTGCATCCGACATACCTCTTCTTACCGCCAAATCTCCACAAATAACAAGCCACGGTGTTTCACTGACCGCCAGTTTCACTTGCTTCCGTGACTCATTTTCCAGAAATGCTAAGAGAAGAGGCCACTATGAGGAAGATCTAAGAGGCAGCAGAGGCAGCGGCAGGCAAAACGAGCAGTTCACAACAGTTTTGTTTGGTCTACGCCGCCGACCTCCGCAGGGACGGGCAAGGAGGGCGGGCTGGGGATCCAACACCGCCTCCCAGGACTTCCCTCTCCGGGCCAGGGGATGCTCCAGGCTCCTGGCAGGGAGGAAGCAGGGTGTAGCAGGGAGAGCCCGGCCTTCCAAGTTAAGCAACCAGGTGCTGGTGGTCCCTCTTAACGCTAAGTTACTCGTTCTGAGTCTCTATCTCCGCCCTCTGTAAGAAGAGGAATAATATCTCCCGTCTGTAAGAAGAGGAATAATATCTCCCGTCTGTAAAAAGAGGAGTAATATCTCCCGTCTGTAAGAAGAGGAGTAATATCTCCCGTCTGCTAGCGTTGCTGGAAACATTAAAAGCGGTAACACTTAAAAGAACACAGCCTAGGGCCGCTCAGGGTGGCTCAGCCGGTTAAGCGTCTGACTGCGGCTCAGGTCCCGATCTCACAGTTTTGTGGGATGGAGCCCCTCTCGGGCTCTGTGCTGACAGCATGGGGCCTGCTTGGGACGCTCTCTCTCTCCCTCCGCCCCTCCTCCACTCACACGCTGTCTCTTTCAAAATAAATAAATAAAGTTAAAGTTAAAAAAGGACAAAACCTCTCCTCCAGGAACTAGTAAGTTCCAAAGTCAGTTCCCGGGCAGAAAATTGTAGGTTCAGACAGGAAAGAGCTGAAAGGCAGTCCTGGGGCTCTGGACTTGAGGAAGCAAGCCACGGTCCCCATTGTCACCACCCCGGCCCAGGACCCCTCTCTCACGAGCTCCCATGACCCGGCTTCCTCCAGACAACACCCACTCCCACCCCCCCTGCAGCCAGTGGCTGTTCATAAACACAGAAACCATCTCACTTCCCTCCTTAAACCCCTCAGCGGGCCTGGACTCTGACTCCAGACTCTCACCCTGACCCCCCCGCCCGCCCCTTTCTTTGCCTCAAACCCCGCCCTCGGCCAGACTTGCCGGGTTCCCCCCTTCTGGTCTCCCCAGAATTCCCCTCCCTCCTCTCTACCCACCAAGTAAGTCCTCCCTTCCTTCAGCCCTGCGCTGCATCACCACTTGCCTGGGGTGACGGCAGAGGCAGTAAATCAGCACAGGGCCAAGGGCATGAGCCTCAGGGAACGAAGTCAGATTCCAACACCACCCTGAGAACATCTTCATTAAGGGAGGCAACGCGTCTCCAGCCATCCCAGGATGGATCTCGGCTCCAGCCACACTTCTCATTTCCAAGATCGGCTGTGCCTCGTGGCAACACCTCTGTGCCTTTTCACACACTGTCCCCTTCCCTGGAACTGCTCTGGCAAGCTTCTCCGCAACCCCAACCTTCAAGAATCCGCTCACCTGTTACCCACCAGCCTTCCTCCCCTTCAACGAGCCCTCCGGAACGCCACTTCCTGAGAATCCGGCTCCCACCCCAGCCGGACTCAATGCCACTACACTGGAAAAACTACCCACTTGCTCAGCCTCCTAACCCCCACCCCCACCCCTCCAGCGTGGGGCCCTGAGAGCAAGGACTCTGTCATCTCCAGCTCCAGTGTCAATTCCTCCTAATGATCGGGCCTTCAAGAGAAAAAAGACGCGTCCCACCAGTGAAAAGATTAAGCCAAGGAGACAACCTCAAAGGCTGACTTGCCCTAACTCCCTCACCGACGCAGCTCTCCCTCCCTCCACCACATCAGCGCTGTTCTCTAGACTCTTCTGTGAGGCCATATGAGTCTCATCAAAGAGCATTAAAAGTTAAACACTGTCCCTGCCCTGGCCTCAATGCAACAGCAAACACAGATGATCCTGCGGGGGCTGAGGTCGCACCCCCTGCTCTGTTACAGAGGCTCATCGGCTGACCTGTTACAGGCCCCCACTTCTTGGGTACTCGTGAATTCACAAACCCCAGGCGAAGACGCACGGGTGCCCTTCGGGGTCCACGGACCTCAGGTTTGAGAAACCCAGCCTGGAGACCAGCCAAAGGGGGAGTGGACACTCGGGGCAGGTGGTAAGAGAGAGGGGCAGGGGAGCAGCCCCGGGGTGGGGAGAGAGGGCACCGAGGGCCTGCGCGGCCCAGGGGGCTTCTCAGGAGCCCCGCGCACCGGGACGGTAACCTGGGGCGGGCTCAGGGGGTCCTCAGGCGATGTGGGGGGCGGTTTCCGGAACCGAGAGTCCTCGGGGTGTCTGGAAGTCTAGGGGAAACCCTGAAGGGTCTCGGGTTGCGGGGTCCTCCAAGTGGCGGGGGCCAGAGGTGGCCCAGGGACTGCGACAGGGTCTCGGGGACCAGGGGTCCGGAGGGGCGCGGGCTGGCCCCCAGGGTGTCTCGGGAGGCTGGGGTCCCCAGGGGAAGGCTGGGAGGGGTCTCGGGGACCGAGGTCGGTCGGAGTTCCCGAAGGGGTTCTCGGCCCGGACCCCCCGGGGCCTGCCCGCCCGGTCCCCTCACCTGCCGGGCCGCCGCGCCGCTGGCCGGAGCTCGCGCTCCCGCCGCCGCCTCCCGCTCAGCGGTCGCCCTCGTCTCCGGCTCTGGCGGCGGCCGCGCGCTCCCCGCGCTGGGCGGGGCCGGAGGAGGGCGGCCCGCGGCCCGAGGGCTGCGCGCGCAGCCGGGGCGGGAGCCGGCGCCCGAGCCGGAGCCCGAGCGGACGCCGCGCGGCTCCCGGGGGCCGGCCGCGGCTCGGCCGCCAAGCCTTCCCCCGCACGCCCGCCGTAGCCGCGCGGAGGTTCCGCCCCGAAGCCGCCGGCCCCGCCCCCGGAGCCACGCCCCCCGCCTCGAGCTCTCCCGCGCAGGCGCAGAGGAGGGCGCGCACGGAGCTCGCGCCCGCGACCCGGCGTCCGCGCCGCCGCCCTGCCGGGGCTGGCTGCGCGTCCTCGCTTCCCGCATCTGCAAAATGGGCGCAGGCGCACTTTGCCGGGACGCGGCGAGCGTCTCTGTGAGCCCGGAAGCGCCGCTCGGCAGCCGCGCCCCGAAGCGCGTTCGCGCGCGGCTTGGGCGCTCCCGACCCCCGACGCGTGCGCTGCGGGTCCCAGATGCGCCTCCTGGCCGGAGCCCCCTGGCCACCTGAAGCAGTCGGCCCCCGGCCCCAGCCCCGCGCTCTGCTCTTGCAGAGCCCTCCTCCGTCTCTGAAACGGCGCACGCCTGTTGTTTGCTGCCTCCCTGCCCGAGAGAACCGGGACCCTGCCTGCAGGACCCCCTGGGTCCCCAGAAGCTAGCACGGAGCCGGGCGGTCGGTGCCAGGCGTTTGTGAATGCGCGAGTGCACCCCCACCCCCGCGCTCTCCCCTCATCAAGAAATGCCCTTCCCCAGGGTCTGACAGTAGGGTTCGGGTCCCCTTCGTGCCCCAGGGTCTGCGTCCGTAAAACGGGGTGCCTGAGCGAACTCATGATCACGCGTGGTTGCACTTGGCACGGGAACACGCAGCTGGACTCGTCGCCTGGTCATCCTGTTATTCAAGTGGCTCCCTCCCCCCTTTCTCTGCCCCTGGAAATCTCCTTCCGCGAACAAGACCCAACTGGACCAAAAACCACTTCCTCTGCGCAGCCTGTCCAGCTCCGCTCTCCCTGCCCTGCCCAAGCCAGCCAGAGCTGATGATTCTTCCTTCCCTCCTTGGCATCTTTGTCCCTGCCTGGCGTTAATTGCTTGTTAACATCCCCCCAGCCCACCCGGCGAAGCTCATGCGTTTCAGCAGCCTGTGAACTTTGGGGGGGGGGGGTGCCCAGAGCACTGTGGGGAACCGTGGCTTCGTAATAAACAAGGCAGAGGTGGGCTTCCTGGGTGGTGCCAGGCACTCACCTGAGCCTGCTGTAGGCGTGCCTTCGTTCAGTCCTCAGAGCAACCCCTAAGAGGAAAGTGTGCGAGAGGCTCGTCTTCTCTCAAGTTGTGGAAAATTACTGAGAGGTAGTGCCACCTGGCTGCCTGGAGCATTGTCAGGGCAGATAAGGGACTGGCATGGCGCTGGTGGGCTGGTGTGTGTGTGTGTGTGTGTGTGTGTGTCACAGCGCGCTGGGCGCTGCGGGCTGTAATTGCCTGCGTCCTAGCCTCTACCCAACCGGCTTGAGCGTGTCCTAGTGTGCGTTGAGCAAAGGAGTAAATACGGTTGTGGGTGAAACAGCAAGACTCAGCTCCCGGAGCCCAGGGACCAGGCGTGCTCGTGTGCGCGTGTGTTCGCTCCCGTTTATTGAGCACCTGCTAAGGGCCACCTTCTAAACTCTCACACACATCCTGCTTCATCCACACAGTCACCAAATGCAGGCGGTATTAGCGTTCCCCTTTAACAGGCTGAAAACCAGACCCAGGGGACTCAGAGTAAGCCAAGCTGGCGAGCAAGCATCTGCTTGGGACTGCTGCCAGGGGCTGTCTGGCCACACAGGGAGCTTTGCACTGTCAGAAAGGAGAGGAGGCCCAGAGTCACAGACAGGGTCCCAGGAGGGGTGACCAGAAAAGACGTCAGAGACCGGCCAACAATCCTTCCATCCTGGAGAGGAGCCTGTCACTTTATTGCATGGAAGGACCCACGTAACACACGGATGCCCCACGCTGGTGTGAGAGGCCAGATGTCCACACATCATATACCCTGGACCACACCCTCCATAGATAGCAGGCAGGGCACATACACACCCTCACCCTCTGTGTATACACCCCCTCAATTACACATGCACTGTAGACACTGATGGAAAGGGAGCTAATTATACCTTTTGGACACCACCCCCATCAATTTCCTGTAGAAACTTGTGTTGCCCCTGCCATTGGGCAGGCCAACAGGCAGGGCTGTGATCCAGCACCGGGCAGAGGTGGGGCGTGTGCGGAGTGGGATGGCTTCGCCGGCAGGAGAAGGGAGGAAGGGAGCTTGGCACGTGCCCCTTGGGAAAGTCTCTCCAGCCCTTCTCTGCCCCACCCCCGCCCGTGCCCATGCCCCAGCTGAGGACTCCTCACTGCTGACCTGGAAGTTTGCAACAGCCCACTCTAAGGTCTCCACACACCAGCTCATGTGCCCCTCCAGCCCCTTAGCAGCTGTGATGTGGCCAGGGAGCCCGGCATGGGCTGAGTACGCCCTGTGCTAGGAGCCAAGGACAGAGCAGGAAAGACATCCCCTGAACCCATGGAGCTGTCTGTGTAGAAGGGAACACAAGCAATAAACATACCTGTCAGGGCGTGACGAGGCTGTAAAGAAAAAGGAAGTTGGGTGAGG
The DNA here is from genome assembly GCF_022079265.1 of Lynx rufus. NCBI lineage: Eukaryota > Metazoa > Chordata > Mammalia > Carnivora > Felidae > Lynx > Lynx rufus. The sequence goes on along the minus strand of NW_025814889.1, from coordinate 137,654,472 downwards.
GGCGGACAGGAGAACGAAAATGAAAGGGCAATACACAGACTGGGGAGACATTTGCAAAACATTTCTCTAAGGACCCAACCTAGAATATAGAAAGAACTCTTACAACTCATAGTAAGAAGACAAACAACCCAATTAAAAAACAAACAAACAAACAAACAAAAACTTGAACACATGCTTCATCGGTATAGATACAGGGACGGCAAATAAGGACCTGAAAAGATGCTCAACCTTTTTAGCCGCTGGCGAAATGCAACTCGAAACCATAAAGAGATAGCCTTACATACGGATGTAAAATTAAATGGCCCAAATTAAGAAGACTAACCATACTGAGTGTTGTTAGGGTGTGAAGGAACCAGAACTCACACTCTGCTGCTGGGCAGGTGAGGTGTGCCCACCTATCAGAAAGGCTAAAATAAAAAATAGCGATAACACCAAATGCTGGGAAGGATGCAGAAAAACCGGATGACCCATCCAGTGCTGGGGGAACCGTAAATGGTTTCCAACCACTGTGGAAAACAGCGTGGCAGCTTCTTTCAAAAGTGAACGTGCAGACCAACAATTACACCCTCGGGTGTTCATCCCGGGGGGGGGAAAAATGAAAACTGTGTTGGTGGAAAACCTCACATAAAGGTTCACAGCAGCTGTGTTCAGAATAGCCCCAACTTGGAAACGCCCGAGAGCCCCTCCTTGGGTGAATGCCGTGGCCGGAGAGAAGTGAGAGCAGCCGATAGCATTCAGGGTAGGACGGCTCTCCCAGTCGTGGGAAGATTCTGGCTTCTACACCTGGAGACACGGGGACACCGGCAGGTGGGGGCAGGAGCAGCCAACGTGCGGACGGGACATTTTCACAGCAATCTGACTGCTGCATGGAGAGCCGAATGAAGGAGGAGGAAGGAAGCAGGAGCTAGTTTCCTCCCCGGGCCATTCTTGATGCGATGAGAGCTCGTGTGCCTTGGGACTTGGGACAGACCTCTCCCCCTGCCCCTTGCCACGGAAGGTTAACCGTCCTTCGCATTCTGAGGCCTGGGGTTGTCGTACAGGGCACAGCCATTCAGTGCAGGTGGGAAGAGAGGGTGAGCTTTGGGGGCGAGGTCGAGGAGTAGCAGGGCCCTGTGTGCCAAGGGGCCCCCAGGGAGTGTTCCTGAGCTCCCAGGGGCAGAGACGTCCCGCAGTAATTCCATGTCCATCCTCAGGTTGTCACACGACCCACAAAGGAGGGGGGATAGTGACTGTAGGCACCTCTCCAGCCAGGTAGAGGGCTCTGAGGAGGGGCCTGGAAGGAGGCTCAAGGGATCAGTAACCGGGGCACGGGTCTGAGGCCCCGCCAAAGAGCACCCTAGCCTCCTCGGTCCTCTTCAAGCAGCCAGTGTGCTGTGTCGCTTGTAAAATTCAGAATCCTGAATTTAAAATGGAAGAACAAGAAACACAACATCCCGAGACCTTGTTCCTATTGTTTCAGCATTTATCTACCTGTGACAGGGCCGTGGAATACAGCCTCTGGGCTCAGGAGCTGGCTTAGAGATGGTAGGGACCTGAGAAAAGTACCTTCTCCTCCAGGAAGCCCTCCTGACTATTCCGGCCCTGATTGGTGGGGAGGGGATCATACCTCCGAATCCGACGGGACTTCTAGCCCGACCTGTGTGTTTAAGGCCAGACCGTGCTCTGTCCAAGGCTCTGCTCTGACAATTCCTCTGTGCATTTCTGTTCTCCTGGCCAGCTTTCCCAAGCCTGGGGCTCAGGGCTCTATTGGGTTGAACTGAATGACATCACTTTGTGATTGATCAGATCTGAGGGAAAAAAAATCACTTATCTTTGAGCGGGCTTCCCAAGCATTCCGACCCTCTCTGCACCGATGAGGTCAAGGGCGCCCAGAGAGGTTACTTCCTTGCCCCAAGTCACACAGCACGTCTATGTGATCAGTTCATTGACGAGCCAGGCCTGGGGTAGGAGGGAAGGTGAGGCCGCGTCTATGCGGAGGTGGAAAGCGCATTTTGAAGGTCCTGCCACCTCAGCCGTGGGGCAGGCGGGGGAGGGGCCAGGAAAATCGCTCCTGTGGGTATTTACAATGACGAGTTTCTGAGAGCCTTCTCAGTGCAGCCCGGAACGCATGCACCACTCGCGATTTCTTCCACCCACCTCCCCGCCCAGCTGCTTGGGTTCTTCTGCTCAGACGGGATAGAGCTGGCTGGGAGTTAGCAGGGCCTTGGCCTCCCCCTTCAACCCACCCTCTGAGAGACGCTGGTTTCCCTTCTCTCCCCCGGTGCTGCACGGGAGGGACCAACCGAAGGACCCCAGAGAGGCTGTTTTGTGGACAGAAGTGTGTGTTGGGGAGGAGGTTTTGGAGACATGGGAGCAACACTGTCACCATCTCCGTGATGGGGAGGTTCGGGGGCTGAGCGGGAGAACAGAGGCCAGAGACCGCGTCGGGGTCACAGAAGGTCGGGTGCAGCTTTCCGGTGAGTTCTCTTCCTGTTCTCTTGGGCGTCCCTCCGTCCCGGGCCCCACTGCGGACGCGCTCGGTCCCTTGCAGTCTCTCCATCCCCCTTAAGTGATCTCAGCCAGTCCCCGGGCCTCTCACATCGTGTGTGCTCCGCGCATCAGCCTCTGTGGGCGCCTGGGCGGCTCAGTTGGTTAAGCGTCCGGCTTTGGCTCAGGTCACGATCTCGCGGTTCGTGGGTTCGAGCCCTGCGTCAGGTGAGCCCTGCTTCTCTCTCTCTCTCTGCCCCTCGCTCACTTGCGCGTCCCCCCCAAAAAAACAAGTCAAAAGAAAACAAAAAAGAAAGTCTGTGGGTTATGCCGTAACAGGCCTGCCGAGGCCAGGCTGGGAGATTCGGTGGGGAACAAACGAATTTCCTTGTTAGACTCAGACAGCCAAGGAAAGCGGGGCGAGACCCCAGCCCCCTGCGATCCTGCAGGCTGACCCTGAATCACCAGGGGCCAGACCACTGCCTCATGAGTAGGGGGACACTCCCGGACTGAACTTTCCTGCTCCAGCAGCACCGTAAGGCAGGAAGCCTTAAACCTCATCAGAACCTGGGATGGGAACCCGGCCCCTGGCGGCCTCCAGGGAAGATGTGGAGGCTGGCGGCGGCTCTGTGGCACCGGCCCCCCGCGCCCCCTGTGCTCGCCTGTCCCGGGAGGTCACAGGGCGTGTGGCCAAGGCTCGGAGCAGCCGTGGGGAAGCCCTGCCTACGCGGCCGATGTGAGTATGTGCAGGGGCTTCTGGGCACAGGCTGGGAGCTGCTCCGCGAGTCTCCTTTTTTTGTTGTTTTTTATTTTTATTTTATTTTTATTTTATTTTATTTTATTTTATTTTATTTTATTTTTATTTTATTTTTGAGAGAGAGCAGGACAGAAGGCAGAACGTGAGCAGGGGAGGGGCAGAGAGAGAGGGAGGGACACAAAGATTTTGACTCCGAGCTGTCAGCACAGAGCCCACGAGAGCGGGGCTCGAACTCACGAACCGTGAGATCATGACCCGAGCCAAAGACAGCTCAGCCACCCAGCCACCCACGGAGCCACCCAGGCGCCCTGTCTTCTTCTTCTTCTTCTTTTTTAATGTTTCTTTATTTTTGAGAGAGAGAGAATGAGCAGGGGAGGGGCAGAGAGAGAGGGAAACGGAGGGCCCAAAGCTTTTTTACAAACGGGGAAACCGAGGCTGCACGAGACGAAGCGGCTCACCTAAGGTCTCCCGGCTGACAGGTAAGTCAGATCTGATGCTCCGCTCGCGGGACCAGCAGCCTCTCCCGACGTGGGAAACAATCTGGTGGGTCCTCAACGCGTGAAACAGAACGGCCACATGACCCGGCCATCCGCTCCGAGGTTCGCACCCAAGACCCCCGACAACGGGTGTCCAAACAAATACGTGAAGGTGGCCGTTCAGAGCAGCACTGCCCCCCGCAAACAGCGACACGACAGCGAACGGTGGAGACGACCCCTGTGTCCGTCCACCGAAGAATGACAGGGCCATACGGCGGACTGCTACGCGGCCGTGAAAAGGGAACAAGGCACCGACACCTGCTACGGTGTGGCTGGACCTCAGAAACGTGACCAAAGACTCAAACGTGACAAGCCAGACCCAAAAACCCATGCGTTGTATGAGTCCGTTGGTACAAAATGTCCAGAGACACTGGTGGTTGTCAGGGACTCGGGTTGGGGGGGCGGGGGGGGGGGGGGAGAAACAGGAAGTCCCTGCTTGATAGGTATAGGGTTTCCTTTTGGGGTGATGGAAACATTGTGGAACCAGGCAGAGGTGATGGTTGCATAACATCAAGAATGTTCTAAATGCCACTGAACTGTTTGCTTTAAAATGGTTAATTGTGTGTTATGTGAAGCCCACCTCAATTAAAATAAATACAGGCATGTTACAGAACAGAAGGCAGGGTGCGACTCTTGATCTCAGGGTTGTGAGTTCGAGCCCCACACTGGGCGTAGAGATTACTTGTTAAAAAACGGAAAAAAAAAAACCAAAATGCACCTTTGCAGGAATTTTTAACAAGGGCCGACTTCCGGAAGCCTTGCCTCCCCTCTGCGGCCGCTGGGGTTTCTCCTGGAGGAGCTCTGCAAGCACAGCCCTACTGGAGGCAGGGCTCGGGGAGGACGAATTAGCACAGAAGCACAGGGGCCGCCCAGGCTAATGCTCCTGGGCTTGGAATACAGTGTCGAGCGATCCAGAGCTGGCCGGAGCCTACCCAGTCTGTGCCATCTCTCCCTCCTCCCCACGGCCCAGGGACTGGGTTCCTCTCAGCTCCCGTGGCCGCGGCCACCCTGATGGACCCTCGGCCGCTTCGGCTTCTCCTGACCCTTGCCTGACTTTAGGCTTCTTCTCACAGCTGCTGCCTCCGGCCTTCCCGGCTTTGGAACCCGCTGGTGGACCCGTGCTGGTCTCAGCATCCGTACCCCCAGAGGAAGATCTGGTGGTCTCAGTGGACCCCATCGGCCACTGCTGATGAGGGCCAGCGGGGAGACCGCCGCCTCTCAGGAGTGCTGTCTCCCTCACAGCTGACAGGTTAGCGTGCCTGCTTTAACCCAGCCCTGCTCGGAGAAATTTCTCCTTTCCGTGATGGGAAAACCATGACTCGTTTTTGCACATTCCCCAGAGGGAAGTGGTCTTGCTACCTGGCTCAGAAGAGAGAACTGAGTCATCTGAGCCGGGAAGCGGGAGTAGGAGGGTCCCTGCGGCACCCCCACAAGTGGACTCGGTGCCCCTCTTCTGTTTCCGGAAGCCTCTTCGGCCCGCCTACCGCGGTGCCCTCAGGGAAAGCAGGGAAGGAGCCTTGAAAGTAGCCATTTACACATCAGCCCATTTTACAGATGAGGAAGCTGAGCCCCGGCGAGAAGGAGATGGCTGCTGGGAGACACAGGAGTTGATGGCCGCTGCCCCTGTGGGGCCCAGTTCAGGTTCAAGCACTTCGGAGTCAGCGAACCCCAAACACCATCTAGTGACTGCACGCCTGGCCCGTCTCTCGGGACCCCTCCAGCTCACGGGAGGCGATCGGGGGGGTGCTGCTTCCCCCATCTTCCGGATGTTCCAGGGGTTCTGACACCCGTTTTTCCTAACCCTCACCCCCTCCACTCTGATGGAAAATCAGTCCCCTGCCCCCACCCTCTAGAGAAACAATCCGGCCCCTCCGCCCAACACGGACTCAAGCATTCATTCATCTGTCTTGTCCCTCATTCATTTGGAACTCAAAACCTCGGGAAGATTTTATTAACAGTTTTCCCGCAGGTTGGGCCAACACACCCTGTTCCGCCGTGGGTGGGGTCAGGGCACCGGCTGCCCCCACACCCCCTGGGCAAGGCCAGTGGGGAGAAGGCCTCCCGCCCAGGAGTGGGCCCCGGGCTCAGTCTTGCAGCTAGCTGGAATACGCCTCAGCCCTGTCCAGCGGCGGCCCCCGGTTCCCAGACGTGTACGCGGGCTCCGAGGTCCCCAGGGACTTGGGGACGGCCTCCTGCGTGATCTGGGAGTCGTGTGTCGTTTCCCTGTCAGAGCCGCCCGTGTCCCTGACCAAGCAGAGGAAGAGAGTAAGGGTTAGGGGCACAGAGCAAGCCTAAACCCCTGCAGCTGCTCAGGGACCTTTCTACTTAGACGCTGCCCTCGGCCAGAGACCAGTCTTTCCAGAGCCCTCACTGCGTGCCAGGGCCCCGGGATAAGGGAAGGGGCACCCCGTTTGGAACTGCGGGAACAGGCGATTTACAGATCTCGCCATGAGCCGGACACTTGGAGGCCGCCGTCCCAAATCCCCAAAGAGCTAAGATTGTGGAAGACAGGCCACAGGAAAGAATGACCAGACAGAACGGACAGGAAGGCTTCCTGGAGGAGGGGACAGGTCATAGATCCCGAAGGAGGGGGCTGAGAAAGGCATTCCAGGCACGCGACAGGAAGGGCTAGGGTAACAGTGGGAAGTCTGGTGTCGCTGGGGCTGGGATGGGGGTAGAGGAGGGATAAATGGGAGAGCCAGGCTAACGTCAGGTAACAGGACCTTTGGTGCCAGATTAACGTGCTGCCCACAGGAGGGAGGGACATACCCGTGTCCCCAGGGCTCCCAAGTCTGACCAGACAGACCAGTCTCCTAGTGACTAATCTCATCTGTTATTTGTGTTTTTAAGGACTTAAATGGCAGAGGGCAACCTGATTTGCAAGTTCATTGTCCCCTTCCCCATCCCCCACCCAGCCCACAGGGCTTTTCCCACCTGGCTGGTCTCTGTGTCCCCTTAATTTCACCTGCTGCAAGGGGACTTCCCATCTGTCCTCCCACCAGCACTGGGGCAGGCACCCTCTCCCTGCCGGTGCCTTGATTCCCCCCCTGCGCCATCGTCCCAGGATGAGTGGATTGTGTGCAGCCACCAGGCAGCCCTGTGAGCTGCTCCGGACCCCCCACGGGAGACCTCAAGTCCTCGTCCAAACCTACGCACATCAGAGCCGTTGGTAGCTTCAGAAGCCCAGGGCTCTGAGCTCAACTCTGTTTTAACTGGCTGTTGTGACCTTGGGCCTCAGTTTCCCCATCTTACAGCAAGTAGGTGAACTGAACTATGACAACAAAGTTAATATTTACTGAGTGTCCAGGTGCTGCCCTGAAAACTCTAGGGATTATGTCACTTAACCTTCAAGACTCCACAAAGAGGATAGTATTTGTTCGTATCCCCGTCGCCCAGATGAGGAAATTGAGGCACAGAAGGAGAGGTGTCAGAGCCGGGACCTGCCCGCAAAGCCCGGGTACCGAGCCCCTCCCTACCCAGCTGAATGATTTGACGTCGGACACCCCAGGACACTGCTCCCCTCTCACCAGCCCCCCGCCCCGCCCCCACCCCGGGGTGGAAGGCAGCTCCATGGCCTTCTGGGCTCTCCCCTGCCTGGGGGGGGGGGGGGAACGCTCGAGGAGGAGCGTGCCTGGTGTGCACCCCGAGTCGCACCCTCCAGCCGGCGGCTACTCACAGGAGGCTGAGGACGATGGCACCAGCAAAGGCGACGAGCAGGAAGAAGGGCAGGGAGCCCAGGATGGACGTGATGACGATCATGCCCCCGCTCCGCCGGCCCGGCCACGTGTCGATCGCGGAGTAGGGGGTGGCTGATGGGACACGGGCCCACTTACTCCCCAGACACTGCACCCCTCAGCCTTCTCCCAGGGACACACAGGGGACCCCCACCCCCACCCCCAGGCCCGGCAGCCGCAGATCTCAGGATGAAGCAGGGACCCGGGTCGGTGTCTGTCCCCCCCCCAGGTCTGAGGCGCAATTATCTTGCTTGTTCCACACCCACGTCCCAACTACCTCGTGTGTCTCTTCTCTTCCTCTCTTAACGGTCTTTCCGCATAATTTTATTTTTAAAAAATGTTTACTTAATTTTGAGAGAGAGAGAGAGAGCCAGAGGGAGAGGGGCAGAGGATGCCAAGCAGGCTCCAGGCTGTCAGCACAGAGCCCGAGGCAGGGCTTGAACTCACGAACTGTGAGATCATGGCCTGGGCCAAAGTCCGAGGCTTAACTGACTGAGCCACCCAGGTGTCCCTGGCCTTTTGCATGATCTTAAATTACAACCTAACTCAACTCGTCTGGTGAAATGGATGGGATACGGATTATCCGCAATTAAAGATGAGGCCTGGAGCACCCGGGTGGCTCCGTGGGTTAAGCATCTGACTTGGGCCCAGGTCATGAGCTCGTGGTCGGTGGGTTCAAGCCCCGCGTCGGGCTCTGTGCTGACAGCTAGGAGCCTGGAGCCCACTTTGGATTCTGTGCCTGCCTCTCCTCTGCTCACTCTCTTTCTCTCAAAACCCTCTCAAAAATAAAATTTAAAAAAAATTTTTAAAGATGAGGCAAAGGGCCCTGGTCTAACAGAACCCCTCCACCCCTCTACCAAAGTCGCCTTTAGAACTCAGTGAACAACTTACAGGTCCTACGGTGAACTAGCTGCTTTCTGGTCATTGCCCCATATAGACCCACGAGATGCCCATTCTACAGATCACTTTCTGCAGCTCAGGGAGATTGAGTTCCTGTCCCAGGGCACTCGGACTCTAGACTCGAGTTTACGTGCCGGTCTGTCTAGTCCCAAAGGGCACAGTCTTCCCACAAACTGACCTCGGGCCCTGCCCAAAAAGAACCGGGCCTGGTGCTTTTGCCTGGATAATTCAAAGGAATCCGGCTGGGGAGGCAGACCAGGGGTTTTTCCTCCCACTTCTGAGATGTGGGAACTGAGGTTCTGAAGGGTTCACACAGCAGTGAGGGGCAGAGGCTGGGCTTGAACTCGGGACTCTTGGTCCCAAGGCAGCACTGTTACGGGGGGGGGGGGCCCACAACGCACGGGCAGGCGGGGAGCCACCCCAGCCACATGCACACACGCCCTGCCTGTCCACACCCGTCACTAGCCATGTGACTTCAAGCTACCTTTCAGAGCCACTGCATGGCCCGTCAGCTTACCGTGGGGGTGGACCCAACATGGGGTGGGGGGGGTCAGGATGGAATGCAGGACAAACTCCACACCCACCTCAGTTACGGCCAGCAAAACCCGCTACAACACCTCAGACAAGGGAGGGGGCAAGTGTCAGGTAAACCATTTTAAGATGCATCCTCTGGGGCCCCTGGGTGGCTCAGTCGGTTAAGCGTCCGACTTTAGCTCAGGTCATGATCTCATGCTTCGTGAGTTCGAGCCCCGGCTCTGTGCTGACAGCCTGGAGCCTGCTTCGGATTCTGTCTCCCTCTCTCTCTGCCCCTCCCTCCCACCCCGCACACAGGCACGCACACTCTCTCTCTCTCTCTCTCTCTCAAAAAAATAAATAAATATTAAAAAACATTTTTTTAAAGATGCACTTTCCTCATCAACCCAACAGCCTGCCCTGCATCTGGGGAGACTTTTCCCCATGACAGGCTGAGTCTGCTTTCCCGGGTTCCCCTGAGGGTTGCCCCGCAGCCCTCCCCCGCCCCCCACTTACGACGGTTGGTGCGGATGGGGTCGGACCATAGGGTCTGGTCCTGTACTAAGCCCGCGGACATGTTGACGAGGAGGTACTTGAACCTGCAAGGAGACGGAGCAAAGGGCGACTTCTATCCATCCTGTGCGCCCCGGCCACCGGCAGGTGGGAGGACAGGTTTGGGGGAGAGACGGGGTACTTCTAGGAGATGATAATCTAGGCGGCCACAGGGTGGGCTCTGGGCGACGGAACAGTGCTGGATTTGGCATCGGCACCGTTGCCCCATATTCCTGCCCCTGGACTCTTTCCAGGAAGCCTCCAGGAAGGGACCAATGGCCCTCCTGTCAGCTCTCCCTCTGGGAGCCCCGCCCCCACCATTTCTCTATTATCTATACGAGGCCTGTAGCATACTGGCTGAGTATTAACCCATTTGTCCTGGTGGTATTTTTGCCTTCCACTATTCCCAGCTTGGTCCTTGGCACACAAAAGGGACTTTAAAAAAGAAAAAAAAAAAAGGAATAATATTCATTCCCAACTCAACTTTCCTGGGACAGGGCTATATTTTTATGTAGAAAACCCCAGTCAAGTGTTTCTAATCATAAAGGAAGATCAGCACAAAATACCAAGAGCCCGCTGACGGTCTCATACATGGTCAGTTTAAAACAGCGGATATTCTGAGAACCGAAAAATCAACAGCCTCTAGTTTAACACTTAAAAAAAAGGGGGGGGGGGCGCCTGGGGGGCTCAGTTGGTTAAGCATCCGACTTCGGCTCAGGTCATGATTTCACGGTCCGTGAGTTCGAGCACCGCGTCGGACTCTGTACTGACAGCTCAGAGCCTGGAGCCTGCTTCCGATTCTGTGTCTCCCTCTCTCTCTGCCCCTCCCCCTCTCACACTGTCTCTGTGTCTCTCTCTCTCAAAAATAAACAAATGTTAAAAAAAAAAATTTAAAAAATAATAAAAGAATTTCGAGATGACAAAGGCAGAGGATTAAGCCAAGCAGGGGTCCTTCTGAGTGCATGGGGCCCTGGCATGGTCACACGCCCTGAAGCAGGCCCCTTCGTGAGCCCTGGGCCAGTCCTGGTACAAGAAATGCGGCCCTTCTGGGCCTTCCTGAGTCAGGGCTGGGGCATGACGGTCACTCACCCACAGCTGCCCACACCCACCTGTACTCCGTGGCCGCCGACAGGGGCGGGTTGCAGAGGCCGTGGAAGTTGGGGTCTGAAAGGCAGGTGCCGTTGGCGCCCACCTTGACGAGGTAGGCGTCCAGGATTTCCGAGGCCCGGGCCACATCCCCGATGGCATCCAAGCTGGGCAGGTCACCACAGGGGATCAGGTCAAAGGCCGCTGCCTTATAGGGGCCTGTCCTTCCCCCCTCTGTTTGCTGGAAGGTGGAGCTCAGCGGGGTCTTGGCGTCCTGCACGGAGGCGTTCCTGGAGCTGGCTGCGGAGACAGGGTCGGGAGTGAGATTCCTGGCCACCTCAGCTCAAAGTCACTCACTCGGCCATTCACCCAATACCCGCGGACAACCTCCCTGAGCCGGCGCTATGCTGGGCCCTGCGTCCCAGGCTGAGGCAGGTTCAGCCCTGCTTCGAGGGCTCCCTGTGCAACGGAGGGGGCAGACGGGATCACCTCTCGGCTTCGGGCGCCGTGCCCGGCTCCCGGCTCTCACCCACCTCCTCTTCCTGCAGACCCTCCCGCCCCAACAGACTTCCACCATTTTCCCGAGAGCCCTGGATCTTCCGTAAAATGAGAAAGGAGGGTGCTACGGTACAGGGGAAACAGCATGCGGGCAGACAGACCTGCGTTGGGTCCTAGGTCCCTTCCTTACTTGCTGGGTGACTTTGGACAACCCCTTGTACCTCTCTGGGCCCTGGTCTGTAAAATGGGAGAGAACCCCCCTGCAGCGGGCACAGATCGGGCACAGGTAGACAGGCGGGAAATGTCGGCTGAAAGAATGAAATGATGGCCCTGAACCGGCTGCCAGAAATGTAAGAGGTCGTCCCTGGGTTCTTTCTCCCAGAAGCCCAGGATCGCCCCAGTGAGCAGGCGAGGCCGGGCCAGAGCACGTGGGTCCAAGTGCACGGTTTCCCTCGCAAACCCCAATCAGGCACCACCTCGGGGAGCCTGGGGAAGGGCCGGGGCTTGAGACACCACAGTGATCTGGGTTCACTTTCCAGCCTGGGGGCTCCCACGAGTGACTCCACCTCTGTGAGCCTTGATTCCTTGCTCTGTGGTGGGCATCCTAGCAGCTGTCCTGCCGGCCGGTTGTCAATATTAGCTCTAAGGTGTGGGAAGCACTGAGCACGATGCAGGTGCTCAGTGACTGGTGCTGCCTTTATTTCTCCGCTAGACTGGACGCTTCTCGGGGACGAGTCCATACATGTGGCCTCAGCTCCCCGCCCAGGGCTGGCACGGAGCCCCCAGGGCTGCCTGTCAGCGAGGTACACGGGGGTAGTCGCGTTCCGGTGCTAAAGCACCCCACTACCCGTGTCCTTTCCTCCTCCCTGCAGACAGGTCAAAGCCCCTTTCGGTGCGGCCCGCGGGAAGAAGGCCTTTACCTGAGTCGACCAGGACATAGAGGTACACCTCAAAAGTGCCATCGAGGGCCGCTGAGCTGTCAAACACGCAGAGAGGCTTTTCCAAGGCCACCGTGGTGAGGGTCGGGTTGTTGGTGGCAAAGGTCACACTGGCCAGCTGGGGCTGGAGGTTCACACCTAGAGGAGGCAATGAGGACAGGAGCTGACCCCCAGCAGAAGAGCCCACACCCCTGGGCACACTCTGCCCCCCACCCCATGTCTGCACAGGGTTCCCGACACCCAGAGTGTGCCGGGCACTGGGGTTCGCCCTCCCCAAGGGCCATTTCAGGAACTTGTCTCAGACACAGGCGGCACCCCTGCCCCCACAACCCCCCCTCCCACCCCCTGAAGCCAAGCGGTCCAGCCCCCTGCTGCCCTCTCTCTCTTCGGTTGCCAAGAACCCCACTGCCTCTCCTAAGCATCTCTTCACGCAGTCAGCCCAGTCCAGCAGCTCCACTCTCTTCACGTGGACCCTGCCCCCATTCTCGGCTCTCTAACATGCAAACCTGACCCTGTCACTCTCCTCCTGGGCCCCTTCTGTGGCTCCCCACTGCGTTGGAAGGGACTCCAACACAGTCCAGCCCCTCTGAAGGGGCATCAGAGTCCTGAGGGTCTGGGCTTTGCTTCCTTGGGCCTGCGGCCTCGCCCCAAAGCACGCCCCCCACCCACCCCCACCCACGCCCACCCCATGCTCCAGCCACGCTGACGGACAGTGGTCGGGAGGTTCCCAGGATAGACCATACTGCCTCCCTCCTTGAACTTGCGGGGGCTGCCCCTTCCCCTGCAATGCCCCTCCATCCCCGCCAGTCCAGGCCTCTCCAGGGTCTAGTCCCGCCCCTTCTCTGCTCTCCCGCAGCCCCCTGTGCGTCTGTCTCTCACAGCACCCATCACAGGGATCTGTGATCCCTGAGCCCTGGAATCCCACCTGAGGAAGCTTATCAGTTAGTGTGGTCTACTGTTAGCAGCACCCGAATCCCCAGAGGATCCACAGGGCTTGGCACAGAGCAGGCAGGCGTGCCCGTTCCTGGAGCGAACACGCGAAGCTCCCCGTTCCCAATGCTCCTTTCATCCAGGTTCCTCTGAGGTCAGGGCCCAGGTCACAGCTGCCCGCCCTCCCGAGGCACGGCCCCTTCTCCCCTTCCCCGCTCACCCGAGCCGAGGCGCAGGCAGCCGAGGGCCAGCGGGGCCCAGAGCGGAAGCATGGCCTTGAACCAGCCGCGGGGAGCGCGGGGCGCGCGGTCCAGCGGGCACCGCGCCTCTCAGGGTCCGCGCACCTGGCGGCCTGGACCCTCCCTCGGCGCGCCCCGCCCCCGCCCGCGCCGGCCAATCCCCGGCCTCCTCGCTGGCTATTTGCATACGCCCCGCCCCGTCTGCCCAGAACTCTGGTTCCCCGGGGCACACGCCCGCCCCGCGTCTCCGCCGAAGCGCCTACTGTGTGCAAGGAGCTGGGGCGGCGCTCTCACAGCGTCTCTTTCCTAATGAGACCTCTGCGGGCAAGACGTCCCCTCTTTGAGCCACGGCTTCCACCCGGTGAAATGGGCCTCTAATTCCTACGGCTGTTTACGGAGACCCTACTAGGTGCCAGATACTCTCTCGGCTCTTGGTGGAGATTAAACAGGCTAATGAGAAAAAGCGCTGTCATAGAGACCACGAGGTCCCGGGCCTGTGAGCTCTCCAGAGACCCCGCTGTCACCCTTGGGGTTCACAGGTGGACGGCCGGGGACTCTCCAGGCCGCACACACACTCTTCCAGCGTCAGGAATCTCCAAGAGTGTCTTAAATACTATATTTTACATATAAGAAATAAATCAACAAGGGTGGGGGGGGGGGGACTAAATTTGGAAACTTCACAGAAAGTAAGGAATCCGGGTATAGCATGAACAACATAACCCTGTGCAGAAAACTACCGAGAAATTTGACGAGGCCTGTCTGACTATGCTCCCTTGTAGAGAGCACTGTGAAGGCAGGGAGAGCTGTAGCCAAGGCCTGGACCGCAGGAGTGAAGCAGGGGTGGGGAGGGCAGAGCAGTTCTGCAGCGACTTGGGTGTGCCCCAGAACTGGTGTCAGGACCCAGGTCCTCAATACAGCACGAGGGAGATTTGGGGGGCGGGGGGGGGGGAGGAGGACTTAGGGAGTTTTGAATTGGTAGTATTGCTAAGATAAAAATAGCAACTCCCTAGCTCTGTCTGCTCAAAGGGCCTAGCCACAGTCACTTAGCACTCTGGGTCCTGCAAAAGCATTCCCCAGTAAAAGGCACTGGGCCCCCTGGGAGAGATGGTAACTTCCGGGCTGGGACAGAGAATGTCAGGAGGAGCCTAGAAACTAAAGTACTGGAAAACGATGGGACTATGTCCAAGGTGCAGGCCCAGAAGGGGCTTGAAGGAGCGCCCAGCGGCCAGATGGAAAGTTTGCACACAAAATAAATCATAAAAGTAACAAATCTAGCCCCTTGGGTGAAACATGAATCCGCGGGCCAATACTGGCACTTTAAAAAATGTTATAAAACAGGGGAGCCTAGGTGGCTCAGTCATTTGAGCATCTGACTCTTGGCTTCGGCTCAGGTCATGATCTGTGGTTTGTGGGTTCGAGCCCTGCATTGGGCTCTGTGCTGACAGTGTGGAGCCTGCTTGGGTTTCTCTGTCTCCCTCTCTCTCGGCCCCTCTCTTCTGCTCTCTCTCTCTTTCTCTCTCGAACTCGGAATAAATAAATCTTTAAAAAACTTAAAAAGTAAAAAAAAAAAAAAAAAAATGTATGGGGTGCCTGGGTGGCTCAGTCGGTTGAACGTCCGACTTTGGCTCAGGTCATGATCTCGCAGTCCGTGAGTTCGAGCCCCGTGTTGGGCTCTGTGCTGACAGCTCAGAGCCTGGAGCCCACTTCAGTTTCTATGTCTCGCCCTCTCTCTGCCCCTCCTCTGCTCATGCTCTGTCTCTCTCGGTCTCAAAAATAAATAAAAACATTAAAAAAACATTTTTTTAAATGTTGTAAAAGAGAACATTTTTCTTCGGAGAACACCAACTAATAAATGTACAAGGAATGACAAACCAAAAATCGCCATTTTGCAAACGTCCTGGTAATAACTGATTTCAAGAAATAACCATCTCAATGAATGTTAAAACCATAGATGAAACATTTTGTTAAAAATTTTTTAATGTTTGGGGATGGGCTAAATGAATAAGAGGCATTAAGGAATCTACTCCTGAAATCTTGGTTTCACTATATGCTAACTAATTGGGATGTAAATTTTAAAAAATAAAAAATAAAATTAAAAAAAATTTGAATGTGTATTCATTTTTGAGAGACAGAGAGAGACACAGAGTGCAAGCGGGGGTGGGGCAGAGAGGGAGGGAGACACAGAATCCGAAGCAGGCTCCAGGCTCTGAGCTGTCAGCACAGAGCCCGACGCGGGCCTCGAACCCACAAACAGCGAGATCATGACCTGAGCCAAAGTTGGACGCTTAACCGACTGAGCCACCAGGCGCCCCATAGGTGAAAGATTTTTTAAGGTACAAGACATGCAGGAATCTGGGGACATCAGCTCAGGGAAGTAATCAGACGTAAGATAACCAATAATGGATAGACTGACTTCATGTGCTTCCTTGGTGTCATGCCTCTGAGAAGGGCCCAGGATCTTCTTTGCAGTGTTCCCATCCCAAAAGTTTAACCTAAATCAGACCAAGAGGAAACAACCAAACACAAATTGAGGAACTTTCTGCAAACCAGCTGGCCTGGGTGTTTTGAAAATGTTAATGTCAGCAAAGCCAGAGGCAAACACAACACAAAACAAAAGGCTGAGAACTGTTGAAGACTGAAGGAGGCTCAACCACTAACTGCCCCTGGTGACCCTTGATTAATTCCTGGATGAAAACTACCTACAAAGAGCCCCTGTTACGGCTAGTAGGACAATAAGGGGAATCCAGATTATGGAATGTGTATCAGATAATAATATTGAGTAGATCTGCCATTTCCGGAATGCAGTCACAGTATCGTGGTCACGTAGAAGGAGCTGCGTGCCGGACGATGTCACCACCTCCGAAGCGAGAGCAGATACATGAATAAGGAGGGACAGAGAGAAAGAGAGAGAAAGCACATGTCGCAGAATGTTAACATTTGGTAAAAAAAAACATGGATATTCATTACACTGTTCTTGAAACGTGTCTATAGATTTGAAATGTGCCCAAGCGAAGATGTGTTTAAAAACCGGACACGCTGCTCCCCTCTCTGGGCCTCGCTTTCCCCTCTGTGAAATGGGCACGAGTCCGATCGCCCCGAGCCCTGCCATGCCGAGTGGATGATCAGATCCTTATCTCTGGGAGACAGAAAGTGACAGAAAGTCTCTGCCCCAGAGATAGGGACCTCTTGGGCAAGGTGCTGGGGGTTCCTCCAAAAATGTTTACAGGCTGACATTTCCCGTCCGATGATCATTTGTGTACCTGGACTGGAACAGGACCTGGTTGAGTTGTTCGTGAAGGTTCAGCCCAGAATCGCCCGTGAGAGAGAGAAAAGCCAGGCACCCGTGGCCTTCTCCCAGACAGTGCAGTTTCTCATGAAAACAAAACAAAACAAAACAAAAAAAGCCCTCCTGTCTCTTGTCTTGCCCAAATATGGCAAGAACATCTGGGGAAAAGAGTTAAAATAATCTGCTAAGGCCTCCAAACATTCTGGGGAAAAAAAAAAAAAAAAAGTCTTGGATTTATAAACATCCACTTCAAAGATGCTGACTTTTGTTTGGTGAATTCTGAAGAGGGACAAGTGCAAGGGGAAATGGGGTCACTGTGGCACATTGGCTGGGAGACACCGTGCTGGTGTGCGTGGAGGGACATGGGGAACCAGGAGGCCCTGACAGGGGGGTTCCTGTGCCCAGCGCCCCGGGGTGCACATTCCAAAACCGTTTTTGGAATATATATGTATATATATATATATATTTTTTTTTTTAATTTCCCTTTTTGATCAAGCAAATTCCAGGGCACCGAGCTTCAGTCTGACTTTACATCTGTTTGCGCGTCTCAGTGCATCAGACCATCTTCCTGAACCCTGGCCCAGATGACAAGCTTGTCAGGAGGCCGCAAAGCAGGAAGAGCTGGGAAGTGAGAGGTTATGCAAACCCCAGCCCTGCGCAGACCTCCTCTGAACTTGAAACGTGGGGAATTTACGGGTGGGAAATTCTTGACCCCGACATGTTTCTCCAAGCACCAGAGAGGCCTGGGCCTCTGGTTTCCATGACTCTTTTCTTTAGAAGCCAGAGAAGTTGCCAGAAATCCTCACCGCCGTGAGCTCTTGCCTTTAGTGTTGGCTACGTCTGAAAAGTCCTGGAAGCTTTCCGAGGTGCTGAGACCCAGTCACTTTGTTTTATTTTTTTTTTTTAATGTTTATTCATTTTTTCAATTATTTAAAAACATTTTTTTTAACATTTATTCATTTTTTGAGAGACAGAGCATGAGTGCGGGAGGGGCAGAGAGAGGGGGAGACACAGAATCCGAAGCAGGCTCCAGGCTCCGAGCTGTCAGCACAGAGCCGGACTCAGGGCTCGAACCCATGAACTGTGAGATCATGACCTGAGCCAAAGTTGCACGCTTAACCGACTGAGCCACTCAGATGCCCGTGGATCCAGTCACGTGAAAACAAAATGAAATGAATGTAAGATAACCTGAGCCCGGAGCCTTGGGAGCCTGGCCATCCACCCCCCCACCCCCCCCACCCCCCCACCCCCCCAGCTCCAGGCTGTTCCCAGAAGCTCCCACCTCTCTCCCAGGCTCCAGCCACCTGTCCTGCAGAGCGTCCCCGCCCTGGTGGTCCCGGAGGCCCCTGCCCCTGCTTCCCTCGGGAGCAGTCCCTGCCCCTTTCCAAAGCCTTAGTGTCTTTCTCAGTAAATGTGGGCTCTCAAGGTGCCCCCGGGCAGAGCAGAGGCATGAAGTGTTTGCCGTGTGGCTGGGGGTTGGGGGCTGGGCAGTGCTGGTGGTTAGAGCTCTCATCTGCCTCTGCCCAGTGCCGTCGGGTTTGTCCTGCCTTCTCTCGACTGTCCTCAGCCCTCCCTTCCCGGTCCCCGTCCTGCCAGATCCAACCATATTCGACAGATAATGAGCACCTACTGTGTGCTGGGCACACGAGTTCCCCCCCGCCCCCCCCCCCCCAAGCGACTCATATCCGTGTCTTCCTTTCCGGTCCTGCTACGCTGCCTGGTGTGTGTATCAGTTTGCTAGCGCGGCAGAAACAGATTCCACAGGCTGGGGACTTAAGCCATAGAAACGTTGTTTCTCACGGTTCCAGAGGCTGGAAGTCTGAGATCACAGTGTGGGCGGGTCTGCCTCCTCCTGAGCCTCTCTCCTGGGCGTCCTCCCCCTGTGTCCTCACGTGGACATCCCTCTGTGTGCCTGTGTCCCGACCTCCTCTTTTTCTAAGGACACCAGTCACGTTGGATTAGGGCTCACCCTCCACACCTTATTTTACCTTAATTACCTCTTTAAAGGCCCCGTCTCCAAATACAGTCACTTTCAGAGAAACCGGGGGTCAGGACCTCAGCACGTGCGTTTGGGGGAACACAGCTCACGATAGGTTCTGTCCGTGCCTTCTTGCCTGGACCAGGAACCAGTAACAGCAGGAGCCCCCTGGTCTGGGAGGCGGGTACAGATGGGGAAACTGAGGCTGAGGACCTAGAGTGTAAACATCTCTCTGGAACAGAGTCTCTAACCCCAGCACCCAGCGTCGGCTGCTATGCGGGACAAATAGGTGTGTCCAGTGGCCCCCAGGTAAGAAGTAGGAAGTGGATTTTAAACGTAGGTCATGGGACCCCAGTGTCCAGTCCCTAACCACTATGCCGCCCTGCCTCCTCCCGGGTCTCTTTAACCCGTCACCCTCCAGTGCATCTCTACCCAGAAGCCAGTGGGGACTTCCTTTTCTTTTTTTTTTTTTAAATATAATTTATTGTCAAGTTAGATAACATACAGTGTATATATACATTGTGCTCTTGGCTTTGGGAGTGGATTTCCATGATTCATCCCAACAGGTGCCCTCCTCAATGCCCATCACCCATTTTCCCCTCCCCTTCCTCCCCATCAACCCTCAGTTTGTTCTCTCTATTTAAGAGTCTCTTATGGTTTGCCCCTGTCTCTGAAACTATTTTTTCCAGAGGGGCCTTTCTAAAATATGAATCTGGTTGTCACCTCCCTTGTGCAAAAAACCCCCTTGGGGGCCTTGGCGGTCTTCAGGATACAGCCACACTTCTTACCCCAGCGCCCAAGGCCCTGCATGGTGGGTCAGCTCCCGCCAACCTGTCTGCCTCCCCACTCTCCCCTCACCCCTGCCACCAGCCCCACTGGACACTGGCATGTCCCCAAGCTCCCCATGCTCTCTCTTTTGCCCTTTGTGGCTCCAAAAATGAGAGCTTTCTCTGTGCTCCCCAACTTTGATATCAATAACTGATGCTTTCTCAAGGCCCCTCCCCTGTGCCCACTGCTTGAGGTGACTGAGCCACGATCCTGCCTGGGGGTCCCCTGTCCTCCAAGGCCCAGCCCAAATCCGTCCTTCTCCCGGGAGTCTTCCTTCCGGGGCTCTCCCGCACACGACCTCTCTAGCGCTGATGACATCATTCCACTGGCGTGTCTTGCTCCCCAGGCCCCAGAATAAGAGCCCCTCCCGGGCCACGATGGAGTCTTCTTTATTATAGTGACTCCGGTGCCCTGCCCAGGGCACGTGCCCATCCGTGTTGAATGAATGAGTGAAAGAAGGAGCTATGGCAAGGCACGGAGCAGGTTGGCATCAGCGGGGGCAGGAGGAATGTTCCCCCTGAGGATACATTTTGAAGGCTGGGCCACCTTCCACCATCCACCGGCTGGAGTGGCCGTAAACTGAGACGGGGGCGCAGGAAGAGTGGGTCTGGAGGGGACAGGGAATCAAGATGTCGGTTTTAGACCTTTGGATTCCCTTTTTCCCAGTTGAGGCTCTGGGAAAGAAGCAAATTGGTTAGAACAGGCCACCCAGAGCCCAGCGCAGTGATCCATCTACAATGTTCGTCCTGCTCCCGACGGCGTCCACTTTGGGGTCTACGAGACTGGTCCCCTGTCCTAGAGTCTTGGGGATCTCTTGGGGCCAGCAACAGCTTCTCCCACCCAGTGACACCTGAGGGTGGCAGGAGGTGAGGGGACTGATTTACAACCTGAATTCACCGAATGTCCCCAAGTTCCTCAGGGCGCAGGGCACTGAGGGCAGCCCCTCAGACCCGCTGGGTCCTGGAGACTCTCTTGGAGCCCCATCCCCCACTGCTCCTGCCACAGAGAGTCAAGGTCAAGGGCTGTGCCTCGAGGCACAGGAAGGTCAGATGGATGCTCACAGGAAGGTCAGATGGATGCTGGGGGGGGGGGCCACCCCCTTGCCCGGGGCAGGGGGCGGGGGGAGGGGTGGGCAAGGAGAGGCTTCTCTGGTTGAGCCTTGGCAAACTGGTTTGTCCATCTCTGGAATGAAGCCTGGATTAGACATTAATCTCTCTTTATCTGTGGGATCTGGAGGCTGGCCCTTTCTTGCCCCAAATGGTCCTTGTTGGCTCAGAATTGCTCTCCCTCTGCCTCATGGCTCAGTCCCCACCGGCCCCTCACCCCCAACCAGCCTGGGTGGGCCAGAGGCTTGACTTTCTAGCTCCAAGCGCTTCCCCCTCTCTCGCTTTCCTTCCTTCATCCCCCACACCCACCCCTGCCCTTACAGGGGAGAAAACAGGATTCACAAGCTGCAGTGACTTCCCAGGCCGCTGGTTCTGTTTACGCTGTTACGCTGTGTGTTTCAGGACTGCGGGTGGGGATGCGGGGGCGGGGGCTGCGGATGGAGGGATGGGTTGGGGCACCCCCAGACCTCGGGTGATGGCTGGGCACTGGGAGCCTGTACTCCGGGCCTGGGCCCGATTTAACTGCTGTTCACCCCCTCCCAAAGCCCACCCAACCCGGGCACTGCCCAGCCAGCTGGAAGCCCCGCCCCCCCGCCCCCAGCGTGTGCGTTCACAGCCACCAAGGCCCGGAGGGAAGAGCCGGGGACAGCCACGCAGCCCAGCCCAGCAGGGTAGGCTCAGAGCCCCCTGTTCTTGCCCTATTTGTGCCCACATCTCGATCAATCTGGTGTTTTCTGACACTGCCCTTTGGGTCTTACTCCTGCATCTGAACACCCTGCCAATAACCACACGTCTAAAATGAGTTTTCTGTGTCGCGTCCCCACCCTAACTCCACCCCCTGTCCGGAAAGGCAGGACAAACTAGTTCTTGTGAATCCGTGAATGCCTCAGGGCTCCCTAGACAGTTCCCTCCGGAGGCCAGGAGGCACCCAGGTTAAGCCCACGGGACTTGTCAGCCCCTGCAGGCTGTGCTTTGGGCAAATAAAATACTCGCTACACGATGTCCTCATTTGGAAATGATCATAATCTCTCCCTCATGGGTCTGCTCTAAGGATGAAACAGACTCATGGAATGGGGCGCCTGGGTGGCCCAGTCGGGGAAGCGTCAGACTCCTGATTTCAGCTCAGATTATGATCTCGCGGTTCTTGGGTTCGAGCACGGAGCCTGCTTGGGATTCTGTCTGTCTCTGCCCCTCCCCTGCTCACTCTCTCTGAAAAACAAACTTCAAAAAAGTAATAAAATCAGCAACTAATGTATATAACAAAGGACTCAATTGTGAGGATTAAGTGAGCCGGTAAAGGTTGAATAAGCAGATCCTGGGCAGTAAATAACCCGATCGCATCATCTAGACCATGGGAGGGGAGGGGAGGGGAGGGGAGGGGAGGGTGTGTTTCGGGAGGGGCGGGTCTGCATCCGTAGGGTTGAGCCCCGCCCCTTTCCCTAGACCCACGTGTCCGATTCTGCAGCCGCCGGACACGTGCTGTTCACAGGTCATCCAAATTAAAGTAAAAAATTCAGCTCCTTAAGCGCACTTGCTTGTAGGATAAAGCGCCTCACTAATTCCTTCCTTCAAAGGAATATGCATTCAACAAGCGCTTATTAAGTGCTGGGGCGCCTGGGTGGCTCAGGGGCTTAAGCACCAGACTCTTGGTTTCTGCTCAGGTCGTGATCTCACGGTTTCGGGGGTTCGAGCCCCGGGTCGGGTTGAAATGGAGCCTGCTTGGGATTCTCTCTCTCCTTCTCTCTCTGCCTCTCCCACTCACGCTGTCTCTGGGTCTCTCAAAAATAAATAAACTTCTTACAAAGTGCCTACAACTGTGTGCTGGGAATACCATTATTCCAACATTGCAGGGGGAAACAGCCCCTGCGCCCAGGATGCTCTGTATTAGGGAAAGGGGACGTTCATCAAATAATCCCACAGAAACACATTTAAGGGGCACCTGGGTGGCGCAGTCGGTTAAGCGTCCGACTTCAGCCAGGTCACGATCTTATGGTCAGTGAGTTCGAGCCCCGCATCAGGCTCTGGGCTGATGGCTCAGAGCCTGGAGCCTGTTTCCGATTCTGTGTCTCCCTCTCTCTCTCTGCCCCTCCCCCGTTCATGCTCTGTCTCTCTCTGTCCCAAAAATAAATAAACGTTGAAAAAAAATAAAAAAAAAAAAAAGAAACACATTTAAAAAAAAAAAAAACCTACAACAGGCTAGGGAGAGGCTCGGGGAGCCTAGAATCGGGCTTGGACTCCTTCCAGGCTGCAGGAAAGGCTCCCCAAGGAAGCGGCACTTAGGCTGGGCTCTGGGGGGGATGAGGTTTGGCTGGGCAGAGGGGTCCTGAGTCAGTGCAGGAAAGGTCTGCACACCAGCATGGGAAATTTGGGACTGCGCACAAACGAGGCAGGGGGCGGCCCTTCCTAGGCCTCAAGGGGCAAGGAGAGAACCTGCTGGAACACAGGAGAGCTGGCTCCTGCCGGTGGCCTCCAGGAGAGCCAGACACACCCAGCTCACTGTCCTCTAGCCTTCGATCTCCAGCCGGGACCCCCGCTGCTGGACCCTAAGGGAAGCCTGGGAGTGGGGAGCCCAATGGTGCAGCCCATGGGGGGCAGGGGGCCCAGAGGAGGGTGGGAAGATGAAAAAGGGATCAGCCTGGTCTTCTCCCTTCGGGCTGGATGGCTGAACGTACCACGGGAAGTGATATCTGAGGGTCTCCTCCTCGGTGTTTGAGTTCAGCCTGCAGACCTAAGATTCTGACATATGACGCTAACAAACGCGACCACTTAGAAAACCCGATTTTTGTCATGGAGAACGTAAGGCACACACAGAAGTAGAGATAAGAGAATGTGTGCCTGGGGCTCAGCCTCACCAATAGTCAACACTTGGCCCACTTTGTTTCATCTGTCCTTCTGACTTAAACATTTTTTCTCACGAGCGGCGCCTGGGTGGCTCAGTCGGTTGGGCGTCCGACTTCGGCTCAGGTCATGATCTCACGACTTGTGAGTTCGAGCCCCGTGTCGGGCTCTGTGCTGACCGCTCGGAGCCTGGAGCCTGTTTCAGATTCTGTGTCTCCCTCTCTCTCTGACCCTCCCCCATTCATGCTCTGTCTCAAAAATAAATAAATGTTAAAAAATATTTTTAATTTTTTTAAATCAAATAAAAAATTTTTTAAAATTTTTTATGGAAATTATAAATACATACAAAAGTCGACCGACGGCACAACAGTTCTCTGTGCCCACCCCCCAGCTGTGACAATTATCAACTCTTGTATTAATCTTACTTTGTCTGCCCTCACACCCACTTGCCCCTCCCCTTGAATTATTGTTCAACAAACCCTAATTTACCATTATGAAAGTTACAGAATACTGGATTATTCTACTGAGTCCTTGCTTCGAGTAGGAAAATGTCTTCAAACAAAGATATTCTTTTTATTACTATTTTTTAAGTTTATTTTATTTTTGAGAGAGAGAGAGCACGAGCAGGGGAGACAGAAACAGAATCCGAAGCAGGCTCCAGGCTCTGAGCCATCAGCACAGAGCCCCATGCGGGGCTAGAACCCACGAACCGTGAGATCATGACCCAAACCAAGACCGAGAGTCGGGCGCTTAACCAACTGAGCCACCCAGCCCCCCCCATTACTGTAACTTTTTAATGTTCTATATCATTATGGGCTTGGTTTTTCAAAGCGTTAGTGTGCTTTAATCAAGTATAGTCACTTTTTTTCTTTTGAGCTCCAAATCGTCAGGACTTTGGCCAATGGGAGTCCCTTAAGTAAGCTCTTGTGTCCTCTTGATGTGACCCCAGGAATCCTTAAAAGCCTTTTTGCCCTGTGGCTCACCAAGGTGTTACAGGTCCACCGCGTAGCTCCTGGCCCACACACAGGGACACAGGGGCATATATATATATAAAATCATTAATAGCTGTTAATGTAGTTATTTAAAATCATGAGTTTGTGTCAATATTTCTAATGTAGTTCTCACATTCTTACTTACATTATTTGATTCTGTGATTGGTACGTATGTTCTTACCTGAAATCTTGACTCCTAACCCATGAACATATATACTTAGTTGTATTTTTGCTTAAAATACAATAAAATAGTTCGAAAATAACTCTGCCAGTATAAAAACCAAGAGGAAGGAAGGAAGGAAAGAAGGGAGGGAAAGAGGGAGGGAGGGAGGGAGGGAGGGAGGAAGGAAGGAAGAAGGAAGGAAGGAAGGATGAAAAGGGAGGAAGGGAGAAGGAAGGAGAGAAGGAAGAAGGAAGGAAGGAAGGAAGAAGGAAGGAAAGAAGGAGGAAGGAAGGAAGGAAGGAAGGAAGGAAGGAAGGAAGGAGAAAGGAAGGAAGGAAGGAAGGGGAGGAAGGGAGAAGGAAGGAAAGAAGGAAGGAGAGAAGGAAGAAGGAAGGAAAGAAGGAGGAAGGAAGGAAGGAAGAAGGAAGGAAGGAAGGAAGAAGGAAGGAGAAAGGAAGGAAGGAGGAAGGAAGGAAGGAAGGATGGAAAGGGAGGAAGGGAGAAGGAAGGAGAGAAGGAAGAAGGAAGGAAGGAAGGAGGAAGGAAGAAGGAAGGAAAGAAGGAGGAAGGAAGGGAGGAAGGAAGGAAGGAAGAAGGAAGGAAGGAAGGAAGGAAGGAAGGAAGGAAGAAGGAAGGAGGGAGGAAGGAAGGTGGAAGGAGGGAAAGAGGAAGGAAGGAAGGAAAGAAGGAGGAAAGAAGGAGGGAGGAAGGAAGGAGGAAGGAGGGAGGGAGGGAGGAAGGAAGGAAGGAGGACAACCGAATCAAGTTCAAAGTTTTCTAAGTGATTTCTTTTAGGGGAGGCTGCATCCCGTTGCAACGGTGAATTTTATGCCTCACATTGGCTAGACCACGGTGGCCAGATATTTAGTCAAACATTATTCTAGATGTTT
Source organism: Lynx rufus (assembly GCF_022079265.1). Classification (NCBI taxonomy): domain Eukaryota; kingdom Metazoa; phylum Chordata; class Mammalia; order Carnivora; family Felidae; genus Lynx; species Lynx rufus. Next base: position 137,629,242 of record NW_025814889.1, on the reverse strand, counting down.
CTGTGAGTCAGTGAACTCTGAGTAAAAGCAGATTACCCTCCATGATGTGGGTGGGGCTCATCCCATCAGTTGAAGGCTTCAGGAGAACAAAAAAGACTGACCTCACCTGAGCAAGGGGGGATTCTGTCTCCTGATGGTGTTTGGACCTCAACCACAGCTCTTGCAGGTCTCCAGCCTGACGGCCTGCCCTGCAAACCTTGGCCTTACTAAGCCTCCACAATCCCGTGAGCCAGTTTATTAAAATCTCATTCTCTACACACACACACACACACACACACACACACACACACTGTTGTGGCCAGGTCTCCCCGGAGGACCCCAACGCACCTTCCAAGGACGCTCTATCCAATGCTTGCTCCAGAGCAGAGGGTTTTCAGCAGGGGTCCATTCTGCCCCCCGCAGACATGTGGCAATGCCCGGGCACAGCGCTGGTTGTCCCATCCGGGGTGACGAGGAGGGGCATCCGGCGGGTGGGGCTCAGAAACGTCTCTAAACATCCTGTAACGCACAGGGCCACCGCACACAGCAGAGAATGATCCAGCCCCCAGTGCCCGCAGCGTGGGACCCCAAGAGCTCTGCTCTCAAGCACGTGTTAACCCCCCTGCCCCGTGTGATTTGTAAGCAGTCCCTTCATGAATAGTGAGTTCGATTGCTCCCTTTTGCTCTCGGTTTGAGCGGATAATGTGATGGTTCAATCCCGGGGGGCTTTCAGCTTTGGGCCTTTTCTTGCGGGCAACATACAGCACCCGGAGGAGAGGGGGGTCCGCTCCACGGGGCCACTCTGGGATGATGCCGAGTCAGGAGGGGACAGTGTTGCCAGAGGCTGCGTGCTGCTCGGGGCTGACCAGCACCCGCCATCGATGTGGAGGCCCCAGGGATGCGGGACTGGGGGGGCTTCCGCTCAGGAGGAGAAGAAGGGGAGACAAGAAGTAAAGGAGAGCTTTCACGAAGCAGGGGGTCGCGGAAGGAGTGAGAGAGAGTAGGAGCGAGAAGCCGGAGGGCAGGAGGAGCCAGTGATCCCGGCATCCACGGGGTCTGTGCTGGGGCAACGGCGGAAGGGCTGGGGGTGAGTGGGGGGGGGGGCAGGAACTGTGGGATGGGCTGGAATTGGGCGGCGAGGGAGGGTGGAAGCGAGAGCGATGTCTCCCAGCCCAGCCAGCACGAGCGCTCGTGGATGTGGGTTCGAGGTCTGAGCTTGGGACGGCAGGACAAGCATCAGCTGAGAGCGGGAGCGGAAAGAAAGCAGAATTGTGACCCTCACTCCAGGAAAAACGAGCCCCAGCAGCGAATCGTCCGAGCAAAGACAGCGTCCCAACGACCTCTCCGTCCCACGTAAAGTGCCCAGTTCGGTGGCCTTCAGTCTATCCACGGGGCCGCGCAGTCCTCGCCCCTACTGGACATTTTCATCGCCCCCAAAAGAAGCCCCGTGCCCATTAGCAGTCACCCCTGCGCCCCCTCTCCCTGGTCTGGCCTCTCTTTGCGGGGATTCGCCTGTTCCGGGCATTTTGCACAATGGGTGTCAGACAACATGTGGCTTTTTGTGACCGTCTCCTTTCTCTGAGCGCAACGTGGTCAAGGTTCATCCAGGTCACGGCATCTGTCAGGACTCCCTTCCTTTCTTACGGCCGTCTATTATCGCACGGACAACCCGCATTGCCTGTATCCGCTCATCGAAGATGGACCTCTGGGTGGTTCTCGCCTTGGGGCCATCGGGAACTGACGCTGCCGTGGGCATTCGGGCACAGTGTCTGCGTGGCAGGTGCACCTTTCTCCCGGGGAGACACCTGGGGTGACATTGCTGGGACGGGCGCCAACTCCAGGCCACTGCGGCTGCGCTATTTAACATTCCCTCCGGCAATGCCCCAGGGTCCCGCTGTCCCCACAGCCTCACCCACACTGTCGTTTTTGTCGCAGCCGCCCCAAGTAGGCGTGAAACGGTATCTCCTTGCGCAGAGGGGTTTCTGAAAATTAAAACCCTGGCGAGATCACGTCGTTTGGGTTGGAGTATTGCGATGGCTTCCTGTTCATCTCAGGAAAATTCCAGAATCCTCCCCTGACCCTCCAAGCCTGGCAGGCATGGGTGCTGCCACCCTGGACACCCCTCCAGGGCGCCCCTCCTGCACCGCTGTGGCCTCCGTGCTGAGTCTCAGCCGCACGGGCCAGCTGTCCTCTGCATCAAGCTGCTGTCCTCACCTGCGCCCGCCTGACCCCCACTAATCTTTGACAATCCGAGTTGAAACGTCCCTCCCCACGCCCCCGGAAGGGAAACCTTTTCCTGACCCCCATTCGCCGGCTTCTGAAAACCGTATTTAAATCATCACTTGTTCAGCTGTCTGTTCCCCCCACCACCCCACCCCTGCCTACAGCTGAAACCATTTGTACCGGGCTCCCTATGTCCCCAGAGCCTAGGACAGTGCCCTAAATGCAGAAGGTACAGAGCACGGACGTCTCAGTGCGGGGCCTGAGCCGAATCAGCCTGCGGGAACCGGAGCGGAGGTCACTGTGAGTGGCAGACGCTTCCTAGGGTCAAATCCTCCCTGCTCCCCTGCTCAGTCCCTGGAGCCAGGCCTCGGTTGGCCTGTGCCCCCCGCTGGTCCCCGCTGGCCGAGAAGGGGGCCAGGAGAGAGTAAGGGTCTCACACATCCAGCGCCGACTATGTGCTGGCTAGGTGCTGTTCGAAGAGTTTTGTACCTTGGATCTGGTCCTCACCATATCCTTTGTGGTCGGAGCTCTTATGCCCATTTTAAAGGGAGGTGTGTCTGTTTCCTGGGGCTGGAAAAAAAAAAAAATCACCACAAGCTGGTGGCTTCCAACCCCCAAGATGTATTTTCTCACAGTTCCAGAGCCGACATTGGGGCTGGAAAAAAAAAAAATCACCACAAGCTGGTGGCTTCCAACCCCCAAGATGTATTTTCTCACAGTTCCAGAGCCGACATCTGAAACCCAGGTGTCGGCCGGACCATGCGCCCCCTGGAGGCTGCAGGGGAGAATCTCCTCCGCTTTCTGGCCACCAAGGGCATTGCTCGGCTGGTGGCCACATGGCTCCAATCTCTGCTCCATGGGTCGCGTGGCCATCTCTGAACTCTGCTTCTCTCTTGATAAGGAGACATGTGGTTGCATTTAGGGCTCACACAGATAACCCGTTGTAAACCCCTTCTCGAAATACCCTGCGTTGACCATCCTGGAAGGTACTATTCCCGGGCCATGGTGTTGGGGTGACAGAGTAGGGCCGGGGGCGCTGCAGTGTGGCTCCTGAGCTCATGTCTCCCCAGGGCCTGCTCGCCAACCCCCCCCCAGGAGCAAGGGGCCAACCCCACCCATAGGAAGAGGTGCTGCGACCGTTCTGGTGACACTGGAGGGGTGGGGGGGGGAGCACCCCATCTCAGAGCACCTGCGTCGCAGAGGCCCGGAATCTCGGAGCTGCAGGCACCCAGGCGGGTGACCCCAGAGGGCATCGCTGAGGGCTCCCTGTGTTCCAGGCTCTGCTAGAGCTTGCCAGGAGTGACCCGTTGCAGGTTATCTGAGGCGCGTGTGTCTGTTGCCTCAAACGTCACCTCCCCAAGGGCGGTCTAGGGGTCTCAGGAGCGGTGCCTGGCCCACAGGCGTTTGGAGAGCCATCGTGTGAGTGGCTGGCCCTCAGATCATCTGGCGAGGTGGGTCCCACCGTCCTGCAGGGGGGGACTCTCCCCTGGGGAACGCTGGGAGGCGGGAGCGGGCTTCTCATCCGGGGTGGGAAGGGGTGGGAAGGGTAGCGTGGGCCCCTTCTGCAAGCCCCAGGCAGGCAGGCAGGCAGGGGGGAGGGGAGAGGGAGGACACAGGTGCTCAGACCAGCAGAGAGAAGGGAGCCAGGAAGTCCCGGGCCTGGTGCTCAGGCGGGGCCCGGCCCCAGCTCTGCCTCTAGACGCCGTGCCCTCCGGATGTCTTAGCCAGCTGGGGCTGCCACGGCAAAGTACCGTAGACGCGGGCGGCTGAAACCGCAGACATTCGGTTTCTCATAGTTCTGGAAGCCAGATGTCTCCACGATCGCGGGTCAGGCTGATTCCCCTCCTGGTGAGGGCTCTCTTCCGGGCACTCGGAGACGGCGAGCTCTCTGGTGTCTCCTCTTACGAGGACACTGATCCTATGGGATCCGGGTCCCACCCATACGCCCTCATCTCACTCAATGACCTCCGTATAGGCTCCATCCCCAAATACGGCCACCCTGGGGGGTTAGAGCCTCAACCTCAGCGGATGGATTCAGCAGACGAGCATGTCCTCCCTCCGAGAGGCTGGGCACAGGGTCTGGTGGCTCAGCGGGGGGCGCTGCAGCTCGGAGCTGCCGAGCCTGAGGCCACACAGCTGGGAGGTGGGCGAGCCAGCACCCCCGTCCTTAGCCACTGCTGGCACCGCCCCAGACCTACTCATTCATTCATTTGTCCAGTCATTCATTCCTGCACTAAGCCCCCACATGAAGCTCCTGCTTCCTCAACTTAGGCCCCCAGGGTGAAGAGTCCTCACCCAGGAAAAGGCAGTGACACCCTCCCTCTTCCCCCCAGGATCATGACTCCGCCAACGCCCGCGCTCCTCCGGGAGCTGTGAGTTAAGGGGATGGGTGTGTTCCCACGTGTGGTCGCGGATTCCAGAAAGCGGCACGAGGAGAGAGGTTCTCGAGGGCCCAGGCCAGACCTCACAAGCCTGCCAAGGGCCCGGGGCGGGCCCAGCCACGGGGCCCCGAGCAAGTCATGGCAGATTGTGTGCTTGGCAGCACTGCTCATAACAAACCCTTCTAAGCCCTTCCTCTGTGCTGGGCCTTCTCCTGGGTCCTCTGCAGGCCTGGTCTCATTAACCCTCCTGAGAATGGAGGCCGGGGCTGGGGGTGGGGGGGTAGCTTCGATATCACCATCCCGTTTTGCAAAGGAAGAAATTAAAGCACAGAGAAGTTCAGTAGCTTACCTAAGGTCACACAGCGAGCCAGAGTTGGATGGAGCTGGGACCCGAACCCAGGAGGTGTCTCTCCAGCGTGCGTCACGCATCCCCTACGTGGTGCGTGTATGAGCCAGAGGCCAGCAGGGACCCTGGGGAGGGGGGTCTGGATGTTCTAGAACATTCAGACGCAGCCTTTCCAAAGCCATCCTGCCTGCCAGACACGCGACGTCTACAAGAGCGGCCACCGCTGTGAGGTCAAATCACGTGAGGGGAACAGATCATCACAGAGATAACCGGAACCCTCTCTAATTTATTAATTGTAAGAAAATCATTTCCAAACATCTCTGAGTCCTTTGCCAGAGTGTCAGGAGCTGACCACTCCTCCTAAGCAGGAAACAGCAGGCAGAGATGTATGGTACCAGGGAGGGCGTCCCAGTGGAGGGACCAGCTGGTGCAAAGGCCAGAGGTTGGGAGCCGGAAGGGGTGGGGAAACTGAGGCAGGGCTCAGCCTGCAGGCTAGGAGGGCACTCCTCAGAGGTTACAGACATGAGATGGGACGGGGGTGGGAGCCAGGGAACCCATTACTGACCGTCTGTAGCCACTTAGGCCCTAAGCAAGGGAGGGGTGGGGGGCCAGGACCTCCACCACTGATGACCCAGGAAAGGTGCGTGGGGCTCCCAGCTCCCAGATGTATTCACCTGAATACCATTGCCAGAGTGGCCATTCTGGGGTCATGGGTGACCCAGGCCCATCCCTGCCCAGGGTGTCACTGTCCACTCCCTTGGAAGAAGGGAGCAGGGCCTGGCAGTGTGGACAGAGCCCAGGGGGTTCTGGGAGGCTGGAGGAGAAGCCTGGCCCAGCCTGAGACCCAGGATGACTCCCTGGAGGCGATGGTACCTCAACTGGGTGTCGAAGGGGGAAGAGAGGCGGTGAGGTGCCCAGAGTGTCCTTTTGGTGCGGAGGGCCCGAGCCCCCAGAGCGCAGAGCAGGATTCGGCTGGGGGCGAGCCGGGCTCCTTCTCGCGGCCCAGTGGGAGCCACGCTCTGGTGTCGGGCGCCCCCTGGCGGCGTCCCCCGGCACGGTTCGGATGGGGACCCTCCCTGGCCCGGCCTGCGAGTGCAAGCAGGGAGCCCAGCTAGGAAGCCATGTGGTGCCCCCACCCCCGGATGTGTCCCCTCCCCTCTGTCCCCCTGCCTTGGGCCCCCTTCTCTCTCCCCCGTGGCCCCATCAACAACCACAGGCCGTCCTCCTGAAGGACCACACGTTGGACATGTGTCCCAGCATCCCACCTCATTCCTCAGGGCTCATAGGTAGAAACCCACGGGTAGATAGGAGGAGACCCTCCACCATTTCTAAGTCAAGGAGAAGTGCCTTCGAGCTTCCTGGAAACCAGAGCACAAAGGGAAATCATCTGCTTTTTTTTTATTAGTTCAGTGCATAAGAATAGTGAGGCGTCACTATTAAGGAGTGAGGAGTCACTAGTCAAGATTCCTCGAGATTTCTGGGGTCTCAAATGTCCCCCCGGTTTGGGTGAACTACAAGAGCTCAGAACTCTGGGCAAACTCTGGGTCACAGGATGGAACCGGTTTCTAGAGCCTTCAGATCTCGTGTTTCCCAACTGATCCTGGTAATTAGCAGCTCTGAAGAGGGACAGGCTGAGAGGGGAAGGCGTATCCTCAGAGAATCAGGCCCACCTCCCCTTTAGCGCTGGGGAAACGGAGGCAGGGAAGAGGGGAAGGGATGTGGCTAATGCCACAGGGGTCAATTCTGCAAATATTTATATCAGCTGGACCGATGGAGGCACCGAGCAACAGACGTGAGTAAAGCCAGGTCCCCTGCGTCCCCCAGCAAGAGGGGGAGAAGGGGCGTGTGGGCAGAGAGCTCTAGGCCAGCCGTGGACTCAACAACCCAGCACAGAAATAGTGTACAAAGGAGTCTTCGTGCAAGTCCTGCCGCCCTCCTCACCCCCTCGCCCATTCAGACAGTCCCTGTGATCCTAGTAGAACGGGACAGTGGTCTTGTCCAATGGTACGATGTCCATCATGAATTGATGAGCTATCACTCTTCCCAGATTAAGTCCAAAGCCTGGTGTTTAAAGTTCTTCTTAAATTTATTTATTTATTTATTTATTTATTTATTTATTTATTTATTTCAGAGAAACAGACCAAGAGCAAGAAAGCACATGTGTGAATGGGCACGAGGGGCAGAGGGAGACAGAGAATCTTAAGCCCACTCGGGGCTCGATCTCAAGACCACAAGATCGTGGCCAAAATCAAGAGTTGGACACTCAACCGACTGAGCCACCCAGGCACCCCTAAAGTTCTCCTTTTCATTTTTAAAGAGTGTTTAAACATGTATTTATTTTAGAGAGACAGAGCATGAGTGGGGGGTGGGGGGCAGAGAGAGAGGGAGACACAGAATCGGAAGCAGGCTCCAGGCTCCGAGCCATCAGCCCAGAGCCCGACGCGGGGCTCGAACTCACGGACCGCGAGATCGTGACCTGAGCCGAAGTCGGACGCTTAACCGACTGAGCCACCCGGGCGCCCCAAAAAATCATTATTTTTATGTGAGAGCACAATACACATGCAGGATGGAAACAGACATATGTGGGATTAAACATTCATAGGGGCAATTGGGAGAGCAATGTGGAAAAGGGGTCCTTGGGGGAGGGTGGGGAGAAAAGAAGGCTGGGAAACACCATTTCGGATGCCGGGCCTTTGTTGGATATACGCTTCACGGAGAGCAAAATGTTAAATTTGGATACAGTCCAATTTATCAATCATTCCTTTTATAGCTTGCGCATTCTGTGTACAGCTTTCTGGGCCACCGAGATTTTCTCTTATTTTTTCTTGTAGCCGTTTCCTATTTTTATTAATTCTTTTTAGGTCTATGACCCATTTCCTAGACGCAAAATTTAGTTTTTGTGGGTAGTGCGAGGTCAGGGTGAAAATTCATGTTTTGTTTTGTTTTATGCGTCTGGACCTCCCATTGATCTAATGCTATTTGCTGAAACTCTCTTCTTTCCCCACTGATCCGTGTATGTGTGGGTCTATTTCTGGACCGTTAGTTCTGTTCCAGCTAACTCGAATATTTTTAACATGCCATGCGGACCAAAGCGAAGCCCATCTTTGAGCCACCTGTTCTGGGCCCTGCCTCTCCCCCGCTTGGTCTCCCGCAGAGACCTCCCGTCTCCAGGCCTCAGCTCCAGCTCGACCTGGCCGGGAACCCTCTGCCCTGATGTTGCCCCACATCGGCGTCTCCTCCTCTGAGAGGGAGGCCCCCTGCTCTCCGTGACATCTCTCTGTTGATTTGGTTCTGGGAGACCTGGGGAAGGTCGGCAGACACCTTTGCGAGTGTGGCTCAGGCTGCTGAAAGGGAGCAGCACGGAGGCCCCGGCCAGCACGCGGACCCTGCCAGCCGCTCGCCCTGCCTGCGCCCCCATCATCAAGGCATCCCCCCACTTTAAGAGCAGCACAAGAGAGAAGGAAGGTTAGCTCCAGCTGGCCTCTCTCCAGGGCCTTGAGGTGAGGTGTGCTGGGGGGAAGGGGAAGGGGCATGCTGGGCTGTTAGTGCCTCATAACGATATCAGATATCATCGTGGCTGGAGGGGTGGGGGGTGGCGGGGTGGGCTCAATGGGTGATGGGCATTTAAGGAGGCGTTTGTTGGGACGCGCGCTGGGCGTTACGTGTAAGTGATGAATCAGTAAATTCTACTGAAACCAACACTGCACTGTGTGTTAACTAACTTGAATTTGGATAAATAAATTGAAAACAAAAAAACTGATGCACATATCGAAGCATTTAGAATTGAACAATCATCGCATCCGAAACCGACTGCAACCGACCGAAACTTTCCTTTTTTAAGGAAAAAAGATAAAGAAAATGAAGCAAGATGTGAACAATTATTTAAAGTTAGGTGATAGGAGTAAGAGGTGTCCGTTTTTCTATTCTCTCAATTTGGGGGTTTATTTGAAATATTTCACGTGAAACTGAAAAAAAAAAAGAACGGAAAAGTAGGGAACACAGATCATTAATAGGTAGATGAATAGATAGGCAGACGGACAGACGGACAGGCAAGGTTACGCTGGTTGTCCAGCAGAGGCTGGGGGTGGAGGGGCCCAGGCGTCCCCGGCTGGGAGACCCCATGGAGAGGCTCTCTGTTGTAGGTGAGCTCTAAAATGACCACCAGTGCTCTTGTATAATCTTCTCCCCTTGAGTGTGAGTGAGACCTATAGATATGAGATGATATCACTCCCATAATTGGCTATGTTAGATGGCAAAAGGGAATTTTGCCTGTGTAAACCAGATCCCCAATCAGTTGCGTTAATCCAAAGGGGGATTATCCAGGGTGGGCCTGACCTAATCAGGCGAGCTCTCAAAGGGCATCTTAAAGACCAGGGAAAGTCCGAGAGAGGCACTCTTGTGGCCTTGGAGACACAGCTTCCGTGAGTCCTACAGCTGCCAGGAAAGGAATTCTACTCAGGTGAGACCTCGGCTCTTGCTGGCACCAGGATTTCCGCCTGTCAGACCGGGCAGGAAGGAACCCAGTCGTGCTGGGCCTCAACCTCTGACCTACGACAACTGTTGAGACCGGGAGTCGCTAAGTGTGTGATGCTTTGTTACGGGGCGACAGGAAACAAATATATGTTAACAGAGTTCAGACGGAAGAGAGCCAACAGTGTGGATCGGGGCGGTGACAGTGGGGACGGAGTGAAGAGAGGGGCTCAGGAGCCCTCAGAAGATAAATCTCTTGACGGGTTAGAGACGAGAAGGAGGGAGGAGGCGAAGGCAGAGCCTGCTGGATTTTTGGCTTGAGCGGCCGCCGTGGGGAACCTGCAGGAGGTGGCTGGGCCCGGGGCGAGGTGAGGCACACGCGGGCAGTTGCTAGCATGGGGGGGGGGGGGGCTGGCGCCATGGGAGTGAGGAGGAGGGCCCAGGACGGAGCCTGGGCCCGCTGTGCCCTCCTCATTGCCTTTGGACTCTGTCTTCTTCCCCATTCCCGGCACTGATACCCCCAGCCCAGGACTCCTGGCCCTTTCCCTGACCCCGTGTAGCAACTCATTCCCCTAAGGGGCCTCCCTGACTCCCATTCTCTATGGTCATCCTTGCACACTCAAATCTGAGATCATGTCCCTGCTTGGCGTCTTTGGGCGGGGGGAGGGGGGGTTCCCTGGACTCCTGGGACAGCTCTGAGAGGGCAGGAACGATGTCTGACGCCCCCTGCCCACCCCCCTGCCTGCCGGGCCCTGTGTGGGTGTTGCCGGCAAAGCTGTAGATAACTGCTGTGGTCTGTGACATTTCCGTGGCCTGTAGCCTGCAACCATGGTGGACGGATGCTAGCTTTGAGTCAGAAGTTAGTGAACATAAACATGTGTTGTCGTTCCCACCCAAGTGCCCAGACCTCCCGAGAATTCTATCCGCAGACCCCAAGATCGTGAGGTGGAGCTCCCTCCCACCATGAGGCGTGAATCGGTGCACTTTGTGAGCAGAACAGCATCGCCAAGGAGGAAGAAAGCGTCAGTAAGCTGGGGCAGCAGAATCCGCAGGGCCCTTCTGCAGAGCAGGACCGATGGGGCCCCTGGCGGCCCCCTGCAGGGCGAGCAGGGTCAGGGTCTGAGGGTCAGGGGCATTCTAGGCGGCAGGCACTGCAGGGGCGGCCTCGGGCAGGTAGGTCCCACCTCTCTGTGCCACGAGCAGATGGGACAGAGGCCTCCACGGGCCCTCGCACGGTGCCTCCGGGTGCCTCGCACAGTTGACTGCCTGCACCTCGTTTGCATCGCTGGTGAATAGGGCCCTGATCCCACTGTCCACCAGAATCCTCCCTTGGCTAAGCGAGGGTTTGCTTATGGTGCACTTCTGTTTCGGTCATGGCCCACAGCTGAGCAAGGGACAAGCCTCTCAGTTGGCTTCTGCAGGAAGGGGCGTGTGTCGGTCCCTGTCACCGATACCCTGATGGGTATCACTTGCCATCTCTCAGCCCTGCTCTCCTCTGTGTGGTCTCCAGCCTCCGGAGGAAGCCAGCACCTGGTCTCGTAACAGCCCCACTGCAGCGACAGCCAGAGCCCCAGATTGGCCCCGACTGGACCAGCCCTGGACCCATCACTGTGCCAGAGAGATGCTTTGCTCGGATGGGCTAGCTCTGGCTCAAGTGCTCACCCCAGGTGGACCGAAATGGGGGCCAAGTGGGTCCCAGTGGGAAAAGCCAGACCCCTGGCCAGAAGATGGAATGTGTGCTTCACCCACAAAGCTAGCAGAAGCCCGCTGTGCTCCCCCAGAGATACGCCCACCTGGAATCCGGGGAGGTGAGTGACCTTCTTTGGAAAATGTAGCGGCAGATGCAATTAAGTTAAGACCTTTGAGATGAGAGCCTCGTGGGTTTAGGATGGGCCCAAGGACACTGTCAAGTGTCCTTCTGAGAGGCAGAGGCACAGACGGGAGAGGCCATGTGACAACGGAGGCGGAGACTGGGTGATGTGGTGACAAGCCGAAGAGTACTTGAAGCCAGCAGGAGCTGGCGAGGCAGGACGGGTCCCCCTCTGGAGCCTCCGGAGGATCTCAGCCCTGTCAACACCTTGAATTCTCATTTCTGGCCTCTAGAGCCGCGAGGGAAATACATTCCTGTCATCAGCCACCACACACCCACCCTGGTCTCACTTATGAAACACCGGAAGCAGCATCTAGAGGTGAATCCCAAAGGTTGAGGGTCCTGCAGGGGCTGGGCCTCCAACCAGCCCCTTACCTGCCACTCCCAGGGTGCACCACTGCTCCCAACACGTCCGCCAGGAGAGGACAGCAGTGGCTGCGGACAGCTGCTGGGCTCTAAACGCTCATCAAGAAGCCTTCGCAAAGCAGGTGTTAGTAAGCATACCACCAGGACCGAAGTGAGACCAAAATGTACAAATACAGTCACAGCGTTCTCCTTCAGGCTCGTGGGCTCAAATCTCAGCTCTGCAGCTCCCTGGCTGTGTGAATAAGCCGCTTGGTGTCTCCGAGCCTCAGTTTACTCTCCTGTCAAATGGGGATGCCCATATCATCTCAAACATGAACGTACCTTTTTCAAGTGTACTTAAAAAACAACTGAAAGGAGTTTTATAATTTTGCTCTGGAATTTACTTGGCTTCCTGATTCTGCCTTAAAAGAAAATTTTTTTTTCATGTTTGTTTATTCTTGAGAGAGAGGCAGACAGAGACAAGAGTGTGAGTGGGGGAGAGTCAGAGAGAGACGGAGACACAGAATCCCAAGCAGGCTCCAGGCTCTGAGCCGTCAGCACAGAGCCCGACGCGGGGCTCGAACTCACGAGCTGCGAGATCGTGACCCGAGCCGAAGTCGGACGCTTAACCGACTGAGCCCCCCAGGCGCCCCCTGATTCTGCCTTTGATGACTGTGGACCAGTCACCTAGCCTCTCTGTACCTCAAACTGCTCATCTCGGAAAGAGGGATAATGAATGATGGCCCCAAGTCCCAGAATTCAATGTCAGCACTTGCAAAGTCAGAAGACATGGTAAGTCCTGCATCCATGTTTGCTAAATAAGATGAAATACATATCAGTACACTTTAGTTTCTGATTTCCCATTGGCTGTCTGGCATTCTCAGAATCCTTGCTGCATGAGAAAATCGAACCCACAAAGAGTTCTCAAATGTCGTGAGACTTCTATGAATGTCAAACCACACATAAAGATGATCCGGTGTCATATCTTGTAGGTATTTAATGAAGCATCTATTAATTTTATTTATTATTTTTTAAAAAATTTAACGTTTATTTATTTTTGACAGAGAGAGAGAGAGAGAGAGTGAGTGGGGGAGGAACAGAGAGAGAGGGAGACACAGAATCGGAAGCAGGCTCTCCAGCTCTCGGCCCTGGCTCACCCCGCCGGTCTTTCCATGATGTCGGGGCTGGAAAGGTACAAGGGGACATTGAGTCAGCCTCCTCACTGACAGACGGGAGGCCCAGGGCTCTGGAGCGAAGGAGACTAGACAAAGTCCAAACTGTGTTGGTCCCAGGTCCCCGCTCCTGATGATAAAATTTCTTTCCCTGTTTGATCCCTGCCCACACTTGGCCTCGTCCCGGGGTAGCACGTCCCCCGTCCCCAGTCCTATCAGGCACGTCTTCCTGCAAACCTTCTTGGGTCCTTTCTTCTCGCTACTGTGTCGGTGCCTAAAATAACTTTGAGGTTATCCCCTCCAGGAGAATTTTAGCAGGGATCTATTTTGAAAAAGCAGAGCAGCTGAGGATGTGAGAGTATTTCGTGTGCGGCGGGGCGGATGGTGGAAAGAGGGCCGGAGGAGGGGAGGAGGGAGGCGGTGAGCCTTCTCAGGCGGTACCCCTACCCTGGCGGCAGGTGAGAAAACCCCAGTGTTTCGGGCGCTGTTGCAATCGAGATCTGGGAGCGGTCGGGTTTCGATCTCCGGAAAAACAGAAGGATGAGGGACAGGGATTTCAGCAAAGGAGAACCGTAAGTGAGTCACAAGGAGGGAGAAGTCAGGCCAGGAAACTCACATGACTGTGAAAAGTATTTTAATAGATTCTCTGGAATGAATGAAAAGCCTCTGAACCTGACCCTTGTGGTTCTTGTGCTTAATGATCGAAGGTGGGGCTGTGCAGACCTAACTTACCCCCGGGGAACCGTCTTTTCTTCTTGAGGACCAAGGAGAAAAGATCAGAGCCCAAGTCTAGACCCACGGAACTGTACGGGCAGGAGGGAATCTCAGCCGTCATCCGGTCCTGTCCACCCTCGTACGGACAGTAGACAGAAGCCTGGAGAAGAGAAGGTCGGTGGCACCACTTCACACGAGCCCCTGAGGCCTTCAGCTATGTAAGAACCACCGGGAGAAGGGTTCTCTGGGAGCATCTCTTGGTGACACTGGCTCTTTGAATCCGTTCAGCCCCCAAACATTAGGGCTAGAAAAGAGAGCTGTATACACAAGAATGGTGCTTGGGCATTGCCCCGGCAAGAACGTTGGAAAACGAGAAAACTGACCTAGTAAAGCAGATGGGTTGTGGCTGACTTTTGCTTCTGCTCATCGTTGCTTAATGGTTGCCCTAGTGTGTTTTGCAATCACCACTCGGGGAAAAGAGGCTTCAGCTGTAGGGCTTTCGTGATTCCCTTTGTTGGCTCATTGTATTGTTTTTCTCTCGCTGCCCTAACTCACAAAAGAAGTACCTCGAAACAACATAAATTTAGTATCTCACAGTTCTCTGAGTATGACTGGGGTCACACTTTGGGCTAAAACGAAGGTGCAGGCAGGGCTGTGTTCCTTTCTAAAGGCTCTAGGGGAGAATCTGTGTCCTGGCCTTTTCCAGCTTCTAGAAGCTGCCTGTGTTCCTTGACTTGTGGCCTCTTCCTCCACCTTGTGTGACTAGATTGGGCCCCCACGGATAATCACGGAGGATCTCTCTGTCTCAAGGTCCGTACCCTTAATTCCAGCTGCAAAGTCCATTTTGCCCTGTAACAAATATTCACAGGTTCCAAGGATTAGGGTTGGACATCTTTGGGGGACATTATTGGGCCTACACTTTTTTCCCCCCACGTGGCTTTTCTAAAAGCACAGCTCATGTATTTGCAGAAAAGAACATTTTCATCATCATAGGAAATATGGCTAAACCAGAATTTTTCCAAGGATCTTTTATTGTGTTTTAAATGTATTTTATTTTATTTTTATATTTTTATTCTTTTATTTTTAAATTTTATGTATTTGATTTTTTTTTTTATAAAATTTTTAACGTTTATTTATTTTTGAGAGAGACAGAGTGTGAGCAGGGGAGGGGCAGAGAGAGAGGGAGACACCGAATCCGAAGCAGGCTTCAGGCTCTGAGCTGTCAGCACAGAGCCCGATGTGGGGCTTGAACTCATGGACCGCAAGATCATGACCTGAGCCAAAGTTGGGTGCTTAACTGACTGAGCCACCCAGGCGCCCCTGTATTTGATTTTTTAAGTGTATTTATTTATTTTGAGAGCGAGAGGGAAAGAGAGAGAGAGAGAGAGAGCAGGGGAGGGGCAGAGAGAGAGAAGGAGAGAAAGAATCCCAAGCAGGCCCCCCCCCCCCCCCGTCGTTGTGGAGCCCTGACGCCAGGCTCGAACTCAGCAACTGTGAGATCGTGACCTGATCCGAAATCAAGAGCTGGACACTTAACTGAGCTCCCCAATAACCCCTTAAATCGTTTATTTTTAGTTCTATTTTATATTCTGAATATTTATATACACAAAAATACCTAACTCACAAAAGTACAGCTCCTTTTGTACATCTTCCATGTAATCAGCCCCCACGTCAAGAAACAGAACATGTTCTACGGTCCCTGCTCACACCCACTTTAAGTGAAAGACGCGATTCAACATTCGCTGATATTTAAAAGTTCCCTATGTGGACCATACCTGGGGTATCGTTGAAACAAAAACCAGAGGGCACAAGCGACGTTCATTTATCCATTCAACAAATTAAAAAAAAATTTTTTTTAAGTTTATTTATTTTGAGAGACACAGAGACAGGGGCAGTGGGGGGGGGGCAGAGAGAGAGAGGGAGAGAGAGAATCCCAAGCAGGCTCCTTGCTGCCAGTGTAGAGCCCGACGCGGGGCTGGACCCCACGAAACCTTGAGATCATGAGCTGAGCTGAAACCAAGAGTCGATGTCGAACTGACGGAGCCACCCAGGCGCCCCCATTCAACAGATATTTTCTGACACCCGTCCTGGGCTGGATACCGGGGTAAAGACCGTGAGCTGGTCCAGTGCTGGTCCTATGGCACAGTCTACGGAGGTGACCGTGAGGGGAGAGGTGGAGCTGATGACGAAGCAGGTAAGAACACAAACGCATTGGCCAAAACTAACCAGAAGGCTTACCGGTTGACGGTGGGCCTTGAAGCCAAGCTCAGTGGAGACGAGGGGATTTCAGGCCCCGGGGTGGTGGTGGTGGGGGGGGCGGGGGGGAGGACAGCATCAGCAAAGGGGAGGCAGGGGGAGCAGGCAGGGGTATGACCATTGGACTTGCCAGCCTGGCAGCCCTCGGCAAGTCTCATTTCCCGTTTCTACCAGCCCGAAGCCCAGCTGCCCAGACTCAGAACTGGTGGCCGTAGCCCTCAGGCCGGTGTCCTCATTCTACAGGAAGGGACACAGACCCAGAGGGGAAGAGAGGCCTGCCGATGGCCAAACACGTGCTTCATGACCTCTCTTACCCCACACTTCCGTACAGAGTGCCCCCCACCCCACCCCCAGGCCTGGCTCTGAGGGCACAGGGGGGCCAGACACGGGCCCAGGGCCCCCAAACCAGCAGTGAGGACTGAAGCAGGGTCCAGACCACCCATTTCCTCCCCCAGGCTATGATGCCCCATGGTCCCAGGCCTCCTTACTGCCTCGTCCAAGAGGCTTTCCTGCTTCCTATCAGGCCTCCGGTCCATTCTTTTTTTTTTTTTTTTTAACGTTTATTTATTTTTGAGACAGAGAGAGACAGAGCATGAACGGGGGAGGGGCAGAGAGCGAGGGAGACACAGAATCCGAAACAGGCTCCAGGCTCTGAGCGGTCAGCACAGAGCCCGACGCGGGGCTTGAACTCCCGAACCGTGAGATCATGACCTGAGCCGAAGTCGGACGCTTAACCGACCGAGCCACCCAGGCGCCCCTCCGGTCCATTCTTAACACATTCCTCCCACATTCATTTACAGGGCGTCCGCCATGTCTCCACAGTGTTCTAGGTACCAGCTGTGAGCTGTGCAGGAATCAGACACTGAACAGAATTCACAGCTATGCAGTGTGATGTCCCCGGAGGTGCGTGCTGTGCTGTGAAGACGAATAAAGCAGGGTAAGGGACTAGAGGCGGAGGGAAAGCGGGGTTTCAGGTGAGATGGTCAGGAAAGGTGCCACGGGGACCTGAGGGAAATGAGGGAACAGGTTTCACAACGATGGGGGAGAAGAGCACAGCTGACCCTTGAGGGATGTGGGGCTTTAGGGGTGCCGTCCCCCACGCAGGTGAGAATCCCCGTGTAACTTCTGACTCCCCCCAAACTGGACCGCCCGGTGCTGACCGATGGCACCGTCGCAATGTGTGTTAGGTTCGTGTTACGTATTCCACGTGTCTGTGTATGTATTTGCATACTGAATTCTTACAATACGGTAAGCTACAGGAAAGGAAATGTTAAGAAAATCACAAGGAAAATACATTTATAGTACTGTACTGTATTTCTCGAAAAATATCTTCCTGTAAGTGGACCCTAGTCGTTCACACAGTTCACATACCCGGGGGTGTTCGAGGGTCAACAGCACTTGGGCGGGTGGGGCGGGGCCTGGAGGCAGGACTTCCCTAGAGGGGTCAGAGCTGAGACCCCACCCCCACCCCAACACGGTCTCTCCATTTCTACCGCCCCCTAGAAGTGAGCTGGCAGGCGTGGGTGCCCGCGGAGGCCTCTGGCTGCTTCTCCCCTGGGTCTCCCTCTAGCAGCGGGGGCCGGCTCACCAGGGGCGCCTGGCTGGACCTTGGCCTTCATCAGGACCATATGCACAGCCGACCTCGTACCTCCCTACTTCTCAATCCCCTCATACCTAGTCAACACTCAGGGAGATACCCCCATTGCACCGCTGAGGAAACCGAGGCTCAGAGCCTTTCTCAACACCCTGCACTGCACTCGGGCCAAGGACTCAGCGCGGGGAGGGAAGCGCTTTGCCTCGTGGCCCCTTTGACACTTCTTTATGGGGAGGGATGAGTTCTTCCTGGGTTCCGCGGAGGATGCTCCCGGAACTGGACGGAGAGAAGAGTGGCAACGGCGGACGGAGGTGACAAAGTGTTGTCTCGAGGGACGGGGGTGGGGTGGGGAGGGGGATGGGAGGGCAGAGGGGGCGCAGAATAGGCCCCGAAGGGGTGACGGGAGGGGCTCAAGGACGCCAAAGTGCTGCATGATGTTTGCGGGCGGGGGACGGCCGCGGGGGTTGGGCCTGGAGGAGGTGGGCGCAGGGGCTGAGGGGCCGGGGAGAAACAGCAGACGAAGCGCGGGAGGTCGAAGCGGGCTCAGGGAGGCCGCTGTGGGTAGAGAGCGGCTAGAGAGTGTCGGAGGTGGGCGGGGCCGGAGCGGCCGCGGTCGGTGGGGGTGGGGAAGGAACCCCACCCGCCAGGCTCGGGGCCCTGGAAGCCCGGCCTGGGGCGGGGCCTCATCGGCCGGGGGCGGGGCCTACCGGCCCAGGGAGGGTGGGAGGTGGGGCGAGCAGCGCCGGGGGGCGGGACGGGACGTGCCGGGAGGGGGCGGGGTCTGGAGGGCCGGAGGCGGGGCGGGAAATGGCCGGGGGGCGGGGTCTAGCAGAAGGCGGCGTGGGGGCGGGGCCCGGCGGGCCGGGGGCGGGGCGGAGTCGGGGGCGGGGCGGGGCGGGGCCGGGCCGGGCGGGGCGGGCGGTGGCCCGGAGGCGCGCGGGCGGCCGCGGCGGCGCGGATCTGCGCTCGTTTCCCCGGACTCGGCAGGCGGGCGGCGGCGACGGCGACGGCGGCGGCGACGCGCACAAAGGCGGATTGTGGCTTCACTGGTGCTCGCGGCAGGCGGCGCCGGGGCGGGGGCGGCGGGGCGCGCCGGGGGCCCCGGCGGGCGCGGCGCGGGCGATGAGCCGGGGCCCGGCATGGCCTCTGCGCGGCCGCCGGGCCGGGCCTGCGCCTCGGCTCCCGCGGCCGCGGGGCTCCGGGCCGGGCCGCCCGCCCTCGCCGCCGCCGCCGCCGCCACCTCCCCCGAGCCTGCGGGCGGCGCCGAGGCCGAGGAGCGCTCGCTGCAGCGCATGCTGCGCGCCATAGCGGAGGAGCGCGGCCGTCTCAGCCTGCGCCGGGAGGTCTGCGGCCTCGGTGAGTGGGGTGGGCCGGGGCCGCCAGCGCCGCGGGTGTGCGCGCCTCGGTCTGTGCGTGCGACCCTGTCTCTGAGCCTGTCTCGGTCTCTCTGTGTCTCCGTCTCTGCGCCTCCGTCCGTCTCTGCGTGCGTCTCGGACTCTGGGTCTTTCGGTCTCCGCGTCTCTCTCCGCCTCTGCGTGCGTCTCTGTCTCTGGGTGTCTCCGTCTCTGCGCCTGTCTCCGTCTCTCTGTTAACGTCTCTGCGTGTGTCTCTATGCGTGTGTCTGTCTCTGTGTCTCTGGCTCTGCCTGTCGTGGCCTCCTCCATGCGCCCCCCAGGTCTCCACGTATGGGTTTTTCCTGTGTCCCTGTGTGTTGGTCTCTGATTTTGGTCCCAACAGCGGCTCTGCACACTCACGTCTCTGTGTCTCTTCCTCTTTCCCGGGTCACTCGGCGTCTCCCTCTGTCTGTCCCTTCGAGTGTGTCTGTCCATCCTTCTCCTTCCTCTCCGGGGTTGTGACAGGTCCCTTCCTTCTCTGGGAAGCCCTCCCCCGGGCTTCGGTGCCGCTGCAGGGAGTGTGGGCGTGGGATCTGGGGAGACCCTTGGCCCATGACCAGGCGGGGGCGGAACAGGCCCCCAGTGGGCTCTGGGCCGACCTCCCTGCCAGCGTGTCCGGGCCACCGTCCCCCGCTTCCTGAAGCCTTTGTCTTCCCGCACCTCTCCACACTGCCATTTCTTCCTCTCCCATTAGCTCCAACTGGGGACCTGTTGGGCCTTGGCCCCCCCCCCCCCCCCAACCCACCTACTCAGCGGAGGGAGCAGGGACTGCCGCCTCTCTGGGTGTGATCCTGCTTAGCTGAGGCCCTGAGTCCTACCTCTGCTGGTGGGGTGGGGTGGGGGGCACCTGGTATTGTTTGGAAACGCCTGGGGCTGAAGGTGTGGGTGGGGTCTCCCGGAGTGGCTGGGTATGAGGTAATCACTACTGTTGGATCCTGCCCGACCCGAGCCGAGGAGCCCCCTTCCTTGTAGTGTGTGGTTGTCATTTTTTTTCCATGAAAAGACCCCTCCCTTCTTCGTGCCGGCATGATTTCATACCACATTGTCAGCCAACACCCCCCCTCCCCACCCCAGTCTGAGCTGGGAGTTTCAGAGGGGGTGACAGCGTTGTGAAGGAGGGGATGCCAGCCTTGGAAATTCTACCCTTGCCCCCTTCCTTCACCACTGGGGAGTCCCAAAGTGCCAACATATCCCCTCTAAGGTCACACAGCAGCAGGGACATGGCATCCCTAGGGGTCCGGGCCCCTCAGCAGGCCACACCCTGAGTCTAGAGAGGAGAGGAAATGAATCCGAATCCTCGTTTTTTTTTGTAGTTACCTTAGCAGAAGACTACGTGTCCCCTCAGGAAGCAGGTCCCAGCCCAGCCTGCCCCAGGAATGACCTTTCCTGGAGAGAGGGTGGGGTGCCTTGGAAGTAGGGACAGGCCAGGAAATGGGTTTCTCAGGTTTCTTTTCTGATAAGGCGTCAAGACTCAGTGTTGAGCAGACATTGAGGGATCCTCATGAGTTCATTCTAGCGTTCACTGAGCACCTACTGTGTGCCAGGCTGCGTGCCAGGCCCACCTGCCACCTGGCCCAGGATGTCTGGGATGGGAGGGGTCTGATGGACCATCTGCTCCAAGCCCCTCCGCCCAGTTTGCTCCCAAGCTCCAGGCAGCCCCTCCCCACCTCTCTGAGCACCTTCTCTCCTCTGCCAGGCCCCGCCCCCAGGAGCCCAGGGGGCCATTCCCTGAGGCCGATCCTAATGAATTCTAGCACCTGACATTTCCGGAGCTGCTCACCCTGTGCCAGGGCCTTTATGCGCTCTGTCAGTTCCATTCTGACTTGGCCTGATAGGAGTGTCATCTCAGTTTCACAGATGAGCAGGAGGTTCTGGGAGGGGGGAGGCTTGCCCAGGGAAAGCCAGTGAGGAGGTGGCAGAGCTGGGGTTGACCTGTGGCCAGTCTGACAGCAGAGCCTGCTGTGTCCCTCCACTGCTCCCCAGATGTCCCTGGCCGGGCCTCGCCGTGCCTGTCGCCCTGCATCTGGGGGAGGAGAAATGCCCCGTAGTTCCCGTGTCTCCTCTCCGGGCACGCGGTCCCCACTCCCACACCCTTCCCCCCTCCCCTCCTCCCTCCTGCCTTACCCACCCCCCAACCCCCGTCCTGAACTCCTGAACTCCTGAACTCTGTCCCTGTGGCGCTCTGATGCTCTGTGCTTTTATGCCTGCTCTCTTCTCCTCCCGGAAGGCCGCCCCTACTCCCCTGCTCCACGCACACCTACAGGGGTCTCTCCAGGCCTC
Organism: Lynx rufus; assembly: GCF_022079265.1. NCBI lineage: Eukaryota > Metazoa > Chordata > Mammalia > Carnivora > Felidae > Lynx > Lynx rufus. Next base: position 137,608,218 of record NW_025814889.1, on the reverse strand, counting down.
AGCTCCAATGCCACCGCCCTAGTGGCCCCACCTCCCCTTCCTGTGCCACTGCCTAGGCTCTTTGTGCCCGATGCATGTCTTCTGGATCATCAGGGTGATTGTGGCGCTGTAACAGTCTGTGTGACCGTGTCCCCGGTTAGCAAGCGAGCCCCTTGAGGCCACTGCCCAGTCTGTGACTCCTCAGTGCCCAGCGCAGGGCACGTGCAGAGCAGGTACCCAGTAAACATTTAGCAGCACCAGGGAGAGGCTTTCTGGACGAGTAAATAAGGGTATGGGTGTATAGAGAGTAGGCTCTTAGCCTCTTAGAAGGGTGCACTTTGTCCCTCTTTCATTTTTCACGAGAGAAATGCTGTGTTCAGAGAGGGCCAAGCTGAATAGTGACCTAATGCCAGAGTAGAGTCAGGACCCAGTGGGTGGCCTGCCCACCCAGAACGCCGCCCCCAAAGAACCTTCGCGTGTCCAGCAGATCGCCCGGCCCTTTCTTCTCCACTTCACAGCTGTGACAACCTGTTACGTTCCTGCATTTTAAACCTCCCAGATTGTTGCCGTGGTTGTTCAATTAAAGCTGAGGCTCTTGAGAACCATGCCATGTTCTCTGAGGTTGTTTTGAAGGTGTGAGGGAGCCTCTGGTGGAGACGCTTGACCCTAGACACACTGTTGTCATTTCTGAGTCACAGCGTCTGTCTAAGATGGGAGAAAGCGACTGCTTCTCCCCCCCTCCCCCCGCCCCGGGGATTGTCACTTGGCTGTGATGACGAAAGGCACCTCGCGGATCCAAACCTGTCTTTTGAATCTTCTCTTCGGCCGCGTCTGCAGCGGAGACGTGCTTCGCGGGTCAGGCAGGGGGATCGGGCCTGGTCCTGCCTGCTCGTGCCTGGTGGGAGGGCACCGCTGAGTAGGGGAGAGAAGCCGGGTGCTCAGGTGACTCAGCCGGAGGAGAGACCCTGCTGGAAGCAGCCAGGGCTGGGGCTCCTCCGAGCAGGATTGTAGGGTTTTATCCACAGGAAGCTGTTGGGATTCCAGGCAGCTCCAGGGATTCGGATTCTCGGGCTGCATCTGTTGTGTGATGCAGACATCTGGACCAGAAGCAGATCTAGCCTGACGCCTCCTCCCGGGGCTTGGGCTCTCTCCCGGGCCCTGGACGTCAGCTGAAGCGTCCCGTACCGGGAAGGCTCCCTCTCAACAGAGGCAGCACCCCGCTGACGTTCAATGGGGCCGCGTGGACTTGACCTGGCCCCGGGGTCTGGTGTGCACCGTGGACAGGCGCTGGGAGGAGAGGGGCCTACATCGTGCTGAATGTCTTTGGGCTCTGCCTGGGCCGAACACCTTTCAGAGCGGCTCTGCCTGGACCGATGTCCCCTTTTAGGTGGCCTAGGGCATTCTCTCTCTGGCCGGGAGTGCTGGGGGGGGGGGGGCGGGGAGAGGAGTGTTCCGTGTTCACTGTTTCCTTTTATTCTTGAAATTGTCCTATAAGGTGGGTATCGGTACGCTCTTCTCTTTGTCCTGAGGACCAGATGCAAGTTTCGAGGTGAAGTAACGTGTCCCTGGGTCCGTGGCTCGTAAGTGGCAGGATGTGTCTGAGCCTTAGCTCTCAGCGGCGTTGGGACCCACCCATACCTGTGTGCGCAGGTGGATTGAGGAAGGGCCCAGGTGGAGGCATGAGAGGTTCCCTCAGGGGCCACAGAGGAGGGAGCCACCACGGCTGCTCAGGGGGATTGTGCAGTGTGGGGCCTTTGAGAGGGGCCACGGCAGGGCAGGACTTGCCTGGGCGGAGGGGGGGAGGCTGGCCCGGCTGGAAGGAGAGTGGAGGCTGCAGCAGTGGTCTGGGCCCTCGGCCCGGCCTCGGGGGGTTTTGTGGCCATTGACTTGGGCTGCCTGCCCTGTGCCCGTCGCACGGCAGCTGCAGTCATGCCCATGGGGGTAGAGTCTGTTGGCACCCCATTTTGCAGGTGAGAAAAGCAAGCTTCAGGAAGCCAGGCGACTCACCCAAAGTCACGTCGCTGGGAGGTGGCAGAAGTGGGATTTGTGGCGTTCCAGCTGCGGCCCGTCAGATGCCGGTAGCCATCCTGCAGGGGGTTCGTGGAATGAGCCAGAAGGAATGAAGTGGGGAAACTGCCTTCCAGGGAGCCTGCCAGCCTGGCCCTTTCTCATTTTGCTAGGTGCGGCGTAGCTGGGCATCGGGGGGGGGGAGGGGGTTAGCGGGAGGTGTGCCTGGAAGGGAAGACCGGGGCGCGGCTGAGCCTCTGTGAAGTGGCGACCCAGAGTCTGTGGCGTCACGGGAATTGCAGGAGAAGTGACAGCTTCACGGGCAGCGTGAGGAGCAAACGAGACAGGGCAGGTCCAGACCCTACACGGAGTCGGACCCCAGCCTTGCTTTTGCTGTTGCTGTTGCTGTTACAGAAGATACAGAGCACCCGGGCCGGTGCCCGTGCATGGAATTAGGGTTGTGCTTGTGCGGTCCCTGAGGACAGTTCCCCGGGGTTCCCTGGGGCCCCAAGCCCTCCAGCCTAACCGAGGCAGGCTGGGCCGGGTCTGGGCCCGTGCTGTGGGGAGGAAGTGTAACTGTTGGCGTGGTGAGCGGTGCCTCTTTCAGTTCCCGGGCCTATTTTTAAGGCCTGTGGGTTCCGGCCTCTGTCCGTTTCTGGGGCTGGAGGAGGCCGCCCTGTGGTCTCTCCTGAGGCAGGGACTCTGTGTCCTTTCAGGGAAACCTGAGGACTTTGGACCTCACACTTCAGAGACCAGGCAAGGGGCACCTGAGGGCTCAGTCGGTGGAGCGTCCGATTTTGGCTCAGGTCATGATCTCGCGGTTCATGAGTTCGAGCCCCACATCGGGCTCGCTGCTGTCAGCACAGAGCCCACTTTGGATCCTCTGTTTCCCCCCCGCCCCTCCCCCACCTGTGCGCGTGCACTCTCTCTCTTTCAAAAATAAATACACATTAAAAATAAATAAATAAATGAGGAGACCAAGGGTCACATCTGCAGGGCTGTCTCTGCAAGGCAAGAGTGTGAGAGGTTGTGTGGCCTGCCCAGGGTGGGTGCCGTGGCCCCTCATGGCCATATTTGCCTCCTTCCCTGAGCCTGGAAGCCTCGGGAATACCCGCTGAGCCGTGAGGCCACTCAGGAGACTCCGCACACAGGATACTTGTTAAAAAAACAGCATCAGACGCCCAAAACCAAAAATTTTTTTTCCATCGAAAAAGTGTTCCACGCACATTACAGAAACTGGAAAATTTAAGAGGATGGGAAAAAAAAATCACAGTTCCAATCGTGCAGAGACGACCGTTAACTTTGCAAAGGCTTGCTTTCCAATCCTTCTAAAGCCTTCTTAAGGAATACTCGACATTCCAGACACAAAGTTTCCTAGTCACGCTTTCTTACTCAAAACTCCTGAAGCATCTTCCGTGTTGTTCAAACGAAACACCGTCGCAACGACCGCAGGGTCATTGGGTGGCTGTGCCCTCGTTTCCCGGATTGGTCTTACCTCGTGGGAAACTTAGCTTGGATCCAGGTTTTCAGCCGGCCTCCTGGTTTGGGCTCAGGCAGCAGAACGTCCTGTGGGTCACAGCCCGGCCTGGGGAAGCCGGATGGACAGGAAGGATCCGGAAGTCCACCGGCCCGACCCTGTGTCTGCACAGACAGCGGGGTGAGGCTCAGAGAGGACCCCGCCACAGGTGGACCACAAGGGGCAGGGTGCCTGATCTGACCCACCTGTAGCCCCCCGCACAGGTGAGAGAGAGAGCTGATTAGCGACAGGGCAGAGGCAGAGGCTCCCTTATCTTCCGTTTGCAGTGACAGGGCCAGGACGTGTGAGGGGGAGAAGCTCAAGTGCACCCCTTTCAGGGCCCCCGTCGGCTACAGACGGGGGCTGGGATGTTGCTTTTGGACCTACAGGTAAGGGGTTGGAGCGGCTGGAGTTGAGCCCGCAGCGGTGGGGGCCAAGGTCGGGGGCCACCCAGCTTGGAAGGAGCCTTTGCCCAGCCCAGGCTGGGCGGCAGGAGCATCAGCTCAGTTAGAGAGGGACCCCCTCCTTTTAAAAAGGGAGTCCTGGGGCGCCCGAGTGGCTCAGTCGGTTAAGCGTCTGACCCTTGCTTTCGGCTCAGGTCATGATCTCACGGTTCTTGAGTTCGAGCCCCAAGTAGGGCTCTGCGTTGCCGGTGTGGAGCCTGCTTGGGATTCTCTCTCTCAGAATAAGTAAAGAAACTTTGAAAAAAAAAAATAAGTAGAAGGGAGTCCCGTGTCTGACATGACATGAGACAAACATCCGGCCAGCTTGAGTTTTTAAAAGAATATAGGGGCGCCTGGGTGGCTCAGTCGGTTGAGCGTCCGACTTCGGTTCAGGTCACGGTCTCACGGTTCGCGGGTTCGAGCCCCGCGTCGGGCTCTGTGCTGACAGCTCGGAGCCTGGAGCCTGCTTCGGATTCTGTGTCTCCCTCTCTCTCTGCCCCTCCCCCACTCATGCTCTGTCTCTCTCTGTCTCTCTGTCTCTCTCTCAAGAATGAATAAACATTTAAACAAATTAAAAAAAAAATATATATATACATATATATTTCCCTCCCTTGAACGACCAGCAAATACTTGAAAAATGTCTGTTGGCAAAGCAGAGAAGAGGGGGCTTAGTTTTCAGGTTTTTGTCTTGTTGGTGGAGTTGTTGTTCCTGTTTATCTTTCAGGTAAAACTCCTTTGCTTTTGGATGTGCTTTGAAAAATCTTGAAAAACGCCTTTTAGACTTGGGTTTCTTAAGACAGTGCGGAGGCAGGATCCTCTCCCTCCCTCGCGGAGGAGGGAAACGCTCCCTCTGCCTGGGTCTGGCCTCACCCTGTCTGCTGGAGATCTGCGCCTCTCTGTGGCCCTTGGTGGTGGGGGGGGTGGCTCTCCGGCCACTTCCTGACCCCTTGACAGGATCAGTGCCCCTGCCACTCCGCCAGTCCCACCAGTCCCGTGCCGCTGCTCTCCCTGCTCTGTGTGTGGCCTCCCCTCCCTCGCCCCCGCCCTGCCAGGCCTCCCTTCCCTCCTGGGTTGTCAGTGCTGTGGCAGCTGAAGGTGGGCTGACCAGCCCAGGGAGGGGGTGGTGGAGGTGGTGTGGGTGATGGGTGGATGGATAGGTATCCAAGGGGTGCTGGGGAGGGGTGTCCCTTGAGTGGGCCTTCCTCACGGAACTGTCTGCCTGGCAGAGACCAAAAGTGGGGAAGAGGGCAGAGAAGATTCAGAATTTAATTTTTCCGAAGTGCTGTGCTGCTTTGGGGAAACCACTGCGGCTCTCTGTTCTCCTGGCAGGGTAGGACCGATTTTGTTGTGCCTCCACCTAGGGCAGAGGTCAGCCTCCAGACCCAGAGTGTCGGAGAGTGTCACGGAGGCTGCCTGTGACAGGCGACAGAGCCCGGGGTCGAATCCAGACTGTGGGCAAGGCCCTTCTCCCCTCTGGCTCTCAGTTTCCTCTTGCATCAAATGAGGGAAGGAAGGTTGACCTGGAGCAGCGTTCTCAGCCCGCAGCGCCCGGACGTGTGTTCACCAGGCCGCAACGCCACTGCCTGAAACCGAGCAGGGCCACTGACACCGCCTCAGGGAGCTCGGTGCCACTGGGGTGCCGTGGCTCAGGACGGCAGGAATGAGATGGGAAGAGGCAGAAATGGGAAGCGTCACGGATCCCACCCCCCAACAAGGCGGAAACGAGGACCCTGTCCTTCTGCCACCCGGGGCCCCGGCCTCGCCCTCAGGCTGCAGCCTTCATGACCAGCAGGTCCCCAGCTGCGTTTGCGGGGCCTCCCTGGGTGATGCCAACACGGTGCCACCTGCCCGATTCCAGATTCCTCCCGACCCCAGGAGGAGGGGAGCGGCCCCCACGCGGCGGGGCTCCGCGCAGCTGCAGGGCGCAGGGGTGCGGGCCTGTCTGCGCAGAGGCGCTGCGCCCGGGAGCCCGCCGGGGAGGCCACGAAGCCCGCTTGCTCCCGCAGAGGGTGGCCCCGCACAACCCTGTGGCGAGGGGTGTTCACCCCATTGGCAGGTGAAAACGGCGAGGCCCAGAGAGGTCGCGGAGCAGCGAGGGCGGGACTCGAGGCTGTGGCCTGTGCGCTCTCGCGCTCGGACGCGCCGTCTCCCCAAGGGGAGGCGTTTGGCACCCACTCACCCAGTGGCCTCGCCCGGTCTGGTGTGTGAGCAGGAGCCGGGCCGCCTGGTTTCCACAGTGAGGGGAAGGGGATCGCGACACGGAGACGGATGTGGGACTGGCCCCTCCTGAGCACGCGGCTGTGCGGCTGAGGGCCGTGACCCAGACCCGGGGGGGGGGGGAGCAGGCCCCCCCGGGGGGCTGGGGAGGGTGCGTTGGGCGCGTCCGTGCGCTAGGGGACGTTGGCATCGGTGCGCAGAATGGATGCCATCATGTGGCCTTGAGTCCCTCTCGCCAGGCTGTGTGTTCGCAGGGATACAGTGCTTGGAGCGGGCGGGCTGTGGACGCCTTGCAGGGCCGACCTAGGCCTCTGGGGCTCTGTGACCTGCCCCCACCCAGGTAGCCTGTGGAGGTGGGGCCCTGGGCCGTGGCCAGGGCCACGAGCAAGTGGTCTCCTGCCCAGGCAGCGGGGTGGGGCGCAGGTGGGCGCGAGGGTGGCCGGTCACAGCTCCGGTCTGGGATGGGGCACCTTGTGCGTGTGTCTGGGAGCCTCGGTGACCCTGCAGAGCCGCAGCTTGTCTCATAGGCTCTGTTTTAATGTGTCAGAGCGAAGCAGTGAGTCAGGAGTTCGAACAAGGCCACAGCAATGACGAGCTCACAGGAGATAGAGCTTTGAATGTGCGGCTACTCTTGGGCCATAAGTGCTCCGGCAGGATTGAGGTATCTGGGAGCAGTTTGTGGGGAGTGAGGTGTGGCGTTGAGTGACAGTGGCCGCGGGGCATTTGCAGGCGCTGCCGTTCTGGAGAGTCCGGAGGATCGCTTTTGGGAACCTCGGGCCAAGGACCCCTCGGGCGGACGCCCTGCCCCGTGAGAGCGACCTGGCGGTCAGGGTCAGGGTTTATTTTTCACTATGCCCGGGGCCTCATGCAGAGCCCGCTCTCGGAGCCGGTGCTGATCCGCCCTGGCATGGATTCCAGTCCCAAGGCCCAAGGCCCATTATGGCCCTTCTGGGTAACCTGGGTCAGGTGCCTCTGTTTCCCGCACCGCGAAGCGGGTCATTCGGGAGATCCCGGATGTGACGGAGGGTTGTAAACGCGCTTCGAGGATTTCACGGCGCCGTGCATGTGTGAGAAGGGGTCGGGAGTAAAGCGCTTGCTGGTGGAGGCTCTGGGCGAGCGTCAACGCTTCCTTCCGTGGTGTCTGTCCTCTGAGCCAGCCGGAAGCCGGAGGTCGGTCATCGTGACGTATTTATTTGTTCAGCCTTCGCTGGTGCCTGCTGGGGCCCCACCCTGTGCTGGGTACTGGGTCATCCTGCCAGCAAGGTGTCTCGTCCTGGAGGGGAGGGACACCCAGGCAGGTGTGTGGAGCCGGCGTGCCGAGGCCGTGGCCTAGAGCTAGGAGCGCGGCTCGGAAGGCAGCCCCGGGCAGGAGTCTGGTCCTGCCGCCTACTTGGAACTTGACGTCAGACGGGTGACTCGAGCTGCGAGCTTCACGGTCCTCATCAGCTGAATGGAAGCAGTGACTTTTCCTCACAGGGTGTCTGAGCTGGAGTGTGCATCGGAGGCGGAAGGGATCAGGTGCTCGGGTGCAGGTGGCCTGGGGCGGTGGGGGGAGGTGACAGCTGCGGTGTCAGCACAGACAGGCTTGAGACCAGCACGGCCGGGGGCAGAGACCCTACGGTGGGGGGACTGGCGGGCTGAGGCTACGTTGGAGTTTGGCCAGGGAGGAAGGGCGGGGGACCACACTGCAGACTTTGGGGGGGCTGTCTGGAGGGCCTGGCTCATATGGTGAGGAGGACGGGGAACCGGGCAGGGGTGTGGGGCCCCACCCGATCTGGCCACCTTGCATCACCGAAACCCCATGCTTCCCTGAGGACTGGCCAGGCCCGTGGGATCCCTCACGTGGGGACCCGTCTGACCAGTGCTTCCCCTTCCAAGGGCCTCGTCACCACAGCCGGGCGCCCCCGCAGCTCCTTTGTTTGTCTTCTGTGCCCCGAGGCAGGGTCTTCAGCCCTCTAGGAGCACTGAGAGGCACGAGTTGGTGAAAGGCCTATTGAGGGGCCACAGAGGCCTATTCATCCCGCCCCGGCTGCAGGGGTGTGGGGGTGGCCAGGGGCCAAGGTCTCCCTGGGACTCTCCCCAAAGAGGCTAGTTGACCTCCCATCTTTGGGAGGGGGCCAGGCGGAGCAGAGGCGTGCTCTCAGGAGGCCCCTCCCCACAGCAGACAGACTCCGCCCCACTCCCTCCCCGCCCAACCCTTCAGGGCTCCCCTGGCCCCTGCCAGCGTGGAGGCCCCATTCAGTGGGATCCTCTCCAGCTCTGGCTCCCACTGGGCGTCTTTACCCCTGGGCCCCTTCCCCAGCCGGCCTCACCGGGCATCGCCCACAGGGGGGCCTTGAATGTTCTTCCCCTGCCCTCGCCCACTTAACCTGTAGGTTTGAGCCCTCACATGAAATCTCTCCTCGGGGGAGCCTCCCTAGTGCTCCTGACCCTTACCGAGGCGGTATTACCACTTGTGTGTGTGTGTGTGTGTGTGTGTATATGTGCGCGCGCGCGTGGGTGAGTTGTGGATAAATCCTCCCTCCCCTGATGCTCCGGGGGGCAGGGGCCGCCCCACACCCCGCACTGAGCATCCAGCCCCTACGAGTGGCACCCCATGCCTTTTGGCTCCAGATTAAACAAGGTGTGGATGGGAGTGACCTTGGACAACCGTGTCTTCACTGGTAAATAAAACCTGCTTCACACAGTGTTAACGTCGGCAATACAAGTATTCAGCACAGTGCCCGGCACTCGGTGAACCCTCGGTGTTATTTCAGTTCAGAAGTGTTTATAAATATACGACAGAGTATGTGACAACCAGGAAGAGTCATTCCAGCACTCTGAACACGAACCACCGTGGGCCTTTGGTTTCCTTCCTTCAGTCTGTCTTAGGCTTATTCATTTGCTTATTTGTGAGGGGGGGAGGGGAAGAGGGAGAGGGAGAGGGAGAGAGAGAATCCCAAGCAGGCTCTGCGCTCTCAGCTCAGAGCCCGAAGTGGGACTCGATCTCACAAACCATGAGGTCCTGGCCTGAGCCGAAACCCAGAGTCAGACATCTAACCGAATGAGCCACCCAGGCGCCCCTTCTGTGACTTTGAGAACAGAACACGCTCAGGGCACTGAACTCGAAGGGTATGAGGAGAGTCATCGTGAAGAAGGCCCTTTTCTCTGTAGCCCGTCTTGGGACGCCGTGGTGGCACCAGCGAGGGCGTGAATAACGCTTGCTCACCCGCCAGCGTCCTGGGGAGGGCTTCCCGTGTATCCGCTCATTAAAACCCCCAGCAACCCCGAGAGGTGGTTTCCATTCTTACTGTGGTTTTACAGGTGGAAAACAGGGGCCTGGGGTCTGCCAGGCACCGGCCAGAACCGCTGGAGCCCGGCGCCCGCCCTCCTGTGCCTCGGAGCGCCAGCGTTCGGTCGCCGCCGGCTGTCCCGTTAGCAGGGGGGACCCCTCGGGCTGCTTTGCTGCTCACTTTATCCTAGAGACCTTTCCTCACTGGCACAGGTAGAGCTCTTTCCCTTCTCGTGGAAGAGCCGCGTCGCAGCCCACTCTGTAAACGATCTCTGGCCTCTGTCGTGACTTCCCTGTTGAGGGGACCATTCCAGTATTTCGCAAAGGGCTACAATTAGTTACATTATTTGGGGCAAACCCTCGGGAGGAGAATTGCTGGGTGGAAGGTATGAGCATTTGTGGTTTTTGTCCCCCGCCGTGTCCGCGGAGATCGTTACCCGTTCCCCTTCTGCTGCCGGACGCGAAGTCCTGTTCCTCGGCATCGCCTTCACCCGGGGGTGTTGTCAGGTGTTTAGATTTTTGTAGATCGGAGAGGCGAAAAGTAGACGTTTGTGGTTTTCATGTGACATTCCTGTAATTGTGTAAGTGGAGCCTGTTTTCACGTTTGAATCTCCCCCTCGCCGTTTGGATCTGCCTTTGCTTTGCATCCTGTTTCATTTTGTGTGCATTAGGTGAAACTTGTTATTTATTAGGGAAAATCAACCTCAGTTAAGCGGTCCAGTAATTTCGGGGCGCCTGGTGGCTCAGTCGGTCAAGCGTCTCATTTCAGCTCAGGTCATGATCTCCCAGGTCGTGAGTTCGAGCCCCACATTGGACTCTGTGCTGACAGAGCGGAGCCTGCTTTGGATTCTGTGTCTCCCTCTCTTTCTGCCCCCCCCCCCGCCCCCAACGCTCACTCTCTCAAAAATAAATAAACATTAAAAAATTAAAAAAAAAGAGTTCCAGTAATTTTTCTGGTGTGTGTTTTCTTTTGTTTATGATGCATGTGGTGCTTTTTTGTCCCCCCATAGAAATATTTTATTTTTATGTAGTTTGATTAATCTTTTCTTTGAAATCTTATGCGGTCTATTTAGAGAGGCTTTTTCATCTCTGAGAATAAAAAAAATGCTCTCACAGTTAATTTATTGATTTTTTTTTACGATTTTACTTTTAACATTAAAAGCTTTGATCTTCTGGAGTTTATTTTGGTTGAGCACAGACCCAGCCTCGTTCTTTTTCCTTAGCCTGCCAGTTGCCCCAAGACCAGTTGCTGAAGAGTCCGTCTCCAGCCTGCTGGTTTGAAACGCCATGTTTACATAAACTAAATTCCGGTGTGTTTTTTCCGTGTTTGCTTTCTGTGTTCTTCCCTTGATCTGTCTGCTAAGTGCTATCACCGTGTTGCTTTCACTAACCAGTTCGTTCATGTCACTTGCTTATTCAGTTAGCCAATATTTATTGCTTCCCGTAGGCTGAGCACTCTTCTAGGGACTAAGCATGCAGCCGCGAACAGTATGATCACAGGGGAAAAATATTCATACCTTCACGGAGCTTACGTTCTCGTGGGGCATCTCTGTCCTCCTAGGGGCAGGTGTTGGCAAAGCGTGGGCCAGTTCTGGCCTGATGCCTGTTTTTGTGTAAATAAACTTGTGTTCGAACATAGCCATGCCCATTTCTTCACATGTCGCTCTGGGTGATTTTATAGTTGAGACAGGACCATATGGTCTGCAGAAGCTAAAGTATTTTCTGTCTGGACCTTTTCAGGGAAAGTGTGTTGACTCCTGTCCTAAGGAGAGGCTGAGAGCAAAGTAAATACATAGGTAGAATATGGATGATGTGCTACAGTGCCAGGTTCAGGAAGCTGGAGAGGAGATGTCGGGGTGGGGTTTGCAGGTTTTAGTCGGGTCAAGGGTTTGGAAAGGCTTCCCCGAGAAGGTAGGTGTTTGAGTGAGGTGTTGGAGGGAGGCCAGGAAGCACCTGATGGAGATTCGGAGGAAGTATCCCCCGCAGGGAGGATTTTAAGCAGGGAAGGGACAAGAACTGATTTCACAGGACCAGTTAGAAAGCCGTACCAGTAACGAAGGCCGGCAGGCGATGGTGGCTTGGGCCCGGGTGGAACAGTGGTTCCTGAGAGATGGTTGGATCCCAGGTTTGTGAGAAGATGGAATCCATGAAATGATACAAAGTCACAGTGGCAGGGAAAACAAAGGAAGCAATGGTAGAAACGAACAAATGTGTACATTAACAAACCTGCCCAAGAAAATGATGGAAAAGTTTTTGTTGGAGTCAGCTTCTGGTTGAGACGGTAGCCGGAAGGTGATGCAGGGCCGGGACGTTTCTCGGTTTGTTTTCTAGCATCCTGTGAGCCTCGACGTTGTATTTGCCACAAGTCTGTGGGTTAACAGGTCCCCGCTCTCTCCTCTGTTCTTGACCTCGCTGGTCAGTTTCAGTCCTGCAGGTAGACCTGCGCGAGGCGGACGAAGGCACCCCACGGCCCCGGGCAACACCAAAGGGTGATGATGGGTGGTTGGGGCTGTTAGTAGTGCCTGAGGGTTTTTAGCTTTTTCCGGTGTGGTTTTTAACAACGATAGGAACTCTGTCCCCACATGGTTCTTCCCGAAGTGTCCTGGCCGTTCGCGCTAATTCGGACACATTCTCTTGGCATTTTCTGTTGGCTCATGTTAGATTACCAAGTCGCTCCCTCTGTGATTTGAATATTCCCAGCTAAGATCTCAGCAAACCTGTCAATTATTCAAGTCTTTGAAAAAAACTCTGAACGGAGCATTTCTTCCCGTTACACCTTCTGCCTGGATTTATACTTATGACTTCTAGTGTTTGAATCATTTTTCAGTTGAGTGTTTTGCATTTTCCAAGTCAGGTATAATGTCATCTGTCAGTCATGATAATTTTACTGGACTTTCACGATTTCTATTCTTAATATTTTGGTTGTCTAATTGCAGTGTCTAGTATCTTATCTAGTACCTAATTATACTGGATTGTGATAATACTTAATTTGTCTCCAACTTTTTCTACTTGAGCTGTAGACCATGTTTAAGGATCTACTCATTCATTCCTATTTTATGGAGAATTAAAATTTTTTTTAACGTTTATTATGTATTGAGAGACAGAGAGAGACACAGAGCATGAGCAGGAGAGGGGCCAAGAGGTGGGGAGGCACAGAACCCGAAGCAGGCCCCAGGCTCCGAGCTGTCAGCACAGAGCCCGACACGGGGCTCGAACTCACAGACTGTGAGATCATGACCTGAGCCGAAGTTGGTCGCCCAACCAACAGAGCCACCCAGGCGTCCTGAGAAATTTTTTTTTTTTTTAATTTTTTTTTTTTTCAACGTTTATTTATTTTTGGGACAGAGAGAGACAGAGCATGAACGGGGGAGGGGCAGAGAGAGAGGGAGACACAGAATCGGAAACAGGCTCCAGGCTCTGAGCCATCAGCCCAGAGCCTGACGCGGGGCTCGAACTCACGGACCGCGAGATCGTGACCTGGCTGAAGTCGGACGCTTAACCGACTGCGCCACCCAGGCGTCCTGAGAAATTTTTTTTTAAATCAAAAAGGGTATTGTATTTTACTGAATGTTTTCTCAGAACCATGGAAATGATCACGTGTTATTATTATTATTATTTTTGATCTGTCAATATATAGTGCATATATGGATGGATTTCCTAATATGGGACCGTTTTTGTATTAGATTAAATCCTGCTTGGAAATGGCATATACTTTTTAATATTGCTTCGAAGATTTTTGTGTCGCTGTCCACAAGCCTGTGCCTTCCTGCATGCGCATGTATATGCATGCACTATTTTTGGAATCAACATTATGCTGCCTTGTTAAAAAGAATTTGCAGATTTCTTAGGCTCTAAAAATGTATGAGTCGCACTGGAACTAGCTGTTTCTTGAGGCTCTGGTAGAATTGCCCTCTCAAAAACATCTCTTGGCCTGCTACTCGAAGTACCTTTTTTAGAAGTGGCTCTCGGACAGTTTTCTCTGTTGTAATACACGGTTCTCATTTTTAATGGCTGTGAGTGTTTTACTCGGGGTGTTGTTACAACGGCTTGCTTATTAAGCCACGTGGTTTAATGGTCTTAAAGTGGACGGGGGTGATTTCAAGGAATGCCTCCCAAAATCTAATTCACGATTTTTCAAAGGTCTGGTCAGTGGACAATAATTTGCCGGAGGCAGGGGAAACAGTTGGACCCCTTGGGAGCTGACGGCTATGAGTTCTTCCCATATGGCCCATCGTCATTATTCATGGATCGGTATTTGGAAATTCACCTGCTTGCTAAAATTTATTGGTGGCCACCAAATCGGTACTTACGGTGCTTTTGTGATTAATTGCAGACATGCGCACAGTGGTGAAAAGTTTGAGTTGCCTGACGGGTGCAGGTTACCTCCCCCCTGAGGTCGAACAAGGTGACATTCTGCTTCTGCCTTGTCTCAGCTCATACGGTACACGAGTGTCCTTTTGCGGTCGATTTAGTGCCTGTATTCTGCATTTTTGTGCTTTGTGTTGGTGATTTTGCTGTTGAAAACAACACCAAGGGGCGCCCGGGTGGCTCAGTCGGTTGAGCATCTGACTTCAGCTCAGGTCGTGATCTCATGGTTCGTGAGCTCGAGCCCTGCTCCCAGTGAGCCCCACTTCTCTCTCTCTCTCTCTCTCTCTCTCTGCCCCTCGTTCACGTGCGCCCCCATCTCAAAAAATAAAAATAACAAATAAAGCAACCCCAAGCATAATGCTTCGGTCTGTCTGGTCCCAGGCATGAGAAGGCTGTGACGGGCCCTTGTGGAGGTCTGTGTGTTAAGTGAGCTTCGCTCAGGCGCAAGTTACTGTGCTGTTGGCCTGCGTTCGGTGTTGACGAATCGACAATGTATCAAATCAGGTGTCCTGAAACAAACACACATAAAACAAGGTTGCGTGTTGATTGGTGGACGACAGTGTCTCCAGAGGCTTGCGGAACCTAACTGGGTGGGTAGCCCCTTAGGAGCGCTGGTGTGGCCCTGCCAACCCCATGCTGGGGTGACAGTGTGACCCCGCTGACCCCACGCTGGGTGACCCCACTGACCGCGTGCTGGCGTGACATGGCCAACCCCGTGTTTCTGGCTACTTTAAAGAACATAACGGGGCGCCCGGGTGGCTCTGTCAGTTGGGCATCTGACTTCGGTTCAGGTCATGGTCTCACTGTCCGTGAGTTCGAGCCCCGCGTTGGGCTGTGTGCTGACAGCTCAGAGCCTGGAGCCTGTTTCAAATTCTGTGTCTCCCTCTCTCTCTGCCCCTCCCCCACTCACGCTCTGTCTCTGTCCCTCAAAAATGAATAAACGTTAAACAAAAAATTTAAAAGATGCTGCTTTAGGACCCCAGGCCAGCAGGGGAGGTGGCCCTCGGGCGGGGGGGCTGTCTGCAGTGTTGCCCGGGTGAGTGGCCCAGCATCAGGGGCTGCCTGTCTCCCATAAGTCCCTCCACTGGGTTCAAGGGTCCTGAAAACCCGCTGGCGAAGGAGACAGGGACACAGGGACGGGGAGAGTGTTGCAGGTGAGGGAGCTCCCTGCTGGAGTGGCAGCTGCCTGACTAGTGACCCAGGGGATCTCTTGCTGGGCAGGCCTCGGGAAAGGCCACGTTGCTGAGAGAGATGTGCAAAGCAGCAGCGCAGAGGGTCCCCACGAACCCATGTGTGGATGGAACTTTAGAGCTTGCAAAGGACGCTCTGTTGGCCTCTCACCCCGTCCTCACCGTCAGTTCCGGGAGGGTGGCAGGTGAGACCCATCTTACGGACGAGTCACTGAGGTTCAGAGAGGTTGCGTGAATTGGCTGCCTGGCTAGTGGGGAGTAGAGCTGGGACCTGAACTTGGGCGTGCCTGCAAATTCTGACACCGCGCGGTGCCTCCAGGAGCCAGAATTCTCGCCCAGTCTGGACTCTCGACCCTAGCTTTGGACTTGGAGCGCGAGGTCTCCGAAGACTGGCGGGGGGAGGGGGGGGTCCCTTCTCCACCCCCGTCCATTCTCTCTCTCTCATCAGCCCTATGACATTCACCAAAAGTTGTACCTTCACGGGAAAAGGGGGTGTCCTCTTCCTGTTGACAATACTGGAAATGAAATAAAAGCAGAAGGGAAAAGATAGTCCCTATCGGGTCCAGCAGCTCCCGTCACTCTCGTTGTTTGCTTCTGGTACTTCCTTGTGGCCCCCCCCAGCTCTGGGCAGCGTGTCTGCGGCCGAAGCCCTGGGCTCTTCCCCGAACGTCGGATTACACGCCATCCTGGACCCGCTACAACTTTTTATTGACGTTACTGGGGCCTAATTCACGTAAAACAAACTGCACGTGTGTAAAGCGGAAGCCCCGATGGGGTTCGTGGCTGCGCGTACCTGGGGAGCCACCACCACGAGAGGCAGAACGTGTGGGGACACTGGCCGTTTGCTGCTTGTCCCTGCAGGCAGAAACCCGCGTAGCCGTCTACGCTTGTCTTCGGCAGGTCTGGAGATTCATCCCTAGCATTGTGTGGGTCAGAGTTTGTTTTTACTTTCAGTAATAGGCCACTGACTGGCTGTGTCACGTGGGTCCGTTTTCCTGGTCTCCAGTTTGGGGCTGTCACGAATAAAGCTTCTAGGAATATCTGTGGCCCGGTGTTTACGTAGACACGTCTCATCTCTTGGGTGAGTACCTAGGAAGGGCTCAGTCGGTGGCAAACACGTATGTTTGTAAGACCCCGCCAGTTTTTGTAAGTGGGATTTTTGTAAATACCAACCCCGCCCTCTTAAGAACGACAGCTCGTTCTTTGTCATGGATTTTTCATTACCAGTGTGATTAATGTTTTCCCACATTTTTGTTAACTGGTTATGCTACCTCTTTGGGTGTTTCGCCCATGTAGCTGTTAGGGTCTTAGGCATTTCCTTCCGTAACTTCTGTGATGTGAGTTCCTTCTATATTACGGACGTCTGTTGCTCGACTGAGGATTTCTGTCTCCTGGTTTTCGAGTTCCCTTTGATTTTCGTTTTGCTACTCTGGGACACGAGGGCAGTTTCAAGCGTTCCGGAGGACAGCTCTTGACCTTTGTGATTCCTCTTCCTGCTCTTTGACTTTGAGCGTCCCGGGGGGTGGAGATGGTCTGGGGGTCTGCGCCACTGCCGTGTCGCCCGTGGCCCCCTTCTGGCGGCTGTCCTGGTGGTTCTTTGACTTGAACACCTCTCCCGCCTCCCGGTGGGACCTTCTTCACCTTGTGTTAGAGTGAGGTGTGCGGGGCTTTCCCTGACAGTTTGAGTTTCTTCCTGCGGGGCTTGTTGGGTTGGTACTAAGATAACGTTAATGATTAGATTAACGTTAAGATAATGTTAATGGCATCCGTGGCGTAGACCGAATTTCGAAGCCCCTTGTTCCGTTCAGAGATCGGCGCTGCGTCTCCTAACTTGCACGTGCCAGGCGCCTGGTGGCAGGCTGGGCGAGGGTCAGCCCTCTCCTCTTCTCTCCCATCGCACCTGCTCGGTGCACACAGTAGGCCTACCCGCCCCACACACTCGTCCTGCTTCCACCATGGAGTCATTGCTTTGGGCCCTGGGGAGCCCAGCAAGTGCGGCTTCTCTGGGGCTTGTTAAGTCCGGGACCTGTGGCTGACGGAAGGTGGCCCGGGCTTCAGCCGGAGGGTCCTGACTGGGCCACTTCCCTGCTGTGGGCACCAGGGCGAGTTGCCCACCTCACTGAGCCTGTGAGGTTGGGATGAGCCATTAATTTTGCCAGCATTTATTGAGCGCCTCCTGTGTCCTCAGCTCTTTCCTGGGCTCCGAGATCTGGCGGTGACCGTGGTGACCCAGACGACGTCCCTGCTCCCGGGATGCGTTCCTACAGTGGAGGACAGAAGTGCAGACACCGGGGGCAGGATGGTCGTGATGCAGTAAATAAGATGTGGTATGACAGGAAGAACCCTGAGGGCACGTTAGTAACACGGGGTCAGGAGAGGCTCCGTGATGAGGCAGCATTTCAGCCGTAACCGGAATGCAGCGAGGACCTGCCTGGACAGGGGTCCCAGGGCAGACAGGTGGAGGCGTGGGCTGGCGCCGGGCAGGGGCGGGACTGTCACCGCGGGGTTGTGGGAACTCTAGGTTTTGTTCTGAATTCCGGGGGAAGGTTCCAAGGGGGGCAGGAAGAGATCCTTCAGTAAAGATCCCGTGGGCTGTTGGCGGGGGGGAGGGGGGAGTGCAAGTGGCAGCTGCCGTGTCCCAGCAGAGGTGGCGCTCGCTGGGGTTGGGGGTTGGGGGGAGAAGGGGGACGGCTGGGCACGTGGCACCCACAGACCGCTGCCGGCCACCAGGCTGCTGGGGGTTTGGTGGGGGGCATTTGCGTGCCGGGCCCAGCACCGTCCCCTCCGAGAGGTTTGGGTGTGGCCGGAGGAAAGTGGGGGACCCCGGAAGGGTGGGCTTTGGGCCGAGCCTTCGTACGAGGCGTGAACTACTAGCCGGCCGTCTGCTTCAGGCTCCGGGGCCTGCGGACTTTACTGCAGGGCCGGGGTGGACGGGGTGCGACCAGAGTGTTTTTAGCGCCGTGAAGCAGGGAAACGGGGGCCCCCTCGCCTGGCCCCCGCTGCGCCCCTCTATCGAGGGCAAACGGGTGCTTGTTTTGCGCCACCCCCGGAACTTTGCTCCTGAGGCCAGACTCCATCCCCCGCCCGGGAAGCCTTCCGTCCTCTGCGCTCCTCGGGCGCGACAGCTGTTCACCGGGCATCCGGGTCCTTCGTTCCGCCAGGTTGCCCAGCATAGCGCGGGGGCGTTTGTCAAGAGCCTGAGTGCGGGTCCGAGGGGTCTGCGGCTGCATCAGCTTCTAACTGTGAACTTGAGAGGGTCCTTGAACCTCCCGACGGTGGGTTTCTTCTCCTGTGCGGTGGGCGGTGAAGACAGGGCGCTGTGACTGCTGAAGGGCTCCCCCACGTGGGGCTCCTCGCCCACGACCCACAGGTGGCAGGCGCGTCACGAATCACAGCCGGTGGCCTGCTCGTCATCCCTGACACTGACTGGGTGCCCAGCTGGCACCGGGTCACTGCCGGGTGACTTGTGTCAGCACAACGAAAGGGATCCCCCGCGGAAGGACGCTGACAGCCAGCTTCTGTCTCTCCGTGGCAGGTGGCGGGGTTTTGAGCCGCGACTCCAGCAACTCACGGCCAGAGTTGCTTCTGGGGAGTTTTCCAGGGCTGACGGGGCGCCTCCCCTCGCCTCCGCAGGGCACCCGTAGTGCCTGAGGTCGGCGTGGTGGGAATTTCAAAGCAGCGATGACACCCGGTGGGCTTGGTGCCACCTGGTGCCGGTGAGCCTGGGGCCGACGGGCAGGCTCCCTGACCCGGACCCCCGATCAGAAGGCCCCTTCTGTCTTCCTCCCTCTGGGAGCCAAGCAGGGCATGGGAGTGGGTGGGCCACAGACTGCGGGCGGCGGCCTGGCAGAGGGCAGAGGCTGGTTTGGAGCCCCGGTTCTTTGGTCTCGGTGTGGCTGAAATGAACAAAAGCCCGGGGTTTTCTGCGATTCAGTCTTCCAGAGCCTCACGGCTGACCCCACGGGAGACCACAGTCCAGTGTTGGGGGAGGGGGCCGGCACCGGCCGGCTCTCGGGTTCCCCATCTCTAGGGGTGGGGATTAGGTCTTTCTGGCATCCCAAACCCAGGACGAGGTCACAGTGCTGGAGTAGTTTCTGGAAAAGAGAGGAAGAAACCAGCAACAGTTTCATCTTTTGAGTTCGTGAGAAGCAGCCCTGTCGGGTACCTTGAAATTTCGTCGGGTCTGCCCAGAAAGGAAGGAAGCCCACCGTCGTAGACCCCGCTCTGCGCCAGGCACGGGCTCTGTATGTGCCGCTTCCCGGGCAGCTCTCGGTCAGTCGACATTCGCTGTGAGGAACCTACGGACCAGAGAGCCCCAAACAGCCTGCCTGCCGTCACCCAGCAAGTGGCAGAGCTGGAGCGGGCACCCAGGTCTTTCCCACCAGAGCGCTTGGGCGACTTCTCGTGCGGGAAGGACGATGACAGATTTATGTATCCCGAAGAAAAAGTATTTGTAATGAAAGAAAGAGCCCCCCCCCCCCCCCCCGAAGATCAGGCAAGAACAGATCTGGCGTGAAAGGCTCCGCTGCGTGCAGGGGTGAGGGAGGGGGTGGACGCCTTCCCTGCTTTGTGCCTGCGGCCGGGGCTGTTCCTTTAAGTCGGGTTCTCCGTGGGAACTGCCGCAGCCTGGGGTGGGGGTGGGGGATGCTGGCCGAGGGTGGTGCCAGCCTGCCTGAGCTCCCTCCGGAGCCTGAGCCGTCGTCGTCAGCTCCCAGCCCAGACAGCGGTGACGCTGACTCTCCTCAGGGCCTCCCTTCCCTCCGAAGCTGCTGATTCATCCACGCTGAGTCGCCGGGGCTGTGGGGCTGGGAGCCGGGGCTCTCGGGCTCTGCTGGGTGGAGGCATTGGGCCTGCTGGGAGGTGTCCCTGAGCCCCGGTCCCCTGGCCGGGGTGGGGGTGGCGGTGAGGGAGCAGGGGGCTTAGCGCATCGCAGAGAGAGCTCCAGCAGATTTCCAAGCAGACATGCAGGTTGGGGGTTGGGAGTGCGGAGAAGGCGGGGGAGACGAGGCTTGGCCAAGGTCACACGTCAGGGCCGGGTTGGCCCGTCCTTTCTCAGTCTTCTCTGGCCTCCCCGCTGCAGGGTGCTTCAAGGATGACCGCATCGTCTTCTGGACGTGGATGTTCTCTACCTACTTCATGGAGAAGTGGGCGCCACGGCAGGACGACATGCTTTTCTACGTGCGCCGGAAGCTGGCATACGCGGGCAGCGAGGGCAGCGTGGACGGAAGGAAGGTGAGCAAGCCCCTCCGGCCCCAGCCCCGCATCCCTGCGGGGTCCGCTCTTAGCCAGCCGCGTCGGCCTCCCTGCAGTCCTCACGCAGGTGATCAGGGGAAAGTGATGCCCACGGAGCACCTGCTGGGTGCCAGGGGCCGCGTGGAGACGGCCACACACGCCCGCTGGTCTTCGTGACCCTGGAAGGGCAGAGGTTGCATCACAACTGTACCTTCGAGGAAGCAGGTTCAGAGGCGAGGTGATTTGGCCGGCATCTCCCAACGGAGCAGAGATTTGACCCTGGGGGCCAGGGTCGGCCCTGGCTACGGGCAGGATGCCGCAGCTCAGAGATGATGCTGGCAGGTCTGAGCCCTTACCGTGCAGCAGACACGTTACCTGTCGTGTCCTCCCCGCCACCGGACAGGTCAGACGGGGAGACCAAGGGCTCCGAGGCGACGTGACTCACCTAGGGCGTTCCCTCCACTAAACCGAAGCGCGTGGACGAGTTTATAAGACAAACTTCGCACATGTCTGTCTGTTTTTCAGAAACGTTGCTAGCTCGTAAAATGTTTAAGCGACCTGTATGCCAAACGTGGAAATGCGTCGTTTTCCTTTCTGCCCCAAACTGGGAGGGCTGTGGAGGCGGGTCTGGAGCTCACAGACCCCTGACTCCAGGTGCAGTGGCCTCTGACCCCTCGGCCGCGGCCTGTGAGCTGTGGCCCGTGTGTCAAGTGCGGGGAGCCCCCTCCCTGCCGTGTGCCTGTTGGGCGAGCGTGGCACTCACAGCATAGGTGTTCTGCGAACGGACAGGCCTGGTGGCTGCTGCAAAGGAGACGCCGTGATTGGGTGCTGGCGGCCTGAGAGCCGACGCAGGAGGACCCAGGGTTGGGCGGGGCCCTTGGGCATCCGCGTGGCGCGGCAGCCGGCTGTGTACCCGGAAGTGCGTCACACAGAGCCGGGGGACACGGTACATCCGGTGACTGGAAGGGGCAGAAGTGGTCGGCAGAGGCCACTTGGGTGAGGTGAGTCTGCAAGGGTGGAAGGAGGTTCCCTAGCAGGAGGGGCGATGGCCCAAAGGGGGGGCCTGCAGCTGCGTGAAAGCCCCGTGCATTCAGGTGGCCGTGGGCGGTAGCGTGCGGCCTGGGCACAGACAGGTGGGGGACGAAACGAGGTAGGCGCAGGCCAGACCTTGTGGAGGCTGAAGGTCGTGGCCAGAAGTTGGGGCTGATCCCTGAAGCTCTGATAAAGTGAGGAGGGGGGTGTGGTCAGAATGCCACTTAGCAGGCTCTCGGGCTGGAGGGGTTGGAGCAGAAACGAGGGAGGGGGTCAGGTGCAGGGGCACGGACGTCAGGTCGGGACGCAGGGGCGCAGTCAGTGGGCGGGGTGCAGGGAGGCCAAGGAAGTGGGCTCAACTAGCAGGGCTTCAGGTGACTGAATGTGGGCCAGGTCCCTGACTTGGTTGGGCCCAGGGTGAGTGCGGTGCCGTCACAGGAGGGGACGCAGGGGGACGGAGTTGAGTGTGGGGCAGGTTGAGTGCTAGGTGCCCGTGGGACATCAGACGGCGATGTCTTCTGGTGGTGATCTCCTGTCTGAAAGTCAGCAGAGAGACCAGGGACAGGGTCTCGGGTCAGGACCACTGGCTCTGAGATGACACCTGGGGCTGTAGGCATGTGTGGGAAGCGGAGGGAGACTTTGAGGTGTGCCGGTCAGAGGGCCTGGGGCCGAGCTCTGAGCTAGCCTGAAGCCAGAGGGACCAGCGGGAGACCCTGAGCTGCTGGCTGGAGAGATGGGGGTCCCAGGAGAAGGGGGCGTGGCCAGCGGGGACCCGGGACCTGACGAGCCAAGTCCGGCAGGGTGAGGAGGGGGGCAGGGGGTGCCCTCCGGGAGGGACGAAGAGAAGGCCCCCGTTGGTGGAGTTGGCGGGGGCAGGTATTGGTGGAGAGGTCCATGAGCTGAGCACCTCGGGAGCCTGGCCCAGGGCTCCTCAGCCCCGGGTCACCATTCCTGCCCTGTTGGGGGGGGTGCATCTGGGAGATCCGCCATTCCGGCTTTGTCTCCCCGTGACTTGCCATGTGACTCTGGCCGATCAGTTCCTCCCCGGGGCTCAGCCTGTCCGGGGAAGGGGGCTGGGCAGATGCGCACTAAGGTTAGGGTCCTCTGATTGCACACACCCGGGACACCAGACGTGTGGGATGGCGTGACCACATGAGTCCCCCGGCAGAGAGGGTGGTGAGCACCGAGGGAGCCTCACTGGCTGTGACCCTCACTGTGGGCATGCTTTCGTCGCTCAGCGCAGCCCAGGGGCACAGGCTCACCTGAGAGGAAACGGGAACCACCGAGCATTCTGCCCAAGGGCACGCCGCCAGGGGACTGCAGGGCCGTGGCCTCTGCCCTCCAGCCGGCACCACTCTGGCCTGCCGGCCTCTGCTGGAGTTCACGTTGCAGACATTGGGAGTCTTTTCCCAAAGGCCACCTGCTCAGATCAGAGGCTCTGATAATAAGGATCGCAGCTGGACCTTGAATTTTGGGGTGGGGGGAGGCCCCAGCTCTGGTTAGAGATGGTTTTCTCAGCCCTACCGAGCCTTGAACTCTCCGGGAGGCAGGTGGGAGAACAGAGAGGCCAGGTCCCAGGCATGTTCCCAGGGGGGCCAGGTGAAGAGGTGGGAAGGAAAGTTTCTTGGATCCAGGACTGAGGAGTTTGGGGACCAAGTGCAAACTCTCAGGAAGGTTTGGGGAGCATGTGGCAAGTCCAGCTGCCCCCCTGCTAGAATGTTCCATTGAACACCAAAGTGAGCAAATGCAGAGGCCCCTCCCACTCCGCACTGGGAGCACAGAAGTGACTCAGACCTGGCCCTGCCCTCGGGGGGGGGGGGGCCTGCAGTCTATTGGGACACACAGACGGCACAACCGGGGACACAGGGCGGTCGGTGCTGTTGTAGTGGGAAGAACGGGGGGCGGGGGTGGGGTTAGGGGGAGCCCACAAGAGAAGGCGGTGACACCTGGCCTCAGCGTTGTAGGACAGAGTGAGGGGACCACGGTGGCCCAAGGGCATTCCCACTGGAGGGACCAGCACACGTGGAGCTGGAGGGGGCGCCAAGCACCTACCAGAGCGGACTGGGTGGCGTGTGTAGTGTTGGGAGGGCAGGGGGCGGGCGGCGATGTGGGGAGACCCTGCGGGCCTCAAGGGTGCAGGGTGGGCAGGGAGGGACACACAGGGAGAGCCGACAGCCCTTCCCAGGCAGCCCCTCCGCCCCCACCGCCCAAAGGAACAGAAAGGGAGGAAAGCGCTGGGCAGGCGCAGTGTGGGCGCTTCCGCGGCGGCGCCTGCGCGCTGCGGCTTCTCTGCGGCAAGTCCACCCCCTCCCCCTTCCTGCGGCTGAGCTGGTACCCGGTTGCCATAGCGACCCGCGGGGGGGGGGAGGGGGAAGGGGCTTCCGGCACTCGGCCGGTGGTGGCGGGTGGCAGGGTGGACAGCCCCCTACAGGCAGGTTGCACGGAAGCCGTGTGGGTGGGACGGGAGGCTGGGCTCCCCACGTCCTGCTGCAGGGCCCGAGGGACACCCCCCCCCCACAGGCCCACTTCTTGACCGCCCGGGGGTCGCATCGCTGGAGTCCGCGTCCGCGTGAACACCTGCCCCCCCCGGTAGTGGGGCGGGGGTGGGGGGGAAGAGCCCCGGAGGCCACGGCCAGGCTCATCCGTGCCCATCCTCGCAGCCGGCAGAGACCGAGCCCGAGGTGGACGTGGAGGTGTACCGGCGTGACTCCAAGAAGCTGCCGGGCCTCGGGGACCCTGACATTGACTGGGAGGAGAGCGTCTGCCTGAATCTCATCCTGCAGAAGGTACAGGGGTGTAGTGGGGGGCGGGGCTCCCGGAGGAGGGCTGTCCTAGGCCCCGAGGGACAGCAGACCCCTCCACGCATGCCGCCCTGCGCGCTCTCTTCCAGCTGGACTACATGGTGACATGCGCCGTGTGCACGCGCGCCGATGGGGGGGACATCCACATCCATAAGAAGAAGTCCCAGGTAAGCAGTGGGGCTGAGGGCCCGCGGGCCTCCTGACGGCCAGCGCAGCCCAGAAGTGGCAGCCACTGGTCGCTCAGGGTTTTGGTGGGGGACACCACCCGCCCCCTCCTCCTTCCCTGCCTCGAGGTGAACTTCTGACCAGAAAGCCATGTGGCTCCTGGGGTCCTGTGTCGCCTGCAAGGAGCGCACAGAACCAGGTCGTCCCCAGCAGCTCCTTGCGGAGCGACGTAGGACCTGACCTGGCTTTGGCCTGGCCCTGAGCAGCGTGACCACAGCCACCTGTCCCTCGAGTGGCTGTGGGCCTGGGTGCGGGGGTCGGGCCTCGCTCAACCCTCCACATCTCCTTCCTTTCAGCAAGTGTTCGCGTCCCCCAGTAAACACCCCATGGACAGCAAGGGCGAAGAATCCAAGATCAGCTACCCCAACATCTTCTTCATGATCGACAGCTTCGAGGAGGTGAGCCACACGCGCCCAGCCGTGTCTCCCCTCGGGCTCGCGGTCAGGGGCGCGGAAAGCTGGCCTCCCTGGGGCCTCACATGCTTGCAGACGGGCGAGGGCGGTCCCGACTCCGACCCCTGCGGCTCCGCCTCTTCCTGGTGCTGGACTTGGGGCCAGGGGGGCCCCCCTAGCCCTGAGCCTGTTTTCTCATCTGTAAAGTGAGCGTCACGATCACGCGTCCTACTTACCTTACCCGTCAGGGTCGAAGATCAAACGAGCTCATGGGTGGAAAGATGCGTCATGAACGCCTATAAAAAGGGCTGCCCGGGCAGGAGTCATTAGTGTCTCCGTGAAAACTCGAAATAAGTGCCTCCCCGCCTTGGGATGCTAAGACGTCAGGGGGGCCGGGCTTCGGAAGTTTCTGGGCCAGTCTGGGAAAACTGGGACGCACGGCAGAAAGTGACTCACCCGGGGAGCACCGGGCGCACCTGCCCCCACTCCGCTCCTGCCCAGCTGCTCTCCTCCTCCGAGGTGCTTGTACTCGCCTGCAGGTGGCCAGGACCCCAGGGAAGGCTCGCAGAGAAGGGAGCACATGTTGCGGGGTCTCACCTCAATTTCACGGTGCCTTGAAGCACCACCTTAGTTAGGCTCAGGGGACGAAGTGCCCTCTCTAGGCTCGCACAGCCCGTGCGTGGCACAGCCGAGATTTGAACCTGAGTCTGGGTGACCTGGAAGCCGGGTCTGCGCACCAGCTCCTGGAGCAGTGACAGGATGCAGAGCCCCCTGGGGACCGGTCTCCCAGGTGGATGGCCACTCTGGGTGCTCCTGAGGGCAGGGGTGGGGCGGCTGGGGCTGGGTGCCCGAAGCCAGAGGGAAGGACATGCTGGACAGCGGGACGGACAGACCACGCGCGCCGTTCGACTCCACGTGAGGGCGTGCGATGAGCGTCATCGTCCTCCCAGTGGCCAGCGGGTGGTGCATCCCCTTCCTGTCCCAGAGTCACTGTCGTGAACCTCCCCCTGCCAGACACCGGCCCTGCTCCCCCCGCCATGGTTAGGCCGCCCCTGTGCTGGTCCCTGTGCCACAGGGGCGGGGCTGCGGCCCTGGCCGAACAGCGTGACATCTGTGTCCCCTGCCGGATGGGAGCTTCTGAGCAGTCCTCCTGGCGGCCCCGGGCAAGGGAGGGGTGGTGGCCTGGGAGGCAGCCAGTGGTTTGGGAGGTGGGCAGCTGACCCTTGTCCCCTCTCCTCCTCTGTGCCCCATCCCAGGTGTTCAGCGACATGACAGTGGGGGAAGGAGAGATGGTCTGTGTGGAGCTGGTGGCCAGTGACAAAACCAACATGTTCCAGGGTGTCATCTTTCAGGGCTCCATCCGCTACGAGGCACTCAAGAAGGTGTATGACAACCGAGTACGTG
Organism: Lynx rufus; assembly: GCF_022079265.1. Taxonomy (NCBI): domain Eukaryota; kingdom Metazoa; phylum Chordata; class Mammalia; order Carnivora; family Felidae; genus Lynx; species Lynx rufus. The sequence goes on along the minus strand of NW_025814889.1, from coordinate 137,582,141 downwards.
TGCGGGTGGCCCCGCGGCCCCTCTGTCCTGGTCCGGCTCCGCCTGGTGCCGTCACCGCCCCTCCTCCGCACCTGTGGCCCCGCGCGCGCGCCTCTAGGTGCTTCGGGGCCTGCGTTAATGTTCCTCCTCGCTGATCCGGGCACGCTTGATCCGAGGGACAGGAGGCCCCACCCCGAGTGCAGACACTCCTGAAGCCGGCCCTGGCTGGAGGGAACGGGGAGGAACCGGGCGGACAGGCCGCTGTCCTGCAGCCGGGCACCGTCCCGAGGCTGGCCCCTCCCAGGACACTAGTGACTTGTGTCCCCAGGAAGAGCCCATCCCTCCGTGCGCTGACTCAGGCCGTCCCCCGCCTGCCCACAGGTGAGTGTGGCTGCCCGCATGGCACAGAAGATGTCATTCGGCTTTTACAAGTACAACAACATGGAGTTTGTGCGCATGAAGGGGCCCCAGGGCAAGGGCCACGCTGAGATGGCAGTCAGCCGCGTGTCTACCGGTGACACATCCCCCTGCGGGACGGAAGAGGACTCCAGCCCGGCCTCACCCATGCATGAGCGGGTAAGGGCTGCACAGCTCGGGGAGGGGCCTCCCGTCCCTCGGATCCGCTTGCCACCGCCTCCCTGGTCCTTACAGCCCCCCGGTGAGGTAGGTGGCATCACCCCACCCCTCGGGTGAGGAGGCCGGGGTTCAAAGAGGGCAGTGACTTGCCCAAGGTCACACAGCAGGTCCGTGCGTGGGCCAGCTTCCCTGAACTGCCAGCTGCAGCTGGGCTAAGCCTAAGGGGAACCCGGGCTGGTCCTGGCACCTGCCTCCGGGGACACGCTGGCCGAGCGTGGGCACACAGCCAGCCTTCCCTGGGGACTGCCTTGGGGACGACGATGAGTTAGCCTCTCCTCCTGCCCTGTGAGGATGAGCGGGAGAACGCGAGGTCCCGGAGCCGCCCAGCTCCTCCCTCGGCCTGGCCCACCGGTTTAGCAGGTGTCGTACATGTTGAACTCTAGCAGCAGCCCGTGGGTAGGCATGGGCGTTCCTGTCTGCTTGCCGGATTTACTGGCGCTGCCCCAGGTCACACGGCTCTCGGGTGGCAGCACGGAGCCTTTGAACCCCGCTCTTTCTAGGCCACCGTCCTTCCGCAGGGGTGGGAAGCCGAGGTCGGTGGCAGCTGTATTCCCGGGGCCTCCCGTGGGGCCCAGGGCTCGGGCGGGAGAAAGTCTGCAACCCGCTGGCTGCTTTGGCCCCGCTTGGGTCTGGCAGGGGGTTGCCGCTCGGAGCTGTGGGTCTTGGCAGGGGTGAGGTGAGTGAGGGTGCCGGGGGCCGGGAAGCAGCTTTGGCCAGCCCGCCTCCAGGAAAGGACTTGGGGGTGAGACACCGTGGGCTGCAACCCGGGCGCCGCTGCTCGCGTGACCTGGGACCAGTCTCTTCCCATCCAGAAGCGGGGAGCCCCGCGGTGCTGGGAGGCTCAGAGCTGCTGCTGAACAGCGGGCACCCGACTCGGGCGTGACCTCAGGGGTGCTTCCCCAGCCACCAGTCACCACTGGCTGTTGACCTGCTTGGGAGAGTGACTCTGAAGGGCGTAGAACGCCCTTAGTGCTGACGTGCCCGAGATGAGGAAGCCTGTGTTTGCTACGCTTTTTAGCGTAAAACCGTTAGCCGCGCATATGCCCAGGCAGCCACATAGCAGGTGTCTCTCTCTCCGTCGTAGCCTTTTTGGTTTCGTTCCTTCTGCAACGGATGTGTTTGAGAAGCAAGATAAACATAATTTATTTTTTTTGCTTTTTTTTTTTTTTTTTTTTACCAAGACCAGGGTGGGGGTTCCAAGCGGAGGCTTCCCCTATCCGTGAAATAGAGGCTGTTGATAGATTTCTGAGCTGACGGCGGAGAAAAGGAGTCTGACTCCTCTCCCCGGCCCTGCAGAACGTGTATGTGAAAGGCCTCGCGAACAGAGAGATGTGTTACTGGACTTGCCCGAGTCTTGCTGTTCCCATCCATCGAGTGGCAGTGACAGTCCCTCCCTCCCGGGGTGGTAGTTGGGGGAGAAGGAGAGGGCACCTGGCTCAGAGTCTCAGGGAGGCCCGGGGTCGAGGGAAGGGACCCGCCAGGGTCATGCAGGTGCCGGTGGCGGGGCCTGACCTCCTGGGGACTGCTCCGGCCCCCCGCCACCTCTGTGCTTCCTGCCGCTTGCCCCCCTTTTCCGGAGGGGTCCTTTGTAACCAGCTCATGACAAATACAGACTGTGTGTGTATTGTGGTATCTGGTGTTTTGTTTTGTTTTTTCTATCTTTTAAAAACCTTCCCTGGCTTGTGGGAGGACCGTCTGCAGCCCAGCGGCCGCCGCGACTTGGCTGGATGTCGGAAGCCGTGACGAGGAGGCTGATGGGGCTCCTGAAGTCTCAGTCCCAGCTCACGTTGTTCCTCAGATTCTTGTTTGCGTGGGGAGGAGGGAGGAGATGGGCCAAGTTCCCTCTGCCTGGAACGCCCTTCCCCCCCTTCTTCACCTGGCGAACTCCTACTCGTCCTTCAAGACCCATCTCAAGCGGCGTCTCCTCCAGGAAGCCTTTCCTGATGTCCCAGGCTGTCGACCCCCTTTGCTCTGTGCCCCCCTGTGTCCTGTGCTTCCCTTTTTCTGTCTCAGCAGCCAGCATTCAGTCTGTGGTTGTCGCTTTCCGAGTGTGTCGCCCCCACAGCAGACTGTGAGCTCCTCGAGGGCAGGGCCCGGTGTTGTGTGCCTGTCTGTCCCTTGTGCTGCGCCTGCCTGGCCCCGCGTGGGTGTCCAGAACGTTTGGTGCCTGAGCGGTGTGGTTACGAGAGACGAGGGGACGGAAGTGTTGGCTGCTTCGCCGTTGCACTTCCTCGAGAGGGTGCGGGGGCCGAGAGGGACGGGGGCTTATCAGCCGAGAAGAAATTGGGGTGAAGAGCTTAGGAGGCCGAAGACCTGGGTCGAACCCTGGTTTTGACCCCCTCCTGCTGGGTGACCTTGGGCGGGTCAAGGTCGCTGTCCCACCTTGGTTTACCGATCTGTCCGATGGGGCTCCCGTCTTGCGGATTGGTTGGGAAGCTTGCGTGGATCCGCGTGCCGTGGCAGGGGGCTCGGGCAGCGTCCGCAGCCAGGCTTTGTGCTGGCCGGTGTCTGGGGCCCCTACGGGGCCCCTGGCCCCTCCTTGGGCAGAGCTGGCAGCGAGGTCCTCCTGCCCTCCCTCGAGCTGGACCGGCCCCCGGTGCCCACCTAGCCCCAGGAAGGCCCGCCCTCCGGTGGGTGGGGTCGGGGCCCTCCCGGGGTCCCTGGGCCGCCCCGTGACTGCGGCTCTTTGTTCCCAGGTGACCTCCTTCAGCACGCCCCCCACCCCGGAGCGGAACAACCGGCCCGCCTTCTTCTCCCCGTCCCTCAAGAGGAAGGTGCCCCGGAACCGGATCGCTGAGATGAAGAAGTCTCACTCGGCCAACGACAGTGAGGAGTTCTTCCGGGAGGACAACGGAGGGGGTGAGTGCGGCCGTTTCTGCGCGGAGGGCCAGCCGCGGCCGTGTTTCCTCGCGGTTCGGTCCCTCGTCCGCAGCTGGAGAGCCGGCGGGTGCCCGTCAGGGCTGGGGAGGAGCTGTGGACGGGCAGACGGCCAGACAGAAGTCCCTGCCCTGAGGAGCTCCCGCTCTGTGGAGAATAGGAGGCACCGTCGGTTTGCAGACTTTTCCGGATGTCGATGGTGTGACTGTTGCACACGGAGGGTCCGAGAAATCCTCGCCTAGTGGGAGATGAGCCCTCTGGTTGATTCCTGCACTCGGTGACTTCAGGCTGCCGCTGTGCTCCTCCTCAGTGCCCTCCCTCTAGAGCCTGCACGGGGGTGACCGTCAGGGTCTCCTCGGGGCCCACCTCCCCGCCTGTGGTGACCGGGCGTCTCTGCCTGGGTCTGTGGGGGCCCCATCCAGCCCACTCGTGCCCTGCAGAGTCTCCCAGCTGCCCCGCACCTCCCACCGTCTCCCCGGCCGGGGCAGGCCCGGCAGCCAGCGAGCCCCACGCCGCGAGGGCGGGAGGCACCCCATCTAAGCGGTGGGAGGCCATCGGAAGGTTTTAAGCAGGGAGTGACGGAATCAGATGTGAAGGCTCGAGTAGCACTGAGTGGTCTCTGCAGGGAAGGGGCTGTAGGAGGCAGGCTGGCTCCCGGAGATGAGATGTGGGTGCTAGGCACCGGGCGCGTGCCCTGCAGGGGTGAAAGGGTGGCCCCTGGCCGGAGCTGGGGCCGTCCTCGTTCTGAGCGCCAGGGCCCAGTGACAGAGGGCCTCAGCCTCGACCTGCTCGTGTGTGCTTGGGCAAAGCACCCTCCCCACCTTGGCTCCTTTCCAGATCAGTAGGGAAGGGCTGGTAGGCACCCCAGCCTGCCTCCCTGGGTGATCCATCAGAGTGGGTGGGGCCTCCCAGCCTCGCCCTGGGCCCTGCACGCTGGTGGCCCACTTCCGGTGACAGATGGGCCAAGGGGAAGCAGAGAACACAGGGGGACGATGAGCCAGGCCCTGCAGAAGAGACTGTCCGGGATGGGGAAGGGGGGTCAGGGATGGCTGGAGGGGCGGGCAGGAGGGAGTGGGGCAGCCACAGGCCAGGGGCGGGCAGCTCTGCGGTAGGTTGGGGCACGGAGGGGCTGGCGGTCAAGGGCCCAGGCTGCGGCAGAGGCCGCGCCGGCCCCTTAGGCAGCCGCCTGCGGTGGGGGGTGCTCCCCTGGTCCTCCCAGGGGCCCTGACTCGGCCTTCTCCCCTCCAGCGGATCTGCACAATGCCACCAACCTGCGGTCTCGGTCCCTGTCTGGCACGGGGCGGTCCCTGGTTGGGTCCTGGCTGAAGCTGAACAGAGCGGATGGAAATTTCCTTCTCTATGCACACTTGACCTACGTCACTTTGCCGCTGCATCGGATTTTAACAGGTAACTACGCTGCTGGAGGCCGAAAACCGGATGGCTTTTTCGTAGCCGACCTGAGACCTGCTCCTGGGGCTGTCCTTCCCTGTCCTGTTGTTTCCAGCCCAGAGCCCATCAGCAGGTGTCCGTGTTGGGTTCTCGGCCTCCCGTCGAGGCCTGTGGATGGGGCCCCTTCTCACAGTTCTCTGGAGGCTCCTCCTGTCCCCCTTGGGTGACTGCGGGCCCCTGGGTGTGAGTCACGGGTGGGCGGGGCGAGGCGCCTGGGGCCGGGCAGGGGCTCCAGACTCGGGCCGGCCGGTACCGGAGCCCCGCTTCCCCCCCACCCCCGCCATGGCTGGGCCGTGCAGCTGCTCCGAGGCCGGTTCCCGTCTGGAGGATGGGAACGACCGGTCTCGCAGCCCCGGGAGGGCACGCGAGGAAACGCGCGGAAGTACTTGGCGGGGACTGCCCACGGAAACGGAGCGCTCGGGGTATTCACCTCCTGGTCTCGCCCGCCCCCTCCCGCCGCCCTAGACATCCTGGAGGTGCGGCAGAAGCCCATCCTGATGACCTAGCCGTGTGCAGAGCCCGCGCGGAGCCCCCCCAGCCCTGCCCGGCCCCGGGCGTGCTGCCAAGTGCCTACCCGTCCACCGCCACCGGGGTCTTCTGTGACAGCCCAGCCAGGCGGGGCCGCTCGACTCCGGGGGCCGGGGCCGACTCCACGAACACCAGCCCAAACTGAAGTGCCTCTTTCTCCTCCCCTGCTGGCTCTGCTCCCGCCCCTGTGCCCAGCCGCCATCACGCCCCCCCCCCACTCCCCCGGCCCCAGCCCGTCTCTGGGGGGCCCTCGGCACCCAGAGAGGCCCAGAGACGCCAAGAGGCTGTAAGAGCAGAGGAGCGGCCGGCGCCCGGCGTGTGTCCAGACCTACGGATCCGACGTTCACGCTCGGACAGACCGCAGGTGGAGAGACCCCCCCCCCTCCCCCCGGTTGGGGGCACTCAGTGTGTCGGACCATCAACACTTCCCCGAGGAGAACTGGCTTCAGAGTCTATAACGCTGTACCGGTGAACTCCGGCGTCCGAGTTAGTCCCAACCCATCCGCCCTCCCCGTTCACCACTTGGTTATAAATGGGTTACCGCGGGGTTTTAAACGGGGCGCGCGGCTGTTGAGGGTTTTGCCCTGGGCTGGGAATACCTCACCCCCGCCTGGTTCCAGAAAGGCCTCGAGCTGAGCAGACAGGCCCCGATCCTGCCAGAACGGCCTTTGCTTCCAGCCAAAGAGCACCACCAACACACACACCTCCGCCTTGGAGATAACCCCGCTCTGCGCCTCGGCTGGCGCGACCTGCGGAATTTGGACTCTGAGGGCAGGTGGGACGGCTCGGTCGTCAGACCCAGAAGAGTGTTTTGGGGGAGTGCGGTGGAGTCGGCCCCCTCCCGGGAAGGTTCTGGGTAGAACCTCCATCCCATCCCAGGGCCGGGGTTGGGGCGGCGGGGGGGGGGGGGGGAGCTGGGAAGGGGATGGGGTGTTTCCCGGAGCTCGTTTCCTTTGACTGAGTGTGCTGGTCCCGTTTCTCAGACCAGCTCACTGAGGCAAAGCGGAACTGGCCTCCACGCGGCTGGTCTGGTGGGTTGGCGTGAGCGGCCTGGTTCCGGCTGGAAGGAGTCCTGCCGGTGATGACAAACCACGAGCCTTCTCCAGAGCGGAAGCGTGTGCCCTGCCCCCATGGGAATAAACTGTAAGCTGGGTCTCTGTCGCCACGTTGTTTTGTTTGAAGTCCCCTGGAACACGTGAGGGTTTCCAGTCGTGCGTAGAGATCCTCTCTGCGAGGAGAGATGGGGCCGGAGGGGCTCGCCCCCACCTGTTCTATTCTGCGCACGCTCCAAGGGTTTGCGCTGGGCTCTGGGAACAGGGGCTGCTTTGGGGCTTTCTCTAGATTTTGTATGCTGTTATTAAAAGCAAGCTATTGCGTTTCATTCTGCCTCAGTTTGCCCACCTGTACAATGGGGCTGATACCACCTACCTCACCGAAGTCTCCAGGGTTGCAGTGTACGACTGGGTCGGGCGGCCACCCTGCACGGCTCGGCTCGGGGGTAGACCTGGGATGCCTTCCCGCCCCCCAGCACCCGTGTGTGTGTGTGTGTGTGTGTGTGTGTGTGCCGGGGCTGGGCTGGAACAATCTCGCATTCTCGGCAGCGCCCAGCTCCTGCTTGGCTGTATCCCAGCTGCCTCAGGACTTTGCGTTCCAGAGCAGTGTTTCAGGACAGCACAGAGCCGGGCCTCACCCCTCAGACCCCTGAGTGCGGCCCCGTGTTCCAGGAGTACTCTCCGGGGGACCCGAACGCTGTCCCCCAGTTTGTGTCTAGGGTGGCTAAAGTACAGCTTTTTCTTCGGGAATTTTTTCCTCCCTGGTCATCTGGGGTCTTAAGACTCTGGAACTCAGGTCTCGGGAGAAATACGGTCCTGACGTCTCTCCCGTGGAAGAATGAGGTAGCTCCCACGCAGAAGTCCAGAGGGGCACGAAAGGGTCCCCCCCCCCCCCCGCCGGAACCAGGCCCTGAGGCTCAGCCCCCGCTCCTGGGGGCCCCTGGGCACACCAGACGCCTCCTCCGTAAGGTGACACACGTGAGTTCTGCCCGCGTCACAGGCGAGCTGAGGGTTAGTGATGGTACCGTGTGCGTACGGGTGCTTGGCGGGTCCTAGAAATGTGTGCAACGGTGGTGTTTGGAGACGACCCCTCATCTGTGACACACGCGAGCGGATGCGCACGACGGTCTGGCTGTTTTCCATCCAGCACAAAGGTGGCGCCAGCCTGTGCGGGCACCGTGCTGTCGTCACGCCCAGCCTGAGGGCGAGGAAACCGCACAGCGACAGCCGGAGTCCCATCCAGGCAGCCGGCCCCGGCCGTACCGCGCCGTGACAGACGGACACGCGTCGTGGAGGCCACCTTTCTCGATCTTTGCAGGACATGCTGGTTTTAGAAGCACTTGGTAGCTGGGCAGTAAGCTGTCCCCCTGAGGCTTATTTTTTCAAAGCGACCAACAACATCAGTGGCAAAGTAACAGTAACAAGGGACAGGGCCGAGACCGGGGCCCCAGCGCCCTGGTCCTGCTGTGTTCCTGGCGTTGGTACGGTTTGCCTTCTCGCAAGGCCATCTTGCGTTTTGCTGGAAGCGTGCCCGTCTCCTGTGTAACGCGGGGATGACCAGAGCACGCGTGCATTTCTCAAATGGGAACTGGAGTCAAAGTACAGTTTTCCTGGGAAGAAACGAGGCGTCGCTTTTTGGGCCATGAACGAGAACGTTCTCTCTTGACCAGAAATGTCACGGTCCCAGAGTCGATGGACGGTGTGTCGCCTCCACTCCACCTGTTAGCGCCTCCAAAGCTGCGGGAGCGTTTGGTCTCCCACGCGGAGGTCTTACAGGAACTGCCCGTTGCTTCTATAAACAGCCGAGGCTCAGTATGTCAGAAAAAGAATATTATTTATGATATTGTATAGTCAACAAAGAGCAACAAATAAGAAAACGAGGAAAATATTCTGCAGCCCAATCAACTTGCAGATGGAAGGGTTTTCCGAAGAGCCCCGTTCTTGCCAACGTTTGGGCTTTTCAAGGACCGGGAACAGACCCTCAGAAATGAGGTTTCTGTTCTACACGGAGCAGTGGCAGTGAACCACACGGAGGCTTGCTGCTGGTTTCCTCACATAGAGTCTAGCCAGTAGATGCTACGGTGAAACTTCTTTTTTTCCCCCGTTAAAAGACATTCCAGAAGGTGGGCCCTGTGCGGTCGGTAAATTCTAATGACTGACGTGACTGCATTTGACCCTGTCATAATTTGGAGGTCTTGAGGCGCTGGCCGAGATTCTTTAAAGGCGTCCCATGTTAAGAGGCTGCCAGCGTTTTCCACGAGCCTGGATAGCTTCTGCCCGGGCACGTGTCCTGGGCGGTTTTGCACATTAGCGAGAATGGGGGTTTCATAGCCAGTTTCAAGCCCAAGTATCTTTTGACATGACGTTGATTCTTCCTGTTCAGGCTGCTTCTCGTCTCTGTAGCAGAAAGCAGAATTCTCTTAAAACACATCGCCACCCTGACGGGGACACAGGCTCCGGGAGAGAGGGAGGCAAGGGCCGGCCGACACCTCCCCCAGAGCGTGAGCCTGAAGTGACCTCCCGGTCCCGTGGCCTGAGTCGGTCTGGGTGTGGGGGGGTCACCTCTGGCTGCTTTCCTCTCTTTTTCCACCTGGTGTGGCACTGACCTGGTCCTCGGGGGGAGAAGGGAGTCCTCTGGCCTTTTCTCTGAACCTCTGGAACGAACAACCTGGAGAACCCCTTGGTTCCCATGCACAGAAGCCAGGCCGCCAGGCTGCCGAGGGGCCTGGGGCGGGGGTCAAAGCGCCACGGCGGGTAGCCCCCCGAAGTGGAGGAAGCCGCAGATGCACGGAGAGAGTTCACGGTTTTCCTCGGTCCCCAAGGCAAGCGGGCACCTTTATTTCTGCGGCTCCGGTCCTGACGCACAGGAGACCAGATGTAACGGTGATGCCCCAGCTCTGCCGAGGTGGCAGCGGCGGGAAGCTTTCAGTCCTTCTTACCTTCCTTGTGCTTTTACGCACGTCCTCAGCTCGCAGGGGGGGGGGCGGGCGGGTTGGGTGTAAATAGGGACCTTTTCTGGTTTCCAGACGGACTCTGTGTGTGAGAGTACTCAACCCTGCAAAGAAAACCTGTTGAGGTTCTTTTTCACGACCTTGAGGCTTGAGCGACGTGGCTTCTACAAAACCTGTTTTAGCAAAAACGGCACGACGGCATCATTGGACACGTTAGGATCTGACTGTCCGTGGCGTTTCCGTAGCAGCAGCAGCGGCAGCTTCTGGGCCACCCGTCTTCGGCACACAGAAACCATTTCTGAGCAGCTCTTGGTTGGCTGCGAGCTGTGCTGTCGGGTTTTGCATTTCTGTTGAAGGTTGATTTGCATGTTGGATATTAGATTTCTTTTTCCCCTGTGTTTTCCTCCAGTGGATCTGTACTCGGTTATTTTCTTTTCCTTAATGGTAATTTCAAATTAAATACGGATATTATAGCAATTCGAGAAACTCGGTGATTGAACCTTAATTTGCCTCCCCCCCCCCCCACCCCCACCCCGCCAAAGATTTCTTCTTCAACTGTTTTTGGAGCTTTCACACGAAATGCCTGTTTTGGAAGTGTCGGAGCCGGACAGCATCCACCCCAGGGCCCCGGCTCCTGGGAGCTGGGGACTCAGGCCCGGGACTGGCGTGCCCGGGGCTTTGGTTTAGGCAGAGGTGGTTATTTGCAAAAACAAATCCCAAGAGACATGTCTCTGGTTTAGCTCCAGTCCCCATGAAGCAGTACACGCCCTTCCGCCACACCATCAGATTTCCCACACTTAATTTCTAGAGAAACTCTTAAAAAGCCCTCATGGCAGCGGGAACATGACTAGGGGCAGAGTGAGGGGTCCCAAGTTCAGGGACAGGCTTGCAGGCTCTCGACGGGCTGCTCGGCCTCCGGGAAGATGGCTTTCTGGGCCGTGGCTCTCTGTTGCCTTGAGACTCTGCAGTTAATCACGTTGAGTGGAGCGTGTTGCGTTTTCAAGCGGGCTCTACCCGCCAGAGGTTGAGGCGGGCCGGTCGCAGACGTTGGCAGCCTCTGCGTCTCGGGGCTTTTTGTTCCCACGCGCCAACAGACTCTCAGTTGGGTCTAAGGTGCAGAGCACGCATCAGCTCCCACGGTGGGAAGCAATGGGACAGGAAGGGGAAACGGGAGGGGGGTCTGAGAGGAGCACACATGTAGATCCAGAAATATGGCGAGAACGGTCACATTGGTGACCCCTCTGACAGTCTTCGCGTTCGAAACATCTGCACCAGAATTTTCAGAGGCAGCATCACCAAGGGCAGCCTGGGTGAGAGCGTGCTGACAGCAGGCAGTCTAGGAGCTGAAAAAAAGGCAACGTCCTGGTTGCCATCCAGATCCAACCCCCTTCTCGCGAGATAAGGAGGCCTTTTTAAAACAGTCACCTGAAAGGTCTTCAACAGGTGTCTGGAGGGGGCTGTCTGGGGGGCTCCCTGCAGTGAACTCATCCTGTGAACTGCCTACTCCTTGAAGGGCTAACGCTGCCGTTTCGGCTCTTTTTTCCGCCCTGGATGAACTTTTAGGGATCGTCATGTCCTAGCTTAGAAGAACATGTCGACTGGAAGAACAGACCTTTGGGAATTTTATACTGGGAGGAGGGGAAAACGGAAGAGAAATTCATTCGTACAAGAACATAGTCCATTGTATATACACATGGTGAACGGGGGACATGGTGGACTTCGTGCTGGGCTGTTAAAATGACAAAACAGCTGAGAAAATTAAAGAAGGGCAAGTGTTGGCTTTGGGGGGGGGGACGAGAAACCAAAAGGCATCCTTTCTTTTGCTCACAGACTCGTTGATTCCCTCTTGCCCTGGCCTCTACAAAAGCCGACGGGTGTGACAAAGGATTTCTTTCCTATGTGTGGATTAAGGTCGTTCATCTTGGAACCGGACTTTAATAGAACAACTGGATTGCTCAGTTGGAAACAACCATGGTTTTTAGTGAACTTTATCGTTGTTTTGAATAAACAACTTTGTTTCAGAAGGCTTTCGTCCATTCCAGAAGCCAGTGAGTGGAGTCCTTGGACAGGCGCGCACACGCCTTCGAGCGGCACGCTGGGCAGAGCCTGCGTGGCTCTGGGTCTCCCCAGGCGCGTGGCAGCGGGGGCTGGGTTTTCTCAGCCACAAAGTGGGCTCACCACCTCCCGCCCTGGGTGCACAGAGGGTGGGGACATGCGTGTGAAGAGGCTGCCAGAGTTCCTGTCGACAGTCCCGGCCGTCCCCCTGCTGAAACGTGCCCCAAGGGCATCTCCTAGGTTATCTTTAAACAAAAGTCCTAAGGGAGCACGAGGGAGACAGCCCAGGAGTTCTCATGCTTGAGCCTATCCACCGGAGGAAACCCAGATGGTCAGCGATGAAGCGTTCCAGAACGAGTGGTGATGGTTGCACGTCTCTGCGCCTGTACCAACACCGACTGAATCCCGCACTTCCAGGCGTGAATTTCTCAATAGACACACAGCAAAATCCATCCCCAGGCTCCGATTCCGGCAGGTCTGGGGGGAGGGGCCCGAGGGTCTGCAGTTTGAACAAGTTCCCAGGTGTCACCCTTTTGAGAACCCTGTTCTCACCCAGCCGTCCTGAGCGCCTACCGTAGGGCTGGTGCATTTCCGGGACAGGCTCCCTCCTCAGAAAGCACCCTCTTGTGTCGCTCGGACGGCACCCACTGGACCTTTGCAGCTTGGGAGTGCTACTTTGACGGGGAGGTCGGTCCTCCCAGTACCGACCCAGGTGACGCCTCGGGTACAGCCTGGTGCCGAGTCAGCCCCGGACCGACGACACAGCAGTATCCTAACGACTACTGCAGTTTAATCTGTGAACACCTCGAGAGCGGTTTGCCAAATCGCTGAAAATTTCAAATTCTATAACCTCAGTGTATTTTTTTCTTGATCATTTTGGTCCTTAGTCTTAAAATATCCTTAGGAGGGTTCAGATTTCTGACAGACGACCCGGACAAGATGCCAGCTCCGCTCACTTACGTGGAAGAAACACACTCGCCTGCCCAAACCCCTGGCTTTGCAAAACCCCCCGCAGGGCCGTCCGGGGGGTCGGCCCGGGCACTGGATGCAGAGGGCAGCGCGCCCAGCCCAGTGCTTCCCATGGTGGCCGGTGACCATCCACCGTCCCCGCCGCAACGCTCATTTGTGAAAACACGAATCCGACACGGCGAACTCCGGTGGCTCGGAAGGGGCCTCACCTGCACGCACGGGGGCCGATGGGTAGGTCTGTCCTCACCTCCAGATCTTCCTGCGACCTGGGGGCTTCTGGGCGCTGCCTCCCCACACTTCTCCTCCCTCTGGTCCGCTTGACTTGTGTCGACACCAGGAACATCACAGGAGCATAAAAGTGTCAAACACTGTGACTTTGTTTACTTTCCATTTATTCACATTTCATGGATATTACACTTCCTCAAAAACTAATACAAATTGAGATTACATTGTCTGACAATTCAAGTATTTTAGTTTTAGAAAACAATTTCCTATGTGACATAGGAAGCAAACATCTTATCCAACTGATTGCTAACAAGTTTTACAGCTGTTACAACTGCACCTGCACCGGCAGAGTCCACGGTCCTCAGCACGATGGCCTCTGGCCAAGAACGTACCAGTGTGTAGAGCGCGGCCTGGATGGGCTGCTCCCGGCCACCTGCTGGTACCACAGGACACATCAGGTCCTACCACAGATTCTCACTTCCAGAGCGAGCACAAGTACCCGGGGATTGGGGAGTGAGCCACTTGGTCTGCAAAGCCTTCAAACGCCCGCGCTTGCGTCCTGACTGCTCCGAAGTAAAGAGTAACTGACGAATGCTCAAAAAGCAAACAACCTGTTTAAACTTTAAAACTAAACCAAAAAAAGGCTCAGTGACAACTTGTTCTGAACTCTGATGGTAAGGTGAATTGTTTTTTCTCTACCCCGGAACAGGTAGATCTTTTTTGGCATGCAGCTTATCAAAACTATAACGTAGAACTGAAATTGTACAACAATAATCCTTGTCAAGAAAATCAGTTTAACAAATGGCCAGACTTGTCCTTCCGTAGGAAACACAATCTACACACTGCTTTAAAAACGGGACACACGTTTCCAGCCCGCAATTCTAAAAAGAAGACAGCACAACGCCCAAGTTTTTGCTTACTGGGGAATGCTCCAGAGGAGATGGGACAGGCACCAGTTTGAAAAAAAAAAAAAAGAAAAAAAAAAAAAGGCCACTGGGACACTCAGTTTGACGCAGCACGGTTAGGATCAAAGGTGATCCTTCGGGCCACGCAGATGACACACATCACAGATCCTTCAACTAAATACAAAAATTTCCATCTACATCAGACACTTTAAAGCCAAATTTCTAGTTATTTTGTTAAAAATAATTCTAACTAAAGCCAAGGGGTGGAACTGAGCTATTAGTACGGTGGGGGGTGAGCTCTCTGGGGGGCCCCGCCCCCGAGTAACATATAAGCACTTAGACTTTACCGTAAAATCCACACACACTCACGCTCTTTTCTATTAGTACATAATTAAAATGGAGGCCAAAGTTCCTAACGCACAAGGGACACGGAGGAAATAGCACGTTGTGAGTGATGGCGCACATGTCACATCTGCCCCTGTAATGATCACTTTCACAGTGACAGCTGTAGCAGCAAGTTTGCCGGGAATGTTAGGAAAAGAGAAAGCCACACATACCCACTACTTCAAAGAGATATGAGCTATTTTTCCAGGGGGGTTGAGAGGTGGCCCAATTCTGATGTTTTCGGGCCATTTCTGGCAAACGTCCCACCGGACAGGCCGAGGCTACTGCCACCGAGGCGCTCCTGAAGGCGCCTGGGGACCACGGGAGCACGTGACGCCAACGTAGGACACACGGGGCCCCACATGTCCTCGTCCTTCCAACGGCTGGATAAACCGGTGAGGGAACAGGACCAATGACACGGAAAGTGTCAGCCACCCGCTTACCACAGATTGCTGGTAACAGAAACTCACCCACGTACTCTTTCTAAAAGGAAGATGCAACAGAAGTGGCCATGCCCTCCCTGTTCTCCCAGGTGAGAGTCTGACTACGTCTCACAAAGTGTAAGCACCTCTCTGTGTATTTGTCCAGAGTCACACACACGCGGGGGCCAAATTCTCTCAGCAGAACCAGAAAACAAGTACAAGGATCTCATGATAAATGTTGGGCCAACTACCACACTTCAAGTGTTTAACACAGTTGATCATAAAACGGTTTCCCTGCCCCCCTTACATCTAAAACTTATAGCTTCTTTTTTAAAAAAGCAACTGTACTACCTACAGTTATCGTGACTGTTCTTTCCTAAGTCAGAAAACATTCTATGCGCTGAAGATCAGAATATACAAACGTGAGCCCTCAGGCACGGACCCTGAGCCTTTAAAACAAGATCATTAAATGACTAACGAGGAATGAAAGTGGACATTTAAACATTAAAAACTGCATCTAATTCATGTGCCCAGAGTCTTCCCAGAAGGCTAGGATTAGCGACCCAACAGCGGTGGCGAAGTGACGGGATCTTCTCATGCACAACCACGGCTCCCTTCCAAATGGACATGCCGAGTATCTTACTCTTAAAAAAGTCAATGGAAACTTATCAAATGCAGAATAATATACTTCTGTCTAAAGTTAAAGGCAACATTTGCACACACGATTTCAATTCCATGACCTTATTGCATGTTTCCTGGTGAACTTACATGGCTCATGTGTAGTAAAAGCTCTGAGATCCTCAGGGTTCATCACGGTACAAATGAACTAGGACAGATTCACTTTCTTTTTTGTACCGTGCTCGAACTTTAATATTTTTTCCCCCAGGTTTTGCGGTCTATGGTCTATTAACTATAAGCTACCAAATTTGTGCTTTTAAACCCTCATTCCTGACCACCCCCCATTCTGTCTGTAGGGGACGCACTGGTAACAGCACCTCAGGAATGCCACTACAAAACCCCATCTACAAAACCAAAGAACAAACTCGTTTCCTTTTAAAATGAAAAAGCAGTTCCTGAATCAGGTAAAACAGGCCACAGGGCTAAAAGGCCGATGTCTGCAAATGATAAGCTAAAGCCTCTAATGCGGAGGGGGAACATTTGGTAGTCAAGATTCAGCTTTAAAACAAGACGATGCGGCAAAGGAAAAACACCTCTGTCACGGCGTGGTAGCGAGATTCATCTGGAAAGGGTGCTGTCCTCCCAAATCAGGCAAGCCCACCAGAGAGAATGCCACAGGCAAGTTTCCTCCTGGACGCAGGGGTTGCCGGCACGCCTTGCAGGCCGCAGCAGCGCACCCCAAAACCCGTGGATCGGAACAGCCTTTGGGAAGTCTAATCGATACCCTGATTTTAGTCTATTAAGAAATCACTTGCGGTCAGTTTAATAAATGAACATTAAAAATCTTCCAAAAAATTTCATTCAAACGTATTTTACACATCAGACAGTTGTTAAGAAGGGAGAATACGGTTTCTTGACGCTTAACATTTGCAGGTTTTATTGGCCACATTCATCTTCCTCACAAAGTTCTAAGTTACCGTCCGCGGCGGGCTGACTACGCGGAGGGCGGGGGAGGGGGGGCAGCAGCTCGGCAGCGACTCCGCAGAGGGAGGGCGTTCAGGCGTCCTTTTTCTCCAGTAAAATTTTGTGCAGCTCATCTGCGTCCTCACCTGTTTTTACCCGGATTAACATGGTGACCGGGACGGTGGCATTCTTCTCATCGATGGGTGGGTTTGGGACACACACAATAAGTACGTTGTTTTTCCCCGTTCGGGTGCACGGCATATTGGGCGGGATCAGGACATTCAGCAGTATGTTGCCTGCATTTAAGCAAAGGAAAAGGTACATCAAAATCACAGAGACCCCGTGTCGGGAGACTACAGCTTTAATACGCGAAACATTCAATCCAGAAGCCCTCTTCAACTTAACCGATCTAACGCAGGGGGCCATCAGGGAGGTCACGGGAAAGGGCACTGGATCCCCGGTGCACATGCCAGCACGGCGTCCCTCCAAGAGGACCACGAGGACTCTGGCAGGCCCTGGCCCTGCTGCGGGGAAACCGCCTTCCACCCCGCTCCTGCCCACATCCCCGGCCTCCGTTGCAGCAGCCAGGCCCTGCTGAGAGGCGTCCGTTCTTATACGAAAGGAAGAACACTTTGGCACGACCCGCAGCCTTCACGAGGTCATTGGAATAAAGGCAGAATGGTCAGCAAAGAAACTTCTGTCCGAGGCAAGCATGGCTCCCGGATGGGTAGTGGGGCGGTGGGGGGGTGGACCCACTAGTACCATGATGGCGTCACCCATGCATCAAGCCTTCAGGGAAAAAAAGCCACAGGGAAGTTTCTGTATCCAGCCTGGCAGGGCCCAGAGCTACCCACCACTTCCTCTCAGACCTGCCCCGTCCTCCTTCCGGCGGGCTATTCTGAGGGCGAAGCTGGGTGTGGGGTGAAGGATGGACTGTAGCACGTTCAAGTTTTTTGCCTACATAAACCAGATTCCTTCGAACGGTTAACTCCCTTCTGTGTTTATTAAACCATCCACTTTATGGATAGCTTCTTAGTTACATTTCTAACACAAATTAAAACGAAAACCATTTTGGTGACTTCTTGGCTATAGTTTTTAACACACCTATATCTCCTTACACATTGTCACTTAATTAAATCTGTAAATAGTCAGTAAATACAGGATGCATTTGGTTTGAACGACTGCTATTCCGACCCCAAACACAGCAATATACTCGACCTAGAGGACTGCAGTGAGCGAAGGGAAGTCTTTTACACCATGTGGTTATGAGGACTTGGGCCACTTGAAAAAAAGAGATACCCACCTAAATTGGTGTCTGCCCGCACTAAAAGCTGTGTCTTCTGATTTGTTGTAGGTTTTAAATGCAAAGTACCCACACCTTTCTCTTTAAATTCATTGTCTTTCTTGTAAAATAGCTTACACCTATGGGGAAAAATAGGCATCATCAGATATTCCAAAGACAAACCAAGTCACAAGTTTTCTGACCACCACCGTTCACACTTGTGTGGAAAGACCCGCATTAAACGAGCAGAGGAAGCTTCAGGATGAATCCTTGATTGATTCAAGCTGGGTCTGGGCACAAACCAGAACAAGCAAACTGGTTAGATACTGTAGAACCCCTCCCTAATTTTAAAATAATAATAATTCTTAAAATAGTGGCTCATGGGGCGCCTGGCTGGCTGTCAGCTGAGCGTCCGACTCTTGATTTCAGTTCAGGTCACGGGGCACGGAGCCTGCTTGGGATTCTCTCTCTCTCTCTTTGCTCCTCTCCCCCATGCGCACATATACCTGCTCTCTCCGAAAGAAAAATAAAATTGCCACTAGCTCCTAAAAAAATAACCCAGTAGGTCACATACAACTTTTAAAACGACACTTTCTAAAATGGACACTTTTCTCAGTTCAGTCAAAATCACAGCTAAGCAGCCCACAGGTCTCTGCTGTGCTCCTCTGGCCCCGAGCTCAAGAGGTTGACCGGGTCCTTTAAGGACAGGAATAAATACAGGACACTCTGCTCCCATCTCTCTTCCCTCTTTTCCTATTTATTTTTTAAGTTTCTTCTGGACTCCAATTTTGGGTCTACCAAATGCTGAAATCTTGGAAAACATTCTTAAGCAAGGCTGAACTACCAGTAATGTAATCAAATGTCTCCCCAGCCTGCCGTGTCCCACGTCTCCTTAGGTTGTTAATAAACCCAAACCACTGCCTGCTCCTTTGATTTGTTCCAGCTAGCAAAGAATCTCAGGTCAGGATCACTCCTTTGTATCACCTGTGTAATTAAGAATAAGCAAAAGGAATTGTTGGATCCTTGAAAGTTCTCAGATATAACACTTGAGGATTCCATAGAATATGGTGACCTGTTATGAAACTCAGTCTGAAATTTTTGTTACTTAGAAAAACACATGTAGGGAAGCTTCTAAAATGGCACAAATAAGTATTCTGTAAATATCTTTATTAAAAAGCACTAATTTCATCTCACTGGGATGAGAGAATTCAAAATCTCCTCTGATCTTTCTTCTGAAAGCAACAGCTCTCATATAAAAACAAACAAAAAAACCCAAAACAACTCTCATCACTGGGGGAAAGACCAAGGGATGGTCACTGTGCACAACTTGCTGGCTGAGAAAAGCCACAAAGGCCAGCCATGTCCCCATGAAGACAGGAGGCCGCCTGAGGAAGAGCGGGAGTAAAACCAAATCTGGAATCAGTGATGAGGTGACTTTGTGCAGGAAGGAGGAGGGGCAGAGAAGGAGAGAAGCCCGAGCGGAGATGGGGCAGGTGGGTCACGGAAAAACCTATCTCTAAAGCACTTTAAAAAGCAGGAAAGAAGAGGAGCACTGGGGTGACTCAGTCAGTTAAGTGTCCAACTTTGGCTCAGGTCGCGATCTCACAGTTCGTGGGATCGAGCCCTGTGTCGGGTTCTGCGGCGGAGCCCGCTTGGGGTTCACTCTCTGCCCCTCCCCCACTCGCTGTCTTGCCCTCTTAAAAAAAAAAAAAGGCAGAAAAGAAAAATAACAAAGAGTAGGATACGCCCACAGGAAATTTACAGAATCAGCTTGCTGTAAACACACAGGTCAAGAATTCTTCCTTGTCCACTTCAAAGGGCAAGCACAGCCTGACCCCGGGACGGGATGCTCGGCGCGTTCCGTGGGCCCCCTTCTTCCTCCCACGTCTCCGAAGACATGCTCACCGAACGCACTCCCAGGACTCCCACTTACTTTTTGGAGTAAAACGCATCTTCTTCTTTCACTTCAGTAACTACTACTTTGGGTGGCTCGTCACTCTCTTCTTCATCTCCGCCTTTTATGAAAACAAGACCAACTCAGTAAAATTCAAATCGAATGCTTAACGATGTAACAGAAGAAGCTGTCTATCCCCGCACCACCCCCCATCCTCAACCTAAAAATCCTACGTAAGCCGATGTAGAAATCGAAAGCACGTGTCTAACTGGGCGTGGGGGAGCGGGAGGACTCGCTGGATTTTAACGGTTTTCTGAAAAACGAGAACAATTTTTAACAGGACCCTACTTCTCTCTTCTAGATGTCAATTTGTAGAAGGCCTTGGAACGAAAAGTTACCGACGTGATTCAGCGCCCAAATTTTAACAGGAAAATAACCAATCAACACCCACACATACTCAAGATTGCCCCACTAGAGAAGAAGAATGTCAGATGGGGTTCTAGCCCCCTTCCCCCCCAAATGCTCCTGCCAAGGAGCTAAGGAGCTAAGGAATAATCGATCTGAGCAACGGCCAAAGATAAGGAAGATAAACTTGTTTACAGGACTTGTCAGAGAAACCACCCCCGTGTGTAAGCAAGCTTTGCCTGAACTGCCACACCGCTTGGGGCTCGGGTCCCAAGGGTCCCCTCCCTGACAGAGCCCAGGGCCCCAGGCACAGGGGAGATTGAAGTCACTATGGGATGCAAGTAACATCCTCCGGAGAAAGACAGTCTCAGGAAACTCAGTAAATTAAACAGCAACAATTCTGGTGCTCAAACAATTCAAAGACAAGATTTAAATTTTAAGAAGGCAGTCCTGGGGGGCCCCTGGGGGGCTCTGTCCGTTAAGCGCCCGACTCCTGGTGTCCACGCAGGTCACGAGCTCACCGTCATGAGTGGGGCCCCACGTCAGGCTCGCGCCGAGCGTGGAGCCTGCTTGGGATTCTCTCTCCCTCTGCCCCTCCCCTGGCTTGCACCCTCTCTCTCAGAAGGAAGGTAGTCCGGAGTTAGGCTCTCCACGGCAGGCCCCAGGCATCCCGGTATTTTAGCAAGCTTAGTCCTTCCGATGCGTCAAGCACCTCAAGCACCCGGAGAAGCAGGCACCCTCACTTCCACATCCCTCCCACAGGCTCTGCCACTGCCCCGGGCCCACTGGTCCCGTTCGGGGAGGGGAGGGGAGGGGAGGGGAGGGAAGGGAAGGGAAGGGAAGGGAAGGGAAGGGAAGGGAAGGGAAGGGAAGGGGCGGTCTCCATCCTATGCTGTGCACGGGGCAGCCGGTGCCTGAGGGCGCACCTGACGGCCAGGCAGAGGGGTACGGGCAGTCTCGCTCCAGGGAGGAGGGACATGGAACATTTGGTGGCAAACCGGCCACCGCGGGTTCCTTTCTTTCTCCCTCTCACGAAGTTCACATCTCCTGAGACGTATACTTTTTAACTGCTTACGAAGAAGTATCTTCACACGTGTGGGCTGTTCACAGTCACCACGTGATGACAAGCGATTGGAACGCGAACCCCTCTCCTCAAAGAGCGAAGAAAAGAGGGAGGGAAGGCTGACTGGGGGCACTGATACTACACAAGGTGGAAACTTCTGGAAAGGCGGCTGCAACCCAGACACATCCAGGGAAAACCCCGTCAATTTGTTCCCCATGGCTAACAAGAGTCTACCTGTTTTATTTATAGTAGAGCACTTTTCTGCCATGTGACCTCACCTATGATTATAAAAACCTAAACACGAGAAATCCCATAGATGTTTATTACCAGTTTTTTTTTATTTTTTTTAACATTTATTCATTTGTGTGAGAGAGAGACAGAGCATGAGCGGGGAAGGGGCAGAGAGAGGGAGACACAGAATTGGAAGCAGACTCCAGGCTCCGAGCTGTCAGCACAGAGCCAGACGCGGAGCTTGAACTCATGAACTGCGAGATCATGAGTTGAGCCGAAGCCAGACGCTCAACTGAGTCACCCAGGCGCCCCTATGACCAGTTCTTTCAATAAGACACAATTGTCAAACGAAGTTAATTCACTTAATTTTTATTTTAGAGAGAGCATGAGCAGGGGAGAGGGAGAGAAGGAGAGAGGAGAGAGGAGAGGAGAGAGGAGAGAGAAGAGGGGAGGAGAGAGAAGAGAGGGGAGGGGAGAGGGGAAGGGAGGGGGGAGGGGAGGGGGGAGGGGAGGGAGGGGGAGGAGGAGGGGGAGGGAGAATCCTAAGCAGGCTCCACGCTCAGCACAGAGCCCAACGTGGGGTTTGATCCCACGACCCTGTGATCATGACCTGAGCTGAAATCAAGACTCGGGCACTTAACCAACTGAGCCACCCAGGCGCCACTCACTTAATTTTTTACACGTAAAGCCACGCGTCTCACTTTCACCTTTATATTCTTAATCCTTCCGATAAACTTTACAAAAACGGTCTTACTCCATTTTACAAGTAGGGAAAACAGACTCAGAAACAGCTGGCCAACTTTGTCCGGGATCGCACCTAGGAAATGACAGTCACAGCGTGAATCCAGATCCGTCCGAAACACACACCTACGCTCGTGCCACTACACACCAACTCGGACACACCCGGAGCCGACTCGCGAGGACGGCCTGGAACTTTGTCATTACCTTTGCGTTCGTTGCTGCCGCCGTCGGCTTGTACCTCCAGCGTCTTTGTGGCGAACGGTGAAGAGACCGGTTTATTCTGGCTGGTATCTTTGCCAAATAAACCGGAGTTTCCAGAAGAGAATGAAAACCCAGTCAGGGGGCCAGAGTTTAAGGAGCCCAAGGCAGAACTCTCGATCTTCTTGCTAAAGTGAAACGAGGCACCTGCTGCTCCCGCCGACGGGTCCGCTTTCTTTTCAGGATCCGCCTCCGTCTTCTTTTCGGACGTGTCCTCGGTTTTGCCGCCATGAAACAAAAACGTTGACTCCTGCTGTGGCTTCGTTGACCCAAAGAGGGAGGGAGACGGGGTGGCGCCGGGCGTCTTGTCGGAGTCGCTTTCGGAATCCCTGCAGCTGCCGCTGCTCCCGAGCTGCCGCTCGATCCCTGCCAGGTATTTCTCGTAGTCTTTGAAGATGGGCGTCAGGTCGCAGAGCGGGTTTGTGTTCACGTGCTTCACGATCCAGTCCCGCACCGAGCAGTTTAAGGCAGCCAGCTGCTTGTGATAGGCGTTCCTGGGGCAGGCCGTGCTAGAGGGGAGGCCGGAGGAAGAGGGCTGCTGGCTGTCACCGTTAGTTTTGGGATTTAAAATCTTTTTATCGACCAAGGAGGTAGGACCATTTGTGGCAACAGATCCTATAGGAAATTAAAGTTTGAAGAGTTTACTGAGAGGCTGATTGGATTCTATCCCCCAGATTTTTATGCTGCACTGCCTTCGTATTTTCTTTTACCGTACCCTAGTTTTGTGACAGTTCAAGAAGCGTGTGCACGTCTGACATTTAGGAAGCAGTGATCACAAAAATCAAACTTTGTACAAAAACGGGGCTCGCGTCAATTAAACCTCTAAAGGTTTAAAATGGTCTTTTCTTTCAAAAGGATGCCTGATGCCTGCCTTCCCCGAGAACTGTCACAACGGTCAGGGGAAAGCTTAACCCCCAACGCCTTGGGATGAGCACGTACTCGTGCAGTTAAAATCTTAACAGGGAACGCTAGCTTCATCACACCGAACACTCCGCCTAATTAACACCCAACGGGCCACACTTAAAATACCTAGCGAAGTACAATCCAACCAGCCAGGGTCACTTCTGAAAACCAAAGACCGCAGCACAGGATTCCCTTCTCTGTCACTGATCCCGAGAGCTCTTGACCAACTCTCTCAGAACAGATCAGGCAATCAACACACGCCGGGCGAAACCAATCTAGGCCGGAGGACCCCCTAGGTTCCCGGGGGGCGCGCACCACACAGAAAATCCTCGGCCCCCACAGAACGAATGAGACGGGAAGGCAGGTCTTTACAGAGGGTCCACTGAGAGCGTCCTCTTCTCCTTTGACCCTCAGGTCAATTCCGAGGGTCACTCTCAATTTCACAGTTGAAGATCTAGACGCTCACAGGCTAAGGGACTTTACCAGGGTCACAGAGTCGGCGACCGGCAGAACTGAGAACAGAACCTCGGTCTATCCTGGCTCAAAAGCTTCTGCTGTATTCACTTCCTCTGCAAATAGCCGATATCTAATTTGCATCCCTTTCGGTATCACCCTGTTTCTGCTCGTTTAGTCCCAGGACCCAGGATAAGTACAAGAAAAGTATCTTTGCAGAGTTACTTTTCAGATGGTCTTTACCCAGATGTGACCAGGGGGAGGGGAACCTACTCACCAAAGGCTGCCTTGGTCTCGCTCGCTGCCCTGGCACTGGAGAAGGGAGGGGCACTCGTTATGCTGCTTCCATTAGACAGTCCTTCCAAAGGCTTCCCTCCAGCACCGTTACCAAATCCAGAAAACCCTCCTCCTCCAGATGGTACGACCAAACCTTTGAAACCTTTAAAGGCCCCTCCACTATCGGACTGAAATACAAAGAAAGAGCACACATTAGATAAGTCTCTTTTATAACTAAGTAAGTAACAGTATTATCTTGGCTCAACAGCACCTAGAATCCTTATGCCAGCAGCATTAAAGGAAAACTGCCAGCACAAGCTGGAAATGAGGCAGATTTTCCTCCTGATGACACAGCTCTGCCATCCAAAGCTGCCTTCCTGAGACAGCCATGAAGGGCAGTCCCAATTTACAGTGAGATTTGTTTTTAAAAATAGATTTAGCAAATAGAAGACAAAAAAGACTAACGCGATAAAGTTGTGTACGCAGCCTCAGAATTGTAACTAAAAGCAAACATTTCAATACAACAAATCCCTAACGAACCATTTTTCACATACTATGCAATCAAAAAGACCATTAGCCCAAGGATGCTGTAGAAACATCAAGTCAGGTGAACTCCAAGTGCTTTACCCACTTACCTGTAATCTCCTAAGCCCTTCTGCAGCCTTTAGTCTCTGGGAACTGGTGAAGTTGACTCTCAGATCTAGACTTTCCCTTAGTTGAGAAATCCACAGGCAACATTTTTATTCTCCACTTTCTTGCGACTTCCAGTAGCAGGGTCTTTCTAGCACTTTCAACCCACTGTGGCTGGCTCTCTCACCTCTCTAACCTGAGATGCTCTGGAAACATCTGGCACGCCTATGAACCTCTAACACTGCTCTCTGCCCCTGGAAACTTTTGGAGACACGTTCCTCAGTTTACAGTGCTTGACTGAAGTTACTATTTCCCTCCCGTTCAAAACAGTGGTTCTACCGCAGCAGGGGATGGTCTGCTTTTTGGATCAAGAATCCAAGGGAGGCTCTAGGAAATACTCTCAAATACATATGCTCAGAACATCCACGGGAGTGCACCAACCTTAAGTTCACGCACAAACGAATTAGAATCATGAGCTCACAAAAAACTGCTTACACTAGAAACTCTTCATTTTCTAAATGGGCCAGTTAGCCTAATATTATTGCAAAGTTTTAAAAAATCGTTCAAAAAGTTTCAATCATAAACATAGGATTTCACATGGTTACTGACCATGGATACAATTGTGGCAATAAAATTAGGCCAGAAAAACCCAGAAAACAAAAACAAAAGCAAAGCCTTAACTTGCATAAATTTCAACGCACGTAATAAATATAGTTCTTCGGTTCTGACACTATAAATTTGATTTTTAATGAATCAATATCCCGAAGACACCACACAGAGCGCTATCATTTTATAAGATTCCATGGACAAAGCATAAAAAGCTGTGAGCAGCTCCTCAGAGCCTTTTACTTTGCATGAGATTTGAAAACGAGAGAATATTTACAGTTATTTTAGAGACTGCTGACAGTACGTTGGCTCTAGAGCCATCACAAAAACTCTAGAGCCACTGGCTTTTAAATGAAGGAATGGAGTCATTCAGAAAAATGAGAGTACAAGTGAAAGAGGTAATCCACCGGGGCTCACACCCGTGTCTGTCAATCTCCCTCGCGTACTTTGATTTTTCTCCATGGCACTTACAGGAAAACTAACATTATATATTCAGCGTGTCTCTTCCATCGTTAGGACGTAAGGCCCACCAGGCACGGATATTGTACTCACTCCTGTCTTCACCCACCAATGAATCGCTAGTGCTCAGCACAACAAATCCAGGACAGTTGACATGGGAACAACCAGGGGTTAGGGACGCCAACATCCTCCCTTATCAAAAAAAAATAATAAATCTGCGTATAAATGCAATTCAAACCCGTACTGTCAACAGTCAACTGTATATAAGAAAAGTCACATTTCAGCTCTTAAGCAGATGATATAACTGTTAATTTCTCTAATACATAAGCTCTGATGGAAACCTGACGCTGCAAGTTATAGTCGAAATTATGTGTCTTTTATTTCCTTTAGCAGCCAGAGGGCCCCAACACCCTTCCCTCTGGCCCAGTCTGGACTGTGGTGGACACGGCCTGTACTTCTTCACTGTCCCTCATCTGACAGCCGGGCCATCCCTCCCTGAGGCGGTCTTCCTCTGGTTTCTGTCTACACCGTGAGATGCCACTCTCAGCCACCCTCCCTGGTTTTAACCTCCTGCGTGGTGAGGACTCTCACAGGTGCACCTCCTGTTCCAGGAAGCCGCCCACAGACCTAGTGGTCTTCTAGAACTTCACCTCAATGTACCCCAGGCTCTTAGAACACATTTCCCCAACTGAACCGATCACTTCCTCCACAATTAAGTTGTCCTTCCCTCCTGCTGCCCCCTCTCCGAGGAAGAGCCACCAAACTTTACTAGGCTGGATACCTAGGTTTGACCGGTCACCAGTCTTTAAGAATGAAATCGGATCAGTGAAAACTTGGAATAACAAAACCGAACAGAGTCACCACGGAAGGTGCAGGGGAGCAGATTCATTCCAAAGCTGCCACCCCGGATGTTCAAAGCAGCTTCTCCAGCCTGACAACAGATGTCCGGGCCACCGAGTCAGCACTCAGGTATCTGGAAGGTATCTGAGGGCTGGGAATTGTACCGGGGAAGACTAGTTAAACGTGGGAGTGACTGCTGAATACGGACCACGTGATTTCCATTCACAAGTTACAGTTCATCTTTTATCCCTGTGAACACAGGAAGGAAAACACTGTAACCTACTACACTGGGAAGAAAACCCGCACCTGCCGTGCTTCTTTCAGAGCTAAAGGACTCCCCCTGACCCTCCCCTCGACGCCAGGATGCAGCAGGACTCCGAGGACACCTTGCGTGTCCCTTCCCTACGCCACCTGCCACTACTTCTGTTTGTATCGTTCCATGTGTCTTTTCCTCTCCTTACTGCCGTTCGGCTGGAATCTTGTCTATAGGATCGACATTGGATTTCTGCAACTCGGTAAGGTACAGCTCTCACGCTTCTCGTTGTCCATCTCCCGTGGTCTACATCAAGGATTTTCACAAGTGGAGTTAGCATTTTAAAAAGCATTTATCGATCTGACGGCTCCCACAGGTAGAAATGCTCTGCAACTCAGGAGTCAAATTAGCGTTTAATGCCAAGGGCGGTAAGAAAACACTCACTTCAAATCCAACATTTCTACGCTTTGCTTTCTTTATGGCTCTATTCTTCAAGACTTCCTCACTGGCCACTGAGAATGTTCCCACCTGCAGGTGTACAAATTAAACAGCAGTAAGATGAGGCCCCAAAAAAGAAATGAACAAAAAAGCCTAACCAAACTTATCTTCATTCACATCTGGTTTTAACATACTGTTAATACTGATAACAAAGTAAGGAGAGGGCAGATTAAAATAAAGTCTATGTCTGTTGTCTACATCGTGAATCCCAAAGCTACTTAGATGAATCAGAAATCTCCCAGAACGAGGCGCCTAGGTGGCTCAAACATCTGACTCTTGATTTCGGCTCAGGTCATGATTCATGGTACATGAGTTCCAGGCCCGTTCTGGGATCCAGATCAAGCCCCCAAAATGGGCTGCGTGCTGGGCTGGGCTCCGTGAGGAGCATGGAACCTGCTTACAATTCTCTCTCTCCCTCTGCCTCTCCCCTGCTAGTGTGCTCTCTCTCAAAAAAAAAAAAAAAAAGGAAAAGAAAGAAGTCTCCCAGGATCTATGCAAATCCAGGCTTTGCATACAACCCGGAGAGGAGCACACACAGAAAAAGTTTTGCTAAGACCAAGACCATCAAAAGTTTGGTAGAAAACTATTCAGAACTGGTTCTTCAAATTTTAAATATATTTAAAGACATGTATCTTAGAATAAAAATCCACTTTTAAGAAGCAAAATTCTTCAAAAGCCAACAGTTACCTTAAAGATCATCAACAGTTAACGGTGGTGGAGCCAGTTCTAAAACCCAAATGCCCAAATCTAGTACGTTACTACTTCAGCTTCCAAAAACACATTTTATTTTTATCACGTGTGCATACCATTTTTAAGAGAAACCTTGCCCATTTGTCTATCACCCAAAAGCCCACTGATGTACCCGGGACTCCTAAGGGCCCCTGCTTGGAAGCTACCGCTCTTCCCAGGAGCTAAAGTACCTCGTCCATAATCAGAAGTTGGCTGAAGATCTTTGGGTTTATTGCAACCCTTCTTTTACCCTGTAGGGCTGGCATGAAATACTTTCTGTAAGAAGATGTCATCCATAGTTATTTCAGGTAAGGTTAAAGAGACCTCCATGCTTACAGACGGGACTATTTGGTTGCATTTGTCCCCAAACAAATGCAATGCCCTCTCAGACTCATTAGATTCAATCCAAATGGAGGTCCTTTCATACCCGAAATATCTTAGCATCAAAGCAAATCATTATGCCGCAGTCTTAAATCTTACTAGGCCCAGAATGAAACTCGGCAGAAGATCTGGAAAAAACCTGAGTTACCAAAGACCTGGTTAAAAAGCACCAAGTCAGTTAGAAATGTTAAAAACCTTGTCGAAATATTAATAAACTTGTGATTTTGGTTTCCCTAAACACAGGAATACATGTATTTGTAAAGGAAAAAATGTTCATACGACAAGACAGATTCAGCAAGAAGACAGTTTTAGAATAAGCTTGGAAACAGTTTTGCAGATTTCTACTTCTTCCTCTTTTTTTTAAACTTAGCACTATTCTATTGGCCTGGGAGCATCAAACTGCTGACAAGGCACTAAAAATGCAGCTGTTATTTCTATTCTTTGTAAGAGAGAAAAGGAAATATTTCTGAGGGAAGACCATTTTTATTTTGTGAGGAAAGAAACTAGGCCATCCAAATTCTACTTCATTGTTGTGGGGGTGGGGGCGGGGGTGGGGGTGGGGGTCTCAGATCTGTGCGAACATGAAGTAAGACAGGCCTCCAAGAAGCATTAGGGTAAGGGAGGTGACCCCAATCAGAAATCTCAAATTACGGGTGCGGCAGACGGAGAAGTCACGTGGCGTAGTACCACTTCTCACGTTCGGGCGCGATGCTAAGTTCACGACCAGATCACTTACTCACCCTTCAGGCTTGACTAAAACTATGAGTTTAGAATGCAGCAAGTATATGAAATTCAGGAAGGTGCTTCTACAAAGGTGCAGAATATTTCAGGAACGGGAACTAGTGGGAAAAAGACAGCCAAATGTAATAAATAAATTTCTATACTAAGTACAGATCATAAGAAACCATACTATTTCCTGTTCCGGCTGTTCTTTAAAAGGCCCTTTTTTTTTTTTTTTTAATAAAAAAATTTTTTTTAATGTTTATTTATTTTTGGGACACAGAGAGATGGAACATGAACGGGGGAGGGGCAGAGAGAGAGGGAGACACAGCATCCGAAGCAGGCTCCAGGCCCTGAGCTGTCAGCACAGAGCCCGACGCGGGGCTCGAACCCACGAACCGTGAGATCGTGACCTGAGCTGAAGTCGGACGCTTATCCGACTGAGCCATCCAGGTGCCCCTAAAAAGGCCTTTTGATTTTCCTACCAAATCTGCCCAAGGAATCCCAAAATGAATTTAAATTTAGAAGCAGCAG
The DNA here is from genome assembly GCF_022079265.1 of Lynx rufus. NCBI lineage: Eukaryota > Metazoa > Chordata > Mammalia > Carnivora > Felidae > Lynx > Lynx rufus. The sequence continues at coordinate 137,552,972 of NW_025814889.1, read as the reverse complement.
GGAATCGTTCTTGGGGAAAGATCTTACCTCCTCTGCTTCGTCTTCTTGATCCCAGTTCCTGTCGGTCAATTCCTTCTCAGCAATTCTTTTGGCCATTGTTTCAACCCTACGTTAAAAGTGAAAGAAGTGAAAAGTTTACTTTTCTGGATCAAGATGTAATTCCTTACAACGAATTTTTAAAGAATTTTTATGAAGAATTTTAAACAATGCTAAACCAGCTCCGTTTGAAAAAACACTATAACACTGATTTTTAAAAATCTGAAGTACTGTATACGTAATCAACAAGTGATTAATTTATTCTATGCAAATTATAATCACAGTCTTGCTACAGGCAAAACATTTTAAACACTTCAAATTCTCCTAAAGATGATTCAGTAAAGAAGCTCATCCTTAGACAAGAATTTTAATAAGGCAGTGGAAATACCTTCACAGCATGAGTACCTTTCTTTAGGCTACAGACAATTGATAGAAATAAATTTCCCGAGACTGAACATTTAATTACCCCAATCTGTATACTGCTAAGCTAGAATATCATTTAAAAGTTCAAAATGTAATTAATATCGATGTGTTAACATTCTGAAAATTTACATATAACCCTTCAAGAATAAGACATCAGCTCAACTCTAAAGCCACTGTTATGAGGCGGGGGGCAACAGTATTATCTCTGCAGTGGACACAAGCAGCTAACCAGAGAGGGTCCTTGAAACCATCCCTTAAAATTTGCAATGTTTTCTGATCCTAATATATGTTGTTTACTATAAAAAACAAAAATACCAAAACACTCAACAGAGAGCTCCACTGTGAGTGCTGAACTGGCTCGTTCTCTAACTCACCAGCTAAATGGACCAAGCAAATTCCATTTCCCGTGCTACCCGCCTTGCCTGGAATTCACCAGTTCATTCAGGGTCCCTGAAACCTGTCTAGACTCCTTTCTGAAGGTCTTTCCCCACTCATTTTACTCAACACCACCACCTACCAGAGTCAGTTCCTAGAATTTCATGGTCATTAAGATACACATTTACACCCGGCCTATTTCTCTTTAGTATCTACACAATAAAATTCAAATGCTGACATTCCAAAGTCCTCCAAACTCTGGCCCCCTGTGGAGTCATTACATAGGGGATTTTCAGCTTTTAATAATATCTTAATAATATCTAAACTTCTCTTTTACAAGTACGTACATGCTTTCTTTCCTGATTATAGAATGGTTTTAAAGCCCAAGTTGCTAACACATGAAATATGAGACCCAGCCATTACCTGCAAATCCTTTTTTAAGGTCTCCCCCCACCAAATACCTCGTTAAGTTTTGCCATTAATCTTTGTTATTCAAACAATCAAGGTACTTTCAGACATGATCTTACTGAACTCCAAAGGTTCAGAGGCCAGGTCTCTGCTGGGATTCTTTTCCTACTCAGTAAGTAACACCTCCACCAGAGGGCAGAAGAGGGGAGAAGTTGAAATAGTTGCTTTTGCCGTAACTGTAAGTGATTAAGGCAAAAAAGGGTGACGCTGAAAGTGCAAAAACCATAGTAAAATTTCAGCATCTAACTCACACCCACAAATGAGGAGACAACCAGCAGAGTAAAAACCAAAATGAACACAGCTGCGTCTGTATCCTACCCTATTTATTGAATCTGTGACCTCGCCACAGGGCAGGGATCTTCGCTGTGTTTACTGACCCCCTCCAAATGCCCCGAACCTGTCCATCTTATAGGAGGTATTCCAGAAGTGCTCAATCAGTGACCCGGGGCACTACGGATTTCGGAAAATGCTACACGATGCCGGCATCTCAGTTCTGCCATTTTCTTGCTAGACCTTTGGCAAGTTATTTAATTGTTGTGACTTGGCCTCCTCATCTGTAGACAAGGCAGGTGTGGTGAAGTAAGATCAAGAAAAAAAGTTAGTTTAGGGGTGCCTGGGTGGCTCAGTCGGTTAAGCGTCCGACTTCGGCTGAGGTCATGATCTCACGGTCTGTGAGTTTGAGCCCTGCATCGGGCTGTGTGCTGACAGCTCAGAGCCTGGAGCCCGTTTCAGATTCTGTGTCTCCCTCTCTCTGTGCCTCTCCCCTGCTCATGCTCAGTCTCTGTCTCAAAAAAAATTAAAAAAAAAAAAAAAAAAGAAAAAAAGTTAGTTTAGCACAGTGCCCAGAACAGAGGAAGGGCTTAATGCATCTTATTAAAGAAACAAATTTTGTTAGAAGCAAAAGCTATAAAAAATACTATTTTTTTTCTTCAAAATGAACAAAGTACAGTGTGGAAAAAAAGACTTCAATTATGAGCCAGGCTTTAAAATATATTTTAGCAAATCCATATTTTATTTCAGAGCACGATGCTTCAGTTAATAAATTTTCTTTTTATGCAAAAAGAAGGGGGGGGGAGGAAGTCTCTGTTAAGTACTCAGAACGTGGCCTAGCACCTAAGGAGTTTTATGTCCTGGCTATTACTAAGAATTTAGGGGCACCTGGCTGACTGAGCCAGTAGAGCGAGGGACTCGATCTCAGGGTTGTTGGTTTCACCCCCACTTTGGGTGTAGTTTACTTAAAATGTTTAAAAAAAAAAAAGGATTTAGAAAACGTTTGGGCTTGTGGTTAAAAAGGTACCAGCTTTTGAAAGGATTCCTAGGTGGGAAACACTGTCATAGCAAATTGAGAGTTTTCGTAATTGGGAAAAAGCTATTATTTGCGCCGGATAGAGTCATGCGGTCTCTGCCACCAAGTACTGCCTCATCTTTGGGGCTGAACTTTAGTCAACACCAGGGTACCCTAAGATGAAAACACATGTGCCCATATTTGACCGAGGAAAAAAACAACAAAAAACAAGGGGGCAGACCCCGGAGACTGACATGCCAGGGGAAAGGCGAAGTCTCAAAATTGCTTCTTAAGGGAACAGAGTAAAAGAGCCGATCGATAGCCGGGGATTGCACTAAGAAAGTGAAGCCGAGGCAGAGGTAGCGTCGGGAGCGAGGAGAGGGCGGCGAGCTGGCCAAGAAGGACGAAGTACCGAGGTGGCCGGATCAGGACGGTCCCTGCCCGCTCCGGCCTCCGCCGGGGCCGCCTCACCCAAGTTGGGCGCCGCAGCCCCGACAGGTCGGTCCGGCGCCCGGCTTCACAAACAGCACCCGACTACGCGCCGCTGGGATCGTCCCGCCCCACCCTCCCCGGCTGGCCCCACCACCCCACGGCCCGGACCCCTTATCCCGGCTTCTCCTTCCAGATCCGAGTCCCGCGCCCGGACCCCAGCTTCCTCCACCCCAGACCCAGGTTCCCTCACCCCGGCTCCCGCCCAGAGTTTCCCTTCCAGGTCCGAGTCCTGCGCCCGGATCCCAGCTTCCTGCTCCTCAGGCCCGGGCCCCTCACCCCGTCCCCCGCCCGGAATCCCCCTTCCAGGTCCGAGTCCCGCGCCCGGACCCCAGCTTCCTCCACCCCAAGCCCGGGCCTCTCACCCCGGCTCCAGCCCAGGGTCCTCCTTCCGGGTCCAAGTCCCGGATCTGGACCCCGGCTTCCTGCCCGGGGTTCCCCTTCCAGCTCCGACTCCCGCACCCGGACCCCGGCTGCCTCCTCCTCCCCAGGCCTGGGACCCGCAGCCCAGCTCCCCCTTCCAGGCCGAGTCCCGTACCGTGACCCCGGCGCCTCTCCCCAGGCTCGGCTCCTTCTCCTGCCACGCTGCCCGCCCTCCTCTTACCTCCCAGGCGGCCGCCGCGGCACTCGCTGGGTTGTGGGTGCGCCGAAAGCCGGGTGCGCGACAGCGAGCAGGTGCGAGGTTGCAGCCGCGCGGGCCTCGGGTCTGGAGCGGCCGCTGCTCGCCCGGTTGGGCGCGCCTGGTCGCTTCCGGTGCGCCGAGGTTCTCGAAAGACTTGGTGGTCAGCAAGCCCCGGGTCTCAAACACCATGTCCTCTGGGGGCCTCGCCTCGCCTCTCTGTGTTCGGCAGTGAGGGAGAGCCGCCGCTCAGCCAGAGACCGCCGGGGGAACGGCACCGAATACGCTCCAAGCCGCCATTTTACAACTCCAACCTCCCCCCTCCCCCCAACCAACTCTATAAAAAGGAAGGAAAGAAACGCCCGCGTCTAGTTACTGCGCAAGCGCGCCCGTGCTCAGGCGCGCAGCACCTCCCTCCGCGGGCACTGGAACGACGCGCAGCGCAGGCGCCCAGCTGCTAGGAAACCGTCGCCGGGAGGAGCGCCCCCGTCTCACGCATGCGCGCGCATGCGTGCATTCACGCACGCGCGGGCCTCGGCCGGGGGAGCCGGCGCCGGCGGCGGGAGTTTGCTCGCGGTGGTCACGTGTCGGCGGGGGGGGGGGGGGGACGCGTTTGAGGCGCGGGTGTCGCGCGGGTCTGTGCTGTCGGGTGAAGTGGCTCTGCCAGGCGCTCTGGACCGCACGGTCAGGCAGTGAACGTGACCGGGGCACGGGGTGTTCCGTGCGAGGCGCCGCGGGACTGCGAAGAGACAGGCGGCGGTCGGGAAACGTGAGTGGATTTGGGATGCCCGGCGCCGCCTCCTGTCCCCAGAGCGCTGCTCTGATGGCGGCGACGTCCGTCCCTGGCCGCTCAGGGCAGGGAGGCCTGGGACTGCGGAGCGCGGAGCACCGGCCTCGGTCGTGAATGAGAAAAAAAAAAACGGATCTACTTGGACACCCGGCTCGTATTTGCTTCCCGCAGCGGGTGCCCCGGAGGCGAAGTAACTTGCTTAAAATCGGGCCACTGGTGAGGACCAACGAAGAGGCGGTGCGCAGACGCGATGTTACATTGCGCAACTTAATGCATCCGTCCCTGCGCTCTTGTCGGAATACTACCGCCTAGCCCTTCCAGGTGCTTCGGTGCAGGGCTTCGTGTAGTGGAGGATTAGGTTACGCCGCACGGAGCAGCGCGTCTGTCCCTGCCTATTGGGGGTCACGAGACTTGCCAGCCGCGGACACCCCGGGAGTCACTCGCGAGAATTAACTATTTAGGAAGCTTGCTTCAGAAAAGGAACATTCCTAGAGCGATGGTTCTTAACCTTTTTCGGTGGGGGAGGGGTTTATGGCTGTTGAACATTTGAAAACCTAAAGGTTTGTGCATCCGTGCTCGTAGAGGACAAGTTCGCATACGATTTCCCGTGCGTGGGAGCCCTCCCTAAAAGCCCATCCTCGGACCACTGTGTTAGGGACTCCTTATCCAGCTCGATTGCACACACAAGGGTTAAAGAAAGGTGGTCCCTCGGGCGCCTAGGTGGCTCGGCTTTTGACTTCAGCTCGGGTCATGATCTCCAGCCCCGCCATCGCCATCGGGCTCTGTGCTGACAGCTCAGAGCCTGGAGCCTGCTTCAGATTCTGTCCCCCCACGCTCTCTGCCCCTCCCCCACTCGCATTCTGTCTCACTCAATAAACATTTTTTAAAAATTAAAACAAAAACCAGTGGTCCCTGCGTTGGCCATTTAAAAGAAAGCCTGATGTATTCCCTGCCCTTACGGTGACTTCCCCTAGGAATCCAAAAAGGTAGATGTTGCCAGATGTTTGGTTTTCCCCCTGAGGATAGATAATGAAAAAAATGTCCAGCCAGGAAACTGGATTAGTTGTTGCCTGACTTTGTCTCACTGTCCTTGTTAATTGTATGTGTAACTAGTCCAAGAACGTTGACTAATCGTGTGTCATCGCGTGGGCCTTAATGCCATGCTCATTAGCGGTTTTGTTTTTATCAGTTTTTGCAGTACAGCTCCTTCTGGGTGATACATGACTTATCAGAGCTATCCGTTTGGTTAGTGCCGGAACCCAGGTCTCACTTCAGCCTGACGTCCCAACCGTTGAACACCTGCCTATGTTGGGGACTCCACAGATGTTTGGTGCCAAGCCAAGTGGCCACTCATGTCTGCTGTCTGTCCCAGGTCAGCCTTCCTATTCTTTACAGGGACTGTCCTAGACTCTCCTCGCTTAGACCTTTCCAGCCACCTTCCTCCCTGTTCCACCTGCCAACCCCCAGTCTCACCTCACTTCATCTGTAGTTGGGTTGTAGGCACCCAACCAGTTACTAAAAGAACGAACCCATCTGTTTCCTTATTGAGAGAGATATTATCCCAGACTTTCCTGATCTGATCAGCAGCTTGTGAGTCTTCGTATTTGGTTCTGTGTGAAGCTCATTCATCCCAAAATGTCTCTAGTGTCTGTTTGTTTATTTATTTATTTATTTATTTAACATTTTTATTTATTTTTGAGACAGAGACAGAGCAGGAGCAGGGGAGGGGCAGAGAGAGAGGGAGACACAGAATCCGAAGCAGGCTCTGGGCTCCGAGCTGTCAGCACAGAGCCCGATGCGGGGCTCAAACCCACGGACCATGAGATCATGACCTGAGCCGAAGCCGGACGCTTAACTGACTGAGCCACCCAGGCGCCCCTCTAGTGCCTATTTAAAAAAAAAAAAAAAAAAAGAAGATGGGCGCCTGGGTGGCTCAGTCGCTTAAGCGTCCGACTTCGGCTCAGGTCACGATCTCGCGGTCCATGAGTTCAAGCCCCGCGTCAGGCTCTGGGCTGATGGCTCAGAGCCTGGAGCCTGCTTCCGATTCTGTGTCTTCCTCTCTCTCTGCCCCTCCCCCGTTCATGCCCTGTCTCTCTCTGTCCCAAAAATAAATAAACGTTAAAAAAAAAAAAAAAATTAAAAAAAAAAAAAGAGAGAGACTGTGCGAGTGGGGGAGGGGCAGAGAGTGAGAATCCCAAGCAGCCTCCTTGCTGCCGGAGCTGACCCCGACTCCAGGCTCGAACCCACAAAGCCACGAGATCATGACCTGAGCCGAAACCCAGAGTTGGATGCTTAACTGACTGAGCCCCCCAGGTCCCCCTCTAGTGCCTTCCTGTAAATTGAATGGTAGTTGTTAACGTGAAAGTAGAAAGGCTAGATTACTTGCTGTGTAATATCTGGGTTGTTACCACCTAAGAGACAGACAGCTTAGGTAAGTAGGGGTAGCCTTTCGCGCAGGTACAGGTGACCCTTGAACAACGCAGACTTGAACCATACGGGTCCACTTAGGTGTGGATTTTTTTCAATAAATACAGTATAGTACTGTATTTTTCTGATGACTTTCTTAACACTCTTCTGTCTAGCTTATTTTAGGCTAAGAATACAGTGTACAATGCAGATACAAGCTCTGTCAATGGTTAATTGACTATGATTTGAGTAAGACTTCCAGTCAACAGTGGTTCGGTTTTGGGGGAGTCAAAAGTTATACTTGGATTTTTGACAGGGGAGGCTGTCAGTGACCCTTACTCCTGTGTTCAGGGATCAACTGTATTTACCATTGAAATGTAGCGAGTTAAAATCACAACTTTTATTCTGGAAATAATACAAAAGTTTTCTTGTGAGGCGAAGCAAAATAGTACATTTACTTCTTAATTGCGAATTGTAGCGTGAGGTGATGGATGCCTTTCTAATGCAAATAAAAAGATTTATGCATTTAATAGCACTTTGGCTGACTTGCACATTATGTGTTAAAATTCCCTGCTTACTGAAATGACAGCGTTAAACTGGCTATAACTCAGGAGAATAGAGGCAGTTTGCACACAGACCTCTACCTCCATTGAATTTGGCTGCGTCCATTTAGTGAAGGTCTTTGGGAAATTTATGAAATAGTTCTCCAAAGGTGTTAGATAGTATTTCTGAAATCCCTTTCACTTTGCTTAACCACCGAGGATTTTTATGGTTGCCCAGGCTGGGTCATTTTCTTATGTTCAGTTAATAAATACCCACACCTGTTGGTTTCCCTGCTTCACCTAATTCAAAACGAGTTCATTTAGTCCTGCTTTGTGCTGCTTGAGTTCCACTAGCGGACAGGAACCGCCACTGGGTTGGCTTCACACTGTGATCAAGTCATTAACGTCGTGGACAATTGAAGTCTAGTTTAACCCGGTGAAGAAAATTGCAAGATAAGATCTGTTGAATGGCCGCTGTGTCCTGGCCTCTGGTTCAGGTAGACTTGAACTTTGAGATTGGAATCATTCTCTATTAGGACGTAACAGAAAGCGCGGTTCAACGGGAAGCCTACAGGGCCACTCTGCTCCCGATGTTATGGAATTCACATATGAGATGTACCGTCAGCCCCGCAGTGGGGCTGCTGGTGTGGAGTAGGGCTGCAGAAGTTCCCGACTAATAGAAGCCACCACCTCCTTTGTATCTGCAATGGCCTATTCATTTATTTTTAAGGAGGCTTCATGCCCCGTGCAGAGCCCAATGTGGGGGCTTAAGCTCACAACCCTGAGATCCAGACCTGAGCGGAGATCAAGAATCAGATACTTAAGCGACTGAGGCACCCAGGTGCCCCTGCAGTGACCTCTTTATTATTTTAATTTTAGAGAGCATCCAAGCGGGAGAGAGGAGCAGAGAGAGAGAGAGAGAGCGAGAGAATCCCAAGCAGGCTCCACACTCATCACGGAGCCTTCCACGGGGCTTGATCTCACGACCCCAAGATCATGACCTGAGCTGAAATCAAGAGCCTGATGCTCAACCGACCAAGCCGCCCAGGTGCTCTTTAAATCTAGAAATGACCTCTTAAAATCTAGAAATGTACTTGCACCTTTGTCTTTTATTTTGGGTCATTTGTCGAAGAGAATTTGTGCCCCGTCCTGGAGTATCTTTTATCTAAAGAAAAAGGGGAAAAGAGGTTAGAACAAACGGGTAGGGAGCAGGCAGTGCCGAAAAGAATATCACGTGCTGCTTTCCTCATCCCATTCTTCAGTTCCCTAGGAGGGTGACTGAGTATTGATAAAACGATATCCACGGTCAGGAGGAGGTAGGTGCTAAAGGCAGCAGAATGAAGAATTTGGGGTCGTTATTCCCAGACCATAGAGCATGGAATTCTTAAATGATTGTGCCCCCAAACGCCATAGTTCTTAGAAGATACGCATTTCCCCGGACTCGTCTGAGGTCCAGAAATCCACAGGGTGACGTGTCTCCAACAGACACTCCCCAAGAGCCTTGTTTCCTCCCATGCTGCTTCTTGCCTGAACTTGAAGCTACTGGGAGCCCTCCTCCTTTAGTTGTTGGGAAGGCAGAGGCTATCCAAAGTGAGAGAGGAAAGGGAGATGAATAAAATCCGGAGACGAAGAACGTGAGCTCTGGCATTAATTGCCCCTTGATTCCCGAGCAGGCTGCTTGCCAGCTGGATGGCCTTGGACAAGCTATTGAACTCTTGGACGAGAGCTCACTCAGTTTCCTCATCTGTAAATTGAAGGTAGTAATAATACCTTCATTAAGTTGTAAGGATTGAATGGGAATATTAAAGGTTTTTAATTGTTTTTTTCTTTCTCTTTTAAATGCTTATTTTACTCTTGAAAGAGAGAGGGTATGTGGGCGCAAGCGGGGGAGGGGCAGAGGGAGACAAAGGATCCGAAGCAGGTTCTGCTCTGACAGCAGAGAGCCCAGTGTAGGGATTGAGCTCATCGTGAGATCATGACCTTTGCCGAAGTTGGACGCTTAACTGACTGACCCATCCAGACACCCCTAAATTATTTTTTCTAACGGGATTCTTGTTTTAAAAGATTTTAGTTACAAAACAATAGTTTCCTTTTACTAATCAAAAATGTACCATTCAGAGGTTTTGGCTTCCACACCATAACTAATGTAATTCACCGGGTTCTTACGATTCGAGCTGAAAGCAAAGAACTGTGATGTTTTAACTGGGGTAGTTTTATTGTTAGATTTATGATTTCCAGTAGGTTTTTGGAACGTTGCCCAAGGGCCGGAGACTCCCTATCCCCCTTTATAGATTCTAGACTAGATCTTTCAATGTCGACACGTTTGGTTTCATAACAAAAAAGTATCAATGATTCAACTGGGATTTAGCTGGATTCTCAAGACTTTGAGCAGTGCCTGACTTGCTTTGTCCCAGAGATTCCACTCCATCGGGTGCTCCCAACATGTCACAGCTTTTGTGTTTTTCACATTTCAGACATCAGTACAAAAGGATTAAGACAAACTGCTACGTCTTGTACAGCTGTTACTTATTTTCTCGTGAGGCTTTACGATCTCTGAAAAAGCAGTAGCAGTATTTAGCATGTTTAAAAAAATGCTCAAAATACCATGAATTGTATAGAGTAGCCTATTGTATCATGTTTCTGGGAACAAAATTTTGCCAACAAGAATTAAAAGAATGAAAGAAAACCGTCAGGAGATATTGTGGCCCAATGATGGCAGAGGCAAAAATTGTTCTGGGCTCTGAAGCGGGAGAGATCCCCGCAGAGGGCGTGATGAAGGACGCGTTCCCAGCACTGGGGCTGAGTGGCCTCCAAGGTGAGTGGGTTTCGCGTACGTGGAAAGGGGGCAGAGGTGGCGACGGAACGGTGAAGTGACTAAGGTGCACGAGTCTTGGAGACAAAGCCAGAGAGAGGCCACACGAGAGCACGTCCGCCACGTCTTTGCAGAGATCCGGCTTGCTTCCATCCCCCGCCATGTCTAACGTGTTTGGAATAAGACACTTTTCTCCTTTCTGGTCGCTGGTGCCTCCGAGTGATCAACAGTGTCGAGGTTTGCTGAGCGCAGGCGCTTTTCTAGATGCAGCCGAGGATGGTGCCTGGCCTGCCTCTGAGGACTCTGCGGAATAACGTAATGCAAACGCGCTATCTGTGAGACTTGTCCTCAACCAGCCCACAGTCTTCCTGCACCTGGTCTGTCGTGGCGCCTCCAAGTTGACGTGCTTGGATCCTTCATCTGTTTTTGTGGCTCGCCCTCTCTCATTCTTGGCCTTCTTTCTGCCTGTCCACCCGCCACCCCTGCCACATACTTTTTCTCCGAGTCTGTGGCTTTCGGGGACTCTTCTGGTAAGGAGGAGGAGAGGGATAGATGCATACGCGTTTAGCAGTGAACAAATAAATGCCTGCACGTGATGTAACTGCCATGTGACCTAAGGTCGCATCACGTGGAATATAGTACTTGAAACAAGGGAGGTGGTCTCTTCTGACGCTTGAGTAGGCACGAGGCGAGGCGGCATAGAGGGTAGAGGTTAAGAGTACAGGGCTCTGGAGGGGCGCCTGGGTGGCGCAGTCGGTTAAGCGTCCGACTTCAGCCAGGTCACGATCTCGCGGTCCGGGAGTTCGAGCCCCGCGTCAGGCTCTGGGCTGATGGCTCAGAGCCTGGAGCCTGTTTCCCTCTGTGTCTCCCTCTCTCTCTCTGCCCCTCCCCCGTTCATGCTCTGTCTCTCTCTGTCCCAAAAATAAATAAACGTTGAAAAAAAAAATTAAAAAAAAAAAAGAGTACAGGGCTCTGGAGACAGGCTGCCTACGTTTCAGTACCAGCTTTCATTTCCTAACTTGGTGGCCTTGAGCAACATACTTAACTTCCGTGTCTGTTTCCTCATTTCCAATATGGGGAATAATAATAGTAATCTTATCTGATGGAGTTGTTGGCATTAAATTGAAGTTCTGTAATCGAAGTGCTTAGAAGGGAGCCTGGCACATAAGTACTCCATAAAAGTTAGTTTTTACAGTTGTCGGTTCCGGGAAGCATTCTTTCAAGAAGCGTGCAGACGCAGTGTGGCCGACTTCGAGGATGTGACTGTGGGGGTGAGGGGACAGGCCATGCGATCTAAGTGAAGGCCGCAGGAATCAGGGAGGCTGAGACTAGAAAAGAAAACTCAAGGTTTTTTTTCAGAGATCTGTGGACGTCTCCTCTTGTGTTTGTCATCTGTCACCGTGTGTATGGCCCCAAAGTGATGGCCTTTGTAATAGTCTTGGAGGAGGTGAAGGAGGCAGGGGGGATAGGGGTGACAGGTGTATTTCCATGATCACGTCAGAGTCCAGATTCCAGTTCTGTCCTCACCACGTTTGACCTGCAGCTTTACTCACATCTTTGGTAGCTCAGTTTATTGATCTGTAAAATGGAAATAATAACGACTTGTGCTGTTTTGATGGAAAGAGGTGACAGGGATGCTAGCGGTTTGTAGTGGGGCAGAAGGGTACCTGCAGGTGTCCGAGATCTGGCCCTCAGCCTGGCAGGTGTAAGCTTCTGTTACTAACTTGCCCACAGGAGATTTTGGCGACAGACTGATGCTAATTTCTCTCTTTCAGCGCTGGAGTAGTGGCCCCCAAAAGATGTATCCATGGTCCTCGTTTCCAAATAAAGTAGCATTTACAAATCCCTGGGATTAAGACTTGCTGTCTTGGGGTGCCTGGGTGTGGCTCAGTCGGTTAAGCGTCCAACTTCGGCCCAGGGCATGATCTCGCAGTCCGTGAGTTCGAGCCCCGCGTCGGGCTCTGTGCTGACAGCTCAGAGCCTGGAGCCTGCCTTGGATTCTGTGTCTCCCTCTCTGCCCCTCCCCACTCATGCTCTGTCTTAAAAATAAATAAAACATTAAAAAAAAAAAAAAAAGACTTGCTGTCTTTGCGTGGCCGTTGTTCAAGCTGCTGTGATGGACCGAGGAAACAGAACATATCCCCCTCTTGGGTGTTTGTTTATGTTGATATTTCCTAATACATCCTGTGGATCAATATTCAACCATACAAAAGGAGATACAGAGAATAATGTCTTATCTCTTGATCTCAAAGGGGGCTATGTGGATATATCTCCTTTCTGATCATTCATTTAGCTGTACCCTTATGATTTATAAACTTTTCTCTGTATATCAAACTTTGATTTAAAAATTTTAGGGGCGCCTGGGTGGCGCAGTCGGTTAAGCATCCGACTTCAGCCGGGTCACGATCTCGCGGTCTGGGAGTTTGAGCCCCGCGTCAGGCTCTGGACTGATGGCTCGGAGCCTGGAGCCTGTTTCCGATTCTGTGTCTCCCTCTCTCTCTGCCCCTCCCCCGTTCATGCTCTGTCTCTCTCTGTCCCCAAAATAAATAAACGCTGAAAAAAAAATAAAAAAAATAAAAAAATAAAAATAAATAAAAATTTTACCTACTGGGGCGCCTGGGTGGCTCAGTCAGTTAAGCGGCCGACTTCGGCCCAGGGCATGATCTCGCAGTCCGTGAGTTCGAGCCCCGCGTCGGGCTCTGTGCTGACAGCTCAGAGCCTGGAGCCTGTTTCAGATTCTGTGTCTCCCTCTCTCTGACCCTCCCCCGTTCATGCTCTGTCTCTCTCTGTCTCAAAAATAAATAAACGTTAAAAAAAAATTAAAAATAAAAATAAAATAAAAATAAAAATTTTACCTACTGAAAACCCTAAAACATCTTTCCATCCCTGAATTTTCTCTTGTGATTTCCTCACCTGAATGTCTTTCCCTCTTCTCTGCTTATTCCAAATTCGTCTCCATCTGTCAAAGCCCACCTCACCTCCTTTCCTGAGTGCTCCGCCTTTTTTTTTTTTTTTTTTTTTTTACTTACAGTTCTGTTATTCATTTATTCATGTATGCCTTCATTCGCCCATTCAATGGCATTTATCAAGATGGGATTAAATATGAGACTTGGCCAGGCCCAGGTGATACCTTTGCTGTCAGGGGGAGTGGGAGTCGGCCAGGCACAGACAGGGAAGCAGAGATGGTCTTTCCTGGCTGGCTCTGCTGAGTGCCCCAGCTTTTGAGGAGTCCCCACTCAGAATCCCACAGCTGTATCGATCTCCTGCTCCGTACCATCTTTATCTGCGGCGTGATGGCATTTAAAATAAGAGTGTGTATGGTGGGAGTGTGAACACGTGACCGTAGAGCCTCCCCGTGTACACTGAACATCCTAGAGCAGTGGGTTTCAGCTTCATGGTCCCTTGTTCTCCAGAGGCCTTAAAGATGTGGTAATGGGTCTAGTCAGCTTAAGACAACCAGGGACGTTGCTGGGGTTGCAAAATGAGTGAGATGGGGTCCCTGTTGACAGGGATTCAGAATCTAGAGGGGGGATGCAGTCACAACCACAAAATGGCGATACGATATGCTAAGTGCTACGATGCAGACACTGTGTGTGTGTGTCGGGGGGGGGGAGCATACACTTCAGCACATGTGACACTCCAGAAAGTCTTGTCTCCAGCCACAACACGCACACACATACACTCACACGCTCCCCACAACAAGTCCTCACAGGTCGATGTGAATGTCAGCTTCTCCTCTTGGTTGAGATTTTATCAGCTCAGTATGGTGATTCTAGATGTTACCTGCTGATCACATCTGACCGGCCTACTGTCTTTGATTTTTGGAAATGAAGAATTTATAAGTTAATAAGTGTACTTTGGCAGATGAAATCTTTCAAAACCTAGGAGTCCACCGGGGGGAGAAGTGACCAAATGGCATAAAAGGAGTCCCTTCCCTAGCAGGCGGTGTCTCACGTGTATCATCCCTGTGGTAGCTTTTGCCATGGGCTGAGCTGTGCCCTCTCCCTTCCCACACCCCTCCGGTGTTGCAGGAATAACCCCATGACTCAGAATGGGCCACATTTAGAGTTAGCGTCTCTAAAGAGGTCATTAAATTAAAATGAGTTCATTAAGGTGGGCCCTAATCCGAGGTGAATGCCATCTTTACAAGAAGGGGGGGTTTGGACACAGTTGCACGTACAGAGGGACAGGTGCGTGAGGACCCAGGGAGAAGGCAGCCGTCTGCAAGCCGAGGAGGGAGGCCTCAGAGGAAACCAACCTTGCTGACACCTAATTTCAGATTTCTCGCCTCTGGAAGGAGAAAATTAATTTCTGTTGTGAAGATACCTAGTCTGTAGGGGGCGCCTGGGTGGCTCAGGTGGTTGAGCGTCTGACTCTGATACTGGCTCAGGTCAGGGTTTTGCAGTTCATGAGTTCGAGCCCCACGTAGGGCGCCGCGCTGACAGTGCGGAGCCTGCTTGGGATTCTCTCTCCCCTCTCCCTCTGTCCCTATCTACTCATGCTCTCTCTCTCTCAAAATAAATAAACTTAAAAAAAAAGATACCTAGTCTAACAGCTCTAGTAAATGAACATGTTGAGTGGTATTTTCTTACGTGGGAAACGTAGGCTCTTTGGCACTCGGGGACCTTCACATCTTGTCCCCAGTCCCTTTTTCCAGCCCCTCCCCTCCCAAGCCTCCTTGTCATGCCTTCTGTACCCTCTAGACCCTGTAGCCTCTCAGTGTTCACCAGATACGTCCTGCCTTTTGAGGTGTCAGTCCTTGCTGGGGATTCTCTCTTCCCGGGTTGCTGTTTCCTCACCTAGTCGGGCCTCTTTGAAAACCTTGCTCAAATCTGTGCTCTGTGGAGCCTTTCAGAACTCGCAGGCTGAGTTGGAAGCACTGATCACGTATTTTCACGAGACGTCCCTTCTTACTAGATTCTGTGCTCCTGAGGCAGAGGGCTTTGTCTCATTTATCTGCCTCTCTCTAGAGCCAAACATGGTATATAAGTCTGCTCAGGTTGCTGTAACAAAACGAGCGGGGTGGCGTAAGCAACGGACATTTATTTTATCACAGTTTTGGAGGTGGAAAGTCCCAGATCAAACCCTGGCAGGGTCCATTCCTGGCTAGTCGATGGCTGGCTTCTCACTAAGTCCTCACACGGCCTTTCCTCTGCACTGAGGGGGACAGCAAGAGAAAGAGGGAAAGAAGGACAGGACGCTGATGTTAGATCAGGGCCCCACCTTTATGGTCTTATCCGGCCTTAATTCCTTCTACACCCTGTCTCCAGACACAGTGACTTCTGGGATTAGGGCTTCAACACAATGAATCTGGCTCTGGGGGCACAATTCAGTCCATAACGTGGTCGATAAGGGCTTAAATTGATTTGGAAAAAAAAAAAAAAGGCTCAAAGTGTTGTTAGTAAACACTAGTCTCAGTCTAGACATGAGCTATAGACCAATAATTCTGTTTGAATAAAGAGAATATTTTGAAGGAGAAGTGCATGTAGAATATTGAAAACCCCGAACACAAGTGGAATGAGATAACCTAGGATTATATGTATCTACCTTATTACATGTGAGACTATTTGCACCGAGCTGTATTAGGCAAGGATACTCTAAGCACTGTAATTGAAATCTTTTCCAGGAGAACATGTTGGATTTCAGATATCTATAATAGCAATAAAGCTCCCAATCTATGATTTAGCTGAATTATTTCCATAATTGTTTTGAGACTCTTTTGCCAGCAAAACTCACATTTGTTCAACTGCCAAGTGCAAAAACAAATCTATGATACTTACCTTTGGATAAAATTCATAAGGAAAGAACATCTCAGAGCATGTTAGGAAGACAAAGACTGAAGGTGGAGACGGGACTGGCTAAAACTCATTATGGAGACTAATGAACGAAATTCTGATTCAGCATTTCACTTTGAGTTTGCTTATAGTAGAAACCCACATTGTGAGAGAGGAGTGATGGCGAAACAAGCAGTTAAGAAACTAAAATAGTCTGTGATACACAAAGCTATGTACTGAGAAGTTGGGGAATCTAGGAATAGTGACTTGACCTGGGATGCAGTCTACACAGATTCTAACATAGATTCTAGCTGGAGATAAGATCCTGACAGCTGTGTAGTTTGGCAATTATGACTTCCAGGTGAAATATATGGTTTGGGTGAAATACAATGTAAAGTTTGAGGCTATTGGCGATATGGGGCACATCACTTTCCCCAGAGAAAACTGAAGAGGTCATTAGGGGTCAGTATGCCAGTTTTCAGCTACAACTTTGGTCATGACCTTCATATGGTGCCAGATGGTGAGATCTGTGAGCTATCTCTGGAGAAAATGAATATTATCATTGTGCACTGTGAACTATGAACCCTGCTACCACACCCTAGAAGCCATGTATAGAAGAATATTGATCTCCAGTGGAAAAGCTCACAGGTTTTCTGGGCTCCAAACAAGATATCAAAGATGGAAGCACTTCTGGGATGATAAGGACCTCCAAAAATCAACTAACCTTTCATAAAAGCAACCAAAGTACATGAAACAAAAAGAGACAGAATTGGAGGGAGAAATAGACAACAATAATAGTTGCAGATTTCAATGTCCTACTGTCCATAGTGGATAGACCACCTTGGCAGAAGATCCCCAAAGAAACAGATGACTTAAACAACTCTCGAAACCCGCGAGACCTAACAAGCATCTTCTGAGCACTTCGCCCAACAACACCAGAGGACACATTCTTCTCAGGGGCACATGGAACATTCTCCAGGATAGACCATATGTTATGTCATAAAACAAGTCTCCTAAGGTTGAAAGAATTGAAATCATACAAAGTCTGTTCTCAAACCACAGTAGAGTGAGATGAGAGAGGGAGGAAATTTGGGGAATTCAAAAATATGGAATACTGAAGCAGCACATTCATAACGAAGAGTCAAAATCACCAGAGAAACTGGGAAATACATAGAGATGAAAGAAAAGACAATATACGAGAACTTAAGGAAAGCAGCAGATGCCACGCGTAGAACAAAATTTATATTAGAAGAAAAGTTCTCAAATCAATAAACAAAACTTCCACTCTAAGAAACGTAAAAGAGAGAGAGAGTGGGAATAAATGAAAAAGAGAAAAGAATTAGAAAAGAAAAGCAAAGACTGATTAAAAAAAAAAAAACAAAAGTAAAAAGTAGCAAAATTTTAGCTAGTCTGACCAAGAAGGAAAGAGAGAACACACAAACTGTTAAATCTGAAATGAAAGAGGAAACATCACAACTAACTTCAAGCAATAAAAGGGACTCTAAGGGATATGTGAATGACTATGCTAAGAAATTACATGACCGAGAAGCAATGAACAGTTATATAAATGTTTATAATTGTTATGTCTTCTTGTTGTATTGAACCTTTTATTAACATATAATGTCCTTCTTTGTCTTTTGTATCCTTTTCTGATTTAAAGTCTATTTTGTCTGATATTAGTAGAGCCACTGCTGCTCTGTGCTGATCACTATTTGCATGGACTAGTGCACTCTCTCATTTTCAGTCTGTTTTGTGTTTGGATCTGAAGTGTCTCTTGTAGACAGCATATAGTTGGGTCGTGCATTTTTATTTCTTGTGCCAAACTGGATCTTTTGAATGGGGCGTTTAATCCATTCACGGCTAAAGTAATTACTGATGAGAAGGACTTTGATCATTTTGCTATTTGTTTTCTGCATGTCCTCTAGCTTCTTTGTCCCTCATTTCCTGCATTACTACCTTCTTTTGTGTTCAGTTGACTTTTTGTAGTGAAATGTTTAAATTCCTTTCCCATTTCCTTTTGTGTATATCCCAGGGCCGTTTTCTTTGTGGTTACTGTGGAGATTATATTTAACATCCTAAAGTGACAATATTCTAAACACTATTTTTTTTTCAACGTTTTTTATTTATTTTGGGGACAGAGAGAGACAGAGCATGAACGGGGGAGGGGCAGAGAGAGAGGGAGACACAGAATCGGAAACAGACTCTAGGCTCCGAGCTGTCAGCACAGAGCCTGACGCGGGGCTCGAACCCACGGACCGCGAGATCGTGACCTGGCTGAAGTCGGACGCTTAACCGACTGCGCCACCCAGGCGCCCCTAAAGTGACAATATGCTAATTTGAATGTATACCAGCCTAACTTCAGCAACATACAAAAGCTCTGCTTCTTTACAGCCCTGTCCTCACCGCTTTTGGTTGTTGATGTCCCCCAGATTGTATCCATATATGTTGTATGCCCAAACATAAGCTGGTAATTCTTGTAAATGCATTCATCTCCTATGTAGAAAACAAAATTTGGAGTTATAAACCAAAGTTACGACCACATTAGCTTTTAGAGTAATAATCCTGTTCACGTAAGTCTCTAAATCATGCAGAAAACAAAAAATGCATTTACAAACCATTGCTACAATACTAGCTTTTAAATAATTGCCCACGTATTTGCCTTTATCGAGATCTTTATTTCTCTGTACGGCTTCAAGTTTCTATCTGGTGTGCTTTTATTTCACCTCACAGGACTCCCTTTAGCATTTCTTGCAGGGCAGGTCTAGTGGTAACGAGCTCCCTCAAATTTGATTTATCTGGGAATGTCTTAATTTCTCCCCTCACTTAAAAACATTTTTTTTAACGTTTATTCATTTTTGAGAGACAGAGACAGAGTGTGAGCAGGGGAGGGGCAGAGAGAGAGGGAGACACAGAATCCGAAGCAGGCTCCAGGCTCTGAGCTGTCAGCACAGGGCCGGACGCGGGGCTCAAACTTATGAGCTGTGAGATCACGACCTGAGCCGAAGTTGGACGCTCAACCGACTGAACCACCCAGGCACCCCTTTCCCTCACTTTTTAAAAAATGTTTATTTATTTTTGAGAGAAAAAGAGAGACAGAGTGCAAGTGGGGGAGGGGCAGAGAGAGAGGGAGACACAGAATCTGAGGCAGGCTCCAGGCTCCGAGCCATCAGCCCAGAGCCCAACGCAGGTCTCGAACCCACAAACCATGAGATCATGACCTGAGCCAGAGTCGGATGCCTAACTGACTGAGACACCCAGCCGACCCATCTCCCTCACTTTTGAAGGATATAGGATTCTTGGTTGACAGGGTTTTTTTTTTTTTCTTTTAGCGTTTTGAGTATATTGGCCCCCTGCCTTATGGCCTTCAAAATTTCTAATAAGAAATCTGCTGATAATCTTATTGAAGATCCCTTGTATATGACAGTTTGCTTGTCTGTTGTTACTTTCAAGATTTGCTCTTTGTCTTTAAAAAGTTCAATTATGTTGTGTTGGTGTGCGTCTGTTTGAGTTCATTTTACTTGGACTTCATTGAGCTTCTTGGATGTTTATATTCATGTCTTTCATCAGGTTTAAGAAGTTTTCAGCCATTATTTCTTCAAATATTCGCTCTGCCCCTTTCTCCTATTGTGAGACTCCCGCATTACGTATGTTAGGCTCCTTGATGGTGTCCTACAGGTCCATTAGGCTTTGTTCACTTTTTTCCAATGTTTTTTCTTTCTATTCCTGAGAATTAATCATTTCCACTGTCGTATCTTCAAGTTCAGGGATGCTTTCTTCTGCTTGCTCAAATCTATCTTTGAATCTTTGTAGTGAATTTTCTGTTTGAGTTATCATACTTTTCGGTTCCAGAATTTTTTTGGTTTCTTTTTAGGGTAACTGCTGCTTTATTCCTATTTGCATTTTGTTCCTACATCATTTTCTTGACTTTGTTCACATCTTTCTATAGTTTTTTGAGCATCTTTAAGACCGTTGTTTTAAAGTCTTTGTCTAGTAGATCTGCCGTTCAGGTCTTTTTTTTCAGGAATAGTTTCTGTTTTTTGTTTTTCCTTTGAGCCATACTTTCTGCTGCTTTGCATGCTTTGTGTTTTTTTGTTGTTGTTGAAAACTGGACTTTTGAATCTAACAATGTGGTAACAGTAGAAATTATATTCTCTCCCTCATTTCCAGGTTTGGTGTTTTTGGGTATATTGTTTCGTTTTGCTTGTTTATTTAATTATTTTTTAACATTTATTCAGTTTTTAAGGAGAGAGACAGAGTGTGGGCAGGGGAGGGGCAGAGAGAGGGAGACACGGATCCGAAGCAGGCTCCAGGCTCCAGGCTCCGAGCTGTCAGCACAGATTCTGATGCGGGGCTCGAACTCACAGACCACGAGATCATGACCTGAACTGAAGTCGGACACTTAACCGACTAAGCCACCCAGGCACCCCCAGAATGACTTAAAAAAAATTTTTTAGGGGCGCCTGGGTGGCGCAGTCGGTTAAGCATCCGACTTCAGCCAGGTCACGATCTCGCGGTCCGTGAGTTCGAACCCCGCGTCGGGCTCTGGGCTGATGGCTCAGAGTCTGGAGCCTGTTTCCGATACTGTGTCTCCCTCTCTCTCTGCCCCTCCCCCGTTCATGCTCTGTCTCTCTCTGTCCCAAAAATAAAATAAAACGTTGAAAAAAAAATTTTTTTAAATGTTTTTATTTCTGAGACAGAGAGAGAGAGAGAGAGAGAGAGAGAGAGAAAGAGAGAGCATGAGTGGGGGAGGGGCAGAGAGAGAGGGAGACCCAGAATCCAAAGCAGGCTCCAGGCCCCGAGCTGTCAGCACAGAGCCTGACACGGGGCTCGAACCCTGCCTGCCCCCTGGTGGTCAGAAGCAGCAGTCAGTGGCCAGAGCTCAGATCACCACCCTTTGGGTTGGGAAGGCAGCGTCCTTCTCGCCCACCTTCGCCCTCACCAGCTGTGTGTCTGCTGCTGCAGGAACCAGCCGCGTCGAGTCTCCTTCCTTAAATCCTTTTCTTTTTGTAAAGCAGCTTGATTTGCATTGTGTTTCTTATATGCACGAGTCTGCCTCAGCTCTCTGAGTTCCGATTCACCACATTTTTATCTCAGGACCAACAACTTAACTATGATAGCTTCACAGTAAGTCTTGATAACTAGCCCAGTAAGTCTCCCTACATTATTCAAAGCGTTCTTGATATACTTGGCTCTTTGCACTTCCGCATACATTTTGGAATCAGTTTAAGAGTTCTTCAAAAAGCCCTGTTGAGACTTTACGTAAAATTGCATTTAATGATAACATTTAATGTTAGTTTGAGGAGGATTCCCGTTGTTAAAATGTCAAATTTCCTTACCGACTTACGTTATTCAAAAAGTTTTGTGATGTTACGCATCTTTTGTTTGATTTGTTCCTAGATACCTTAAATGCTTTGTAGCGATTGCAAAATGGTACCGCTTTAAAAATTAGTTCCCAAATATTTATTGTAGTCATTTGGCCAATAATTAATTTCTGGATATTCATCTTACATCCTGCGGTCTCACTGAACTCTCTTCTACCAATGGCTTGTCCTTGATCCTCTTTGATCCTCAATATTGGGGTCTTCTGCTAATGACTTTTTTGTTTCTTCATTTCCAACATAAAGAGTGTGTGTGTGTGTGTGTGTGTGTGTGTGTGTGTCAGTGTTTTGTCTTAACGGCATCGGCCAAGAGGGGGTAGAATGGAACAGTGGAGGGGAAGTGTAAAAAGTATTATTACTCGGTCCTAAGTTATTACAGTTCTGAGTTCTTCCCCCAAGAATTATTTTGAAGTTTATTTTTTTTTAATGGCAATAGTGTAGACATTTTTTGCTTATTTTTTGTTATATTTTTATGATCTTGAGTTCAGGACTTGGTCTTTACTATGTTAGTTTTTCGTATTTGTTGAGTCTTGCATTATAGCTTAGTACATGATCAATATTCACAAATGTTCAGTCCGTCCTTGGAAAGATGGTGAACCCTCCTACTTCACTGTGGGTTTGTCAATCTCTCCTTGTAATTCTGTCAATTTTTGGTCTGTATGTTTTGAGATTATGTTGTTAGGTTCCAAGCAGGTTCAGAAATTTTGTGCCTGTGTGAGAAAATGTTCCTTTTATCACAGCCTCTTAAGTCTAACGACAATTTCCATCTTTCAGCTTTTTTCTGATATTAAGATAAGTGCACCAGCTTTCTTTTGGGTAATATTTTCCTCATAAACCACTTTCCCCTCGAGTCTCAGTCTTTCTGGTACTTCAGCTTTTGGTACGTGTCTCATAAATATCATACAGGTGCATTTTTCTTATTTCTACCTTGTCTGTGATCTCTGTCTTCCGGTGGTAACTTAGATGGGTAACGTAGATACGTATGCATTCATTTCTGCCGTCTGCTTTCGTACCTTCTGTTTTTTTGTGTTTTTTTAGTTACTCGATTAAAAAAAAAAAACCTCTTCTTGTCTTTGGTTGGATCAATTGAATTTTCATTACATCCCTTCATCCACTCCCACCCCTCCTTTTTCCATACTTAACATTCATTTTGACTTAATGTGAAATTAATAAATATCTCTCCTTTAGTCTTGAATCATGCCAAAGCCCTAAAATGCTTTAATCCAAACACCCCCTCCTGTCTCTATGCCATTATTGTCAATTTTTTACTTCCGTCTCTCATTCTTACAGCCCTCAAATCACTTACTAGTGCTGTTGTTTCCAAACAGGCAGTGCTGATTTAGATTTGCCACATAGTTACAATTACTTTCTAGTTGATAAACTTAACATTTCTCTCTTCCAGATTTTTTTTTTACCCTGAAATAAATCCTATAGCATTTCTTTCAGTGAAAACCTTTATAGTGGTACTCTCTTAGTCTCTTAAGAAAGAAAACCCTCTTCTCTCCCTCATTGTGGTATTGGCATTTAGCTGGAAAGGGAATTCTACATGGGCCTTTATTTTCTCTCAGCAGAAAAATCCGATTATGTTCCTCTATAGAGAGATGCTGGTGTGCCAAATCCAGTTAGTGGAGGAACTGAGACTTGAATCTATGCCCGTGTAGCACCAGGGCGTAGTTTTTAGCCACATCTTTTGTATTTGCACCCACTGAGTAACACAACATTTGAACAACAACAAACTAGGTCTATGTCATGACAATACATAGGCAGATTTGAAAATGAAACGTCCAGTCCAGCTGAACAAGTGCTTTTAGGAAACTTCCCTTATGCTAGGCAGCATGGGGGATACAAAGGGCCGTGGTTCTGTGATGGACAGAAGTGCAGTCCCATGAGGGGAACAGGAGGCGGCCGGGCAGCATTTGTCCCATTACACTTGAGCGCCCTGGCCGGGGTTCCGGGTCTCCCGATACGCAGAAATCGAAGACACGTCAGGCTCTCTCTGAGCCCCGAATGTCCTTGTATATTGACTGTCTCCGGTTGTGCATGTGCACTGGCTGGGGAGCACCTAGAAGGCAAGCCTGAGACAAAGGTGTGCACGTTCCTTCACGGTTTATTTTGAATGCGAATGATTCCGGAGACCGGGAGAGTGCGGCAGGAAAGGGGGAGAGCCAATACAAGAGTGCATTCTCAAGTCGGTCCCTGGGGCTCTGTGTTACTCAAGGCTCCCCAGAGAAGCAGGACGAAGAGATTTATTTTAAATAATTGGCTCATATGATTACAGAAGCTAGGAAGTCCAAAATCTGCAGTGTGGGCCGGCAGGCCCAAGGCTCACAAGAGCCGTTGGTACACATGAAGTCCAAAGACAGTCTGCTGGAGAACTTGCTCTGGGAGGTCGGTCTTTGTTCTCTTCAGGCCTTCAACTGATTGGTTGAGGCCCACCCATACTCTGTGGATGGCATTCTTCTTTACTTAACATTGGCTGTTTCGATGTCAATCTCATCCAAAACACCCTCCAAGTTGGCACATAAAATTAACCATCACAGACTCAGTCCC
Organism: Lynx rufus; assembly: GCF_022079265.1. Lineage (NCBI taxonomy): Eukaryota > Metazoa > Chordata > Mammalia > Carnivora > Felidae > Lynx > Lynx rufus. Next base: position 137,529,025 of record NW_025814889.1, on the reverse strand, counting down.
TGGATCCCTCCTAGCAGTGTGTAAAGTGTGCCTTGGACGGTGCGACTCTGGACAGAGAGGGAGCACTTGTTCACGGGTGCCCCATGTTCCGTGGCCACGACCTGTCCTCTGGGATTAACTCTCGTTTCCTGGTTGTGCAACGTGGATGTGTGAATGCTGGGCAGATTGTCACAGGTGTCCCACACTGCTGCGTCAGGGCAGGCCTGGAGCCAGAGACACACGGGGCGTTCCAGTCACACCCGCAGGAAACGGGTTGCCGCAGCGCTGGCCGGAGTAAAAGCTAGGATGAGAGGCTTGAAGGCAGAGCATAAGAGGCACCTAATTCCTTCTGAATGCCCTACTTCTCTGCTTCCCGCGAGAGAGCTTTGACTTACCGCTTTTCCCACTCCTGGTGGGAACAAGCGTTTACCTTTTCATCCCTCTCCGGGAACCGTCACTCTCTTCTCCGTGTCTGAATGACCCTTCTCTGTCCATTGGTGGCAAGGTGTCCCGCAGTCCTTATGACCATACCGTCCTGCAATCACTGTTGAACTCCCTGACGGCCACGAAGTCCTCGAGGGCGAGGACCTGCCCCGTGTTTCCTGGTTCCTCGGTTCCTTGGTTCTTATGAATTGCTTAATAAACGTGGCTGGAAGAAATGGAACAGGTTTTTTCTCTTTGACTCTGCCAGTATTTTATCACCACAGGGGTTGTTCTCACCGTACATTTAATGCTCTGTGATTGTGCCTCGACCCAGTCCCTGAGCCCCTCCGGGCCCGTTCTCTCACCCGTGATGTGAGGGAAATGTGACCTACTCAAAGGTTTGTTGCTGGGTGAGATGAAGCAGTGGCTAGAAAAGCACTTGTACAAAGCGAGGCTCTGGCTCGGGCTGAGTGTGACCGTGGCCGTGGCGGAGGTGGCCCTCTGGCCCCCCGGGTCCGCTCTCCACACCTTCCACAGGAATAGACTTGCCATCGGGCTGAGTGGGAAGTGACACTTCCCGTCTCCTTTGTTGCTGGGGAGGCCTGGTGGCCAAGCGCAGGGGGATGTGCAGACACAGTGGTACAACTCCTGGGGTGTCCCGAACACGGACGATGGGCCCTTCCCCGTCCCCTTCTCGTAAGCTGCCCTGTGAGTGTGCTCACCGCCTACACTTGACCCCGGGCAGAAGACCGTGCCCTTGGGGCCAGCATAGCAACGAGGTGGAAAGGGTCTGGGTCACCGTCCTGGACCTTGGGACTGTCAGGTGACAGGGAAGTAAACTTTTCTGTAAGCCTGTAAAAGTTTCTGTAAAAACTCTGAAATTTTAGACTTTCTCTGGTTCAGCAGCCTGGACTTTGTCCTGTTATTATAAGCACAGTGTTGGAAGGGGGTGCCTGGGTGGCTCCGTCTGTTAAGCGTCCGACTTTGGCTTCATGATCTTGTGGTTCTTGGGTTTGAGCCTGGAGCCTGCTTCACAATCTGTGTTTCCTTCTCTCTCTCTGCCCCTCTCCCACTCATTCTGTCTGTCTGTCTCTCTCAAAAATAAACATTAAAAAATTTTTTGTAATAAAATAAAGTAAGTACAGTGTTGTGGCTCCTGGGTGGCTTAGTCGGGTTGAGCATCCAACTTCGGCTCAGGTCATGGTCTCACGGTTCATGGGTTTGAGCCCCGCGTCGGGCTCTGTGCTGACAGCTCAGAGCCTGGAGCCTGCTTCAGATTCTGTGTCTCCTTCTCTCTCTTTGCCCCTCCCCTGCTTGTGCTCTCTCTCGTTCTCTCTCTCTTTCTCTGTCTCAAAAATAAATAAATAAACATTTAAAAAAATAAGTACAGTGTCAGCTTGAGCCTCAGCTGACCAATGCCTTCCCTACCTTTGACACTAAACTCATGTTGGACAAGAATCACGTGGCCGTCTTTCTTAATGAGGACACGAGGTTGGAGGCGCAGGAGAAGTTGAGGACTGTATTACGCCTTGCTTGCTTTTCCTGCGTGCACGTAGAGTGACTCTAGACAAAAACATTGACTTCATAGCAAACCATGCACTTCGCGAAGCCTTGGGCAGAGAGCGTGGAGCTCATACAATGAACTCTTTGCTTTCCTTCTTGTGGCCTTGGCCAGGTCTTTCTGTGACACAGCATTTATTAACCAGAGTCTCCCTGTAAGTTGCAGCTGAAGAAATTTTCCTTGAGTGGAAAAGGCCCAGTGCTCCAAGTCAGACGAGCCAAGTTCAATTCCAGTGTTACTACTTAGCAGTGAAGTTACTTCATCTTCCCGAGTCCCCAAGTATTATCTTCTTTCCATCTGTTGAATGAAGATGCTGCTGTCTGCCTCCAAGGGCTCCCAGATCACCTGTCATTGAGACCAAACGGCCTAGCAGGTTCCTGGGCATTTTGTACACTTCACAGATACTAGCTTCTGTCTTTTTTTTCTTCCTTGCTCAGAAAAAAATGGGGGGGAAGCCTTGACTGACAATTTTTTCTTGAATTACCGTATATCCCGCTTTCTCAGAAAGTATCTGCGGCTCCGTCCAAAATGTACATAATTTATAAAGGTTACAAAATGCTTTTGCAGTCCTTTTAGGGCACATGATTTCCTTCGGATCCTGAGGGGTGTGTGTGTGTGTGTGTGTGTGTGTGTGTGTGTGTGTGTGTAGGTGGGGCGGGGGGTTAGATTTAGCTAACCCTCTCTGAGAGAGAAAGTGCTAAAAGATGCAGTTTGGGAGAACCGGGCTCTGGAGGGGAGATCGGGGCCCCTGGGGCAGCTTCCTGGGTCACTGCAGATGTCCCTCCTGTGGAGTCTCCTGACTGCACCCCTCACCAGCCCCTCACCAGCCCCTGCACGCCCGGCCGAGTGATGGAGAGTACGGCCCCTTGCTTTCTGTTTCGCGCGGGGCACGGATGCTGCAGGCTGGCAGCAGCAGAGCTCTGCGAACCACCTGTGCTGCTCAGGGACAGCCTGCACTCACTCAGCACCTACCGGGTGGCCGGAGACCGACTTGAGTGTCCTGTAGCCCTGGCCTCCCCCAAGCCTCTTAGAAGCGTTGCTTGAACCCAGGGAACCCATTCCTTCCAACCTGGCCTAGTGCCTGGCACCTCATGTTCAATGAGCATTCAGTATGTTTGAACCCAGTCTTGTGACCTGGGTCGGCTCAGACCACGTCCCCGGGCTGCTTTCCATTGCCTTCTTTGGGGGACTTTGAACGAGACAGTCTCTCCAAGGTGCTTTTCAGCTCTCGAGTTCTCATATTCCACACGTGATGTCACTTTCCGGTAGCTTCTGGTCTCCAGCTACTTCCATCCCCCCACTCCAGCCCAAAGATACATGTCGAGCCGGAAACAGACGGCTCCCATTTCTTTCTTTTACATCCAAGACTATAATCCTGGTTCTTAGCATTTGACTTTCATCGATGTGCTGGAGCTCCCCAAGACCACTCTCGGGTTCAAAAATCGCTCGAAGGAGTCCCAGAACTCAGAAAAGCCCTTACGCGCACGGTCACGGGTTGCTACCACGAAAGGATACAGATTAAAATTGGCAAAGGTAGGGGCGCCTGGGTGGCTCAGTCGGTTGAGCGTCCGACTTCGGCTCAGGTCGTGATCTCGCGGTCCGTGAGTTCGAGCCCCGCGTCGGGCTCTGTGCCGACGGCTCGGAGCCTGGAGCCTGCTTCGGATTCTGTGTCTCCCTCTCTCTCTGACCCTCCCCCATTCATGCTCTGTCTCTCTCTGTCTCAAAAATAAATAAAAACATTAAAAAAAAATTTAAAATTGGCAAAGGTAATAGGCGCGGCGGGCAGAGTTGGAGTTGTGTGGACGGACAGTGCTTCCTTCTCCCAGCAATGACGATGGAAGGAAGTGGGCAGGTTTGACAGATACCTAATCTGATTTGAGGAGGTCGAACTGGTAATGTGGGCCTGAAGTTCAAAGAGGAGGCCTGAGCTGGGAGGCATGGGTGTCCAGGGATAACCGGAGCCCTTCAGTGTATGAATTTCCTAGGGGTGGATTTCAGAGAGGGCACGTTTGGCAGGAACTCCAATGCTCCTAAAAATCCCCGGAGGATGGGAAGCTAGCCGGGGAGACCGAGGACCATCGGCCTGGGATGTAAGAAGGAAGCTGGGAGGAACCATCTAACGTTCCAAGAAAAGGGGGTGGTTAGGGGTCTTGGCTGCACGCAAGGATTACGTTAGTTGAAGATCGTACAACAGCAGTTGGAGCTCGCAGAAATAATTGGTCACGGGCGATGCTGAAAAGAAGCCGTTTCGGAAGCGGGAGGGTGAGTTTAGCGCTTTGCAAGGGAGGGAGAGATGAGCAGAGAAGCCGCGGGGGGCTAACGTAGGTAACTCAGAGGTCTGGCTGAGAACAGACGTGTAGAGAACGGGAAATAGCCAGAGGGGCAGCACGGGGCAGGGGTGGCTTTGTGTTTTTGTTCTTAAAAGCGGGAGAGCCCTGAGCACGTCAAGGTGCAGCAGGGAAGAACCTAGGGAGAGGCCAAAGACACAGAAGGGAGCGCGAGAAGAGAATGCGGTTCTTGAGAAGGTGGGGGCCGGAACGCAGGGCCCACGGGGACACTGACGCCGGGAGAGAAGGACGGAGGAAGGGAAGCATGGCCCACGGGCACGGGAAGGGTTCCAGAAGCACCACTTGCTGCCCCGACGCCGCGGGAGGGGGCCACGGGGGCCACTTTTCCGTTCAGTTCGACTCTGCACCCTCCCGCTGACGGCCGACTTGGGCCAGACAGACGGCTGAGCCGAGGGCAAGAGGATCCGGGGCTTTCTGGAGCTAGAGAGGAGTGGGCGAGACGGACAGCCAGGGCCGGAGCTAACACGTGTGGAGCGTGGGCCCCGAGCCGGCGGCCGTGGCATCTCACTCCCGCAGGAACCCCGGGGAGTGGGCGGCAGGAATAAGGGAATAAGGGAAAGGAATAAGGGAAACGGAGGGAAACGGCGGGCCTGCGCCGCCAGCCCGGGCTCCTCGCCCTGGAGGCTACACGGGCTCCTCATGGCAACACCAGGCACCAGCTCCCCCCCATAAAGCGCGTCTCAGGGAAATGGCCGGCCGAGATGCCCGAGATGCCCGTGCGCCCGGCTGTCACCGCTTCTCTGGGGGCAGATCCTGGCTTACGTCAACCCCGTCCTCTCCCCGAAGGCGATTCGCTCGCTTTCCTTCTGGCGCCCCGGCAGCCGGCGCGCTCCCTCCGGGCAACCCGCGGCCTCCTCCGCGGGGCTGGTCTCTCTGGGCTCTAATCCTCCTCGGGTTCTCATTATAGCTATTTTCTGCCTCCCGAACTGGGGCACGGAAGATTTGTTTTAACTTAGCAATCTGCGTGGGAAATCCTAAACGGCTCGCAGAGAAGATGGCACGAGGTTTGAATCTTCCGCCCGAACCTCTCCCCCCCCAACCCCAGCTCCAAATACGCAGTCGTGTATACGGCAGCCGTATTTGGAGCCTCGCAGATGTCTCTGACTTCCAAGCTCGAAGCCCCAGGGTCTGATCTCCACCGCTGGCCGTACTCCCCTTGTCTGCTGTCCCCAACAGCCCTCCCATCTCAGTTACCAGCATCTCCACAGCTTCCCAGCTACCTCCGTAGGTGTCTTGACAGCGATGACTCCACGTGCTTGGGATTGTACCTCTCCTTCTCTCGGACTCCACGTATAATGGGCTGATGTATCCCATTTTTTCTCACTTCAAATTGCGCATGTCCACAGTCCAACCATATGATGGTTACAAGACTACTTACAACAGAAATGTTTTTAATTAAAAAGAATAAAGCAGTGGACTTTGAGTAAAGCAGATGACCCTTCAGGATGCGGCGGGCCTTGTCCAATCAGTCGGAGGCCTGAAGAGAAAAAAGACGGACTTCCCCCGAGGAAAGAGGGATGCTACCTGCAACTTTGGACTTGAGTTGCAACATCAACTCCTCTCTGGGTCTCTAGCCTGCTGGCCTTCTCTGCAGATTTTGGCCTCCTTGGTTTCCATAATTGTGTGAGCCATTTATTGTATATAAATCTCTCTGGAGAAAGAAGAAATACTCTTTCTGGAGAAATGAAGAAACACTCATGACAACCACAGTCGTCATTTCTGCGGCCATTGATGTGGTCGTAGCTAGTATTTGTAACTACCTTCTTCCACCACCTGTTCCATATTCCCTTTGCCTTCAGCAAAGACCTTAGCTTGTCATGATTTTTGTACCTAGTGGGTGACCCAGACCTTCATTCCTGAGGGGTCTGGGTGTTATTAGTAGCTCTGCTTGAATGGAATAAAGTCCCTGACTTCAATGCTAGGGCATGGTGATACTAAGAGACACCCTAAGGGGTCTTCTGCACTCCAGACACACTCCTCCGTACCTCCTGGTGGAGAGGTGGTCCAATTTCCCCTTGGTAGTCGGAATCAGTCACCCAGCAGGCACAAGGACTTTCTTCTTTGCCGGTTGATTGAGAGGCACGAGGATCCCAGAGTGGCCAGGTGGCCGTCCTAAGTTTCAGTTCCTTGGAACCATACCTGCCACCTTCCCTCTCTACGACCTCTAGGCCAGCTGGACACGGGGCGTATATAGGAAACAAACATGTTTGCTAGTGGAACGCTGGGAGTGATAGTGAGTGGCATGCAGGCTGTATGCAGACGAATGCAGAAGAACTGGCTGGATGTGGTAGGGGGGCATTCTAGACGAGGAGACTGCAAACGTAAAGGCCTGGGGAGATCAGAATGGGCATGTTATGTCCATCTCCGTAGACACTGAACTGGACAGGAAGGGTGAGGACGAGTGGCTTGGGACGTACGGTGAGATCTCTTGTAAGTTTCCTGTTCTTACATATAAAAATTCCACTTTATCACTAACTCAGGACGCTTTTCCTGGCTATTCAGAACTGACTGTTATGGGGGGTGCCTGGGTGGCTCAGTGGGCTGAGCATCCGACTTTGGCTTAGGTTGTGATCTCACAGTTCGTGGGTTCAAGCCCCACGTCGGGCTCTGTGCTGACAGCTCGGAGCCTGGAGCCCGCTTCGGATTCTGTGTCTCCCTCTCTCTCTGACCCTCCCCTTCTTGCACTGTGTCTCTCTATCTCTCTCAAAAACAAACAAACATTAAGGAAAAAAAAAAAAAAACTCTTATTTTATTTAGATGCAAGCATTTGGTGAAACTCAGTGTTACCTCTTTTTCACTTTCCCCACCAACTTCTTCCCTTTGTATGAATTCACATGGAATTAGCCAAGTGGGGCTTTGGAAATTTTTCTCACATACATACATCTGTTTAAGCCATCAACCAGATTACCAGTTGATATTACAATATTAATAAGTGGATTATAACATTTTTACAAGTAAACTTTTTTTAAAGTTTTTATTTATTTTTGAGAGGCAGAGAGAGACAGAGCACGCATCGGGGGAGGGGCAGAGAGAGAGAGAGGGAGACACAGAATCCGAAGCAGGCTTCAGGCTCTGAGCTGTCAGCACAGAGCCTGACGCGAGGCTCCAGCCCACAAACCGTGAGATCATGACCTGAACCCAAGTCGGACGCTTAACCGACTGAGCCACCCAGGCGCCCCTAAAGCCAATCCTCATTTCAAAATCAATTTGGACTCATTAGAAAGCCCATTGGCTGCTTGGGGACTTTCCCCTCCCTCTTGACCTGCCTAAAATCCCTCCTGCTGGGAGGAGTCCGGACCGAATCCATCGCATTGTCTTGATGAGGAGGAGGAAGATGTCTAGCTCACATTATGCAGCCCTCTCCACCTCTCTCTGTGTTCATTTAATCCCAACAACAACCTAAAAGCATGGGGAGATTGACGCACGAGAGCCTGAGCAGGTTGTCCCCGTCACAAGGCAGGTGGGTATCTGAGGCCAGTCTGAGCCACAGAAGCCAGCACTGTGAGCTGCGCACAGTGAGCTCTCTGGGGCCTGGTCCCAGCCTAGCGCTGAATCTTTGTTTCGTGGATGCCGATGTGGAACCAAAGCCCCTCCTTACCGCTGTCCCCTCTGGGGAAGAAAAGAATCACTTCAGGCCACGTGAACATTGGCACATTTGCAGCCACTCCAAGTAATTTTCCCGGTCATGGTAGCTTTTACATCATACACCCACGGTATCAACTCACCATGACCCTTAAATCGATAACACAATGTATATACACCAGTAAATACAACGTATTAAGATATAAACGAACACATGCATTTGAGTTGATGAAGGCCATGGCTAACAGACCCTCGGTGGACACTCACTGGTTCCCAGGGATTCCCTACCATTCCTTTTTTAAAGTTTATTTATTTATTTTCATAGAAAGAGAGAGAATGGAGGAGGGGGAGAGAGAGAATCCCAAGCAGGCTCCATGCTGTCAGCACAGAGCCCGATGCAGGGCTTGAACCCACGAACTTTCTGGGTTTCTGCACTTTCTGGCAGAAGTTCTGAGAGGGAGGGAGTCAACACAATGTCTTTGTATTTCAGGTACTTTCACCCTTTGTCGGGCGCTCCGTGAACTTTCCTGGAACTTCTTAGACCCCTTGCCACTCTGTTGAATTCTAGTTATTTATGTGCCAATTTCATTCCCCCCTCCCCTGCACTCCAAGGATGGGCTGGAGCTTTGATTCATCTGTCTATCTTCCTTTCCACTCACTAGAGCCCACCCTTCCCCAGACAGCATCTGGTGCCATCCCTTGCCCACGGGAAGGGCTCAGTACGTATTTGCCAGGTGAATGAATGAAGTGTCCCCTCGCTAAGACCCTGCCTAATGGAAGAGACCCATGCGCACACACCCAAGCTTGTCTCCATGGCCTTGTCTCCACTCAGGATTTCTCTACTGAACTTTCATTCTATCAAAAGGCCTAGAACGAGAAGGCAGAGCAGGTGCTTTCAGTAAAGTCCAAATAAGACCAGCGAAGTTGTACAAATGTTGGAAGGAAGACATCGAATTCCAACAAAGATGGTCTAGCTCCCAATACCATCACCACAGTCACTGCCACTGAATCACTGTTGGGTTCCGGAGCCTCGGTGACCCTGCGATTGTAAAGGGCCCCACCCCTGGCTCCGCCCTCTCTACTTGCTGGCACGTTGCTGTCCCGTAGCCTCGTCTCTGAATGACCTGAAGCGCGTGGTCTGCAAATCCCCACTCGGGGGCTGATGAGCGTCTTTCCCGCAGGAAGGAAATACATCTCAAATAAAGTGGTAATAGTCTCTTAAGTAGCTTTCTTGGAATCAGGACTCCATTCTGGGTATGTGCGGGATGGCTACGGTCTCTACCCTCGAGTTTATATTCTCATTGGGAACATTTAAAAAGTGACGCTAGAAGCTAGACATCAGTGTGAGCGTAGCATGATGGGAAACAACAGCCCAGGGTGTGTCCCTGGGGTAGGACGGGATATACTCGTATGTGGCGGGTCTCAGAATCCCGAGAACAGAGCGGTGCCTCTGGGCTGAGCCTGCTTGGGAAGGCTGCCCCCAGGGGACGATCCCGTATTGCCCTGGAAAGTAGAAAGTAGCAGCGTGCCCGGGCTGCTGGTCAGCAGGCTGACCTCCCTGAAGCTCGACAGCCAGACTGGCACAATTATGGTGGAAATCAATGAATGGGGTGATTGATTGATGCTTTCCACTCCCCAAGCTGATTTCTTTCTATTTCTTCTCATTACTTGATGAGCCTGTGTGCTAATTAATAGCTGTTACTTCGTCCTCAGCAGCTTAAGCAGCTGCTGAAAATTACGACGGGGCTGAAAACGAATGATTGCCAAGATGCACTAATTACGTCTCAGGGGAAGTGCCCGAGATATCCAGACTATTCTCTCTCTCCCTTCTGGTTGCCTTCCCCTAGTGGGTAAGTTTGCTCTAATCACTTTTGAGGGAAGCAAGCTGCACTGTGATTCTAGCACGTTGGGGTTTGTAAGGGTGAGAGCTGAGAGTAGTACGGAATCTGTTAGCAGAGTGGTCGGCAATCTTTGGAATGAGATGTGCCGAGGCCCAGCCTGTTTTCTGTCTCATGTGCCAGGAAGGGAGATGCTGCGTATACGTTGGCACAAGAGGTAAAAGAAGGCAGGTGGCAGGATTGGTATGCATTCTCCAGCTCTTGACTCAGACCATCGGCCCTTTCAACCCAAAAGGAAGAGGGTGAGGTGGCAGAAACAGCCCACAGACCAACAAAAACTCGGAAGGCGCCCTCCGTGCTACGAGGGTGGCTCACTGGACACAGGAGGACCTCACTGCATCGCTTCCTTTGGACTTCATACTGTATGGGTGTCCATGTTTAACATTTTGAGTTGATAGTTAAGGTTTAAAGACCTTGGCTGGAACCTATGTGGATCAGATGTCTTATATTTTTGATCTACTTCCTTTCACTAAATAAAATTCGACTAAATTTGTTGGTGTTTGTGGCCAGCACGGCTGGCTCCCTCTCTTTCCCTCAGCCCTCGTTTCTACAGGTGGAGAGCACTTACCACAAGCACCAGAAACTCTTGTCCTGAGGACTTTTCCTCTGTCTCTGAGATCATATGGGGCCTGGACGTTGGGCAAGCCAAGCCAGAAGTGTGGGAGAGTGAATGCCCCAGAAGCAGCCCTCAACTGAGGTTGAAATAATTATTATACCTACACCTACTAGCCATTACAGCACTCCTTAAGCCTAGCTTCCCAGCCTCCCCGTGGGGTAACTCCCAGATGTGTTCTGTGGGTCCCTATGGATTGCGCTCCGAGTGCCCTGTCAGCAACTTGCTTGATAACACTCTGTACTGGTCCTTCCCTTCCCTGCCCCATATCCCAGCCCATCCCATTGGAGTTCCCAGAGATCAATCCCGTCCTATTACAGGTTGAATTGTGCCCCCTCCCCAAAGACATGTTGAAGTCCTAAGTCTAGATACTTGTGACTGTGACCTGATTTGGAAATAGGGTCTTTGCACATGTAATCGAGTTACGGTGAGGCCATACTGAATTAGGATGTTCTTGAAGTTTTTTTTTTTTTTTTCAACGTTTATTTATTTTTGGGACAGAGAGAGACAGAGCATGAACGGGGGAGGGGCAGAGAGAGAGGGAGACACAGAATCGGAAACAGGCTCCAGGCTCCGAGCCATCAGCCCAGAGCCTGACGCGGGGCTCGAACTCCCGGACCGCGAGATCGTGACCTGGCTGAAGTCGGACGCTTAACCGACTGAGCCACCCAGGCGCCCCAGGATATTCTTCTAAGAAGACGAGAAGAGACACAGAGACACACACAGAAAGGAGGCTGTGTGAATGTGGAAGGAGAGATTGGAGTGATTCATCTACAGGACAAGGAAGCCCAAGGATGGCCAGAAACCACTATGGGACCTTGAGTCCCTATTTCAGGGTCTGCTTCTCAGGGTCACTAACCTAAGACCAGGTGTATAGGAAAGAATAGATTATTGAGCATTGACTCTTGAATATCTTAATGAACAAGGCGTGCCCTTGAACAGAAAGAGGCTCTTCTCTTTAATTTTTTTTTTAACATTTATTTATTTTTGAGAGACAGAGCGCAAAGAGGAAGGGGCAGAGAGAGAGGAAGACACAGAATCTGGAGCAGGCTCCAGGCTCCGAGCTGTCAGCCCAGAGCCCGACGCGGGGCTCCAACTCACGAACCGCGAGATCATGACCCGAGCCGAAGTTGGACACTCAACCGACTGAGCCACCCAGGCGCCCCTAGGCTCTTCTCTTTAACAGACTAAAAGAAACAATTCTATTTCCATAAGGGGAACAAATGTTGGAAAAATCATATATGATGTCTGTAGAATAAGTGCGTATGGTATAAATAAGAGAAAGCTGGGAACTGACGTGGTAAATGGTTTCCTTCTCATCCGGTGGGCCAAAGACATGTCTCTGATTCTCTGCCATTGGAATTTCTTTCCAACAGTTCAGTTGGGCAGTCAGTGCCTCTGTGTCTTCTGCGGATGTGAGATTGGGAAGCGTGGCATCTGGGCCCAGATTTTTGTCCCTCGTGGAACTGCAGATAACACAGGGTGGCTGTCACTGTAGAGCAGTCGGTTGAGTCGTGACAGCTTGTCAAAATCGAGAGGCCGAGGGCAACGCTAAAATGTAATAGACGTGGACGTCTGAAGCTAGACCTCGCCGTGCAGAATTTCTAAGGACAGCTTCGGGGACTGCTTCCGTGGCGCTGGGACCCTCAACTCACGACGGCGTTAAGAAAGAGATCCAAGAAGGAAGGGGGGGATTGCCAGGAGTCCGTTTGGAGACACCTCGCTTCATCCTGTGACCCCATGCAGAAAGCTGCTGTGTGTGCCCTGCCGGGAGAGGACGCTGTCCCGGAGCGACTTTGCGGTCTGCAAAGAGAGAAGACGTCACCCAACGCCCGAGAGGAGGTGGAGCAACAGGGACTCTCATTTCACTGCTGGCGGGAGCGCGGAACAGTACGGCCTCTTGGGGAGACTGCGCGGCGGTGTCTGAGAAAGCTAACCACCAGACGATCGAGTGACTGGTGCTTACACAAAGGAGTTGAAAACTGCATCTACCCAAAATCTGCACGTGGACGTTTATAGCAGCTTTATTCATGATCACCAAGGCTTGAAAGCAGCCACGCTGGTCTTCAGTGAGTGGATAACTGAACTGGCCCCTCTGGACAAAGGAATACGGGATTCCCCTTCTACCCGAAAGTAGAGGGTGCCTACGAAACCTTGGGTAAGCCACCATGGTGCAAAGCAACGAAGCAAATACCACTAATTTATTTATTTATTTATTTATTTATTTATTTATTTATTTAAAAAAAATTTTTTTTTAACGTTTATTTATTTTTGAGACAGAGAGAGACAGAGCATGAATGGGGGAGGGGCAGAGAGAGAGGGAGACACAGAATCGGAAGCAGGCTCCAGGCTCTGAGCCGTCAGCCCAGAGCCCGACGCGGGGCTCGAACTCGCGGACCGCGAGATCGTGACCTGAGCTGAAGTCGGAGGCTTAACAGACTGAGCCACCCAGGCGCCCCTGGATTTTCATATTTTTATGTTTAAACATAGTGTGGCTCTCAAGCCTGAGGTATATATTTGTTTAAAGGTACGAACTATTAATTATAATTTAACCTGACTTTTATTTTTTTATTTTTATTTATTTTTTTTTAACATTTATTTATTTATGAGACAGAGAGCCAGAGCATGAATGGGGGAGGGGCAGAGAGAGAGGGAGACACAGAATCGGAAGCAGGCTCCAGGCTCTGAGCCGTCAGCCCAGAGCCCGACGCGGGGCTCGAACTCACGGACCGCGAGATCGTGACCTGAGCCGAAGTCGGCCGCTCAACCGACTGAGCCACCCAGGCGCCCCGCAAATACCACTAATTTATATGGAAAATTTTTGAGCATTCCCAGACCGCCCCCCCCCCCAAAAAAACACCTTTCTTAGGCATTCCTGATAACTTAGGACACATCTTGCTAACCAGGGCAGATATTTTGTCTTGTTTCCAATCTCTCTGCTGAACTTCAAAGGGCATAAAACTTTAGTGGCATAACGAAAGTTGCACCCTTACCCCTTCCCATTTCTGCCCGTGATGTATTTCCCTGTGCGTTTTGGCGTCTCTATTACATACGAAGTTATCATAAGCAATATATACTATTCATAATGTATTTTAGGTGTGCAAAAATGGTGTGCTGTATCCATCGTTCTGGAACTTGCTTTCGTCGCTCAGCTTGCACAGAGGACTCTCCATGTGGATCCGTCCAGATGTGGTTCATTTGTTGAAACTGCTACCTAGAATCCCGTCACACAGTGGACCGCACCTCAGAGACTCAGGTCTTTCTTCATGCAAATGTGGAGACAGCGCTGCAGTGAATGTTCTTTTCATGTCTCCTTGGGAGCATGTGAATTTCTTCTCTCTGGTGGAATCGCCAGGTTGAATCTCCTGGTTCAGTAAATAGGACTTGCAAGGGGCTAGGGCTGGCTGCGGTCATGTTCAACCCAGGACTCAAGGGACATCCCCAGGACTCAGTCTTCCCGTCTCTTAACTCTGTTTTCAAACGCATTGGCTTCATTCTGACATAGGCTTTCTCCGTGCAAAATTGGCAGCTCCAGACTTCTCTGATCCGCAGTGTTGGAGTCCCCAAGAGGAGAGACATTCTTTCTCCAAGGGTCCAGCTCTGCCAGGCTGACGTGCCCCTCCGCTACCCCACAGGCACAACATCTGTGCTCTGGCCAGGCTGGTGCAGGAGCCCACAGTGACTTGGGAGAGGCTGGGACATCAGAGAATTGCATTGAGTAGGTGAGGGTGGTAACAATGGAGAGGCGAGGGAATCTGAGCAGGAAGATGGGACAGTTGTCATTTGTAGGAGGGGGGAGGCCAGTTGTTGCCTGCGGTTAAGGCATGTGAATATCATGACTCCAGGGCAATAAGTGATTTTCTTTAGCTCCTACTTGTAGGACGAGGACTCAGTAAGTCCCCTGATCCTCAACCCTGTGGGCATTTCTCTGCCCTTTATTTTATTAAAAAAAATTTTTTTAACATTTATTCATTTTTGAGAGACAGAGAGAGACACAGAGTGCAAGCGGGGGTGGGGCAGAGAGGGAGGGAGACACAGAATCCGAAGCAGGCTCCAGGCTCTGAGCTGTCAGCACAGAGCCCGACACGGGGCTCGAACTCAGAGTGTGGCACCTTGAGATTTTTTTAAATCTTGTTTTATTATTACAATTATGATTACATGTTTGTTGTAGAAAATTTTAGAAAATGCAGAACGTTAGGGAAAAGCTCATTCCGAAAGGTAACTGGGCTGACAGGCTGGCATATTTCTTTCTTTTTTTTTTTTAAGTTTATTTATTTATTTTGAAAGAGAGACAGGGAGAGTGGGCAGGGGAGGGGCAGAGAGAGAGGGAGAGAGAATCCCATGGAAACTCTGCACTGTCAGAGTAGAACCTGACGCAAGGCTCGATCTCACAAACCATGAGATCATGACCTGAGCTGAAACCAAGAGTCAGACGCTTAACCGACTGAGCCACCCAGGTGCCACTATACCTAAGCCATATACACAATTTTGTACCTGCATCTTCCCCTAAAAATCATAATTTTTTTCAAGTCTCTGTCTCAACAGTCTGCCAGTGAAGCCCCCAGGTTGGGGCTCCTTGAAGCGCCTTTCCTCAGATGACAGGATGGCCAGGCCCCAGGGCCGGGTTGAGCTTTCCGTGGGGGACCCAGGAGACTCACCCACAGGGGATGCGGCACCTGGGACAAGAGGCCAGGCAGGTCCTGAAACACTTTCAAACAGCCCGACCCTCTTCTTCGAGACCACACTCCTGCCTCCAGGTCAATGAGCAAAGGAATCCAGATGGTTTCCCATCGGCCACCTTGCTACACAGGCACTGCCCACCAATGTGATGGAGGAAAACCAAGGACTCCTCCGTCCTCAGCCTGGCTCCTCTCCTTTTTTCCTTTTGCTGGCTGGGGGCACATGGTAACATCTAGTCTCTTTGCTGGTTGGGTGCGCGTCCGCCGGAGCCCCCCCGCCTTACCACAAAAGGATTTTCAAAGACAATTTCTGAGTGTTCGATGGTCTTTCAGACTGACCACAGTTTGAGTCCTGAGCGATGGTTCTGGCACACACTCAACCCATCTATGAAACGCAAGCTCTTTATTCCACGGCAATGAGTGGGTCCCAGGGGGCTATTTTCCTCCATTGTGTAAATCCATGCTTAGAGAAGTTTAGCGCACGGATTATGCACTCAGCCAGCTGAAATGATTCTCTGTTGCTATTACAGTCAATGGTGAAAATCACACACACCACTTTGTAAAGTAAATGATTTTTTCACCTGATAGATCATAATAGCTCTCCAGAGTTGTTAAGGCCTAAACAGTCCATTGAGAGCTTCTGGAGATGGGGGTGGGGCAGGGAGGAGGAAGAGGGGATAGGGGTAGAAGGAATGGGTGGGGGCCAGGAGGGGAGTGCCATCATGTCATTCCTTCCAGAAAGCCGGCATGACAAAAATGGGTGCTCACTTTTACTGGAACTCCGATCCTTAGCCACTTCTGTGCTTAATGGGCTCATAAATGTCGCTGAGTCCCTTTCTGTATTTCCAACACAAGTTACTGTTTGGCTGACATCCAGCTCCACTCTTTCTCGGTAAATCGCTTGCAACGTGTGTAAAGAACAGAGGAAGGGCCATGTGAGTGTTAACCGCTTGCAGCCCGGTGCCACTCTGCTTTGAGGTCTAACTCAAGACCCGCCTCTTGATGAAATATACCTACTCCCTCGATGCTCCCCTTTCCTCTCCATCCTGGTGATGGTGACAATGCCGATGCCGATGACGACGATGAAGGCCATCACCCACTGTGAGCCATGCACCACCCTGTTCTAAGTCCCCTATCTGTGTCAATCAGTCTAAGACAAGAGTAGGCCAAGCTAGTTAATGTCATTCCTGGTATGTAGGTCAGGAAACCAAAGCAGGACAGGCTAAGTGACCCGCCTATGAGTGGTCACATAGTAGGTGCTGGAGACTCACAGAATGAATGCCCGAACGAACGGGCACTCGAGGCAGTTAGGGTGGGTCAGAACCGGGAGTCTTGTGTGTCTGCACAAGTCCATCCTTTCTTGGCCCATCCCCACCAGCACGGGGACAGGTAGGAGCTCCTGGGCAGGAAATTGAGGACTTTCTGCATGTACCTCAGCCAGTTGCCTACACAACAGACCAGAGAGTCCACAAGAGACCTTCTCAAGGGGTGGACTGTGGGCCAACCGCATGTCAACACTGGGAGGACAAACTCTGCAGGTAGTTCTTATGCGGATGGCGCTTGTGTCTATTAGGAAGGGAAAAAATGAAAGTGGAGGGGGCTCTTGGGTGGCTCAGTCGGTTAAGCGTCCAACTCTTGGTTTTGGCTCAGGTCGTGATCTTACCGTTCATGAATTTGAGCCTTGCATCAGGCTCTGTGCGGACCGTGTGGGCCCTGCTCAGGATTCTCTCTCTCCCTCTCTCTCTCTGCCCCTCCCCTGCTCACTCGCTCACTCTCTCTCTCTCAAAATAAATAAATGAACTTAAAAAAAAATAAAAGAAAAGTGGAGATATTGTTCTGGGGAAGATAGTTTTCGATAATTTTTGGACAATGTTCCCGCCCCCTTTTTATTGTGATAACATACACATGATATACATTTTAATATTGTAACCATTTTTGCCTAAGAAAATTTATGCAGTTTATTTATTGCTAACAGCAGAATCACAAGGTGATATCATATAGATGCACTCTTGATACGAATAGGATTTTGAGATTCTTAAGATCTCTATTAGTAGGATTCTTCTGTTATTTATGTCCTTTTTTTTTTACTGAATTTTTAAATTGAAGTCTAATTAATGTGCAATGTAATATTCATTTCAGGTGAACAATTGAGTGATTCAACAATTCTAGACAATATTCAGCGCTCATCACAATAAGTATATTCTTTAAATTTTTTTTTTTATTTTAGAGACAGAGAGAGCATACGAGAGCATATGCAAGTGGGGGAGGGGCAGAGGGAGAGACAGAAGCTCGAGCAGACCCCACACTCAGCACAGAGCCCGACTCGGAGCTCAGTCCCACGACTCTGGGATTGTGACCTGAACCGGAGTCAAGAGTTGGACGCTCAACCGACTGAACCACCCAGGCGCCCCCACAAATAAGCATATTCCTAATTCCCTTTATCTATTCCATGTACCCCCCCAACCACCTCCCCTAGATTTCGACCATTTTTAAGTGTACAATTCAGTGGCATTAAGTACGCTCCCATTGTTTTGCAACTCCCACCACCACCCAACTCCACACCTTGTTCATTTTCTAAACTGAAACTGTCTCCGTGAAACAACTCGCCATTCCCCCACCCCGGCCCCTGTCAATCACTGTTCTACTTTCTGTCCTGTGAATCCGCCTATTATGGGGGCCTCATGTAAGTGGACACGTACAATATTTGTCCTTTTGTATCTGGCTTCTTTCACTTGGCAGGGGTCTTCAAAGATCCTCCATATTGTAGCATGTCAGAATTTTATTTCTTCTTAGGGCTGAATAACATTTCATTGTATGCACAGACCACATTCTGTTTATGTATTCATCTGTTGATGGACAATTGGGTTCTTTCCACGGTTTGCTTATTATGAACAGTGCTGCCGTGAGCATGGGTTACGAGGGTCCGTTCGAGTCCCTGCTTTCAATTCTGTTGCGCACATACCTAGGAGTGGGATTGCTGGATCATATGGTAGCTTTATTACATTTGTTTTGGAATGTAGACATTATTTATTTATTTATTTATTATAATTTTTTTTTTTATAAAATTTTTTTTTTAACGTTTATTTTTGAGACAGAGAGAGACTGAGCATGAACGGGGGAGGGGCAGAGAGAGAGGGAGACACAGAATCGGAAGCAGGCTCCAGGCTCTGAGCTGTCAGCCCAGAGCCTGATGCGGGGCTCGAACTCACGGACCGCGAGATCGTGACCTGAGCTGAAGTCGGACGCTCAACCGACTGAGCCACGCAGGCGCCCCTGTAGACATTATTTATAAAGATCATTGTTCGCAACCAATCAGACCTAATACCTCCTTTTATTGACATTAAAAAAAAATGAGGTTAGAAAGCACATAATGTAAAACATTACCATATATTGGAGCACCTGGGAGGCTCGGTCAGTTGAGCATCTGACTCGATTTCGGCTCAGGTTCTGATTCCAGAGTCGTGGGATCGAGCTCCAAGTCGGGCTCTGTACTGAGCATGGAGACTGTTTGAGATTCTCTCTGTCTCTCTCCCTCTGCCCCTCTCACTCTCTAAAATAAAAAAAAAATTACCATCTTTCAATTACACTTCAATAAATAATAAAATAAAACATTATCATTTTACCCATTTTTAAGTGCATAGTCCGATAGTGTTAAATATATTCACACTAGTGTGAAACAGATCTCCAGAACTTTTTCATCTGGCAGAACTGAAACTCCATATATGTTAAACAACTCCCCTTTCGCTTCCCCCTGACCCCTGGGAACGACCATTCTACTTTGTTCCTATGAATTTTTTTTTTAACATTTATTTTTGAGACAGAGAGAGACAGAGCATGAATGGGGGGGAGGGGCAGAGGGAGACACAGAATCCGAAACAGGCTCCAGGCTCCGAGCTGTCAGCACAGAGCCCGACGCGGGGCTCGAACTCATGAACGGCGAGATCATGACCCGAGCCAAAGTTGGACGCTCAACCGACTGAGCCACCCAGGCGCCCCTGTTTCTATGAATTTGACTACTTTCGATACCTCGTACAAATTGGAGTCATTCAGTTAATAACAAATATTTTGTGATGCCACTATATCGTGTTGAAGTGAAATTCACTAACAGCACTTTCTGAAAACATCATTTTGAAGGGGAAAAAAGTGTAATGTCCTAACCGTACTATGAAGGAGAAATGAAAGAAATTGATAATGAAATGCATATTCCAACATGTAAACGCTGGGGTTTGGCTCCACCGAAAGACATATAGAGTAGTGAGAAGCTGACACCCATACAGTTTTTGGAGAACCGGTGTGAACGGGGATGGCCACGGATGCGCACCGGACCAGGAGGGTGAACACAATGGGAGCCACAGCACGTTGTAGGCAAGGGCAGGATGTTTTGAAATGGTCCACATTTGGTAAACTTCCAGCAAGAGCCCAGAAACAGTGTTCCCTCAAATTGCTCAGCACCTTGTGTTTAATGTGTAAAAACCTCTGGGCGCGTTATGTGAAAGTCAAGCCTCAGATCGTTGTAAACACTTTTTTCACCAGCAATAATGTCCGCCAGGACTTTTGGGGGAGAAAAAAAAAAAAAAAGGAGACACGAAGGAGATTGTTGTTGGGCACTGGAGAACATCTAGCAAACCTGGTCCCACCCACAAAAGGCCTGAGGTAACCCCATCAGTGTGGTAACAACATCACCCGTAATGTTCCCAAAACGCCCCTCAAGGGGCAGTGTATACAGGCAGAAACACAAAACAAATGTGCACCTTCATAAATCACAACAACAAAAAACCAATACCCTGTTAACCCCCACCCAGGTCAAAAAAATACCTTGCCAACCATCCCAGAAAAGGCCCCTCCCTTCCCCCCTGCAGGGGCTAGGGCCAGGGGTAGGGCTAGCCTGACTTTTATCCTAATCACTTCCTCACCTTTCTTGATCATTTTGCCATTCAAGCATGCCTCCCTCAACACTACAGTCTACTTTTGCCTAGCTAAATGTTTAAATATGTTTTTCAGTTATTTTAATCTTACAAGCTTCCCCTGTGTGCTTTTTTTTTTAATGTTGATTTATTTTTGAGACAGAGAGAGACAGAGTGTGAGCAGGGGAGGGGCACAGAGAGAGGGAGACACAGAATCTGAAGCAGGCTCCAGGCTCTGAGCTGTCATCACAGAGCTCGACCAGGGCTCCAACTCAAGGAACCGCAAGATAGTGACCTGAGCCGAAGTCAGATACTTAACCAACTGAGCCACCGAGGTGCTCCCCGCCATGTGCTTAAAAATTTTTTTTTCTTTTTCCCTTATAATTTATCTGCTAAGGAGTGGGGCTGTTTGACCAGTGGAATTCCCTGCTGTCTAGATTTTGTGAAATGCCTTCTTGTGGGGCTATCTGGCAAGTGCCTCTGTCTGCTGTGTTTCCTGCACGTTGGCACCAGAAGCATGGTATCCCTCCCTTTGGCAAGACTGGGTACTGATGCCTTTTGCTTGCTTGCTTCTCCCCGCTTCCTACTGTCCTCCCTTCCTCCATCCCTCTCTTCCTCCCTCCTTTTTTCCTTCCCTCCCTCTCTCCCTTTCTCTCCCTCCCTCCCTCCCTTCCTTCCTCCCTCCCTCCTCCCTCCCTCTTTCTTTCTTTCTTTCTTCTTTCTTTCTTTCTTTCTTTCTTTCTTTCTTTCTTTCTTTCTTTCATCAGAGAGCCCATAATGTCTCCTCACCTCTCCTGGCGATATTAGGTGTTGATTAATGCTGACATCCACCAACACACTAGGGATGCAAAATGGTGATATTCTGTCATTTCTTCTCTATTTTCTGTTGGAGTTCTCTACAAAGAGATGCTTCCTTTCACCTATTTGGTTCTCTGTTCATGTTGGAAGTTCTTGGTTCTTTCCTTCTATTTACCAATTTTCAACATAATGAATTGGTTCCCTTTTGTCCTCCAAAGGTGACAAAGTGATTTCAACAACAACAACAACAACGACACGGTGAACTCATGGATTTAAGCACATTTGATAGGTTTCAATCCACTGTAATTAGTATCTTTTGTTGAAGTAAAATTTCCCGGTTTTGGCCAGTGGTAAATTCAAGTTGGTTCCTGAGTCTTTTTGACAGAACCTAGGAGCCATTGGTTAGATAGTTCCCTTGCTGTCTAGTATGACAAGGTATTCTGAGCTCATCTCGTACATTTTGGGTTTATTTTGCCCCAGATCTGGAATCAGCCATTTCTCCAAGAATCCTTGAAAAATTTTTAAGTGGGAAATGATATTTCAAGACCACAATCTGGACATATGTTCAGTTATCCTGGGTTGGTCGGTCAACGTTTGTAAGCCATTAAGCCTTTTTCAATGGACACAGTTAGGTTATGTAATCCCCATCCTCTGGAAGCTGTTCAGGACCACAGGATTTCTCCATAATCTCTTCTGGGTTACGTGTACATCTCTTTTCTTCCCCTCCAAGAATCTTGGTCCTCAACAACACAAGGATGACACAATTAGAACACCCAACTCCGGTCCCCACTTGTCAAGGTCTAACCCACTCATCGAGGCCTGTGGCCTCCATATTGCCCAGCGAATGGTCAGTTGTCAATCCTCATCAGTTTGACCCAACAGCAGCATCTGACTCAAAGCAACCATTCTCTCTTCCTTGAAATACATTCTTCTCTTGTATTTCAGGACACCCCGCTCTCCTGCTGTCCTCTGTTTCCTGGTGCCCTTCTCAGGCTCCTTTATGGATTCCTCTCCATCTCTACAACCTCCGAATGTCGGTCTTTCATCTCCACCCACCCCCATTCCCTGTGCGATCTCATCGTGGCTTCATCTGCCATCCCGCCACAGCCCGGATTTCTCCCCAAGCACCCCACTCCTGTGTCTCCTCCACGTCCCCTATGGGCATCACATAGCCATCTCATACTCAGTGTGTCCGCAGAGGTGTTTTTGACTCTTCTCCCCCCAAACCCTCCCCTCTCTCAGTCTTTTCAGCTCAGTAAATGGATGGCCGCATGCTGCCAGGCACTTAGGGCAAAAGCCAAACACGTGGGAGTCACCCTTGACTTGTCTTTTCCCCTCATTCACGCCAAAGCCAGCCAGAAATCCCTTGGCTCTCCAGACTCCTCATTGGCCCCCTGGGCCGCCTCCTTCTTCATGCTCTCATGGTCTCCTGCCTCGATTTATAGGGCAGCCTCCCACCTGGTCTTCCTGTTCCACCTGCCCTCTCCCGTCTGCTCCCCCACAGCAGCCCAACGATCCTGCTACATCCCAAGACCCTCCTCTGCCCAGACTCCCCCGCCCCATGGCTCCCATCTCATGGGTGGGGAAAGTCACCATCCCCACAGTGGTGGGCAAGGTCCTGCATGGTCTGACCCCCGTCGCCTCTCTGCCTATTCTGCCCCGCTGCCCCCCCCCCCCAGCCCTACTCCACAACTTTGCCTGGACCCCCTTCCTCTGACACCATGTACTCCTTCGCTGTCTTCGGGGCCCTTTTTCAAATGTCACTGTGCCAGCAAGTCCTTCCCTTCCTGCCCTGGTCAAGGAACAGCCCAGGGCCCTGGCCTCACTTGGCTCCTCTATACCAGTATCCTCATGTCTCACTCTTGTTCGTTTGGTGGTGCTTACGGAACTGTAGGCTCTACCTTGGCAGGGTTGTGTCTGTTCGGTTTTGATACTGGATCTCCAGTGCCTAGAACAATCTTTAGCACGTGGTCACGTCCCTGCTTGCTGATGAACGAACAAACGAACGAAGAGGCAATAAAGAGGTTCTTGGGAGTGATGCTCTATTCAATCTGACTCAGCACTTGGGCTCTCACACTTCTCTCTCTCTGGCAAAATATACATACCAGAAAAACTCACCATTCTAACCATTTTAAATGTACAGGGCGGAGACGTTAAGCACATTCACAGTGTTGTGCAGCCACCACCACGCTCTCCAGAACTTTTTCATCTTCCCAAACCGAAATTCTGTCCCCACCCCCCTCCTCCAGCCCCCGGCAATCACCATCCTACTTCCTTTCTCCATGAATTTGGCTCCTCTTGGTACCGTATTAGGTGTAATCACACACACAAAAAATCGTATTTGTGTGTGTGTGGGCGTGTGGCTTACTCCCCTGAGCGTGATGTCCTCAGGGTTCATCCGTGTTGCAGCCTGTGTCCGAATTTCCTTCCTTTTTAAGGCAGAATCATATTTCACTGCATGTGCGTTTCACATTTTGTTCATCCATCCATCCATTGGCGGGCATTCGGATTATTTCCAGCTTCAGGCTGTTATGAATAGAGCTGCTATGAACACGTGTGTACAAATACCTTTTCGAGCTTCTGCTTCCAGTTTTTTTGGGTGTATCTCTAGAAGTGGGATTGCTGGGTCAGATGGTAATTCTGTGTTTCATTTTTTGAGGAACGGCCATACCTAACTTTTTTCTTTCTCAGCAAGATGTTTTGTTTTAATGTACTTCCCACCTCTCCTCACGTCTCATCTCCTGGGTGACAGTTCTGTGGCCACCTGCATCCATGGAGCGCCTGGTCCGAGGACC
Organism: Lynx rufus; assembly: GCF_022079265.1. Taxonomy (NCBI): domain Eukaryota; kingdom Metazoa; phylum Chordata; class Mammalia; order Carnivora; family Felidae; genus Lynx; species Lynx rufus. The sequence continues at coordinate 137,505,445 of NW_025814889.1, read as the reverse complement.
GCCCTCTGTGGCCTCTTGACTCCTTCCTGGCCTTGGTCCATGGCGAATGCTCCAGTTGTGTTGAAGCCATGTTTCGTCCTTCCTGGCTACCTCTAGGTGCCACTAGATGGCGCGGGAGAGTAGCTTGGTCTCGTTTCCTGGGGAGAAAGCCCTCTTTTGTTCCTCCTGCCAGGGTCCGGGAGGGGGTTGGGGCATTGCTTTACAATGTTCCCTACCTGGGATCACACTGCCTTGACACTTGGCAACATGTTTGAGTTTCTAACGTCTTCAGTTGGGGAAGCCCGCACAATCCTTCTTAGAAGGGGTCATGGTGTTGGGAAGACATTGGCACGTTGGAAAGAGCATTGGGTGGGGGTGTCAGAAAACCCTACATTTTAATCCTCCTTCCTTCAAGGGCTCTGTGTGACCCGAACACATCATCTGGGCCCCCCTGGCCTCAGTTTCCCTATCTGTAAAATCAAATTAGTCGGTGGTTCTCAGTTCTGGTAGCGTGTGATGATCCCCTGGGGAAAGAGAATAACGGTGCTGGTTGAATCAGAAACTCCAGGTGCTTTTCAAAGCTCTGCAGGTGATTCTAATGCTGGAGGGCGGCGAACCCCTAGATGAGGTGGGCTCTGAGACCCCTTCCGGCTGTAAGGGGCTCTCACCACCTGAGAAACCTAGAGCAAGGAACCCTTTTAGTCCCCAGGTTTTTCATCTTAGGAAAAGGGAATGATAATAGTACCTAGCATCACAACGTGTGTGAGGCAGAGGTAGACGAGGCAATGTGAGTTAAGCACCTAGCACGGTACCTGGGCGTGCAGCCAGTGCTCAGACGTTGCCTGGTCTTGCTATTTCTAGACCAGCTATTCTCAGAGCATAGGCGGCAGGGGTCTATCAACCCACACCCCCAGGAATTTTTCAGAAGACACCTGCTACCCAGGGATCCCCATTCCAAGCTTCGAATGAGCGGGACAGGGTAGGCCAGCCCTAAACCCTTTGAAGCCACCCCCCAGCCTGGCACCTCCCGGCACTCACTAGATGCTCTATAAATGTTCGGTTAAATAGCGCATTGAATTAAGGAAAGCTTCCAGAAGAAAGTGACCCCAGAGCTGAGCCTTGAAGGCCAACCAGGAGTTCGGACAACGAAGGGTTGTCCCCTTCTCCCCAGGTAGCAGGTGGGTGAGCTTGTTGTGGGGTCGTGGAGCGCACCGGTCAAGAAAGAGCGAATTCTGGAGATGTTTTACGGTGCAACTTAGTAGGTTTATTTGAGTAGCACGGGGACGGGACCCCTGGGTAGAAAGAGCCTCACTTCTGCTGTGGAGGCTGGTGCTTCCATGCTTAGTGCTCAAGGCGGAGGGACGTGCAGAGAGTATTAGGTCATAAATGTCTTCTTCGAATTTCTACTCATGAAACTACTTCCGAAAGATTTCTCTGGTGCTTATCACTCAGTTCGATATTAACTATGGGTAAGGTGTACAGACAGGTCATGAGCCCCTTTAAGAATGTAGCAACCAGGGGCACCTGGGGGGCTCAATCGGTTGAGTGTCTGGCTCTTGATTTCGGCTCTGGTCATGATCTCGCGGTTCGTGGGCTCGAGCCCCACATCGGGCTCTACGCTGGCAGGGCAGACAGAGCCTGCTTGGGATCCCCCCTCTCTCTCTCTTCCTAGCTCTCTGCCCCTTCCCAGCCTGTGTGCTCTGTCTCTTTCTCAAAATAAATAAATAAAGAACGTAGCAACCAGCGCGAAGTTGATCCTGATCGGAACTATGCAGTCTGTAGGTCAGCCTTCTGGGCTGCAGGTGAACCTTCTTTTGCTTTTCTCCCTCATCAATCTCAGGGGTGTGGAGCCGTGGGGCCGGCTGAGGACTCTAGACTTGGTCACAAACATTCCCTTGCAGGGCCCTGCAAGACAGGATGGAGGGCAAGGTAGACACGCTCCCTGGTGGGGAAGCTGCAGGAGCTGCCCAGTTCCTCTCCAGCAGAACCGAGAAGTCCGGGCTTTGCCCTGTGTGTTCCGAAAAACCTGGAATGGGTTTAGGGCAGGGGAGTGTTGGGGGAAACAAGCATGTCCAGTGGGTGGTAGATGGAGTCGTGAGGGTGGGACGGGAAGGAAAGGGGAGCTCTCTCGGGAGGTCAGCACACTCAACCTGGGCGCTGGGAGCTGAGGCAGTGATGTGGGAGGTGGGTGGATTCAGGAGCCACGAAGGAGGGGCCTTGAGGGGCTCGAAGGCCAAGGTGCTCATCGAGGAGGAAGAGGAGGGCGTGTCAGGGCACCGGGGCCTTGCTGGCCATCGTGAGGGCTCAGCTCTCACTGAGTGCCTCTGGGAACTGTAGGGTTTGAAGCAGGGAAAGCACACGCCTTGATGTGGGTTCTGAAAGGACCACGCTGGCTCAGGTGTAGAGGTGAGGGGGACAAAGGGAGGAGGGTCATCATCAGGAGGGAATTAAAACAGTCCCGTGGTCTCTGGCTCCGGTGGTGGTGGAGGTGGAGAAGGGGAGGAGAGGCCAGAGAGAGGGAGAGAGAGAATCCCAACCTCACTGTCAGCATGCAGATTCCTCACTGTCAGCATGCAGCCCGCTGCGGGGCTCGATCCCATGAACCGTGAGATCACGACCCGAGCCAAAACCGAGAGTCAGACGCTCAACCGACTGAGCCACCCAGGCACCCGGAGAGAAGACTTGTAGCCTGAGCAGCTGGAAGGCTGAACTGTCCCTCATGTGACTTTGCGGACTGGAGAGGGTTGGGGCGGAGAATCTGGGGTGTGGGTGCTTGCCCGGCCATCGAGGGGCTCAAGCAGCGAGACGGGCAGAAGCCAGGCCCGGAGGGTGGTCTCAGAGTAACGGTGCTCGATGGAATTTAAAGTCGACGGACGCAGGCACGCCCGTTGGCTCAGGCAGTGGAAGGCATCGGGGACTGAGCTCAGGGGCTGTGGCCGCAGTGGGGGGTCTGGGTGGGAGCTGGAGGACAGTGGTCACGAGGAGGCCGGCACGGGCTGGGGAGCGGAGGCAGTGGAGGGAGCAAAGGTCAATCACCTGTCACAGTCCCCTAACAAGTGCCGAAGACACTTACTCAACAGACACTTATCTCTGACGGTTCTGGAGGCTGGAGGCCCGGGATCGCGGTGCCAGTATGGTCAGGTTCTGGCGAGAGCCCCCTCTGGCTTGCACACGGCCACCTTCTGTTGTGTCCCCTCTGTGGCGGGTGGGGTGGGGAAGCAGACACAGAGAGAGAGCCAGCTCCCGGCGCCTCTTCTTCCAAGGACGCTAATCCTATCGGGTTTGGGTAGGATGCAAACGTTTCCTAACGCCATGCGACAGGGCGGGGGCAAGGCCCCCATCTTCCAGTCTAAAGGATGGACCCCCACCGCTAGAGTGCGGAGCCCCCCCCCAACGTGCTCTCCTGCCCCCTCCACTTCTGGAATGACCACCTCCCTACTCTGCCTGCCCAGGTATCAGGCCCAGCCCAGACACTCACCCTCTGCGGACTCTCTTTTTAAAAACTGTACTGACACCAAACTCATCAAATTGTGTACATTGAATATGTGTGGTCTTTAGCATATCAATTATACCTCAATAAAGCGGTTTAAAAAACCGTACTGGGCGGGGGGGTGCCTGGGCGGCTCAGTCGGTTAAGCGTTCAGCGTCTGACTTCAGCTCAGGTCATGATCTCATGGTTTGGTTCATGAGTTCGAGCCCTGCGTCAGGCTGTGTGCTGACAGCTCAGAGCCTGGAGCCTGCTTCGGATTCTGTCTCTCTCTCTCTCTCTCTCTCTCTCTCCCTCTGCCCCTCCCCTGCACGTACTCTCTCTCTCAAAATAAATAAGTAAACATTAAAAGAACCTGTATTGACATCTTTTATTTGTTTTTCTTCCTCTTCTTTTGCTCTTGTGGCTTTATATGCTCTTGTAACCTTCTCGTAGTTACATCATTGAAGTATAACTTATGTACGATAAGCTGCACCCATTTAAATGACACAATTTGGTGAGTTCCGACTTGTTTAAATTTTTTTTTAATGTTTATTTATTTTTGAGAGAGAGAGACAGAGCGCAAGCGGGGAAGGGTCAGAGAGAGAGGGAGACGCAGAATCCGAAGCGGGCTCCAGGCTCCAAGCTGTCAGCACAGAGCCCGACATGGGGCTGGAACCCACAAGTTGTGAGATCATGACCTGACTCAGATGCTTCACCGACCCAGCCACCCAGGAGCCCTGCTGAGTTGAGGCTTGTGAGTGTTGCCATGGCAGCAAAGGTAAAGACCATTGTCATCACCCCAGATTTCCTGGCTTCTCCTTCCCTCTTCTCTCTGCCTGTACTTTTCGCCACACTTCTTTCTGCCTTTTGCAGAGTCTCATGCAAGCAGACTCCGGGCATAAACTCTCGCATCTGGCTTTTCTCACTCAGCATAATGATTTCGAGATTCATGTATTTGTGTGTGTGTGTCAAGTAATCAAGTTCTTTTAATTTCTAAATATTATCCCAGGGCATGACATACTGTCTTTTTATTTTATTTATTTTTTTAATGTTAATTTATTATTTTGAGAGAGAGAGACAGAGCATGAGCGGGGAAGGGGCAGAGAGAGAGAGAGAGAGAGAGAGACAGAATCCGAAGCAGCTCCAGGCTCTGAGCTGTCAGCACAGAGCCCGACGTGGGGCTCGAACTCACGAGCCGTGAGATCATGACCTGAGCCGAAATCAGACGCGTAACCGACAGAGCCGCCCAGGTGCCCCTATCCCTCTCCCTTTTGATGGACATTTGGGTTTTCGGTTTGGGGCGATCGTGAATAGACCTGCTGTGAACATTCCTGTGCAAGTGTCTGTCCTGGCAAAAGCTTTCATTTCCCTTGAGTTCATGCCTAGAAGTGAAATTCCCGAGTTGTATGGTAGGTGTCTGTTTAAGTTCCCAAGTTACTGTGGTTTCCTGTGTGCTCGAACCACCTCCCGTGAGTGATTCAGTTCGGCTACATTCTCACCAACTCTTGGTGTCGGGTTTTACACTTAGATAAAAAGCTCTCGTGTGTGTAGAGGTAGCTCATTGTGGTTTGAGTTTGCATCTCCCTGACAACTGATGACGTTGACCGTCTTCTCATTTGTGACCGTTCGCGTATGTTCTCCTGTGACGTGAGCACATTCCTGATCCTGTCGTCTGGCTGCATTTCTTGCTTAAGTCCCCCAGACCGGGGTACAAATAAAAGGGTCTTCCTTGGGGGCACCTGGGTGGCTCAGTTGCTTAAGCATGTGACTCTAGATTTCGGCTCAGGTCATGATGTCACGGTTTGTGGGTTCACACCCCACATTGGGCTCCACGCTGACAGTGCAGAGCCGGTTTGGGAATCTCTCTCTCCCTCTCTTTCTCTGCCCTTCCTCCTCATTCCTTCCCCTCCTCCTCCTCCTCCTCCTCCTCCTTTTCCTCTTCTTCTTCTTCTCTCTCTCTCTCTCTCTCTCAAAATAAGTAAACAAAGATTTTTAAAAAACGGTCTTCCTTATTTTACTGTTATTTATAGGCGAGCCTTCTCCATCACCAGATCAGAAATTTCTCAGAGGTAGGAACAGGTTCTTTCTCACCTGTACACGGCCTGCTCTGCCCAGCACAGCGGGCCTGGCAGGAATTCAGTAAAGTTGTTGAACCCCGGTGGGGAGACTCCAGGTCCCAGCTGACCTAGATCCGGAAGAGTGGAGCCCAACATGGGAAGAGGGACTTTCTACCACTCCTTGCAATGAGCAGATGAATTAAGAAGATACCTTTCTTTCCGCTGAGATGAGCGTGTAAATGAACAAAAGCCATTCTGGAAAGATCTTCTCAGGAAAGATCCGGCAAGAAAAGAATAAGGTATCAGTGGACGAAGGGGTGTACTCATTAGGCTATTTGTTGTTCTTGGTCTCACGAAGTCCAGTAAGCACTGGTTGTAGTAACGTGGGAGAGTTCTGGGGTGGTGACACTATGGTGCCCTGGCTACAAATTCAGTTCTATGATTAATTTCTAGAAACATTTCTAATGACGCCAATCTCGTTAGCGTAATGCTGCTGTTACCCAACAGCACGAGAAGATGCTCCTTTTGCTACAAACGGATTTTCCAAATAACTGAACGACATTCCTTTGCGTGCTCAGCCCCTTCTTTCCATTTTAACTTTAAAAAAATTTTTTTAACGTTTATTTATTTTTGAGACAGAGAGAGACAGAGCATGAACGGGGGAGGGGCAGAGAGAGAGGGAGACACAGAACAAGAAGCAGACTCCAGGCTCTGAGCCATCAGCCCAGAGCCCGACGCGGGGCTCGAACTCACGGACCGCGAGATCATGACCTGAGCTGAAGTCGGACGCTTAACCGACTGAGCCACCCAGGCGCCCCTCCATTTTAACTTTTTAGATGAACACTCTTCTAACGCAGAAGATATGCTTTCTTTCCTTGTTTAAAGATTGTGGTACAATGCACACAATATCACATTGACCGCTTTAACCGTATTACGCGTATAGTTCGGTACGTTAACGCTGGTGTGCAGTCATCGCACAACCGTTCAATTCCAGAACTTTCTGTCTTCCTAAACCGAAACGCTCTCCCCGTCAAACACTCACTCCCCATTCCTCCCTACCCCCAGGCCCTGGGGGCGACGTTCTAAATCTAAATCTGACTACTGTAGGGACCTTGTAGAGTAGAAGAAGCATGCGGCCATAAAGTCCTCAAGATCCATTCATGTTGTAGATTATATTGAAATGTCCTTCCTTTTTTTTTTTAAGTTTGTTTATTTATTTATTTATTTATTTATTTATTTATTTATTTTGAGATAGAGAGTGAATTGGGGAGGGGCAGAGAGAGAGAGAGAGAGAGAGAATCCCAAGCAGGCTCAGCACTGTCACTGCAGAGCTTGACATGAGACTCGATGTCCTGAACCGTGAGATCATGACCTGAGCTGAAATCAAGAGTCAGATGCTTAACTGACTGAGCCATCCATGCACCCCTGAAATGTCTTTCCTGTGTCTTTTTTTTTTTTTTGAAGTATATTCATTTATTTTGAGAGAGAGAGAGAACATAAGCAGGGGAGTTGTAGAGGGAGAAGGAGAGAGAGAGAGAGAGAGACAATCCCAAATAGACTCTACGCTGTGAGCACAGAGCTTGACAAAGGGCTCAATCACATGAGCCTGACGGGGACTCAGTCCCACGAAACTGTGAGATTGTGACCCGAGCTGAAATCAAGAGTCAGATGCTTAACAGACTGAGCCACGCAGGCGCCCCTGAAATGTCCCTCCTTTTTAAGGCTGAATCCTCTTCCATGGTGTGGATGGACCACATTTTGTTGGACCCATCTGTCGGTGGACACTTGGGTGACTTCTACCTCTGGCCATTGTGAATCACACTGCCAGGGTCATGGGTGTGCACACATCTGTTTGAGTGCTTGCTCTCAGTTCTTTTGGATGTGTCCCCAGAAGTAGGATTGCTGGCTCATGTGGGAATTCTGTGTTTGTTTGACACACCTGCCATAATGGTTTTCATAGTGGCCGCACCATTTTACATTCCCACACTTTCTTTCTTTCTTTCTCTCTCTCTCTCTCTCTTTCTTTCTTTTTCTTTCTTTCTTTCTTTCTTTCTTTCTTTCTTTCTTTCTTTCTTTCTTATGTTTATTTTTTTGAGAGAGAGACAGTGCTCGAGTGGGGGAGGAGTAGAGAGAGAGGGAGACACAGGATCTGAAGCAGGCTCTAGGCTCTGAGCTGTCAGCACAGAGCCAGACGTGGGGCTCGAACCCACAAGCCATGAGCTCCCTTCTCTCTGGCTTCTGCCTGGTTGGGCCAATGGAAGGTGCGGGGATGAGGGACGGGTCTGGGCATTTATTCCCCAGCTCCTTCCCTATTAGTGCTGCCAGGTAAATGCCCAGATGCCCAGTTAATTTTGAATTTTAGATAAACAATGAATCTTTTTTTTTTTTTTTTTTGGTATAAGTATATCCCATGCAGTATTGGGGACATTCTCGTACGCAAAAAATCATTGATTAGAAACCCAAATGTATCTGGGCCTGTATTTTTATTTGCTAAGTCTCGCCACCCTGAGGGGCCTCTCCCCTGCCGGAGGCCACAGCTCCTGTGGGTTCGGTGGGGCTGGCTCCCCGCACTCCCGTGGGCGTGGCCTCGGTTTTCTAGCCCTGCCTACAGCTTCATAGGAGTCTCTCTAGATTCTTCCACACCACCCCTCCTGAGCGTTGGGCCCTGACCAGTACGTGGTAAGCGATGAGACACCTTTGTGAGCCGCGGCTCCTGGGAACACACGCGGTCTCCATCACAGGCCTTGGGGAGGGGACCAGGAGGCCCTGTCCACGTTCCGCCTCACCGCAGCCCAGACGAGTGAGGCCCTCAGAAATCTTACCCATTTGTTAAAAATCTTTTTTAACGTTTATTTTATTTTCTGAGAGAGTGAGTGATCGAGCGAGCGCAAGTGGGGCTGGGGCAGAGAGAGAGGGAGACACAGACTCTGAAACGGGCTCCAGGCTCCGAGCCGTCAGCACAGAGCCCGACATGGGGCTCGAACCCACGAACCGCGAGATCGTGACCTGAGCCGAAGTCGGGCGCTTAGTGGACTGAGCCGCCCTGGTGCCCCTGAAATCTCACCCTTTTAGAAATAAGCTGTCAGCATACAGTCTTCCTTCCTAACTCGAAACCGCGGGCGTCTCACATGCCATCTTCTCCGTGGCAGCCCGTGGCTCTGCGGGGCACGAACCCTGCCGGCCTCATTCCCTTCTCGATGCCGTTATCTGTTCCGATCAGGGAGTAAAGGAACGAGTGGATGTTGCCGAACGCCCTCGTAGCCAATCTGCTGGTTAACTGGCACCTGCAGCCTGTGAGGGGTGCCGTCCATCCGCTCTCTCATGTGCCCGTCCGGGGGGACAGCAGACACTGGTGGGCCGGGTCCTGCCCTAGGAGCCTTGGCGGGCTGGTGGGGGGCCGGGGCTTGCCAGACTTAGCAGATAAACACACAGAGTGCTCAGCTACATTTAAATCGCAGCTACACAGCGAACGCTGGGACCTATCTCTACCACACAAAACTTGTTGTTCACACGACATGAAAAGCCGACTGGCCATCCTGTGTGTTGCCTGCCAATCCAGGACAGGGGTACCTGTGATTCTTAACCCCTCGATGCCTTCTTAAGTGAGGCGCCCCACGAGGTGCCCAGACGACGCCCTCAGTTTCATTGTTACGAATGTAGACGTTGGGGCCCAAGGAATGAAGTAGAAGGAAGGAAGGAAGGAAGGGAGGAAGGAAGGGCCCAGTCCAGGCTCCCTGGGGGGTGTTCTGGGTCTGTCCAGCTTCCCCATCCAGTGCTCCGTCTCCAACCTTTCTTGCTGCCTTCGTGGAGGGGACAGCTGGGGGGACGGATGAGGTGACAGCTGGGGTGCGGTCCAGGCTGGTGGTGGCTGGAGGCGGGTGGCCCACAGGCCACCAGGCACCTGGGTCTCACGGGGCCTGTCCCCCCCCATCCCCCCGCCAGCCCCGCACCTCCCTGGAACAGAGCTGCTGTGATGTGGACGGCCGCTGTGGGCCGTTCCTGGGGGAGGACAAAGAACGCCCCCGGCCTTGCTTCTTCATCCATGCGGTAGGAGCGGCAGGCAGAATCTGTGGACTGTTCCCATTCAGTTCCACAAGCCGGAGCCTCTCATCTTGAGGAGAGGTGCTGGCGGGGGGCAGGGATCCAGCCCCACGTGCCAGAGGAGGAGCCCCAAAAGGCCTTCATGAGGCCTTTAGTGCCCCAGAGTACCCGAACCCTCCATGGGGCGGGGGCGGGGGGTGCCCTTCACCAGGCCGGTGCCTCGAGAACGCCGCGTGGAAACGTGTGCAGCCCCCCAGGTAGGGCAAGGGCTCACTGTGGGCCGTGGAGATTCGGGGCCCCTCTGTCCTCTTCAGCAGCGTTTGCGGGGAGGAGGGGGAGGAGGGAGCACCCTGAGCCCTGCGCGGAGCATGAAATCAGGACACCCCGCACAGCGACAGCCGAAGGTGTATTTGCAAAATCAAATCTCTGCCCCGGTCCTGCTGCTCCTGAGCAAGCAAAGAGGAGAAGAGGCCTCACGGGGTTCCTACCCCCACTCCCACCTCCCCCCCCATGAGAAGATTGCTGGGGCCTGAGGCTCGGGCCCCTCCTTCTGGCTGGAGGGGAGGCACATCCTGTTAAGGTGACCCTCGAGACAAGGGCCAGTCCTGGAGGTGGGCCGGCATCGGCCTGGAGCTGTGGCCACAACTGGGGCAGAGACACCAGGAAGCCTGCTCCCCGTGCTCTGCGAGGACGACGCGGCTCCGTGGTGACCAGGCCCCACGCACGCACACGCTCCGCGGGGCAGTACTGCCTGTCATCGCGAGCGCCTTGCTCCCAGCTTTCCTACCTACTTCCGCGGTTCTCTTCCGTTTCTGCTCCGTCTCCGCCTCCTCCCTCCCCCGGTGCTTCCTCCCCTCCACCCTTGCCGACTAGGACCCCACATCCGTAAGCCGGGCACCCGCAGAGGACAATCACCTTGACCCTGACATCCAGCCTGCAGCAGAGCCCTCCGGGCGGCCAGCTCCTCACCCTGGGGCTGCTCTGACCCTGACCGCCAGTCCTGCCCTGAGGGGTGAGGCTGGGGTTGCTTGCAAATAGCTGGAAGTCAGGTGAAGGCCCCGAGGACCCAACGAGGCACAGACCCCGGGGTCATCTGGGTTCCGAGCACAGAGAGGTCACTCCAGCTGGGAGACAAGGAGCCTGGAGGATGAGGGGTTTGGGGAAGCACAGAGACTGGGCCGGGGAGGGAAGGGGAGAGGCGTGGAATGTAGTAGAAAAGGTCTGGTGGGCTTGGGAACGGGTAGCATCCGGTGGGGCTGGATCCCAGGTGGCACAGGAGTGATTTAAAGGTCATGACGGCCACCTGGGTGGCTCAGCCGGTTGAGTGTTCGACTTCGGCGCAGGTCCTGATCTCGTGGTTCGCGAGTTCGAGCCCCGCGTCGGACTCTGTGCTGACGGCTCAGAGCCTGGAACCTGCTTCGGATCCTGTGTTTCCCTCTCTCTGCCCCTCCCCCACTCATGCTCTGTCTCTCTCAAAAATAAACAAACGTTAAAAGAAAATGAAGACCATAAAATAGCTCAGATGGATGGATGCCTACTGTGGGCATCGCCGCCACCAGCTCGAGCCGTCTCCCCACCACCCCACAACCCGCGCACCTTCAGGTCAGAAGCGGCTTTCCTGAGGCTGCGCGGTTGACCACAGGAATTGTCTGTACTTGTGCCGAGCTCTACACACGCCCAAGAGCCTCACATCTTCCGACTCAGGGAATCCTTCAACAACCCCGTCTGGAAGGCGCTCTGCCCCCATTTTACAAAAAGGGAAACTGAGGCACAGGGAGGGATGTGACTTGCCGTATGCGACGTTGCCAGGACTCAGGCCCGGACATCTGAGCGTTTCTCCGCTACGCCAGCCTCCCAGCCGGGAGAGGTGAGACCCCAGCGGGGAAGGCAAGCCAGCTGCGGGGACCGGAAGGCCAAAGTTCTATTGCTGTCATTCATGGCTGTATCTCATGCACCTAGACCGTGGCACATAGTAGGTGCTCCACAAAAATGTGCGGAACGACTGGAGGAGTCAGGGGGACCTACTGCCATCAGAATTCCATCCTCCAGCCAACGTAGGAATGAGCAGAAAGATGCTACGGTAGCAATAAAGCCTCCACATCCCAATCCCCGGAAGGGGACCTTTTGTGGATAAAGGGTCTTTGCCGTCGTGACTTGCCTGGATTATCCACGGGCTGTCACAGGTGTCCTTATGAGAGGGAGGAGGCAGAGGGACGTTTGACACAGCCAGAGGAGCAGGTGATGTGAGGACAGAGGCAGAGACCGGCTGATGTGGCCACAGGCCTGGAGCCACCAGGAGCTGGGGAGACAGGAAGGATCCTTCCCTCCAGCCTTCAGAGGGAGCACAGCCCTGATGGCGCCTTGACTTTGGACTCCTGGCCCCGACACTGTGAGAGAATGGATTTCCGTTGTTTTAGGCGCCCGCTTTGTGGGGATGCGTTTCTGCAGCCACAGGACACTAGCAGGTGCCCATGACGTGTTCTTGCTACGAGTTAGTGCTGTCACGAGACAGGCCGTGCCGTAGTGTCCCCGAGGAGCACCAGCCCTGAGGCAGATGCCGGGGGCTCTGTGCCTATCTGCCCTATGACCTTGGACATGGCGGTTGTTTCTGGCCCCAGTTTCTTGTCCCTAAAGTGGCGTGGCAGAGGGGGCCGGGGGCTGAGAAATTCTTTCCTGCCTCTGTCGCCGTTGTCGTGAGGATCAGATGGCATAATTGGCCTGTGAAAATACGGAATTCTGGAATACATATGTATGTAATGTCTTAGATAAAATTTAGAATTTTAAGATTGTTAAAATGCCAAGAGTACTTATTATGGAGCATGAAGATATTTCTGTCCCTCTGTCCATCACAAGCATGGATTGGCCCCTCTTCCTGCCTCTGGGGACGAGCGGAAGACTGCCATAGGTCAAGGTGGATTTGATCCCCGGAAGGAGTGGGATCATCCCCCGTCTGTGCTGGGGCGGGAGCCTCTGAGGCACACCTTCCTGTTTCCTCCCCTTTCGTGTTCCCCAGGCACCTGCATGTCCTCTCGTACCCCTGTCAACAAAGCCCAGTCGTGGGACACCGTCTCCTTGGCTCCTGACTCTCGAGTCAGAGCCTGCTGGCTGAAGGAAAAGTCTGGCACCTGAGACGTCCCATTGATGCAGGTCTTTTGAGCGTGATGGTCAAGAAAGAATCCCGGAGATGTTTCACGGTGCAAACAGGTGCTTTTATTAAAGCACGGGGACGGTGGGGCGCCTGGGTGGCGCAGTCGGTTAAGCGTCCGACTTCAGCCAGGTCACGATCTCGCGGTCCGTGAGTTCGAGCCCCGCGTCGGGCTCTGGGCTGATGGCTCAGAGCCTGGAGCCTGTTTCTGATTCTGTGTCTCCCTCTCTCTCTGCCCCTCCCCCGTTCATGCTCTGTCTCTCTCTGTCCCAAAAATAAATAAACGTTGAAAAAAAAAAAGCACGGGGACGGGATGCGTGGGCAGGAAGAGGGGCACCGGGGTGGTGAGGAGTGATCTGTAGTTGGCAGGCGAAGGGGATAACATAAGCCTCTAAGGAATTTGTGTGTGTTGAAAGTGGGGTTTACCGGACCTTGGAGATCTGGCCATTGTCCAGGTAAGGTTACCCTTCATTGTCTCGTAAAATGTCAGTCATGAGACCCTTTAAGAATATCGTGTTCTGCACATCTCAGACGTGGATCAGTGGGCTACGTGTTGTCAGATGATTTGCTCTCGGTTGTACTTTTCCTGCCTTTGTTCTCCTCGACAACATGTGGGGAGGGTGGGCTCTGTGACCCCCCGAGTCCCATTCAACTCGTGATCCCAGGCGCGGTCCCACCCCCATCCCCCGTGCCACCCCCTGTCGCACACCTGCACCCCCACACGGGTGTCTGCGGTTGGGCAATTTGGGTCATGTCGCCCACACCTGTGCTTCTGCTGCTGTTGACATCTGCTGTGTGATAAGGGGACACGGTCTCATTCCAAAGTCCAAGTGTGGAGGAGATGGGGCACAGCTGTCTGCACATCACTCCTCCTGTGCTCCCACCAAGCTCAGACCCTTTCGTCCTTTCCAAGGACAAAAGCCCCCACGGAGGGTGGAGGGTGGGGCACTCCTTCCCTTGGGGAGCACTGGAGGGCTCTCAGCATTTTGGAAAGCTTGTCCACCAGCTTTTCGCCTGATGGGGCACTTTGGGGGGCCTCCAGTGGCCAGACCCCACCCCCTTGCCCCCAAGGCAGAGCCGTTTCAGTCAGCGTGTCACCACACAACTTGGGGTGTGCCCCACGTCCCCACTCACTCATCGGCAGGGCTCAGGAGCACCTGCTCCATCAGCCCAGTTCTGGTTTTGGGGGCACAAAGCAGAATCAGACCTGCTTCTGCCCTGGAGGCCTAGCCCAGCTGGGGAGATAGACTTACAGGACAGAGACCGAGCACTGGGCCTGTGGATTAGGAAGTTCTTGATGGAAAAGAGAAGCCTGAGCTGATCTGGAGGTACATGGAGGACCTGGCCGGGGGGAGAAAGTTCCTGCCTACTCAGTCTTGTGAATGATCTGTCTTACTCTATGTCTCAAACCCATGAGGATGATGACACACGTGGAACCTGACTCTTCCATGTAGATCTGCCCAGAGCTGCCTCAGCACGGAGGACAAGCTGGTTGCACAGGGAGCACCTGAGATTCTGCAAAGGTGTTCAGAAATGTTGCTCAGGGAGAATCATGACTTTGGGTCATATTCCGGGCATGGGTTGGAAGGTCTGTTTCAACTCGCCCCTAGGCAGGAAAAGACGCGACTGTTGGTGGCATTCCAATGTCCCCCCTTCCGCCGTGGCCCCAACTCTCTGAGAACACCTAGTGGGAGAGAGATCACAGGTATGGGGAGAACAGCACCGGCCTAGAGAGTACTTACCCGAACATACAGAGTTGGGTCTTTTTTTTTTTTTTTTTAATTTTTTTTTTCAACGTTTATTTATTTTTTGGGGACAGAGAGAGACAGAGCATGAACGGGGGAGGGGCAGAGAGAGAGGGAGACACAGAATGGGAAACAGGCTCCAGGCTCTGAGCCATCAGCCCAGAGCCCGACGCGGGGCTCGAACTCACGGACCGCGAGATCGTGACCTGGCTGAAGTCGGACGCTTAACCGACTGCGCCACCCAGGCGCCCCCAGAGTTGGGTCTTATGCACGTGCATGAGTCCCTTGGGTTAAGGCAAGAACACTGCCTCTCACACTGAGCCAGCAGCCAGCAGCCAGCAGCAGACAGAACCATGGGGGAGGTAAGCAGAGCTGGGCTCTTACTGAAGAGTCTGTTCATAAACAGCCATGAACAAAGACTTTAAACTTTCCAAGCTGACTAATCTTGATTCACAAAACAAGAAGTGAATGTTCTAGCATGGGAACATGCCAGACACAACAAGAGCTTGTGTGTAGGGGCCCTAAAAGAGAGCATCAAGCTTGGGACAGAACAGATGAACATTTTCTTTGGATCAAATGATGAAGGCTCATTGGTGGTTCTTCAGCAGGACTATTATTCATGGTTTGTTGTGAATAAGTGTTTGTAATTTTCTTTTCAGAGTTTAGGTTCAGTCATTCTGAAAAAAAAAATCCTTTTCTCATCTCGCAAATATGTAGAAGGAGTTAAAGTCTTTAACTCCTACATTTTCTACATATGGCGGGTCCAGATTATGATGCAGTAAAGCAAGTAAGCAAAAGTGTCTTCCTCTAGAATATTGCTTCAGTGAGGGGGTTCTGTTGGGCTGTGGCATGTTGGTGTACTGGACCTTGGACCACTGGTTTAGCTCTGATCTCTGGTATTTAGTAGAGAGGACAGCTAGGTTTTCAAGTCCTTATCCTGCTCTCATACTCATTACTCAGCTTCAAATAATCTTAATCCCTATAATTGGATTAGGGCATCTGGGATTTCCAGAAGCCCTAGGGACCTACCAGAAGTCAAAGTAAATCCTCCCTGGAGGAATAGGTCACTTTAGCCCTCAAATTATTTCTATAATTTTTCATAGAATGATTGAGTCTGACACTCAGCAGAAATATCAAAGCGCACAAGGAAATAAAATGTGATTAAAACCCAAGAGAAACAATAAATAATAGAAACAGACTCACAAAGACCCCAGCTAGTGGAATGAGCAGATGTCGACTTTTTTAAATGGCCATATTTTTAATATGGTCAAAGATAAAATAGAATGAGTTAAGTTATAGCAAATCTCTAGAAACTATAAAAAAGAATTAAATTGAGATTCTATGTCTGAAAAGTACAATAACCCAAATTAAAAATGGAAGGGATTCACAGCAGAATGGACATTGCTAAAAAGAGAACCAGTGAATCAAAAGTAGGTCATAAGAAAATATCCAGAATCGGTACGTCATAAGAAAATATCCAGAATCGGAGCTCCTGGGTGGCTCAGGGGGTTGAGCGTCTGACTTCGGCTCAGGTCGTGATCTTGCAGTTCATGGGTTTGAGCCCCGCATCGGGCTCTGTGCTGACAGCTTGGAGGCTGAAGCCTGCTTCAGATTCTGTGTCTTCCTCTCTCTCTCTGCCCCTCCCCCACTCACACTCTGTCTCTCTCTCCCTCTCAAAAATAAACATTAAAAAAAAAAAGAAAACACTCAGAAATTTAAAAAAAAAATCCAGAATAAAGAATGGATAGTCAAAATAATGGAATATAGATACAATAATATCATAATGGAAATAGATACAAAAGAAGGGGTAGGAGGCACAGGTGATACACTGACAAAGTCTAATGTAGGTACCTAATTAGGGCCCAGAAAGAGAAGAGAGAATTTGAACTAAATGACAATGAAATATTTTACACTGAATACCTTTTTTTAATTCTTTTTTTAAAGTTTATTTATTTTTGATAGAGAGAAGGCGGGGGGTGGGGGTGGGTAAGAGAACCAGCAGGGAAAAGTCAGAGAGAGAGGGCCAGAGGATCCAAAGTGGGCTCTGCACTGACAGCAGCAAGCCAGATGTGGGGCTCAAACCCATGAGCTGAGAGATCATGACCTGAGCCAAAGTTGGATGCTTAACTGACTGAGCCAGCCAGGCATTCTGCACCGAATACTTTGAGTGGAATGATCCTGAAGATAACATTATCCAAAGTTGCGGGATGCAGCTTATGCTGCACCTAGAGGGAAATTTATAACCCCCAATGCATATCTTAGTAACAAAGAAAGGCTGAAAATCAATGAGCCAAGCTATGATCTCCAGAAATTAGAAAAAAGAACAAATTAACCTGCTCCCTAATTGAAGGGAGGAAAAAAATAAAGAGGAGAGCAGAAAGTAATAAAGTAGAACATAAATGCATATTAGTAATGATCAACAACACCAAGAGTGAGTCTTGGAGAAGACCAGGAAATGGACAGCTGGCGACGCTGACACAGGAAAAAAGAGAAAAGACACAAATTCCTCATGTCAGGAATGAAGAGAAGGTCACAGGGGGTATTGTAAGCAAAATGCAAGATTTTAGTATTAGTGTTAATGTTTAGAAGGGACAGAAAAATCCCTTGGAAATGGCCAGCTTATCAAAACTGACAGAAGAAGAAATAGAAAATCTGAATAATCCTATAAGCGCTTTAATGTGTAAGTAAAGTCCTCTTGATAAAGACAATATTGCGCCCAGAGAGCTTCACTGGTAAATTCTACAAACCATACAAGAAGAAATAACGCGGGCATTTCACAAATGCCTTTCTGAGTGCATCTTGCCCGTCTTAACCATTCCGTAGTGATTAAAGTTCACATGTTTTTTTTTTTTTTAATTTTTTTTCAACGTTTTTTTATTTATTTTTGGGACAGAGAGAGACAGAGCATGAACGGGGGAGGGGCAGAGAGAGAGGGAGACACAGAATCGGAAACAGGCTCCAGGCTCTGAGCTGTCAGCACAGAGCCCGACGCGGGGCTCGAACTCACGGACCGCGAGATCGTGACCTGGCTGAAGTCGGACGCTTAACCGACTGCGCCACCCAGGCGCCCCTAAAGTTCACATGTTTTAGCTTCCGTGCGAAGCCTCTGGTCTGACTCCGGAGCATTTCTTTTTACCTCACCCCCATCCCTCCCGTATATGCTCTTTTCTCCCCCAACCTAGCAAAAAAAGATTCACCTCTCCCTGAACTCGCCATGCTGGTTCTTGCCTCTGGCTCTTCACGGTCACTTATTTAACACGTCCCCAAGGACGTGCCCCCCGAGGACTCTGTGCCAGGCTCTCAGGAGCTGTCCCCTTACCCGGTGCACTTTTCTACCCTTCTTTTTTTTTTTTTAATGTTTGTTTATTTTTGAGAGAGAGACAGAGAGAGCAGAGAGTGAGCAGGAGAGGGGAGAGAGAGAGGGAGACACAGAATGCGAAGCAGGCTCCAGGCTCCGAGCTGTCAGCACAGAGCACGACACGGGGCTCAAACGCACGAACTGTGAGATCATGACCTAAGCCGAAGTCAGATGCTTAACCGACTGAGCCCCCCAGGTGCCCCCTAATATTGATTTTTAAATATTAGATTTAACTTAAAAAATGTTTTAAACGTGTGAATAATCATTTTTGAGAGACAGAGAGAGACAGAGTATGAGCGAGGAATGGGCAGAGAGAGAGGGAGACAGAATCTGAAGCAGGCTTCAGGCTCTGAGCTGTCGGCACAGAGCCTGACGCGGGGCTTGAACTCACGAACTGTGAGATCATGACCTGAGCTGAAGTCAGACGCTCAACTGATTGGGCCACCCAGGCACCTCCATAGTTTTTCAATGGAGGTATAACAGGAGAGCCTGGGTGGCTTAGTCAGTTGAGCATCCGATTTCAGCTCGGGTCATGAGTTCCTGGTTCGTGAGTCCGAGCCCCGCGTTGGGCTCGCTGTTGTCAGAGCAGAGCCCGCTTTGGATCCTCTGTCTCCCTCTCTCTCTGTCCCTTCCCCCTCACATGCTCGCTCTCTCTCTCTCTCTCAAAAATAAATAAGTATTTAACAAAATAAATGAATAAATAATAAATAAAGTGGAGGTTATAACATACACACTGGAAGGCACACTGAGTCAACCAGTCTTAAAGCTATAGGCTGATGGATTTTTATATATGAACATACCCTTCTAATCACCGTGAGCTCATATCGAACATTTGCAGCACCCAGGGAGATCGCTCATGCCCTGTCCCACACAGGAGCCGCTGTTCTGACCAGGTGGCGTTGAGACGTCTGACCTGTGTGTATTTTCTACGAAAAGGGATCATGTAGGCTTCTGAGTCGGCTTCTTGCTCTCAGCGTGATGTCTGTGCGATTCACCCGGCTTCTCGCGAGTACAGCGCCACGAACACACCTGTGCATGTGTTTGGGGACACGCGTGCGTCTCCTGAGCACGAGTGGGACTGCGGGTCACGGCGGGAGGCATAATTCAGCTTTAGCAGACACTTCCAAACGGTTCTCCCGAGCGCTGAACCACTTTATGCTCACGCCAGCATGTGTGACAGCCGGAGTCCTGGGGGCTGACTTAGGGGACATACTCTGGACCAGTTCGAGGTGGAGAGAGGCGGTGGTGGCCTGCGTTGGGGACAGTCATGAGGGTGACTCCCCCCCACCCCCCGCCCCCAGCTCTGCCTCACTGGGAACCACGTTTGTAGGATGCGGAGACCTGTGGATGCTTCTTCTCCCTCCATAGTTCGGGCCCCACTGCCAGGACGTGGCGGATGTCCCATGTCATCGGGCGAGATTCTGCATCTATAGCTCTGGGGGGAGGGGAGCCCTGGGATAAGAGTCCGGAACAGCAGCCCAGGCAGTTATGAAGCACAACCGTGGGGCTTAGACCCCTGTCAGACCCGGTTGCCAGCCCCACCCCTCCCCAACTCTGTGCCCGTGGGGGACGGGGAGGTGGTGATAGGTGAGAGCCCCTGGGTTCCCTAGGTTCGGGTATGCGGTGGGGGTGGGGTCTGGCCTGTGTGACGGCCATCTGTGGGCTGGACTCTGGCCAGGGCCTTGGCCACCCCACCTCCGCCTTCCTCGCTGGTCCTCACGCTGCCCGCCTCCGCTGGTACCGTCTGTCCCCACACGCCCACCCCCGTCCCCAGTCCCATTTTGGATTCCTGCTCTTGGTTCCCACAGGAGGAAACTGAGGCTGGGAGGCGTAGCTTAACTTGCCGCGATCCGAGCCACGGCTGGGACGGGAGCCTGGAAACCAGAGCCCTCTGCACCGTGTGGCTCCCTCTCAGGGCTTGTCCCTGTACCTCCCGCCTGGCTGGGACACGCTGAGCTCCACAGGCTCCGTGCTCTTTCCTTTCTCCGCGAAGTGGGCGCCCGTTGAGGTCAGGGGTGGGGCTCTTGTGTCTCAGATTCACCCTTGCAGGGTTGATGCTTGTGGCCTCGAGCTGAAGTGAGCGCGACCCAGGGGGCTGGACTCGGAACCCACATGACTTTCTGTGACATCGTGGGAACGAAGAGAGAGGAGATGATGCTCTTAGGTGGCCTCCTGAGGCTGTTCCCACCTGCGAGCTCCCTCTTTGTCACCAGTGTCCCGTGATCCGTCCCCCACGCCACGCAGTGTCCTGTGGTCCGTCCTGTGCCCCACACAGCATCCTGTCATCCAGTGTCCGTGTCCTGTCCTATGGGTTGCCTGTGCAGCTGGGTCCCACATCGGATACCAGAGTCTTGCATTACGGGGTCACCGGGGAGGGTCCCGGCTCTGTTCCTCGATCTTCACGGAGAAACAGCCTTTAACACCCACGCGAACCAAACCCATTTTCCGTGTGTCCTTCACGCCAAGTCATTCGGCTCAGCAGCCTGGCAGATACGCGGGGCAGCCTGTGAAGGTTCTAGAACGAGGGAGGCTCCACCCCTCCCAGCCGTGCCCCTTGGCATCTCCTCAGCTTCTCTGAGCCTCCCTTCTCTCTCTCCCTCCCTCCCTCCCTCTCTCCCTCTCTCTCTCTCCTGGTGTGAAGGGGAACCTAATCGCCATTCTCTCGGAGGGTGACAGTGAGCGGGAATGACAAGCCCACGTCGGTTCTGCTCCTTCAGATGCTCCCGGAATGTTGGCGTCAGCTCTGGGCACATCCCCTGCTCGCTTTCTTTGGCCTTTGCTAACTTGTTCCCTGAGACTGGAATTGTATCCCCGTCCTCTCAACTCCTGTCCTTCCACACCCTCTGCTTCTCACCTCTCCTCCCTGCCCCGGGTCCTAACAGTCCTACTGCGTCCCTGCTGTGCCCCCGTCGGGGTCCGGCCGGTGCTCCCCGGGCACTCTCCCTGCCCACCGACCTGTGATAACGTGCCCACTCGCTCGGTATTTCTCACCCATTCATTCCCTCGCGCCCCCGTATGCTAATGCCGTCCCCACCAGTAGGCAAGCATGCTCAGTGTTTAAGTCTGCACCAGCGGTGGGGGGAGGGCAGAGAGCAAGGGGGACACAGGCTCCAAAGCAGGCTCCGGGCTGACAGCAGGGAACCCAGTGCGGGGCTCGAACTCACGAACCGTGAGCCAAAGTTGGACGCTCAAAGGACTGAGCCACCCAGGCGCCCCCGGACCTCATTCTCTGTCTCACATTTTCACCAACCCTGGCGTGTTTTTACAACCACCTATGTTCCCGTGAATACACCTTGTCTGCTTTTTTTCTAGAGGCCAAGTCACCCCCCAAGGTGTGTGTCTGCCAGTATCTTCCCCCCCACCGCCTTGGGCGGCCACTTCCAGGCAGGTGAGCGATCAGATCTGTGTGACAATTCCTGGGGGACAGATGTCCTTAGGGGCAACGCCACTGTCTCAGGCTTGTGGTTCTGTAACCTGACGGCCCCAACCGGAACCCTTCCTGGGGGCTTTCCAGTCCCCACCACCGGCCACCAGCAGGTCAGGAAGATTCGGTCCCTCCCACCCCTGGCTCTTTCCGATTTCCGCGGGTCTCAAGGTGTAAAGGGAACCCTTGTCGTTATTTTAATTTGGGTGTTTCGGACTTGAAATACTTTCAGGTGTCTTTTCTTCTGCGTGAGGACATCTGCTCTTGTCTCGGCTTCCTCTTCGGTAACTTTATACTGTTTTCCACAAGGTTGCTGTCTCTTGTTAAGCTATACGTTTTTTCGATGGATTAAATTCTAGTTCTGACTTTGCCATTTTGAAAAATATTCTGGCATCTCTGCATGGCTTTTTGTCTCCAAATCTTGGCACATTGCTAACATTACTGCCTAAATATATTTAAGTCAATTTACGTTAAATCGGGTATTAGCCAGACGTTGTTGTATGTGCTTGTATAGAGGTTCAGTCCTCTCTAAGGTCGGCATTATTACCATGACTATTTTCTGTTACTCTTAACTGCCATCCTTCTCCTCCTCGCTTCCAAAATGTAGCAGCGGGGCATAGGGCAGCCAGTTCCTTGACAAGGTCACCACGGTGGGAAGAGTTAAGCCCCCTCCCAGGGATATCCACACCCCAATCCCTGCAACCCGTCGGTGAGTCACGTCATAAGGCAAAAGGGGCTTTGCAGGTGTGCTGAAGTCAAGGATCTTGTGACGAGGAGACCATCCTGCATTATCTGGGTGGACCCGGTGCCATCACAAGGGTCCTTTCATGGGAGGAGGGAAGCAGGAAGGGCAGAGCCAGAGAAGGCGATGCGACGGGAGAGGGGATGGACGACCAGAGGAGGGACGGCCCTGTCCTGCCGGCTTTAAGAAAAGGAAGGGGCCACGAGCCAAGGAATGCAGGCAGCTTCTTGTAGACACTGGAACCAGCCAGGGAAAAGACCGTCCCCTTGCGCCCCCAAAAGGAGCACGACCCTGCTGACCCCTTGATTGTAGACTTGTGACCTTCAGAACTACAAAATAAAAAGTTCGTGGTGTGTAGAGTCCCCAGCTCTGTGGTAATTTGTTAACCGCAGCGACAAGAAACTCAAGCGCGTGGCCCAGCGGATGCAGCACAGGGAGCTGGCCCGAGCTCATGGTATCACCGGGGAAATGGCCCTGACTGGGCAGCGAGTGTTCCCAGGTCTCTCTAGGCTGCTGGACTCTAAGCCCTGGCTGGCACCGCTGGGCACCTCATTCCTGTCCCCTCGGCATCTTGCCCAGTGATGCTTGCTGACTGCCACAAGTATGGGCTGCCTGGCTAAGGCAGGCGCCGTCGGCCCCGGGCTGGGCCCGCGATCCATACAAGGTGCCCTGGGCACCTCCAGCTGCGACTCAGGGGTCTGGGGACAGGATGCAGTGCTGGAGAACTGCTCACTTGGGATGGCCCGCTGGTTCAAGGCCTCCCTAAGTTTCTGCCATTGAGATCTCAGCCGTGACTGGCTCAGTGGGAAAACAGGATATACGTTAGCAAAAATAATTTTGAGGCCACCCTTAAGCCGAAATGTATCTGTTCCACACATTGAGGGTTTCTGCCAGGGCATGTGTGTGGGCCATCAAGGGAGGGTTTATTCATTCATTCATTCATTCATTCACTCACTCTTGCTGTGCCTACTGTATGGCGGGCATCCAGACATCCAGCCGTGGGCTGGCTGTGAGAAATCTGTCCTGCCAGAGCTTACAGCCTAGAAAGAGACAGACGGACAGTCGTGCAAATCAATGCCGGCTACCAACTGACAAGGAAATGGCGGAAGCCAATGGGATCCTACGCAGAAGGGAAATATAATTTCCATCTGGGGGGTCAGGGAGGGTCTGTTGGAGCAGTTGCTTTCAAGTTTTTCAGTACCTGTGACTATGCCACGCACCTAGTAGGGCCTCAAAGACCTCTTGTAAAACAAAACGGGCTGACAGCTGGTAGGCGGGCAGGTGGCAATGTGCCCACAGTAGACTATGGTGGCTCAGCCCTGGGGCCTTGGAACCAGAGGCCTGGACGTGAGGCTTTTGAATCTCATCTCCACCGCTTACTAACCTGCCGCCTTGCCAAGTGTCTTTGCCCCTCAGCCTCGGTGTCCTCGCCCACAAAATAGGGATGATCACAGAGCCCAGCTCCCAGGGTTATCGTAAGGATTAATTGGAAAAAAAAAAAAAAAAAAGAAAGAAAGAAAACGTAGGAAGCCATTTGTAGAACGTGTGAGCATGTGGAGAGACAAGAGCTAAGTTAGGCCGGGCAGAAGGAAGGGTGTTTGTGGAGGCCTGGGTGCGAGCCACGGGGTGGGGCACCCTCGGGAGTTCGTGGAAGATCGAGGCTCTGAAGCATGACCTCATCTGCACAGGCTTCTTCTTTTCTGGCTGCAGTGGGCAGGGCTAGATTGGACAAGGGGGCAGGATGGGAAGCAAGATGGCGGCCCGTATTGGGGCAGGGGTGGCCATGGGGACGGAGGGGCACAGGTGGATTCCAGACTCATTCTGAACTTGGCGGAGCTGGAGGGGAAGGAGGGCATTTGTCGGGGGCGGCTGTGGTGTGTGTAATTGGCGGGTGGCCATTCAGTTCCCAAGGCGGGAAGAGTGGGGGGGGGAGCAGAACCGGGGGGGGGGAAACATGGAGAGCTTGGTTCCGGACGGTTTTGGAGCTGAGGCAGATGGAAAAGAGTGAGAAGACCATGAGAGGCTAGGGAGAGCTTCCAGGAGCCCCCACAAATGTAGGGATGGGGTGGGAGGGAAGGACAGGATCCCACCGCTTTTTCGGCAGGGACTGTAACATGTCAAGGAGAGGAGCATCTAATTAAGACTTTGTCTGGATGTGGCCGGAAGACAGGAGCTAGCGAGAGCACTTGGGAGGGGGTCAGGGACAGCTGTGTGCTTGGGACAGCCTTGTACTTTGTTGAGGGCTCAGATCCACGGGGCCCGCGGAAGGCTCCAGAAGAAACATCGGCTTGGACTCCTAGAGCAGAGGCTTCCTTCCCCGAGGCGCCGCAGAGGTGGGGCCGTTGGCTCTCCGGGAACCTTGCAGCCCGCACAGTTTCACCCCTCAGCCACCCCGTGCCCCTACAGGACCCAGTGACGTCCCCGGGGGGGGGGGGGGACTGGCTTTTCCTCGCTTTCTCTCCTCTTTTGCCATTTCAAGGACACTGAAAAGCCCTACGCTGTGAGGCGCAGCCAGGAAGAAACTTCCGCTGCTGCCCCTGCCACCTGTCAAAGGGCTCCTTCCCCAGTGCAGGTGGAGGGCGGCTTCAGGCTGGGGGCTGGAGGGCGTGGTCAGAAGTCACCGGGCCTTGGAGTCTTCAGGACCTTTGCAGTCCCCCTCCTCTCCTCCCTTCTCCTCACCGCTGCTGCCTTCTCCTTCCTGCCCACCCCCCCCACCCCGTTCCCTCTCCGTGTCCCCTCCTCCCCTTTTCTCATCTCCCATTGACATCATGACATCATCCCCCGGCTGCCCGCTCACTCAGCCATGTGGTTACTCGGTGAACGTCTGAATCACCAACACGGCAGGTGCCCCACCAGCTGCGGCAACCCCGGGATGGGGTCGAGAGAGCGAGAGACGGAGTGTGTGCAGGGGAGGGGCAGAGAGAGAGGGAGACACAGAATCCGAAGCGGGCTCCGGGCTCCGAGCTGTCAGCGCAGAGCCCGACACGGGGCTCGAACCCACGGACCGTGAGATCATGACCTGAGCTGAAGTCGGACGCCCAACCGACTGAGTCACCCAGGCGCCCGGAGAGAAAGTGCTTTCTTATTCATTCCCATCCTGTTTCACGGATCGAGGGGCCCCTCCCTGCTACCCACACTCTACGCAGGAACCTCTGATGCTCCTTCAGCCATTACAGAGCCCAACACAAGGCACTCACCTGCGGCATCAGCTAGGAGGGGAAGGAGGGACGGACATCGTGAGTCAGTACGCACCGGGACGAGATCGCTGAAGTCACGGCACAGCTAAACCTTTCAGGTCTGGAGCGAGGATGTGAGAGACGAGACGAGACGAGATGAGAGATGAGAGACAGGAGACAGGAGACAAGAGACAAGACAAGACGAGATGAGACAAGACAAGACATCGTAAGGTAAGGTAATACATACAATAAACCAAGGCAAGAGGGGACACGAGGGAATCAAGATCCTCGAAAGAAGGGGACTCGTGTTCCATACCGCTGTCCCTTAAGGCATGTGTGGATTCCTAAGAAGCATCAAGCAAGAACCTGAGAAGCCAACAGAGAGTGATGGTGAATCAGAACCCTCAGCATTTTTACGGAACTGGGGAGGCAAAAAAAAAAAAAAAAAAATCAGGGCTACGAAGGCAACCAGGACATGAGGGCCCAGAACCGGGAGAGAAGAGAGGCAGAGAGACACAGGTCCCACACTCTGCACGGCGGCTATTAACCACTTACGCTATTTACTAATATTTGTAAGCCGCCTGGGCTCAGAGGGTGAGACCCCGGCTGCTAAGAGCCTGAAAAGATAAGCAGAGATTCTGGCAGTTTCTCCAGCGCTGGAGGTCAGGAACTGGTGCCCAGGACCCGCCAAGGACAAGCAGTCTGATGAACAACTGAGACTCTTCACCGGGAACCAACCACCGGGCTCTGCCCAAGGGGAAGAGTCAACTCGAAACAGACCGAGCCCCAAACGGAACTATAGCCTCAAATCAGCCCCAACCCTCTCTAAGCACCTACCAAAATCTAAAGCAAATTCTGTCTGGAGGAAGATGTCCATTTTCCAGAGTCCTGGAAGTCTTCACACAACTTCTGGCATTCGATTAAAAAAAAAAAAAAAATTCCCAGGTCTACCAAGAAACAAGAGCTGAAGAAAAAAGTGACAGTAGAAACAGACCCACAGATGACCAGAAGCCAGAGGTGTCAGACCTGACAATCAAGATAAAAGTGATTCATGTGTTCGAGAATAGAGGTGACCATGGAGAATTTTTTTTTTAACAGAGCAGCAGAATTTGTAAAAACGAATGCAATGAAAAGTCTAGAATGGAAACCTCAATACGTAAAATGACGAACTCCGTAGATGGGCTGAGTAGCTGATTGCTGGTGGCCGAAGACGAATGGGCTGGAAGGCACGTTTGCACAAGACGTCCGGCGGGAAGCACAGAGAGAGAAAAGAGGATGGAAAACCTAAGAGTTTGTGAGACCCTGAGACGCGGTGCCAGTTGCAACACGTGGAACGGGACTGTCACCGGCAGCCAGACACAGTGACGTCCTGTGCCTCTCAGTGCCGTGCAGCCGATGGGATGCTGACTCCCAGCCCCCAGGACTGGAGAAAAGAAACATCTATGGTTTCAGCCCCCCCGGTCGGTGGTATTTTGTTAGAGCAGCCCGAGCTAAGACGCTCGTACGGGAAGGAGACCAGATGGTCCTTTTCTCCCTTGGGGAAATGCCATTTGGAAGACATGCTTCCTGTGTTCCGGCCACGCTGGCCTGTGGGATTCTCCCAGCATCCCAAGCTGCTCCCTCTGACTGGGAACATCTACCCCAGCCACCCACATGGATCCTTCCCCCCTCCCTCGGGCCTCTGCTCGGGTGCTCCTGACCGCTCTGGAACACCCGTCTTCCCCATCACCTGGACCGCCCTTCCTGCCTTACCGTGCTTCGAAGCACGCTGGCCCCTGACGCATTCGGTATCCGTTTACTTGTATGTGATCAGCCCTCCTCACGGGCAGGAGATGCCTGTGACTGAGCAATTTGCTGTGTTCATTGCTCGAGTCCCAACAGGGGCTTAACCCGTATTTGCTGAGTGAATGCGTGAACAAATGGGTGGCACCTTGGATAGCAGAGCAGAGGACGGGGAAGAACCCGGGTCCCTCGACGGCACCCCTGAGCTGCGGAACCCGTTGGTCCCGGAGGTGGTACGGGCTCATTCCCTCACTGGGGAGCCCCTCTGGGGCGACAGGCTTTGTTACTGCCCCCCACGCCGTGATCTTCCTCGAACGCCGCACCCTCGTGCTCGGCTTGCTGCCTGTCTGCTTGGGGTGTGGGTCCCCCGGCCCTCCTTGCGGCGGGCACCTGCTGACCATTCTGACGGCTCCAAGCGGCCCTGCCTGCCTCCCCGCTGACCTGCTTATTCCCTTCGTGACACATGCTGTTACCCGAAAGCGGCTCGCTCGTCTGTTCCTTGGCTGCGCTGTGTCCTCTCCCCACCCCCATGCCCTCCAGGATGCGGTGACACCCCACAAAACCACTTCTCGCCCATTCCTCAGGGTCTAGAGGGGCTCCTGGCTCATAGTCGTGGCTCAGCACACGTTGGCGAATGCGTGGATCTCTATTTCATAGAAAAGCACACAAACTTTTATTTATATGGTCGACCTGCCACGTAGGGGTAGTTAAGTGACACCTTCAGAGTCATGCTGTTAACCTCGGGTTTGGCACCTGCTTCCGGGGCTCCCTTCATGGAATCAAACCTCTTCCTCAAAAAACAAAACAAAACAAAACAAAAGACCAAAAAGAAAAAAAGATCAGGGAGAAAGAAGGGGGGGGGAGTTTATAAGCTCCTGAAATCAAAAACATATTTGTGGAAATGTTCGGTTTGCTTGGTGCTGAGAAGTGAATTGTAAAACTGTGTCCATTATAGAAATTTCTTTCATAATGGTCTATGCCGAGGATTATGGAAATTTGGAATACCTGGGTTGGAAGGTACCTTAAGATGCATCTAGTATAATTATCCACTAGATGCTTTAATCTCTTCCCCAGCAGGCGGTGCAGGGGCAACGCATTAGGAATTCGTCGCTTGGAATCAGCCCTACGTGAGAAGATCAAGGCTGTTAAATTGTATCCAAAATAAAAATCAATGCCTTAGAGCAGGAGCCTGAGGGGAACGGGGGGGGGGGGGGTGGTGGCACGAAACTCAGGGTTTGGGTTCTGGGCATCTATTTTGAATAGTCAGGGACTAGTCTTTACTATTTTCAGTTCTAGAGAATGTTCCAGAAGAGTGACGGAGCTGATAATGGATCTCCAAAGAGTCCAGGAGTCTCTGTGGGGTTGGCTTTGTCACGGAGCCTGGGTTCGTCTTTCTTTAAATGGGGGAGAGCTGTCCCGGCCCCTGTCCTCACGGGGCCCTGGAGGAGGAGGGACACGTACCAGTCACTTTCTTCAGCCGGCAGGAGAGTCCGTGCCGTCGAGTCAGGAATAACCAGCGCCAGGCAGTGGGAAGGCTTCTTCTGGCTTGTGAGCTGCCCCCGGTGACTAAGACGCGTGAAAATAGCAGCTGAAAATGTCACACCCACCTCCCAACTTTCCAAGAAAAAAAACCACGAGCCGTCGGCCCAGGGTAACACAGTCTGTGAGCAAAATGAGGAAGCAACAGGTTATCTGTGGCCAGAGATGAGACTTCCGTGGAAACGAACATTGCTGGTGACGACCTTTGTTGTCCACGGACCAACAGATCCCCCCACGGGTCTCTGTGAAGAAAGCCCAGTCAGTTCTACCCGGCGAGGCCCCTCCGTCCCACGCTGGGGGTGCCACAGTTACCGGGGCCGTGGCAGGTCAACCATATAAAGAAAATACAAACAAAATATGCCACTCACGGGGGTGCCTGGGTGGCTCAGTCGGTTGAGCGTCTGACTCGATCTCAGCTCAGGTCATGATCTCACAGCCTGGGATCAAGCCCCGTGTCAGGCTCTGTGCTGACAGCATGAAGCCTGCTTGGGATTCTCTGTCTCTCCCTCTCTCTCTGCCCCTCCCGCTCTCTCTCTCTCTCTCTCTCTCTCTAAACAAATAAGTAAACTTTAAAAAAATATGCTGGGGCGCCTGGGTGGCTCAGTCGGTTAAGCGTCCGACTCTTGGTTTCAGCTCAGGTCATGATCTCGCAGTTTGTAAGTTCGAGCCCTGTGCCTGGGATTCTCTCTCTCTCTTCCTCTCTCTCTGTCCCCCTCCTGCTCTCTCTCTCTCTCTCTCTCTCTCAAAATAAATATGCCACTCACAACCCATCAGCCTTGGATCCCTCATGTATATAGAGGAGAGAGTTCCTACCCAGGCTGCTTTCCAGTGTGGACGTGAAATTTTGTGAGGGGTGCAGTGTCCGTCCGGGTCCACCAGTTAACCTGGGCAGCACCCCACCCCCCCATCACGGACTGTCCTGTCCTTCTTGGGGTCTTATCTGATGAATGGGAATCGGGGGCCACCACGTCTCTCAGGGAGGATCCCTCGGTCCCCAGCCCCCAACAGGAACTTACTGGCTCTCCCTTTTTTGGGTCTAAGTATAGCATCAGTTCCTATCCTCATGAGGATAGAAGGCCGTCTGGTCAACGGCAGTCGGGGTGCCCCACAGAGCGGGGGGTGCGGGCCTTAGTCATAAAGGTCCTTGATCATAGCACGGACCTTACTCACAAAGGGTCAAATGAAATATTGAGAAGTACGTTCTAACTAAGTGATTCAGAGAGCACGTGACCTCAGAGTTGGAAGAGGGGCAGCGGATGTTGGCTCCACCCTGGGTGAGGCGGACAGAGATCATTGTCCCGTGCAGAGACGAGGCAGTTGAGACCCGGGTGGCCACCCCAGCGGCACCCTGCAGCCTAAACTCCCTCCCGGGGAAAACCGGGCGCCGTGGGCAGGGCCGTTTGCGGGTTCTGGTAACAAGCCTTTAAAACCAGTCCGGCTAGTACCTGGAAGGATTCAAAAGGAGGCAGATGTTGTCTGGGGAGAAAACGATACAGCTCTTGACTAGCAGACAGGAGGGGACGGGAGTGGGGAGAGGTAGTGGCAGAAAGGGATACAAAGAGCACGTGGGTTGAAGACACCGATGAAGCTCTGTGGTCAGCACGATGCCTTTAAGGCTGATGATTGCTAGTGTTTAACTCAGCTCTTACCGTGTGCCAGGCAGGCTCCAAGCGCCTCCCTCACATTTAGTCTGTTGAACGACCACCCTGGGATCTCCGTATCGGCTCTGATCCCCCCTTCTGTCGACGAGGAAACTGAGCTCAGAGCTGTTAAAGAAATCGCCCAAGATCACCTCCGTTCGTAAGTGGCCGAGTCTTACGAGAATGTGCGTGTGTGTGTGAGTGAGTGTGTGTGTGTGTGTGTGTGTGTGTGTGCATGACAGAGAGCCTCTCGTCATTTCTCGATTTCCAGAAGCTTCCCCTCCCAAACTGCAGTCTCCACAATAACCGATGGGAAAAGTGCATTTATCTCTTTCGCGTTTACGCGTTCCATCAAGAAAGGACTCAGGATCTTCTGAGGTTCTTTTGACTTTCATGCCGCTGCTCTTTGCTTCATTGTTATTGGAGTTATAAAAAAAAAATCCAGCCGTAAAGATTCAGATGTGGCAGTGGTTTGGGGGCAGCATCTTGCCCTGTGCCCCGTTTGCAGCTTGGGGAAGCTGGGAGGCCAAGGGGAAGGAAGGCAGGCGGCAAGGCCAGCCTGCGGCCGAGCCAGAGCCCCCTGGCAACTCCTCTGTGACCTCCCTCGGGGGCCAGCACCCCTCACAGCTGAACCACCCCTCCTGCCCGGTCCGCTGCGGGTGACGCCTAAGTCTGTCCTAAGTCCACTCCTGCCATTTAGACGTCTCCACTCATTCACGCAGGAGACCCTCACGAGGTCGTCCCCTGGGCTCCAGCCTCACGCAAACCAGCGACTCCCCACCCAAAAGTGTCCCCTCACGCTGTAGCTTCCGTGCGACCCACCTGATTGCCCTTGATGGAAACCCCGGGGTCACAGTCCACTCTTCTCCCTCCCCCCTTCTTCCCCTCCTCTGCCCTCCCACCACATCCTCCATCCAGAGGCATCTGCCTCTGTGCTGTTGGCTCGGGTTCATCCCCCTCTCCAAGCCGGGAGGATTCCCCAAGCCTCGCGGTGAATGTCCCCACCTTCGTGAGGCACTCCCTGCCCCACCCTCCCCCCACACCAGGCGAGGGTTTCGGGGCCCATCCTCTGGGCTCTGTCCCTGCCTCCCCGTGCATGCAGGGTCCTGGGGATGATAGGACATACAGAGAGAGGTTTTGACCCTTGATGCCCCGGGGGTTTGGCACGCCAGTGGATGTGGGGGGCGTTCTGGCACGGGTCTCTGACTATAAGAATCAGCTGGTGGTGGCATTGCCATTCTTGATGTGGGGCTTTTTGCAAGGATGAATTCCATCTGGACCCCCGGATCCTGAAGGTCTCAGGGCACCCCCGGCTTGCGGTTTTCTGTTGATCGTCGGTAGAGCGCGAAGCTGCCTTCAAATCTTGGAATCAGAGGTGTCTCTTGGTGTTAGACTCGCAGAACCGTGAGATGATAGAACTTCATACGCAATAGAAGACAGACTCTTCATATAATGTTAGAAAGATCTAAAGACACTCACGACGACGCGCATGAAGCTCCCGGAAATTGTGCCAAGTGAAAGAAACCAGACGCGAATGAGCCCGGACTGTGTTATGTCATCGAGGCGAGGTTCCCACAGCAGGCAAACTCGTCTTTAGGGAGAGAAGTCAGAACAGTGGCTGCCTCTGCAGGGGCGGTGGGGCGAGAGGACTGAGGAAGCAGGAGGCACTTTCTGGGGTGCTGGGAATGTCCTAGATGTTCACTGATCACGTGGGGGGGTGTGTCTGGGTGGCTCAGTTGGTTGAGCGTCCAACTCTTGATTTTGGCTCAGGTCGTGATACCGGGGTCGTGGGATCAAGCCCTGTACCAGGACCCACACTGAGTGCGGAGCCTGCTTAAGACTCTCTCTCTCTCTCTCTCTCTGCCTGCCCACGTGTTCTCACTCTCTCTAAAAAACATTTGTTTTAAGGGGCACTTGGGTGACTCAGTCGGTCGAGCATCCGACTTCGGCTCAGGTCGTGATCTCACGGTTCATGAGTTCGAGCCCCGCGTCGGGCTCTGTGCTGACACCTCGGGGCCCGGAGCCTGCTTGGGGTTCTGTGTCTCCGTCTCTCTCTCTGCCCCTCCCCTGCTCACATTCTTTCTCTCTCTCAAAAATAAATAAACATTAAAATTAAAAAAAAATTTTTTTTTAAATAAAGAAGAACCACTCTAGGGACCCCCTCTCTGCATAAACATGTCCCGTGAAGGGGAACCCAGCGCCTGCTTGCAGCCACCAACCATCCAGGCGACCCAGTCTTTCAGGGGCCAGCGACCCAGCGCTGCAGGCGGCCGAGGGACTAACGATGTGTCGGACAGGTGACCGGGGTGTGGGGTGGGGGAGAGTGAAACACCCACGTGGGACGCACGCTGTCAACTGCTTGCACTATTTATAGGTTGACGATGCCTTCCGAGCGGTGACTCATCCCTCGTACTGAAATCCGTCAGGATCTTTGGAACGCAAAGCAGGGCATTGAAAATGCTCTGCGGACGGGGAGGGAAGGTGGGCGGACGGGCCCGGCGTTTACAACCCAGACCAGCACCCAGCACGTGGAGGCCTGGACTTTCTAAGTCGGAAGTTCAGGGACCACCGAGCTCCCCCCTGACACACACACACAATCGTGCGTGCACACACATATGGACACGCACACACACAGATACCATATGCTCACATACACACACACACACACCCTGACCTCTATTCTAGCTCTGCTCAATGGCCCGTGCACGGCCTGTGGCACATTTGGTGGCTGTCTTCAGCAACCACAGACCTTTTCTTTGGGGGGGAGTGTGATTTGGGGAACGGCCAGAAGAACGTAGATGAAAAACCTCGAGGTCACCCCAGGGGACCCCAGCGGGCCTCCCTGTGTGAGTCCCTTTCCCTGCGCGCAGCGGGCCCTGCGTCTTGCTCTCACCAGCGGAACACAGCAGTGGTGACAGGGGTCGCTCCTGTGACGGGGTGACGTCATTTGGCGAAGGCGACAGGACGTTCACCCCGTAGCTCGCATCCATCTTGGCGGCAAGAGACCCTCCCTTCCCGTGTGTAGGGGCCCGTGGTAAGAGCTGCAGGGGCCTCTGGGAACTCAGAGCAGCCCCCAGCTGCCACCCACCGAGGGGCCCCCCAGCCCCTCCTGGGTGGGTGCACAGCACGGAACCAGCCTGGCAGGGGACCCGGGCTCCAGTGCGGCCCCAGCCCGGTTTACACGTGGAGACAGCTGAGCCGCGCAGCCCCTGACCCACAGGAGCTGGGAGACAGGCCAGCGTCACTTCTGCTGGGTTTGTGGGGATTCGTCACACGGCCACAGAAGGCTGGCATGAGTGTATTGTCACTTTATACCAGGGGACACTGATGTTCCTCTCTGCCTCTGTAGGCATGACAGATCCTGGGGGAGACACAGGAAGCCTACAGGGCGCCTGCGGGGACCGAGGGCCAGGCGGCCGGGGCACCGCACTCTGTCCCTCTGTTTGCTCTGCTCTTTCGAGAGACGAATGTGTTGACCCCTAATCAGAAAGTGGACAGGACTGATCGTGGTAGTGGCAGCTGACAAGTTACTGAGGACTCTTTTAGGCACCACGGATGAAATAACTCAGTTGACCCTTAACCACACCCCTGGAGGGGGGGGGCTGTCGTCACCTGCATCGGACAGACAGGGAAACTGAGGCCCATACACTTGCACACTTAGCATGCCTAGGCTTGCGGAATCTCCCCAGAGCTGGGATTCCAGGGAGGCTGCTGGCTCCGGGCCTGAGCCCTTCTCTGCTTGGTCCCCATCAGCCAGGTCTCCTGGGGCGGCAGAGCCAAGAGGAGCCCAGAAAGGGGCGCCTGGGAACCTCAGTCGGTTAAGCGTCCGACTTCGGCTCAGGTCACGATCACGCGGTTCGTGGGTTCGAGCCCCGCGTCGGGCTCTGGGCTGACAGCTCGGAGCCTGGGGCCTGCTTCCGATTCTGTGTCTCCCCCTCTCTCTGCCCCTCCCCTGCTCACGCTCTGTCTCTCTCTGTCTCAAAAATAAATAAAAATATTAAAAAAAAAACCAGGTACGGGCTGGCTGGGCAGAAGGAGAAGGAAAAAAGAATGAGCCCCACGGGATGTTGGGGAGAAGGTGCAGCGACCTGGCGAACCGGGGACTGTTGGGGAAAGCCGAGGCAGATTATTGGAGAGGTGCCAACAGCCGGACTCAGGGCGTCTGCTCGTGGGCTCAGCATAGGGCGGCACCTGACGTCCCCCGTGACCACCAGCATCTCCTGTAGCCGCTGACCGAGGCGCACTGTACCCTGAGCAGCTCAAGCAGACCGCAGTCGGGTCTGAATTCCGGAGCCCCCTGTGCACCTGCCTGTCCAGCTTCCAGAAAGTGGCAGCCCGCTCTCTCTCTCTCTCTCTCTCTCTCTCCCTGCATTTTATACGGAATGTGCATCCTCTGCTCTCCCTTCGTGTCTCTCTGTTGGGAGCTGGCAAAGCAGAGGTCCCCGGGCTGTTTTTATTTTCCTGGAAGCCGAGAAAACGAATGCGTGCTGTGTACTTTAGCGTGTGATCTTCATAAAACCCGTAACTGTGTTATTCAAAAACCAATTTCGTTTCCTTTTTTTTTTTTTTTCAACGTTTATTTATTTTTGGGACAGAGAGAGACAGAGCATGAACGGGGGAGGGGCAGAGAGAGAGGGAGACACAGAATCCGAAATAGGCCCCAGGCTGTGAGCCGTCAGCACAGAGCCCGACGCGGGGCTCGAACTCACGGACCGCGAGATCGTGACCTGGCTGAAGTCGGACGCTTAACCGACTGCGCCACCCAGGCGCCCCTCGTTTCCTTTTTTTTTTTTAATTTTTTTTTTCAACGTTTATTTATTTATTTTTGGGACAGAGAGAGACAGAGCATGAACGGGGGAGGGGCAGAGAGAGAGGGAGACACAGAATCGGAAACAAGCTCCAGGCTCTGAGCCATCAGCCCAGAGCCCGACGCGGGGCTCGAACTCACGGACCGCGAGATCGTGACCTGGCTGAAGTCGGACGCTTAACCGACTGCGCCACCCAGGCGCCCCTCGTTTCCTTTTAAACATGGCACAGTCACTGGTCTTAATTCAAGGACTCCAGCGTCCGAGGTGTGACGTGGTAGGTGGGTCGCAGGGAGAGAAAGGACAGATACAAAATGCCATTTGGGCGTCCTGAGACCCACGGGGAGACACCTGGTGGGGGCTGGGGGGGCTGAGGGATTCTGGTGTTGGTTTCAGGGTAAGGAGTCGCTGCTGATGTGGCCCTTTGAGCAAAGCCTCCCACTGGACCAGAGCAGTGCGGTGGGGCGGACAGCCTCTGGGGTCCCCTGGGAATTGCTGTGGGGGCCCCGTCTACACCCCTCCGATCCAGCACATGCTCCCCGGGGCTCCTCTCGAACTTACTACGTGCGGGGCCCCAGGATGGAGTCTGGGTCACCGCCAGACGTAGAAAGTGATCCGGATTTGGAGGATCTTTGAATCCTAGACTCAGAAGCCAGAGCCTGTCCTGTCTCCTCCCCACTCGAAAGCCAGTTCCCAGTAGGCCCTTGGGTGCTTTCGAGAACCGGAACCTGCCTTGCGCCTCCCCGCGTCCTCTGACGCCCCAAACGTACTTCTCTCCCAGCACTCCTGGCTGTCCGCCACCCTGAGTACCCGGCGGGGGGGGGGGGGGGGCAAGCTGTCACTTTCCCAGCATCCCCGAGCCTACCACGCCCCACCCCATCCTGCCCCGCCCCCACGTCCTCCCTGATGAGCTCCTAAACCCCGTCCTCAATTGCACCTGTGGGCCTTTTCCTCCCTTTGCTCAAAACTGCTCCCCCCATCTTCTCGTATTTCAGGTCTCCACTTAAGTGACACTTCCACGGGGAGCCCCTCCTGATCCCTGGGTGATACCGAGGTCCCAGAGCTGCAGGCACAGGGCCAGAGGCAGGAGCCTGGCCTCCAGGGGTCCGCAGCCTGGTGTGGCCAACCGAGCCACGAGTTGGCGATGACCAGGTGGCACAGGGTGTGCCTGAGTGCTGGGAAGGACAGGGAGCCCCTTCCTGGAGGCCTTCCTGGAGGTGGCCCGGCGACATAAACATGGGAGCTGGTGTCTGAAGAACGTCTCTGAGTTGAGCAAACAGGAAAGAGAGCGTTAGAGGCAGAGAGCCCGGGCTGGGCAGATGGCGAGGCAAAGGGGCTCATTTGCGGATCTGATCTCAGTGGCGGGGAGCAGGGGCAGACGACAGAGGGCTGGGGAGGTCTGACGGGACGCGGGACTCCACACCAGTGGTTCACTCAACAAACAGTTCTGGAGACCCTCTGATGCCAGGCTCCTGCCCAGGTTAGCTTCCGTTGACAAGGGTCCGAGCAGAGCATAGACAGCAAGCCTCGGGCAGCACTGTGTCCCCGGGGCCCCACAGAGCCGGGGAGGGGAGGGGAGGGGAGGGGAGACAGGCCGGTGCTGGGGACACCTTCCTGGGGGGGCTCGAGGGTGAGCCAGTGCCCTGAAACCCGGAGAAGGTCCTGCTGGAGTCGGGATGCGCCGCACGTGGGGGTTGGGGAGGAGATAGGGCCTTGCCCGCTCCGGGGTTTGCCTTAAGTGGCCAGGCCGAGGGTGGCAGGTGGAGGGCCAGTTTGGGGGGAGGGGAACAGGACTGCGAGGTGCCTGCTGGGGAGGCCAGAGGAGGCGGCGGGGGGTTGATGGCCATGCGCGGAGCTCGGTTCGGGGCTGCAGGGTGTGAGAGCCAAGGTGAGGTCACGGGCCCACCAGTCTGGCAGAGAGGAGAGGTGCTGGCGGGGCAGAGGGAGCCCCAACGATGGAGCCGAGCAGGGGGGCCAGGGGGCAGCGGGAACCAGGGAGGCTGGGGCTCCAGAGCCCGGGTGGGGTGGGGGAAAGGATGGGGACCTGGGATCCGGTGGTCCTGAAACATCCTCTTTACTAAAGTGTCTCCCGTCGTGTCCCAGTTCCTGGATCTCCCCCGACATCAACCTTCCCGCAGTGCATTCCTGGACTGGAAGGTTCTCCTGTGGGGTTGGGGGGAGACCGGTAGGTGCGAGATGACCGCGTAAGAACTCACGGTACCTACAGCCAGCACTGTCGTTGCCGGTGGGCTCCTGGACAGCCTCCCGCGGGCAGGTGGTGCAAACACGCTTGTGCCATTTTACAGATGACCAAACTGAGTCATAGGGAAACTGGAGGACTTTCCCAAAGTCGCACAAGCAGGCACTGGGGGAGGCAGGACCGGAGCACGGAGGAAAGGTCGCCTGGGTCCAGATCTGTTTCCCCAGCACACTTCCCGGAGGAAGCCCTCAGTGAACACACCCCTTCCGACCAGAGGCCGTTGGCCGTGACCTCGGGGCCTCCTTCAGCTAGTGCTGGGAGCTCAGGGTATTGTCACCTCGGGGGGCCCGGGGACAGGTGACACACGGGCTTGAGAATGGAGGCTTCGACAGTGTCAGAGAGCAGTGCTGTCCCGCAGGGGGGAGACTCGGGGACTCTGAACACGGGGAGGGGAGCACTTGGGAGGAAGAGGCTGGCTCAGCCGGAACATTCACACCTTGGGGTAGAGCACCGTCTTCTCATGGCGTCTCCCCCCATCCCCCACCCCCACCCCCCACTTACGGTTTCCCTGTGGTCCTAACCTGCGGGAGTCCTCCAGGATATCTCACCCTTGCAACTGACCCCGCCCTGCACACCCACAAACTCCTTCTTCCTGGGTGGAGAAAAACGGTACTTAATTAAGATTAGACGCGTTTTTGCCGTTCTTTGAAACGAATTTCCCTCTGCAAGCTAATAATCTCCATCGATCACCCCTTTTTCGGCACAAACAATTCGCTCTGGGGGACAGTGGCAGTGTGAATGGTACCTGATTTACCTTAAAATGGCTTTGAACTTTTAAAATGTCCCCCTTTAACCGTGGAGTTGAAATCGCTCTGAATCCTCATAATGTTGTAATTACAGGTGCCGTTTAGGTAGTGCCAGTGACATACTGGACATTTCACGGCCACCCTCTCCGCTTCCCAGAAAACCTCTGCAAGCCAGGAATTATGACCGCTACCGAGAGAGAGAGAGAGAGAGAGAGAGCGAGAGAGAGAGCGAGAGTCCTCATTAGGGAAGTATATCTCAGAGAGGTTAAGTCAACTTAAGCTCACACAGCTGGATTTGACCTAAGATTTGAACCAGGCGTATCTGCCCACGCTTCCGTCACCCCCCGGTGAGGTTCTGATTCAAGGACATCGGAGCTAGAGAAGACCTTAATCTTGTCCCCCACGCCTGTGGCTTTGTAAGTGAGCACACCCACCCTCCGAGGGTAGATGGGGGCGGTTGCAGAGTTCTCAGAAGGGGAGGGGTGGCTCCTTTTCCTCCCGAGCTATGCAGGGTGACTGGGGGGATGGGGTGTCTGTGATGGAGGCTGGGGGGTGGGCAGAGGGGAGAGAGGGGTGATGGCCAGCTGGGGTCAGGCTAGACCCAGATGGGCCGGAGACCCGCGTTCCGGGGTGGCGAGGAAAAAGAGTGTGCCTGGAGGGGGGGGGGGGGACAGATGCTGCCAGGCTCAGGTCAGCAGAAAAAAGCAGGCTGGCCAGGGCCCCCAGCTGTTATTCCAGCAGCTTCCGCCACCATATCACGCCCCTTCCGGAAAACTGCTGGTCTCACTTACCTTGATGTTACAGGTGTTTACAGCTCTTCGAACAGGCGAAATCCATTATAGATGTAGTTCCTGGGCCTGCTGGGTGTCTCAGATCTCTGTGTTCTGCAACTAAATCACCCTTCAGCCAGAGACGACAGGACAGAAGCAGCAGCAGGGAGGAGAGGCAGGGAAAGAAGGCTGTGCAAAGGCCCAGGGGTGAGCGTGAGCTTGGGAAATTTGGGAGACTGCTCGTGTCCGCCATGGCTGGAGTGACGGGTGAGGCTGGGGTGGGGAGGGCGCCAGCTCCCAGAAGCTCTCAGTCCTGGAGCTGATGACTCCGAAGGGAGGGATGGGTTCAAACCAGCTGCCCAGCGGTGAACAAGTTGAAAGGAGGCGAGGCCAGGGGCAGCAAGACGGGCCAAGGCTTGGGAAGCACTGTGGGTAAGCGGGTAGCCACAGACCCAGGAGGGTCCTGGGGACCGATTGTCTGCGGGGGTTTGAGCCAGCTCAGGGATGGCCCCAGGCTTCTGACCAGCATGGGTGGTGGGCCATTCACCCAGGTCCCAGATGCAGGAGGAGGAGGGGGCTCAGGGAGAAGGGAGGACACATTCTGTGTGCTTCACCTGGGGGTTGTCCCCACGGACTGATACCTAGAGAGTTCAGGAGACAGTTCTTTGCCGGAGATAGAGATACGGTAGCAAATGGTCATTTCCTTCACCTAAATGCAGGCAAAACCCTGTCAGCCAAGCAAAACAGCGCCGAAAGCAGTTTTTAAAAGATTAAATAGGGGCGTCTGGGTGGCTCAGTCGGTTCAGCATCCGACTCTTGGTTTCAGCTCAGGTCACGATCTCACGGTTCTGCACAGAGCCTGCTTGGGAATCTCTCTCCGTCTCTCTCTCTGCCCCTCCCTGGCTTGTGCGCGCTCTCTCTCTCAAAAAATAAATATATAAACACATCATAATAAAAAAAAATTTTTTTTAAAGGAGGCGCTTTCTTTGGTTGGTTTGTTTTAATGAAGGCCCAGCGGAAAGTCTTGACACGAAGGCTCCGTTTCGCTTCCCAGATTGGCAACGCTCTGTGCGTATTGTCACACGCACCCAGAGCACGACGGAAGCTTCGCGTTTGGCGCTTTTCTGGACCCTGCCACACCCGCCTCTTCCCGTGACTGCTTTCCCGTGAGGAGGGCAGCTTCCGGGGCGTTCTGTGAGATCGTCTACTGAGTGACCAACACTGACGGTGATCTGGGGAGCCCCTGCACCGGCGGTTGGTGTCAGAGGTGAGGGCGGTCCCGTGTGGACAATCCCCTCGTACTTTGCAGCTCCTTGGGGTCAGGCTGAGCCGTCTCGGGCAGACTCCGCTACGTCGCGACAGCCACGCGGTGAGCTTCGACTGAGCCAGACCGACTCAGGGAATAGAAGGAGTGTCCACGTGGGGCGGTAGCCAGGTCAGTGGTGGGAAGGGGCAGGCAGAGGTGGGAGTCTTGTGTTAGTGGTTGAGCAGTTGGAGGACGAGGGAGCCGGAGCCCCAACCGGGAACCGGCTCCCACGTTGGCAATCCAGACAGCGGCCGGGGGGCTCCTCTTGAGAAAGCCCTGGACGGATGGTCTGAGGTCAGGGAGGGCAACGTGGCCATGGAAGGGTCTCTTCAGTGTGGAAAGGCGGAGGTTGGTGATCGAGAAGCAGGGGGCTGCCCGAATGACCCTGAAAACAAGGGAGAGCCCACACAGCTGGGGCCCGTCCTGACCCCAGATCTGGGGGTTCCCTCGCGAATTAGCCCCTGTGAATGCTGTAACAAATTGTCAAGAATTTAAAACGACGCGGGGCGCCTGGGTGGCCCAGTCGGTAAAGCATCTGACTCTTGGTTTCGACTCAGGTCATGATGTCAACAGTTTGTGAGTTTGAGACCTGCTTGGGATTCTCTGTCTCCCTCTCTCTCTGACCCTCCCCTGCTCACACACACACTCCCTCTCTCTCTCTCTCTCTCTCTCAAAATAAATAAATAAACTTACAGATTAAAACAACACAAATGCATTGTCTTACAGTTCTGGAGGCCACAGGCCTGAAATCATTTCACTGGGGTTGACAGGGCTGGTTCCTTCCGGGGCCTCTCGGGGAGACTCAGTTTCCTTGCCTTTCCAGCTTCCAGTGGCGGCCCGTCTTCCTTGGCTGGGGG
The DNA here is from genome assembly GCF_022079265.1 of Lynx rufus. Classification (NCBI taxonomy): domain Eukaryota; kingdom Metazoa; phylum Chordata; class Mammalia; order Carnivora; family Felidae; genus Lynx; species Lynx rufus. The sequence continues at coordinate 137,464,604 of NW_025814889.1, read as the reverse complement.
CCCCTTCCCCCTTCTTCCACCCACAAACCGCATCGTTCCGGTCTCTGCTTCCCTCTTATAAAGACCCTCGTGATGACTTCGGACCCACCTGGGTAATCCAGGATCGTGTCCTTGACTCAATCGTGGCTGCAGACTGCCTTCGCCATATTAGGTCACAGATTCTGGGGTTTGGGACATGGAGGTCTTTGGGGCCACTGTCCAGCCTTCCCCAGTGGAGCCCTTGTTCATGCCTCCCACACTTGTATCTCACACTCCCCCCCCCCATCCTCAGAATTCAGTTCAAGCCACCTCCCACAGGAAGCCTCCGTGTATCTCCCCGGGGAGGATACCTTTCAAATCCCGCGTCTTAAGAAGCGGGGTGGCACGTGACGAATCCGACCAGGGCACTGACAGACCACAGGGAGCCAGCTCTGGAGTCATCCAGCTCACTGGGTGGCGGGACGGGCCGCCCCGAGGGCGTGTGAGGCCCCAGGCCAGTGTTCGTCGGGGTCCCTGTCTCTAGAAGCAATGTCATTTAAAGACGCATCACAGGTCCACGGGCCCGTGAGAGGCACGGTGGTTTAGGGGTGAGGATTTAGAGTGATGGTAGGCAAGAGTTGCTAACGTATTTGTCAAGGGGCACACGTGAAGATTCTGGGTGCCCTTCCCTCCTGTCCACGTCCAGGAGCCATCCCTGCGTGTCCCTTGTCAACGGCACTGTTCCCGGGTGGTTTCACGTCTCTTACGGCAAGAAAAACGTGGCAACGCTGTTATTACCTACACGGTCATGACTCTTGCACAGACACCATGCAGACCTTCCCCATCCGCAGTCTCCTGGGGCCGTTTCTTTGAGACTAGTCCCAGGGGCGCCTGGGTGGCTCAGTCGGTTGAGCATCCGACGTCGGCTCAGGTCAGGATCTCGCGGTTTGTGAGTTCGAGCCCCGCGTCGGGCTCTGAGCTGTCGGCACAGCTCAATGTACTGATCAGGGGCAGGACCGGGTGTTGACTGGAAGGACCTGTGGGTGTGGGGAGGGATGGTCTGGAAAACCCTCCGGAGGACCCTCTGACGGGTGCCGTTGAGCCTGCGGGAGGCATGGGTAAAAAGCCACCAGCCCCACTGCCCTCAGGTGCCATAGACCAGAGGCGGCACCTTCTGGAATACGTTCAGGCAAGAGCCAAGGCGTGGCTCCCACACAGCTCAAGCCCAAGGGTGGGCTGTCAGTAGCCCACATGACCCACATGACTGGGAGTCACCTCCAAACCAACGTGTCAGCACCTTCTGTCGGCCCGCAAGAGAAGCACTGGCCGGATGGCACCCCTGTTGTGGTCAGTCCCGGGGAGGGGCGTTGGAAAATGCGGAGGGGAGCGCTCAGAAGGACAGGCCCCCTGATGCAGGGGCCCATCTACCCTAAGGGCCTAAGGATCCAAGGGTGATACTGACTCTGGGCCTCCGTTTCCGCATCTGTCAACTGGGAGCAATACCCACCAGCCTGTGTCTGTGCTCAGGTCAACTGGGATTCCGAATGTTGGGGAAGCCCACCAACGCTCAGACATCATCGCAACCGAAGATGTTACTTTGACGGCGTTTTCACCTGTACCCGCAAAGGAATGTGGATATCAGTTCTGGAAAATTACTAGGACAACAGAGAGTAAAAGACGGACAAACAGACGAAAAACCAGCCAAACAGCTCTTCTGATGAGCACAAGCAGCGGAAAGTGGAAAAAGAACACCCTCGTTCCCAGAATGCTAAAATGTATTTCTCCGGTCTTTGCTCGGGATTGGACCACATTTTCCCTGGAGTTTTTGTCGTGGGATGCGGGTAGACTTGTCCACTGACGGAGGAAAGTGATGGGGGATGATGCGAGCTCTCAGGTGCCCCCGGGGAAGAGGAAGCAGGGGGAAGGGGTGGTGTGTGGGGAGGAAGGAGGTGCAGCCCTGAGCATTCCCATGGGAATCTGGGGGGCTTGTAGGGGAGTGGGGTTTCTGGAGTTCAGGGGAAGGTGCGGCGTCTTGGTGAATTCCGCAAGGAAGGCCGCAGGAAGGGAAGGGAAGAGACAGGTCTCCAGACAGGTGCATGGGTGTGGCCGGAGGGACCAGCAGAGCATCTCTCAGCACGGTCTCTGCAAGTGTGGCCTCTCAGACTCCCTGAGGGACCTGGGGGCCACCTGACTGCCATTGTCTGTGATGGAAAGCCCCAGAGAAGAGCAGGATCATCGAAACACATGAGGGACACCCCAGGGGTCAGCCCGGCTGGTATGGATAAAGGGGCAGCACCCCTTTACTGAGCAAATCCCTCACCCACCCTAGGCCGGCCACGCCCAGGCCTGTCCCCACTGACACGAGTCGAGCAGGACCCACAGAAGCAGGGGCCTGGCTGCTGGGCTCACCTACCCGCTAAGCAGTTGAAAAAACGTAGATGTCTGGAGCAGGCAGGCTGCGTGGGGACCCGGCAGGGAGTTTCCAAGTGCCCTCCCCCTCTTGGGAGGGGACACCCCACTCCCACCCAAGCCCTTTTGAGCCCACGTCTGGTCGACCAGCTGCACTGAGAGCAGAAGGGGGCTCTTTGGAAGAAGCAGGACAGAGTGGCCCTGGGCCCCACATCCCTTTGGGCTTAGCCCCATCCTTCGTCCTGGCCTGAGGCTGGCAGAAGGTCTAAGGATCCGCGGGGGACTGGTCCAGGCCATCCTCTCTCTAGGTGACCGTGGGCAATAGAGTCAGAAAATTCCCCAGGGCAGCGTGCTCTGTCCCTACCTGAACTTATGTGTGTCTTGACCGGTGCTGGCGAGAGGAGCTCAGAGGAGGTCCCCACCCTTGCCGGGTCCTAGAGCGGACGCCTCTGCAGATGCTCCCCGTGCTTCCACAGCCTTCCACTGGTTCCCACAGCTCCGTCCCATGGGGGGAGGGGTGCGTGGACAGGGCCGTTGCCATGCTGTGGACGCGGCTCCGTGGCCCCGGCTGGAAAATCACATCTGCCTTTAGAGGGAGCGCCTGCTGCTGGGACATACCTTGTCAGCACCTTGGAGAGTCCCAGAGAGGGCTGGCCCCACCAGTAACAGCCCCCTAGCTTCATTGTGTGCCATTTGCCATTTGCCAACTCCGACCCCCCTGCCACCCGCGGTCGAGGGAGCAGAATGGAAAGGGAGTTGGGAGCCACCAGACACGGGACCCATTGCAAGCAAACCCGACCGAGCCCAGCTCAGGGGAGCAAGGGGACACCCGCGGAAGGGGCCAGAGCCCCAGGTGAGGTAGGGAGGATTCTGAACAGGCTCAGAGTTGTGCGGGAGGGAAGGTGGGGTGGGGATGGCGAGGGAGAGGGTCCCCCCAGCCCGCCTGCGCTCACTTTCACCTGCCCTGTGAAACTCAAGGACCACCCCTCCGGGGTGCCACACCCTGTGTCGAGGACCCTGCCCTGTGCACGAGCCCAGTGGGGGTACAGGTGACGGCGTGAGAGCAAATTACGTACCCCGTTGTGGCCCCGGCCGTAACTTTCCTTACCTCCAGCAAAGACACCTACAAATGTGCTTCATAGTTTCTTGGACACTTGACATACTTTTAGTGAATATTCCATTGTAGTTTCTGGCCCAGTCACTCATTGGCATTATTGCTGCCCCCGGGAATAAAGGTTCTGACAACAATAAAAGTCCTTGTAAGATGTTCTTTTTATTAAGAGAGGCGATATTGTCAATGAAGAGTCAAACGCGGGTGCCGTGTGAATTAGGGGGTGATTATTCCCGTTACAAAGAAGCTCTCATTTTAGAGAACGATTCCCTATGGCATTCCTTTAACTAGCCAGCTTTCCCAATGCATTTTTAATGTGCTTCAGCATATTAAAAATTATTTACACGCGGCTTTCTCGGGTCTATCCAGTCAGCCCCCGCGTGCGGGCTCCCACCTGGAGGGACTGCACTCCCGCAGGAGCGTCACCCAGGGAGGGGGTCACCCGCCTTGCGGTGAGCGAGAGCAGCCTCACTGCAAGGTGAAGCCTAAGGACGTGTCCCCACTTCCCCGGGGAGAGTGGGATGTTTTCTCGTTGGGGCAGAGGCACTGGGGGCATCAGGGAGGGCGACAGCTCTGAGAATCACCTCCAGGAGTTAGCCGAGGGATGGCCGTGGGCGTGAACGTGACACAGGGACCCAGCGGGGACACGAGGCCCAGCAGAGAAGGCGGGCCTGGCACAGGCGGGCCTGTCTGTGCTTCTTCTGCTGGAAGTTTCTGGCATGGGGTGGGGTGGGGGTGGAGGGAAGCGAACCGAGAAGGGAAGTGAGGCGCGGAGGCGAACGCGGGACCAGGGAAGCCTGACCACCGGAGGGGGGTGGAGGACGAGTGGGCTGGAGGGTCACACAGACCCAGAGAGGACCGGAGCGGAGCTGAGAGGGAGGCAGGGGGCAGAACGGGAACAGTGAGGCCGGGGACGGGGTGGGGGCCGGAGCGGACGCGGCCTGAGCGTGTCCACGACCAAGGGCCACAGCGGTGCCCCACTGCCTCGTGTCGCGTGGCCCCACAAGAGCACCCCCTCTTTTGAAACTGGCAGCCCAGAGTAGCTTGTCCGAGGACACGCACGCGGGGGCTCCCGCCCGCCCTTGTCGCCAACGGCGGTGTCTTCTACCGGCTGCCGAGCCCTGGTTTTCTCGGCCCGGGAGCGATGAGGGAGAACAGGAGGAGGAGGAGCAGACGCCCCTTGTGGGATCTCTGCAGCCCGTGTGCTGCCCCAGCGTCACCCTCACGGGCGAGTGCCCGGCTCTTCTGAGACTGGGACTTCAGGGGCGCCTGGGGGGCTCAGTCGGTGAAGCGCCCGACTCTTGGTTTCAGCTCCGGTCACGATCTTGCGGCTCCGTGGGTTCGAGCCCCGCGTCAGGCTCTGCCCGGACAGTGTGGAGCGTGCTTGGGATTCTCTCTCTGCCCCTCTCCTGCTTGCGCTCTCTCTGTCTTTCTCAAAATGAATAAATAAACTTTAAAAAATAAAGAAAAAAGACCCTGGGAGCTCAAGCTGCCGGCCCAGGGGCTGTCTCGGCACTCGGTGGAGCTTCCGGGCCACGGGGCTGGGTGGTCACGGCCCGTCCACCCCTGTCAGCCAGGCTTCTCCCCTCTGGATCCCACAGGAACATGCTTCCTCCGTGAAGCTTCCCTGATAACCCCCCAGACACTGCCCTTTGCACGGGCCCTGGTCTCGGACCCCCTTCGCTCCCCAACTTGCCCTCCAGGGATCCCCGCACCCCCTGCTCTCCTTCCGGACTCAGAGCTCTCCACAGCGGCCGATGTCCTCCTGCCCGACCCCTTCTGCACCACAGGGCCTGGAGGCGGGCTCGGTGCCCCCAAGAGTTGGGTCAGCCCTGAGTAGGGGGAGAGTCGGGGACCAGGTATTGATGGAGGTAACTGAAGCCACCGGAAACACAGTAGGCAAGAGAAAATTTGTTTGACCAGTGACTTTTCGCGAACCGCGCCTGCCGGACTGAAGCAGGTCGGTTATGTGTGACGTGTGCACCTGCCGAGCGCCGATTTGAGAAGGCTCACGGTGCGTTACCTCTGTCTGTGAGACTCCCGATTCGGGGGGTCAAAACCCAGATCGTGCCCTGTGGAGTCACGCTCTGTTGCGGTGCTTCGGGGGGACCAGCACTGATGGCGTCCTTGGTCAGCGAGCAAAGCGCCTGAGGGGACATCCCACTAGGGGTGGAAACAACACATAACACCGAGCCCACGCGAGGCCTTTTGTCCCCAGATTCCCAGGTTCAAGGGAGCTAAGTTAGAATCCAGGCTTTCCTGTTGCCCAGCTGCTGGACTTTGGGCCAATCCCTTTATCTCTCGAGGCCTTAGTTTCCCCATCTGAAAGTGGGGGTGACAGTCCCCTCCCAGCCCACCTCTCAGATGATTACGGGGACTAATAGGCAGAATGGGAGCACGAGGAGGACGTGCGTCACACGAGGCAGGTGCTTTCACTGGACCGTGTTTGCCTCATTCCCCTGCAGCCGGGCCACGGGCCACGGGGCCTCTGTCCCCTCCCGGGGGTGCGTTTCTTCCCTGTGTCTGCGTCAGACAACGGAAGCATAACCTGTCACGGCTCTGGAGGCGGAGAGTCCAGAGTGAGGTGTCAGCAGGGCCGTGCTTCCCTTGACATCTCGAGGGAAGAACCTTCCATGTCTCTTCCAGCTTCTGGTGGCTGCTGGCCGTCCTCGGTGCTCCCGGGCTTGTGGGGGCTCCCTCCAGGCTCCCCTGCCTTGTCTCGTGGCCACCTCACCTCTGCATGTGTCTGTGTCCGGATTTCTTATAAGGACACAGTCACTGGACTGGGCCCACCGTCGTCCAGCGTGACCTCACCTGAACTGGACTGCATCTGCAAAGCCTGTGTTGTTGTTGTTTTAAGTTTTTTCCAATGTTTATTTATTTTAGAGAGAGAGAGACACACAGAATCGGAAGCGGGCTCCAGGCTCCGAGCTGTCAGCACAGAGCCCGATGCGGGGCTCGAACCCACGAACCGCGAGATCATGACCTGAGCTGAAGTCGGACGCTCAGCCGACTGAGACCCCCCGGGCTCCCCAGAGCCTGTTTCTAAATAAGTTACATTCGCGGGCTCTGGGTGGACGCGCAGGTTTAAGGGACACTAGTCCCCCCAGCCTGGGGGTGAAGCCCCAAAGGCAGGAACTAGATTTCCCCTTCTGCGAGTCCGGTGTGCAAGCAAACCCTGTTGATGACAGAGCCCCCGGGGGTCCCGAGGGCAGGCCCTGTGGAGACGAAGGAAGACCATACGTACATGACGTCTGTCCCCTTCCCATCTCGGGATCGGGGCAGGAGGGAGAGGGTCGAGGGAAAACAGATCCAAATGGGTCTTGGTCAAAGACAGGTCTCGGGGAGAAACTGTGTCCCCCGTGTCACAAAGAACCTCATTTTAGGGCTGCAAGTCAGCGGGTCAGGACAGTGCACGTTTTATTTCCTGCAGCTGACGCCCTTTCCTCCAGCAGAGCTCGGCGTGACCGGAACCTCCCCTCGGATAGATGCCAGGTGACAAACGGTGACATGTCTTCACGTGGGTCAGCAGAACCACATCCGGGTCATCCTGTCGTCAGAGACTGGAGGGCTGGGACGTGGCTCCCCTCCATCGTCCTGGGGACACTCAGAGCGGGTGCTCCTTCTTCTTTTCTCCATTCAAAAGTGAATGAATGTGTGTCTACACTGGGCCAGCCGCTGTGTCCCTGGTCTGCTCCCAAGCTTCATTGTTAGCCATATGGGGAGAGAAATGCTTTTCTTTCTTTCTTTCTTTCTTTCTTTCTTTCTTTCTTTTGGCGCAGAAAGCCGGTGGTTTGGGTCTGGGAAAGCGAGGCCGGCGTGGCCGCGGCCACGGGGAAGCATGGCGGTGGCCAAGACCCCCTCATTTTACAGCTGAGGCGTCTGAGTCCAAGGCAAGGAGCGTGTCTAGTGTCATTCAGCAGGGCGGGTGCGGCACAGGAGAGGGACGCCGAGCCCAGGTCAGTCCTGCGTGTCCCCAGCCGCGTCCCATGGGGCAAGGTGTGCGTGGCCTTGCGGTGGTGGGGGTTGGACGCGGTCTCCCCACACCTCTCCGCTGCTGGGGCCTCGGCGAATGCTTGCACCCTGGCTCACCCACAAGGAGCGTGGGGACTGGTCGGCTAGAGGCAACGCAGCGAGAGAAGACGGACAGACCAGATGCGAGCGTTTGTTCCCACGGGAGACGGGTGTCCCTGGCAAACTGGAGCGTCCTCTTCTGTTTCCACACAGCGGCAGGTCAAGGAGACCCAGGGTGAGCTGCCCGCAGGTCGCTGGCATGACACCACGGAAAAGAGCCCGGAAGCGTTGCCCAAGGTCAGTGCTGTCGGAGGGCCGGGGAAGCGGGGGTGGTGAACCTGTCAGTGTTCTTGCAGGAACCTCAGACTCGGCTTCGCTGCACCGAGTCTGCAGAAGGGCCTGGTGGCTTGAAACGTGACCGCCATTGGGGGGAACTCGCAGACCGAACGGGAGAACCGACTTTTCAGAAAGAAGGTGTCTTTTCTTCTTTGGGCCAAGCAGACAGAGCGCTGGCTTGGGGGCTTGGCAAAGGGCGCTCCCGGCCCTGTTTCTGGGTGGTCCTGGGCAGGTGGGAGGCTCCACCCCCCCCCCCAGCCGGGTGAGGGCCACACAGCCTGCTGGCAAGAGATCTGAGATCCGAGGTCCGCCAGGGGTCGGTGACGATAAGGGCCTTTCCAAATGCCAGCGAGCGCAGAGCCCTTTCTGGGGCAGGGGTGCAGGAAGGCCTGGCCCCTGGCCGCCCTGAGCTGACCTGACCCCGGCTCGTCGAGGTACTCACCCCACTCGGGGCGTCGGGAAGTGAATTCAGGGCTGGCTCGGAGCTTTGACCTTCCATGGGGTTCAGCAGCCCCGTCCCCACAGGAAGGAAAACGGAGGCAACGCTTCTATGAGTGTGTCTTAGATACCAGACCCACCGCCCATTTGATCTTGTCGTGCTGGACTGTTGAGACTCAAAAGGTTAGGTCGCCTGCCCAGCCTCACCCACCTTATGGCGGGGAGGGCCGGTGTGTGACCCAGTCCATGTGCATCCGCGGGCGGGGGTGGGGGGCGCGGGAGTGGGGTCAGGAGAGGCCAGCCCCCGCCCCCAGCCCCACAATCAGCTCACTCTGAGAAAGCTCCAGCATCCCAGCGTCTCGGTGCCCTTGGAGGAAAGAAGGGACAGAAAATCCCAGATACCCTCCCCCTCCCCCACACACACCTCACGGAAGTACTGAGCCCTTCTAGAAAAAATAAGGCTGCTGCCGTCTCAGGATGTCTTGACCTCCAAGACACTTTTCATTTCAGCCCTCGCGACAGTTGGGGGGGGGAGGGGCAGGCGTGAGCATCGCCCTTCGGGGGATGGGGCGGTCAACTGGCCAAGTGCAGAGAAGAGTGGACTCTTCTGGAGCTCACTGGAGCCCGAGCGGGACCCCCGGGCACCACGTCACTGCAACATGGCTTGCCCTCCGCAAGGCAGGCGAAGCCTCTGGCCTGGCCTGGCCCCACCCCCTGCTGCTCTGTGACCTTGGCTGGTGACTCCTGGGAGCCGCACTTCCCTTACGGTGATGGGGGGGGGGGGCATCGGATCTCGGACCTGGTGGGTGGCTTTTAGGCAGAGATGACGCGCACAAAGCCCCCCGTCCGGTGCCTGGCAGACAGGTGGTGCTCTGTTGGCAGAGGCAACACTTAACGAAGAATGAAGGCCCTCCAGCAGCGTCTCGGGGCCACTCCTCAAAGGATGTCTGCCGTCCTGTGAGTCCCCTCCCTGTCCCTTTCTCCCCCCCCCCCCCGCCCTGCCTCCTTTCCCTGCTGCCCTCCCTCCCTGCCCTCCTTCCTTCCCCCTCCCATGCAGGTATTTGGAATTACCCCGTGCCAACGTGTGAAAGGAGTCAAGGTGGCCTTTAACAAAATAAACACAACATAACCGCTGAAATGGAAGGAAGGAAAGAGGTCAGATGTCACCGGGAGAAGGTTGGTGAGGGATGCTGTCTTTTGCCTTAGGAAGGACCCGGGGCGGGGGGTGGGGGTGCGTCGCGGGGCGTCTCTGAGCACAGGCTGTGCCAACGTGGAGGAGTGAGGTCCCGGGGCGCATCTGCGGAAGGAGCCGAGCAGGGTGGAGCCCCGGAGCTGGGAGACTCTCAGGGTCCTTCTGTTCCGCGCGGGGATCCCGACTCCCACGGGCGGTGTGTGTCAATATCAAATCAGTAAATAGTCTGAACTTCCAGATCTCCGGTCGTACCTGCCTCAGTGGGCAAACCCGTGACGGCCTTGATGGAGCGTCGTCTCCGGGGCACCTGGGTGGCCGTGTTGGTTAAGCATCCGACCTCTCAGCTCAGGGTAGCATCTCACAGTTGGTGAGATCGAGCCCCACGTCGGGCTCTGTGCTGACGGTGCGGAGCCTGCTTGGGATTCTGTCTCTCCCTCTCCCTCTCTGCCCCTCCTCCTCCTCTCTCTCTCTTTCTCTTTCAAAACTTAAAAAAAAAAAACATGATTTCCTGTGTGAGGGGGCGTGTACAGGCACCTGCTTTGGTGAGAACTACGGTCTTGAGTCCAGAGAACATGACGTCAGGTCACGGTTAGTGGGTGTAGGCGCGTGGCCAGCTGCTGTGAGTGGGGATGTGCTCTCTCGGCCACTGTCGGGGCTGGAGTTCAGATCTCATCCACACTCCGCTTCCTACTTCCTGCTTCGGGGAGATCACACCTACCCTGAGTCTCAGCGAGGGTTTTTCCTGTCAAATACAGACAACACTTCTCCCGTCTCCTCGTTGGACTTTTTTTCTTTTGTGAACGAAATGCGAAGGGATGTTAAAGTATGTCTTAAAGCATGAAAGTGTCCCCGGAGGATGGGGCGTCGTCAGGTGCACCTGCCCTTGGGTCAGGCCCCCCCTTCCCTGTGGATCAGGTGCGGGTGGGGACACCTTGAAGATTCGGTTTGGCTTTGCAACCCTTCAACCTGGGGTTCGTCCTGTGATGCTCCCTCTTCCTACGTGCCCCCCACCCCGGGAGCCCCTCGGCACGTCCCGCTGCTTACCGCCTCCCCCACGCTGGCCGTTTCCCTCGGGTAAGGGTGAGAAGGACTGACTTCCACGTTGTGGTTCTCCTCTCTTCTCCGGGTGCGTGTTGTCACATGTCCAACGTCCTACGGAGAATATTAAGCAGGAGAAAGGACTTGAAATAACTTGAGAACTACCAAACATCTCTGCTCTCATTTCCTTTAATAAACACAAGTTCCTCCCTCTCCACTAAATATAGCACAGACCATATCCATTCCTGTTCATCTTGAGGACGGGGAAAAACCCACCCTGAGACACGGTTCTCCTGGTAAGATGCTCCTTCTTGTCACTGGGGGGCAAGTCCTCACATTTTGAGCACAAATCTCGGAGTCTGGTTCCATTGGCAGTAAGTAATTGCCTGTGAGGTAGGACCCAGGAGTCTTAAGACCTCCTCCTCCTGACAGAGAGCTGCCCACCCCCCCCCCCCACTGGCCTGTGGAGGAGAGCCAGAGGGAATCAGGTTCCACGAACCATTTTTTCTTTCTCTGAGATGAACTTGAAAGTCTCTTTTCACTTTTGAGAGTTGGGTTGGATTAAATTGACAGGATCTGTCTCCATGTGTAGAGTTAAGACGGGTCTCTGTGTGTCTGTGCATGTGCGTGTGTGTGTGTGTGTGTGTGTGTGCAGGGCCAGGGGCCGGGAGCTAAGTCCCTGCTGCTCTGGGCACAGTGAATGGTCTCCTTCGGCCTTTAGGCAGGGGGCTGAGAGAACGGGGCTCCGACAGAGAGGTCAGGCTCCACGCTCTCTGTTCTGTTTCTCCTCATAGAGTTCCCCAAGGTCAAGTTGGATGGGCATTTATTGGCTGCCTACTGTATACCGAGGAGGCCTGTTTAGTGCACGCGCCCAGACTATGTTGCAAACCGCCCCGGGAGACCCGCGGAGCAGAGAAGGTCTGAAGCAGGTGCGGGTGTGGCCGGGGCCCGGGGCAGATGGCTCACCCTTCCCGGTGGCCAAGGACACAGTTCAGGTCGTCACCCTTGGTCACCCCAACAAGGGAAAATAAACTGTTTATATTCTGAGCGTCTCTGCTCTTCGCAGATGTATTTTTACCCCTCAGACTCTATATATAAACGCCAGGTGCCAGTTCTGAGCTCAGAACTGCACATGTGCCCACACCTAGGGCCCCCCCACCCTCCTCTTGCCCCAGGCCCATCCAACAGTCCGCAGGCAGGGGCCTGGGCTGGGCTCCATGGGACAGACGCGGGCAGGATGTCATCCTTGACTCCCGGGAGCTTTCTGGGGTGGGACAGACACACACACACCCCCCCAGGTGACGAGGGCACGAGGCGGGAAAAGCAAACCCAACCTTCTTACTCTGGAGACGGCCAGTTCACCAGTCCAACTGCTCCGGGTGGGGGCCGGGGCAGTCAGAGAAGCCGCAGAGGGTGTCCCCACCCCCGGGGGGGCAGCCCCAGAGCTGGGAGGGGCCCCCCAGGAAGGAAGGGAGGGGCAGGGCCGCAGGAAGCCTCATGGAGGGCTTGCGAGGCTTTCTCCTATATCTGAGAAGACAGAACACCCTTGAAGGAGTGCTCTGACCTCTCTGTGCCTCAGTTTCCTCATCCCAAACCATCTGGAGCCATCAGCTTGGGTACATCTGCCCCAACAGATGGGGCTTAAACAACAGAACTTTGTTTTCTGTCAGTTCTAGAGGTCAGAGGTCGGGGATCACAGTGCCCTTGGCATGGATTTCTGGCAAGGCCTCTCTCCCTCGGTGGAGACAACTCCTTTCTCGCTGTGTCTGCATATGGCCTTTCCTCTGTGTGGGCAGGGAGATAGAGGTGGAGAGGAAGGAGGGAGGGGGAGAGGGAGGAAGGAGGAGAGAGGGAGGGGGGGCTGAGAGAGAGACAGAGGGACGGGTGAGCGGGGGACAGGGGGAGGGAGAGGGGAAAGAAGGGAGGGAGAGGGTAAGAGAGAGGGAGGGAGAGGGGGAAAGGGAGAGAAAGAGGGAGGAGGGGAGGAGGAGGGAGGGGGGAAGGAGGGGATGAGGGGGGAGAGAGAGAGGGAGGGGGAAGGAGAGGGTGAGAGAAAAGGAGGGAGAGGGAAGGGGAAAGGGAGAGAAAGAAGGAGGGGGAGAGGGAGGGAGCGAAGGAGGAGGGGGGAGGGGGGAAGAGGGAGAGAAGCGATGGGGGAGGGGGAGGGAGAGAAGGGGGAGAGGGACGGTGGCAGAGGGAGGGAGGGCCACTCTCTGGTGTCTCCCCCTGTCCTTACAACGGCACCAGTGCTGTGGGATCAGGGCCCCAGCCTTACGACCTCCGGTAACCTCAGTTACCTCCTTAAAGGCCCGTCTCCAAATACAGCCCCTTGGGGGGTCAGGGCCTCTCCACCTGCACTCTGGGGGGGGGCGCAGACACGCAGCCCACAGCACAGGGTCCCGCCGGTGTTTCGCTCACAGTATCACCGTGATGATTAAAGACTCACTTCAGCAAATGCCTGTCCCAACACAGGGATGCAGAAAAGAGACACTCAATAAATAATCCTAATTATTACTACAAAACATCGGCACCGCAGACACCAAGACGAAAGTGAACCACGGACGGTGTTCCCGTCAAGCGTTGCCTCGCTGGGGGCCGGGGGGGAGTCAGGAGACAGCGACAGAATGCAGGCTGGTGGCTGAGGGACACACGGAGCCTGGCCCGGGTCGCCTCAGGGTCACCTTCAGCCGTGTGGGTATGGCCAAGTCATCTGGCCTTTCTGAGCCCTCATTCTTGGCCAAAATATCCCCACCCGGGACCCCTGAGCGCTCGTGTTTGTGAGCTGTGACGCGTCGGGTACAGACGAGGCCTTGGCTGTAGGTAGGGGAGGGGGGCATCTGAACAGGCGTTTGCACGGAGAGGATCAGAGGTTTGGGGGAATGGAAGCAGGACCCCCACAGGGGGTACCCGCCGGCCCCCACCCCGTCGCACTTGAGAACGGCCCGCAGACCCCAGGGCCCGGGCCAGACCCCCACGGTTTCTGTTGTAACCGCGGGGGGGCGGGGGCTGTCCCGGCATCCTTCCTAGCGCCTCCCCTCCCCGCGGTGTCCCGGATTCGTATCTCACCAGCCCTGCCCCAGCCAAGTCTCCTCCTCTCTGTCCTCGACCCTTCGGCCGTCCATCCGGGCCCCCCCGTTTCCACCCCACTCTCCGCAGCCCGTTCTCTCCGCCTAGCCTGAGCACGGCGTCCCCCGACCAGCCTCCGTCACTTGCAGCATCAGATCCAAGAACCTCCACGGGGGCTACCGGACCTGATGAACTTCAGCGACTCTCTGACCGGACCCCTTAGACCCCTCCTGTCCCCCTCACTCACCTCCTGCTACACTGGCCTCCCTGAAGACCCTGCCCCAGGGCCTTTGCACAGGCCGCTTCTCCCTCTGTACTGCCCTGCCCCTATTCTTTACCTGACGGCCCTGCTCCCCTCCTCGAGGCCTCTGCTCCGACGCCATGGCTTCTGAGAGCCTCTCTCCTGCAAAGCAGAAATGACCACTCCTGTCACGTCGACCCCCTACCCGTCCCGGCCGTGTCCCCCTGCGTCGTGCTGGCGGCGGACTGAACCGCGTCCCCCGCAAATTCATACGTCGGAGCCCTAACACCCAATGTGACTATTTGGAGGTGAGGCTTCGAGGAGGTGAGTAGGTTTACAAGAGGTCGTGCGGGCGGGCTCCTCATCTCCTAGGATTGGGGGCCTTCGAAGAAGAAGGAGAGTCAAGGAAGGTGGGGAGGCGGCCAATGCCACCCTGGGAACTGAACTTGCTGGCACCTTGACCTCCAGCTTCCCAGCCTCCACCGGGAGCTGAGAGAGGGGAGCCCTGTGCGCACGCCCCGGGTGTGGCGTTGTGTGACGGCGGCCTCAGCTCAGACGCACTCGGCACTCGGCGCCTGTCCCCGTACCTGCTTCCACGGTGATTGTTTCTTACCCCGGAAGTACGCCCTGTGGAGCCACGGACTCGCTTCTCTCGTGCGTGACCGTAGGCCCGGCCCCCGGGACAGGGCCTGGCTCAGCTCGTAGGCAACGGACGTGTATACGGTTGGGGATCAAAAGTCAGCCAATCGGTCGGTCAAGTGTGTGGCTATCAGGCCTGTCTGTGAATGCCAGGAGGCATCAGGGTGCCGTGACCGGCAGCTTCATAGAAGGCGGCTTTGGGCCAGGCCGTGAACTCTGCGTACAGCCCCCTCCTTCCCGGCCGAGGATCTGGAACGGAGAGGGGCCGAGGATCCTCAGGGAGCAAGGGGAGACGGGAACGCGCAGGACCCATCCCAGGACGGCAGGGAGGCCAGCGCTGGGGCCGGGGGGCCGGCGGGGACCAAGCAGGGAGGGTCAGGAAGGAGGACCGCAGGGCGGCCGGAGCGCGCCCGGTGGCCAGGCAGGGTCCCTGCCTGCTGTGCTGTATAGGGGGAGGTCAGGGATGCCACCGAGACAGCTCCCCTCCCCCCCACCGGGGAACTTCATCAACCTGCCTGGGGCCTCACAACAGAAAGCCTCTCCCGGTGGCTTTCCACTCCGCCTCTTGCTAAATTGGTTGATGCTGAGACGTTATCCATTTGCAAGTCGGACGGCCAAGTCCCTGGCCTTGAACTGTTGCCCTCGGCAAGGCCAGATCTGAACGCAAGGTGCACGTTTGCAGAGCTCTGCTTATTTTCTTCTCTTCCCTGGAAACTCTTTTTAGGAGGAAGGTGTGGGGCCCCCATGGGTTCCCGGAGCACAGGCCAGCGGCCCACACAACCCCTCTGCCCTGCCCACTGGATCTGAGACAAGGTCAGCAGGTTCCGGAACCTCTGAGGGAGAATCCATCCATCCCGTGCCTCTGGCGTCGCGTCGATCCTCGCTGGCAATTCCTGGCGTCACCCCGGGCTCTGCCTCATCCGTACACGGGCTGCTCCCCACATGCGCCTACATTTCCCTCTCTCGGAAGGACTCCAGTCTTTGTGTTAGGTCACACCCGGATCCAGGATGGCCTCCCTTAACTTGGTCACACCTGCAAAGACCCTACTTTCAAATAAGGTCACGTGCACAGGACCCCGGGACGACGTTAGGACTTGATCGTATCTGTTTGGGGGACATAGCTCCACCCACTACGGGCACCAAGTGCGGGGGACCTTGCTTTAAAGGCATAATTCTCCCAACAGCCCCCGGAGGCAAGTACCGTGATCGCCCCCACTGGGCAGTGAGGGAAACTGAGGGCCCTCAGGTGGGGGCTCTGAAGCCCGTGCACTGACCCCTCAGGTAGACCTGAGATCGTGGACGGAAAGCCCTTGCCTTACAGCCGCCTTGCTGCATCGTGTTTCCTATGACCCGCCGTCAGGAAGCCTCAGTTGGCCAGTGGATTAATTTGGACATATCGACTCTTCTCTTTTTGATGCTAATATTTTGCTCACCTGAATTACATTCTGATTTTGAAAGCCGGGGATGATTAGGTTTTAAAATGTTGTGCCTGAGGGGCGCCTGGGTGGGGCAGTCGGTTGAGCGTCCGACTTCGGCTCAGGTCACGATCTCGCGGTCCGTGGCTTCGAGCCCCGCGTCGGGCTCTGTGCTGACGGCTCAGAGCCTGGAGCCCATTTCGGATTCTGTGTCTCCCTCTCTCTCTCTGCCCCTCCCCTGCTTGTGCTCTCTCTCTCTCAAGTAAATAAACGTTTAAAAAAATTACAAAAAATAAAAATAAAATGTCATATCTGGAAACTCAGCCTTTGCTTTCATCCAGAGATGCCCTGATGAAGGGTCATGGTCCTGCCTCAGCGGACACGTCCCCTTTGCATAAGAAAGAGCAAGAGAGCCCCGGTTCAATAGCCCCTGGTGGCTCTTCCTGGCTGTGCACATGAACTTCCAGGCAGACATGCATGGTTCAGGCAGAGGGGACTCTCGACATTCAAAACTATGGAGGACAGTCCTCTGCAGTGTGTCCTCACGGGCACTGTACCCTTTCCCTGGGACGCATGAGAATGGCGAGGACCCAGGGCTGCGGATGCTTCCTCCACGGCCCAAGTCTGCTGCTTCTTGAGCTGGTCAAGGCCAATCCCGCAGCCCCTGGGATTCAGTGGACGTGGGGGAGGTTGGCGGGGAAGTTGAGTCAAGGAGGTGAGGTGAGGAGGTGTTTAGCACATTTCCATCTTCGTCCCACCTCTGGTTCCGGACCCAGCCTCCTACCTCCGTGAGCCAGCGTGGGCAGAGGCCACAGCCTTCACATTCACAAATAAGAAAGCGTCTGTAAGATTTTGCAACTTGAATCTTTGGTAGGGCGTGGTTTCAACTTGGAAATTTAAGGACAAACCACAACTTTATGCAGCCATCCAATTTTTTTTAATTTTTTTAAAATGTTTATTTTTGAGACAGAGAGAGACAGAGCATGAATGAGGGAGGGTCAGAGAGAGAGGGAAACAACAGAATCGGAAGCAGGCTCCAGGCTCCGAGCTGTCAGCACAGAGCCCGACGCGGGGCTCGAACTCACGGACTGTGAGATCATGACCTGAGCCAAAGTCGGCTGCTTAACCGACTGAGCCACCCAGGCGCCCCAACAGCTGTCCAATTTTTAATGCATTTATTTAGCACGGAGTTGACTCCCTATTTGGAACACAGAAGCACACAAATAAACACACACACACACACACACACACACACCTGCAAGTGTGTACAATGAAGCCTGGCCAGCAGTTAGCTGGACGAAACACCCCCATTTGGTGATCGCCTGCCCTGAGGCAGGCCCTGGGCTGGGGACTGGCATTAAGGCGGTGGCCGGGGGCGGGGGGTGGATATGAACAACGCCCCTGCCCCTCCACTCGCCCCACACGCCCTACGGTTTACCTGTGTCACAGGCTTGTGTCTAAACAGCTGCCACCTTAGCCTGGAAGAATCATCCTAGGGTCCAGGGTGACCTTTTTGGGGTTTTTTTTTTGGTGCAATTTTAGGGGATACAATATATTAGGAGCTAACCAAGGTAGGGGAATATCCTCGGGAAAGCGATTGTGTGGAAATTCCCCCCTGACCTCAGTCAGGCACGTATTCAGAACTTCCAAATTCACGTGTTTTCTCACAGACTTACCTTTCTCGTTCCTCCCTGATTTACAAACCTTGAATCATCTTCTAATTCCCGCCCCCCCCAAATGAGTAATTATTGCAAGGAACACTAGTTTATGGCACCTTTTATTGCTTTTTTTTTTTTTAATGTTTACTTATTTTTGAGGGAGAGAGACAGAGTCAGAGAGAGCTGGGGAGGGGCAGAGAGAGAGGGAGACACAGAATCCCAAGCAGGTTCCAGGCTCCGAGCTGTCAGCACAGAGCCCGACGTGGGGCTCGAACCCGCGAACCGTGAGATCATGACCTGAGCCAAAGTCGGACGCTTAACCCACGGAGCCACCCAGGCGCCCCCTCTCGTTGTTTTAATAAAGGTCTTCATTTCATTGTTATAAATGTTATTCATTACTTGTAACTCCTTAATTACTCGTCTCCCTGGTGACCGCCACGTGGCCGTTGAAAGATTTTTACCCGTGTCCTCCCCAGAGAGTGACAAAATGGAGCCGGATGCCTGTATTTCAGTCTCCCAGCCTGTGGTGTCCATTGGCCACTGGCCGTGTTTGCTGGGCGTCCTTTGCAAGCCCAGTAGAGCTGCCGTGGAGAGGCCAGTGCACCTGCTTGGACCTGAGTCAGTTTCCGTTGGACACAATTACCTACCAGCCACGCTTCCTTGGATGGCTCGCTCCGCGTATGCCGGCCTCAGTTCCCACATCCACACAATGGGGTTAACACTACCTACCTCCTAGGGTCTTGGCGAAGACGATTAAAGAAGCCACGAAAGCCCTCGCCATAATGCCTGGCATTTAAATAGGTCCACATTCAGTAAACTCTCCTGTTATTTTCATTGTAACTTACAAGGTCTACTGTGGAACCAAGGTCTACATGATGGGCGCTCTTTTCGTTTGGAATCTGCAGGCTCAGACGTGAAGCAGGGAGGCGGGGGTGAGTGAAACAGGAAGCAGGATGCTGTTTCGTTCTGCTGTTTTGGCATTCGGCTAACTAAAACGGGGAGAGAATAAAAGAGCTTTTTTTTTTTTTTTTTTTTTGAAAAGTCCTTGAAAGTTTTCAATGAACTATGGGAAAAAATATGCTGACTGTGTGCATGAATAATTGAACTCGACTTCCTGTGCCTGCAAACACAGGCCACTGAGGAAGAGCAAGCAGGATCTGAGGACAATGGAGCACCAGGGTTGCAGACCGCAGTTCCCGTTGTCATGACCCGAGGGAGACTCTGACGCCCAACCTGCTGGCGGGAAAGGGGCGTGAAATCTAACGAGGGCCTGGCACGGGGGAGGCCTGATGGGAAGCATCGGGCCCAGCCTCAGTGCTCCCCCGTGGAAGGAGGCTCAGGGCTTTGATCACAGTGGCTCGGAGACAGAGGTGGGACCCCACAAATAAACTCAGGTTTGGCTAAGGAAGGAAGGAAGGGGAGCGTGTCCGCGTCCTGGGGTTCCACGGCGGGCGGCTTTAAGCAACAGAGGGTCCGGAGTCCGAAATCAGGGTGTTAGCAGGGGCTGTCTTCTCGGAAGGCTCCAGGGTGGAATCTGTCCCATGATTCTGGGGCTGTTGGCTGTCCCTTCTGTTCTCTGTGTCTGTCACCACATGGGATTCTCCTCTCTGGATGTGTCTCTGTCCCATTTGCTCAATCGTGGAACTCCTGGCCCCAGCCTGGCTTCCTACCCACGCAGGGGACAGAATCAAGGCGGAGCTCAAGCAGGGTCTGTCCCAAGAGGCCCCGGGTAGGGCCACCAACCTTTGCATTCAATTAGTGCTCTGCTCCTGGACTCAAACGTTACCGGGTTGCAAGTGTTTTTTAAAGAAACCTAAGCTGTTTGAGATGATGCTGCCCTGTCGTCAGGTGGGCCTGGCATGTTCTGTGAGTCTTGAGAGACAAGGGCCACCTGCCCCGCTGTTGGGAGATGCCCACTGCCCACACAGGGCACAGCCAAGCGAGTGAGCTCGGCTTGGCCGTGGTGAAGGGGCCACCACGTCTCTCCTGGGCCACATCTGAGCCGTGGTTGTAACCTGTAGGACCCTTTTTAATAATTAATTTTAAAATAATGATAATAATAATGGTAAGGGAGCATCTGGGTGGCTCAGTTGGTTGAGCGTCTGACACTTAAAAAAAAATTTATTTTAGAGACAGAGAGAGAGCCCCAGAGGGGAAGAGGGGCAGAGGGGGAGAGAGAGAATCTCAAGCAGGCTCCACGCTGATGCGGGGCTCGATCCCATGAACCACGAGATCATGACGGAGCTGAAATCAAGAGTTGGACGCTCAACCGACTCAGCCACCCAGGCGCCCCGAGAGTCTGACTCTTGATTATGGCTCATGTCATGATCCCGGGGTCGTGGGATCGAGCTCCACACCGGGCTCCGCACTGAGCGTGGAACCTGCTTGGGATTCTCTCTTTCCCCCTCTGCCTCTTCCCCTCACCTGTGCTCTCTCTCTCTAAAAAGAAAATATAATAATAGTGATAACAATAATAGGACACGAGTCACCGGACTGGGGCCCACCCTACTCTAGAATGGCCTCGTCTTAACTTGATCACACCTGCAAAGACCAACCAGGTCACATTCTGGGGTTCTGGGAAGGATGCGAATTTTGTGAGGACGTATTCTAACCCCACGCGGGGAGGCAAAAGACCACAGACCTCACTTCCCCCTGCCTGCCTACCCCTGCACTAGAACTTGGCCCTTTCTGGGTCGCAACACGTCCCCCAGACAAGCCCGCTGAGGGCGGGGCCTCAGCGCCCCAACCTCATCATCTCTCCAACCTCCCCTCTCCCACCCCCCGAGCCCGCTGCAGTCACACAGGCCAGAAACCACACGCTGCCCGGACCCCCGCCTCTCCCTTGCTCTGCCCCCTCGCCTGCCCACCCGTGTCACCTTCACCCAGCCTACCCGGTGGGTCCCACTCCTTCCTCCTGTCGTAGATAGTGTCCGGCTCCAGTCACGGGGGGCGGGGACCACCACCCCTCCATCTGGGACAGCCGATGACCGGCAGGTCCTTGCCGCAAACCTTCACGGCCCGTCTTCTTGGCCTGTGATATCGGGTCCTCCGCCAGGTGGCTGACTCCCAGGTGTGCTTTGGGGTCCAGCTGAGCCCAGGACGCGCCGGCCCGTGTCGCCAAGAGCGAGGCGCTCCGTTGACTCATTTTATGTTCCCGCCGGCTCGTAGCGTGCGCTCTGCGACCCACTACTGAACGGGTAGCCCCTACTGTGCAGGAGGAGGAATAGACACTCGGAGCAAAGAGCTGGCTCTATGTCTTTCAGCCAGGGTGACAGCCAGGCTTCAGAATCGCCCGACCTCAGCCGGCTGGGCCGGCCCACTCCTGTTACCTCTCAGAAAAGGCAAGTGCAGGGCCCTAGAGGGACACTGTCAGCCCCCAGTGTCAGCCCCCATTGGCAGCGCCCCGAGAGGCCAAGGTCCAGGGCAGATTCGGGTCAGCACATCGGGGACAACTGAGTCACCGTGCTCGTCCCTTGGCGCTCTGGACCAGACCTGCAGCTGCCTGCCCCGTGTCGCCCCCCCCCCCCCGACGTCCTAGCCATCAGCCTCCCCCTGGGCTGCACCCTCCCACACTGCCTCTCGGCCTGCCCACCCAGCCTGTGGCGGGCAACCTCACTGCCCACTTGGCCTCGCGGGTCAGACGGGCAGGAACGTTTTGGAGCCTCTCATCCCCGTGCTCACGTCCACTCAGCCTCCACCCCAGCTCCTCGCGACACCTGCCTCTCCCGCCTGTGCCCCCCAAACAGAGCCAGGTCCAGACGGCCCCCACCCCCGCCCCCCGGGTCTGAATTCGGCAGACAGTGACGCAGTCAGAGCACTTAGCCACCTCCCCGTCACCTGCCGGCTGTCCTAACTGCTTCTAGGAGGCATTGGCTGCCGCCTCCATTTCTGGCTCATCGCTGATGCTCTCTGGCTGGGCAGATACTGCCCCGCCCTGCCTCACCCCTCCCAGCCTTCCGCCTTCCTCCTGTGCATAGGCTTCTACTGTGATCGTTCGTCTGCAACTCTCCAGCCTCGGGAGCGGGTGCGAGGAGAATGTCCCCCCCGGGAGCGGCCCTCGATCCGTGAGGGGCACAGAGTTGGGGGAGAACCACCCCAGGTCTCTCCTCTTGAGCGGGACGACTCACACGTGAGGTCCACGTAGCCTCCCCGACGGAGCTCCGTGGCCCAGCAAGGTCACGTGCTCCTTAACGCACCCTGCCCGGGCTTCCTTCCTCTCTCCGGGCCACTTCCTGCTCCCACTGGTGCTTCCTGGGACCACCCGCCAGCTAAACTCCTCTCTCCAGTCCCACGCAGGCCAGCTTCTGGCTTGGGTCCAAGTGAAGCCATGGCCTTGATCCCCACTCAGTACACCTGTGCCCGAACCCGCCCGCGCACTCGCGTCTCTGCATCTAGACCCTCAGCGGCATCCACCGACGAGGTGATTTGCAGGTAGCCTGACTGCCTTGAGCCTCAGTTTCCCCATGAAGAGTGGAGGCGACAGCAAAGCCCCCACCTCCTCCCCAGGGTGTAGCAGGGGCAGTGGAATGATGGCGTGTGAAGCCTACCGGTGAGAAAGGGGACTCCCTCCTGGGTGCTTTCCAGCCCCCATACGGCTCGTCAGCAGCTATTTTGGGCCCACCCGTGGGTTGGTGGACGGGAACCTGTTATCCCATCAGACCAGGAGCCTCTAGAAAGATCCCATCTCAGGGCACCTGGGTGGCTCCGTCGGTTAAGCGTCCGGCTTCGGCTCAGGTCGTGATCTCACGGTTCACGGGTTCGAGCCCCGCATCGGGCTCTGTGCGGACAGCTCAGAGCCGGGAGCCTGCGTCGGATTCTGTGTCTCCCTCTCTCTCTGCCCCTCCCCCACTCACACTCTATCTGTCTCTCTCAAAAATAAACATTAAAAAAAATCAGTTAAGAAAGGAAGGAAGGAAGAGAGATCCCATCTCCCCAAGACACAATAGGATCCCCACATGATGCCGTGGAACGAAATCCCCGTTTTCCTCCCTCTGGGCCCCATCAATTACTCCCCCAGATGCACTTTGGCTCTGTCCATGGAGAGAAGAACCAGGCTCAGGGGCAGACCATGAAAAATAACTTTCACTATTACTCCGCAGAGAGGTCCCAGGGTCAGAATCGCTGCTTGGCCAGAAGCCTGGAAACGAAAACATCGCCCAGCGTGAGAAAGAAAATCAGGGAAGCAATTCCACTCTCGCGGCGTCTCGAGTCTTCCAGGGATAAAGGTGACGGGGAAAGAGGCCTTAGCTCAGTGCGTCCCCGGGGGATTTCACTCCTCCCCATGAAGGGCATCCTACATATGTGTGCAACACGTTGACTCACCCTCAAGAGAGAATTGAACCTCTGACTTGAAATCTATGATGTGGGTGTAGAAGTACTAATTAGGAAGCTTTTGCTCATAATAGAAGCTTCAGGACAGACACATCTTAGGTGGTTCCAACGCTTGGATCCCGTGAGGCCCCTCATTTGTCTCTGTGGCTCTGCTGGGGCTCCGGGCGGTCAGGGCTGCAGCTGGGAAGTCCCTGTCCTTCCCTGGCCATTTTCTCTCTTTGATGTTCACATCAACCACTTTTTCCAGACGGAACCTGAACCCCCAGAGGTGAAGCCAGGAGCCTATAGTTTCTGACTCCAAGGAGGTCCACGTACGTGGGGGGCCCTGGGTTGTGACTTCATGTGGTGGACCTTGATTCTCTCCCCTGAAAACGGGCATGATGTTAGCACTTCCCAGGGCTACTACGGGATCGCCCGTAGCGTGTGTATGTATTCAGTCAAGGCCGCCGCGCTCTCGAACGTTCTCCGCAAATGCTGATTCCAGTCTCCTCCCCTGCCCGGCCGCCACCTTGCCAATTCTGACCCTCTCTCAGCCCAGTGCACGTCTCTGTTCCCCCTTTTAGGGCTGACGGATGGAGGGACGGAGGTGTTCAGTGGGGCGGGGGCAGAGGAACGGAACTACAGATCCGCGGGACCACGCAGGACCCATAGTTGGCGGTGCCATCCTGTGTATGCAGAATTCTGTCTCGGTGGTAGATCTTGTGTTCAGCGCCCTTCTCGCCACAAAAGAAACAAGTCCATCTTTAAAAAGTGTTAAGTGAAAGAGTCCACCGGAAACGGCTGGAAAGAACGGATGAGTTCATGGCCTTGACTATGGCGATGGTCTCATGGGGGCACACTTGCCTCGAGCTCAGCGTGTTGTCCGCCGAGTATCCACAGCTTTCTGTTTGTCGGTCATCCCTCGGTGGCTTTTCTGGATTCTGAACTCTGTCTTTGGAAACTGGGCCGCTGCTTGCAGGGGAGGGAAGAAAAGGTATTGGGGGATAGAAAAACAACTCCCCAAGTGGCTTCTTGACCCCTGGCCCCAGGATGGAGAGCCAGCTGGAAGGGGAGGTGGCCAGAGGCGGTGGAGACGTCCTCCTCGGTTTGGGATCAAACTGTCCTGAGTTTGAATCCTGCCCCTCGCCCACACTGGCCAAGATCTAAGACAACTATTTAGCTTTGCTGGGCTTCCTTTTCTGACAGTGAGCGATTACTTCTGCCTTTTCGGGGCGGCGGGTGGGGGGAGGCAGGGCACAATATTGACGCGCATGATGATGTGGCAAAGTGGTCCAGTTAGCCTGGGGTAGGCGCAGTGATGGGGGGCTCATCCGTGCTGGCTCCCTGCCTCGTCTTTTCCCGCTACGAACGCCCGGGGAGCCTCAGCCTTGGATGAGACCCTCAGAACCTTCCACATCCTGTAAAGGGGAGCTCTCCTGCCCTGTCTCCAGAGCCATCCTGTTCATGTTTGAAGGGATGTGGGATTGCAGGAACAAGCTGGTCTCCAGTCATGTGATCCATAATATGGAGGGCTTCTCTCTCGTCTTTAGCTGACTGAGCACTAGGTATGTAGTTTAGAAATGCCCTGTGGAACGATACATGTTTTGAGACTTCTCGGAATATCTGTGTTTGAAACCAAAATGTCAAGTTGTAAGGGCGCCCGGCTGGCTCAGTCGGTAGAGCATGTGACTCTTGATCTCGGGGTTGTGGGTTCAAGCCCCCTGCTGGGTGTAGAGATAACTTAAACATAACACCTTTCAGGGGCACCCGGGTGGCTCGGTCATCTGAGCTTCCGACTTCAGCTCAGGCCATGATCTCGCAGTTCATGAGTTTGAGCCCAAGGTCACGAGGCTGTTAAGGGGTGGACCCAAGTCTCAAACCTAGATATTCAAGCTCCAATCCAGGCCAATTCGATCGCGATGCAGGTGAAGAGAAATGTGGATGCTGGGATGGACCGCAGACACGGCTCATTTCTGTGGCTATTATGAATAGTCCACCTTTCCAGAAATGGAATGTGTTTCTCTTAGCATTCATCCATCCATTCATCCATCACCTCCTCACTCACCTTCTCATCCGTTAGGCACCTACTTGGCTCTAGGCACACACTGTGCCTTCCTTCAACATATTTACACCAAGTTCTGCTCACAGGCCAAACTCGCTCTGAGCTGTCAGCACACAGCCCGACGCGGGGCTCGAACTCACAGACCGTGAGATCATGACCTGAGCTGAAGTCGGATGCTCAACCGACTGAGCCACCCAGGAGCCCCTAAAGAGGATTTTTAAAAGGTAGGTTAGAAGGGGAGCGCCTGGGTGGCTCAGTCGGTTAAGCATCGGACTCCTGATTTCAGCTCAGGTCACAATCTTACGACTTGTGAGTTTGAGCCCTTGATCGGGCTCTGTGCGGACAATGTGGGGCCTGCTTGGGATTCTGTCTGTCCCTCTCTCTCTGCTCCTCTCTTGCTCTCTCTAAAACTAAATTAACTATTAAAAAAAATTTTTTTAAGGTAGGTTATGAGGGAAAAGGCATCCCACACAGGGGGGGTGCAGCATGGGCAAGGGGAGGGCGGTCCAGGGTGCAGGGCGTCATCAGGGAAAAGCGTGTCCACAGCGGCAGCACAGAACTCTGCACATTTACTGACAAGAACTTCAGCTTTGGTTTTCTGCACGTAACCAACGCCCTCGTCGTCAGAGAGCACCCCAACCCTGCGCCTTGGTTGCTGGCTCAGGACTTAGGCAGCTACGGAAACAGCAGAGGGCCAAGCAGATGATAATTGCTGTGCCCCGAATTAATTACCAGAAACTTGCAGACAGCCCTTCGAAGTCTCCGCAGCAGAAAGCACCCTCCTCTAGCCAGCATCTGCCTGAGCGCGCGGGTCACGGACAACCTGAGAGTCCTCTCTGTTGATTTAATTACATACACGGCCAATGAAATTATTATGAATTTTTAACCAAAAAGCCAGTGACATTTACAGAGATTACAGTAGGAATGCTCTCACGTGCCGTCTCTCCCTGGCTCTCTGAACACCGGTCCCCTGGGCAGCCCACTTTACCAGGCTGATGCGCAGCCCAGCAAGAGCACTAGGGAGAGAGGACGTCATCCTGAGCTGGGCCGAACCCACAGTGGAAGGAGCGAGAGCCTCTTCAGGGTAGCCGGAGTCAGCCCTTTTGTTTTGCATTCGGTGAACGGTGCCTCCCTGATTGGTGCTACACCAAATGGGTCATGACCACTTAGAACGTGTGAATTAACCCGCGATCCTTCACTGAGGTCTTCCTAAAGGCTGGCTGCTGGGGTCAGAGAGGAGAGGCCCCTGGTATCTGGGGGCCCAAGGGAAAAACGTGTAAGTCACGTGTGGCAAAAGCCCTAATGGAGAGGCCAGAGCAACACTGGGGTCCTGACCTGAAAAAAAAAAAAAAAATTCTGGCAACTTCTGACAGTAGACGAGCTCGTGGCCCGTTGGCATATGTTGAAAGGGCCATTTGTTGATCGTGTGTGCCTGGGTATTTTTTGTGCCCTGCAGGAACAGGAAGTTACGATGATTTACCAGCTTAAGCCTTTACTTCGAAAGACAATTGCCATTTCTCCCCAGCATTTTTCAAACATACCAGGATGCTACCAACAGGGCACAAAGCGCTCCGACGTTAATTGATGAGGGTTGGTAACTCGACCATGGTAATATCGACTCGGAGACGTTAACCGCCTGGCCGTGGGCTGGGAGTTTTGGAATACGACCTCGGCAGCTGTACTTATAACTGTTTTATGTGACATTGACCAGGCGTGTTTACGATTTTTCACAACAGCCTTAAAAAGTCCAGTGACATCTGTTGAGAGTTTCATCGTGAGTGTAAAAAAAAAAAAAAAAAATCATTAAAGGCACAGTCAAGAGATCAATGTCCTTACTGTTTAAACAACACGGCGGCCATCAGGCGGTGGGGGAATCTGGCGACAGGACTAATTGAATCTCCCAAGTAGAAGCGTCAGTATGCAGGGGGACAGGAAGGGACGGCAGACAATTTAAATAAAGTAGGAGACGGAGGCTGACGGAGGCAGGGAAGAGGGAGCACGGGGAAAGAGGGAGCACTGAGAGCCAGAGGAAAAAAGAAATGAAAAAAAAAAAAGAAAAAAATGGACATTCTTCTTCCCCCCCCCCCCCCCACCGGAGAGTATCTACAAGCCCGGCCCTGGGCTGGGCGGCCCGGGGTCCTCACGTCTGGCTGCGCGCGCGGGCGGAGAGGGGGAGGGGCGTCCGGTCCGAACGGTCCCGGGGCCGGCGGCCCAAAGCCGCGGGCCGGCGAGTTTGCGCCCCTCGGCGCCGCCACTTTTGTTCTCCGCTCGGGGTGCGGGGCCGCGGCGGGGCCGCAGTGCGCACGCGCGGGCGGGGCGGGGGCGGGGCGGGGCGGGCGGCGGGCTCCGGCGCCGCCCCCCGCCGCCCCGGCCCGCTCCATCCGGGCACTGCCGAATTAGCATCGCGCCGAGGCACAACTTTGCCGAGGCCCAGCGAGATCCAGGCGCGCGCCGGAGGAAATATAGTCCCTGCCGGCCGGCGGCGGCGGGGCGGGCGCGCGCGGGGCTGCGCGGGGCAGCGCGGGGCGCCCGGCGCCTGGGGGCCATGCGCCGGCCAGCGCGGGCGGCCCGGGGACCCGGCGCAACTTGCCGGGCAGCCTGAGGAGTTGGAGCGGCCGCGGGCTCGGCGCCGCGGCGCCCGGCCGCCTTTCTTCCCCCCTCGCCAGACCCCCACTTCCCTCCCGTTCGGCCTTGGGGGAGGGGGCTCGTGTCCCCCCCCCCACCCGGTCCCCGGAGGCCCGTTCCGCCCCCGCCCGCTCCCGCCCCCGCGGAGTCGCGCAACTTCCCGGGAGCCGGGGCCAAAGTGAGCGCAAAGTGCTGCCCAACTTGCCGGGATGGAGCTGCAGAGCCGGCCCGAGGCGCTCGCCGTGGAACTCGCGCGCCACCAGGTAGGCGGCCGGGGCCCCGGGCCGGGAGTGCGGGGCTTCAGGGACCCGAGCCCGGCGTCTTCTCCCGCGTCGCAGGGTCTGCGCGGCCGGAGGTACGCGGAAAGGGCTCCTCCTCAAGCCTGCTCCCGGGTGGGGGACTTGGTACCTGCACGGCCCCCGCCGACCCCCGGGCTCCTCCTCCTCCCTTCGTCTCTTGCAGTCTTGCACACTTTGGGGGCGGGGGGGCTGGAGCCCGTGGGACCTGAGCCCCGCGTCTTCTCTTTCTCCGCGCGGGGTCTGCAGGACGGAGGGGGCCGGGAGGGGGCCCCTTCGTGAGCCTGCCCCGGGCTGTTTGTGTGAGAGTGCGGGCCGGCCCCCGCCCGACCCCCACTCGCGTGCAACCCCGCACAGTTTGCAAAAGTAGTTTTGGCGATTGTTGCTCGGGCTGGCGGCGGCGTGGCGGCCGGAGCCCGAGCGGTATTGCGGCGTGCGCGTGTGTGTGTTGGGGAGATTAGGACGCGACTTGAATATTTATGAGCTTTGCTCGACACGGACTCGCCGTGTTTACTTGGCTCTTTGTTCCTCCCCCCTCCCCCGGCACACACTCACACTCACTCGCACACGCACCCCTGCCTGCAAACTTGCACGGCTCGGGGCGCGCCGCCGGGTGGCCGCGGCCCCCGCCCCGCCCCGCGAGCTGCCCCGATGAGGCGGCAGCCACAGGTAAGCGGCCCCGCGCGGCACTGCCCGGCCGCCGCGCGTGCGGGACGCGCGGCCCGGGGAACTTGGGGCGCGCTTTGCACGGCCGGGCGGGGGTTGCGGCCCGCGGGGCCCCAGGGCGCACTCGGCCCCCCGGGGCGGCCGGCCTGAGCCCGCTCCTCCGTGTTTCCGCAGAACGGCGACCTCAAGAAGCAGCTCCACGA
The DNA here is from genome assembly GCF_022079265.1 of Lynx rufus. Lineage (NCBI taxonomy): Eukaryota > Metazoa > Chordata > Mammalia > Carnivora > Felidae > Lynx > Lynx rufus. Next base: position 137,435,927 of record NW_025814889.1, on the reverse strand, counting down.
AAGGCAGCCGCGGATCGCCGCGCTCAGCGACAAACAAGTAAGCGAGCTGGAGGCTGCGCCCCCCAACTCCGCCCGAGGTGGGGAGGAGGGGTCGCCCGGCACTTTGGCAGCCCCCTAAAAAAGTGCCGGCCTCGGCGCCGCACGCTCAGACTCCCAGAGGAGTCTGTCTGCAGCCCTCAAAGTTACCCGCCCCCCCCCCTTTTCTGGAAAGAAAGAGCCGGGTTCCTGGAGGCCGAGGGGGGCGAGCCAGCCAGGCTCCGGCAGTGGCCGAAAGAGACGAGCTGCACTCAAAAGGCGGCGAGCAGCCCGGCGTCCATTTTGAGTTGGTGGACATGTTTTTGGAATGTGGCAGTTTCTCCCGGCTCGGTGTCCCCCACTCCACGCCGGTGCGAGGGTAGGGGCGGCGGGGGACCGTATTTGGGACCTGGACGCCAAACTACTTGGAAGCAGCTTCTGGATTCCATTGCGAACCTTATTTAAAGAACCTTCCTCCGGGCTCCCCCCCCCCCCCTCCTCGCCACTTCTCCAGCATCACTTTTTATTCTTGGAACCTGACGCCAGCTCCCGGGGAACAAAAGAAAGGCGCCCCCAGGACCCCCCAGTTCTGCCCCAACTTTGGTCTCGGGGCTTCAGGTGTAGATTGGGACTCCCGACAGCCGCCTCGCGCCGGGGGGAGGGGCTGGCACGGCCGCCGACCCCCCTCCCGGCCCCTCCGGGGAGGAAAAGTTGTCCATTGTGACTTAGTTGCGCTGAGCTCAGCGCTCGGGGTTTCAGCACCACGAACAGATGCCGCCGCCAGAGCGCGGCCGGCCGCGCGCCCCCGCCCCCTCCCTCCCCTCCCTCCCCTCCCTCCCCTCCCTCCCTCCCTCCCTCCCCGCCGCCCGCGCCCCTCCCCCTCCGCCCCTCCCCCTGCGCGCCCCGCTCCCTGCACTCGCGCTCCCGCCCCTTCCCCCGCGCCGCCCGGAGCCGAGAACTTTGAGCCGCGCAGCCAATGGCGCTCCCGGGGCTCCGAGGCTGGCGGGGGGCGGGGGCGCCGGCGCCCCTCCCCGCGGCCCCTCCCCTCCGCGGGCCCGCCCCCGCCCCGCCGCGCCCCCTGGCCATCGATCGCGCTTCCTTCGGAATGCCGGCCGCCGCCGTCAGCACCAAACTTGGACAGCGCCGCCCCCGCCCCCGCCCCCGCCGCTGGTGCGGCCCCCTCCGGCCTCCCCCGGCTCGGGGCCGCGGGTCGGATGCCCCCTCCCCGGAGGGGTTTTCGGTGGAGGGAGAGACGTGGACGAGATCGGCGGGGGTGGCGGCGACCGCGGAGCGGGAGAACTCGGAGGCCGGGTGCAAATTTCGAGTCTTTAAAGTTGAAAAGTGGTGGGAGGGGGCGTGCTGAAGAGGAGGGGGCCGGAGGTCGCGCAAAGAAAGATGGCTGTGCCCGCGGGTCCGCGCCCGGTCGGGGGCGCCCGGCTGGACGGGCGGGTTGGGACGAATGCATTAACCCCTTTCTGACGCTGCCGCGGCACCCCCCTTCCAACCTCCCCCCCACCCCACCCCCCCCGCCCTGCCCGGCCGCGCGCCCGCGCGCGCGCGCGCCCGCCCGCCCGGCCCGCGCCCCCGTCCAGGCGTGGAAGCTTCCATTCCCGCCGGAGGGGGGTCCGGCGCGCGGCCCCGGCGAAGTCGGGGAGTTCGCGGGGGGAGGGGACCCAGGCCCCGGCATTACCATTTTGATTGCTTTGATGCCATTTTTGGAGGGGGAGGGGTTGGAAGACCCTTCGCTGAGCACAAAGATGTTTAATCACTGTGTAGAATCAAATCAGATACTTTATTTGTGTTTTATTGTTTTAAATCCGCCACCAAATCGGGTGCAGTGTGATAGCTGAGGGTTCCTAAGCCCTGTTTTCAGTGGGTAAAACGGCAAGTTGTTGACTCTTATGCCCGGAGTGAACGATTTAAGAGAGAGCGAGAGGGAGGGAGGGAGAATCCAGGAATCCAGAGGCTTCATCGCAACAATGTCTTTATGTGTGCTTCTACATGGCAGTAGTTTTACTATTTGGAGTGGCTTTTCAGAGCTTAGGTCGGATCGTTTCTTCTGTATTGTAGCAACTATGCCAGGGCTGTTTAAAATTTTATGCTGATAGTAAATGAGTAGCTATTTATTATCCGTCATGCCAGAATTTAGATGAGGCCGAGAGAAACATTGGAAAATTCTGTTTGGAGGCTCCATGCATCTCAGGGGAAGGAACTGTCCTACTGCCGGCTGCCTTTGCCTTTAAATTTGAACTCCGGGAAGGAAAGATGCTTGCGAATGGAATGCACCTCCATCTTTTTTGTGTCTGTGAGTGTGTGTCCAAAAAGAAGGAAAACAAGGAAAACTTTTGTTCTCTGGCCTTTTAAAAATGTTTCTCTTTTAAATGACTAAATATAACATCTGGTAAGCAGCCAGCGCTGGGCCTGGCCATCGGAACTTGTGTTTGGAACTGTCGGTTGTTTTTCCTTTTCCCTTTGTGGCATTTTATATAACAAGGGCTCATAAAAGAGGGAGGGGAGGGGGCCGAGGCTGTGGTGCAGCATGCTAATAAAGCTGCCTGGTCTCTCCCAGGCTCCGAGGTGAAATCTTTCAGAAGTCACCTATGAAATGAGTTGGGTAGACTTAACATTTACTCGTCTCTCTCTCTCTCCTTGGGAGAGTTTGGTGGTGATTGGCAGCTTGGTGGGGGGTGGGGGGAAGGTCCAGGAACAAGCTCTTGGAGGTGATTCCGGGCTGCACCCAGGGTCTTAAAGAGGGGCAGTGGGGCTCTGCCTGGGAGTGGCTGAAATGTGGGAGCAGGCATGAAAAAGCCAGTATTTTTAGAGTTTGTTTTTAACTCAACATGAAACTAAAGGTAGGGCTCATTTGTAGATTGGCTGGGGAAGAAACACCGTTTCCACCTCCGGAGATGTGTTTTCGTGCCGCTCCCTCTTGGAATGTGGGATGTAAAGGTTAAGTTTCAATTAAAAGTGCGTACGTGGATGATGAACTGGATAGAAAAGCGAACGGATGACCCCATTATCCACATCTGTTAGAAATACAATAGCAGCTGAGTAGCATCTTTGGGTGCCCTGCCATCAATTTCCCATTCATGCCCTTGACACTGGAATTTTTTCAGTTACGTCTAGAAACACAGACAAGTGTTTCAAGATGTTCATGGAGGACTCCTAGAAGTAAATAGGTTAGTTGTCGGTCGGAAGTAGAGATACGAGTCCCGTATAACTGTTCAGTGCGTCTCCCACCATTGATGGACCAGGGGATAAACAGGAAACCAGTGTCTGTGTGAAAACGGAGTTCATAGTTTTTTCTTTAAAAAAAAAAAAAGGAGGTGTGGGAGTTGGTCAGAGCGGAGTTTTGGGCCAGGCCGCATTCCCAGGTGTGGCCGCGCCTGGCAGCCGGGTTTTTTGATTTCAGTGGAGGAGGGACCCCTCGTCTTTAACGAAATATGATGTTTGAAGACTCCATTAGTTGCTCGGACGGTTTTACGCCATGAATCTGCAGCACACGCAGAGAGGCAGTAACATTTTTATCTAAATTGTCAAGCAACAAGCACTTCCGTGTAAATAACAGACCCGCCATAAATACTGGGTGTCTTTTCTTTCTTTCTTTTCTTTTCTTCCTTCCTTCCTTCCTTCCTTCCTTCCTTCCTTCCTTCCTTCCTTCCTTCTTCCCCCTTCCCTCCTTGAAGTTCTCAGCACATTTAGATGCCACGTATCACGGGCATCTCTAGACCTGAACTTCATGAAGTTCAGCTTCACCACGGAGCGAGAAGAGCCTCCTGTGTTGACTGTAGTCCACGCCGGCGTGGCTTCGCGAGAGAGACCCCGGAGGTGAACTTGGGGCCTTTCCTGCTGCTCGATCCATCGATTTGATGGACTCTGGATTCCGAGGGGCTGTCCTTAAGTGCAGCAATAAAAATATGTCTTCTTGAAAGGTATTATGTATGTGGCGTGCACCCGGGCGCTGAATCACGTCTTCACCGTGATTCACTAGCCGCGTTGGACAGCAGAGGAATTCTGCCTTGAAAGTATCCGCTGAACAAAACTGCAGGCTGGCTACAGTCCTTTGGTAAAAGGGTGTTGTTCCGTTTGCCAAGCTTTCCTTCCAGTCTGCCCCTCTCCAGGGGGGTCAATTTCCATCTTCCTGACTTAGCGTCGAAGAGGTCATGCTTCAAATAGTATCATTACTTTCTAAAGAGAGAAGTCTCGCGGAGCTCCGCACTCCGTCCCCCGCGGGGAAGAACGTGGCCTCGGATGGCAGGACCCAGCCCTGGGTTCACCCGCTACCACACTTCTTAGCCCGCAGCATCCCGAACCTACCCGCGCCCCCGCCCCCCTCACCTGAGCCCTGCTCCCAGAGGCCCCTCTTCCCCTCCCCCGACTCCCACCATCATCTGTCAGTTGAGGATTGAGGCTGCCACCTCACTGCACCTCCTGTGAAAACCAAAAACCCCCAAAGCGGCTTTAGTGAGGTACATGTCACATGTCATACAATTCACCCATTTAAAATGCACAATTAAATGGTTTTTTGTGTATTCACAGAGATGTGCGACTGTCCCCATCATCACCTTTAGAACGTTTTCATCTCAGAAAGAAACCCCTGGGCTCTCGCTCCCCACCCCCACCCAGCCCTAGGCAACCGCTGATCTACCTCTGTCTCTCTGGGGTTGCCTGTTTTGCTTGCCTGTGAATGGGATCGTGCGACCGGCTTCTGTCACTGGACATGACGTTTCAAGGCTCATCCGAGTCGTGGGAGATGTTGGTGCTTCGTTCCTTTGTGCGTCTGAACGATACTCTGTTGTACGGATAGACCATGTCTTGCCCGTCCGCTCACGGGTTGACGGACGTTTGGGTTGTGTCCTCCTCTTGGCCACGTGGATAACGTATCGTGTCTCCTCTTGCCCCCTCTGGTATGTTCTGCCGGGCTCTGCTCAGGGCGGTCTCCATCCCACTCCTGCACGTGGCGATGCAGTCTCCGTGGTTGCTTTCCGGCGGCCTCTCTGGCACGTCGAGCAGTTTCCTGCCTTCACACGGTGTTGGCCGGCGTCTGTCTCGATCTTTTCACGTCTGCTTCTGTGCTGGACCGTAAGCTCCGTGCAGGGGGGTGGCGCGGCCTGCTCTCCCTCTTCCCCTGCGCCTTGTAGGGACTGAACGCGCTCAGTTGAGTGAGTGGATGACGTTGTAACAGGACAGGCATGAGGATTAGTGGAGTCCCCTAGTGGGGAGTCCCTAGCCTGTCACAGGCGTGCAGCAAATGGTAGGTTATCCTGTGTCTGAAGTGAGCGGACTCGGCACTGATTCAGACCCGCGGCTCCCTGCCCTTGGAAACCTCACAAAGGAGTAAGGCGTGGATGACCACGTTTCGAGAAGATCCCGGCAAAGTCCTGGGAAAGTCATGCTGTCTGGCCTGGAGACGGGGGACAGCTTCCTGGAGAGGAGGTTGGGGGACAGGTAGGTCCTTGAGGACGCCTAGGGTCGTGGACAGGAGATGCTGGTGCGAGCCCGCTAAGGGATAGTGGCCTAAAGAAACCTGCAGGTGCTGTGACCCTTCTGGCAGTAAAGCCTTGAGCAAGAGAGAGACATCAGAGAAGGTGAGCCGGGGCCAGAGCAAGGAAGGCATCACTTGCTTGGAGGAAGGGCCTGGGTTTTACACCTTAGGCTCGGAAATAGCCAAGGGCTGTTAGTGCATAGGTCAGGAAGGTGCAGGAATGGTGCTAAGGGCAGGTGGGAAGGGAGGAGAGAGAAGGACGCCTGAGCTCCCTCGTTGCCTGGCCGGGCCGGGCCATGTGAGTTCTTCAGATGTTTGTCACCTCCATGGGGAGGCCCTTGCATGGGCGCTGGGTCCCGTGTACGACATGGGACAGGAGGCTGGGAGGCCGTTGGCCACGTAGACTTGATGACCGGCACCTAACAGGCTGTGGGGGCAGGGGGCCACTTGGTGATCCTCTCCCTCCTGCCTTCCCCAGAGCTGCTTTGAGCTGAGAAGTTAATGGGGGGAGGGGAGTGCTTCTGGAAACTTCTAGAAGGTGTCTCGGTTAGCAGTTCTGTTCAGTTGGTTTAAGAAAAAGGGTATGTAGGGGCGCCCGGGTGGCTCAGTCAGTTAAGCGTCTGACTTCAGCTGGGGTCACGATCTCACGGTTTGTGAGTTCAAGCCCCACCTCAGGCTCTGTGCTGACAGCTCAGAGCCTGGAGCCTGCTTTGGATTCTGGGTCTCCCTCTCTTCTCTCCTGCTCGTGCTCTCTTAAAAAAAAAAAAAATTTAAAAAAATGTACGTGTATATACGTATACGTATACGCTTATCTGTCAGGTACATGTGTGTTAGTGGTTTCATTTTGACAACGTAACAAGTTAAGTAATAAGCGTGTCACCACGTACCAATAAATATAAGCAAAGTCTATGTAACATGTGTATAAAAATCAGTTACTAACTTTCCAGGATTTCCTAATGAAAATGAGAGGATTTGTTTTTTGTTTGTTTTTTTAATGTTTGTTTATTATTAAGAGACAGAGACAGAGAGTGACTGGGGGAGGGGCAGAGAGAGAGGGAGACCCAGAATCCGAAGCAGGCTCCAGGCTCTGAGCTGTCAGCACAGGGCCTGTCGTGGGGCTTGAACTCATGAACCGCGAGATCGTGACCTGAGCCGAAGTCGGATGCTCAACCGACTGAGCCACCCAGGCACTCCTAAGGATTTGTTTTGGAAGTAAGAAAATAATTATCATTCTCCAGAAGTAAAATCTTAACCGAGGAAGGTGGTGAGCGACGTTCTTTTTTGTTATTTCTGTAACATTGAGGAGATAAAGAAGAATTCTGCTTGTAAAAAAGTTTTTACTCTAAAAGCAGCATGTGCTCGTGAGGAGGAAGGTTTGCAGTACGGATCTGAGTCCTAAAACACGAGTCCCCTTCCTTCCACCCCACCCCCCATCCTTGCTTGGGGATGAGAGCAGGGCTGTGTTTGTAGGGCACGTTCTGTGCACACACAAACGTATACAACACAGATAAACACGCTTAGTGCACGGGCTGGGCACATACCTTGCCTAAACTTGCTTTTTACGCTTGACCTTGTAGTGCAGCCCTCTTGGGAATAACTCAGTTTAATTATTCCGTAAACACTTAACGAGCATCCACCAAGTACTGGGGATATGGAGGTGATGGTGGGTAGTGTGCCGTGAGCAACGGGGGCGTCTCATTTTGTAAGGCTTTATGCTGACAGAATGCTGTCACCCATCTTTGGTTGCACACATTTTCACATACAGTTGGGGAGACAGGTGCATCCATAGCTCCCTATCCCGTGGAGCCCGGTGAGGTGTCTGCATGAGATGTTTAACCACCAGGCTCACTCGGGCAGCAGACGGGATGGTGTGCTCTGATGGGGTGCTTGGGGACCGCGCCGAGGAGGTGACGTGTCCACCTGTAGAGAAGCCTAGAGACAGATTGCGCACACGATCCCTTGGCCGTCAGCAGCAGCAATCAGTTTTCTGTCACCTCTTTCGTGCTGTCTTTTTATTTGATGGTCGGGATGATCCCGTGACTTGGGTCAGGCCGGGCAGGTACGCGCTTCCTGCCAGACAGGTCAGAGAAGGGCAGCTTCCCAGGGTCACCCAGCTTGGGACCACTGAGAGGGCACCCTCTGTTTCAGCCCCTGCCTCGTCCCCAACTGGCCCCCTGCGTTCCAGAGCATAGCATGATGTAGCCGGAAGAGCAGAGGCCCTAAAGTCACACGCCAGCGTTCACATCCCAGCTTTCCGCATCAGGCTGGGCAAGCTCGGGCAAACGGGGTTCATGTCCCAGCTCCCCGCATCTGGCTGAGTAGCCTTCGACGAGTCGTGTTGCTTCCTTGGGCTCTGTTTCCCCCGTCCGTAAGGTGGGCGTAGCAGTGAGACTTGTCTCACCAGGTCGTTGAGATGAAGTCAGACGAGGGATGTAAAAGTGCGCGTCAGCCAGGAAGCGAAGGGGTTGATTGGAGCGAATTGTGGTCGCTGTCCCCGTGGCCACAGAAGACGCCTGCCGATCCCTGTCCTGCACCTGTGGAACCTGCCACCTTTGCATTTCCACTTGCCTCCTGCTCACGGTTGGGGGCATTTCCTTTTTCCAAGTGTGGGCGTCCCGTTGCTCGGTGGCCCCGGGTGAGCTTGACGTTGGCTGTGCCGTCTTCTCCAGCCGGTGCAAGGTTCGCTTTGGTACTTAGCCTCTTACAACACCTGCCGACGGAACTGCACAATTGATTTCCATTAGCTTTGAATTTCTTCAGTGAGACGACTCTGATAACTTTGGTAATCCCACGATGCCTCATTAGAGCCGCTGGCTATGATGACTAGCCCCGTGATTTCGCAAGTTTTTCCTCCAATACCTTTGTCTGTCCAGGAGCCGAGTGACCGGCTCGCTGCTCTGTTCGCGCCCCTCGTACGAGCCAAAGCTAAGCGTGCCGCTGCCTGGTCCGCCCGCCGGAGCTCGCTGCTGGGTCTGAGGACGCGCCTTCCTTCTCCAGCAGAGCAGTGTCTTGGCACGCTTTGGTGACACACGGGGGACTCGAGGAGGGCCCTTTGGGGGTATCTGTTGGCTCGGGCTCCGAGGCCCTCACCCCAGACCCAGGGGGACTTCGGGGGAAGAGGAGGGTGTCTGCAGTCAGTATGGCTACGCTGCTTGCGAAGTGCGCTGTTTAAGGAGCTGGGACCCTGGATTTGGTTTCCCTCCCAGAAGAGGGCTGCTGAGAAGGCTTTTAACTTTTGTCTCTGAGAGGCACGTAACAAAGAGCTTAAAGGCTTTGGAGGGGGACAGACGGGGGTTATAGACCCAACGCCACCCTTCTGTGGCTGTTCCACACTCGGTGGCCGTAAAATGGGTATGACAGTGCATCGCGAACCAGGTGGCAGAGGGCTGGCATGCGGTAAGGAAATGACCCGAGAGAGGCGCTCGGAGGGTTCAGCCAAGACGACGCGGTAAGCCCCCCCCCCCCCGCAGGTCCTCAGCAGGTGGGACCTGGAGGTCGTCCGATTCGGTGCTGAGTCCCGGCCTCCCTGTCTGATGCTAACTGGAGCCACGCCCCTCCGAGGGTTCCTTGGACCCGTCCACCGGTCACAGAGCCCTTGGGGAAGGCCTGCTCTGAATTGCATCGTCGTGCTCAGGACCGGCTGAAGCCCAGAGAGGTTGACCGGCTTGTTGACTTGACGCATGTCAGGCGACGAGCGGAGGGGCTGCAGTCCGGTTCCAGGCCTTGTGGTCCTCGCCGCGTCGAAGGAGGAGCGTGGGGGGCGGAGAGGACACACGTTGGGCCACGAGTTAGAAAAGCGGCCAGGACGTGCGTTCGGACGCAAGTAAGTGGCGTTCGCGCCTCAGAGACGAGCGCAGGTGAACCAGAAGCAGCCGTTCTGCGATGAGGAGCGGGAGTTTCACTCTGAGGTGGAAGGTTCTAGAACTTCGGAAGGGGCCTGGGCCTGCATCTGGTCTCTGCACACGGCACCAGGGTCGGGAGTGGGCAGCGGGCTGGGTGCAGGGGGTGGGGGGCTCCGCGGTGTGGAAGCCGGGGTTCGTGCTGACCCCACCCTCGGTGAGGAACCCGTGGGCGCTCCCCCCCCCACCCCCCACTCTGTGAGCCCCACCTTGGCCCCCGTGGCTTGGTTACTTACGAGTCTTTTTATTTCCAGTGTCATTTCACACTTGAACGTCGAGGCGTTGCCTCGTTTTGAATCGGCCTCTGTTTTCGAAAGGAACAGATCCGCTTTCTCAAGCTTTTTTTTTTATTATCATCGGCGGTTACTTCTTGTTGGGTAGCAGCAGTTTCCAGAGTGTGGTGACAAATTGCTGCTACAGATCCATTCTGGTTACAGCCTCTGCCCGCCAGCAGCGGGCGTCCCGTGCGGTCTCAGATGGGCCCTGCTGTTTTCTGTTGCTTCTTCTGCTTGGCACCTTCTTCTGTGTCGGTCTTGCTAAAACACAGCAGAAAGAAGGACTTCCTTGGGGCATTTTCTTTTCCTTCCTCTTTTTCTTTTTTTTGTCTAAGGCCGAGGGGTTCGTCAACCTCCAGGTCGTTACAAGAGGGGGGCCGGGTGGCTGCGTCCTGATCTCAGAGTATCTCAAAGGGGAAAATGCTGCTTCCCAGGCAAGTTGTCCTGAGGATCGGTGAGGACGTGTGTCCCACGTGCCAGGCGTAATTCCCGGCATGCTGCAGGGCAGCAGAGTCCGAGGGAGCGCGGTGAGCAGTATCCCTCCGTCACACGTCACCCAGGGTGTGAGACGTGGAGAGCTGGCCACACCCCAGAGATCTCACCGCCATGGGGAAGTAGACCGGCAACTGGGGCTTTTTGTCAGGGCGGGAGCCTCTGGCTTGCTTTGGTCTCCTCGGACTGGCGTGTCCGCAGCTGGGTTGGGTCGTGAGTTTGGGGTTCAGTGGAAATGGAGGGTGCGTGTCCCCCAGGCTCGGCGTGATGGCTTAAGGCACAAGATGCAAGAGCCACGGGGGGCTTTGCGGGGCCCCTGTGCCCAGCCCCCACGTTACACGTGGGGAACCGAGGCCCTGAGTGGGGGTGGGGGTGGCACCCAGGACCCGGAACGAGCCCCGGAGGACGCCTGTCTTCCCGACCACACTCCGCAGTCATGCAGGAAGTCTGTTGTCTTTGCTCGGCAGCTCTTCTTCATTCACTGGAGTTTTCCTTTGGAAGCACCCTCTTGGTGTCCCCTGCGTGACGGGCCGGGGTCTCGCACAAGATGTCCCCTGTGACCTCAGGACCACCCGACCACCTCAGTCTTAGACTTTAAGAGCGGTTGACGCGATTGGCCCAAGTGAGGGGGGGCCGGCCGCTTTGGTAGAGCACCGCGCATTCCGGAACTGTCCATTTTACGCAAGCGGCTGAATCTGATTGACTGGAGCTCTGTAGGTGCCAGTGTGTTCCAAAACGATGGTTCAGAAAGAGTCCCTGCGGGGGGGCCGCTTGTCACCCAGCCCCCTGGACGCTTCCTGCCTTTCAAGTCTGCCCTCGAGGTGGAGACTGGTTATGGCCTTGGGTGGGCAGCCCCCCTCCTGAGCAGAAAAGGCGGTGAGGGCTGCAGTTTGCGGGGAGCAGCCATCTTCAGGGGAAACGCGTCTGCCGTCTCGTCTGTTGAGCGGAACCCCAAAAGTTACTTGAAACAGCAGTTGGGAGAGGTCTGTCGGAGCCTCCCCGGGGGGCGCCCGCAGGCTGTCCCCAGGCGATACCGTAATCCATCTGGGGACAGACTTTTTGCCCCACGAAAGAGAGGAAGGCAGGGCTGGGGCAGGAGAGAGAGAGAGAGAGAGAGAAGATGTGTTTCTCCTTGATGTCATTCAGGCGGAAAGCCAATCTGCACATGTAAATGAACTTGAAAATGCAATTAAAAATATATACATATTAGAGACTGTGATCCAGAATTTAATGGGAGATACAGGTTGCAAAGTGACAAACAGCATTTCCGACAATCAGTGTTAGCAGCTCTTCTCCGTGATTAACGCGTCTCATCTCGGCGGTGATAAACGCAGCCACAGATAAACGGCAGAACAGCCCCACTGAACGCAGAGTTTGCTCGGCCCACGCCGCTGACCTGCCCCAGCTGCCACTGCCGAGGGGACACGTCCTCAAGAAGGCCCCTCCAAGGGCTTGTCCTGGCTGGACGGGAGAGGTGATGACAGTTGCTGGCATCATCGTGGGCAGAGATCAGAGGGGTCCTGAACCTGGTTACAGCCGTGGCGCCAGGAAGTGGGCACGTCACAGGGAGGTCACGAGGAGCCACCCGTGCCCTGCGTCTACACCAGGAGCCGGGATGTGGGAGGTCCGAGGGGTTCAGCGTAGGGAGGGGGCTGGAAGGGAGCGGGGTGAAAGAGTGTGTGTGTTTTAAGCCCGTCATTGAGGAGACAGCCCTGGAGCAAAAGCCTGCAGAAGCTGCGGGGGTGGGCCTCGCGGTTCTCTGCAGGAAGAGCGTCCCAGGCAGAGGCAAAGCCTGTGCAAAGGCCCTGAGGTGGGGTGTGCCTGGCACTTCCAGTGGAGGCCGGTGTGGCAGGGGGAGAGTGACAGGTGAGCACGAGGGAGATCTGGGAACTGAGGCAGGGTGGGGGGCTGTCCTCTCCAGCGTGACTGCCCTGTGCCATTAACTTGTCTACTGGCTGGGGGCAGAGGGGGTGCAGTGCCTGGGTGGCTCAGTTGGTTGAGCCCCTGACTTAGGCTCAGGTTTATGAGTTTGAGCCCTGCATTGGGCTTACCCTGATATTTCAGATCTTCTCTTTCTCTTTCTCTCTCCCCCCCTCCCTCTCTCTGCCCTTCCCCCACTCGCCCTCTCTCAAAAATAAATAAAATATTAAAAATCAATAATAAGAAAAAAAAATAAATTGTGCACCGGCCGTAACGAATAAGCGGGAACAGCCGTTGGCTGGGGCAGAATTTTGAGTAGAAGCGGGACGTTTTCAGAAGGGCAGCCTTAACTCCCAGGTCTGGAGAAATTCCCTGACGGAGCTGGCCCGGGGCAGAAGTGGTTTTGCCGGGAATCCTTTGTCCGCCACACCAGCACCTCGTCAGCCGAGGCGAGGCGAGGCGAGGCGAGGCGGCCCCCGTGACAGCGGGAGGGGACCCCGGGCCGCTTCTCCCGACACCGAGGTCCTGCCCAGAAGTGCCAAGGCTCGTCAAGGATCCTGCAGCTGCCTGATGAGAAGCAGAGATGCTCTGACTAACGCAGAACCGCAGACTTCGACCCTGCCTGTCGCCAGCGGTCCCGAGGCCGTGCCCTGCAGGGGGAGGGCAGTGTGGCCCAGCACCTGCCCCTTTGATATTTCGAGAGAAGCCGGAAAGTCGTGCTTCTGTGGGACCTCCTGAGGGGTAGGTGTGGGCAGTGCATAAGGCCTCTTGTAAATGCTGCCCGCCCGCCCGAGCGAGCACCCCTGCAGCCAGACCCGAGGCGCCTCTTCCGATCACCTCCCCGAGTCCCCTCCCCCGTGCCCTGGTGCCTTCCTCGGCGGCGTCCGGGCCTCGCTGAGGCGGTCAGTCGCCCTGACCTCGCAGACGGGCCGGGTGTCCCTCCTCCGGGCCAGCGCCCTTCAGGGCTCCATCGCACCGGGGGTCACGATCTAGTCGTTGCCGCCCGCACATCCCCCAGTCACGGTCTCGCGTGGTGTCCACACACAGAGCACTAAACACAGAGCCGCGGGCGGAGGGCGTGAGAGCCAGGGCCCTCGGGTGGTTCTGTAACCTTCAGTCGCTAGGGCGCGAGTGTCTGATAACCAGAGCCCTGAAGGGTCAGCGGTTCTGCGGCCCCAGAGACTCCCCCCCACCGCCCCCCGCCTTGTCACTTAGGGGAACACGGCCGATCGCGTGGCTAGAGGGCCATTGCGGTTTTCTTCAAGAACGTTCATCTCTCACTCAGATGCGTAAGCGGGACTCAAATACATTTCTGTAAATAAAACAGGCCCGCAGCCGCCCGCGCCCCAGCCGAAGTCGGCGCCTCGTTGAAGTTATTTTATTAACGAGTTCTGCTGAGTGGGCTCGCGTGGGGGCCGCCGCTCTCGTGTTGTCGAGCTAATTATAAACATGAGGGACGGAACCAAATAACTGGCCTTCGAAGGGAGAAGAGTCTGGTGGCTCGGTCTAAGTGTCCTTTGATGAACTTCTTTGGAACTCGTATCTTAGCAACACATTTTATTACATCCTGGTGCAGCTGGAGCGCCGCCCGGTAATTTATCCCCTCCCCCGGCGGCGCCCCCCACCCCGGCTCTCTTTGGTGACAGAGGTGACAGAGGGAAGGACGCGAGGCCCGCTTTCCCCCGGGCTCTGTTTGCATCGCTTCGGCTTTGTTCCGGCGGTTGGAAAGGGCGCACGCGGCGTTGGGAGCGGGGGCCCTGCCCGCTGGCTCGAGCTGGCACGGAGGGGACCCCGGCCCCGGCCCGAGAGGGGGGCGGCCGTCCCGCGGCCGGGCCTCCCGCAAGTCCGGGTGCCGCCCGTCCCAAGTGCCAATTTGCTCCCGGGCGCTCCCTGACTTTGGGTATTTTTATCTGGACTTCTTGTCATGACACCGGTTCGGATGTGGTGGAAGTGAGGACGTTTGCAAATCGTTCGCGGTAATCAGCAGCTTGTGAGTGGGGCCGGGGAGCGTTCTAGATGAGGTGGCCGTGGTGGGGGAGGGCAGGACGGGGGCGGAAGGACGGAGGGCTAGGACACGGGGCCCCCAGGGTGCTCAGCCAAGTTGCCTTCTCTGAGCTTAACTTTCTTGCTTGCTGCGTGAGTGTCCCGGGGCCGTTGTCACAAAGGGCCACAAACCGGTGGCTTAGGACAGCAGAAATTTACCCTCTCACGGTTTAGAGCTGGAAGCCTGAAGTCAAGGTGTGGGCAGGGCGGTGGTCCCTCCTGAGGCACCAGAGGAGGGTCCCACCCACCTCTCCCAGCTCCGGGTGGCTCCGGGCTCTCCTGGGCTCGTGGCCAAGTCCCTTCAGTCTCTGTCTCTGCCGGCACGTGGCCGTCTTTCCTGTGTCTCTGTCCTCTCCTGTTCCCATCAGGACCCCGGTCATTGGACTTAGGACCTGCCTTAATCCAGTGTGGCCTCAAACGATCTCATCTGCAAGCATCCTATTTCCACACAAGGTCACGTTCCGAGAGGTTGGGTGGACGTGAATTTGGGGCAGACACTGTTCAACCCGGTGCACCGGCCAGTGGAAGGTTACCACGCCCACCTGAGGTCAGGGTCGGGGGGTCAGAGTAGACGGTGAACCCTGATGCTCACCCAGCGCCAGGAACGCCCTGGGCTCCCTCGGCGCTGGCCCCCCCACCCTTTCCCTTCGGTCGGGAGCCGACAGAGAAGCTGCTGAAGCCACGCTCCGTCATGAACAACGGGGTGGCCCTGTTCCCCCAGCATGGCAGTTGGTGTGGACATTTGACATCAGGGCCACCCCAGAAAACCTGGGGGGTGTCGTTTCGTGTAGCTGGTGGCCCACCGCACGTGGAGGGTTTGCCGTGAATTTGCGGTTTGGAAAACCAGCCGGCCCCTGGTTTCACCCGGAGTTGTCCTCATTCGGTAGCGGGGACAGAATGCTCTAGAACACGGTGGATGGTAAGCAGGAAAGGGCACCCGCTGGGCTGCGCAGAACCTCCCATTTGTCTCGTAGGGAGGTTGGCCTCCAGCCCCGCCCGGGCTGGAGTTAGAGGCTCCCCTCCGAGGGGCTCCCACCTCTTTTTCTGCATCTGTAACGTGGAAATGGGACGTCACTCCCCACTCACAGGGGAATCGCAAGAGCGGAATGAAAAAACACGAGGGGAAGCCCGGGGGCTCAGGGGACTGGGCCTGGGCTGCTGGGGCCACGTGAGTAGGTCGGAGTGCCCAGAGAGATGGTCTTCCCCATCCCCATCCCCATCTCTTATTTTGAGCCTACTATGTGTCAGGTGCTTCACACACGATAGCACCACGTTCCTCCTCGGAACCGAGCCCTGATCCCTATTTACGGGAACAGGAAGGGTAGAAGCAGCTTTCAGGAGCGGGAGTGGCTAACGGCACAGAGGAGCAGACTTTGAACCCTGGAACCCTCTCCCGCCTCCAGATTCAGAGCCTCCGCTCCTCGCGTGCAAAATACATTCCACAGCAGCTCCTGGGTCTTTGGAGGGTTGAGCGGGGTGACGTGGTCGGTCATCGCCCTCGCTTGGGTGCTGCCCGCAGCGGAGCAGGACTGGACGACGTGGCCGGTGGGAAAGGCCGGGGGGCGGGGGGGGGGTCTGTCTCTCCTCCCGCGTGCTGGCGGGGGGGCGCTCAGGTCTGGCTCTCCCAAGGCTCCCCCTCCCCCCGCCGAGGGGCTCCTCCTAGTGTCGGTCCACCGTCTCTCCTTTGGCAGGGAGGCCCTTATCCCGTCCCGCCACCTGAAGGCACAGAGACCACCTTTCCGGTCCTTTCATTTGGACCCCTGTCATTACCGTACACCGAGCTGGAAAATTCTGCAGGGCTAGAATGTGTCAGTGGCTCGTTGGTAGATAAACAGAATCCAGACATGTCCCAAAGGAGGCGGGAAGGGGCTGTGCTGCGAGGAGGCTCGGACGCCAGGAAGCTGTGTTAGTCGGGCCCCCCGGGTGCCTGCTTTTGCTCAGTGCCTTCCCGTTGGGGCCTTCGGACCTCGGGCCGTGTCCCGTGGCACTCTGGCTCCTATTCTGTTGGCCAAGGTGGGCCACGTGGCCAACTTGCCAGCAGAGGGTCCCTGAGCGGTGCCATCCTGCCACAGTGTGTGGCTGGTCGCCACCCAGGCACCTGCTCAGGTGGCCGCTTGGCACACCCACTTCCCATCACCCCTGGGACAAGTGGCGGCGGCAGGGGGCGGGGTGGGGGTGGGAGAGAGTGGCCTCTGGAGCCCACAGAACTGCGTCCATGTCCCGCCCCTACGAGCCCTCTGTCCTGTGGAAACCGTCCCCGCCCTGCTCCTGGCGCCTGTGCACCTGTGTGCTCTCCCAGCTCCGCTCCCAGATCCGCTCACCTGTCGGGCCGGGTTTGACCTGTCTGTCCTTCACCCCAATGCCCCGGGTCCCCGTCCCTGTCCTCTACGGCTCTGCAGTTACTGGTGGAGGGCAGTGGTGGGGGGGGGCGGCAGCTGCATGAGGTGGGGCTGGGCCCACCCCTCCCCCTCCCGGGTGCCTCACCTTGCCTGCCTGCACTGGGCGGGAACTAGACAGCCTGGCCTGGCCGCCAGGGGACACAGCTACCTGCGTTTGTAAGGGAATCCTTTCCCTCGGAGGCCGCAAGCGTGTTAAGCTCTTCTTCAGTTAACTTTTCCACCTGGTCTCCAGTAAGCATTTGTCGTTCAGTAAGTATTCACTTCCACCATAGCGCTCTGCCCGAGGCTCAGGACCCCAGAGGAGGGGTGGCTGGGAGTGACTGTCATTGCTGTCATCCCCAGTAGCCTTGCTCATCCCTGTCGGCGCTTGGATGCCCTTTGACCCCCCCATCCATCCGTCCGTCCATCCGTCCGCCCGCCCGTCCATCTACCTGTCCATCTGTCTGTCCATCCATCTATCCATCCATCCTTCTGTCCATCCATCCGTCCACCTGTCCATCCATCCGTCCATCCATCCATCCATCCACCCGTCCATCCATCCATCCACCCGTCCATCCTTCCATCCATCCACCCATCCATTCACCCATCCATCCATCCAACCGTCCGTCCATCCATCCGTCCGTCCACCCGTCCGTCCGTCCGTCCGTCCGTCCACCCGTCCGTCCGTCCACCCGCCCGTCCGTCCGCCCGCCCGCCCGTCCGTCCATCCGTCCATCCATCCATCCCTGCCAGTTCACTGGGCACCTGCCACGTGGCAGAGGTGAGCGTGCCGATGTGGACAAGACTCAAGACTCGGCCTCCAGGAGGGAGACAGAGACAGGACGAGGGCACGTGCTCCATCAGCTTCTGGCCCAGTTGTCACAGACGCTCTGAGACAGCCACCTGGTGACGGTGGTGGCTCTGAGGAGGGGGCGGTCGGTTCTCTGGGAGGCGTCACCGTGTGATTCTCCCCAGTTTTCAGACGAGGAAACGAGTGACCAGCCTAAGGCCCACAGCAGCCAAGGGGCAGTGCCGGATTCCAGAGGCATCTGCTTGACTCCAGTAGGCACTCTTACCCCCGTTTGAAAGGTGAACAAACTGAGGCCCCAAGAGGTCATTGGCTTTCCCAAGTCACCCACCTCCTAGATGGCGGTGCTCAGATCCCCACCCAGGTCTCTTGGCCCCAAGTTCTCACTTCCTTCTGGGCTGTGTGGCTCCCAGAGACCTGGGTGGGGGGATTCGGTGTGGCCCTGGTCTTCAGGTCACTTGGCTGGTGGACACTGTCCCTGCCCTGTCCCCTCTAAGTGCACAGAGTCCCCTGATGGCTGAGCCAAAGTGCACTGTGCCTGACACGGCCTGGCTCAGTATTCACCACGCATGTGCTGTCTGAGGAAGAAGAGAGGAATTTGATGGGGAGAATTTGGTTTTTAGTTTGGGTCTGGGACCTCCTGTGTCAGGTCCCAGATCCCCCCGTCCCTGATCTCTCGTTCCTCCATCCATCCACCCACTGGGGGAGACCATATTGCTCCACGGACCAGTCGACGATGCAGTGCTTGGGGGGCTGCTTTGTGGGATTACGAACAAACTGTCCCCCAAGAGCTCTGCATCACCCCGAGGGCAGTGGTGTAGCAGCTCGGGGCGCAGTGGCCGGAGACGGCAGCCATCGGTGTAGGTCTTGTGACCTCGTGCAAGGTGGCCGTCCTTGGGCCTCTGCTTAGGCCCCTGGGGCGGCAGAGACAACACGGGTGGTGGGGCCTGAGGTGAGAGGTGAGGCTGGTGTGCGGTGAGGGCTCAGGAGGGGCGAGTCTCTGCGACCTTCTCTCCCCGGGGCTCATCTGCACCCCAGCTCCCCACCGTCGTCTTGCTGGTCACCTCCTCCCAGTTCACTCTGCTTCTCTCATTCGTCTTCAGCTGCTCTAACTCAGAGTGTTCCGGAGCCTCCTCGCTGCCCTCACTTGCCTCCTGCACTGGTCCTCCACACCATCACCATGGTTGTCATTCTGAGGTTCAGCCCTGCCTTCTCTTCCGCTCCCCAGTGCCCACAGCGGAGCTCCGGGTGTGAGTCCCGCGAGGGGTGCTCTGCCCGAAGCAGGGCTGGGGCCCGGCCCCCCATGCACCCTGCCCTGTGCCCCCCCGCAGGGCCGCTGGCAAGTGGGGGACGCCTGGGGCTCCAGGGGACACCGCGTGGGGGGGGCTAGTGACTTGAAGAAGATTCAGAAATTCTTTGATGACGGGCCTTTTGTTATGTGACCTCGGATCACGTCTTCAGCCCCGTGTCCCGACACAGAGCTGTTGACCATTTCTTAGACACAGTATAAACGCCTGGGGATCGCCCTTTTGAATTTAGCAAGATCCTGCTCATCTGCCAAGGTCGAGGTCATCTGCTCACCCTCCAGGAAGGCACCTCTGGATTCATTTGGATCAGATCACGGGGGGGTGGGGGGGGAGTGACGACGGTCACGGTGACGGTGGTGGTGGGGAGGAAGGTGACAGCGGTGATGAGGGTGGTGATGCGGTGCTGCTGATGATGGTGAGGATGCCGGTTACCGTAGAGGGGATGGCGAGAACACCGTCAGCGATGGTGAGAGCCGCTACCGTTTGGGGACCACTCCCACCGCCGGTGTGAGTGTTTTCTGAGCTGCCTGACCTGGGATCGCAGCACATCCCCGTGAGGAAGTCTCATCCCCACCACACACTGGAGGAGACAGACGCGTAGCAGGGGCTAGTGCGGCCGGGCTGGGCTTGGCTTTGCTACTTAGGGGCCGATCAGACTCCTCAGTAAAATGGAAGACTGAGGGGTGTTGTCTGTGTCTGACCCATCTGTGCACAAGAGTTCTGTTTTAATTAGTGGGTAGTGGGCGGGGATGTGCCTTAAAAACTGTAAATGTGATAGAAATGTCTTCTTTGCTGTTATATTGTGTCCCTGAAGACGAAATGCTTGTGGGGCACCTGGGTGGCTCGGTCGATGGAGCACCTGACTTCGGCTGAGGTCGTGATCTCACGGTTCGTGGGTTCGATCCCCGCGTCGGGCTCTGTGCTGATGGCTCGGAGCCCGGAGCCCGCTTCGGATTCTGTGTCTCCCTCTCTCTCTCTGCCCCTCCCCCACTCACTCTCTGTCTCTCTGTCTCTCTCAAAAATAAATAAACATTAGAAAAAATTAAAAAAAAAAAAGAAATGTCTTTGCTGTTCTATTGTGTCCCTGAAGACAGAATGCCCGTGGGGCACCTGGGTGGCTCAGTTAGTTAAGCATCCGAGTTCAGCTCAGGTCGTGATCTCACAGTTCATGAGTTTGAGCCCCGCATTAGAGCCCGCTTCAGATCCTCTGTCTCCCCGCTCGCTCTCTGCCCTCCCAAATTGCGTGTGCTGTCTCTCAAAAATAAGTAAACATTTAAAACTAAAAAAAAAAAAAAAAGACAAAATGCTCGTGTGTGTGTGTGTGTGTGTGTGTGTGTGTGTGTGTGTGTGTGTGTGTAGAGGGGAAGCAAAAAGCTCTAGAGGTTCTAAAGTGACCAGAGTCAACACCCAAGCAACAAAGTCCCTCGTGCCCCTTGCGTACCATCCTGGGAACCCCTACAGGGTTGATAACAGATGACAGAACACGAGACTCTGCCAATATTATTGATAAAGACTGTGGGGCTCAGGTAGCATTTTCCAGGCAGGTGTCTGTTGTTGGTTTGCAGGTATGTTTGTTACATTTGCTGCCACTTAGTAGGTCTCCTTGGAAGCCGGCTGTCCCCTCTTGTCGCCGCTGAGGTTCTGGAGGGGAATCCCAGGCATAGAAAATACTATGTGATTTTTCTTGAAAATGACGACTTTTTAAAAGATTTATTTACTTATTTAAGTAATCTCTACCCCCAGTGTGGGGCTCGAACCCACAACCCTGAGATCAAGAGTCAGGTCGCGTTCCCCCACCTGAGCCAGCCAGGTACCCCTTGAAAATAAAAACTTTATTATTTTAAAAGTTACTATTATTTTCAATGTTTGTGTCTATTTTTGAGAGAGACAGCACACGAGCAGGGGAGGGGCAGAGAGAGAGGGGACATAGCATTCGAAGCGGGCTCTGGGCTCCGAGCTGTCGGCACAGAGCCCGACGCGGGGCTTGAACCCACGAACCGCGAGGTCATGACCTGGGCTGAAGTCGGACGGTTAACCGACTGAGTCACCCAGGCGCGCCGAAAATTAAAACTTTAAATGAAAAAGAACGAGGTAAGCAATCCTGCCACCCCTACAAATGTCATTAACGGGTTCGGGAGCGATATCGAAATAAAAATAAGCATCCATATCATCATTGACGTAATCGCTCCTTGTTGCACATAGCGCGTGTTTTTTTAACTCCCAGGTGACTCTCTACCCTCCACTGCGGTGTTTTCGGGCTTTGCAGAGACTCGGGCCCCAATTGGACCTTTGTTCAGGGTCTCTAGGTTCTGGCCCCTTGACCACCTGTCTTCACCTGAATCTCCTGGGAGCTCCATCTGCCAGCAGGTGCTTGGTCCGTAGTTGCAGAAGCAGCAGCTCCACCGCTGAGCCCAGAAGTATGTGCGACGTGCCCCCCTCCCCCCGTGAGATTCTGGAGCCCCTGAAGAGTGAGAACCAGTCCTCTGAGTGAGGATAACCCTTTCCCTGGGCACCTGACACAATGGAAGGGCGTGGACAGCCTGCTTCTTCGGTCCTTTCCCTCTTTCGTGATCATGGGGGTGATGATGATGATGAAGAAGAAGACCAAGGGTGGTGACTGTTGTGATGGTGGCAGTGTGGGTGGTGATGGGTGCGTCCCGCCTTGCTACCCTCACAGAAGGGTTGAGGTTGGGGCGTGCGAGGGGGGCCCAGCCCCAGGTCCTCCGAGTGCTCGCCTTGCCCTCTTGAGTAAGGCATGGAAACTTCCCAAGCCTTACTTTCCCTGCTCGCTAAAGGAACGTAGCTGTATCTTTATAAGCTGTAAGAGCCTGTGTCGACATTCGTGGTTTTATTATAACTCGGAGGACTGGCCTCGGTTTTAATCACGTGACCTCTGCACGCGAAGGGGTAGCGGAGGAAGGAGGACGTTAGACTGTTTGCACTCCTGTTTTGTGTCGCTGATACTTGGACATTTCTTCTTTCCTTCCTCTTTCTTGGGATGAATTTTAAAACCTATTTCCGTAAACGTGTGTTTAAAAGACTGGGGCGCCTGGGTGGCGCAGTCGGTTAAGCGTCTGACTTCAGCCAGGTCACGATCTCGCGGTCCGTGAGTTCGAGCCCCGCGTCGGGCTCTGGGCTGATGGCTCAGAGCCTGGAGCCTGTTTCCGATTCTGTGTCTCCCTCTCTCTCTGCCCCTCCCCCGTTCATGCTCTGTCTCTCTCTGTCCCAAAAATAAATAAACGTTGAAAAAAAAAAATTTAAAAGACGAACACAGAAAGTGAGGGTCATGGCACCAGCCTTCATTACCTGCCCCTCGGTGTGATGTCTGGGGAGAGGCCTGGGCCCCGTGTCACGCGCCCCAGTTCTCGCAGGCTCCTCTCTTGGTGCCCTCCGTACAGTCTGTGCTCCGGTCCCCACGCAGGGCGCCTGATGCTGCTGCCGTAGCCTCTGCCCGTGTCGGCGAGCTGCCTGGACGGCTGGGCTCCCTGAGAGCCACTGGCCGAGGCTGAGAAGCTCTCCTTCCCCATTCTGGGTGACTCTGCCTTTGCCCCATCCAGATCAGGTTTTGTTTTATCTATTGGAGCTCCATTTCATAATTCTGCTGGCTTTGATCTTGCCACCACGGTTTAGACATCTTCCTTTGCCGGCTTCTCCCGTTAGCCCCAGGTGCCTCCTTCCTGACACGGGGCCTGCTGCTCCTGTAATACATCCTCACCCCTAATGAGCTACTTAAAAAATAAGCGTTGATTTCTAGATAAAAATCACAATTAATTTCAAATGCCCTCTGTAAGCCTTGTTACAAATAATTGCCAGAAACACGCAAGATCTGAAATTAATTAAAATCGACAGCCTCGTTTGATGTGGGGTGCGCTTCTCATTTTTTAGTTACGGACGGGAGCCGTGCGGATACTCTGCTCTGGCAGAACCAGCGGCTGCGAGATGCCGGGTGGGGGGATTTGCAGGAGGAGGAGCTGAGCTCTCTGTACCCCCCTCCCCCGGGTCTGGAGTCGTCCGGACCTGGCTGGCGGCCCCGCATCCTCTTACAGTGGGGTTGGCTGACTTTCCATGCCTCCAGTTCCACATCTGTGAAATGGGTTTATCAGTGTCGGCCCCGCGGGCAGCTGGTGGAGGGTGATGGCGAGGAGGTGCTGCTGTGAGGCTGTGGTCAGTGCTTAGTCTCAGCCTCTGTCCTCCCCACTGTCCCTTCCCTTGCCCTGGAAAGGTTACCCCACACTTCTGTTATTCGGGTCGTACCGTTCCATTCATTCACTTACTTCTGCCGCGAGATAAACACGGAAGCTGACTGGTTCCCCTCCTCCCGGCGAAGCACCTGAGGATGTTGAAGGTGGGGAAGTGACTTGATCAAGGCCAGGCCTGGCCGAACCAGGCGTGCACCTTTCCACGCTACCACACCGATGGCCTCGCCAGGCTGTTGGGGTCGCTGGGAGTTGGCTTTTGCCAAGGCGGAAGGAGCCACCGCTCTTTGGTTCCCCTGCCCCCACCCTGGGGTGGCATAGCCCCTTTCTCAGCAATGGGGTGGACGTGGAGAGGTGAGGAGGGCAGCATTGCTGTAGTAACAGGTGCATTTATACTAACTTGCGTTCGCGGTCAACCTTTTGTCAGCTTGCGTTCCAGAATTCTGCGAATCACGGCAGTGTGTCCTTGAGCACAGAGCCCTGTGGCCCTTAGCATTTCATTACTGGTCCCTGTGTAGCTATATGAGGGGCCACCTCCCCCGCCCCGCTTCCTGAAGGAGCACGAGCGCAGGCTTAGACCTACCCAGGACTGGTCCTTAGGTCCTGCCCTTTACTGACTACAGATGCCGGACAGCTACTACTTAGTATCTCTTCACACCTCAGTTTCCTCGTCTGCAGATAGGGATAGAGTAGCACTGACCTAGTTCTTACGGTCTGTTCGCGTGTTTATTGGGGGGGGGGTGGCGTTTCCTGCGCACCTGCTGTGTGCCTGGCCTTGGCTGAGGTGCTGGGAAAACAGAGCAACTGCACAAGGTCCCTGCCCTCTACAAGCTCCTAGCCAGGTCTGGGGACACATCAGGGCAGCCCTCCTTAGTGAGTAAAAGGAGGGAGCTCGGAGGGGGTCCTGCAAAGGACCCACCAGTCCAGCCAGGGGCCACAGGAGACAGGGACCCCGAGAGGGTGGAGGTGACACAGGAACAGTGCTTAGCAAATTGGTGCAGGCTCAGTTAGGAGGGTTTCCTGCTCACCTCCTCCCCTCCTTCTCTCCCAGTCCCCGAGTGTCTCTTAACCCTTTCTCTCCCCCTCTCTTTGGAAGCTTTGGATAGTAAAGGCCAGTTCCTTGTCAGACTTCTCCCATGCCTTTGGTCCCAGAGACAAGTATGTGGACCCCCCACCCCCACCCCGCGTCCCCACAGACACGGCTGCAGAAAAAAAAGAGAACAAAGCTCAGGAGTGATTTATTTCTCGCTTTGCAGAAATGTTTATTTCGAAGCCGCACGGCAAGGTGGGACGGTTTGATTTGATTAGCAAGTCTAAATGTATTAGCAGCAAGACAGAAACGATATTACAATTAGTGGTAATTAGTTGTGCTGATGACTCTGGGTGGCAGTGCAGGGTGACAGATGTTGCTTCCTGGTCCCGGGTTAGATTGGGGGGGGCACTTTCCCCTTGTGAAAGGACTCGTTCGGCTTCCTGGAGACATAGGACCCCAGCCGTGTCGTCAGCGTGTCTGAGTCACGGCTAATTAGTCACTTCACAGAGACACGTGTGCCGGACCCACTTGTGTAAAGTGACTTGTTGGGGTTTGGGGGGCAGTGGGCCTGACTTTTGGGGAACCAGAACCTTCCGGGCTGCTTTGGTTTGGCACCATGGATGGCCACGGCAGTGGGTTCCTTCGTACCTGACTCATCTGTCTCCACGTCTTTATCATGGCCCAGCCCTCCGTACCCCATTCGCTTGGGTTTCCTTGTGGGTTCTCTCCCTGAGGCCCCCCCGGCCCAGGCTGCAGGGAGATGCCCTTGGTTACATTTGCTGATGCTGCTGTGGTGGAGGGTGGTAACACTGGAAGGTGCTGGGTTTACACTTAGGAGACACTGGAGACTGTATGCCTCATGTTTAGAAGTTACTGCACGTGTCGGTGACTTTGTTTTGTTTTGTTTTGTTTTGTTTTGTTTAAATGTTTATTTTTGGGAGAGAGAGCATGCATGCACATGCAGGGAGGGAGAGAGAGAGAATCCCAAGCGGGCTCTGAGCTGTCAGCACAGAGCCCAATGTAGGGCTCGAACTCATGAACTGTGAGATCGTGACCTGAGCCGAAGTCAGACACTTAACCGAATGAGCCACCCAGGTGCCCCGGGTGTCAGTGACTTTGAGCAAGGATAAGGGTGGGGCGGAAATGGCCCGAGACCCCGCCTGCCCTCCAGGAAGGAGTTCCCAGTCTCCCCATGGAGGCCCCAGACCCCAGACTTGAAAACGTCCTTGCAGGAACAAGCCAAGTGCTTCTTGTGGGGGGAAGGGAATGTTTTAGAGCTGGGTGGACATGGGGGTTGCCTGACTCTGTGAGTGGGTCGAATGCCACTGAGTTGTTCTCTTTAAAACAGTCATTTTGGGGTGTCTGGGTGGCTCAGTCAGTTGAGTATCCGACCTCGGCTCAGGTCATGATCTCACGGTTTTGAGTTCGAGCCCTGCGTCGGGCTCTCTGCTGTCACTGCAGAGCCCGCTTCGGATCCTCTGTCTCCTTCCCTCTGCCCCTCCCCTGCTTGCGCTCTCTCAAAAATAAATAAGTAAAAACAAACAAACGAAAAAACACTTAAAATAGTTCCTTTCGCGTTGTGTGAATGTCACCTCAGGTCTTTAAAAAGGCAGCAGAGTGCTAAGAGGTGTTATTTTGGAAGCCCAAACACTCTACACTGAGCGTATCTCAGAGGCTTTAAGGAGATAAAGTTTCTGAGAACACAGAGCCAGTATTAGAGATGATCATGGATGCCGAGTCTGCCTCTGGGGTTGAGGGACAACAGGGGGGAGGAGGGAAGAGCCCTCCCCCCGCCTCCACTGAGGCCCCAGGTGCTGGAGGTGCAGTCTTTGGACAAGAGTGAGGAAGAGGCGAAAGAGTGCAAGTGAGACCACATTTCCTTTCTGCCTTGGCTGCCCTCCGGGGGCTGTAGGAAGGGGGAGCACCAGCCACGTTCGTGCTGGGAGGAGGCAGCCCCACCTGCCTCTGTTGCCACCCGGGGCTCTTGTGCACGTTCCAAACCACAGCCGCCTCTGCCTCTCCAGCGTGGCTGCCCTTTCCCTGGCCTCAAGGCGGTCTTGGCCTCAGCCGTGGCATCTGCCAGGCCTGCTTGGAGCCCCCAGACGGTAACTGCTTCCCATCCTCCACAGCCCCCACCCTCGGGAGGATCCTCTGGGTTCCAGATCTGTGCCAGACCTGGACCAGGCACTCACTGCAGGTGCAGCAGAGTGAGACAGGCATGGCGTGCCCACGGGGCTAGAGCCCCCGAGAGTCAGCCCGGAACTGCCCCTAAGGCTGTGTGGTGGGGTTTCCGGGGGACCTGGGAAGGGCTACAGCTCGAGGAGATGCTTTCTGAACCCGAAGTGTGATTGCAGCTTAGGGGCTGTTATTATCAGGGGTGGGGGCAGCAAGAACGCATTTAGCTGTGAACCTGGAAAGTGGGCTCCCCTGGGGGGTGAGGACCCTGGGGGTGGGCAGGGCTGCTGTCCTCTGCAGCTCCAGGCAGACTCCACACAGAGCATCAGCCTGTCCGGTCCTCTGAAGGACATGCGTTTGGTCCAGAGCCTTTCTACCGAAGCCGGAACCCAGAGGTGTCGGCGGGGCGGGAGCAGGGGGTGTTGGACAGACCTTCCTAGAAGCGAAGAGTCAGTCAACTTGTGGAAAGATGCTCGGCCTTACCCGTGTCCGGGAAATACCCACGAAAACCACGTTGAGCTTCTGCCTCCTCCTTGTGACACCAGTCTGATGGTGCTGGGGGCTGGTGAGCACACACAGACCAGCCCAAACTATGCACTGCTCGAGGGCCAGAAATTGGGGAACTTGGAAAACAATTTGGAGTCATCCAGTAAAGCTGAAGACACACTTATCCTGTGGCCGGAAGTCCTACTTTTGGGTGCGTGCCTTAGAAAAAGTCCGACACAGGCGTGCCAGGAGATCTGCACGTTCCTAGCAGCCCAGACAAGACCATCAGATGTGTGCTGACTGTGAATGGGTCACCAAGTACACGCATGCGCCGTGTGGCAGTGGGGAGGGGCGGGCCGGGCCACAAGCAACAGCAGCGAACCTTAGGAATGTGTCGTTGAGCCCAGAGTGGAGGTTGCACGGTACTTTGGTATGATTCCATTTATATAAAGTTCAGAGATAGGCAAAACAAAACTGTATTTTTGGATATGTAGATTTGGTAAACTACGAAGAAAATTCAGGGAGTGATAAATGCAAAATCATAGTTACCTGTATGTGGGAGGGAGTGGGGAGGGCACGTAGGGCTATTTCAAAGCTAGTGTTCATTTTCCTTCTGTAACCTGGGCACTGGGCACACGCACAATATAGTTAGTCTTTAATTTTTTAAATTACATTTCTTTATTTTTGAGAGGCAGAGAGACAGAGCGCCAGTGGGGGAGGGGCAGAGAGAGAGGGAGACACAGAATCCAAAGCAGGCTCCAGGCTCCGAGCTGTCAGCACAGAGCCCGACGCGGGGCTCGAACTCATGAACCGTGAGGTCATGACCTGAGCCAAAGCTGGATGTTCAACCAACTGAGCCACCCAGGCGCCCGGTATTGTTATTCTTTAAACGATGCATGTATCTTATCGTCTTTGGTATGTCTTTAGTACTTAATAAAATACATATACGTTCAAAAGGTGAACCTGCAGGCATGAAGTGTCCTGCCTCAAATGCACAGTGAGATGATGTGCTTTAGAGCAGGCAGACGGGGTGGGGGCGGTTAGGGCTGTCTTTGGCCATGAAGCCTCCAGGGATAGGGCATTTCCAGCTTCCCAGAGGAAAAGTTGTGTAACTTTTGGAAACGAGACAGAATGGTGAAAACTGCATGATACTAGATGTGTACATTGTGAAACCTAAATCGTAAATCTGCTTTCCGCCCAATCTCAGGTAGCTTAAAGGCCACATTTAAAAGTTTTGTTTTTAACCTGGATAATGCTGCAAAACCGCTTAGCGCCCTCTCCTGGGCAAGACGGGATGGAACCCCTGGTGCCCCGGGTGGTTGGAGAGCTGGGCCCGCGTTGATTCAGCACCACGGACAGCGTCTGCGTCTTTGGTCGCCACCCCGTTGGGACGGCTGGAATTGGGCTTCCCGCACTTGGTAGCGGTGTGGCTTTGGGCAAGTCTCTTAGGATCCCGGAGGGGCTCCCCTCCTCGGGGAACACGGAGTGAGGAAAGCTACCGCCCTGGCACCCAGCATGGGCTCTGTGCTCCAGAAACGGTCATCCAGGGGCTGATGGGGCTGAATGGGATGGGCAGGGCAGGGCAGGGCAGGGCAGAAGATGCCAGATCAGTCAGTCCTTGTTGGAACCGTGTGACTTGTGAGGAACACCGTGAGTGGCGACTCGTGTAACCAGACTCTGCACACACTTGCCAGGCTGGCTGGCTGGGGCTCCCGGGGTGGGCAGGAGCGTCACTGTGGCTCTGGGCACCTGCCCGTGCGCCACCTGCACTTCCCGCCCAGGGCCAGCCTCCAGGTGACCAGAGGAGGAGCGAGGCCAGGCAGGTGCAGGCGTTGCCTTGGGCTTGCTTGCCTCAGTGGTGAGGCAGGTGGAGCCAGCAGAGGGGTCTCCATCAAGAGCTTGGACCCTTGCTTGGCCCTCAGTCTCTGCAGAGAAGGTGGCTTGGTGCACGTGGGGAGGGTAGTGAGATGGTGGTGGCGGTGGCTTCTGGAAAGTTCTTTGCTGTGTTTTCTGGGTGAAATGAGAAGCAAGGCCCTCAGCTGAGTGGGGGATGCAGCAGGGGAGGGGGGAGCAGGTGAGGAGGGATTGGCCAGGAGAGTTGGCCAGGTGGCTTCGTGCTGGAGAAGAGGCAAAGTCTGAAGGAAGATCTCAGGATTCAGCTTTATTTATTTTTTAACGTTTATTTATTTTTGAGACAGAGAGAGACAGAGCATGAACGGGGGAGGGTCACAGAGAGAGGGAGACACAGAATCCGAAGCAGGCTCCGGGCTCCGAGCCGTCAGCACAGAGCCCGACGCGGGGCTCGAACCCACGAACCGTGAGATCGTGACCTGAGCCGAAGTCGGACGCTCAACCGACTGAGCCACCCAGGCGTCCCCACGTTTCTTTTTGATTTACTTGTTCAGCGATTGGGGCACTGAGTGGTATCATATGACCTAAACTTTCAGCAACAGCAAGAACGTTACACCATTAGTTGGAACGAATTGGTTGGCATCTGTATCTCCGTGTATCGCCCTGATCTCATTAAATCTAAATCACATTCACACTCGGCAGGTCTGATTTGAACTGTAAGCCCAGCGTGGTGGAGGGATACCTGCTGTTTGAAGACCTATCTTTCTTTCTCCTCTGATTTCTGGCTTGATCCGACGTTAGCTATACAGCGTCGGGCCGTGTCTGTAAGGGCCCGCGAGGTGGTGGCAGGGTCCCAGAAGTGACCCACCGTCGGCAGGGCGCGTCTGTCTGGTGTGAAAACTCGACGTACGTTGCACAGAGGCAGGACTCGGTGCTGTGTTGCACCAGCACACTCGAGTTGTGTGGGTTGTGTACGTGAAAATGCAAGCGTGTGCCACATCAGGGCATGTTGGTACAGACCGTCATGTCCCTAATGAGGCCGATTATGACTTCACACACCGGCCCTCCAGGGCCAAGAACAGAACTGATGTTCCACTCCTGTCTGTTGTCATAACCGCTATGGCTGCAGCCCAAAGTTCACAGTGCTTCTGAGCCAGGAGGAGAGTTTAGCCTAGCCCAGGGGTCCAGGGACACAACCCCAGGCCCCACGTTCCACACTTGGATGGCTCATCAGTGTCCAAAACGTGTGCATTTAGTATTGTTTCTGCTAATTCTGTGTTGTCTCTTCCTGCCTTGTCTCCTGGCTCATTCCTGCAAATCCTTTAAGAACTGACTTGGTACTTCCTCCTCCGGGAAGGCTTCCCTGACTTCACAGTGCTGGGCTGGGTCTTCCTCAACCAGCTGCACAGCTCTGGGAGGGAGCAGGGGCCACATAGTCCCCTCCCATCATACCTTGCCAAGGCTGGGAAAACAGTAGGTGATCAATATGTGTTCATCGTATTTCAAAAGGGTTACTTTTCCCCTCCCCTCGGTCAAGCACGAGAGGATTTTCCTCCAGGATTTACTAGGAGAACCTGATGGGGTTCCTGGAGGGAAACCCACCAAAGTATGAGGGGCCCCTTCAACTGAGACTGAGCCGTCAGGAGATTTTAACTCTCCAGCTTGTTCGCATTCAGCCTCCAGAAGGTCTTTGAAGCCACCGTTACGAGTGTTTTGCGGGTTCCTGGCCAGCAGCTCTGCTCGCAGTCAGCTGTGATTGTCTGTAGCTCCCCGTCTCCAGGCAGCCTCCTGCTTGCTCTCTGGGCTTACGGGGTACCAGGGTTGTGCCAGGGCTGTGTCTGGCAGCAAAGAGGAAATCCCCATTTGGGGCAGACACACACAGCCCCGGCACACACTTCTTTGCCGAGGGGGGAGAAGGGCCGCAATCGTCTTGGTCCCAGGACCGGGTCAGCTGCGCTCGGCCCAGGCAGGCAGAAATGCTCCTTCGGCGTTTGTTGACCGACTGAGGGTTTGTGAGGCCGGCGCTGTGCCCGGCTCTGCCCGGAGCACCCCTGAGCTGACCCTGGCAGAGGAATCCGGACCCAACAGCGCGTGCCAAGAGGGCCATCGCCAGCCTCTGGGCACTCGGTCCAGTCGGGGAGCCGTCTCAGCCAAGACGAGGTTCCAGGCTACTCCGGCTCCCCTCCCCCTTAACAAAATGATGAAAATGCACAATCGGCCAGAATGCCCAAATCCAGAACGCATTGTACGTTCTCCCAAAGTTAAGAAAGAAAGAAAGAAAAAGAGCCCCCCTTAATCACCTTTCATATTTTCATTAACAACATCAAAGCGATTAGCTCTGGAAAAACCGGTCGAACCATAGTCATCTCAGAAGAGGTGGATGAGGAACGCAAAAGAATTTGAATTTCAAAGCCGAGCCTTTATCTCTCATTAATGCTTTCTGCTGTGAGGGCTCCCCCAAGACCCAGCCGTGTCATCCATTAGGGGAGCTGCTGGATGGCGGGTCTGTAGTCCTTGCTCGCTTTAAAGCCTTCAGTGCTGACGGTGCGGGTGGCCCCACTGTGAGCCCACGTGACTGCCCCCTCCCACCCCAGTCCAGGGACCCAGTTCAGGGCTGCGTCGCCTCCCCGAGCAGCTAGCTCGTTCTTACTCGTTTGTTGGAAGCTGGGGACACCTGTTGCATGCGTGACTCTGCACTGAGCCAGGTGGGGGGCGAGATCTGTAAGATGCCCTCGGGGAGCTCCCTGCCCAGTGGGGAGATGCCCCCAACCCCACAGGGGAAGGATCAGCACAGGCTTCAGTCACGTTCTGCAGGGGGTGGACCAGTGCCAAGAGGGCAGGGCCACCCAAGGGCCAGGCCCCGTCCTGGCTGCCTGAAGGCACCGCACATCCCCGGGTCCATCAGAGCTGTGTTGAGGCCTCCAGATGTCTGCTGGGACCTGGGGACACAATGGGGGGACACACACACATCATTGGCTCCATTTCCACCGAGGTCAGCCACGCCCAAGTGGAAACGTAAAGCCCCTTCTCCCCGTCTTCCTGACTCTGGGGTGTTGTTAGTCACGCGTCTATACCGGGTGCCGGGTACATCATCTTGACCGCCGGCCCCGACTGGCTCCTGAAAGGGCCCAAAATCCTGCAGAGTGGTGCCGCTTACCGGGCATGAGCGCCTTCTTTCGTCATCTGGAAAATGGCGGAAAATCCAAGGGAGGACAGAGCGATCCCGCCAGGTGAGAGGTGCGGGTGAGGACATCAGAGGCATCCCCATCTGACAGGCTTTGTAGTGGGGGCTGGGGGGGGGGGTCACTGATGGCGACTTGCTCTGTCCAGCTGGGAAGGAAGAAGTGCCCGGAAGTGTATTACAGACCCCTCTGTGTCCAGTCCCCTGGGGACAGGGAGGGGAAGCCTCGGAGGGGGGGACTGAAGGGGATTCAGGACCCGGATGCCGAAGCCTCAAGTTCCAGAATGAGGTATGTGGACATGCGCCGAGGTCCTCATTCCTCAGAGCTGGTCTGAGGATGGGTCGCCTCAGAGTGGCCAAGGGAGCTCTGGTCACACAGGTGTCCTGCCCCACCTTTGCTCCCTGAGGTCAGGGCTCTAGGGAGGGTTCGAGAATCGATCCCGGGAGCTGCTGCTGGAGCCGGCGACAGCGGCGTGTGGGCCGTGGTCTGTGCGGTGAGAGGCGGCCCGCCCTGCCCCCGGCAGAGAGGGAAGCCTGTGGGGGTGGCCGGGGTCACAGCAGCCTTGGTGATGCACTGACCCGGCCTCAGGAGCGGGCACAGGGGGGGTGCCTGGGGGCTGTGCAGCAGCAGACCTGCCGGCAGGGGTGTGGCGGCACTGCTCATGCCCTCCGATGATGCACGAGGGAGCGAGCGAGGTGCAT
This sequence comes from Lynx rufus, assembly GCF_022079265.1. Classification (NCBI taxonomy): domain Eukaryota; kingdom Metazoa; phylum Chordata; class Mammalia; order Carnivora; family Felidae; genus Lynx; species Lynx rufus. Next base: position 137,403,681 of record NW_025814889.1, on the reverse strand, counting down.
CTGGCCCCGCTGGGCCCCGCCCTCCCAGGGCTCAGGTGCCGCCTTTGGCGTTTCGGCTCCGGTTGATCAGAACCTGCTCTGCAGGTTGGACCTTTGCTGGAGTCCGTCCTGAAAGAACAGCGTTCGGGGAAGGATTCCCTCGGCCTTCTCCGCAGAGCAGATCGCGTGGCCAGCCCCACGCGAAGGGCTGCGGAGACACCGCAGAGTGCCGGTGCCCAGGGGCTGGGAGGCAGGGATGCCCTCCGGCTGTCTGATGAGCGGGCTCTGTGGCCTCTCTGGGCTCTGGTGTCCCCACGTATCAGACACTGGGGTGGGGCTGTGATCTCTGGGCCTTTCAGAGCTCACCTCCTGTGGCTTCAGGAGACGAGGGTGCTACCAGAGGACCTGAGGACAACGGAGCAGTGACCCTGAAGGCTTTCCAGAGCAGGCAGACGATGAGACGGGGTTTCGATCTCCGTGCCAGCGCTTAGCAGCTGGGTGTCCTTGGGCCAGTTACTCAACCTCTCCGTGCCTCTGTTTCCTCATCTGCGAAATGGGGACGGTAAAGGCTCCTGTGGGACTGTGGCAAGGACCACGTGAGATGATGGAAATCCTGCACAAACACTAGACTTTATTCTAACCAAGTGCGAGCAGCCTCTCGCCCCTAATCGGTTATCCTCAAGCAGCTCCGTTTTTCTGTTGAATCCCGGCCCCTCCTGACTCCACAGCTCATGTGCCACCAGCTACGGGGTGTCATTTGTGATGGAAACACCCTTTGTTTGGGGGGGTCTCCTGCTGACTGACGTGAGGGGGGCCTTGGCACCGCACAGAGACCCCGTCGCTCCGACGCCTTAGCTCCGCGAAGCCAGGGGTGACTCTGGCCACGTCCTTCGATGCAACAGATAAAGGGCGTCCGGGAGCACAGCATCTTGCAGTGCTGGAAACAAAGAAAAATCACAATGATGGGAATATGTCAGAGGGACACAGGAGCCGACTCAGAGCACCCCCTGGCCACGGCTGGGACAGTTTGAGGAGCAAAACATAGTGTGGGGTTATAATCCCAAGGGTAACGTGACTTCGTGCTTTATAAATAAGGGATTGAATGAGCAGGGGAGAAGAGACAAGGCTCCCACACAGAAGATTCCAAGCGCGGGACGCAGATACTTGGCCCCGGAGGAGCTGGGGCAGCACCGCCTCCTTCCGCGTGGGCCGTGCAGTGCCGCCCCCTCCGGGGCAGCGTGGACGGGGTGGGGGTGGGGGTGACTGAGGACGGCACCTCGGTCATCAGTCAGGCTGACAAGCAGGTGCCCTGATGGAGCGGGATGAGGAGGGCCCTTCTGTGTGCTTCCTCCCAAACCCTGGACCCCAGTCCAACCCCGAGCAAGACATCAGACGAATCCCGGTTGAGGTTCGTTCTGCAGAATGCCGGACGAACTTGCCTCGAATCTGTCAAGGTCGTCAAAAACGGGGAAAGTCTGAAAAACTGTCACGGTGCGGGAGGGGCCCAAGGAGGCGTGATGGCTGTGTCACGTGGGGTCCTGGGTGGGGTCCCGGGAAGAGGACGTGAGGTGGAAACACTGGAGCTCCGGATGGAGTGTGGACGTCAGTTAACAAGGAGCATACAGATCCTGGGTCCGTAGTTGAGACGAATGTGCCAGACCCCAGGGGGAGGCGATGACGGCAGGGAAAACCAGGCGTGGGTGTGTGGGACCCGGTACCATCTGGGCCACTTTTCTGTATGTCTGAAACTATCCTAAAATGAGAAGATTATTTGTAAAAAATTAGGATTAAGGGGGCGCCTGGGTGGCTCAGTCGGTTAAGCCTCCGACTTCGGCTCAGGTCATGATCTCCTGGTCCATGAGTTCGAGCCCCGCGTCGGGCTCTGTGCTGATGGCTCAGAGCCTGGAGCCTGCTAACGATTCTGTGTCTCCCTCTCTCTCTGCCCCTACCCCTCTCTCTTCTCTCTTTCTCAAAAATAAACATCAAAAAATTTGTTTTTAATAATAAAAAAATAAAACAGAAGGGGATCAGGCACCAATCTGACAATGGCTGCCCCTCACTGGTTCCCAGTGGCCGCCTGTCATTTCATTTGGCCTTTACGACTTTGCTTGTGGTCACAGTAGGTGGGCACCAGGGCTCCCGTGCTGGCGCCTTGATGCTCACGGATGCTGGCATGGTCACCTGCTTCTTGCTGCCCTCCTCTTGGGGCCCCGGGGACAGAATGGCCTTGGACCTGTCCTTTCCCGCCGCCCCCCCCATGCCTGGGGACTTTGTGAGGACAGTGGCTGGGCCTGACTCCCCTATGTCTCCAGTGCCCAGGCCAGCCCTTCCGTGTGACCCCGAGCTTCCTGAGAGGCCGGCCTCTGAGAAGCAGGAGCGGAGCGTGGGGCCCGCCTGAGGCCATGGGCAGTGAGCCCCGAGGTTCAGGCTTCTCCGTGAAAGGGACTGAAACACCGGGTTTCTTTTTGGTTGTTTTAATTTTTTTTTTAAGCTTAGTTGTTCATTGGGAGAGAGAGAGAGAGAGAGAGAGAGCGTGCGCCAGGGAGGGGCAGAGAGAGAGGGAGGGGCAGAGAGAATCCCAAGCAGGCCCTGTGCCATCAGTACAGATCTCACAAACCGAAAAATCATGAATTGAGTTGGGCAGTTCGCCGACTGAGCCACGCAGGCGCCCGACCCACCGGGTTTCTGAGCTTTCTCTGCGGCCACGTGAGGGCGGACCGGGGCCGGGCGGGGTGTGCTCGGGGCTCCGGGCTCACCCCTCCCACTCCCCCCCACCCCCACCCCCGTCTCTGTGCTGGAAAGCCGGTGAGGGTGCTCCCGGGGCCTGGAACGCCAGGGGAGAGCCCAGGCCGGACTCAGGGGCTTGGACTTTTTTGCACGTCATCTTTCCAGAGGCGTGCCTACTGGGCCCTTGCCCCCCTGTCCCGGCAGCCCCCGACCACAGCAAGGAGGAGGCAGTGGGTGGCAGCGTGGGGGGGACCTGGGTGACGTGGGGGGACCTGGGTGACCTGGGTGGGTGGGGTTGAGTTGGGTCTGTGCCGCGGCTAGCGGGAGGAAAGGGCCTTCCAGGCTGAAGGGGCAGCAGGAGGGAAACGCGTGGCCGTCTCTGGAATCCTCCCGTGCCTGCCCGCCCCCTCCCTGCTCGGCTTAGTTCCAGGTGAGGACTCCTCCCTGCCTTGCGGTGGGTGGGTGAACAGACGTGTGGAAGTGAGGCCTCCGGAAAGAGGATTTCTGGCCGGCGCCCGCCTCCTGTGTGCAGGGTGCAGGTGGCTGGGGCAGGTGGGTGATCAGGGTGGGGAAAGGCCCTGGTGGTGGGCTCGGAGCTCCTGGGGATAAATGGCTGGTGCTTGTGCCCCAGGCTCCAGGGATGGGCGCGTCCCCTGCCACCCTCTGCCGGCCGCGCCGGGTCTGAGGCCCTGGAGGAGGAAGTGCCGGACCCCCTCACTGAGACCCTGCCCGCCGGCTCCCGGGTCAGGCGGGGCCACTGGGGCTCTTGTCTGGAGGGGAAGGAGCCACATTAGCTGACAGCAGCAGCAGGGCTCCGAGAGGGTGGAAAGAGCCAGGAGAGGCAGGACCTGTGGGCTGGGGGGGAGGGGACCGGGGTGGAGGTCCCGGCTGGAACAGTGGCACCTGAGCCGCCTGCTTGCCTCTCCCACCCCCGGAAGGGCAGGGGGGCCTGCGCCGGAGACCCGGATGGAGGTGGCCTGGCGTAGCGAGGACGGGGGAGCTGGGGAGAGGTGCGCCGTCCGGGGGTGCCGTGCAAGGGCCGCACGTCCCTTGAGGGAGGAGGAGCGTGGCCCGCCACCTGCACGTGGGTGTGTGCCCGAGGCCGGGCGGGGCCGCCGGATTGACAGGTCGGAAAGCCCTGCCTGGCGGCTGCCCTGAACAGGTGGCCCAGGTGGGGGGACTTCCGGCCAAGCGCATCTCCAGGCCGGTTCAGGCCGGGCGGGGTCCAAGGCTGAGACTCCGAGTGGCTGGGTCATCCACACCACGTGCAGGGCAGCCCCGCCGGGAAGGCCTCAGGACCCCTTGCTTGCCAGCCGCCTCCTCTCCAGCACGTGGATGGGAAGCTGAGGACCAGAGAGGTTAGGGTTGCTTGCCCAGGCACACACAGCACAAAGCAGCCGGGGCAGGGTTGGGCCGCACCCTCCGCCCTGAGACCATCCAGAGTTTCGTGCGAGTGTCCACGAGGCCCAAGAAAGGAGGTCTTTCCGTTTGGGCTGTCGGTGGCTCAGGCTTTTATCTGCTCACGCGAATAAATAAGTAAATCGAGGAGACCTGTGTCTTGTCTAAAGTCACATTAGAACATTTGCTGCAGGCAAGAACTTTCCCCCAAAGATCTCACCCTGGGAGGCATCTCCCTTTAACATGTAGTTATTAATCACTGTAGCTGAAATTAGCATAATCTGTTCGTTTAAATGCAGAGCGCAGTGAGTGAGGATCTCCCGTGGAGGGGGGGCGGGGGCTCGTCTTACTGCTGGAGTTCGGGGTACCCAGGGACGGCCCAGGGGTCAGGCCTGAGCTCCGAGTGGGAGGGGCCGGGTGCAGGGTTGCGGGAGTCCTGGGGGGGCCTTGAGCCCAGCTGGGCCTGGGGAGTGAGGCGGGAGGGGAACGGGGGCCCCCCCCGAGGTGAGTCACGTGAGCTCCCGCCCTCTCAGGGCTGGGGCTCTCGGTGACCCGGTCTGGCAGGTGTGCTCTGGGGTCTGTGTTTTGAGGACAGTCACCCGAACCGCCGCTGTGAGGGGAGAACAGAGGCTGGGGCCTCGATCAGTAATAACAGTAATTTGTGTGTTCTCGTTGGTCCTTGTGGGGAAGGGGAAGCTGAGGCTTGCGGGCCCCCTTCCCCCCGCCAACACACACGGCCGGACGGGGCCAGGGCCGGGGTGTGAGGGCAGGCCACCTGGCTCTGGAGCCAGTGCCCCTCCAGAGAGTAACTTGAGGGCCCCGTGCCTTCCAGGCTTTTCTCCGTGAGGAGGGACACAGTGGTTTGTGTTCATACAGCAGGTGTTTAAAAACACCTGCTGGGGGGCGCCTGGGTGGCTCAGTCGGTTGAGCATCCGACTTCAACTGAGGTCACGATCTCGCGGTCCGTGGGTTCGAGCCCCGCGTCGGGCTCTGGGCTGATGGCTCAGAGCCTGGAGCCTGTTTCCGATTCTGTGTCTCCCTCTCTCTCTGTCCCTCCCCCGTTCGTGCTCTGTCTCAAAAATAAATAAACGTTAAAAAAAAAAACACCTGCTGGGGCTGGTCCTTTGGGCCCTCTGCCCGCGCTCGGGCGTGGCCCTCTTCTCTGAACTTGGGGTGTTTCCTGGTTCTGCCCCAGGGGCCAGGCCTGCAGGGGCATCAGTCAGGCACGCCCTGTGGAGGTTAGGTCAGAGAAAGGCGTGGGGTTCGGGGGGGTTAAAGTGAAGTCTTCGGTTCGTGTCTGCACGCTTCCTGCGGGTCCGGAAAGCACCTCCGTTCTCTTCGTTCTCCACCTGAGGTGCACTTTGCACTCGGGATGATGGTGGCGACAGCTGTGACACTGATGGCCAACGGAGGCTTGGTGACACCGTGTGGGTCGGGCCATCTTGGAGCCTTCGGGCCCGGCTGGCGAGGTCCCCATAGCAGCCAGCTTTCTGGGTGGAAGCCAAACGAGCCTGTTGGCCCCGGAGCAGCAGGAGGGGCTCTGTGCTCAGCACGTGCGTGTCCTGAAACAGCACGTGCGTGTCCTGTAACGCTCACCCTCTGCTCGTCGGCCTGAGGTCTCGCTCCCCGGGCCACTGCCAGGTGGCGTGGAAGTCGTCCCTGCGCCCGGGCTCGCGTGAGTCCCCCGGTCATTCACGCATGACGAGGGGGCTGGCAGTCCGCTGCACGCGGGCAAAGGGTCCCCACGCAGGGAGGGCCCAGGTTGGAGCCAAGACCTTATGCTTCAGGAGGTGAGAGCCGGGGCGGGGGGGAGCCCCTGCGCTCCAGAGAGCTCCGTTCCCTCCAACGCAGAAGGAACCAAAGAAGAACAAGAAGGAACCAAACGAGAATGGACGAGCTGATGCTTTGCGGCTCTCAGGCCACCACGTACAGGTCTGAGGCGTCACTGTTAGTTTTATGGCCCTTGTCACCTCGGCGCGCGGGGCAAATGCGGCAGTGGTGGTGACGTGTTCCTGGGAGGTCTGCGTCCTCCGGTCACGTGGAGAGTGGGGGGGTCCCCCTCTGTCCCCCACTGCCTCCCACCACTGTCCCACGAGGAACAGAGGGCTCTTCGTGCATTCGTCTTCCATTGCCACCAAGTGTCCCCTGCAGGCAGGACTCAGAGCTGCCTGTGACCAGCTTGCGCTGGGCTCTCCAGGGAAACAGAGCCAACGGGATGGAACTTTTAACATATGCACGTTCACGTATCGTACATGTTTACATTACGTGTTTACGTATGTTTTTAATATATGTGATACGTTAACGTTTATACATATGCACGTATTTGACATACATAACGTGTATATTACGTACCTACGTCCATAGACACAAGCGTGCATAAACGCAAGAGATTTGTGGCAAGGAATCGGCGCGTTCAATTCTGGAGGCTGGCAAGTTGGGAATTTGGAGACCCAGGAGCTCTGACGGTTTAAGTTCCAGCCCAAGAGCCAGCAGAGGCACGAGACCCTAGAAGGGCCCATGTTTCGCTCCGAGTCTGAAGGCAGCGTAAGCCCGATGTCTCAGCTCGCGGTCAGGCAGGAAGAATTCCTCCTTACTCAGGCCTCCGGTAGGTTGGATGAGGCCCACCCTCATCAGAGAGGGCCGCCTGCTTTACCCCGTCTGCTGCTCCGAATGTTCGTCTCATCCAGAAGCACCCAGAGTAACGTTTAACCAGATGTCTGGGCGCCCGGCACGCACCCCGTCAGGCTGACGCATAAGACTAACCATCGCGCAGCCCCTCGGGGGACCAGACCTCCGAAAGAGCCGGCAGCCCCGGGCAGTGCGAGCACCTCCCCCAGCTCGGGGCCCGGAGCACAGAGGAGGTGGAAGTGATGCCAGCTGGTAGGGGAAAGATGGGGGCAGATAGGGGGCCTTGGAGACACGGAGGGCGGACCGCGTCTGCCTGCTGCCCACCACACCTGCCCTGTGCCAAAGGTCGTCTTTTTTTTTTTTTTAATTTTTTTTTTTAATGTTTATTTATTTTTGAGACAGAGAGAGACAGAGCATGAACGGGGGAGGGTCAGAGAGAGAGGGAGACACAGGATCTGAAACAGGCTCCAGGCTCTGAGCGGGTCAGCACAGAGCCCGACACGGGGCTCGAACTCACGGACCGCGAGATCATGACCCCAGCCGAAGTCGGCCGCCCAACCGACTGAGCCACCCAGGCGCCCCGAAGGGTCGTCTGATTTTTAAAGCGGTGAGGGAAAAAAAGATGTTTCAATGTTATCTTTTTTTGAAGTTTATTTATTGAGAGAGAGAGAGAGAGGGAGAGAATCCCAAGCAGGCTCTGTGGTTCCAGCGCACAGCCCGACGTGAGGTTCAGACTCATGAAACTGTGAGATCATGACCTGAGCCAAAACCAGGAGTTGGACGTTCAACCCTCTGAGCCGCCCAGGCGCCCCTGGACGTTGTCTTTTTTTTTTTTTTTTTTTTAATTTTTTTTTTCAACGTTTATTTATTTTTGGGACAGAGAGAGACACAGCATGAACGGGGGAGGGGCAGAGAGAGAGGGAGACACAGAATCGGAAACAGGCTCCAGGCTCCGAGCCATCAGCCCAGAGCCCGACGCGGGGCTCGAACTCACGGACCGCGAGATCGTGACCTGGCTGAAGTCGGACGCTTAACCGACTGCGCCACCCAGGCGCCCCTGGACGTTGTCTTTTAAAGCCAACATTTGGCAGTGAACTTAGGTAGCCGTGGAGGGAAGGGGTGTCTCTGCAGGGCCAGGTTAACTGTAAATAAAACAGTAGGAAATGGAAAAATACACCCGGGAAGTGGGTCCGTCGGCTCGGCTCTCGGAAGACTGAGCATCTGGGGGGGTTTTGTCCAGGCAGATGTTTATTTAGCATTTACCCCGTGCCAGGCCTTGTGCTCGGTGTTGGACGCACACTGGTGAGTAAGCACCCTGAAAACTCGGGTTTCGGTGAGAGAAAGGTTTGCGCACATAGAGAAGAGTGCGGTGCCCTTGCCGCAGGTGCTCGCTGCCCTGCGCAGAACTTTCCGGGCCCCACGGCCTTCTGGAATGGCCTGGCTTATTCCGCCTCAGCCCCCATCGCCTTCGCCCCAGTCAGGCCGCATCCCTGCATCTCCTTCAACACGCTGGCCTCTGCTCCTACCTCCAGTCTTTGCAGAAATGTGTTTCTCTCCTGGAATGGCCTTTCCCTCCCATCACCCATCGAGGATCCGCTTAATTTCAGTTCTCAGCTCTTCCTGCCCCGGGGAGGCGCCGGCTTCCCTGCATTGATGCCTCCAGGCACTCCAAACAGACATCCTCCAGCCCCGGGCCCTGTCCCTCGTGACTCTCATTACGTGCCCGCCTTCCCCACCGGCCCGTGTCCTCTCGGCCAGGGCCCGCTGCAGCCAGGTGTCACAAAGGCCTGCTGAATGAGTGAGCACTTTTCCAGAGGGCGTGGGGGTGGCCTCGCTCATCAGGACCGCGGTTAGAAGAGGGCATAGGGCTCGGGCAGGTGTGGAGGCACCGAGGGGCCCGGACATCGTGAGAAGTTCCGTAGATGCAGCACGAAGCCCAGAGTAGGAGCATGAAAAGATGGATAAGGACAAAATGCCATCACCCGTAGACGACGTTGGTGACCCAGTGCAGACCCTCCAGAGGCTTTCAATGCCTTGTCTTGAAGTGGGGGTGAATAGTCAGGGGTCATGGCACATTCGAGTCTTTCAAAACCTTAAGCCCAAATAAGTTCTCCAAGCAAAATAAATAAACTTAAAATTTTTTTTTAAATTTTTTACACGTATTTATTTGAGAGAGAGAGAGAGAGAGGCAGAATGCAAGTGGGGGAGGGGCAGAGAGAGGGAGACACAGAATCCAACGCAGACTCCAGGCTCTGAGCTGTCAGCACAGAGCCCGACGGGGGGCTCGAACTCACGAACATGTGAGATCCGACCTGAGCCAAAGTCGGATGCTTAACCGACTGAGCCACCCAGGTGTCCCTTAACTTTTTTTTAAAGTTTATTTATTTGAGAGAGGCAGCGCAAGTGGGGGAGGAGCAGAGAGAGAGAGAGAGAATCGTAAGCAGGCTCTGTGCTGTCAGCACGGAGCCCGAGGTGGGGCTCGAACTCACAAACCATGAGATCATGACCTGAGCTGAAACCAGGAGTCGGACGCTTAACCGACTGAGCCACCCAGGCGCCCCTAGAGAAAGAACTTAATAATTCAGTCGGGGCATTCCGGAAAAATTAGCAAGAGGATCATAGGAATCCAAGCCAGTGAAAAGTCGGAGCGGAAAGAAAAAGCAGTTTTGTGGGAGGGCTCACTATTGATTATGGATGTGCATTATTTAAAGACAAATCAAGTTAATTTGAAAACTGCCCCTGGAGGCAGCGGGGAGGAGGAGCAGACAGAAAGGGACGTCACGCCCCCGCCCCCGTTCTTCCGCGACTGACCACCACATGCACCAGTGGTGCATGGTACCTTCGTAAAGGTGTTCATACATGTAATTGGGGGAAAAGAAAACTTTTCAAAGAGAGTTAATCCTCGTAAAGGATACAGGCCACTGCTTGACCCAGGAAAGGGCGTGTTCTCAACTCGGTGTGTGGAAATGTGGTCCTTCTGCAGAAGGTCAAGGGCCAGGCCAGGCCGTGGCCGTGGCCAACAGGAAGCATCCTTGGTGGTGGTGGGCGGGGCGTGCAGGGTTGGGGGAAACCGGGCCGGGAGCCGGGCGGAAGGTTGTGCGGATGGGGCGGTGGTGACCTGCGGGGAGGGGGTGTGCTCAGGTAGCTGTGGCTGTGGGGCCACCGTGGGGGCAGCGGAGGGCATGGGTGACACTCTTGAATGCCCCAGAGCGTGTGGGATGCCGCTGTCCTTGAACCCTTCCCCCTTCCCGGCTCTCAGTGAGACCCAGTGAGGGAGGTCAGAGGACCAGGCGGGACCACCCATCCCTTCCCTCTGCCTCTTTCCAGCTTCCAGAGGGGCCGAGTGGATTCCAGGAATGGGAACCATTGCCCCAGGTGGGCACAGCGGGGCCCCCGGGAGACAGCGCCCCACGGGCCTCCGTGTTCCCGAGCAGCGCGGGGATGCCCCCCGAGGTCTCCACGCCCCTCACTCACAAGCCGCCTCGTGGAGAAGGTCCAGCAGTTGTGTGTCCCGTAATGTGCGAGAAATCCCAATATTTCTGCCATTAAACAATAGCGTCACGAGGGCTGAATTGCCACCTGCAATGAGTAAATTAAATATTGACGATTTCATTGACTGTTAGATTTAATTTGGAGCCATCTTGCTGCGGCCGTAATGGGGCTGGAAATGACTTACCATTTAATCCTGGCTGTCATCCCCGTTAAAAGCTGACTGATAAGGAAAAGATTACTCACCAGGCGAGCAAGTCCTGGCTCTCAGGCCGCTGCCCGGTCAATCTGGGGCCGAGTGATGGGGGCTGCCCCCCTCCTCCCCCCGCAGCAGCCGTACCTCGTCCGCCGGGAAAGATTGAGAAACTCTGGCTTCCTCCCGAGGGGAAGCCGGGGCCTCCTACTGGAGGCTGGTCTGCCAGGAGGGGGGTGGTGGCTTCACGCCGTTGGGGCTGAGATGCTCGGCGCCCTTCCTTGCCGGCTGCTGGCTTGGCTCCGTGGGCCAGGGAGGGGACCCTGAGCCCCAGGTGGCTCAGTGTCAGCTCAGCGTGGGCGGGGCTGGTGACATGTGTCTCAGGTAACCGCAGGAACTTGGGACGCTCTCCTCCTCACTTAATGGCCACAACCAGTGACCTGTGAGCATAGGTCGAGATCACCCAGAGGAGGAACTGAAGCCCAGAGAGGTTCAGGGACCTCCCTGAGGTCAAGGTCACACAGCTGGGCACCCTTTGTCTCCTGAGGCCCGACCCGGCTGGATCACTGGGGCGTGACTGGCAGGGTGCTTGCTCTGGGCTGGTGGCCCCATCCCGTCCACCCGCCCGTCCGCCCCACGCACTCCTGGCCCCGTTTGCTCCGCGTCTCACACCTCCTTGCCTTGGACTCCCTTTCCTCCTCCCTGCAGGGAGAGCCCCTTGCCATCTGTCAAGACCTGCCCCCTTCTTCAGAGCCAACTTTGGCGGTGTGGATAACCACTTCTCAGTCCGTAGCCCCGAATCACTCCAGAACGGGCCACACGGATGTTCGCAGAGAAGCAGGGTGAGATGGGACGGAACGTTGGTGAAGTCGAGGCAGGACTTTGTGCAGAAATACTTCCACGTGGCTCAGGTTGGCTGGGTTGACGCGAGGAGGTCCTGGCCTCAGAAGCCCTGCTGGGGAAGGGACAGCTAGCCACCGGGTGCCACCGTGCCTGTTCGTTTGAGCACCTTCCGGCCGTGGTTTGGGGCCGTTCAGCCAGATGCCTGTGTAGGAGGGGCTCGGACAAGAGTCACCTAACGTCTCAGAGACAGAGATGTTGGGGTCCAGAGGAGGGAGGGAGCGATGCGTCCTGGTGGCCGTGGATTTCGGGGGGGGGGCTGGAAAGAACCGAAGAAGCACTGGGCGCTTGCAAAAGTATTTTCCGAGGGGATTTGAAAAGAGAAAGGAACTGGTAGCCGCTCAACGCAGTCACGAGAAGAAGACCTTGACGGATGGCACTTCCCCAATGTAAACGCGGACCCTTTCCCGGCCGAGGAATGCTGTGGGTCACACCCCACACGGGGGGGTCCTGAGCTGGGGGAGGCTCCCCGAGGGCATACAGGATTCAGGGAGGCCCCAGCGGATGGAAGGAGGGGCACCCTCAGAACCTCGATTCCTAATCAAATAGGACTCGCAGCTTCGGTCGCCAAACCCACACATCTGAAAGCTGTGGGTCTCGAGGGGGAGGGCTGGAAGCCTCCAGAGCAGGGGGCCCCCACTTGGCTCCCTCCTCCCCCCGCCCCCCGCAAGCAGAAGAAGAGAAAACGCTCAGAGATGTTGGCTGTGTTGAAGGGATCCACTCCGGGGCTGGGATTATGTTGTGAGCAGAGAGACTAATTAATGAATTAGAACAGGAAAAATAAAATGAAGGGGAACGCGGGGAAGTGAGGAGTGATCAAGGCAGGAAAGCCCCATGGGGTCTGGGACTGGTGAGGTTTGCGAGGGACTGGGGGCCGAGGCGGGGTGCCCGCAGGAGGGCGAAGGCTGGATCGGCCAGTTTGATGTTCCTAATTGGTCGAGCTTCTCTGCTTAAAAGAAAACGAACTGGGAAACCACACTCAGACTAGCAGGTGCCTTCCGTCCCGAGCCGCGGGACCAGATCCCCGAGAGCCTCTCTGCCCCGGCCCGGGTTCTCCGCGTCCGTGTGGAGAGGCAGCGGGGAACCTTCTCTGGCCGGAGCCAGGCCCCACACCTGGGCTTCCGGCACCAAGACCACCCCACCCCCCGGCCACCCTGGGCTGCTGTAGGAGAAACCCCAGGGGCTCTGGAGCGGAAGGAGGGGGAGGGGGGCCAGGAGGGGGGCGCACCCACTGCTCAGGAGGGCCGACTGAAAGGGCCCCTCGTGGAATGGATAAGTGAGCGACTCGGGCCAAGGGAAAGGGAGAGAGATCCGGACGGAAGACACGGTGTCTTGCTGCTGGGACTCGGAGAGTTCTGGGACCCCCAGCCCTGCGTGGAGCCCCAAAATTTGGTGTGTCCAGGCCACCGCACCCGGTGCCTGCCCGGGCTGCCTGCTGAGGTTGGGGGAGGCGGGGACCCTTGACTCCCCCATCCTGCCATCGGTATTTGAGGGGAGCCCAGTCAGGTGCCAGAAGAGGAGGGCATCCCAGGACCCCCCCATCACTGCCTGTCCCCTCCATTCAAGCCCTCCCTGAGGCCCAGTGCAGGGACAGGGACGCAAGCCGCAGGCTGCCGGCCACTGCTTGGGCACTGCCCCACATTTCCTCTTGGGGCAGTAAGACTCGCTCCCCACTCAGGGGCGGGAGGGGCTCAGATCCAAGGCTCTCGTCTGCCTCGGGAGCTCAGGACCCCATGTCGCTGGGTCGGAGTTAAGTTGCCCCATTTTACAGCGAAGGGAGTACAGGCCCCACTCAGGGGTGCCAGGAACCTGGGCCAGAAATACTATAAAGTAGGGTGCCTGGCTGGCTCAGTGGGTTGAGCGTGCGACTCTTGATCTCAGGGTCGTGAGTTCAAACCCCACGTTGGGTGTGGAGCCTACTTAAAGTACTACGCCTGGGGCTCAGTCGGTGAAGCGTCGGATTCTTGGTTTCTGCTCAGGTCAGGATCTCGAGGTTCATGAGATCGACCCCCGTGTCAGGCTCTGCGCTGACAGTGTGGGGCCTGTTCGGGATTCTTTCTCCCTACTCCGCGCCGCCCCCTCACTCTCTGCCCCTCTCCTGCTAGTGTGTGTGCATATGTGCTCTCTCTCAAAATATTAAAAAAATTAAAAAAAATGTTTTTTAAACATTCGTTTTTTGAGAGACAAAGAGACAGAGTATGAGCAGGGGAAAGAGAGAGAGAGAGGGAGACCCAGGATCCGAAGTAGGCTCCGGGCTCCGAGCTGTCGGCACAGAGCCCGACGCGGGGCTCGAACTCACGAACCGCGAGATCGTGACCTGAGCCGAAGTCGGCCGCTTCACCGACTGAGCCACGCAGGTTCTCCTCAAAATAAATAGTTTTTAAAAAGCGTAAAGTAATTTCCACGTGAACCAGAGCTTCATAAATGCCAGCGCTTCTGCGGCATTTCACGTGCCTGAGGGCTCCCCCTCGTTGTGTTAGGTGAGCCTCGTCACCGGCCAATCACAGGAAATTAAAGCAGGAGAGGGACGGGAGCGGGCCGTGATCGGGCGCCTTCTAAGCACGCAGTCAGCCCCCCGATCCTGCAGGGTAAGGGTCTCCCTCCCCAACTGACGGAGGAGGAAGCTGAGGTTCGGGCGGACCTCCGACCGAGCAGGACGCGAGTGCCAGGCCAGGGTCCCGCTCTCCCTGCCTGACTGCGGAGCCTGGACGCTCCCGTCCCCCCACGTCCCTGCTCTAGTCCGGGGCTCTCGCGTGCGTTTTGGGTCCCCCCCGTGAGGTGGGCTGGGCCAGGGATCTGCGGTTTCTGGCGTCATTCATCCATTCGTTCACTCACCCACTCATCAGGAGCCCGTCTCTCCCCGGGCAGTGATGGTCCACGCTGCGCGTCTCCGGCTGGCGGGACCAACGTGTGCCGGCCGACCCGGGGTCGCGTCAGCTTGCTGGTCGGTGGCGGCGGGGCTTGGCGGGGCGCGTGACGTGGCGGTCAGTGCATCTCCTAGCTCTGCGGCTGCCTCCTTTGAGTCCCCAGCGTGTCCCTGACCCGAGGCGGTACCGACACGTTATTGATGGCCCAGCTGTGGTCAGGGCCTCCGGACAGTCCTTTTCTGGGGCCTCTGCGGGCCGAGGGAGGAAGAACAGGAGGACGTCCCATGGCACGTGGGCTGGAGTTGTGCCCCCCGCCCCCCCATGTGAGCGCGCGGCCCCTGGGAGCTCCTCCCTCACAGCACCAAGTCTGGAGATGAGATGCACCCAGGAGTGACGCGTGTTTCCTCCCTTACCTTCTCTTGAAGGGGATGTGGTTTTCCGTTTCCACACAGAGCGCGCTCCACACGGCTCATCAGAAGTTTTGACAGCCCGATCGTGTCTTACCAGTAGGTGGCGATAGGATTCCCATTTGCAGATGGGGAAACTGAGGCTCGCGGGGCTCAGCCTGTCACGGAGGGTCAGTGGGCCGAATGGCCGAAGACGTTTTCTCGACCGCCTGCCACACGCGGGGCACCGAGGGTTTGCATGCGTTTGAGACCGAGTTGGTCTCCCGGCTGCTTCGACACGGGCTGGAATGCGCCAGGCAGATTTCCTTGGGGCCCGTGGACCTGCGCGGGGCAGGGGGGCTGCTGGGCCGGACGCTGGCGCCTCTGTCCCTTGGGCAGAGCCCAGGGGTGAGCCTCTCGCCCCTCCCCCCCCGGCCAGGCAGCACTTGTCATCTGCGTCACTGCACGTGGGGACCAAACCCTGTCACTCGGCTGAACGTAAGGTTGCCGAAGAAGGGCTTGGAGGCGGCACAGCGGGCACGGTGCCCGCGGGGGATTCCAGACGGCAGGGTGGGGCCTGCAGGAGCGCGGGAGCTGGCCACGTCCCGGGGAGGAAACCGAGGCACAGCCCAGCCTTCTGGGGAGCCAGGCCTCCTGACCTCTCGTGGGGCCTTGCCCAGAGCCCCACACGCTTCCTCCCCTCCGCGTCCTGAACCTTCCCCACGTGTCTGTACAGATCTGGTCCTGCGTCAAACGAAACGGGAACATAGGTCTGTCTGTCCTGCCGAGAGCCCGGGCTTCCTCTGTCCCGGGGATTCTCGTGCTGCTGTTGCAGTCCTCTGGGTGGAGGTGACCCCCACCCCCTCACGGTGTGCTGCTGGGGGACAGACGCCGGGACCTGTCTGGTTCCGCCCTGGTCTCCGGGCTTCTGGGCAGAAAGCACGCTACGATGGGGGCCTGCGGGCAGGATCGCACCTGTTGGGGAAGGAGAAGTAGAGGGTTGGGGTGGATATGAGGGGCCCGGCTGGGTGGTCAGGGGTCCCACTGAGCAGGAACCTGTTCTAGATCTTTCTTCCAGCCTTGGCAGGCCTTGGCTGTGGCTCCCGGGCCCCCTGCCCCGCCTAATCCAGGGGCCTCTGCCCCCGGCTTACGTCCTAAGGTTCTCAGATCCTTCCTCCTTCTCTGAGTCAGACCCACCACGCTGGACCCGTGCAGGTGGGGAAACTGAGGTCCATCTGGGTCAAAGGGTTTGCTGGACCTGAACCAGACACCCCCGCACACCCACCTCCTGGGTGTTCTCCGGAGATTGACTGTAACCTCCTGGCATGTGTGGGTGGTCCTGCCCTCCGTGTGGCCTCCTGCTCCTCCTTGGGGGTCTCAGCTCAGCAGCCAGGCCTTGCTGGAGCTGCAGGCATCTTGCTGCCACCCTGAACCTTTGCTGTGCGTTCGCCGGGCCTCTGAGGACAGTCTAGAGCGTGCACGGTCTCCGCGGCCAGGCTGGTTCTGGCCCGGCTCCCTTCACCTCGTGGCCGGCTCTGGTCACGGAAGTGGAATGATCTTCTCAGGCTTGTGGAGGGAATGAAATGAGCCGTGCCCGTCAGGGGCCTAGGCCAGGGTGGCCTGTGCGCCTGGCATCCTGCTCTCTTCCCCTGCAGTCTTGGTCCCCAGGTACCGGGGACCTGACTCTGTGTCCCCGGGCCCCCGTGGCCAGCTTTGAGATGCTCCAGGCCCTGGATCGTCTGCTGGGAAAAGGGAGAGGAACCCTCAGTGCGGGTCCTGAGCATGATGGCCTGAGGCCCTTCTGGCCCCAGACCTGCTGCCCCGCCCCGCCCCCTGCAAGCTGCTCTCTAGGCCCCCCAAGGGCACACCCTCTCCACCAGGCCTTAGCCGCCGCCGCTGTGTCCTCTCTCGTGGGCCACCTCACTCCCCTCCTCTGGGAAGGTGCTCCCTCTGCCCCCACACACTGAGGGGGGATGGGTCTGTACCCACCGAACTGAGCGCCTGGGGGACGGGAGCGGCCTCCGATTCACCCCTGCTTCCCTGAGCCTGGAACTGAATGCAGAAGGGAGTAAGGGAGGGAGGCAGGGAGGGAGGCAGCTTCCGTGGCTCAGGAGGGCCCCGCGGACGTCCCCGCCCTGGCGCCGCTCTGACACTGCCCTCACCGCGGTCTGTCACCGTCAGCCGGTGTGTCTGGCCCACCGAAGCCCCTTGCCTGGCACACAGTAAGTGCGCGGGCGGTTTTCTGAACAAGGGGGGGCTCAGAGTCGGGGTTGGTGTGAAAATGGAGCTGTACGTGACCTTCCGCGGCCGCCGCTGGGTCGGAGGCGCGAGGCGTGCTCAGCTTGGGTGGGATCTGTGCCTTTGTGGTCTCTCCACCCCTTCTGCTGCACCTGCTTATTCTCAGCGATGGCGATGACCAGCTGAGGGTGTGAAGGTGCAGGGTGGGGCCTGAGCCCCACAGGGGCCGCCTGACCCCCCCCCCCAAGGCCGATGGCACGTGCCCAGCGCTGCAGGGCCCCTGGGAGTCGGGGAGGCTGGCGGTGGGGGCCTGGGAGGGGCCGGAAGCTGGGGGTGACCTTGGGCAAGTCACTGTGTCTTCTGAGCCTCCGTTTCTGCACGTGAAAGGGAACAGCGGTCGTGAGCACTCGGGGCTCCTGAGTCAAGTCGGGGCTGCGTGACCCAGGGCAGGGGTCATGCCAGGAATGCCGTCATCGCTCTGTGATCTCTCTCCTTGCTCCGCAGATGTTTGCGGAACGTCTTTTAAAGCTTGAAGAGGCTGGAATTTCAGAAGTTGGTCTAGCGTTATAAATTAAAATTAAATTCCACGAAAATGACAGTAAGGGGGCTGCCGTCCATGTCTGTGGGCTGGGTTGGCATGTCCCCGGACGTCTCCTACGTGTGTCCCCTTCTGCCCACGGTGGACCTCGTGTCCACCTCGGGCCCCCAGCCCTGGAGGAGGCAGTACTGGGTAGGCCGGCCCCACCTTGGCCTGGCCGGAGCTCGCCAGCTGCAGGGGGCGGTCCCAGTGGTGGGGGAGGCCCCGGGACCCCGAGGCAAGGAAGCTCCCACGGGTCTGCCGCTGCCACTGCTGAGCCAGGTCCTCAGCGGGGAGTCCCAGGCCGCACTGTGTCCCCCTCGCCGTGAGGCCGCGTGTGGGGGTGATCTGTCCTTGCCCCGGTCTCCTCCTCCACCCTCTCCCTCCTTGAGCCCTCGACACTTCGGGGGACTCCGGGACACCCACCTTCTGCCCCAGGGACAGGCTTGGGCACACTTGGGTCTTTGGCCAAGGGCTGGGGGTCACGGCCAAAGGCGACCTTCCTTTTCCCCCCGGGCCCGTCAGCGAGGACCCACGTGATGCGCTCCCTCCGTGCCCCCCGTCGGTCCACACGCCGTGTCCTGGCCCCCAGACGTGCGCAGGGATGGCGTGAGAGCCTTCTCTTGAGCCCGGCACGACGCTCTGTCCTGACACAAGGCCGAGCCCCGGTCCCCCAGCCTTGTTCACGCTGTCTTCCGGCAGCCCGCCGACCGGGGGCGGCACTCGGCCCCCTCCCCGCTCCTTCCGGTGGTCCCGAAGAACCTGAGACCCCAAGACCTGAAATCAAAATAGCCCTCCGTCCCGTTGGGCCCCGCTGCTGGGTGCAGCCTCGTTATCCTGGCTCGTTAACGTGAGGACGCGACGCTCGGCCACGCGCCTCTGAAGTCGCGCAGCAGGCGGGCGGACGAGAAATGCTAATGTCCGGTGATTAGAACGTGGTCGGATGGTGCGTGCAGCCTCGCGGTGCCCGTCGGGGCTGGGTTTTGGGTTTCGGGTGTGGAAATAATCAACCTGCCCGGGTCGGACCCTCTTGCCGAGAGCAGGGGCGAATGATTTCCTGCTGATCTGAACACTCCGTGCCCGGCACGGGTTGGTGGAGTTTTAAGCACATCTGCGTTTTACCTTGACTGTTCCCTTTGACGAGTGGGGAAACGGAGGCTCTGGGCGGGGGGGCCCCCCACCCCCACCCGGTAACCGCGGCTGTCATTTTCTTGAGGACGAGGGCCTGATCTTCACATCTTTGTCCCCACCACCTAAAGGTGGGCTTGCTGGGGTTTTCAGCAAGGTCAGTCTCCTGCTTAAAGCTCCCGGAGCCCCAGCAGGTCTCCGTGGCTTCTTGTTCGCATCACTTGTTCCCCTGACCCCTCCCCGCCTCTCCTCCCTCAGTTCCCTGCCTCCACTTGTACCCCTTGTGGCCCATCTCGAGCCCCTGCGCTCCTCGCGTGTCCCCAGCTCTCTGTCCGCCCCGCACGGGGTGGCCTCCGGGGCCCTGGGACCCACTCCCCCCCACACCCAGCCTCCCCAGCCTCGACCCCCTCTGCATCTCTGCCCTGTGTCCCTGTCATCTTCTGGTGTCCTGGGCATCCCCACTCCGTGCCCCCCACCTGTGAGATCCTGTCCCAGCGTCTCCATCATCTTCCCCTTGGGGCCCCACGGAGTACTGTGCTCCGGCCCCGTGTGAGCCCCTCTCTCGGGATTTTCGACTAGAGCCTCCTTGGAGGTCTTGGGGAAGGCAGGTCGTGGCAGGTGCCTCGTGCATGCAGCCTCGAGCCACAGTGGGGTTTGGGGAAGCCCTCGGCCTCTGCGGCTTTAAGAACTTTCCATGCTTCTCAGAGAGGTGGGATCACACTCGTCAAAACCCTGCTGGTAACTGACGAGGCTGGCGAGGCTGGCGTGTGTTCTACCGACGAGAACAGTCCCGACAGATTCCCTCCGACATGTTCCTGATTCCATTTGACGACATTGATGACACCTCGCCTTTTGGGCCGTAACTGACGTAACCACAAACACGAGTCCAGTCCGAACGCAGCGAGTTAGCCGTGAAGTCTTGAAATCCAGGGGCAGGGGGAGGGGTCTGCACCCCAGCTGCCCCCACTTTTCCTTGCTCTCTGGGGGGTTGGCATTGCAACCCTTGCGTTTTGTAAACACGTATAGCTTTTTCCTTTGAAATATATTTACGGCAAAAAAGGGCGCCTGGGTGGCTCAGTCGGTTGAGCGTCTGACTTCAGCTCAGGTCACGATCTCGTGGTCTGTGGGTTCGAGCCCCCGCGTCGGGCTCTGTGCCGACAGCTCGGAACCTGGAGCCTGCTTCGGATTCTGTGTCTCCCTCTGTCTGTGCCCCTTCCCTGCTTGCACTCTGTGCCTCTCTCTCTCTCTCTCAAAAATAAACAAACATTAAAAAATATATATATTTACGTACCTTGAACTTCACAGATCTTAGCCGTACCGTGTGACGAGTTTTGACACCTGTATACGCTCGAGTAACTGATCCCCCCAGAACGTTCTCACCACCTCAGAAAGCTCCCCCGTGTACCTGCCCGGTGAGGCTCCCCCAGGGCAGCCCCCCCCTTCTGATTTCCCCCACCCGACGAGCCCACCAGCTCCTGGGCTTCGTGTCAGTGGGACTAAGTGCTCAGCGAGTGGCCTGTCTTGCTCTGTTCATTCGGCCCCATTTTTGAGGCTCCCCGTCCCACATTCACCAGCTGACGGACATTCGGGTGGTTCCCACGTTCCGGCGGTTATGAACAAAGCTCGGAGCATCTGTGTGCACGTCGTTTTGGGGACGCGTTCTCATTTCTCGTGTCAATACCTAGGAGGGAAACTGCCAGCTCCTAGGGCACAGGTGCGTGTTCGAGTTTGCGAGAAATCGCTAAGCTCTTTCCCAGAGGGGTGGCCGCACCTCCCGGTCCCCAGCAGCGGTCTGTGACGGCCCCGGCCGTTCCGGCACACTCGGCTGGCCTCCCGGCCCCGTGCCTCGGTGCCTGGGTCCCCTGTGCACCTGTGCTCACACCGGGCGCCCGCCCCGGTGTGGACACTCCCCTTGCTGCTCCCCCTTACTCCCTGGAACTTGGTCTTTCTTGTGTCCGTCACTTGTCTCCAGTCCTTCCATAGAGAAGTATGGTTTTTATTCTGAGTGAGTCTTCCTTCTCGTTACCATGGAGCACAGGGTCGAGGCCGTTCATCCTTCTGCTTTCTCGTTAGAAGCGGACGTCCGCGGCTTTTGTCTTGAAATTGCAACGTCCCGTAGAAGAGCTCCATCCAACGGAAGTGTAAAGGGAGCCACGTGCGTAACCTCACATCTTGGAAGCCTCGTAACCAGTATATCCAAAACCTTATCACTGCAGCACGTAACTAACCTCTCCAAGTATTCGCGAGCTGTTTCATTCACGCCGAGTCTGTGAAGTCCCGTGTGTGCCTTACGCTGACAGCAAATCTTCCGTGGCACCAGCCACATTTCACGTGCTCACCGGCAACGAGTGCCTGGCCACCCAGAACCCAGAGGTGACTCTGGAGCCGTGGAGAACTCAGTTCGGATCCCGGCTCTGCCTCTGACGCGCTGTGCGGTTTGAACAAGCCACTCTGCCTCTCTGAGCCTTAAGTTTCCTTCCCCGTGAAATGGGGCTTCAGCTCCAGGTTGTGGCGGACAAGCTGTGCCAGTGGAGACCGTCCGGGTCGTTGCTCGTCTCTGGGGTTTCTTGGCAGGATGTCTCAGGGGCCTGGGGTGTGACCCTGGGAGGGTTGTGGGGGGAGAAGGGAGCGCCTGAGTATTGAGAAGTGGGGGCCACGGCCTGGAGCGGCGCTTGGCACAGCAGCGTCCTCTGCAAGAGAGCAGCCTCGAAGTGGGTGGGCTGCTAGCACCTTCCCTGCCCCGGAAGCCCCGCAGCGCCCCTGCCCTTGGTCTGGACCCCACTGGGCGGAGCCCTCCAGGGGCGCATGGGGCGGGGGTGCATCCCAGCTGTGGAGACACAGCATCTTGCTTCCTCAGGACCCCCCAGAGGTGTTCTCCACTATATTTCGCCTACAGGGACTTTTTCCCCTCCCCTAGTACACGGAACTCAAACTCTAAAACTTATTTTCAACACTTCATTCGTTTCCATGCCGAATCTTCTAAAAATACCCTGGCAGAGAGAGCAGGATGTTGAGTGTCTCCCGGGGGCAGCGGGCTGTGGGCACACCGTCACCACGCACGGCACGGCCCGTCGCCGCGTCCAGCTCAGAGCAGGCTCTGCGTGAGGCCCGGGCGTCCCTGCGCGGGGTGGGGAGGGGGCGGGGCCGCCCCTTCCAGAGCTGAAGGTCTTGCGTTCCTAATCTCGCTGATCCCTCACCCCCCCTGTGAAGCCGATGTCGGCGACCCCGCGTCCCCGTCTTGTAGAGAAGCTGAGGCTCTGGTGGCGAGGTGGCGTCACCAAAGTCCCAGCTGCCTGAGACCATGTTGTCCTCGGGGAGCCACCGTTGTTTCAGGGACTCCGAGGCTCCAGGTATGTGTCCCCTGCTTCCCTTTGGACTGTCAGAGCAAACCAGCGTGGACCAGTTAATTGTCCCCGTTGGACAAAGGAGACAGCCTGAGGTCCGGCGAGTTTGCATAAGCTGTGCAAGAAGTGACAGCCCCTCCATGGCAGGGCTGGGATTTGACTCCAGGTCTTTCGGCCGCTCCCAGCGAGGCACCTCGGGCGCGTGTGGGGGCAGGAGTGACAGCTGGACGGGTCACCGCGACCCCTTGGAACCGTCAGCGGCAGCCTACACGTGTGGACGTGTGGTTGGCGTGGCATTTTTAGAAGCTCTGCTCTAAACGTGGCAAGAGTGGGCTCTGTGTTCGAGTGTGTGTTTAACGGGGCTTCGACGCTTCCAAGGCCCCGGGAGTTTCCCCAAGTGCAGCGGGCGCTGCCCTCCCCCCCAAGGCATTAGGCTGCAGGTGCGTGGCTCCCAGCCCGAGGTCTCCCTGGGACTCTCGAGGGGAGGATGACAGCCCCGGGGTGGCAACGTGAAGCAGCCCGGGGATGGCCCCAGGGTTCGGGGGACACTTCTGCAGTCTCTGAGCAAGACCACAACCGGATGGGGAGGAGGGCTTCTCTTTCCACGCTGGAGAAGCCGTCCCAGGGAAGCACTCTGATTGGTCTGCTGGGTCACATGCCCGCCCTCTAGACCAATAACAGGTCCCGGATAATCCGGTGCTGTGATTGGCCCGGTTGAGTCATGTGGCCCAGCCCGCCCCCCCTCCCCGACCCAGTGGGCGAGCGTCCTTCTGTGTAGCCCATGCTCTTGTTGAGTGAAGGCTGAAGAAGGGCTGCTGGCCTGGCATGGGAGCCAAGGAGGGCATGCCAGGCAGGGGCCCCGGTGTGCACCAACACACGCGTGTGCGAGGGCGTGGACGCACCAAGTGTCCCCGGGTCTGCTGGCCCCTTGTCACCCTGCTTCCCAGGGAGTGGGCTAGGCCGTGGTGTTTGCAGACCACCGCCCTTGGGGACGTGGGCGGAGCCTGGCCAGGGTGAATCCAGGAGGGACATGCATGTCAGAGGAAAGGCCCCCAAAAGTCTGCTCAACCGTGCTCCCAGGGGTGAAGGGGGGAGCCACTGAAGAAAGCAAATTGACGATTCTCCTGGGGCACCTGGGTGGCTCAGTCGGCTAACTGTCTGACTCTTGGTTTCTGCTCAAGTCACGATCTCACAGTTCGTGAGTTCGAGCCCAGCTTCGGGCTCTGTCTGCGCTGACAGCCTGCTTGGGATTCTCTCTCTCTCTCTCTCTCTCTGCCCCTATGCTGCTAGCACATACTCTCTCTCTCTAAATAAGTCAACTTAAAAAAAAAAATACCTCTCCCGGCACGGCATCGAGTTCTTGGGCCTCAGCTTTCTCGTCTGTAAAATGGGCAGCCCTCTGCGCCTCACAGAATGGCGGGAGGGTCGGCCGAGGTGGTGTATGTGAAGCACCGGGTAGGCGCGGTGCCTGGCGGCCGGTGGGTGAGCAATAAACTTCTTACAGTCTCGCTGGACTAGAGCGGGCGTCAGGCTCCCACGGGCAGACGGGAAACATCTGCTGTTGGGCCCCTTCTCTTTGTCTTTTTGGGTATCACCTGCTCCAGGGCTCAGTTTCCCCACCTGTAAAACGGGAAGCCTAGTGAGATTCTGCGAGGTCGCATCCGGCAGCTCACGACCGTCAGCAACTGTTCGTGTTCTTAGAAGGCTGGCCTGAGACGTCTGCCCCGTTCGGCTCTCTAAGCAGCTGCCGGGCCGCCATCCTGTGGGGCGTAAAGGTTGGTCTGCGGGGCACGGGAGTGCTCAGAGATGCTCTGGCCCCGTCCTGGTTCCTGTAGAGTCGCAGGGGATGCTACTGCCCCCGAGAAATGCCCTTTAGGCTGAACGGTCCCTGGAGGGAATGGTGTGAGAGGGTCTCTGTCCCCGCTAAGCCATGCTGAGTGTCCCTCTGTGCCTGTGGCTGCAGCCACCTAACAGACCTGGTCCCCTCCCCCTGAGAGGATGATGGATCTTCTTCCCCGGGATGTGGGGAGGCCGGAGGTGGGTTCTGGGTGGGCTTCCTCCAGCATCTGCGCCGCACCTGCTACGGCCGGCCTCGCTCCTGTCTTCTTACCCTGACCTGGGGGCGCGTCTCAGCGAGGCTGGGGCGCCTCCCAGGACGTGACCTCGTGGAGCCTGCTCAGGGTGCGGTGGGTCTGGCATCCGGAAACGTGTCGGGGAAAGAGTGAGGATCAGACAGGGTGTTCTCTCCTGCGGGGGGAGCGCGCGGGCGCGGCACGGGCCTGGAGATGCCACGGTGGGTGCTATCAGAGCGGGTGACGTGTGGAATGCTCTTAGCCAGGCCTTCACCACGCCCACCACACTCCCTGCCCTAGGCCTGGGCGGTCAGTGTCGAGTTCAAAAGATGTCTTCCAGTGATCTGGTTGACCACCCCCCTAGACAGTGGTGACCCCATCACAGAGATGGGGAAACTGAGTCAGGAGATGAGGTCACTCCGAGGTGAAGGCAGCACCACCTTGTTTCTCTTTGGCCCAAGAGACCTTGGGACCCTCCCCTCCTCCCACATGGGGCCACGTGCAGAAGAGTGACCCCTGTAATCCCTACCATGGCTGTCACCGCCCAGGTCCCAGAGTCCTGCCACCAAGTAAGTGTCACAGGCCCCTCGTGTCCTGCTCCAGACAGGCTGGTGCTGGGACGTACCTCTGGGAGGGAAGGGGTTCGGCTTGTGCCTTTATCAAGCGCCTCCTGTGTGCCAGGCATTGTCTTCCGCAGACCCCCTGCATGGCTGAGATGGCCGTGCTGAGCCCTCGGGGGACCCTGAGCCCCTCTCTGTGTGTCCTCCCTTCCTCCCCACGACCAGGTCTCATCCTGCAGGACAGAGTCAGGAGGAAGAGAGGGAGGAGTAGGGCAGGGTGGTGGGAAGAGAAGGGTCCCCTCCCAGGGTGCCCCCCAGGTCCCCTCCCAGCCGTCTCCCTCCGGCCACCGCCTGGGGCAGGTCACTTCCTCTCCCTACGTTTTGAACATCCGCACGTCCATCGGAGTCCTGGTACTCGTCTTCCAGAACGGTGGCGACCAGCTAGACACAGAGGTGCTTTATCAACGACGAACAATGCTCCCACGCCCTCCCCTGCTGGCAGGAACCTCCCATCTGCCTCCGTCTGTGCTGGCCGAGTGGGGGCCGAGTGGGGGGGGCCCCGCTCACCGGCCGGCACCTTCAGATCTGAGTTCACATCCCGGCCCCGCACCTGCTGAGAGCCTGTACCCTCACAGCCCGGGTGGGAACCTTGACTTGCTTACATCTGTCCACACGGTACGCTGCTCCCCCAGCTGGAACCCTTGTGGGGATGCCCGGCCCTCCCCTGAGGGGTGCTCAGGAGCTCCCCGCCGAGTTGCTGGAAGGTTCTGTCTCTTCGTCTGGGTGGTGGTTACTTGGGCTGAGCTCTGCGCCTTTCGCTGTAAGTAAATCGTGTCTCCGTTTCACGCGGGGGGGGCCCCCTTTCGGAAGCCGAGAGTGTCTGGGTCACTGCCCACGGGAGGCTCGGCGGAGGCGCTCTGTCAGCGGGCTTCCCGGGGCTCCGTGCAGATGTGCGTCCCCTAAATTAGATTCCGGGGCATCGGAGGTGGCAAGATGATGAGGCCGAGGCCAGGAGGAGTGCGCGGCCGCCGACCACACGTGGAAATTAGATTTATCTTCCCAAGATCCGCGGGTCGGTGGGGAGAGCCGGGAGAAGCCCTCCCGTGGATCGCACAACTCGGCCGTTGTGATTTGTTTGAAGACGCGGACCTGGCGGGGCCGCCTCCACATCCGAGGGCCCAGAGAGCTGCTCCGGGCCTCCCGCCAAGGGGCAGACACAGATACTTCAAGTCCCAGATAGCAGGGGCCCCGAGGCGAGGGCGACAGGTGGCCTGTGGGGAGCAAGGCCTGGGGACAGGCAGGTACCACCCCTGCCGTGTTTTCCTCTGGCCTCGGGCCCCGTGCCCCTGCCCGGGCAGCCTCGGAGACAAGCCGGTGGCCTTCCCGGCAGGCGGGGGGCTCCGGCCACCGCATCTTCGCTGCGGCCCGGCCCCTCCCTGAGAGGACCCCTGCAGAGCGGGGGAGGCAGCCTGCTCTCGGGCCTTCTAGCCAGGGGCCACCATCCCTGGGGACAGGGGTACCTGGAGGGCCGGGCAGGGGTGCCAGCTGGCTTCTGCCCTCCGTCGTCCAGTGCCGTCTCAGAAATGGCACTTCTTCCCCACTTTTGTTGATGTGATACGGCTGCTTTAGCTGCTCTCCCGGACGCCCCTCTCCACTACCCCCCCCAACTGCAGAAAGGGCACAGCCCCCCCCCCCCGTCTTCGGTCCACCAGGCCATTTAGAGCGTGTGTTTCCTACTAAATAGCATAAAATTACACCCTTTCAAGTTAATGAAAGCACTTGGCGACGCTGGGGCTGCTGGGGCGGGGGTGGGGGGTGGGGGGGGTTAAATGTCAGCGCAGAGAAGCCGCCTGTGTTCTCTGGGGCTTGCTGATTACGAGCGGCCTCCCCTGGAAGGACCTCTGCGTTGGTTAAGTGGCCCCGGGCAGCCTGCCTCCGCTGGCCCACTCGGTCAGGGTCACCGGGACCTGGCTGGGCGGGAGCCGCCTGTGCGGGGGGCCGTGCCGTTTCCCCCGCTGTGCACTCGGGAAATGGGCTTGCGTTGCAAACGCTGTGGTGCTTGGAGAAGCCGGTTTCGGGAGACGGTTCTTGTGTTAAAGCCCCAGTGCCACAGTCCCCTGAGAGTCCCCTTGGACGTGCCCCCCTCTCCCGGGAGCTGCTCTCAGTGGGGACCACCTGCCAGCCCCCGGGGGAGAACAGGACGCGCAGGGCAGGGCCGGCAGGTGTGGGTGCCCGTGGGCAAGAAGAGCCTTAGGACAAGGCCGGTCCTGGGCTGGGCGCCACCGTGGGATGCTCAGAAGCCCCGCCCCCTCCGGAAGCAGCCAGCCAGCAATCCGTCGTGTCAGAGGAGGCCAGAACCCACTTCCTGCTTGCCCCAGAGGGCTCCCTGGCTTACAGTCCACACCTTACCCCCCGGCCTCAGATCTGGCCTCCACACAGAGGCCCCCTTCCTGCCCTGCTACACCATCCAAGAGCCTACGGTGGCTGACGGCTCCCCATCTCCCCATCTCCCACGCTCTTGGGTGTGGCATTCAAGGCCCTACCTGGCTCTCTGCTTCACCATACCCACCTTTGGCTTTGTGGTTCGGCCCCCAGTGCTCCGAGCTCCTGGTGCCCTCGCCCCTCTCTCCTCCCCCTCCTCCCCCCCCCCCATCCCTCCTACTTACCACGCACTTACCTGGCTGCCCCCTTGATCGATTCTGGTGCATCTCTCGGGGCCCAGCTCGGACACCACTCCTCCAGGATGCCTCCCCCCTTCCCCTCTGCAGAGCCTTTCTGCCTTCTTTTACGCTTAGTTTTTAATTACAAGTACGCAAAGGGTGCTGTGATAAGCCTGCATATGCTCTCTGCCCGAAGGAATCAGTGGGCACTTCGTCACATTTGCGCTGATCGTCTTTTGAAGAAGTAAGATGCGCAGAAGAAGCAGGTGCCCTCCGGACTCCCCCTCGCCGTCCCCCTCTCCCCCCACCGCCAGGGGCACCCACGATCGTGAGTCGGTTTTGCACGTTTACTCAGCGTCAGCAAACCAGGCCGTCCCGTGGTGCTTACTCTACGTGAACGTAGCAGGTGGCGGGCGCCGCTCGTGGGTTTCACCCAAGGGCCTGTCTCTGCGGTGACGCGTCTACATCCGGTTTGTGGCTCTGGCTGCCGGGAGCCAGAGAACGTCCCCCGTCGGAGGGACGTTGTGGTGGGTCCGTCCCCTGCCGATGGGACAGTCCCTTTTCCCCGAGGCAGGTGCTGTTGTGCAACACGTGTGTCCCGGGCACGTGGGCACGCGTGGCCCTGGGCGGTGTGTCCAGAAGGGGAGCCGCGGACCTGGCCCGGCCTGTGTTCACTCTGTCGGGCAACCCCGTGGCCGTTGTCCCCACGCCGGCCTCTCCCTCTCTTCCTTGTCTCGATGCCGCCTTGGTCCTTGACGCACATTCGTGACGGGAGGACCCACTGGAAGGAGCCAGGTGCCAGCAGCTCTGGGCCAGGTGGGAGGGACGCTTGTCCCATTCCCGGCGATGGGAACGAATGTGTCTGCCGGTCGGCCGAGCCCCCCCCGGTAGGGACACGGGTGTGGTGGACACAGGGACTCCCGGGACACGGCGGCGGGAGCAAAAGCAGGCGCGTGTTTCCCTGGGCTTTCGCACGAACCTCCAGTGGCCCCCGGTGGCCCTGCGTGGACGGGCTCGGGTTAGCGGGAGCCGGCGTGGGGGCCCCGGGCCGGTGGGCGGTGGTGGCCGAGCTGAGCGGGAGCATGCCGGCCGCACGCGGAGTGAGCCCAGGGCCCGTCCCCGCAGCCAGGGTTCACCTGCGAGCCACAAACTGGTTTCGCACGACAGCCGAAGTGGTGCTTGTGTTAGAGTACTGTTTATCGGCACTTACTGGTGGTGGGGCTCACTTGCGTTTGGCCCGCGTCCCAGCCAGCCTCTGAGAAGGCAAGGGACCTCAGAGCTCCAGAAGCCACACAGCAGCCGTGCGGCTCGAGTGGAGGGATGCGAACCGAGGCCACCTTCCCTGGGGCTGCTGGGTGGTCCTGGGGGGCCCGGGGCTGCTGCCCCGCCGTCGTCGCCCAGCTCGGGGGGAGGCGGGAGCCAGGAGGGGTGCGGGATGTGGGAGCCCCGGCTCTGGGCAGCAAGTGCCGTCCCAGCCGCTGGAGAGGCCCGAGAAGCGGGGCCGCACGCTTCCCTGCTGTCCTCAAAGCTGCGCTCGGCACTCCGCGCCCCCTGCTGGACAGCACCCTCCCAGGCGAGGTTAGCGGAGGTCGCGGGGAGAGGCGGGTTCCTCCGGGCCAACCTGGCTCCCGTGTCCATGGTGCTGGCCGGAGCCCCGCCACCGAGGGCGGAGGGCAGGTCGCGGCTCTGCCACTCACTGTCTCAGGGCCCAGCAAGCCCGCCCCCTCTGGCCCTGTCACCTAATATAGAACACATCCGGTCAAGTAAGGGAGGGACAGGCGTGCGCTTACAGAAACGTTTGTCTCTGTGTGATGCGGCCCCCTGTGAGGCCGCTGCTCCTGTGATGAATTCTGAGGTCCTTAAGGGCCACCTTCCGCTCTGGCCACTGACCACGCCACGGGTACACAACACCCCCCACACACACCAGCCAGGGCTCACACTGGATCTCCCTCCTCCTCCCTGTCCATCCTGTCCCTAACGTGACCCGGGGGAGGGGCTCACTGTGACCCCATGCCCGCCCCCTGCACCATTCCTGCACCAAGGGAGAGGAAAGGGGAGGGCCTGGACGACTGGGTCCCACTGACTCGTGGCCTGTCCCGGGGGCCACAGCCTGGGCAGGAGAGGCAGACGGCCACCGAGGCCCTGCACGCTGATGGAGCCTTCCCGTGATTGCCCTCTCCGCCAGTTCTGGTGGCCGCTGGGGTCCCTTCCTGCTGTCCGCGTGCAAGGCCCTTGCTGGTGGGCCGTGTGGAAGGCGCAGGCACACGCCTGCCCGAGGACGGTCCCCGGATGCGGTGGGAGGTATGACGGTCACTCTTCCCATCGTTGAGCGTCAGGGGCTGACCTTCGGGGTCAGACGGGCCGGAAGCTGGCAGGGCAGGGCAGGCCCTGGCTCGAGGTCCTGCATGGGAGTCGTTCTGTCCGGTCCTAGAGGTTGGCCAGTGCTCACGGCTGGGTTGCTTCGGGAACACGTCTACCCACGTGACCTGGACGGGGCCACCTCAGGACCCCCTGGGTTCCGCCGAGAGGACAGCCCTGTGAGGTCTGGGGTCGTCCTGGACACAGGAACTGGACCCAGCGCCCAGAGGTCACGGTCTGCGTGGGTGTGGAGAGCGGGCTCAGGCAGGGGTGAAGCTGGCCGTGGCCTGCCGCCTGTGCAGGGGGCAGAGGGCAGGCCCACCTGATGGTGGACCCTGGTGGCCGTGCGTGCAGGTGTGCAGAAAGAGCCCCCCGTCCCTCGGCCGCTCCCCGAGGCCCTCCTGGTTTAACGACATCTGTAGACACCCGCTCCGGCCAGGACCTGGGCCGGACTCCACACGGAGAGGGGCTTCAGCCCCGCCCCGCCCCACCTTGCCGAAGGGGCCCTCCTGTCCCGCCCCGCGGGGGAGCAGAGACCGGTTCTGGTCCCTCGGGTCAGAGGCTGGGGTGGGAGCAGCCGCGGTGAGGCCGGGCTCACGGACCCCGTTGCCAGCCAGATACCCCGTGGGTGCTCCGGGACCTTTGCTGAACGAATGAGGGAGAGAAGGGGGTCACCGTGGGCGGGGGGCGTCTGGCAGTGCCCGGAGGTCTAGGGAGGCCACGACGGGGAGGAACCTTGGCCACCGCAGTGCACGAGCAGCAAGTCGGGATGAAAGCACCTCCACCCGGCAGGGGCGTGGCCCCGTGGCCTGGTCCCGTGGCTCGCCCTGGCCGGGGGTTTACTGAAAGCCCAGCAGGCTCTGGTGTCTGCGCTTGGGCACAGAAGGAAACACGGTGGATGGGAACACAGGCGGGAAGCCCGAGAGGTGGTGGGTCTGGTTTCCTTTTCTTCTTCCTCGCGCTGCTGGGCACCAGGGTATTTTACTCTGATTTTGGGGGCAGGGAGAGGCAAGTCCGTACACCCCATCTGAGAGTCAGGGGGTGCCCAGGTTTGCCCAACAAGACAGGGGCCACTCCGGCGCGGGTACCTGGTCAGGCTGATGCCACGAGTCCCGTCCCTCCCCCGTTCCCGGCAGGCTGGCCGGCTCCGACCCTCCCCCTTTGCCCAGCGCTCACCGTGCGAGCCGGCCCCACGGCGCCCGCTGCCTCCGACCCGCCCGCGCCCCGTGCAGCAGGCTCTGTTCCTGTGGCAGATGAGGGGACTGGGCCCCGGGAGCTGGGGGGCCCCACGCAGCTGCTGTCAGAGCCGGGCTGCCCCAGGGACTCCGCCGATGCGGGACAAATGTGAAGTTATCTTTGACTTTTATGGCCCTTTTTTCCCCTATTAAGATGCTTAGAGCTGTAAATGTAGTCCTAAAGAGCTCATTTATCCTGACGAAAGTGTGGCTATAAACTATCCAGTGCTCGTGACATAGCCGCTGAGATGATTGTTTCTGCTGGTACCGATAAATTCCGACGCGGAGCAGAAAGGTCAGCCCTTGCCAGATAAAATGTCTTTTCAGCTTGTTAATTAAAGCTTCATAAGGACATGGAAGAACGCACTCTGGGGGCGGAACTTAGAAAAGGAGCAAAAGGATGAGGCTTGCAGGGTGCCCGGAAGCCGGCCCCGCGCAGACGGGGAGTGGACGCTCGTGGCAGGTGACTTTGGCGTCCTGGGAGGCGACCCAGCGTTCCCAGAAGCGCGAGGTGGAGGGACCCGGCTCAGCAGCCCCGTTTGTAGCAAACTTCTCCTAAGAGCCCAGGACTTCAGGCTTTGACCCGGGAGTGGTCCCGTCTCTGGGTCTCCTCTCGACGCCCCGGCACAGAGGGACCCCGACACCCCGCGAGGCGCTCCTTAAAGCCCGGTCAGGCACCCCGAGCGAGCCCCAGGCAGCGGCCGCCGTGGGGCTGGGCTGCAGTCAGGCAGGGTTTTCGCTGGTGGAGTCAGGGGGTGAATGCTGTTCGTTCTGCGAGCCGGTGGCATCCGGGGGCTTGTCTGGGGGCGTCTTAGCCAGAAGGGGATTCCCAGGGGAAGTAGGCTGGCCCCTTGTTCCCTGGCTCCTGTAGGTGCTGGGCGTGCATTTGCCCAGAAGTTGTGCGGCCTCAGGATCTTCCGGTCGGCTCCCGTCTGTGCAGGAATCCCTGCTCCCAGGGGGCCACACAGCTTCGCTCACTGATGACACCAGGTGCCCGTGGGGGTCTCTGATGCAGAACCTGCTAGAGGGACAGGGCGGTTTCCTCTTGGCTTGTGGTCCCCAGGTTGGCAGAATCACCCGGAAGCTTGCTAATCAGATGGGCACCGTGCCTGCCTCCACCCGTGCACGCCTGGGCCGGAGCGGGGCGGACGGGGGTGGTCGGGGTGGGGGGTGCGTATCCGGCTGGAGGCCAGGCCCCACAGGTGGTGCGGATCGCCAGCAGGGCTGGGCCGGGGAGGGCAGAACCTTCCACACTGATCCCTTTGCAGAAGGCAGGGCAGACTCTTAAAATGTGGGCGTTGGGGGGCGCCTGGGGCGTTCTTTTAGCACTGCTCCCCCAGCTGTTCTGGCCAGAGACCTGAGACGGCATTACGGGTTGAGACGCGTCCCCGAGAAGAGACCGCGTGTGGTTTTCATGCTGTCTGTGTTGTGCGTCCAGCCCTGCTCCGGCCAATGTCCACGGTGGATTTCCGGTTAAATGTGCAGGGTGTGGCTCCCCACCGAGAGGCGGGCAGCCGGCTTGGACGACCTGAACCCACTTGGGGCAGGTGACCTATTCCAGAGGAGGGAGGAGCCGGCCCTCCATCAGGAGAAGCTGCGCTGGGGCTCGTGGGGCCTGAGACCCTCCGCTGTGTCATTTGGGGACAGATGAAACCAGCACCAGAATCGGGACGGCGAACACATCCCCGCCCACAACCCGGAAACGTTTCCCGGCGCGTTTTGTAATCCCTTCCTCCCATCCCCGCATCTCCGCGTGATCTGACCTGCTTCTTCGTTTTGGAGATTGGTTTGCTCTTTCTGGAATCTTCCACAAATGACATCGTACGACACGTCCTCCTTTGCTTTTGGGCGGGGGCGCCCGGCTCCTTCATTCAGCCAACATTTGGAGGTTCGTCCCGGCCGCGTGTAAGAGTTGCTCGTTCCTTTTGATCGCCGAGCGATGCTCCGTTGGGTGGAGACAGCACAGGTTGTTCAGCTGCGGGCCTGGTGGCATTTAGGCTGTTCCCAAACGGGACGTCTGGAAGTCCCAGATCGGGGCGCCTCTGTGTTCGGGTGCCGGCCCTCTTCTCGCTGAGACCTCGCGTGGGGTAAGGGGCTCGTGGTCTCTCTGGGGCTCTTTTTACACGACGCTAATCCCACCGAGTTCATAAGGCTCCACCCTCCTGACTGAACACTTCCCAAAGTCCCCACCTCCTGACACCCCCATATCGAGAGCCTGGACTCCCAACATGTGATTTTGGGGGGACACGCACATTCAGTCCATAGCAGTAAATGTGCATTTAACTTTTTGAGAAACGGGCAGACTGTTTTCTGGGGTTACTGTGCGTGGGTCAGCTGCTGTCTGTCACCACCACATCCCGATCTGGTCCGTCCCCGAGGAGGCGGGAGGAGTGCCTCACTGGGGCTTTAGTGAGCACTTCCCGAATGACTGACGCTGTCTAGCATCTTCTTGGGGGCTCATTTGCCGTCCACGCGTCTTTAGTGAAGTATCTGTTCGGATCTTGTGTTCATTGTTTTCATCACGTTTTCTGATTAGCGTGTTTCGAGAGTTTTTTGGGTTTTTTTAATGTTTGTTTATTTTTGAGAGAGAGAGTGAGCGGGGGGGTGGGGAGGGGGAGAGGGAGAGAGAGAGAGGGAGAGAGGGAGACACAGAATCTGAAGCAGCTCCAGGCTCTGATCTGTCAGCACAGAGCCCGACACGGGGCTCGAACCCACGAACCGGGAGATCATGACCTGAGCTGAAGTCAGACGCTCAACTGACCGAGCCACCCAGGCGCCCCTCAAGAGTTAGTCGAAGTCTGGACACCAGTCTTTTATCAGCCAACTTTTAAGTGTGTTTTTCCCAGTCTGGGGCTTTCTACTCTCTTCACAGGTAAGCTTCAGGAGTTTTTAAATTCTTTTTGTAGCCCAGTTTACTAATTCATTCTCATATGGATCATGCTTTTGGTGTTAAACATATGACTCTTTGCCCACCCGAGGGTCCCAAAGATTTTCTCCTGCGGTTTTTTTCTAGATGCTTTGTATTTCTAGGCTTTACATTTAGGCTTTGCTGCATTTTGCTGTGGTTTTTAAAATATTGCGCCAAATATGGATTCAAGTTCATTTTTCTTGGTTTTTAGCATACAGGTATCCATGTGAAAAACCTTACTTTTAAAAAAGCAAGTTGGGGGGTGTGTGGGTGGCTCGGTCGGTTAAACCTCAGACTTTGGCTCAGGTCCATGAGTTCCAGCCCCCAGTCGGGTGAGCACAAGCCCTGCTTCGGGTGAGACGCGCTTCTCTCTCCCTCCCTTTCTCTCCCTCTCTGCCCCCGCTGTGGGATTCTCTCTCTCTCTCTCTCTCCTTTTCTCTTTGCCCCTCACGCATTTGCGTCCCCCGCCCCCAAAAATGCGTCCCCCGCCCCCAAAATAAATAAATAAGTTGGGGCCTCACATTGGGTGAGCTCGAGCCCCCTTCTCTCTCTCTCTCCCCCTCTCTGCCCCTCGCTCACTTCCCCCCCCCCAAAATAAGTAGATAATAAATAAATAAATAAATAAATAAATAAATAAATAAATAAATGATTAAGAAGTCGAGGCACCTGGGTGTTGCAGACGGTTAAGCGTCTGACACTTAATTTCAGCTCGGGTCATGATCCCAGGGTCGTGGGGTCGAGCCCCGTGTCGGGCTATGTGCTGACAGCTGGGAGCCTGTTTGGGATTTTCTCTCTCTCTAGCTCTCTGCCCCTCCCTCTCTCTCTCTCTCTCTCTCTCTCAAAATAAATAAGTAACATTAAAAAAGAGAAAAAGCTGAGGTGCCTCAGGGCTAATTATTTTCTGGACGATGCCGTCCTTTCTCTCGCTCTAGTTTCCAGAATTTCTTACATGGCCAAGTTACCTCGGTGATCGCAAACCCCTGATGAAGGAAGGGAAGGGCGGGGTTTGCTGCCCCCTGCTCGGCCAGCCCGGCGGGAGCCACGCGCCCGCCGGGTGGGCCTCGTGGTCTCAGCGCCATGTCCCCGTGGTCCTGGCTCAGCGCCCCCTCCTGTCTTGCAGGCTTTGGGAACCATCACTGCAGTGCCTGTCACGGGTCCTCAGGTCAGCTCCTTGCAGAGGTTGGCCGGACAAGGAGCGGCCGTGCTACCTCAGGTAAGCAGCTCGCAGGTGGGCCCCGGAGACTCTGTCTGTCTGTCCCCAGCCCCTCTGGCGCCGAGGACGTGCTCCCGTCCCTTCCCTCCCCTGCCTCTCCTGCCTGTGAGAGGAGGAGACGGACGTTCCGAGTAGACCCAGTGTCGACAGCGAGGAATTGCAGAATCCTTTTAGTGGGTCGTGACCAGGACTTTTTCTGTTTTCACGGAATCAACGAGGCTGGACTAGAATAGGACAGAACGTAGCAAGATGCACCAAAGGCATTGTTTCTCGAATCCCTTGTGTCGGGACCGGGTCGCGAGGTCACAGGCGTTTCGGTCACAGTTAAAGCAGCGCGAGAAACTCTGCCCAAGATGATTCATTCGAGGAGGCAGCGAGGCGCTCGGCTAGTCCGTGCCTGGGCTCCGCACTTTGGACAAGTCGCCTGGCCTCTCGACCCTCCTGGACCGAATCTCCTGTGCTGCAGAGGGGCTGGTGCAGGTGGCTCCTTGGTGGCCGGGGGGATGAATCGGACGGCACAGAGGTGTCCTGGTACGGAGCAGGTGCAGGCCAGCGGTTCACCGGTGCTCGGCTGTGTTGAGCGAGTGTCGTGTGCCCGGTGGCCCGCCAGGGCTGCTGGCCCCAGAGGGGAGGACGGCTCCCGCAAGTCATGAGCTCTGGGGTCCCCCGCATCCGTGTTCTCGGGCTTGGAGGCCCAGCCCCTGCAGCCTGGGCACGGCTCGCCCCCGTCCGGAGTTGGGATTATGTGGTGTGAGCTGGCCAGTGTGGACCAAACCCGGAGTGACCTGGGAGGAACCGGCGGCCCAGAACAGCCTCACTTGACCTGAACGGACATCGCAGCCGGGAGGCCCCCCGCCCCAACCCCCGCCCACCCGGTCCACCCCCCACCCCAAGAGGACGGCAGGTCCCCAGGCTGGCCCAAGGCGGGCGAGGACCAGAAGAAGGAAACTTCCCGAGGTTCTCACGTTCAGAATCGGTGTTTGTGCCGGGCTCTGATCCTGACCCCGCGTGCCAAGGACGCAGCAGGACAGGATCACGGGCCTGGGGGAGTCCCCCGATGGCAGGAGGGCCCAGCTGGCGGGGAAAGGGCAGGGCACTAGAAGGGAGGCCAGCCCCCTGGCGGGCCCTGGCGAGGAGCAGGTGGACGAGACGCCAGCTTGACTGAGGGGCACGCCGCACCGAGGTGACCTGCTCAAGGTCCCGGAGCCCTGTGGGAGCCACCCCGAACCCCTCCCTCCACGAGGGCATGGGTGGAGCCAACCCAGCCCGCCGCCAGCCCACGCCAACACCTGGCAGGCTCGTGGAGGTCCCGCGTGCACGTCCCTCTGCCCTAACGACGGCTGGAGCCTTGTTCTTCTCCCTGGGGAAGCCCCTTCCTCTCCAGGCCTCCATTTGCTCATCTGTAGGATAGGCCAACGTACCTGCTTCACAACGCGGTCACGGGGGGGCGGGGAGGGGCCAGTAAGATAAGACAGGGCAGGCCCTCTTCCGCCTCCTTGTCCCTAAGAAGGTGGCCCTAGGGCAGATGTCACGGGGTTGGCGTGAGGCTCGTTTCTGGTCGCAGGAAAGCAGGGGAGCTGGTGACAGCTGACAGGACGCACACGTTGTGCCCTCTCCCCACCCCCAGCGCACGGATGAGGCGCGTGTCCGGCACCACGCGGGTCCCGGAGGGGCAGGGCTGGCCCCGGACGAGCCGTCCAGAGCGCTGGCCGGAACCACGTCGTGGCTGCCTGCACCTGCTTTCACTCCGCGCGCGTGGGCCTCGCAGAGCACAATGTGGCTCCCGGCCCGGTGGCTTCCGCAGGGGACACGGCGGCAGCCGCCACCCCGATCACGAAGCAGACTGAGCGGGGCCGGGAGCCCCCGGTGGCCCCTCCCAGTCCCCCCCCCCCCCCCCGGCAACGACAGCGCTGTGTGGACTTCTGTCTTCCGGGAGAGCTCGCTGCTTTGCGGCTGGAGCCAGAGGGCACCCGACTGGCCCACGTGCAGCTTTCCCATCGCCCTCCTGCTCGTCACCGTTTTGGGTTGAGCCGGAAGGGGCTTGGGTCCGGAGCTGGGCCCCGCGGCCTCTCCACTGCTGTCCCCTCGCCTCTCACCCGGGAGGCCTCTGAGCCCGGCCGCGTCCGTGCCCGGGCTCCTCCCTTCCCGAGTCCCGCTGTGTTCGGGGCCCGCCCCTCCTCCGCGTCTGTCGTCACCCCGCCTGCCTGTGTGTCTGCCCCACCGTGCGACTGTCCTTCCCTCCCTCCCCAGGTTAGGCCAAAGACTCTGATTCCAGACAGCCTCCCCGTCACCCCGGGCCGGGACCGGCCCCCCAAGCAGCCCCCCACGTTCCAGAAGGCCACCGTGGTCAGCGTCAAGAACCCCAGCCCGGCCCTCCCCACCGCCAACAACACCGTGAGCCATGTGCCAACGCCCAGCAGCCAGCCCCAGGCCCTCGCCGAGTCCTCGGCCATCACCTCCCCCCTGAGCGGCGCCGGGGTGGCCTACGCCATCATCTCCACCGCCCCCAGCAATGCCGCCGCCATCGCCCCCAGCACCGCCGTGTCTGTGGTCAGCGACAGTGTCGTGGTCCAGCCCCTCCTCATCAGTGCCGACAAGAAGGTGGGTGTGTCGTGCCCGCGGGCGCGGGAGGCCCGGACGCAGCGGGCGGGTGGCTGGCGGAGTGACCACCCGCGGGCCCGGTGAACCAAGCGGGCGTGAACAGAGGCGCGAACGAGCCGTCAGGAGAGGGGTCAGTGCTCGAGCGCCTGGGGCACGAAGGAACGACCCAGCGAGGGAGGGAGGGAGTCGGTTGCGGAAGGGATGGTGGTGGGAACGAGGCGCGAAGGGGAACGGCTCCACACGTGAACGGGGCGGCACGGACGGGCGGGTGTGTGGCCGAAACGCGTGGCCGAATGCATCCGTATCGGTGGAAAAAGGATGATTGGGCAGCGAATGAGCGACTTCATTCACGGGAGTCATTAACTGGGCAGTGAGATCTGTGCCCGGAGGAGGCCGGAGCTGGTGACGATGGGTCTCTGGCCGGTGTCGCTGGGTAGCCGAGGACCTTCGGGGACGCCAGGTGCCCGGAAGGAAAACCCGTGATGTCTTGGCAAGATTGAAAACCGAAACTCAGATCCTCTCTGTGTCCCTCTCCGAACTCCTTGGTGCTTGTGCGGCTCGAGGCCTCTGGGGCTGCGTGAAAGGCACCCCTTCTTCTCTGTGGCCCCTTTTCCTCTGCCCCCAGTTCGGGATCTGCCACAAGGCCCCTGTCTCGCCGATGGCCAGCGTCCCTCCTAATTCCCAGCCTGAGAGCTGGCGGCCTGCTTTCCTGCTCCTGTACGTGGTTGCACACGGTGTATTTCTGGGAGTATTGTGGTTCTGGGCCCTGCCACCCGCAGACGGTAGCCCCGGGGATCCTCGGTTAGGACAAGCCGTGGTCAGGTGGGGGAGACGTGGCCCTCAGGACCACGGCCGGTCACGAGGGGAGAGCTCAGCAGGCGTTTGTGGGATGAGTGCCCTTTTCACTGCAACCTCGGCAGCATTCTGTGCTGCCACTTTAAACACTTTTTGCTGTTTAATCGGTGCGAACAGATGCTCGCTGTTCAAAGTTGAATTCCTTTGGTTATTAGGAAGCTCGGATGTTTCCTCTATACTTTTCAAGAATCCTGTCTCCTTCAACGTGACTCGCTTGAGGATATTTTTTGCCCTGTTTTCCACTGGGGTCTTAACGTTTTTCTTCCCACGAATATAAAGAGGGACCTTTTTTTTTTTTTTTTTCCATCCCGAGAATTCTGGGGTTTTAAAATTGTGATACAAAGGAGAACAAAGAACCTCTCCTCGAGCCAGCCGGAAAACAGAATGCGTTTTCTCTTCCTGCTCAGGAGCTCCAAATTCACGAGACAGTCATGTTCTCAGGGGGAGAAATACAAGTTCAGGTTCTTCCTGGCTTGGGTCCTGGTGAATTCCTTCCCTCGGATCCATGCAAGACAGCGATCCTTTGCCAATTCCCTGCCCCAAACAATTCATAAAATAGTTGAGCCACAGACGGAGGGAGGGAGAGGCTGGGCTGCACGAATCCCTTTCTGACTTTTCAGCCGCGGACCCTTCGATCAAACCACGCGGTTACCCTGAACCCTGATGGAAGCTGGCTGGAGTGGGGCCGCTCTGGGCGACGCTGAGCTGGGTCTGGAGTCTGCCTCCCCCTTCTCGCCCCCACCCCGCTGAGGCCAGAAGTGAGAGCCTCAGACACAGTGGCCCGGGGGCCCAGGGGCATGCTGGGGAGTGGGCAGGCTGGGCCCTGCAGACAGATAGACCCCTGATGACCTCAGGCGGCAAATCTGAGCCCTCCTGGCCTCCGTTTACCTGCGTTTGAGGTAGGGGTAAAGAAACCAACCTTTCTTGAGTCTCTGCTGCCCGGGTCTCCACCGCCTCCCTGGAGGTGGGTGTTTATTGCGAGGAAGCTGAGGCTCAGAGAAGCAGAGTGACCGCCCCGAGGCCACACAGCCGCGACATGCCAGCAGAGGCCTGAACCCAGGCCCTTCTGGTTCCTAAACCAGGCCCAGCCTCGCGCAGACCCTCCTCCCGGTGTGAAGGGCGGGCTGGAGGCGCACACCCTGGGGGCAGGCGCCCCCTGGGCCCGAGAGCCTCCTCGGTCCGGTCCGCCGTGATCCCGCCTTCCAAGGCCCCTCTCCCTCCCCAGTTCTCCCCCCCTCACCCCTCCCCCCTCCCCCGCCACTTCCAGGTCATCATCCTCCAGCCTCAAGTGCAGACGCAGCCCGAGAGCCCGGCGGAGCCGCGGCCGCCCACGGAGGAGCCATCTCAGGGAGCTCAGGCCACCAAAAAGAAGAAGGAAGACCGGCCCCCGAGCCAGGAGAACCCCGAGGTAGGGTGGCCGGGGTCGGGCAGGGCGCGGTGCAGGAGGCAGGGACAACAGAAGCTCCCTGGGGTTGGGCCTCGGCCTTGCGTCTCGCAGATGGGCTCGCGGAGTGGCGCTGTGGGGCGGATGTTCGCACAGATTCTAGAAGCAGGCGCCTGGCTTTGCATTTCCTGCCGCCAGCTTTCTAGAAGTGTGACCGGGGGCAGGTCCCGTCTGTGTCTTTGTCTGTAATGCGGGTGGTGAGCGTTCCTGGCAGCGTCCTTGGGAAGATCCCGCGGGTCGGGGTCTGCTCAGTCCAAGGGACGGGGCTGGCTCCGGGCGGCGCACACGCACGGCCCTCCGGTGGGCAGAGCGAGACCCCGAATGCCTCAGAAGCCAGCCGCAGCCAAGGCTGGCGCTGGAGAGGCAGATGTCTCCCCGAAGTTCCTGTAGAACTTTCCAGAAATTGCACGTGAGTGCCTCCTCCCCCACCCCCACCTGAAGGAGGAGGGACGAACGGCATCCTTCTCCGTGGCTAACACAGAGCCACCTGCACCAGGGAGTGGAAGAGGCCAGCAGCTAATTCAAGGTCATTCTTTGTTAACTTTCAGGGACAGCAGGTGACCATTCTTGCGTTACTGCTTCTGTCCTCGGCCATCCTGGGCCAAAGTCAACCCTTTGGGCCTTTTTCCATGCGGCTACCCTCACCTGACCCCCCTTTTCTCCCCTATTTGTTTGTCCGATGAGATTCACTTCAGACATCCTCTCCTCCAGGCAGCCTTCCCTGACCACCTCACCTCACTGGGCAGAAGAGATCCCTCTGGGCTCCTACAGCAACTTGTGATTCTTTTTTTTGTCGTTGTTGTTCTTTACATAATTTATTGTCAAGTCGGCTAACATGCAGTGTGCACAGTGTGCTTTTGGTTTTGGGGGGAGATTCCCGCGATTCGTCACTTACATACAATACGCGGTGCTCACCCCAACAAGTGCCCTCCTCAATGCCCACCGCCCATTTTCCCCTCCTCCTCCCCCCCACCCCCTACCCGCATCAGCCCTGTTTGTTCTCTGTATCTGAGAGTCTCTTATGGTTTGCCTCCCTCTCTGTTTTTATCTTATTTTTCCTTCCCTTCCCCCATGGTCATCTGTAAGTTTCTCAGATGACATCTGTCTTTCTCTGCCTGACTTACTTCACTTAGCGTAATACCGTCCAGTTCCACCCACGTCATCGCAAATGGTAAGATTTCATTCTTTTCCATCGCTGAGTAGTATTCCACGGTGTATATGTATATACCACATCGTCTACACCACATCATCTTTATCCAGTCATCCGTCGATGGACACTCGGGGCTCTTTCCAGACTTTGCTGTTGTTGATAATACTGCTGTAAACATTGGGGTGCATGTGCCCCTTCGAATCAGCACTTTTGTGTCCTTTGGGTAAATTCCCAGTAGCGCTATTGCTGGGTCGTAGGGTAATTCTGTTTTCAGTTTTTTGAGGACCCCCCATACTGCTTTCCAGAGCGGCTGCACGAGCGTGCATCCCCACCAACGGTGCATCCTCCGCATCCTTGCCGACATCTGTCATTTCCTGAGCCCTTACGATTCTTTTAAACCAACGGGCTGTCGTTATCAAAAGAAGTCAGCCTTTCTTCCGTTCATTCACTTACTCTTCGGACGTGTCTTAGAGTTTGCTCCGTGCCAGACTCCATGCTGAGGGTAGGGATGTGGAGATGGGGCAGTTGGAGCCCTGGCCCTGGGGGAACTCACTCCTCCCGGCACGACCACCAGGACTTCAGCTTGGGTTAAAAAATGTCAAGTGTCGGGGAGCCTGGGTGACTCAGTCGGTTAAGCGTCCGACTTTGGCTCAGGTCACGATCTCGCGGTTCGTGGGTTCGAGCCCCACGTCGGGCTCCGTGCTGACAGCTCGGAGCCTGCTTGGGATTCCGTGTCTCCCTCTCTCTCTGCCCCTCCCCTGCTCGCTCTCTGTCTGTCTGTCTCTCTCAAA
Source organism: Lynx rufus (assembly GCF_022079265.1). Taxonomy (NCBI): domain Eukaryota; kingdom Metazoa; phylum Chordata; class Mammalia; order Carnivora; family Felidae; genus Lynx; species Lynx rufus. The sequence continues at coordinate 137,361,980 of NW_025814889.1, read as the reverse complement.
AATAAATAAACATAAAAAAAATTTTTTTTTTGAATGTCAGGTGCCATCAGAGAAGCTCACATTCAGAGCGGGGGGAGGTGCAGGGAGAAGGAGCGTGTGTTTCCACCCGGAACGACTGAGGAAGGCTTTGCAGAGGAGGGGCGGGGCAGAGGCAGGAGGGACAGCGTGTCGTGCAGAGGACATTGCTTGCACAATCTCGTGGATGTGAGAAGGCATTTAGCAGGCCCAGGAAAGCCAGCGGGTCTGTTTGGACCTCAGGTGGCACGTGTGCGTGAGAAACCCTAAGCCCAGGGTCGGAGAGACGTTGGAGCCTGACCCTGGGGGACCTGCATGCTGGCTGCCGTGGTGCAACTTCATTCCTTGGGCAGTGGGGAGCCATGGAATATCCTTGAGCGGGAGAGTGACTTCATTCTTGTCCTTTGGCGTGTCCAGAAAGCCCATTGGCTTTTTGGGAGTAGCTTCGATTCAGAGTCGACCATTCACTGAGGCTGAGATAACCGGGTGTCCTCTGTGGGCCCCGGGCCCGATTTGTCCCAGGAGGCTCTCCGTTCCGTCCCTCCGTGACGTTTGCGCACCCGCTGCGTGCGCGGTGAGCCCCGGGCCGGCCTCTGCGTGCGCCCCTGTGTCCTCCCACGGGGACCCGCAGCCTTCCTGGAGGTTTTCCGGGCGGATTCTCTGTGTTCCCTCAAAGTATATCTCACCCGGTTATTGTGCGTTTATACAATTAGTATAATTACATTTAACTACATAATTAGCGTAAATACGTGTAATGACTTAAATAGAACTGGCAATTACAACACGTCCCAGCGTAAAAATCCTTATTAAACTTTCTTTTTTATAACACGGGGCCTGGGAGCGGTTGTGCGGGGCCGATGCGGGGCTCTGTGGCGCCCTTTGAGCCCGTTCACCAAGAGCCCGAGTCCAGAGCTCCCGAGGCCAGGGCGGCCCCTGCCCCAGAAGCTTCGCCGGAGGAGTGGGCTGGCGTCCGGGGTGGCTGGTGGCAATGGAGGCTCCCGGGGCTGCACGAGCGAGCCCAGGGTGCCTGCAGCCCGGAGCCCCGCTGAAGGGAAGGGAACGCCGAGTTTACCGGCACCCGGAATGACTCCAAGGCTCTCTCCCCTCGGCCCTGTCTCGAGGCCCACGGCCACCTTTAGGACACAGCTGTGGCCTTGCCTGTGCCGCCCATCATCCTGGCCTCGGGCAGCACCTGACTGAGACTGGCCGCCGTCAGAGCAGCACGAGGACTGCAGGGGCCCCAGCCCCGCACGAGCCCTGACTGCGGCCACCTCCCTGGGCGGGACCCGTGCGCACAGATGCCCACGCCGTCCGGGTCACCACGGCCCCCGTTCCTGCCCCTGGACGGGTTCCTCCCTGTCTGTCCTCCCAGTAGCTAGAAGGATCTTTCTAAACTTCAGAAATAACTAAGGCAACCGATCCGGGCGGCTCGGGGTTCCGACTTGGAGGTAGCCCCCTGCGGCAGACCCACAACAACGGCAGAAAAAGCGTAGGAACGTCACGGGACCAACGCGAGCTCGTTTCGTGGGGAGTCACAGGCGCGCCAGGCGGAGTTGGCACACAAAGTCAGCTTTGGAATAGCTCTGGACAATGACTGCCCGGGGTGGGGGGGGTGCCTTTGGTTTAGGGTCAGGATGAGTAGACAGGGAAGGCTTGTCATCGTAGGGAGACAGGGCGCCTTGACGAAAGCTGCCAGTGCACCCAGTGCGTGTCCTGTAAACGCGGCTGAGGCTCCTCCGGGGGGAGGTTTTGATACCATATTGAGGTTCAGGAGATTACCCGTCATTCCAGCGTCACTCCGTGGTCCACCTGCGCAGGCACGAGGTGGGGGCTTGGCTGTCACGGCCTGGAGGTCTGGGCCGGGTCTTGGCGGGACAGTCGCCATCACCTGAGGGCTGGTTCGGGTGTCGTTTGCCTGAGTTTAAGAGCTAAGCCGGAAGGGAGAGCTTCAGGAAAAATGTAAGACGTTTGTGGGTACGAGCAGGTGGGCAATAAAGGCCAGGTCCTGGGGACTAGCCGGTGACAGGAAGAGACAACAGAGAGGCCGCTGTGCTGGGTCCCAGAAGCCCAAGCAGTGAGCAGGACCCTAGGGCCACCGGGCTGCAGGTCCGATCGGGTGAGGGACACCAGGAGGGCGGGGGGGGGGAGCTCATACCTGGCAGTGTGGGTCCCATAAGCTCTTCAAGAAGGAAGGGAGCCAACCTGAGCCTGAGGCCACAGCCGCACCTGGGGAGGGGGAGGGAGCAGGAGAGAGGGGAGAGCAGGAGGGGGAGGGAGGGGGAGGGATGGAGGGGGAGGGAGGGGCGAGCAGGAGGTGGAGGGAAGGGGAGGGAGGGAGAGGGAGGGATGGAGGGGGAGGGAGGGAGGGCGAGAGAGGGGAGAGCAGGAGGTGGAGGGAGAGCGAGTGATGGAGGGGGAGGAAGGGGCGAGCAGGAGGGGGAGGGAGGAGGGGGAGGGAGCAGGAGAGAGGGGAGAGCAGGAGGGGGAGGGATGGAGGGGGAGGGAGGGGCGAGCAGGAGAGGGAGGGATGGAGGGGGAGGGAGGGCGAGCAGGAGGTTGAGGGAGGGGGAGGGAGGGAGAGGGAGGGAGGGGCAAGCAGGAGGTGGAGGGAGAGGGAGGGAGGGATGGAGGGGGAGGGAGGGGCAAGCAGGAGGTGCAGGGAGAGGGAGGGATGGAGGGGGAGAGAGGGGAGAGCAGGAGGTGGAGGGATGGAGGGGGAGGCAAAGGGAGGGGGAGGGGGCAAGCAGTAGGGGGAGGGAGGGGGAAAGAGGGGAGAGCAGGAGGTGGAGGGAGGTGGAGGGATGGAGGGGGAGGGATGGACGGGGAGGGAGGGGCGAGCAGGAGGTGGAGGGAGGGGAAGGGAGGGGGAGGGAGGGGCAAGCAGGAGGTGGAGGGAGAGGGAGGGAGGGAGGGGGAGGGAGAGGGAGAGAGGGGCGAGCAGGAGGGAGGCAGAGGAAAACGGAAACACAGAACAGGAAGGAGGAGCTGTGCCCAAGATGAGTCTGGACAGAATTCTGGAACACGTGACGCGGTCCACGCGGAGTATGACAGAGTCCACGTGTGGAACGTGAATTTCCTCAAGATGGACTTCGTTTTGTGGCATCGTCTAGCCACGACTTGCACACGAGTTTGTTTACGGGGTACTCGGGCAAGTTTGTGTTTTAAAAAAGGGAGTAACAGCCCCTTTTTGGAATAAATAAGAAATAACGGGGCAAACGATGTCATGAAAGTTAAAGCGAGATCAGGTGAACGTAAAACCCGTTTGGAAATCTTGGTGATGAAGAACATGGTGATTGGTGGAAATTAAGAGTCTTACTGGACGGGGGCGCCTCGGGGGCTCAGTCTGCTGAGTGTCCGACTCTTGATTTCGGCTCAGGGCATGATCTCACGGTTCGTAGGTTCGAGCCCCGGGCCAGGCTCTGCGTTGACAGGGTGGAGACTGCTTGAGATTCTCTGTCCCTCTCTCTCTGCCCCTCCTCTGCTCCCAAGTGTTCACACATGCTCTCTCTCTCTCTCTCTCTCTCTCAAAAGAAACGAATAAACTTCATAAAAAACTTACTAGACAGGACGAACGGAGATAATTAGTGCTTTGGAATATGCCACCAGGGATGTAGCACAGAGTTGCAAAAAAGTATGGGGGGTGCCTGGGTGGCTCAGTCGGTTAAGCGTCTGACTTGGACTCGGGTCATGATCTCGCGGTCCGTGAGTTCGAGCCCCGCGTTGTGTCTGTGCTGACAGCTCGGAGCGCGGAGCCTACTTCGGATTCTGTGCCTCCCTCTCTGCCCCTCCCCTGCTCCTACTCTGTATCTCTCTCTCTCTCTCTCAAAAATAAAAGACATTTGAAAAAATTTTTTTGAAAAGAAGGAAAAGAATGATCCCTTCAAAGACCAGCAGAGAGGATACGACAACGGGAGTGGCAGCTTCGGGGAGCCCTACCAGGATTACAGAGCCAAACAGACGAAGAGACGCTTCCCGCGACAGCCGCGGTGATGGGGGTTTGGCTGTATCGTGGCAGGCACTTGGCTGCCATTTCCCATCCTCGAGTGACCGTGGCTCGAGTTACCTTCCATGGAAGACGGGGTGGCGGCAGGGGGAGGCCGCGTGGGGGGCGCCAGGAGGCGGGAGCTTGGCCTCCACGTTGGTGGTGTTCGCTCAGGTGGGGCCAGCGAGGCGGGTGCGGGTACCGAGGGGGGTCCCTAGAGTCCCTGCCACCGTGCGGCCAGCCCCAGGGCCCCGAAGCAGCACTCAAGCCAGGTGGCAGCAGACCGCAGCCTGGACCGCTGTCGGCTGCATCTGGGGGACCCCACAACCCCCTTTCCGGAGGCTGCACGGCCATGTTAATCAGGTTGTAAGTCTTGCATTCACGTGAGCCCACACCTTCCGGAATAAAATTTACAGGCCCTACTTTCCATGGGGTGGAGGTGCTTCGTGGTGTTTTAAATAGAATTGGGGGGCTCGTCCGACTCTTGGTTTCTGCTCAGGTCACGGTTTGTCACATCGAGCCCCCCATGGGGCTCTGCGCTGACAGTGTGGAGCCTGCTTGGCCTTCTCCGTCTCTCTCTCTCTCTCTGCCCCTCCCCTGTTCACATGCTTGCTCGTGCGCTCTCTCTTTCATTCTCTCTCAATAAATAAACTTAAAAAAATTTTTTTAAATATATACTTCAAGAAAAGTTGACTGAAATCAAAGAAGACTTAGGCACACATCACGCGGACTGTGGCCCTGGTACCAGGCACCGGGGAACACGGCCGTGTGCACCTGCTACGCGACCCGGCAGGTCCCTGCGGGATCCGGAGGGCGTCCGGGCAAAAGCAGTCACGTCACTTTAGAGGGAAAACAGCCAGGCCTTGGCTTTCCCGAGAGGCATCTGAGTCCAGAATCCAGCAAAGCAAGGGGCGCCGGGGTGGCTCAGTCGGTTGAGCGTCCGACTTCGGCTCAGGGCTCGGGTCATGATCTCACGGTTCATGAGTTCGCGACAAGATCCTGAGGAAGACAGAAAGAGCCTAGGGTTTTATGTCCCGCCAAGCTGGCCTTCAAACTGGAAGCCTCCCTCCGCGTGGAAGGATTTATTATTTTTTTAATGTGTATTTATTTTTGAGAGAGCGAGAGCGGGGCGGAGAGAGGGAGACAGAGGATCTGAAACAGGCTCTGTGTTGTCAGCATGGAGCCCGACGCGGGGCTCGATCCCACGAACCGTGAGATCGTGCTGAGCCGAAATCAAGAGTCAGTCGCTTCACCGACCGAGCCCCCCCCTCCCACCCCCAGGCGCCCCCCTCCAGATAGGTTTTAAATCTGCTAAGGACTCGGGAGATGCTGTTCCGTGGGCCTGGCTCGACCCCCACCGGCCCAGAGGAGAACGGGGCCCCTCTGGCACCAGCCCTCGGGCGGGCGGCTCCAAAACTCAGCCGCGGGGTGAAACGAAAAGGGTAAGGATGTCAGGTCAGAACCGAAGTAGGACATTCTCCGATCGCGTACAAATGCTTCATCTCCGTAGCGTCGGGGGTGGGGGGGCCGTGAGAGAAGGTGGGAGGCAGAATGAGCTCCGGGGGAGTCTCCGTCGTAGCCGAGATTTTCAGTGAATCAAAGAATATCACGTAAAGCTGACAGATGGAGGGGGAGAACTATTTTTAGCAGCACAGAAGTAAAAAAAATGGAAGAGTAAACAGTCACTATTTGGAATGATTTGGAAAACCCAAGAGAATCGATGATAAGAAAACAAATCTGCAGACAGAAGTTGTCGAGGCAGCAGGGTTCAGTATTAATGCAAAACATCGATAATCGTCAACAGAAACACAGAGCAGCCTATTAGAAGCCTTACAGATAACCGTATTTACAGTGGCAACAAAAAGATTAAATATCTAGGGACAGACACGCTGACAACAGTCAAACCCCGCTGGAGGGTAAGTTTAAACCCCTGAAGGCAGAAGAGGAACAGAGAGAGAGGCACACCACGGTTTTGGGGGGAAGATTGCGTATCACAAAGTTGTCATTATGCCCTACGTTAATTTTTAAAATTTTTTTTAGTGTTTATTTTTTGGAGGGAGAGAGAGAGAGACAGAGTGTGCCTGGGGGAGGGTCAGAGAGAGAGGGAGACACAGAATCGGAAACAGGCTCCAGGCTCTGAGCTGTCAGCACAGAGCCCGACGCGGGGCTCGAAGTCACGGACCGCGAGATCGTGACCCGAGCCGAAGTCGGCCGCCCAACCGACTGAGCCACCCAGGCGCCCCGCCCTACGTTAATTTATCGTCTTGACATCATCCCAGAAAAGCTGCCAAGGGGTTCCCTCCGGCTCCTTCATGGTTTGTAAATTTCACCTGCAAAAGACAAGCAGGAAGGACCGGAGAGCCCTGAACAGGAAGAACACAGAGAAAGGGATCCTAATCCCGCCAGAGTTCTGTAAAGCCAAGGTAGGGACACGGTGCCACGGGAGCTCACGAACAGGTAGGAACAGAACAGGGGGCCCAGAAAGAGACCACGGATACGCGTGATCATTTAGCGTATGATTCAAGCGGCTCCTCAAACCAGTGAAAAGTGGAAAGACGGAAGTTTCAATAAATGGTATTGGAACAAGTGAGTAGTAAGTAGCCATGTGGACTGAAGGGAATCCGCATTTCACGCCGGGATACGTTCCCAACGGCTCATAAACCTGCATGTAAACAGTGAGGGGGGCCTGGCTGCCTCCGTCGGTAGAGCGTGTGACTCTTGATCTCGGGGTTGTGAGTTCAAGCCCCACGTTGGGTGGGGAGCCTCCTTTTAAAAAGTCATAGGGGCGCCTGGGTGGCTCAGTCGGTTAAGCGTCCGTCTTCGGCTCAGGTCATGACCTCACGGTTCGTGGGTTCAGGCCCCGCGTCGGGCTCTGTGCCGACAGCTCGGAGCCTGGAGCCCGCTTCGGGTTCTGTGTCCCCCTCTCTCTCTGTCCCTCCCCCGCTCGCACTCTGTCTCTCTCTCTCAAAAATAAATAAACTTAAAAAATCGTAATAAAATAAAGTAACCAGTGAAATTACAAATACTGAAATAAAACATAAGCAACTTGGTTTACAACCTCAGAGTCTGTGGCTAAGATTCAAAAACCGAAACACTGAAAAAGTACAATTTTTTTTTAGTCTACGTGGCCAAAAAAGGCCACCGGGGAGCACAGTTCCCCGCTTCTTAAGTGTGAGTGGTGACCAGCCACTTGCTGCCAACGAGGACAGTGTGGACGGGGAAAGAGGGATTTTCAGTGGAGAAGGCCGACCGATGCCTCAGCCGGGTGGTCAAGGGCAACGTCACGGTGCTGCGTCACGTTGATAACCCGTGCCCTGGATATGATGGGTTGGCGGGACACTTGCCCTCTGTGGTCCTCCTCCCCCAGGCCCATAGCCCAGTCTAACCATGAGAAAACCATCAGGCCAATCCTAACTGAGGGGCATCCTTTGAAACACCTGACCAGCCCAAGCTCAGAACTGTCGCCATCAGAAACAAAGAAAACCAGAGAAATCCGGCCCAGCCCAGAGGAGCTAAGGAGGCACGGCAACTGAGTGCGACGGGAGATCCTGGATGGGGTCCTGGGACAGGGAGGGGACCGTAGGTGCTCCTGTCGAATTTGTCGAATGACTGGACAGACGTGGAAGGTGGTGGTAACGCCTCTCCGTTTCCCTCTCTTAGAAAATCGCCTTCATGGTAGCTCTTGGCCTGGTCACAACGGAGCACTTGGAAGGTAAGGACCCCGCACGGCGGCAGGCTGGGCTGGGACCGGCCCGCGCCGTGGGGTGACAGCCGGCGGGGGGGCGGCAGTCCCTTCTGGGACGTGTGTCCCAAGTGCCGGAGGTTGTGAGCACAGAGAGAGGGAGAGCCTCCCGGCTCCCCCTGCCTCGGTGGCTCCCCGCACAACTTGGCAGAACGGGTGTGAGGGCTGCGTTAGCGGTGCTTTGCTGATAGACTCGTGACTGTTACTACGGTTTTTGTAAGTAGCCCTCCTGGGGGCGCCTGGGGGGGCTCGGTCGGTTCAGCGTCCGACCTCGGCCCGGGTTGTGGTCTCAGGGTTCGTGAGAGAGGCGGCCCCAGGCTGGGGGATGGCACACGGGGGACCGGCACTGTCGGTGGGTACCTTTCACCCTCCAGCCGGAAGCCGGCACCTCTGTCCGCCCCAGAGGGAGCCGTGCCGGGGCCACTCTGGGGCGCGGATGCCGGGCAGGAGGGGACGGGGCCGCCCAGGGCTTGCAGCGGAAGCGTTCAGGGTTCCCGGGACAGGGAGGATCCAGTAACTTCTGTGTCTGTGTCTTTCCAGAAATCCAGAGCAAGCGCCAAGAGCGGAAGAGAAGAAGCACGGCCAATCCCGCCTACAGCGGCCTCCTGGAGACCGAGGTGAGGGACCCGCCCTCTGCACCTGCGGAGGGCCCCCCCCCCCCGCCCCGCCCACGATGTCCCGAGCAGGCCCGTGGTGTCCCGAGCACTGCGCCCTTTTGGAAGCATGTCACCGAGCTGTTCCTTGACCTCCACGCAAGGAGGTGCTGACCGCTGTCTGGACCAAAGGGCCCCGTTCCCTTTGCCGTGCTCACTGATGAAACCGTCCCCCGCTCTGTGCGCGAAGCCACACCCCAGTGTCCCCAGTCTGTGGCCAGGGCCAGAGATGACCTGATCGAGGAATCAGGAGCCGCCTCCCAGCCGTGACCCTCGAGCCCTGGACACATCTGTGGCTCCACGAGCGGCCCTGCCACGGGGGCCTCACCCTTGGCTCTGAGCACAGCCCCACCGCGATGGGGGAGGCGGGTGCAAAGCCGGCCGTGTGTTCTCGGCCTGTGGCTGAAGCCACCGTTCGGAACGTACCGGAAGCCTCCGCGTCTCCACGATGTGGGTGCCGGGGACGACCCTGTCCCGAGGGTTCCTGGGCCCCGTGCCAAGAAGGGAGGTTTGGGGAGCGAGTCCCTCACACCCTCGTCTCCCCACCTGACCCCAGAGCCAGCTGACAAGGTGCAGAGGCAGACGGACGGGGAACCTGGTGGCTGCTTGTTACTGGTTGGCCCCGATTCGGGGTCCCCCACTCGTCCCTCCCGAGTGAGGCGGACGTATCGGCGGGGAGCGGGCATGGGTTCCACGCCTGCCGCAGGGCAGAGCCCTTGCTGACGCCAGCCCGCCCCTCCCCCGCCCTGCAGCTCCGGTGTCCGTCCCTGTTTCTGCCTCTGGAGCCCTGGGTGGGGAGTCTGTCCCGGGTACGCCCTGGGCAGGGGCAGGGTCACTGAGGAGGGCTCCCCGCGAGACGGTTTTTCGTTTTGTGTCCCCTGCAGAGGAAACGGCTGGCATCCAACTATCTCAACAGCCCCCTGTTCCTCACAGCAAGAGGTAAGTGCCTGCGGGGCGTGGCTTCTCCTGCCGCGGCCGCTGTGGGGCCGGGGGCCAGGTCGGCTTTGGTGGCTCTGGTGGCTTTGGTGGCCCTCCGCTCCTGGCCTCTGTGGGGCTGGGCTGCCCATCCGCAGCCGGGACGGTTGTTTCCGGCGGATGGTGCATTCCAGCGCCACGCCCCGGCCCCCTTCGCCCTGTCGTCGTCTGTAGGGAGGAGGAGGGCGGGTGGCGGTGCCGGGACTCCGAGCTGGGTGACGACGTAAGGGCTGGATGTGACCGCGGTTTGTAAACGGTCCCGTACACACCGAAGCTGAGCTTCCCCCTGGACGGCGTTATGTGCGGACAGCCCTCACCCAGAAACTAAGAGGAAAACCACTTTTTGTGATCATTAAATGTGTGGTTTGGCATCGCTTACTGGAAGGAGGGTGGGTGGTTATGGGGGGAAAAAAACAGTCGAAAATAAATCACCTTGAGAGGTTCCCGGAATGATGGGTCCCTCCCCTGGGCAGCTCCCTGCCTGTCCCACGGTGGGTCCTGGCCATGACCGGGGCAGAGACCCTTATTCCTGTCACCCCCTGGGTGAGACCCAGGTGTCCCGGGTCCAGTGGTGCTCCCGTCATGCCCCGGGTGAGACCCAAGCATCCCGGGTGAGACCCGGGTGTCCCGGGTCCAGTGGTGCTCCCGTCATGCCCCGGGTGAGACCCAAGCGTCCCGGGTGAGACCCGGGTGTGCCGGGTGAGACCCGGGTGTCCCAGGTCCAGTGGTGCTCCCGTCATGCCCCGGGTGAGACCCGGGTGTCCCGGGTCCAGTGGTGCTCCCGTCATGCCCTGGGTGAGACCCAAGTGTCCCGGGTGAGACCCGGGTGTCCCGGGTCCAGTGGTGCTCCCGTCATGCCCCGGGTGAGACCCAAGTGTCCCGGGTGAGACCCGGGTGTCCCGGGTCCAGTGGTGCTCCCGTCATGCCCCGGGTGAGAACCCCCCGCCCATACTGGGCCTCGTGGCCTCCAGTCCTGATTGGCGCTCCTCCAATGCCCACTAACATGTTCTCCGCCCTTCTTCCCTGTGCCAGCCAATGAGGACCCCTGCTGGAAGGTACGTGTCCCCTCGCTGTCACGCCTGGGCGGGGTGGGGCATGTTTCCACGGTCCAGGTGTGGGTGCTCCTGGCAGGCGGGAGCCGAGTAGAGGGGCTGCAGGCTCTGTCCTCAGCGCCGAGAGATTTGCGACAACACGTCGGCCGTCGTCCAGCCCGCATGGTGCATTAGGCGTCACCCCAGGGCCAGCCCACAGGGTTCAAGCACGAGCTGAGGACGCAGGGACCCCGGGAGCCAAGGAGGCCCAGGTGGGGGCAGCTGATCCCGGGGCTGCCAGCCGGGCCCTACCTGGCTCTTCTCGGCCCCAGTGTGACGCTAGGTGCAGTGGGTCCCCTCCGTTTCTCACTGTCCACCTCACGAGGGTCTAGACTTAGTAACCCCCAGGGTCTCAGCCCTCACGGCTCCGTTTCTGTGATCCTGTGAGACCCCAATCCCCCCCCGTGCACAGACCACGTCCCTGCTTCCCAGGACACAGGCTGGCCGTGACCTCATGTGCAGGTATGGCCTCAGAATTTATTTAGTGGCTTTTTTTTTTTTTTTAAGTAAGTTTTGGATCCCATCCTAAAAGAATTTTCTAGTCCCTACATGCCTAGAATGGCCAAGCCACTAAGCAGCAGCAGGTGACGGGTATAAACTCCGATTATTCCGGGCTTTTTGCCACCAGAACCCTGTAGCGTCACGGATCAGGGCTGGTGGCCTGCCGTGCCCGTCCACAGCCACCTGTGCCCAACCAGCGTGGGCACAGGAGACGCCTGGAGCCTGAGCCTCGCTTCTGCAGACCCCAGAGTCCCGCAGGGGCCTTGGCCTCGAGGCGGGAGACCCCGATGCTGGCCCTGCTTCTGTCTCCAGCTCCCCGAGTGGTCTCGGGCGAGTGGGTCACCTTCCCTGGGCCCTTGGTCTGCTACCCCCTCCCTCGTGGACGGCCTGGGCTCCAGGGTCCTCGTGGCCTGGGTCGTTCCCGATGGGAGCCCTCTGGTCCCTTGCAGCTCTGAAGTCGGAAGCTGCCACTGACACACAGGTAGAGAAGCGACGTCGCTGGCACGGAGAAGGGTTTCTAGCGGGTGGTGGAAAACCGTTCAGACTTTGCAGGTCACGGGAAGCAGGGCGTTAGGGAAAGCTCCTCTCTCGGTCAGGGCCGGGCACCGGGCAGCGGGCCGGCTGGAAAGGCAGCGAGCCCCCTGTCCCTGCAGGTGTGTAAGTGGAGGCTGAGCGACCAAACGGCGACGACTCCACAAGGGACATTTGAAGTTCCTTTGTCCCAAGGAAAGAGGGAGCTGCCCTTTCCCAGGCTCCTTCTGGACTGCGCTTGGGGTGCCCTCTCCTCTCGAGTCTTCCCGGTGGCCCGGGGGGCGGGTGTCGCTAGCCCACGTTACAGAGGCGGAAACAGGGGCGCGGTAACCCACACGGGAGGCCGGAGGTGCCAGGTCGGGCTGCGGCTCCCTCAAGGGGCCTGGAGAGCGCCGTGAACCCGGGCCTCCCGTGGCAGCGCGTGCAGGAAAACCGTGTGGGAGGGACGCGTGGCGAGCGCTGGCCGGCCCCCCCCCCCCGCCGACGTGGGGTGCGGTGTGGACCCGAGGGGGACCGTTTCCTAAGCCATGGCAGGACTGCCTGCCCCGCCACCTGCACCTGGGGACCAGGTCTCATGCGGGGGCCACACCCACCTGACCCTCACCCCTAGTAAACGTGGCCTGGGGAATGCCCTAGAGTCCCGCGTCTGGCCGCCGCCTCCTCCCGGCTTCCGGGCTTATCCCTCTCTCTCCCAGAGCTGCCGAGAAACGCTGGCGGAAGCTGGGTCCGGCTCCCTCCCAGCCCAGCTGACCTGGACCCCCTAACCCCCACCCCTCACCCCCCACTGACCCGCCTCCCGCCCCCCCTTCTCTTTCAGAATGAGATCACCCACGATGAGCACTGTGCCGCCTGCAAGCGAGGGGCCAATCTGCAGCCCTGCGGCACCTGCCCGGGGGCCTACCACCTCAGCTGCCTGGACCCGCCGCTCAAGACCGCGCCCAAGGGCGTGTGGGTGTGTCCCAAGTGCCAGCAGAAGGTAAGGAGGCTGCGCTGCGGGGCGGCCGGCCCTCCCACCCCCACCCTGCCTCTCTCCCCGTACCCGGGGACCCTCCGCACAACATCTGCAGCTGCTCACACTGTGTTTTGGGGTCGGGTCGGGCCGCGGAGGGGTGACCAGAGGGGCCGGCGTGGGAGAGGCTTTCTCCGCCTCGGCACGACCCAGTGACTCCAGCTCTGGCCTCAAAACTCCTTCCCGGGTGGAGCTGGACCGATAACACAGACCACAACGATAGCACTACTTAGCAGGTCCCATCTCCCTGCTGACACACGAATGAAAACCAATCAGGTTCAAAAAAACAGTAACACTCCCTTCCGGTGGCGATGTGGCGAGGCAGGCACTCTTAGACGGTGCAGAATTTTATCCGAGCCTCAAAAGCGTGCGTATCTTTTAAACCCAGAATCTAGCTTTGGGGAACGCAGTCTAAAGAAATGATCCAAATACAGATAGGATTCTGGGCACAAAGAAGCCCCTCGCCCCTTACTTACAAAGGAAAGACACAGCCTACTTCAAAGCAGCAGGAGGTAGTGGAATTAATCCCAGCGGGTGCACTCAGTGAGATGCTGTGTGGTCATTGAAAATGATCTTTGCAAAGGTTTTGTGATTCTTTGGACTTGTTCACCGTATGGAATTAAGTTTAAAAAGAAAAAGAGAGAGAACTCTAGGCTTCATAGCAGCTGTACAGTTGAATCATCAGCTCCCTGAGAAAAACTGTAGGCAGAATAACCCAGGGAGAGGGTGGGTACAGTGGGCCCTATGTCACTGTGCCACCAGCCCCTGCACTGTGACTGCCCGGGGTCGCAGCTCTTTGCAGGAAGACAGAGGGAACAGGATTCTGTTCCCCGCTTCGGCATGATGGTGGGGCCTCACCGGGCACTCGATTTGCCCCCCGGCTGGCCTGGGGCTGCCCGGCACAAGGCAAGAACACCCCAGTGGTCATTGACGTATTCATTCATTCAGGAAAAATCAGAACCTCCTCCCCGCCGGCACGGTCTGGGGCCCTGGCGATACGCAGGCTCCTGTCCTCGGGGAGCTCTGGGAGCCAGACCGTGAGGCAGGAGGGACGGGCTCCCTCCCGTCCCAGCTGAGGAACCTGCAGCTCAGGAAGCCTTGCTCCCCCCACTCCCGCCCCCCAGCGCCGCGCGGCCAGACCGAGGCAGGCTCTGGCCCGTCTGCTTGTTCATTTCCCCATCTGCCCTCCAGGCCTTAAAGAAAGACGGTGGCGTGCCCTGGTCCGGGATGCTGGCCATTGTGCACTCCTACGTCACCCACAAGACAGGTAAGACAGTCTTGCTCCCTTCCCTCCCACCCCGCCCAGTCCCCTGGGCTCGCCCTGGGCCCATCCGCAGCCATTCCTAGCCAGGGCTCTGCGCGGAGGGACCCTGGGAGCGGTGCGGCGTGCAGGGCCATCGCTGTGGGGGGAGCGGGGGGGGGGGGGTCATCTCCAGTCCCTGTGTCCTCAGCCACGGCCACCGGCTTCTGCGGGAGGATGTGGCCAGAATGGCCTGTAGGCTCGGGTTCTCCGTGCTTCTCCCGCTCGCCCACGGCCCGGCCTTTTTGCTCACCTAGTTTGCTGGCTCACCTGGCCTTCTCTTTCCTAGTCAAGGTAGAGGAGAAGCAGAAGCTGCTACAGAGAGGCAGCGAGCTGCAGAGCGAGCTCCGGCAGCTGGAGGAGTGTGACCGGCGCCTGGCCTCGGCGGTGAAGGTGCGCTGGGGGTGCGGGGCAGGGGGCTGGGGGACCTTACGGCCGCGAGATACAAGGCCAGGGTTTCGCTGTCCCGTCCCTGAGGCCCCAGGAGAAGACGGACTCACGGACGTCGCTCCGCGAGGCGGAGTGCGGCTCTGATCCGCTCGACGTTCAGGCCTTGAGCGGTTGGGCTTGGGGCTCCTTCCTGGCTCCTTGACTTTGGCAAAGCTCTCGGAGCCTCAGGCGCTTCGTGCGTGATGTGAACGCGATGATTTCTCTCCTGTAGTGTGGTGGTCATGATAACGTGATGGTCACGATGGTGGCGGTGGTGGTGGTGATGGCTGAGGTCGTGGAGGGGGTAACGGTGGTGAGGGCGGTGCCAGGCCCTAGTGAAACTCTTTAAAGGCGGTATCTCATTTAATCTCTCAGGAGCCCGGGCAGAGGCTCTCTGATCATTCCTATCTGGGAGTCGGGACACAGTTTCAGGGGGTAGGAGCGGTTTCCCCGAGCAGCAGATGGCTGATGCTGTGGCCTGCGCGCCCGTCCTGGCTGCCTGACGCACGTGACGCGTAGAGAGCCCACGAAGAGGCGGGAGCAGAGCAGAGAGCGGGCTGGAATCCGCAGGTCTCCTGCAGGTGCTGTCGTTGAGGCTGAACCTGCCCCAGCTTCCTCCCGGAGGAGGAGGGGTAGACGTGGTCAGCAAGGCAGCACCACAGCCGCGAGGGAGAACGTTCCACGCTCTGGCACAGGCACGCCGTTTCTAGCCCTGAACTCTAAAACGGATTTCTCCTGCGCTGCCGGAGGCCCTTGGCCGGCGTCCTTCGGGCCCCCGCAGTGGAGGGGAGGAGCTGTAGGGCGAGAGGGGCCGAGAGGGCGGCGGCCCCCGGGACGCCTGCACGGTTGAATTCTGAGAGCCTCCCCCTGCCCCTCTCTCCCCCCTGACAGAAATGCCTAGAGCTTAAGACGAGCCTGCTGGCCCGGCAGAGGGGCACCCAGACATCCCTGGACCGCCTGCGGGCCCTCCTGAGACTGATACAGGGCGAGCAGGTGCTGCAAGTTGCCATGACGACCACCGGCCCCGCCCCGCTGCTGGCCGGGCCCTGGACCAAGCCCTCGGCAGCAGCCATGCACCCCGCCCTCCAGCAGCCCCAGGGGCACAACTGACCCCGAGGGACCGGCTTCACACCCACGGAAGGTTCCTGGGACCCCGCTCACCAGACCTGAGGGTTCTGTCCGCCTTAATTCATAAACGCTATGAATTTCAGACGAAACTAAAACCAGACCGAGAGAGAGAGACGGAGGAAAGAAGGGGAGAAGGAACCGGGACGGGTTGGGATGCAGTCCTACCCTCCACGTGCGGACGGGACCCCAGGAGGCCAGGTGGGCGCGAGACGGCCGGGCGCACAGTCAGTCCCCCGGCCGTTGGGGGGCTGGCCCGGGCCCCTGGCTTCCAGGCACAGCTGTCTCCCCGGCCTCGTGCTGCCCCCGGGGGAGAGAAGGGCAGAGAGAGGTTGGGAGGGGAGCCGGGGACCTAGCTGAGTAGTAGGGGTAGTTGGGACGAGCAGTGGGTAGCGAATCTAGGTAGGGGCCCGGGGCTCGGGGCTCCAGGCCGCAGGGCTCCAGCGCCTTCTGGATCGCGGGCCCTTGTCAGTCAGTATTATTAGCGTTAAGAGTCACAGCTGTTGAACTTGAAAGAAACTACACTGTGGGTCCCTCCAGGGACGCTGCGGTACCCACCTGCCAGGGTCCCCGCGTGCCCCCGAGGCTCCTTCCCTTAGCTGACCGTTTGGACTCCTTTTGCCACCGACGTATTTTTCTCATGGAGTTTTTTGGGCAAGATGGGGCTGCAGGCACGCAGGGGAGGCACGTGGCAGGTTTTCTACTTGGGGTTGAATCCTTCAACTTAACGACCGAAGCCTTTTCCTTTCTCCCCTCGAAGAGCCGATAAAGTGTTCCACTCCTCTTTTCTTGCCAGTACAGACACTATGCCAAAAAATAACTTTACATTTTTGTATGGCGTTTTTATTGTAAGCTATTTAATGTGAAGGGGGGATGCTTGCGGACTTCTTTCCCCGCTTACGGTAGTCTCAGCTGCAAGGTACGAATGCAAAAGCCCTTCCTGGGGGACTCCCAACCTGGAGAGATCCAGAGGGTTCTTTCAGAAGGAGGCTGGGGGGCGGGGAGAGAGGGTGGGGAGGGAGAGGGGGCCGTGGCCTCTGGAGGGTTTGGCCTTTGGAGACTCGAGAGTCCCTTTTCTTGCTGCCTCCCTGAGTTAGTGAGAGCGGAGGGCGCCGTCCTAAAAGGGCTCCCGCGTCTTGGGCTGGGTCGTCACACCCCGCCTCCGGCTTCTCCGGTCCCGAGGGGCCTAGCACAACGGGATAGGCGTCGGGGAAGCCACAGGGCTCCCACCCCAGCATATCACACGGTGCCGCGCTGCATCGGACACACGTGCGTGCGTGCACACGCGGCCCCAGACACACACGCACACGCGCACGCCGACAAGTGCAGAGCAGGGAGGCTGGCCAGAATCCCACGGGCTGCCGTGGTCCCTCCTGTCATTTTCTCGACTCCGGGAGAAACTGTGCTGTACGATACAGATCTATTTTAATACACTCAACACTGGGTTGAACAAGATTTTTATATTCTTTTATTGATGAACAAAGTGAGCTGTGAGACACACGTCTTCTATATTGGTTACTCTAGATGCCAATTGTGTGTCACCGCGTGGCTTGCGATGTAAATGTCTTCAGGTTCCTTTCTGTTGGTTCGTTTTTCTTCTTGGATGGATCGGATTCAATTTTTTTTTAAAAAAAACGTTAATGGGAGGATGTGAGAGGTTGGACCCGGGAGGGGTAGCTGCCGACGTGTCTCGAGGCGTAGCGTTTTGGACCAAGGAGGGCCATCCAGTGGATAGTGAGGATAGAGAAAAGTGTTTGTCTTAAATATGCCCATGTAGTTTTCCTTCTGTACGATGCATTAAACGCAACTGATGATTTCAGAGCCGTGTGCTTCTCGTTACCGTGCCGTCAGCAGAGAGGCCTCCGGGGGCACACGGGGCGGGGAGACTCGCGGAGGTCGAACGGCGGGGTCCTGCCGCGGGCCCACCCCCAGGGAGGGGGGCAGCAGAGAGCTCGTGGGCACCCCCCAGAGGTGGCAGGTGCACCTGCTGGGACCAGGCGGAGGCTGTCCAGCGGCAGAAACCCTCCAGGCCAGGCGCTGTGCGGGGTGGACCCCGCTCCCTCACTCGTTCCTGCTTCTCTCGGCCCATCGACAGCACCTGCCTTTTCTGTTTCACACGAGGTCCCTCAGCCACCCTGGGGCTTAGTCCTTGGCCTTTCAGGAGGGCGGCCAAACTGGGGAGCCAGACACCCCCCTACCACGTCCTAGCTCCAGGGGCCTCCGGGAGGCTTAGGTGAGGAGGAACCCAGCTCTGGACAACCAGATGTGGCCGAGGGTGGGATCGGATACGAAGTGACGGCCGACTGGAGCCCCAGGACTGAGCGATGTGCCCAGAGACAGGGGAGGGCTGGGCCACCTGGCCGGGGTCCCCGACAGTCCTGTCCGGTTTCCAGGCTGGCCCAGAATCACATGGTTCGGGCGGGGCCTAGAACTCAAGGCCGCTCTGCCCGACCCCCAGCCACAAGATCCCTCACCACCCCCTACACACCCCTCTCCCTCCCCCCGAAAGCCGGCCAGTCTCAGCCCCGGGGCCCCCGGGGAGCCCCTCGCCCTCCTGGCTGGGGGACTCAGAGCCCCCTCGTTCTGGGTTCCTTATGTTCCTCCCACCTTTTGGGGTCCTTTCCAGTCAGGCTGCCTCTGCTCCCCTGGAGCTGCCCAGTTCAGGGTCAGGAGTGACCTTCCTGTGGCCAGACCTAGCGGGTGACACATTGGCCCTCCTGCTGGAGGAGACTCCGGGACCCCCCCACCCTCCACGCCCCTCCCCCGCTCGCCTGTTTTTTCCAGTTTCTCTCTTCCGCCTAATCGCTGAATGCCCGAGAGCCCCGGTCTCCCGGTCTGTGCTCTGACCTCTCTGCTCCCGAATTCCTTGGCTGACCTCGTCCCGCCTCCTGGTTTTCCGTGTCTATGCTGGCCGCTCCCAACTCTTACCTGCGGACTGGGCCTCTGCCACGCACCCCAGCGCACTGGGCACCAGCAAGCGTCTGTCCCCGCCAGGCCAGCTCCCCTGCTCGTGTCCTGTGTCCGGGAGATGCCACCTTCCTGATGACACGGGCTAGCGCCCCAGCGGCCTCACCCTCCGCCCCTGGTCATCGGCAGTGCCCTCGGAATACACGCGGGGGGTGGCCGTGTGCCCCACCCACGCCAGCGTCACCTGGGTGGGTCTCAGCCCACCGCCTCACCGGGATTACCGCAGCCACGTGCTCCTCCCCCGTCTCGCTGCCGTCGGTTCTCGAGCCAGCAGCTAGCAGGACGAGGCCTCTGCCGAAACCCCGCTTCACGGCCCACCTTGCCCAGCAGCAGCTCAAGCCCTACAAGGGCCACGCTTACCGCATTCCTGCCTCTCTCCAGTTTCCTCGCCGTGTTCCAGCCACGCGGCCTCCCCGCTCTACCTGGAACCCACGCGGCATGCTCCTGCCACGGGGCCTTTGCACAGGCCGCACGTGTCCTTGCCCGGCATGCCCAGCTGTCTCTTCGATTGGCTCCCCCACTTGCACTCGCTTAGGGAGTAGACCACCGTCCCCCCTCCGTGCAGCTGCGCCCGGTCACCCAAAGGCTTGGCATTTCCTCTCCTTCCCTGTTGATTCCTTGGACTTTAACAACTTTCTGTGATTCACCGTTTTGACTTTGCTTCACAAAGGCAAGGAACTTGGTCGCTTTTACTCACCAATTCCCGGCATCTAAAACATTGCCTGACACACAGTAAGCAGGAGCTTGGTAAATACTCGCGGACTAAATGAAGGAGCCTTTGCCAGGCCGCGGGCTGCCTCCGTCCTGGTTCAGGACCTGGTCCCCGCAGGCTCCCAGCTCCCGGTCCAGCTGCCAGGCCCATTCGGCCCCTCAGGGTGGAGGGTGGAGGGTGGGGGCAGGAAGCTGGAGAGACGGGGGCTGCCCGAGCCCCTGCAGCTGCAGAGGGGGGTGGGTCCACGCTCCGCCTTGTCCCTGTCCTCCAATCCCATGGGGGGTTCCAGGGAGCCCTTGCTGCCACCACGAAAGGCAGGGGCTTAGGCACGGGTGGCGGGGCAGTGGGGGGGCGGGGGGTTGTCCAGGACCCTCAGAGCAGGACAGGAATTCCCTCCAAATTTGGATGAACCCCCCCCCCCACCGCCCCTGCTCCCAAGACCACACAGTTTAAACAACAGAAATGAATTCTCTGCCAGTTGGGCTGGCTCCCCCTGGGACTGGGGGACAGAAGCTGTCGCAGGCTCCCAGCTCCTGGGTGGCCGTCTCCCCCTGTCCTTTTTTCTGTCTAACTTGCTGGCGAGCTGTGGCGTTCCCTGGCCCGTAGACCCATCACCCCGATCTCTGCCCCCCGTTCCCGTGCTTTGTCCCGTGTGCGGGTCTCTGGCAGAGCGGCTCTTCTGCGAGGGCAAGGTCACACCGGACCAGGGCCCACCCTCATGATTTCACACAAACGTAGCCATCCCGTTTCCAAATAAGGTCACAGTCACTCGTCCTGGGGGTTGGGACTCCAACCTCTTTTTGGAGACCACGATTCAACCCACGACAGACACCCTTCCTGGGTTGTCTGAGATCTTCCCGTGGCTTCTGCCCCCCGGCCCCCGGGCCCCTCGGCACTCTCCCCTTTGCCTCATCTGCCCCCGCGCAGCTCACGGGTGGAGACACCGTGGTGCCATCCTGCCCGACGACCCGCTCTCTGCCCGCCCCGTCCCGCCCGGCTCCTTCCTCGGACCCACCCAGGCACGTGACGGCCCCTCAGAGGGGACCAAAGCGCAGGGACTTGAGTGGCACTCCGAGGTCACACAGCCAGCCGGTGGCTTCAGCCTGGGCTGTGGCTCCACACCGCTGCTCCAGGCACCTTTGCTACCCTGCCCGCTGGACCCTGGTCACCTCTTGGGACACGGGGTCAGCCGGAGGCCGCCCTGCCAAGCTGCAGGCACCCACGCTCCTGACCCAGCCACCTCGCCTGTTGGGAGCTGCCGACGGCACCCCAGGCTGCAGGTGACCGCGCACAGGTGCAAGGGGACAAAGGAGCACAAGCCAACTAAGTACTGACCCCGCAGGCTGGGCAGGGAGCCCAGTCCCACCCCCTGCCCTGTGTGGCCCCGCAGCGGGGGAAGGGAGCTTCCGAAGCTAAGCTCTGCTTTGCCCCCAACCCCATCTTTCAGGCTCCCCAAACAACGCCGTTTCTGGGTGATGTTCCTGGGTGGGTTCCGGTGACGGCATTTCTGCGCGTGGAGGCCTGGGCCCATCCCGGGGAGAAGTCTGCGACCAGAGCGCGTGACCCCACCCACAGAGCCAAACCCCACTTAGGCACCTGCCGCTCACCCTGCCCCCGCTGACGGGGCGGGAAGGGGTCTCTCCCCCCACAGGACCCCCGCGAGGATCCCGCACCGGGCACAGAGGGCCGGGCGCTGGCTGCGGCTGCCAGTTCCACCGGCCAGCCTCCGTGTGGCGAGGCCCCGTCACCCACCCCCAAGGATCCCTGGTTTCCAAACAGAACGGAGGGGTCCCACCCACCCGCGGGACAGTGCAGCTCCGAACCGGCCCGTCTTGGAGGGGAGGCCCGGCCGGGAAAGGGTCATCGCTGGACGCGCGGCGATGTTTCGGCCAAGTCCCTGTGTGCCTCTCCGACCAGATCCGTGTTTGGGGACTTCGTGTTGGTAGTTTGCAATTAGCCGTGGTGGGCGTATTTACAGCAGGGAAATGGGCGAAGGCTACACATCAGGCCCTTGTGTCCCTAGAGAGCCAGTGGCCAAACGCCCACCGACCCGCACACACCCAGACACCCGTGCGCGTGCGTGCAAATGACAGAGACGTGGAGGGCTGTGGTTCCAAAGCCAGCTTGTGTCCAGATCGGCCCCAGGTGCCGTGTTTGAAAATGCAACCCCAGATTCCTCACAAAATTTCCAGACACAAGCTAATTCTCGGAATTTAGCAGTTGGCCAAAAGCGGACGGATCGAGATTGCAACGGCTTATACGTTGGTAACGTAGACACCCTGGATTCTCGTTGACCAATGTATCCAGGTATATGTCTTTGCTTCTGTTTACCTCCAACCTAGATACTTAAAGTGCACACAGTCGGGGAGCCCGGACGGCTCCGTCGGTTCAGTATCTGACTCTTGGTTTTGGCTCAGGTCGTGATCCCAGGGTCACGGGATCGAGCCCCGTATCGGGCTCTGCACTGAGCACGAAGCCTGCTTAGGATTCTCTCTCTCCCTCTGCCCCTCCCCTACTCGTGCTCCCTAAATAAAGTGCATATAGTCACGTCTTGCTTTTATGTCCATTTTGACAATATCTGCCCTGATCTTCATTGTAGAATTTAGTATGTTAACATTAGAAAATAACTATTGAGGGGCGCCTGGGTGGCGCAGTCGGTTAAGCGTCCGACTTCAGCCAGGTCACGATCTCGTGGTCCGTGAGTTCGAGCCCCGCGTCGGGCTCTGGGCTGACCGCTCAGAGCCTGGAGCCTGCTTTCAATTCTGTGTCTCCCTCTCTCTCTGCCCCTCCCCCGTTCATGCTCTGTCTCTCTCTGTCCCAAAAATAAATAAACGTTGAAAAAAAAAATTAAAAAAAAAAAAAAAGAAAATAACTATTGAGGGGCGCCCGGGTGGCTCAGTCGGTTGAACGTTCGACTTCAGCTCAGGTCATGATCTCGCGGTTCGTGAGTTCGAGCCCTGCGTTGGGCTCTGTGCGGACAGCTTCCGGAGGCTCCGCGATCTTCATTAATTCCAACATATCCAGGTTTCAATCTGTTCTCATTTCCCATCACCTTGAAGAACTTCCTTTGGCATTTTTTGTTGTTCAGGTCTGCTGATGAAAAAAATTCCTTAGTTTTTTTGTTTTTTGTTTTGTTTTGTTTTTCACCTAAAAAAAGTTTTGATTCAACCTTTTATCTTAAAATATTTTGGACTGACCGAGAATTGTGGTTTGCGCACTGTCCCCCTCCTTTGGGCAATTTATGATCGTTCCTTTACTGTGTTGGAACAAGACCTTATTCCACTGTCTTCTGGCCTAAATAGTTTCAGCTCGTAGGTCCGCTGCACCCAGCGGCTGGTCTGCTGTATCATTTTTTTCTGGAAGCTTTCAAGATTTCCTCTTTATCTTTGGTTTCCAGAAGTTTCACTATAGGGTGCCTCTGTGTCGTTTTCTTTGTATTTTATCCAGTTTGGGGGTTCATGGAGATGACTGAATGTGAAAACGTATGTCTTTGACCAAACTGGAAATACTTTTAGCCATTAATTTTCAAATACTTTTTGTGCCTTATTCTCTCCTGCCTCCAGAACTCCAGTTACATGTTTGTGAGATTTTCTGATATTGTCCCGCAGGTCTCTCAGCCTCAGTTCACATTTTCCAATCCTTTTACTCTATTTTTTTTTTAAAGTAATCCTTAGGCCCAACGTGGGGCTCAAACTCACAACCCCGAGATTACGAGTTGCATGCTCTACAGATCGATCCATCCAGGCACCCCCATTTGACTCTTTATACTTTAGATTGCATAATTTCTATTAGGCTACCTTCAAGGTCACTGACTTTCTTTTGTCATCTCTACTCTCCTAGTAAACAGAACCAGTGTTTCTATCTTGCTTTTTAGTTTTTTTCCCCCCTTGTACTGTCAGGTATTGTATTTGGTTTTCTAGAATTCCCCCTTTGTTTCCTAGGATTTCTATGTTTTTTGCTGAGATTTCTAATCTTTGCATTTCTTTTTTAATTAATAATTAATTGCATGCAAATGAGAGCGTGAATGGAGGAGGGGCAGAGAGAGGAAGAGAGAGAATCCCACGCAGACTCCACACCTTTAGCGCAGAGCCCGACGCAGGGCTCGATCCCACAAACCATGAGATCATGTTGAGCTGAAATCCAGAGTTGGAGCCTGCTTCGGATTCAGTGTCTCCCTCCCTGTCTGCCCCTCCCCTGCGTGTACTCTGTCTCTCTGTCTCTGTCTCTGTCTCTCTAAGATAAACATTAAAAAAAAAATGTAGGGGCGCCTGGGTGGCGCAGTCGGTTGAGCGTCCGACTTCAGCTCAGGTCACGATCTCACGGTCCATGAGTTCGAGCCCCGTGTCCGGCTCTGGGCTGATGCCTCAGAGCCTGGAGCCTGTTTCCGATTCTGTGTCTCCCTCTCTCTCTGCCCCTCCCCCGTTCATGCTCTGTCTCTCTCTGTCCCAAAAATAAATAAACGTTGAAAAAAAATTTTTTTTAAAAATGTAAAGAAAATAGTTATGGACATGGTTGGATTGAAGCCTACCATTCTGACTGAGCCACCCGGTCGCCCTATTTTTGCATTTATCATAAGCACGTTTGCCCTTATGTGCTTGAGAAGGTGTTTAATCGCTGTTTTCACATCCCTGGTCGTTATTGCTAACACCTTGGTCTCTGTCGATTGTCTTAGAGTAGGCTGCATTTTCCTGGTCCTTCACATAACGATTTCTCGTTGTATGCTAGACGTTGTTATTATGTTGTAGAGGCTTTGGCTTCCGTTGGGAGTCAGGCCGCAAACTCTACTGGAGGCATAAACCTCAGGCTGGGTCTTTTGGCCACAGCTGGCGTCTGTCCTGCACAGGAGTGGCTCAGGGATCAAGCAGAACTTTGGGCGGAGCTGATACACGCGATTTAGCCTCTCCCGAGCTGTTTCTCTCCTGGGTGGAACCCCCTCCCCGCTTCCTGGTGACTGTCGTCCCAAACTCTGTCCTGTTCTCCCAGCCAAAAAGGCCAGATTTCTACCGGAGATACAGCCACTCGAACACGAGTGCCGGCTTCAGCCTGGCTCGGTTGTTAAAAGCCACGTAACGGAAGCTCACCCTGTGCCATTCGCTTTTCCAAGTGTGGCCTCCCCTCCAGACTCTGCCCTTGTTCACTCTCCAGTGCCTTCAAGTCATTGCTTTTTGTTTATTTTTGTTCTTTTGTATTTCGTCGAGTCCATAGATGTCGTCTGTGGAAAGGCCAAGTCTTGTAGGAGCTATAAAGCCCCTTGGCTTCTCTCCTGAGGAACTTGGCACGTCTCCACCTGTTCACTTTTTAAGAATCCGTCTTGTACGTATATTGTTCAGAAAAGCCTAATACCGGAGCGCCCGGCTGGCTCAGTCCCTAGAGCGTGCGACTCGATCTTGGGGTTGTGAGTTCAGCTCCCACGGTGGGTGTAGAGATTACTTACAAGTGGGCTCTTTTTTAAACAGTGCAATACTGTACAATTCATGAACAGAAATAGGGTCGGGGATGCTTAGAACTTCACACAAGTGATAACACACTGTGTTTATCATGCTCCGACGTTTTCCCCTCCCGATGTACTATTTGGAGATCTACCCGTGTCGAGCCATACAGACCCAATTCGTTCATTTTTACCCTTCAACCCCATGGACGTAACTCCTTTATCTGCCTTCTCTTCTACCGACGGACACTCAGGCCGCAGCTGGCCACTCACAGGGACAAGAACACTGCCGTAACACTCTTCGATTCTCCACCCAGACGCGTGATTGCTGGGCCAGCTTTCGCCTCACCATCTGGCGAAGTTGCCCTCCAAAGTGTGCCGATTTACAGCTCTCCCAGCAGCACATAAAAGCCCGCGCCTCAAAATATTAACAGTGGTTATGTGCGAGCGGTACAGTTCCGAGCGATTTCACCTTCTCGTTCCATACTTTCTGTCATTCAGTTCTCTCCCCGCTCTGAGCAGCTGTTCTTACAACAGCGGGGTTGTCTGTTCGCAAACCAGCAGAACTTGTCCTTCCTCTCCCACCCTCTCCACGTCAGGGCAGATCCCCACCCTCGGCTGCCCGCAGGTCAGGTGAGAGGGCCGGCAGGTGCCCGAGACACGCTCCTCTGTCCCTTACCCGCTCTCCACACTTGCCCGTGTCCCGTGCACACCGCATTGGCTTGAAACACGCTGATTTGTGCGTTTCGTCGCTTATTTACTCGCCAACTAGTCCGCCAGCCCCGGGAAGGCAGGAAGCGCATCCTACCCGTCTCTGTTACTGACAGACTGGCACTCCCTGGCTCGAAGCAGGTGCTCAGAAGCACACGGGATGGACGGCAGAGGGGACAGCGCCTCCTGCACCCCGCTCGCACCCCTACAGCGGGGGACAGAAAGAAACCCAAGCTGAACCTTCTGACTGGGCAAAATGACTGGCCCGGGGCCACACAGCTGTGGATCCGAGCTGGTGACAGAAGCGAGGTGCCCCGTCCTTGCTCCCCCAGTGACGGCGGCGTGGCTCTCCTCGGGGCAGACTGACCGACTGCGTGCATTCTGCCGACTTTTATGTTCTGGATGGCATTCAATAATTCATCGTGAGTATCAGCGACGAGATCTGGGCAGGCTGCCTAATCTCCCGGGTCACTTAAAAACCTCTGCCGTTTCTGCAAAAGTGAATGTTTGAACAATGTATTCCCCACGTCCTGTCAACAGAGACACCCTGGAGTCCCCGGGTCCGCGTCACAACTCATTGTTTTACGATGAAATGCACCACACGTGTCTCCAACACATGACCACCGTGATCGCTTTCTTCTGCCGCGGAAATGACGGGGGAGATCGTGCTTTGATACAAGGAAGGGTGACAAGGCCACGCCGTGCCGAAGCCGAGATTCCGCAATTATCGTTTGTGAAAGGGAGACTGTTATCAAGGCAGCCACAGGGACACGTCTCGGGGCCGCCTCTCGGAGTCAGGAAATTTGAGACATATATTTCACAGACGCGCGTCACCCTGTAAACCCTTCTGCATAATGCACGAGATTTGATTTAATGTCGTTGTTAATTCTGCTGTTCACAGCGGTGTGCTCTTAAGGGAGCCATCATTTTTATTTCAGGGTGGTTTTTTTGTTTTTGTTTTTGTTTTTCCCTGGCAACAGAACCCGGAGGCTTTTCTGGGGTTGTGCTGGAGTGCGTGAGCACAAGACCCCTTCCCAGGCACAGGGGGGCAGAGGCCAGGCAGCCTCCCTGGAGGCCACGGAGGTCTCTTGGGTCCGCTCTGGGCTCTCTGCACCTGGCTGTGGTCGGTCAGGGCTCGGAGGGTCGAACTTGAAAAAGAAGAAGGAAAACAGAAAAGGCTTTGTGGCAGAACAGAAAGTGAAGCCAGGGTCACCTTCCAAGCTGTGTGATGGGGTCGCTTTGGCCGGGGTCAGCCAAAGGCGTGAGAAGAACGGGATGGACCGAGCTCGGTGAAGGGTGAGAGCAGACAAGAACCAGCCCCTATGCAGCAGGGACCCAGCAGAACGCAGCTGCCTGTCGCCGGTCTGTGGCCCCGCATTGCCGTGTCTGTCCCCTCACCTCTGACCACATTCGACCTGAGGCCACAGAGCCCTCCTCTCCCAGGGAAGGCGTTCAGGGAGCAGCAGGGACCCCCTCGCAGCATCCGGGGATCCCCACCCCCTCTGCTCCAGAGGCTTTAAGGGGATCAACATCCCTGCGAACCGGATGGACGGCCAGGGCCCAGGGACGCTGGGCTGCAGCCCTGACAAGGGCTGGAATCCATGTCAGAGGAATGGCTCCGTTTCTCTGTGGGTCCCTGTGGGTCCAAACAGTCCTCAGTGGGAGGGGTCAGCTGTCCACTGGCAGATGCTGGGAGGTACTGGCCGAGCTCACACGGCCCCTTCTTTAAAGACAGCAAAGCCAAGCACATCAGCTCAGGGAGGGGGATTAACCCCGTGGAAGTGAGAAGAGAGAGGGAGAGGTGAGGGAGGCACCCACTCTTTCCTGGGAGACCCCAGGACCCACACGGGCACCTGGGGGCATCGCTCAGTCGGGGGTCAGCACCCCGTCCCAGGCCTGGACAGCCCGGGGGGATGTGCAACGGACATTTATCCTTTGCTCCCTGACAGCCCCTGACGCAGTCCTGACACGGCTTACGCTCGGTGGAGGGCGGCAGGCGACCTGTCACCATCCCCTCTGGTGCTACGGGTGCACTGTTTGTGCCCCCTCACCCCCAAACCCGTACATTGAAGCCCCGAACCCCAGGGCGGCTGTAACCGGGGACGGGGCCCTTACGGAAGTAATTCAGGTTGGATGAGGTCACGAGGGTGGGGATTAGTGTCCTTCTTCGAAGAGACTCCAAAGGGCTCTGTCTCCCTCTCTCCCCATCCTGCCGGGCGGGGACACTGCGAGAAGGTGGCCGTGCGCGAGCCAGCCAGAGGGCGCTCAGCAGAACCCGGCCGCGTGGGCCTGCAGAGCTCGAGCTTCTGGACTCCAGCCTGTAAGAAATAAACGTCTGTCGCGTAAGCCCCCAGCCTGTGGTGTTTGTGACGGAAGCCGGGCTTGACGCATCTGGGGCGCCACCCGTCCTTAACCCCAGCCCGGGGTGGGGTGCACGACTCGGGCCCAGGGCAATCGGCACAGACCCGACCACGGTGAGGGTCAAGGTGGGCACGTGGCCCAAGCCTGTCCAATCGGGGTGAATCTGGGGGGCTCTGCGCTGGGAATGCGGAACACCTTTCTCTGCCGTATCTAAGCGGGAAACACCGCGCGCGTCTCCCAACGCAGAGGCGGAACACGACCAGGAGCCCCCGGCAGGCCCCAATCCCCCAGCCTCCCCATGGCCGCCCTTTGCTAAACAGCGTCCCAGAGCCCTCCCACTGTGACTCCGGCCTCGGACATGACATTTGCCCTGGCCGACGGGTGTGAGTATCCACACCACCAGCCAAAGCTTGAAAACCACCTGCACCCATGTCGGCCCCCTGCCCGCACACGAGCGACCCCGGCCCCTGCCCCGCCTGCCGAAGGCATGCGACACCCTCGAGGGAGCTGCGTCCCTCCAGGTGACCTCTGGCCAGCCCGACAGGAGCAGAAGAACCGCTCAGCTACCTGCTCACCAGCGGACAATAACGAACGGCTGTGACCCGAAGTTACAGTTTGCCACCCGGCATGACAGCAACAGTCGAGGCCGGACGGGAGGCCCTCACCGATAAATTCCCATTTCCGCTGAGGCCGTGGTTACGAACCTGGTAGGTCCGTCATCTTGTCCCAGCCCGCAGCCCAGGGACCACACACAAGGGCCAAAGCGCAGAACCCCGGACGTTCACTAGAAGGTTCACGAGAAGTTTGTTTAATGGCAAGTTTACAAAACACGACGACAGCACGCACAGACGGGCCTCAGCGTGACGCTTCCAGCACCAGAGGAGTCTCCCGGGCACCGTCAGGGGCCGCGGAGGCGCGGGGCGCGAGGCCAGGCCGTCGGGGTGTCCGGCCTCTAGAGACGGGGCCACTCCGCTCCCCTGCCTCAACAGCACCGGCACCGAGCCCCCCGCGAGCCTCCTGGGTGCTGAAGACCATCTCGTAGTACTCGATGAGCAGCTCGGTGAACAGGTTCATGGGCACGAGGGCACTCAGGGAGGACGCCCCCTGGGACGGCCAGATTAAATTCAGCCCAAAGACACACGCCAGGTTGGAGCTGTTCATCTTGTTAAAAATGCTCTCCCGGGACACCTGGAGGACACACATGAGACAAGGGACGTGACTGTGGGTTCAGTGCAACGGCCTTGCACGGCCACCTCCCGGCTCTGGGCCTCGGTGTCGCCACCTGTAAAAGGAAGCAGTCTTTTTTTTTTTAACTTTTTAATTTTTTTAACTGTATTTATTTGAGAGAGAGTGAGTGAGCAGGGGAGGGGCAGAGAGAGAGAGAGAGAGAGAGAGAGAGAGGGAGGGAGAATCCCAAGCAGGTTCCACACCGTCAGCACAGAGCCCGACACGGGGCCCAAACGCACAAACCGTGAGATCACGCCCTGAGGCAAAACCAAGAGTCGGCCGCTCAACCCACTGAGTCCCCCGGGCGCCCCGAAAGCAGTCAGTCTTGATGCTCTGAGAGACCTCGGGCTCTGACCGTCTCTGAGCTCCTCCTGGATCTCCTCAGCACCCCCAGCCTTCTCTCCCACTCCAGAGGACTCGGGAGGCCCCCTCGGGGACAGGGGTCTCTAGCACAATGGGTACAAGCTTGGCCTTTGGTGTCACCCAGCCAGACCACCTCTCTGACAGCCACACTCTGGCCAGCGAGTTGGACACAGTCAAGGCCAAAGAGCAGGCAGGGGTCATCGGAGGATCGGGGGCAGCAGGGGAGGGGGTGAACCTGCCTTACAGCACTTACAACCCCATGAAGTTAGGATGCATCACCCATTTTACAGATGAAGAAACTGGAGGCCCAGAAGGCGCAGGGGACTTTCCTGAAGTCACGTGGCCAGTCGGGGGCAGGGGGGCCACTTGGGCCCATCTGAAGGCCTGATCTCCCCCTCGCCTCCAGGGTCCTGGGGACCTCCGACAATCGGAAGCAGAGACAATGGCAGAACCTCAGGGGTCATGGGAGAGCAGAGAACGGGGGATGGGGCATGACCCGGTGAACCCCCCCCACTTGGATCTGGTGAGGACAGCGGCCCCCAAGCCCCTGCAGGAGCCCACCGGGGCCAATGCTACACAGCACCCAGCCCCATGGGAAGTTTCAACGTCAGTGCCGTGGAGGACGGGGAAATCAATCCACCTCCAGCAGATGAAAAACAAGTAGAAAGAAAATTAGGGCAATAACTTGGTTTTTGGCCTCTGAGAAATAGTTTATTATTTTTTAAAAGCAATCCTGGGCGCCTGGGTGGCTCAGTCGGTTGAGCGTCTGACTTCGGCTCAGGTCATGATCTCGCGGTCCGGGGGTTCGAGCCCCGCGTCGGGCTCTGTGCTGACAGCTCGGAGCCCGGAGCCTGCTTCGGATTCTGTGTCTCCCTCTCTCTCTGCCCCTCCCCTGCTCATGTTCTGCTCTCAAAAACACATAAACATTAAAAAAAATTTTTTTAAAGCAATCTCTACACCCAACGTGGGGCACCTGGGTGGCTCAGTCGGTTGAGCCTCTGACTCTTGACTGCGGCTGCCCCGCGTCGGGACGGCGTGGAGTCTGCTTGGGATTCTCTCTCCTTCTCTCTGCCCCTCCCCGCCTATGCTCTCTGTCAAAATAAGCAGACGTCAAAGAATAGAAATAAAAAGAAGGTCCCATCTGTAACCGAGGGCGGCCAGGCATGTGACCGGTCAGCAGGGTCAGGTGCAGAAATGGAGCTGCTCCCCGGTCAGGCCTTGAAGTCTTCTGGGCCAGGGAGCGGCGTTCCAAGGCTGGGGGAGACCCCAGACCCCGGGCTGTGTGGGCACCAGGTGCAGGAAGGGCCGCCGCCTGGGCCAGGCACGGAATTGGGGCCTCCCCGCCCCGGGCCCTGCTTAGCCCCCTCACCTCATGCAGGAAGCCCATGAGGTAGCTGAGGACGGCGTAGTTGTGTTCTGGAAGGCTCTGCAGGATCTGGTGGCAGCGGGTCACCCGCAAGCTGCTCTCCACACCTGCAGGGGCACAGGGGTCCCTCCTGAGTCAGTCCTGCCCGAGGGGCCGGCATGGGCCTAGGGAGGAGGTCAGCTCTGAGGACGCAGTGTCCCGAGGTCGGGCCTGGAGCCCTCACTTACTCCCAGGCCGGGTGGCTGTTCGCAGCAAAGCCCTCCCTTCCATGAGCTCTGTTCCCGTTTAACAGCCATACTGCAACTCTTACCTCCCAGAAAGTCCGTAAAGCCGAATCACTCACTTTGTGAGCGACAATGGCCTAGACCAGCGGTCAGCAAACTACAGCCTTCGGACAGAAAGGCCAATTTTTGTCAATAAAACTATTGATACAGGGGCACCTGGGTGGCTCAGTCGGTGAAGCGTCCGACTTCGGCTCAGGTCACGATCTCGCGGTTCGTGGGTTCGAGCCCTGCGTCGGGCTCTGGGCTGATGGCTCGGAGCCTGGAACCTGCTGTGGATTCTGTGCCTCCCTCTCTCTCTGCCCCTCCCCTGCGCACACTCTCTCTCTCTCAAAAATAAAGACGAACAAAATAAACCATTGGTACAGAGCCACACCCTCCCACCCACACATCACATGTGGCTACTTTTGCACAACAGCAGAGCCCAGTCGGGGCAACACAGACGGACCCACAAAGCCTCAAATACCTACTACCTGGCCCTTTACGGGAAAGGTTGGTCAGCCCTTCTCCAGACCAACTTAGCCTGTTTGTGATGCCCTGCAGCTCAGGTCCCCACACCCACCAAGAGCCTGGGGGAGGCTGCCCCAGACTCAGACCCCCGTTTCCTCATAACCATGTCCTCCGCTGAACTCCAGACCTCAAGCCAGGGCGCACCCACAACTATTCACCGTGCTCCCCACGTCCCGATCCCCCGACGCTAACCTCTTCCGGCTAAGCCTTGGGCGGGGCTACCGTGAACGCCTGTGTGCTTTCCAAACGCAGCCCCTGCTCAAAAGACACAAACGTCCCCACCGTCAACGTTCTCGTTGGCCTCTTAAGAAAAGCCTCTCTTTCGTGAGCTCAAGCTGTCGTGGGTAACGGGAATGGACAGGGAGTTCCCGCGAATTGATCTTCGAGAAACCAACGAGCTTGGGGGCCGCCACCTCGTTGCCTGGGTCTCAGCTTCCCGGCCCCAACCTCCTCTTTGTAAGATTTATGGTCCCAGAGCACATCCTTGCACAAGGTCCGCCACCCGCTCTCTCTACGGTCTCTCAGGGAAAGAGCGCTCACCGGCGAGCAAGGGGGAGCAGGTTGTCACAAAGCACCTCCTGCGTGCCACGAACCGTCACGCCCGGCATTTTACGCACCTTTGATCCTCACAACAGCCCCCACTTTTACGCACCTAAGGGAAGTGAGCTCAGAGAGGTTAAGCGACTTGTCCCCAGTCACACAGCTACTGCATGGCGAAGCCCAGACTTGAATCCAGACCCGCGCGGCTCTAAGCCAGTGCTCTTAACCTCCTGGCTGCACACCGGGAGGTGGTCGTGGCTGCAATTCCCTTGTGCCCTGGACACTTCCCGAGTGTCCCTGCATTTCCCGAGTACACGCAGAAGCCCCTGCTTTCGCCCGACTTCACGGAGAAACCCATCCCACCTGAGAACGGGCTGACAGAAAAAAGAGAGGACACTCAGTTAAATTTGCATTTCAGCTAAAGAGCAAATATTACTTGCGCTAAAAACAAAAAACAGACGTTCACCCTTAATCGGAAATTCAAATGGAGGTGGGTGGGCATCCTCTGTTTTCTGTTGCTAGATCTGGTGACCCTACACCTGTCACCGTGCGGCCTGGCCGAGTGAGACCACGGTCCAGAAAGCAGGGTCTCGGTTCTCATCTCAGGGCAGCATCTCGGTTCTCAACGACCGGAATGTTGGGACTTCCTGAGTCTTCAAATTAGCGGAGGGCCAACCAAAAATGGAAACAGCTCCAAACGTTGACCCGTAAAATTATAAAGCTGGTGCAACACGACCATTGAAAGAATGAGTGACTGCACACGAGGAGGGAGAGAGGAGATGTGATGCTAACACACGAAAGCCAGGCTCCAGGACCGTGCATAGGAGCGGCGCTCCTGGCGTGACGGGCAGGTGCCCACGGAGCCCCCGCCGGGGTACGTGCCCGCGTGGGAGCGCAGGGGGGGGCGGGGACTCCCGTTTCACTGCTGTGGACTTTGGGGCTTTTGTTTGTTTCCTACGCTATGTGCCTGTGTTATTTCCAACAAAATAGAATTTATTATTTTTTTTAAATTTTTATATTTTAAAGTTTATTTATTTTTTATTTAACAAAATTTTTTTCTAACATTTATTTATTTTTGAGACAGAGAAGAGACAGTGTGTGAGCAGGGGAGGGGCAGAGAGAGAGAGGGAGACACAGAATCCGAAGCAGGCTCCAGGCTCTGAGCCGTCAGCACAGAGCCCAACGCGGGGCTCGAACTCACGAACTGCGAGATCGTGACCTGAGCCGAAGTCGGACGCTCAACCGACTGAGCCCCCCAGGCACCCCTAAAGTTTATTTACTTATTTTGAGGGGGCTGGGGAGAGAATCCCAAGCATCTCTGTGCTGGCAGCACACAACCCGATGCAGGGCTTAAACTCACGAACCGTGAGATCGTGACCTGAGCCAAAATCAAGAGTTAAGACGCTTACTGAGCCACCCAGGAGCCCTCTCATAATATAATTTTTTAAAAATTCTCAGCAGCTGCCCCAACCCAGCCCCACTCCCTGGTGCCCAGGATGAGCTTTGCCCCTAAGACACTTGTGCTTTCCATGGGTCGTGCCTCAACCCCGCTGAGCTAGGCATTCCGTGGCACAAAACCCAGACCGTCAGCATCTCCCAGGGTCCAGTTAGAAATGCAGATTCTTGGGCCACTGCCCACACCTATGAGTCTCCGGGGTGGGGCCCAGTGACCCATGTTTTAGCGCACCCTCCGGGGGTTCTGGTGCCTGGGGACGTCTGGGAACCTCAGACACCCTGACAAGCCTTCACCTCCTGCCCAGCAGGCCTTTCCCTGCTTTCCTTCCAGTAAGTGCCAGACGCCCTGCAGCCACACCACCCTGCCACACCCGGTTCAATGACACGCCTGTCCCTGCGGCCAGCCTGAGCGCTCCTGGCGAGCAGGGCCTACGTGCTCACTCCCCTCCCGTCCGCAACCACCCCGCACGGGCCGTGGCAAGCAGGTGCCAGAGTCAAAGAGGAACATGTGTGTTCGGTGATAACCACTGCACGAGGGACGGCCCGACACGGCCGAATGGCTGAGGTGACTGGCGTTTTAGAGGGAGAATGAGGGCACAGGGAGGGGTGCAGGGGTTGGGGGGGGCCTGAGCAGAGTCAGGGAGGGGGTAGTTATCCGGGTGTGTTCATGGGAGAAACACGCTGCTCGTGTCCTGGGACGGGGTCAGCGGTGCAGGCTGGGTTAGGCCCCCACCGTCACGGGACACTGGGGTCTCCTTGAACCTCTACATCTCAGAGCCGGCTCTGGGGTCTCTGACACAGTTCTGGGTGTAGAAGATTCACATCCCAAAGGGCAGAGGAGGGATTTCTAACTGCAAGCTTTCTACGGTAACCGCTCGAAGAGGGGGTTCGGGGCCTCTGCCCCCCACCAGCCTCCACCCCCCTTCTACACACAGAAGTTGGGGTGCTGGAGGTGGGGGGCTCCCCCAGAGCAGGGCAGGGAGGGCCTGGAGGCGGCCCTTGGACCGGGCCGTGCACCCCGAACCCAGAGACGCCCTCTGCCACGCTGCCTGTCGCCCCAGCTGCACCCGACAACCCCTGCCCCCACCCACGGACGGTGGTGGCCCGGCCCGGCCACTGACACTTGTCCACGGGGTCGGACGGCAACAAGAAGAGGCCGGCAGCCCCTCCCCCCCACCCCCCAGACTGGCCCTCGGCGGGGCCCCCCAGGGCAGGTACCCACTGGTGATCCCGAGAATCTGCTCATAGGCCGTGAAGGTCAGCAGCGGCTGGGGAAGCTCTCGCAGGAAGGTCTTCAGGATCACGGCAGGGATGTGGACGTCCCCATAGTCGTCAAAGTTCACGGGCTTCCCTGAACACAGAATGTCACAAGTCTGAGTCCCGACGGGGCCGCGGAGTCCCGCGTCATGATGGGCCCCGACACAAACGGCTTTAGAACTCCCGAGGGGGAGACCTCTCGCCAGGCATGACCCTGTCGCCTGCTGGACCCGGGGGGTGCTGCTACCGTGCCCCCCTCGGCGCTCTGGGGCACCTGGCAGAGTCTGGGTGTGCCCCCAGTCCCCCCGCCGTGTGGGTCGGCCCCGCCTCGGATGCAGGTGCTCGGCGCACGGGCCTGAGGACGGCCAGTCCACACGCGCCCCGCGCCGGCCCTGTCACCGGACGGGCGAACCGTATGAGGGAGAGGAATGAGGAGGGTGGGCGGGGGCGTGAGCAGAGCTAGCCACCTCAGCAGTGTCGCTGTAGGGTGCTCAGCTCTGACACGGCCTCCCGACCTGCGGGTGTCGCCGCAGGCAGCCGAGAAAGCGGTGCCGGGCCCGCTGGAGGGGCTGCCGAATGGAGACTCCATGGAACATTTCAGACCACCTGTCCGCCTGCAATGACGGGAGAAGCCCTCAAGGCACAACGGCAGCGTGCGGCCACCTGCCGAGGGCCGGGGCTCCGGGCGCAGGCCTCGCCTGGGCAGCTGCCCGGCCCTGGGCTATGCTGGGGGTTGGGTGGGGGCGGGAGCCACGCTACCTTGGGCCTGGGGGCTCTGCGGCCGTGGAGGGCTGTGCAGGCCGGGCAGGCGGGAGGCCCAGGGTCAGGGGTCTCTGCGGGGACAGACTCACCTTGATTGTACAACCGCTGAATCTCGCGGATGGTGTGGACACTGGCCGATCTCCGGAACAGGCCCTCAGTGCGGAGTCCTAAGGAGAGAGAGCCTCCAGGCACCTCACAGGTCCTAGCACACTGGGTTTCTGGAACATTCCACGACTCCTCCTGCCCACGCGTCACCCTCCCGTGGCTGGCAGGGAATGCTCTCCAGCTTGGTTCATCCCCCCCCACCCCCCCCCCGACGCCCACCACCCACGATCCCCACCTTTATTTATTCCTCAAACTTCCAAACTCCCAACCCCACCTGACTGCCTACTTCCGTGGCCCCCGGGAAGAGAGAACCAAGTCAGACAGACCTGGAGTCCAGCCCAAGTCTGTCTCATCCCGCTGTGTGACCGCAGCGAAAGCACGTAGCCTCTCTGAGCTCAGCCACCCCGTCTACAGAGTAAGGCCCTGAGCCCCTGCCTCTGAGGGCTGCAGAAAGAATCGATGAGGCTGGATATGGCACACGTTCAAGCACCCGGGTGGCCTCCATACACGCTGCTTCCGCTTAGTCCCGCAGCTGCATCGACACAGGTGACCCGTCCAGTATGGCAGCCACGGGCCATACGTCATGATTTAAATTTACGTTTAATTAGCAAAAATTAAGTAAAATTAAAAATGCGGTCACCCGACGTGGGAGACACCTAGAAAGTGCTCTACTGGGCTATTGCCGCGAGCAGCTAGAGGCTACCGTTCCGGACGCGGCAGATACAGGGAGCACTGGGCTCCCTCCCCAGCCTCTTCTCCCTTCTGAAGCTGGGTCTGTTCAACGAATATATCCAGGTCGGAGCCGCCTATGCACGGACCTTGCCGGGCTTCACCGGGCAGCTTCCCACGGGGACTTCCCACGGGCCTGCACAGTCCGGCCTCTCCTGCCCCACTACCCCTCGGCCCCCTCCTCCGGCCTCCAGTCTGCCCCATGCTCCTTGCTCCTCCCGGCCTTTGCACGCGCTATCCCCTCTGCGTGAGTGGCTGGTCCCTCTCTTTTTTTTCCTGACAGATTGTAGTAGGAAAATTTCTGAGGTGGCTCCCAAAGTCCCGGACCCCGTGGGGCACACTCATTCTGCCCGGGATCCAAATACTTATCTAGGTGCCACAGGGAAGGGACTCTGCAGACAGGATTCAGGCCCAAGGAGCTGACCTTAAGATATGGAAGATCATCTTTGGTGGGCCTGACCTAATCAGGCAAGACTTTTAAAAGGGACCGGGTTCTTCCTGGCTACAGACATTTGAAGCATGGAGGCCGGACTCGACAGGAGGGAAGGTCTCTGTTGGTGGAGGGGGCCGCACGGAAAGGAAAGCGTGCAGCCTCTAGGAAGAGAAAGAGGCCTTTGGCCGACAGCCACCAAGGACACACAGGCATCTCTGCAAAGAACTGAATTTGGCCAACAAACTGAATGAAGGTGGAAGCGGATTCTTCCCCAGAGCCTCCAGAAAGGAGCGCAGCCTGGCGGGATACCTTGAGTTTCGCTTGCGAGACCCTGAGCAGCCCGGCCCCCATGTGCCTGGACTTCTGACCCGTGGAAACAGCTTTACAGAGGAGATCGCAATGGAGTCCTCTCGGTCGCGACCGTGAGCCCCCAGAACGGCGGCTGGTGGAGGGGGGGGTGCCGTTACCATGGCAACCCCAGCACCTCAATCAGGGCTGGATGCGGGGAGGTGCCCAAAGGGTACATGTTTGATCGTGCATTCATTCAACAAATACAATACTGAGTTCCCACTTCGAACTGGGTTTTTTATTTTTTCATAAATAAAGGACCTGATACGTTAAAAAGGGAGACACTCCCTCTCCCGGTTTCTGACAACCTGGTCTTACGCACTATCTTCTCTCTGCTCCCGAAACACGGAACAGAACGGGAGGTGCCGCGAAGGACTTCTCGCCAAAGTAGAGACCATTCTAAGCGACAATCAGATCCTCCGGCTAGAGAGGCGACAGCTCATAGAACTTTCTAGCATTAGGACATGCAGTTCTGAGGGCGCGCCAGGTAAAAGGCCCCCCAGGGCCCCCAGCAATGACGGCTCCCACTGCTCGTTGGACGCGCCCCCCCCTGCACCCTGCGGCACCTGCCTGCGGGGGGCCACCCCCCCCCCCCCAGCAGCCTGTTTGCCCAGAGAACTACGCTCCTGTCAGGGTCCACACTTTTCCTGTGGATCTGGGAACTCTGGCCTCGGGCAGGAGTCCTGGAGGAGCCACAAGGCGCACCCCCTCTGATCACCGAGTGCGCCCACCCCACTGGCGACAGCACCTGCAGACCAAGCTATCTATCATATCAAAGGGGTCTCTTCACGGAGAGCTTTACATGTATCATCTCATTTAGGCCCCAGAGCAACCCCGTGAATCAGGCACTGTCATGAACCCCATGGGGCAGATGAGGAATGAGAGGCCCAGAGAAGGTAAGTAACTGCCCAAGGTCACACAGCAAGTACACAGTAGAGCCGGGATGCAAACCCAGACATTCTGTGTGCCTGAGTCCATCCCGTGCTGGTCACCCTTCCCGCACGAGGCCCAGCCCCTCCAAGTCCCCGGTCTGCACGGTGCCCGGGACACGAGATGGGCCTCCCAGAGGCCCTCACACCCCTGGCTGAAGCCAGCTCTCACTTACCTTTCTCTCTTAGGTATGTCACTGTGAATCTCAGCACAGGAGGGATGAGTTCACCTTGATTTTTGTCCTTGAGGCTGAGGGAAAAGAAAAGAAAGCAGTTTTTACCTGGAGGTGACAGGTCCTCTCCACATCTCTGTGTAAACACAGGACCGAGGAGCCACACAGGGACAGACGCAGACTCGGTGCTCAGACAGTAGGTGTTCTGGTGGCCAAAAGAGAGGCAGAAATAATA
Organism: Lynx rufus; assembly: GCF_022079265.1. Classification (NCBI taxonomy): domain Eukaryota; kingdom Metazoa; phylum Chordata; class Mammalia; order Carnivora; family Felidae; genus Lynx; species Lynx rufus. The sequence goes on along the minus strand of NW_025814889.1, from coordinate 137,323,735 downwards.
CACTAGGGCAGCAGCTGAGGGCCCCACCATGATACAGGGGAGACCTGGGGAACGGGGATGGCTTCACGTGGGGCCACTTCTGAGCTAGGTTTTGAGGTATGAGTAGGAGCTTGTGGAGGACCAAAGCCGGGGGGCGGGGAGCATTCCAGACAGGGGGGAAATGCACAGAGGAGGACCAGAGGCACGAGCGGATTTGGCCGTGAGGGCAGATCCGGGAAACCTGGACCACGTGCTGACCAATCAAACAACATGCCTGATGGAAACCTAACGTGCTGCCTCAGCTGCTAAGACCCAGGCTCCTACCGTGTTCATTTGGTAGAGAATTGATACACAAGGCAACTTTAAAACACAGCCACAAATACACCACCCCAGCCGGCAGAGAGGATGTGAAGTCCCAGCCGCCCACCGTGAGCATTCTACGGCCCCGCTGGGCTCCCGCGTGAAACGTTTTGTTTGTCTCTTTCTCACGTGCTGAACGCTCTTGCCCGGAAGGCGACATATTTGGGAGACGGTTGGATGGAGGGGAAAGCGCTCTGTGGTCAGACGCGCCTGCTGGAGTCCTGCTCTGTGACGGTCGTAGCTGAGAAGAGCATGTGTTTTGCGGTTCTCTAAACGTCCGCTAGGTTAGTTTGGCCGATTGTGTTCAAGTTTTCTAGACTGTTGATTTTCTACTTGTTCCGTCAATTACTTAGAGAAGGATACTGACGTCTCCTCACGTGTGTCTGTTTCTCCCTCGGTTCTACCACGTTTTCCCTCGTGGATTTTAAAGCTCTGTTACTAGTCTGTAACTTTTTAGGATTATGTCTTATTACGAAACGCCCCTCTTTGTCCCTGGGGTTATTTCTTGTCCTGCTTGGCCTGATATTAGTACAGCCACTCCAATTTTCTTTTGGTTGGTGGCTGCATGGCAGATCTTACTCTACCCTTTTACTTTTAATCTATAGCGTTTTATCGTTTTACATTTTAAACATCAGTAGGAGCTTCCTTTTTTGTAATCCAAACTGAGAATCTCTTTTAATTGGAATGTTTTTGCCATTTACGTTTAATGTAATCATCACGACTAGGTTTAGATCTAGCATCTTGCTATTTGTTCTTTACTCGTTTTCTCCCTTTTCTTGACTTTGTTTTATTCTTTAGGACTCAGGATGGAACTACCCCAGTGACCCTCCTGAGTCACCGGCTTACAGGTATTGGGACTTCTCCATGACCACATGAGCCAATCCCTTATAATAAATATCCTCTTTCTTGGTTCTGTTTCTCTAGAAAACCTACACGAATATGCTGGGTCTGTGTCTCCTGATCGGTTTTTCTCCTAGTTACGGAACACGTTTCCCTGCTCCCACCTTGTAATTTTTCTTTTTTAAATTTTTTTTTCAACATTTATTTACTTTTGGGACAGAGAGAGACAGAGCATGAACGGGGGAGGGGCAGAGAGAGAGGGAGACACAGAATCGGAAACAGGCTCCAGGCTCTGAGCCATCAGCCCAGAGCCCGATGCGGGGCTCGAACCCACGGACCGCGAGATCGTGACCTGGCTGAAGTCGGACGCTTAACCGACTGCGCCACCCAGGCGCCCCACCTTGTAATTTTTCTTTGGAAACTTTACACTGTTGGTTGCTGGGGTTTGTGTGTTTGTATTTGGTATTCTTTTGAACGGAGATGAACTTTGTTCTGTCTTGCATCAAGTCATTTGGGAACAGGTAGAGCCTTTCAAGGATCGCTTTGAATTTTGCAAGGGGGGCTCTCGAGCAGTCTTCAGACTAAGGCCAATGTAGCTCAACGGCTAAGACAGAAACAGCACCCAAAGCCTTAAGTGCTGACGTCTCCACTTTAAGTTGGGAGAACACTTACCACGCCCAGCCCTGTGTCAGCTCCAATAGCTTCGGGGCCCTACTGTTTTCCGGTGGTACTTTAATTTCCTTTTACATATAGACAGTTTAAACACTCAAAGACTTGAAGGGACAGTCTGTGGAGAACTCTCTGTGCAGCCCCCCCCCCCCCCGGAACTCTGTCCCACAAGGTCACCCACCCAGAGCCCCCAAACTCTGAACTCCGTTACCCCACTTCGGCAAGAGCACTGGAGCCTGTCTGGCTTCTCCCTGCTCTGCAGCCTGGAAACATCCCCCGGGCAGTGAGCCGGGGGAGTCGGAGGGTCTGCTCTGTTCGTTTCCTTTCTCTCTGGAATCACGGCCCCCTGCTGCATGCTGCCTGGTGTCTGGAAACACCTATCATGATAGGGCTTGTGTGTCTCTCTACGTTCGGGCAGGACGGTCAGTTTGTTCCATGATTCTGTCACGGCAAGAAGCAGACGTCACCGATATATTGTGAAAGGGTTTCCGGGGGCAGGGAGGTGGCCACACGCCTGGCCGCGGTCCCTAGCTCCCCCGGGTCTCACTGTGTTCCATCATCAAGTAGGACCCTTGGGGAGACGGGGACAGGAATGGGGCAGGTCTACGCCTCCAATCCTAACACACAAATATGGACCTCAGCCTCCTGCCTTGGCTCCCTGAGAACAGCCCAAAGTTCAGCAACCCCCAGCTCTTCTGGGAAAATCAGTCACCTCAACAAATACACAGCATCGTCCTTGCCGTGCACTTGCATATTCGTCATTTCGTTTGATTCCAACAGGGAAGGGGCGGACAAGACAGGCTGTTATTATCCCTGCTTCACAGACAGTGAACAAGGCATCCCAGGGAGAGGAGTTACATTTCTCTTTTCTTTTCTTTTTTCTTTTCTTTTCTTTTCTTTTCTTTCTTTTTCTTTCTTTCATTTCTTTTCTTTCTTTCATTTCTTTTCTTTCTTTCTTTCGCTTTCTTTCTTTCGCTTTCTTTCTTTCTTTCGCTTTCTTTCTTTCACTTTCTTTCTTTCTTTTGCTTGCTTTCTTTCCTTTCTTTTCTTTCTTTCCTTCCTTCCTTCCTTCCTTTCTTTCTTTCTTTCTTTCAACTTTATTTATTTTTGAGAGAGAGAGAAAGAGCATGAGCAGGGGAGGGACAGTTCTTCCTTTCTTTCTTTCTTCTTTCTTTCTTTCTTTCTTTCTTTCAACTTTATCTTTGAGAGAGAAAGAGCACGAGCAGGGGAGGGACAGTTCTTTCTTTCTTTCTTTCTTTCTTTCTTTCTTTCTTTCTTTCAACTTTATCTTTGAGAGAGAAAGAGCACGAGCAGGGGAGAGACAGAGAGAGAAAGAGAGAGAATCCCAAGCAGGCTCTGCACTGTCAGCACACAGCCCGACGCGGGGCTCGAACCCACGAACCGCGAGATCATGACCATGACCCCCGGGAGGGCCCGGGGGCAAAGGCAGCGCTCCGTCCCTGATTCCCGGAGATACGTGTGCAGAGTAACAGCACCCCTGCCCCCAAAATGCGCGTTAAAATGCAGCCACTGGCATGCATTCTCATCACAGCGGGACGCAGGCTGAAGGTAGCCAGGGCCGAAGGGGTATCATCTGGGCTTCCAGCCTCGCTGGAGCTGGGCTCCACCCGTGACGATTTTCACCGAAACCACCTCAGGCTGCTTCCTTCCTCATCTGCCCCGGAGCTCTCCGGGTGCCATCATCAGAGTGGCTGGAACTCAGATGAGGAAACTCAGGCTCTGAGAGGTTGAGCCACTCGACGAAACGGGAGCGGGGCCGGGATCCGAACCCAGAAAGGCAGGCTCCGGAAGCCAGCCTCTGAGCACAGTATGAAAACCACTACGCAGACGTAAGTCGCAGATGGGCAAGAGCAGAGACGGGACGGCGAGCATCCACTAAGGGCACACGCTTAGCCCGGCGCAGGGGGGACACCACCGAGATACACAGGCAGCCGGACGGAAACCAAAAGCGCGGGCTCTGGTATCTGACCTCCTGAGGCCAAATCCTGGTTCTGCCGCCGAAGCTGAGAGGCCCAGATACACCCCTCGACCTGCCCCCACACCCATGCCTCTATTTCCTCTTCTGTTAAATGGGACGATAATCGGACCTGCCCGCCAGAGTGCTTAACACCAGCAAAGCCGTGGGACAGGCCCCGGTGCTCCAAAAACCATTCAGTGAAAGTGACTTACGGAGCAAATGACGTCACGCCGTCCAAAGACGTAACGATTGCTGGGGCGCCTGGGTGGCTCCGTCGGTTGAGCGTCTGGCATTGGCTCGGGTCGCGATCTCACACTTCACGAGTTCGAGCCCCACATCGGGCTCCGCTCTGACGGTGCGGAGCCTGCTACGGATTCTCTCTTTCCCTCTCTCTCTCTGCTACTCTCCCCAACTCGTGCTTTCTCTCTCTGTCTAATAAAGTTGAAAAATTCTAAACAACAACAACAAAAAGGCGGAACAATTGTAAAACGGAAAATTGAACTAAAACTGGGGCCGGAGTCCCGACCGTGGACGCTTAAGCGGATGCTACAGGAAATGCACAGAAATTCTGGTCGCCCTCGGACCCCCCTCCCCGCTAAGGCGCTGGCACACCGCCCCCCTAGCAGGCCGTCTCCTCTTGTCCTCTCTCGGGGCCAGAGAGGGCAGCGGGGACCACCTCCCCACCGCCATCCCGCCCGTATAGCCTCGCGACCCAGATGGCGCTCACACGGGGCACGCGGCACCGTTACCCGTCCCGCCTCGGACGCTGTGGGCAAACGGAAACTCACCACCGACACCCAGTCTTTCCCACGTCTCAGGGTCTCAGGCCTCCGGGCTGGCTCCCAGCACACCCTGCGCCCTCCCCGCTGCAGGTACACCCTCCCTATTTCTCTTTCCAGGCCCAGCCAAAGCTCTCCTCCTCCAAGAAGGCCTCCTTGCTCCTCTCCAAAGAGCGCAGGCTCCGTGTCCGCTGTCCCCCAGCACCGTGTGGGGAGATTACCATGGACCGTCCCCACATAAGCCCAGGGGAGGCCCAGACTCAGAGCAGATGTGGCAACAGAGGCAGAGGTCAGAGCGGAGCACTTTGAAGGTGGGGGACGGAGCCACGAGCCCAGAACCCAGAAAAGAAAGCTGTTTTGACCAAGAGAATACGGCAGAAGCGACCGGCCGGTTTCCGGGCCTCGGCCTGAAGACTCTGGCAGTTTCCACCGTGGTCCCAGGGACCCCTGCCAGAAACCGCGAGCTGGCCCGTAAGAAGGGGGCCACCCTGGGCGTGTCCGGTGGGGAGGCCGTGTCCCAGCTGAGCCCAGCCTTCCCTGCCGCGCGCCAGGACGTGAGGCGACGCCTCGGACCCCGGGCCCTCCGGAGGAGCAGCCGGGCCACCACTGGACGCCACGGAGCGACCTCTGGCAGCGCCCCCCGGAGCACGCTTGCCTAGCTGGGCTCTGCCCAAATTCCCGGCCCCCAGAAATCAGGACGCGTAACAAAACGGCGGCTGTTTGAGACTGCTAAGTGCCGGGGGAGGGGGCTGTCGTGACAGCAGGTAACGGAAGACGGTCCAGAACGCGCAGCCGGGGATGAGCCACGCATCTGAGCCCACAGGCCCTGCTCCCGTATCTTGTCCGCTTAGTTTCTGTTGTGATTTCATTGGCCCAAATTCGAGATGGGCTGTGGACGCTGGGAGAGGCCCCAGAGCCCCAAGGCGGCCCAGCTGGAGGCAGGCCCGGGCCTAACTGAGATGTGCGGTCGTCAGGGGCGCCTGGGGGGCTCTGTCGGTTGAGCGTCCGACTTCGGCTCAGGTCATGATCTCGCAGTTCGTGGGTTCGAGCCCCACGTCGGGCTCTGTGCTGACAGCTCGGAGCCTGGAGCTGCTTCGGATTCTGTGTCTCCCTCTCTCTCTGCCCCTCCCCCGCTCACACTCTCTCTCTCTCTCTCTCTCTCTTAAAAATAATTAAACATTAAAGAAAATTAAAACAAAACCAAAAGCGTGCGGTCCTTCCGCCGCGATTCCTCGGGGGGATGCAACACCAGTTCTGTTCTTCCTCTGACCCCAGGGTTTACAGAGGACTCCCAAACACATGGCCCACATGAACAACCACGAAAACTTTGCCAACGGCACTAACAGGCCTATGCGTGTCCTGCTCTCTACGGAAAGCTGGTTTCTTGGTGGTTTCTCTTTGCAGGAGCTGTATGTCGGGGACACAAAGCAACATTCGGCCGGCCAAGCGGTCCCTGTGACGCGAGTCGTGTTGCCACGGGAATGCGGGCGGACCCTCCCCCCCACCTCTGACTTGGCCTCCCGTGTCCCCGAGAGGGACGTGGTGGCCTGGGACCCAGGCGGTCCCCTCTCTGCGTCCCCAGGGAGAGAGGAACGTGGCGGACGGGTGGCTCTCTTCCTCCTCCTGCTTCCTTTGGGAGCCAGAGCAGTGCAAGTCCTGGCCCTGCCCTCAGGAGGCGGGTGACCTCAGGCCAGGCTCCTAGCTTCCCCGGCCTCTGTTTCCCCAACTGGAAACCAGAGATGCTGGTGCCCTCCTCCCAGCTGCAAAGAGTAAATACTGAGCGACACAGAGGCCTGCGTTCAGCTACGAGTCAAATGTACCAACGATCGAAACCAATGGAGCTCTGGGGGCTGAGTGACGTCCCAGGCCACACGCGGGCGGCCCGTGTCGGACCAGGAAGCGGGCCCAGGACGCTGCAGTGACTTGCCCGGGGTCACACAGCTAGGGGGCCTGGGTCTGCTGATTCCAAAGCCTGGCGTAGTGAACGTTCTTGGGGAGGGGGCCCTGCTGAGACCGGTCAAACGGGCCGACGCTGATGAACTACCCAAAGACCCCCTTGCCTGCAGCTTAGCTCACATTTCTTTCTTTCTTTTTTTTTAAATTTTTTGAATGTTTATTTATTTTTGAGACAGAGAGACACAGAGTACAAGTGCGGGAGGGGCAGAGAGAGAGGGAGACACAGAATCTGAAGCGGGCTCCAGGCCCCGAGCTGTCAGCACAGAGCCCGACGCGGGGCTCGAACTCACGAACCGCGAGATCATGCCCTGAGCCGAAGTCGGACGCTTAACCGACTGAGCCGCCACCCAGGCGCCCCCACATTTCCTTTTTCTAAAGCAGGCTTCCAGGGTGGGGAGGGGCCTGTAAGATGGTGAGACACTGAGGTCCCAGAAGGGGTGTGCCCGAAGTTGCAGGGCCCCCAGCCAAGCATGCCTCCTCCCCCGTGCCCTCAAGGCGCACGGACCTCCAGCCGGGCACACGGGCCTCTCGTGGTGAGCCACGGAGCGACTCATCCCCTGGGATTCGATGACCGCTCTCGGCAGCGCAGAAACCCATGTCGTGGATTTCTCCTCCCTCCCATCGCCCACCCGCTGGCTCAGAGAGGGGCTTGCTCAGTGGCCTGGGTCAGTGCAGAGGATGACAACCGCCCCAGGGGCTCTGGATAAAGCGTGCTTCCTGGCTGAGAGGGGACGCCCAGGGCAGCAGCGAATCCTTTCTCACTGGGTCCCTCCCTGTGCACCCCCATGTGTGCGGGCCAAGACCAGGGTCAGGTCTCCACAAGGACGCACGGATTACTAGACCCACAGCCTGAACTAAAGTTCCAAGGTGCATGCGGCAGGCAGGCGGGGGGCTCTCCACAGCCGAGCGCTATTCCTGGGCCAGCACCATGTGCTCCCGGCCAACCGTCTGGCCCCAGAGGGCACCGGGGGTTCTCGGCACATAATCCTTGCTCGTAGCCCCTCCCCGCTGGGGACGCGCTGGGAGTGATCAGCAGGTTCCTGCCCTGGTTTTGCAGGTGAGAGGCACACGAGTGAGGACAGGCTGTAGCTTTGTAGCGATGGGAGGGACGGAGCGGGAGGAGCAGCTGGCCGGCCCGGCTGGGGACCCGGGCTCTCCCGGCCCTCTGAAGTGGTCATTGACCTCTCGGCCCCTCCCGGTTCCGGAAACGCCTCGCTGGGCCACAAAGGCGGCCGGGAGGTCACGGGCGCCCACGGAACCCGGCAGTGCACGTGGACAACCGCCACGTGCAGGGGACCGAGGGTGCGCCGGTGTGCCGCCAGGCCTGCTGGCTCTATCGCCGTGCCCGCGTGGCGACAGAAGACAAAGCCGGCTCAGAGAGGCAAATCGTTTCACCGGAAGTCACACGGCCTAAGGGTTCAAGTGAGAATCGGACTCCCAAGCCCTTGTAGCCGGAGCAGACCACAGCCTTGCATCCCGGGTCGGGGTCTGGTGGGACTGACCCCCCACCCCTGCACAGCTGGCCTCTGTGGGAGGTGGAGGAGGAACTGGCAAGTTTTGTATCGTTCGCAAGACCAGCCCCCAAAACTCCCCGTGGGGCGGGGGGGTCCTGGCAAGTCAGGCTGGCACACGACTTAGGAGCAGAGCCCAAGGAGGCCCGGCCCGGCCCCCACCCAGGAGGCCCTTCCCAAGGACGGCGGCTTCTGCTCTCCGGACAGCCACACGGTGCAGGAGACCAAAGACGAGTGTTCCCGGGCACCCCTCACTCCCTTCCTCGTGCAAGTGGCCGCTGGGTCAGCTGGAACCGTCCGCTCTGGGAGAGGAGCAGCTGGGAGTCACGTGGTCCTGCTCATTAACGAACGGCCCAAAGGGGACCTCTGCCTCCGTCGCCCCCACATCCCACTTCCTGCAGGTGCGGAAGGAGCGGGAGAGGTGTGGGCAGGGGGACCCACCCGCTTCCCCCCCGAGTCTGGAAGCCCCCCACCCCTCTCTTCTCCCACCTGCCCACCTGCTTCACCTGTACGTGCAGGACGGAGCACACAGGTGAGGGAAATGCCACCGGGAATCTCTTTTATAAAAGAGTTTACGGGTGTGACCGTTAGTGCCTCTTTCTCCCCCTTATCTGACTTAAAAGGCCACAGAGCAGAGCAAGAATTACAAATGTGTGCCAGTGGGCACAAAATTAAGACCTAGTTGGTGTGCCCATAACGACACAGAGGGGAGAAGGGACAGGGGACGAGTTTTGTGCCGTGGCGGCAAGGTGAGTAACGTTATCGCTACTAAGAACCAGTTTGTGATGAATGAAGCTGTGAACTCTAATCCCAAGACGCAAACTACCGCAAGTGACTCAAGAAGGAATGTAAGATCTGAGAAGGTATGACGCGTGAAGACACTGAACTGTCATTTTAAAACTTCCCACGAAGAAAAGCCAAAGACATTGCCGTATGAGGTGACCGCAGATCAGTTCTTACGAACACAGACACCAAATCATCCACAAGGTACCAGCAAAGCAAATCCAGCTACGTAGAAAGAGATTATCCACCAGGAACACATGCGATTTATCCCAAGGATGCAAGGTTCGTTCAACATAAAAACTGATCAATGTAACCGCCATATTATTAGAATAAAGGACAAAGCCTCTGTCATCGTCTCCATAAAGGCAAAAAAAAAGCACGTGACCAAATCTCACATCCCTTCATAGGAAAAAAACAAAACAAAACCCACCGCTCAATGAGCCAGGAACACAAGGGCTTTTCCTCAGCCGGATAAAAAGCATCTATGAAAAACCCACAGCTAATATCATATTTAATGCTGAAAAACGTAGCCACTTCCCGGTAAGAAGAGGAAAACGCAAGAATGTGTGCTCACCCCACTCCTTCCCAGCACTGGAGGTCCGGCCAGTGCAATCAGGCAGGAAAAGGAAGTGAACGGCACCCCGGATGAACAGGAAGAAGTGAAAGTATCTCTATTTACAGACGACAGGGTCTTGGATGTGGAAAATACTAAACAAAAAATCATAAAACATCCATAAGAACTAATAGATTTTACTTAGGCAGTAGGCTATAAGATCAGCTGACAAAAATCAATTGCATTTCTTTTTAAAAACACATTTTTTTTAATGTTTTATTTACTTTTGAGACAGAGAGAGACAGAGCATGAGCAGGGGAGGGGCAGAGAGAGGGGGAGACACAGAATCCGAAGCAGGCTCCAGGTTCCGAGCCGTCAGCACAGAGCCCGATGCGGGGCTCGAACTCACGGACCGTGAGATCATGACCTGAGCTGAAGTCGGACGCTCAACCGACTGAGCCACCCAGGCGATGGGCCACTGATTTTTGACAAGGATGCCAAGGCAATTCAGTGGCGAAAAGAACGGTGTCTTTAACCAACGGTCCTTGTGTGCGTGGAGTCATCCGGGAAGGCTTCCTGGAGGAGGAGACTATGAAGGAGGACTAAAGGCAGGCAAGCCTGGCAGCAGGAACGGGTTCACGTGGTCCGCACACCCTGTTGTTATGCCCCCCCTCCCCCGGGCCCTGGAGGTGGGGAGGGCATGGTTTCACCTCCAGTCACAGGGAGGGAAACTGGGGTTGCTTAAGTTAACCAGCCTGACTTCCCAAAGCTGGGACCTGCATCCCCCCTCTGCCCTGAGGAGGCCCTCCCTCTTTCCACTACCCCGTATCTGACCAGATAGAGCCGTACTAAGTGCCCACGTGCATTTTCTCTCTTCAGCGATGGCAAGGGCCAAAGATCCCTCGAGTCTCTGACGTCCCCCTTGATACGTTAACTTAATTAGCTTGTTCTAAGGTGACAGCTTTCTGTTGTGTGCTTCTGAACTTAACTCAGCAAATTAACATTTGTGAATAGGATTTGGTGATGAATTTTAATGACTTTCATTCATTCACAGTCCAAACAAATTACATATTTGGTACTCTATTTAATATGTTTATTGCCGTTTTATTGTAGTCGTTTGCAACGAAACGGCATAAAATATTAATTTAAAGAGGCAATCGCATGGATTATCTCTCAAAGTGGCACACACGACGTTTTCCAAAGGTTGTCCAGTGAGACTCAGCACTCCCTAAAGATACAAGGAACCGGGGCACCTGGCGGGCTCAGTGGGCAGAGCATATGACTCTTGATCTTGGGGCTGTGAGTTCGAACCCCACGTTGGGCGTTAAAAAAAAGACAAGGAACTGATTTTTACAGTTAGAACTGGCCCCAGAACAGGAATGAACCAAGACCTTTATAAAGGCATTTCTAATACCTGTCTTCGATCTGGTAACGGACATCTCTGGAGTTCAAACTCTGTCAACGCACCCTGAAAGACACCTGCTCAAGACAGGGGTCCCAGGGTGACTCCCCCATACTGTGCTCAGAGACATGGCTGTAGAAATCCACGAGGTAGAGGTGTTCCGTCTTTCATTTTTAAAGCTTTATTACACAGGGGCGCCTGGGGCGCTCAGTCGGTTAAGGTCCGACTCTCGGTTTCCCCTCGGATCACGATTTCGAGGTTTGTGAGTTTGAGCCCCACATCGGGCCCCACCAGCACGGAGCCAGCTTGGGATTCTCTCTCTCCCTCTCTCTCTCTGCCCCTACCCCGCTCACATGCTCTTTCTCCCTCTCTCAGAATAAATAAATAAACTTGAAATAAATAAAGTTTTATTATTAGACAATAGGAGACAGAAGTGGTTTGGAACAACGAAATCGGCGATCTGAAAGGCATCACTAGAGTCGTCAGACGAAGGGACTGATGACGGAAGCAGCACGGATACACAGGCCAGGCTGAAGGCGGAGACACAGACAGCAGAAGCCTCAGGCCTGAAAATCCTGGAGCCTGGGCCCGCGGGGGGGTGGGGGGGGGGCCCTTCTCACCAGCGCCCCCAGAGGGGCCCGCCGTCACTGCATCGGCCAGTGCCGCCTTCCCAGGCGGGCCGCAGGGGTGCCGGGGCCACACCCACGGGCAGGAGCAGGTCACTCCAGTACATATTGACAGCGGGTAAAGAAGGAAACTTTGGTAAATTTTTGTTCCGGATACATTCGGGAACACTGTAGGTCAACATATGCTGCGTTCGCTAAGTGCTTACAATATAGCTCTCCGGGGAGACCCCACCTGTGTGCGTGTCTGGGGAGGGGAGGCAGCGGTGAGACCCCAAAGGTCTAGAGCTGAGCTGTCCAGCGGGGCAGCGGGAGGGGGGCACATCAGTTGGGGCCGCCTGGGTGACACGGTCGGTTGAGCGTCTGACTCTTGGTTTCGGCTCAGGTCATGATCTCAGGACTTGTGGGTTTGAGCCCTACATCCAGCTCTGCACGGACAGTGTGGAGCCTGCTTGGGATTCTCTCTCTCTCTCTCTCTCTCTCTCTCTCTCTCTCTCTCTGCCCCTCCCCTGCTCATGCCCACACATGCACACACTCTCTCAAAATAGATAAACATTAAAAAAACTTTTACAGGGGCGCCTGGGTGGCGCAGTCGGTTGAGCGTCCGACTTCAGCCAGGTCACGATCTCGCGGTCCGTGAGTTCGAGCCCCGCGTCGGGCTCTGGGCTGATGGCTCAGAGCCTGGAGCCTGTTTCCGATTCTGTGTCTCCCTCTCTCTCTGCCCCTCCCCCGTTCATGCTCTGTCTCTCTCTGTCCCAAAAATAAATAAACGTTGAAAAAAAAATTAAAAAAAAAAAAACAAAAAAAAAAAACTTTTACATCAGTTAAAATTAAATAAAGTTAGAAATTCAGTGCCTCAACTGCACTAGTCACATTTCGAGTGCTCAACAGCCACAACCTGGCAGTGAGGACCATGTCTATCATCGCAGAAAGTTCTGGAAGGCAGGGCCTTCCTTTAGCTGTGGTGACACACCCGAGGTGCCGACTCCCACCCCCTTACCAGCCCCGCCCTCAGCTCCTTCTCCCAGGCCCCCCCCCAAGTACCTCCTTCCCCCACATACCTCTCCCTGCCCCACAGTCATTTCCTACACCTGCTATAAACTAATCGCTACAAACTCCGTAGTTCAAAACCACAGAAGCTTCCTATCCTGCACTTATGGGGGTGTCAGAAGGTAAAACAGGTCAACACGGCTGTAGTTCTACAGAAGCTCTAAGGGACGATCTGTTCCTTGTCTTTCCCAGCTCCAAAGGGCGGCCTGCATCCCCTGGCTCGAGGTCCCATGTCACTCCAACCTCCGCTTCTGTCCTCAGGCCTCTTCTCTGACTCAGACAGACCCTTGTGATGACACCGGGGCTGCCTGGATGATCCGGGATCATTCCCTCCCCGTCCCACGATCCTTCCCCGACTCACATCTGCGGTTTCTTTCACCATGTAAGGTGACACCACCATGGGCTCAGGATCAGGAAGGACACTGACGTCCCCGGACGCCATCATTCTTCCCACCACATCCTACCCCCTTCACTCTAGGCAAGAAGAAAGAGGGGGTCCCCAGCGTCTGTCTCCCCTGTGGCCCCGGAGCCCGTAGGAGGGAACAATGAAGGGTCCTTGTGCCCAGATGCCTCGGGAGGGACAAGTGACAGGTACGAGGCAGCACGTAGGCACCCCCCAGTGCCCCAGCCAGGACACCACCCCGAGAGTCTCCGTTCTCATCCCTCCAAACCTCATCGAGCCCCACTGTGGATCTTAAAGGTCACCAGCTTTTTGCGTGGGAAAGCACACCACATGCCACCTTCCGACACCAAACGACCGCCTAGTGGGCCCCACCCCCACCCTGCAGACCCTGGTCTTCCTACACGTGGTGTAGACCAGACCCGACCGCCCGGCGGGGCCGCGGGATAAAACGTCTCCTTTGTCCTCCGTCATCCCAGGTACCCGAGAGCCTGGCCAACCGCCCGAAGCAGAGCGCACGAGCACGGCCAAGGCACTTGTTGCCAAGCGGGGGAAATACCCAGAGAGGCTCCCGGGGCAGCCTGCTCGGGTGGGGTGGTGATGCAGGAGGGCCCTGGATACAGCCCAGAGCATCAAGGAAGGCTTCCCGGAGAAGGTGCCTCGGAAGGAGTCTCCGAAGAGAGGAAGCTGGCCCGGAACCCTTTTGGGAGGGGGCGTCAAAGGCCTGAGCTCACGTCATCCACCTCGCTCACCCCAGAAATAAGCAAACAAGCTGAGGTGGGGAGTGAGTTCAGGGTCGCGTGGCTAAGAAGGGGTGAGATCAGCCAGGAAGGGCAGGACACGCTGTGACACGAACACTCCCTGCTCGGGGGCTTAGACCCGACAGGAGCGCGTTGCTCCCTCGTGCCCGGCGTGGGCGTCAGCGGGAGGCACGCAGCGGTCACTCGGGCTGGCGTGACCACCGGCTGCCGTCACCACGACATGAACTCGCTTAGTGGCTCCCAAACTCCCCTCCCGACGTGGCCTGCCCCACGGTGGCGCCGGCTCGCTGGCCAAAGCAAAGAACAAGACCACGCTGCACTCCGGGGTGGTGGCACGTGTCCGGCCGCGGCCTGGGAGCCGGGAGCCGCCGCAGCCGGCGAGCAGCACCGAGCAGCGGCGACGAGAGCTCTGCTCGCCGCCGCCGGATCTCGGCGCGGCACGGCGGGAGCGCGCGCCGTGCACTCCCCGCTGCAGGGAAAGGGCGCCTTTCGCATTCTCCGCAGGGTAAGCTGGGCTGCGGAAGGCAAGGGTCTGGGGACGACCTCTCTGGGGCGTGGGAGTGTCCCACGGTCCCACCGAGGAAACGAGCAGGCCGCGGACCGGCTCACTTACTATTGCAGACTGACGCCAAACTGCTGGGTGGGCAGAGGGGGCCGCGGCGGCGGCGTCTTGGCGGGAGCGGGGACCTGGCCCCTGTGCAGGTTCCGGAGCTTCTCGTCGTATCTGCGGACACAGCAGAGGCGCGGCGCTCAGCTCGCGGGGGAGGAGCCTCGGGCCACGGGCCGGGTGCCCCGAGCCTCACGCTTCTGGGCCCATGTGCCGCACCACCACCTCACACGTGTGCAGCTGTGTGCGCGTGTGCATGCGCCCCCCACCCCACCCCCCGCCCCACAATCCCCCGCCGTCCTGGGTCTTCATCCCACCCCGGCACACGTCCAACCTCGCCTGCCAACCCTTGGCCAACATTTCACCCACGTCTCTGCTGGACACACCCTTTCCCAGCCTTTCCTGTCCCCTGGAAACTCACTTCAGCAGTCACCTCCTCCTGGAAGCTCTCCCTGATAGTCCCCTCCCTAGTTGTTCTCACGGACTTGTGGTCCCCACCGCGTGGGAGCATTCCAAGGGCAAGGTCACTGCCTACACCGCTCTGTGTGCCCGACTTCCGGCACGTGACCTGGCGCCCAGAAGAGCTAACATCTCCCCTGCCCCTGCAAGGCTGCCCACCTCGATGCGGCTTGGCGAGGACCCTGCTCCCTCAGCGAGCCCCTGGAGTGGGGACTGCAAAGGGCAGAGGGTGCCTGGCAGGGACTTGGAGACCAGCCCCTGTGCTGGCTGTGGGGCCAACCGGCCACATGCCTTCCTCTGCTCCCCTGACCCCACGGGAGAGACCACAGAGCCACATAAAATGAAGTGACAGACGCACTAATAGGGTTTCAGCAGAAGCCACGGCGGGGGGGGGGGGTGAGGGGGGGGGGCGGGGCTGGTTTCCAGAGCACCTGCCACTGCCTCGGGTCGCTTCATTCCACACACCCGAGAAATTCCCCTAATTCTCTGCTCAAAAGCAAAAATGGCAAATACCAAGGCAGCAAACTGCAGCTACGATCACGGCTTATTTTTTAAAATCAGTTTGCGACGCGGGGAGAGAATAACCTCCGGTGTCCCGCCAACGGCCTCCCGCAGCCTCGTTTCTCTGCGTCAGCAGCCGGCATCTTTGTTGACGCCGCAGATTTCTGGGCCGGATCCGCTGGGCGCACGTTTGGAAATTAAGCCTTCCACGCTGGCGGGACTGGACGGAGGCCCGTGGAACCACGGAGGTGTTCTCCCCGGCTGTCGGAAGAGGGTCTGACTCACCGCAGGACCTCGGGGGGGACGATCAGCTGGCCGTATTTGAGGTGTTCGCGCAGCTCACTCAAATAGTTGAAATAAATGACTTTTCTCCCAAACTTATGACTGGAAGGGCAGAAGCAAGAGAATAAAAACCGATTAGGTGGCACCAGAGAGACCAGGGGCCCGGGGGGAGGGGCGGTGGCGGCAGCCGAGGAAGAACAATGCGGGCGTTTTCCGTATTAAGTGAACGTTAAGTGCTGACGCCAGAGAAAACCGGGCCATAACGAAAGCAGCGCACGTCTGCAGAGGTTTCGCTTTCCTAAGATCTCGGATGCGCCAAACACTCTTGAGCGTCTCATCTGCATGAAAATAAATAGTTGCCTCCAATGTGAAGCTGCCGTGAGTGAATCTGCACAGATCCGGGAGATGCAGGGAGGGGCCCAGAGGGCCTGCGGTTCCCGCTTGGCGGTGGCTTCCCTTTTGGGCACCCCTCCCTCTTCCAGGCTCCCGTCGGGGACAGGGACCAAGAGAGACACTGGTTTCTCTCCAGGACGGTGGCCCCCAAGAGGCCACACCGGAGCGAGCGTCACGGAGACAACCCCCCCCCCAATCCACCCACCCACCGCCCAGCGCCTCAGTCCTCCCTCGGAAACGGGTCCTCTCCCCGAGCGAGACCAGCCAGGCGAATGCCCACTGGCCGACACCTGGTGGGCACCGGCACCTGGCTGCCGTCAGTAACGCGTCCGTTTCCTGAGCTGCACGGCGGGTGCAGAACAGGATCCGGCGGGTGAGAAGCCACATGCCCGGCCCGGCCCTGCTCCTGGCAGGCCGCCATCACCTGTCCCCTGCCGCGGCTCTACTGAAGTGCAGCCGGCTTCCACAAAACTGCACGGATCTCACGTGCACAACGCGGGGAACGTGAACGCAGGCACACACCGCGATGCCATCACCACGATCGAGGGACCAAGCATATCCGTTGTCTACCAAGCTCTCCTGGGCATCCCTTTGCTCTGTGTGTGTGGTCAGAACACTCAGCAGATGTGCCCTCTTGACAAATCTTCAAGCGCGGGACACCGTGTTGGCCGCCGCAGGCTCCACGCTGGCCATCCAGAGCCCAGCAAACTTCTAGAACCTTTCTTTCCCTTCTCTAACCGAAGCTGAGCTGTTCTACCGGAAGGCAGGCTGGAGCCCAGAGCCCGCAGGAGGCCGAGCCGTGTGCGCTGGCTCCCCCTAGTGGATGAGTGGGAATCAGACCAAGTGCCCGGACCCCCAGCCACATGCCCCTAAGGGCCGAGGGGGCCTGACCATCTCCCGTGAACCGCCTGTGGGTGGGGGGACAGAGAGCTTCCAAGCTGCAGGGAGGCCTCTGGTGCCAACCCACACTGCCCGTGCAGGAGCGCCCCCCACTTTCGCTCTCTTTCTGCCTGACCCCCTCTAGCATTTGCTGGTCCCCAGGCTCTGGAGGGCAGATGCTTCCTGCCTCTCATACCCGGAAAGACCTCGGGGCAGTCCAGGCAGGGGAATTCAATCACCAGGCCCCACCTCCAGAGGTCTGAGTCAGGAGGTAGGGGCTGGACCCGGGGAAACCCCTGTTCATGGGCTCTGGAGAGCCTCTGGACTTGTCCTCCTCATTTTCAAATGAGGACTTCAAGGCTCAGAGAGGTCAAGCAGCTGCCCAAGGCCACACAGCCAGAGCCCAGTCCCGGCTCCGGGGTCTCCAACCCTCAGTCCTGAGGTTCTCTCCTGGCACCTGCTTATGTCCATGCCTGAGGCGGGATAAGGGGCAGAACCACACAGGGAATCCCAGCTGAGCCATTACTCACGGTGTGACCTCAGGCAAGCTGCTTAATCTCTCTGAGCATTAACCTCCTCTCCTTTGGAAGAGGGAAAATACAGCTGATGTCATAGGATTGTTTTGGGGTGCTATGCACGTACAGTGCGTAAGAAATTGTAATTAAAGTAATCACAAAAAGATAATAAAAAGGTTTTTTTAAAAAAATGAGTCCGGGGGCGCCTGGGCGGCTCAGTCAGTTAGGCGACCGGCTTCAGCTCAGGCCATGATCTAATAGTTCGTGGGTTCGAGCCCCGCGTCGGGGTCTGTGCTAATGGCTCAGAGCCTGGAGCCTGCTTCGGATTCTGTGCCTCCCCCCGTCTCTGCCCCTCCCCTGCTCACGCTGTGTGTCTGTCTCTCAATAATACATAAACGTTAAAAAAATTTTTTTAAAAAATGAGTCAGGAGATAGGGGCTGGGCAAATGCTAGCAGCAAACATTGAGCATTGGCTTTTACCAGGCAGGCCCTGTTCTAAACATTCCGTAATACGTTGTTGCGACAGGATCAGTACAGCCGCAGTCTGTCTCCCGGGGAAATTAAGGCAGAGGGAGGCTGCATGTCTTGCGCAGAGGAACAGGTGATCAGAGGCGGGGCAAGTCACGCCTGAGCTCCAGAACCACCGCAGCCTCTGGGCTGCCGCACTACAGAGTGGGAGAGGGGTTTTCCCCCAAGAACTGGAGAGGTTTCTAGAACTCTCAGAGCTTTTCTAAGGTGAGTGCCAGCACCCAGGAGCAGGAGAACATCTGAGCGGTCTTCTCGGGCACTAGGGTAACGGGCACTGGCTTTCTCACGTCAGCCAGGGACGGGCATGCTGGTCCTGGCTAAACAACGGAACAGACGAACGAAATCCCACCGTCCCAACAGGTGCGTGTGTGGCTGCGGCACAGGCAGCCAGGTGGGAACACTGACTGCGTGGGAATCCTCCTGAAACGAAGGAACTCTGGCCTCAGAAATCTCTCCCCACCTTAAACGGGAACAGACTCAAGGCTGCCGTTCCAGGCATTCTCCAAGTGGCACCTGCAGATCTGGGAACCGCAGCCGGCCCCAATGACAGGGCCACACGGGCCACACTCTCTGGAACGAGCGCTGGTCTGAGTTTTGGGAGTCCTTGTAGTGAATCATGAAACACGAGGTGGTATTGGGGACCCCCAGCGCAGATGCATGAAGTAGGTGCTCAGGCCAGGGCGGGATTTAAAATACCAGATACAGGGTCACCTGGGCGGCTCAGCTGATTAAGCGTCTGACTTCAGCTCAGGTCATGATCTCGCGGTCCGTGGGTTTGAGCCCCGCGTCGGGCTCTGTGCTGACCGCTCGGAGCCTGGAGAGTCTGCTTTGGATTCTGTGTCTCCCTCTCTCTCTGCCCCTCCCCTGCTCCTGTTCTGTTTCTCTCTCTCTCTCTCAAAAAATAAATACACATTAAAAAAAGAAAAAATAATAATAAAATGCCAGGTGCAAAGCTCGCAGCTGTCGTAAGCTGGCGTCCTGTTCGTGACCGTCAGCCGTTGTGACCCGCCACAGCCGTGGGGCGGGCAGAGTGCCCCAGGGACGAGACCGCCACGGTGCCACAGAGGGAGGGCCGTCCCCCCGCCCCACGGGATGCAGCCTCCTGCCCCGGTGAGGTCCTCGCCTAGAGCACCACGTACCTGATGAGGGGTTTGAAGACGGTCCACAGGACTTTGATGAAGTTGGTGGGGTGCACAACATAGAGCGCCTTCAAGTTCTTTTTGTACCTGAGGAGGGAAGCGTGGGAGGACTTCAGAGCGCTACACCCCGCGCCCGAAGCTGAGCCCTGACTGTGAGCCTCAGAACCTTCGCTGTCCGAACAGAGCCACTTTAAGGACGTTGGCCCAAAAGCAGGAAGGGGAATCAGGACCTCCCGTCCACTGGCACCACCTGGCACGCACACGGCACTTCACCGTTTGCGAGAGCAGAGCCCCCTTGCGGGCGCTCACCCAGGGGGAGGGGCGGGGCGCACCGAGCAGTTCGCAAGGGCAGGCCGCTGGGAGAGCCCCGGTGCGCCCACCGACGGGGTCCCGGGCACCCACTTAAAGAGCCTGCGTGCTCCCCTCATTCCAGAGTAAGTCAGCGCAGAGCCACGAGGCTGAGGCAAGGAGGCTGGCACCGTGCGGGGTGGCCTGGCGTCCACGTGCAGCCAGCGCGGTCCCCCTGTCGCCCGCTGTCCGAATTTCAGGAATTTGGGGAGCTGGTTGTAAAAAGCAGCCGTGATTGAATAATACGAACACGTAATTAAGTAACTCATGTTAAACGCCAAGGTAATAAATACTCGGAACTCCTCACTTCCGGCTCATTTTACTCCCCTTACTCTTTCCTGCGCCCCCGAGGCTATTCTGTCTGTGTATCTGAATAACAGAAGTCCATACCCGGTGTCCCCCTCCGACTCCGCGTCCAGGGGCGGCACGCTGGTGCCCTGAGGCTGGCCACGGTGGCAGGAGATCGCACGGGTCACAAACCAGTCACCCCAAGCCCCCGAGGGCTGGTTAGCACGCGCGGAGCAGGGGGCTGCCGGGTCGGACCCCGGGGGGCAGGGGTGAGGACAGGGGAGTGACAGAGGCCGGGAGGGGGGTGCTGGAGCCGGCAGGTGTGCGTGAGCAGGGCTCCCTCACGGGGAGGTGGCGGGACGGGAAGGCGGTGTGTGCAGGGGTGGGGTGGCCCGATCAGTAACCGGACCCGTGAGGGGGGCTGATCAGATGCTGGGTGACAGACGGGCAGGCACGTCAGTGAGGGAAGCGCGAGCAGCGCCTCCCCACCAGAGACGAGGGCTGCAGACCCACAGAGGAAACCAGAGCGGGCCCCGGGCTGCAGGACAGGAACAGCGGGCGTCGGGGTGAACACGCGGGGCCCGGCAGGGACGGACAGGTGTGAGCAACACCCCAAGGGTCCACGGGTAGTGCCTGGGAGCCAGTCACCCCAAAAGCAACAAGCACACTACTCTGACACCCCGGCTCCTAGAGAAATGGCGGAACGCCCCGTGCGGGGTGAGGACAGTGTAAGGGGCGCCCGGGGCATCTTCTTGTGCTAGAAAATGGGGAGGGGGGGCACTCAGCGTAAGGGGACACGTCTGAGGGCCCCAGGAGCCAGGCTGGAAGGGGGCCCACTTGGCCGAATTTGAATTTGAACGCTGAATATGGTCATGGATTATAACCCATTGAAAGAAACAGGAAATCACAAGTCCCCATTGATACGAATGAGCCAGGACGGCTAAGCTCTTCCTTATGGTAAATTGCCGGTGGCTTCAATCACCGCTCGGCCACCGTCCCAGCAACCACTGGGCCAAGAAACGGCAGTGGAGACAAAGGCCCACCACAAGACCCTTCGATGGGGAGCAAGACACCCACAGTCTCAAAGTATCTCCCAAAGAGATACTAACTAAGGACAAAAAGAACGGCTCTTCATGCAGAGAGGGGGGAGGTGTAGCGACTTGTGGATGGTCCAGGGTCCCAGAGGGCAGGGGCCACCGAGTGCATCCTTCCGTGGAGGTGGCTTCCCGGAAGGGGGTCGCAACACATGTGGGGGGACCGGTTCTCCCTTGAAAGGAGTGACCTGGAGGCACAGTCTGGAGAATAAGGAGCCAACAGCCAAGAGAAAAAAATTCAGGAAAACCCGCTGGGGTGCAGTCACGGCAGACGGAAAACCCTTGCGGTATAAATCTCACCAAATTGGATTTGGAGCTCCACTTGCACACCTCTGGTGACGGGGGACTCACTATCCCAGCAGACCCTCCACTGCTGGTTCCGATGTCTAGAAGGTCCATCTTTCTGGATTCTATCGAGCCAAGATCTGTGATCCTACGCCCACCCCCTGGTCCACCTTCGTGGCAAGTAGGGACTCCCACAGAATAAGTCGGCCACCTTCCATCTGACAATTTATCTGTATCAGCTCACCACAGGCCTACACAGGCGTCTCACTTCTCCTCAAGCACCTTCCGTGGCTCTCTGTTGCCTCCTTCACCACCTCCCTCCGCGATTCCCCAGGGGAACCCATCCCCCCCCTCGTCCAGCCCTCCCACCACGCAGCCTCAGCTCACCCGACTCTTTCTTCGGTCTGCCACTTGGCAATGCCCTGCCCACCCCTCCAGGGGCTGCTCAAAGGCCGCCTCCCCCACCCGGCCTCTGGCCCCACCTGGCTCCCATCTTCCCGCCCAACACGGAGAGCCCGCCACCTGCAGACCCCTTCCCCACGCGCAGGGGAGGGGACGGAGGGCGGCAGCCAGGCACGGTGCGTGGGCACAAACACACCGCTCTGCGCATGCGCTGTCTGCTCAGGGACCTTGAGGCCGCAGGGGAGGGGCCGGCGATGCTTCGGGGACAACCCAGGAAAGCTTCATGGGGGAGGGGCCAGAGCTGGGGCCTGGTTGCCTCTGGCTCCGCTCAGGGCCGGGCACCCAGTGTCAGGCAAACGGCGGTGCAGCTCAGCGACAATCCTTTCCCCGAGACACAGGCCAGAAAGCCAAGAAATTCCTCCGAAGGTTCGAGGCCCAGCGACAGCAGGACCCAAAAGACGCGAGGGCGGGCTTTGGGAGATCAGGCTCCGCCTCCTCCACCCCGCCCATCAGAGCTCTGAGGGGAAGACCTCCAGCACGGGTTAGAAAGGCCTTCGAGAAGGAAAAGCCAGAGAGAGGAACACGGGACACCTGCGCGAAGGCCGGACGGTGCAGTCTATTAGCAGCCCCGAAGAGCTGACTGTGACACAAGACGTCGCTCAGCAAAAAAATCCGCCAGCCCCAAGCCGTTGCCAAGGGGTGCGCGGGGCCCGGGGCGGGACAGGGAGAGGGGGTCTCGGCGGGGGGTCCCAGCACGGCCACACACCAGGTGCGGGATGGGGGTGGGGGAGAGACACGGCTCTCTGGGGCCTGTGCGTCCGCACCTGTAAAACGTGCTGCCCACCTGCCCACCTCTCCGACACGAGGCACCAGAAAGCCCCTTGCAGGTGGGCCTGCACAAGCACGAAGGGCACCCGGAAGACGGCGCGAGCCCACGTTTCTCTGCCATGTGTCTTGGGGGTCAGTAATCTGGGGGACACGGGCCAGACCCGGCCACCTAGTACTGCACAGCCCTGCAAGCTGTGAAGGGTTTCACGTTGTCAATGGCCGGAAAAAGAATTAAACACACGATAGCTCAGGATATGTGGGAATGACACTCGGGGCGCCCGGGGGGCTCGGTCGGTTGGGCGTCCGACTTCGGCTCAGGTCACGATCCCGCGGTCCGTGAGTTCGGGCCCCGGTGCCGACCGCTCGGAGCCCGGAGCCTGCTTCGGGTTCTGCGTCTCCCTCGCTCTCTGCCCCTCCCCTGCTTGCACTCTGTCTCTCTCAAAAATAAACATTGACAAAATCACAAGAAAGTGACACGAAAGTCACATGCCAGGTCCGCCCCCGGTTTCCGTATTACCTGTGGCAGAACCCGGTAGCTGCCGCAGCAGCCTGGTGGCCCACAGATACGGGCCGTCCGGCCGCCTCTGCCCCAAACGACAGCTCTGGACAGAGCCCCGGCCCCCAAGGGAGGGGACCCCGAGCTCCTTCGGCCTAGCTCCCGGCCCCCTGCCGCACAGCCGAGACCCCTCCTGCCCCCCCCCCCCCCGGGGCCTGCCCGTCACTCGGCGCAGCCCTGAGGCCCACCCCCGAGGGCTGGAGGGCACACACCTCCCGTCGAACTCCTTGTAGGTGCTCTGGAGCCAGCCCAGGGACGGCTTGTTCCGGCTGTTCAGCCCATAGTGGAAGTAGACGATGGTGTAATCGCTCTCCACGTACTGGTCCAGCGTGTGCTTCAAATACCTGGGCACAAAGCACAGACTCGGTTTCGAAAATCACGCTCCTGCCGTCGCTGAAACCAAATACGCGTTCGCCGCAACAGAAGCTGTGGGCACCGGGGACGGGCCGGCACCGGGTCACGTGGGGACACGTCCAGGGCACCGGGGAATCCACCTGCAGGGGCCCTGTCCTCGTTAGCTACATGAGGCTCAGTGAGGTTGGTACTGAAGGCCACGGTCACACAGCACGTGGCAGGCCAAAAAAGGGCCCTGAAAACACATCCGTGTCAAGCCTCTGGAACCTGTGAACGTGACCTGATGTGAAACGGGTCTCGGCAGGTGTGTGATCGAGGGAAGGCTCCTGAACAGGAGCTCATCCAGGATCATCCAGGTGGGCGTGTGTGCCGATGGGACAGACAGAAAGAGGGGAAATCACGGAAGGGGGTGTGTCTGAGAAGACACAGGGGAGGGTGACGCCCCCCGACCCCGGGCCAGGACCACGGGCAGCCACCAGAAAACAGAAGCCAGGAGCCTCCTCTCCTGGACGGGGAGCTCCCTCTGGAGGAGCAGGGCCCAGTCAACACCCTGGTTTGGGACTCCTGGCTCTGCCGGAATAAACGTGTTGCTCTGTCCCACAAACAAGCAGTAATGAGCTGCAGCAGCCACAGGGGACTCTCGGAGGACGCACCGGGATTCAAGCCCAGGACGGACCGCTCAGCCCCCCCACCTCAGACTCCCTGCCCTTCTGCCGCACCTCTAGAAGCAGCCACTTCCTTCCCGATCAGCTCCGAACGTTTTTCTTGTGCCCATAAAGCAGGATCCTGACTCTGCTCTGCGGTCACCTGACCGCACGCCACAGTACAAGTTCTAGAAAGCTCCGCGGTCACTTCCCAGCCCTTGGTCCCTCCCTGCCTAGCTGCGGGACCCGCTTGAAAAGGCCGCATCCAGCCACCCGCAGGAGGCGAGCTGTTCCGTCGGCGTTTTGGCCAGGGCCCCTGACGTCGAGCGGGCCGGAACGGGCTGCCCAAGTCGCCACCCAGAAGCGCATCCTGGAATTCAGCCCGGATTCCGTGCCACTGGGGCAGGGATCACACCTGCTTCTGCTGTGAGCCGTGCGAAGGCGGCCTGCCCGGAGCCCCGGGTCCAGCAGGTTGTGGGCCGGGTGCTCACGGGGACGGAGTCCGCGGATCTGCTCCAGGAGAAAACCCCAGCGGCCTCTGCCTGTCTGCAAGGGCTCAGCTGCCAGCCTTTCACTGCAGGGACACTGCGGTGGGCCCTTTACCTCACCCAAAAGGGCGTCAGCTTCTCCTCTGCTCATCTGACTTCAAAGCAACATTAGAGTGGCCTCTGCCCAAAACACTGGCTCTCTGAACAGCAGGCCTTTGCACGTATTTACTCACTTAACCCTGTGAGGCAGGCACCATAGACCCATTTTACACAGGAGTCAACTGAGGCCCGAAGAGGCGAACCAGGAAGGGCAGAGCCAGGATGTGAAGGGAGCAGCCTGGCTCCAGAGTCCACTCTCTTGCCCACACTGTCCCGCCCCCAGAGAGCCACATGCTCCCGCCCGTCGTCTCTGAGGTATAAACGTGACACAAAGCCATCCTGCCGTGACCCTGGTTTCGGCTTCCCTGTTGTGGGAGGAGTTCCAGGTCCCGGATGCTCTCCGGTGCGCCGGTTCACACACCCTCTGGACTAAGCCGTGGAAGCGCCACTCACTAAGACCATCCCTTCTGTCACCCTCGCAGACAGAAGCCAGACTGAGATCTCCAGTTCCAGAGTCCCGCACCTCCGGGGCCTCCCCGCTTCTGTAAGGACAGTCACTGTCGCGGTCCCCAACTCCCTCGCCAGGGGAGAGCAGGGGAACGTCTGGCCAGCTCGCTTATCCACGCTGGACGCATCAGCAAAAGCGGGCACCCGTGGCCCAACGCGCTCCCCAGTTCCTTCCACAAACACGCTGAGCCCTCCTGCTGTCAGAACACATCTGCCAGGCGTGCTCAGCACAGGAAGCCATTAACTAAATTACGGGTTGAGCTGCAGAGACACGACTTATTTCTTCACCCACTTCAAAAATAGGAGCGCGCATCTGGCCACAAGAAAGCCGCCGCGTGGACAGGGAGAGGGAGGATGGCGTATGCGGCGACAAGGTTTTCCGTGGAAACGTGGAGAAGGCTCAGCCTTAGGGCTCTTCCTAGCAAGGCCAAGAAGCCCACAGGCACCTCTGAGTAGATTAGAAAAGATGCTCCTTCTTCTAGCTAGACACTCTCCAGCACTGGGTGAGAAGAGCACCAGCTGAATGGCAGCCCCTCACGGCGATGCCCCTGTGCAGTGAACAACCTACACAACTGGTCACAGAGGCCATGCTGACCACTTCCTTCTGGGAGTGAAGGTTTCTGAGGGAGGCGGGCACGCGAGAAAACACAACGCACCAGCTGTCGTCAGAGGCTGGTTGTTTTTGGACCGAGGTGAAACTCCTAACAGTACCATTTTAAAGCACACGCTTCGTGGCATTAAGTACATTCCCCATGTGTGCAACCGCCACATCCATCCCGTTCCAAAATAATCTCACGGCCCGAAAGAGAGCCCCCACCCATTAGGAAGTCAATTACCCCGCCTCCTGCAACCGCCAACCTGCTTTCTGTCAAGGTTACTTCCCTCTTTGCAAGGAAAGGAATTCCAAACACGTTCTGGCCCAGCGGTGTGACTTCAGCGAGAGCCGACCCGCCGGTCGTGGGTCATGGGATGCCACAAAAGGAAACAATCCGGCAAGGGAACGTGTCAGCCTTGGAGGACCCCAGACGAGAGCTCTCTCCTCATCCGGCTTCTCTCCCCCCCCCCCCACCCCGTGTGCCCCGTAACGCTGCGGGCGCGCTGGAGGGAGGCCAGCACCTCGCGGGAGGGCCGGCCCGCTGTCCGGGGTCACCGGCCGCCCCGGATGCGGGCGCCCCTCGGGAATCCCGCGGCAGGTCTCGCCGCGCAGCGGCAACAGCGGCACCGGCTGGAGACTCCTGAACACCTGCTGCCAGGCTCTTGCCGTTACCGGTGCGCCTCCCGCTGCCGTGGGAAGAGGCTTTGACAGACCAGGTCGGATGCTCGGGTCGAGGGGATTCTCACAAGACCCCCGGCCCAGAGGCTCCCGAGTGCTTCCGGGGCCCGCTCACGCTTTCACTCGAGCTGGGGGCTCTGCGCTATGTCGCGGGGGGAGGAGCAGGTCAGCCAGAACGGTTGTGACCCGGAATGGAAGCCGTAGCCAGACGTGAGCCAGGGTCTGGCCGTGCGAGTGAGTCGCAACCGGCAGGCCGCCAGAGGGCAGATTCGAAGGCAAGGCGCAGCCGCGTGCGCCCCACAGGCGCGAGACCACCACCACCAAATGTGGTGACCGAGGCGAGTCCCGCCGGCCCCCAGCCTGGGCAGGTACCCCGGCAGGGCCTCGCTCGCGGCGAGATCCTGTGCGAGAGGGCACTGCGCCTGGAAACGCAGCCACGGCGGGTACTCGAGCGGTGCTGCCCTCGGGGAACGTCCTCCGCTCCAGGCCCCGGGGGTCCCGCTCACCCACAGAGGGGTTCCGTGCAGCGGCTGCGGTCAGTACACGCGGGCTCTCACGAAGCTCATGGGGTCGATCGAGAAAGGAGGCACCAGAAGCACCCTGGCCATCACACGGAGCGTGCAGACGTCACAGGGACAAGACGGGGGGCGATGGCGGCCGAGGCCGCAAGCACGTAAGCGGAAGGCCTTCCTTCCGAGCAGAGAACACTAAGCAGATGCAGGAGACGGGGCTCCCTGTGGCTCTGAGAGGGAGGGAGGCTTGAAAGGGCCCCGAGATCTAGGCCCAGCGCTTCGGACGGTGGACCCAAAGCCACCCAAGGCTGGAGAGGCCATCAGTCCCACAGGTGGCTTTGCTGACCTGGCAACAGATGTGACATCCATCCGGGGACCCGCTAGTCAATGTTCATACATGAGCCTTTAGCCCTAAACGTCCACTCTGTGCTGATGGTGAGGGAGAGGCCTGCGCACAGGGAGGCGGATACACACGTGTTGAGGGGCAGGCAGCCTATAGGGTGTGCGTGCACACAGAGGGAGTGTGTGTGCGCTGTGTGTGCCCATGGCAGGTGTGTGCACAGCGGGCGTGTGTGTGCGTGGAGAGGGAGATACGCATACGGTCGTGGGGAAGGCAGACCACAGGCTGTGCGTGTGGATGGGGTGTGTGTGTGCACAGGGGTGTGTGTGCACGGGTGTGTGCACGCACACCGGGAGGGCACACGCACACAGGGGGGCGTGTGTGGAGGGACACAGGCAGGACTTACTCCAGCAGACGCCTGTGGTTGAGCTCGTGGGAGGGGGGCATCCGGCAGCAGCTGAACGTGATGACCCGTCTTCCAAAGCGATCCTCCCCTGCAGGAGCAGACACGGGGGTGAGGCCCGCCCGCACCCGAGGCCCCCCTCCTCCCCTGCGGGAGCAGACACAGGGGTGAGGCCCGCCCGCACCCGAGGCCTCCCTCCTCCCCTGCGGGAGCAGACACAGGGGTGAGGCCCACCCGCACCCGAGGCCTCCCTCCTCCCCTACGGGAGCAGACACGGGGGTGAGGCCCGCCCGCACCCGAGGCCCCCCTCCTCCCCTGCGGGAGCAGACACGGGGGTGAGGCCCGCCCGCACCCGAGGCCTCCCTCCTCCCCTGCGGGAGCAGACACAGGGGTGAGGCCCGCCCGCACCCGAGGCCTCCCTCCTCCCCTGCGGGAGCAGACACAGGGGTGAGGCCCGCCCGCACCCGAGGCCGCCTTCTCCAGGGACACCCACAGGCATTAATGGAAAAAGGAAGCCTCCTGAGCAGCCGGCCGAGCTGAGAAGCCCAGGTGGCTGGCAGGCGGCACCTAAGGAGCATCTACTACGGATGCTCTGTGCACATTAGCCAAGTTCACGTTCACCACCAGCCTGCACGCTGGGAGCAATGTCTCCATTTTACAAACGGGCAACGGGCCCTGTGCAAAGCCACACGGGGCTGAGGGCCCCAGGACTGAAACCTGGACGCCTCTGCCTTCAAAGCTAGTGTCTGCTGCTTCCTCCACACAGCGAGTGTCCTCCGGGGCGTCCCCAGGACTCCGGGCCCTGGAGAAGGCTGGGTGGCCTGGGGGACAGTCACTCCTGGACAGGACCTCACAGGGTACAGGAGCCCTGATGATCGGTGCTGCCCCCCGGCATGGCCCAGGTGACCCTGTGACTGTCCCCACACAGCGGTGCTCACCACGCAAGGGACAGTGGAGGGGGGATGCTCCCCAAGGGCCGGTGTCTAACCATGTGCCCCAGAACCCAGGCTCGCTGCCCGTTGCCTGTGCCCAGATTGTGTCCGATAATCAGTCACTGATCGACTGAAAGACGCGTTGTAGAGCCTGAGGCGAACAGGTACTGTCTGAGAAATCGCACAACTGTGAACTCACTTTCGTGGCGAAGAAGCATTTGCATCTGTTTCAAGGGTTTGCTTGAAATGGGGAAGGATGAGGGGCGCCTGGGTGGCGCAGTCGGTTAAGCGTCCGACTTCAGCCAGGTCACGATCTCACGGTCCGTGAGTTCGAGCCCCGCGTCAGGCTCTGGGCTGACGGCTCAGAGCCTGGAGCCTGTTTCCGATTCTGTGTCTCCCTCTCTCTCTGCCCCTCCCCCGTTCATGCTGTGTCTCTCTCTGTCCCAAAAATAAATAAACGTTGAAAAAAAAAAAATTAAAAAAAAAAAAAAAAAGAAATGGGGAAGGATGAGAACTCTGAATCAGACGAACCAGAAATGCACGCACGCACACATACGCACGCTCATGCCCCGGCCCCCTGCACACGCCCGGGGCAGCTGCTTGTGATTTAGGACACGTGTGGCTCTTTCCAGGAGCCTGGAAGCTTCTCTGATATTCAGAATTCTAGCGCTGTTCTGGTTTCCAGACACAGCACCTTCTCATCGCACGGGCTCCTTAGGGATTCTGGTCATGCCTTCCCATTTGTTTAGAAAGCCCCTGTTTGGAAAGACTGCACCGGGACCCACACGGGGATCTGCTTTGCCAAATGGGGGCCTCGATGGCTGCGCCTGGAAGAAGAAAAGCGTCTCCCACATGCTGTTTCTACCATGTCGGGGGCCAGGGGCCCACGGCCACCCTGAGTCTGTGCTCGCCTGTGGGAACCGAGGGAAAAGGACGGCATTGCTTCTCAAGTTGGGAATCGTCTGTGTGGCTACTGAAGAAACAAGGAATCGATTCCTCCCAGGGTCGAAAGACATTGTTAACGTCCGTGATAAGAGGCCAAGAACACACGGCATCATCATCTGGAATCAGACCAAGTGGAAAGCCTGCGATGTGCTAAGTCATATGGCGAATGGAAGACCAGGTCAGCAAACGCTCGCCGAAGACCCACCGTGCACTCAGCTCTGGGGAGAAGGACCAGACACGACACCCGCCCGGCCCCACCGATCTGGGCGAAGGGCAGTGATGCGGGGACGGGGTCTCGGCCCAGCCCCACAAGCCCCCGAGAAGCCACGGGGGCTCTGGCAGGCCAGGCCATTTCTGCAGTGACTTCCACGTGGTTGGGTTTAGGCCACGCTTCTCAGGTGAGGGGTTCCATCCTTCACAGGACGGTGCTCGCTTCAGACGGCGGACGCCGGCCGGAGGTCCCCAGGCCCCCCCCCCCCCCCCGCGCTTCTGACCAGCTGGCTACAAATCCAGAGGTTCCCACCACCCCCTTGTGATCGATAATCCACTCGCTCACTTACGTTTTATCAGAAAGGATACCAGTCAAGACCGGCCAAGAGGGGAGACGCGCGGGGCGGTGTGTGGGAGGGTCCTGCCCACGGAGCCCCCGTGCCCTCTCCCCGTGAAGTCTGGAACACCGCCATGTCGCCACCGCGCAGGGCAGGCGCATCCAGAGTGGTTCCGGGGTTTCATCACACGGACGTGGCTGACTGAACTGTGACCCAGTCAAGGCGCGGCTCGACCGGTCAATCCAGAGGCACTGCCGACCAAATCCCTGGCTGTGGACTGAACGCAGTCTCCAGCCCCTGGAGGTCACGACGCCCAGACTCTCCGACCCAGGTGGTCGCTCCCGGCACAGCAGCTCCACCCCGAGCTGTCTCAGTGGCACCCGCGACACGGGGTCCTCCGTGAGCCTCCCCTCCGGCATAAGCCAGCAGGAGTCACAAAGCTCCTCCCATCACTTGGGGATTCCAAGGATTTAGAGGCTACTTCCCAAGAACCGGGGACAAAGTCCAGACACATTCTTTGACCCCACCGCGTCTCACGACCCCGCACCCCCACCGTGGTCAATCGTGCCCGAGGGGTGCACCGCGGGGCGGGGACGGACATCACCCACCGGGCCAGAGGAGCAGAGGCCGAGCTCCAGAGAGAGGAGGTGAAGCTTCTTCTTCTGCGGATGGGGCCTGGCTGAGGGCAGGGCAGGCGTCTGCTCACGGGACGCCCTGGGCAGCCGAGGAACAGCACGGGGTGTGATGCAGACGTGCCATCGCGGGCGGCAAGGGGTGACGGGAAATGATGGTGAGAAGAGGTCGAGGCCCCAGGGACGAGGAGGGTGAGGGTCTGACTTTACCCGGTTGACGGCGGGGAGCGGTGAGGAGGGTGAGTAAGGGACACCATCTTACTCACTCAGTGGGTTATTCTGCAGGCCCTTTGGCTGCTGGTGAGCATGGCCTGAAGCGGGATGTCCCAAGTAGAGACTGCGAGGGGGATGGGAGGAACAGGGGACAGGGGACAGAGACCCCCAGGACTGGGGAGGGGCCCCCAA
This sequence comes from Lynx rufus, assembly GCF_022079265.1. Lineage (NCBI taxonomy): Eukaryota > Metazoa > Chordata > Mammalia > Carnivora > Felidae > Lynx > Lynx rufus. The sequence goes on along the minus strand of NW_025814889.1, from coordinate 137,292,905 downwards.
TGCTGGCTTGGGCTGCTGGGCCATTCACGGAGGGTGGGGGAGGGTGGACACAGGAGCCAGAACCAGTCTGGCAAGCCGCGGGGGAGGGGCGCGGGGGAGGGGCAGGGCCAAGAGGGGAGCACCGGGCACAGCTACGGACAACCGCTGAGGCAGCATCAAGGACGGAAGCTCCCTGGTGCAGAGTGGCGATGGCCTGGGAGTGGACGCGGGGCCGGGGGCCGGTGGATCCCAGGGAAGAGTGAGCCCCCCCCCCCCACCAAAGCCACCCAGTCAGGATCCACAGAGGGTCCTGGTGGGTGACACTCGGGCACCACTGAGGCTGAGAAGCAGAATGTCCCCACCCCAAGACGGCGAGAAGCGAGAGACAGGAGCAGAGCAGAGCTCAATGCCAGGCAGGGCAGAGCCTCACAGAGGAGCGGGGGGGACAGGCACAGGGACCAGATGCCCTGCCACACAGGGGCACAGCAAGGCCACCCCAGGGCCCAGGGTGAACAGCAGGAAATTCCGGGCAAGAAGTGTGAACTCAGGCTCCCGGAAAACCCCAGGGACTTGGTGTCCAGGGACCCCAACCCTCCGGGCCAGGCCAGAACACAGCGGGTCTCCATCAGACCCCAGAGCCCTCCCCAGACCACGCGTTCCCTGGTTTGTCGAGGGGGGCGGGAGGGGCTCTCGGCCTGTCCCTGCTCCCGGGCCCGTGGCTGCTGACAGGCCCCTTGCTGGCCAGCTCGGGTCAGCGGGCCCAGAGGGCAGGGGGTGTGCAGAGACGGGGCAGGTCAAGAAGGATGAATCCCCAGCCGAGGGGTCTGGACTCAGTTCAGCCACGCAGCGTGAGCCCCCGCCATCCGCCATCTGCGAACAAGGGTGAGAAGCTTCCCGGGCGGCGCACGACGCGGGCACGGGCACGGCACTGAGGCAAGGACGCGGGGAGGGGCTGGGAGGCCGGCGCCTGCATCCGGCCCGGGTCCTTGCCCTGTGGGGGCCTCCTGCTTGTATAAACCACTGACTGGCTCCCTCACTCATCATGAACACTTACTGTACAACGTTCCTCAACTTGCATGATGCTGAGTTACTATGGAAGGCCTTCTCCTCTCCTCAAAACCAAAAAGGCAACTAACTTAACTTTTTCTTTTCCTTTTTAGTGTTTGTTTGCTTATTTAGAGAAAGAGAAAGAGAGGAAGAGAGACAATCCCAAGCAGGCTCCGCACCGTCAGCACAGAGCCCAACGCGGGGCTGGAACGCACGAACCCGTGAGATCCTGAGCTGAGCGGAAATCGAGAGTCGGATGCTTAACTGACGGAGCCACCCGGGTGCCCCAGCATTTTCTTTTCGTATCAGTAGACTTCCAAACGTCCCGCCAAACTACGCCCACAGCACTAATCAGACTGAACAAACTCTCACGGCAGGTGCAATGGCAAAAACAACCTGGGTCCCTTATACGGTTCTCTCCGCAGCTGACGCTTTGGAAAATTTCCATCATAAAAAGTGAACAAAAAGCGAGGGAGGGAGGCACAGGCCGGCCCTGGCCCCGGGGACAGAGTCCCTGCCCCCCACAGCCGGGCAGCCCCACACCAGCCTCTCTGCACCGGCACGCAGTAAGTGCTCAATAAATGCGACCCGTTACCACGTGCCAGGCCTGACGCCGGGTGCCTCCAGGTGTGCTGTTTCGTTTACAGAAGAGGAAACTGAGGCCCGGAGAGGCCACGCGAGCATCGGGGCCGGGTCCACGCTTGCAGCTGGCTGACTCCCGGCCTGCACGGGGTCCTCTGCCCCCTGAGGACCCCACAGTGGCAGCAGGGAGGCCTCCCGCGTGCACGCCTGCGCGGCAGCCCTGAGGAATCCCCGGGACGTCCGGGATCCTGCTTATTAAGCAGTCGAGGCGGCATCTGCATTAATGACATCAGTCAACATGAGTGAACACCCCCTCGTCGTTCTCTGGTAACACGGGCCAGCGTATCGAAAACGGGCTTCAAAGTGATATAATGTGCAAGGAAATGAAAACCATCAATAAGATGCAAATTCTCCGAGGCCTCAGTGTAATTCATGACCCCTATCCCTCCCCTCGCTGTGCACAACACAGCATCGCTCACTGTCTCCAAGGCGGGAGAAGCCCAGTTTATGAATAAAGAAGTGCTTCCCAGAGCCATCGCCCAGAACGCGCTCCAGACGATCTGTCATCCGCTCCGAGTGAAGGACGATTAAAATGCATAATAAAGGCAGTGGCCATCTAACCAGGAGCGATTTGGGAGTTCGTCTCCTTGGGTGTCTGTTTCAGGGCTGCTCATCGTTTTGCAGAGAGGAAGGAAATGCGAAGGCCCATTTTTCTGCATCCTGCAGGGAAGCCTGGCTGGGGTCTAACCTGGGGACAAAGATCTGGGTGTGGGGTGGTGACCTGTCACCCAGTGGAACCAGATCCTCCTGTCCTCCTCTTCTCTGCCACTCGCCTCCTCTGTGTCTCTGGATCACATCTCCAGCCTCTCTGCTGCTCCGGCTCCAACCTTCCCCCTGCCCACCCCACTCGCCACCAGGTAATCTCCCCCTGGGCTCACAGCCCGGCCCCCGACTAAGCTCCAGACGGTGACCACTGAAAATACTGAAATCCGGGGCGCCTGGGTGGCTCAGTCGGTTGAGCGTCAGGCTTCGGCTCAGGGCACGATCTCAGGGTTCGTGGGTTCGAGCCCTGTGTCGGGCTCTGTGCTGACAGCACAGAACTTGCTTGGGATGCTCTCTCTCTCTCTCTGCCCCTCCCCTGCTCACTCTGTCTCTCTCTCAAAAATAAATAAACCAAAAAAAAAAATTAAAAAGAGCGATGACCCCCAACTTACTTCCCAGGGCCCCCGTCTCTTGATTCAATCTCCTGCACCCCTGGAAACCTCACCCTACCGTGCGGCAAACCCTTCCCAGGTAGGTTTCTGCTTGTCCTCCAGGCTGACATTGAAAACCTCTCTCAAATTCATCCCCTCTTCTCCACGCCACCGCCACAGCACAGGCTCGGCCCTCTGTCCTCGCTTCCGCTGGGTCCCCCTGCGGCTGCCATCAGCACCCTCCACACCGCGGCAAGAAGGGTCGCTCTGAACCACAAGCCCCCTCCTCCGCCTCAGGCTCCCCACCAGGACCAAGTGCAAACTCCTGAGCACACCCTGTGAGGTGCTGAGAACACGGTTCCCGCTAAGCAGCCACCCTCAAAAGTACAAAAAGATCTAATGGGAAGCGGTCTATATGCGATGGGCTTCATTTGTAAAGACTGGGACAGGTTAGGGGCGCCTGGGTGGCTCAGTCGGTTAAGCAGCCAACTTTTGATTTCGGCTCGGGTCATGATCTCACGGTTCATGAGTTCAAGCCCCCACGTTGGGCTCTGTGCTGACAGTGCAGAGCCTGCTTGGGATTCCCTCTCTCTCTCTCTCTCTCTCTCTCTCTGCCTCTCCCCTGCCCGTGCAGGCTCTCTCTCAAAATAAATAAACTTAAAAAAAAAAAAGAAAGACTGGGACAGGCTGAAGGGAAAAGCATGGAGAAGGCGTATCTACCAACGCCAATAAGGAGAAAGCTGGTGCGGCTGTCCCGGCTAGATTAACGTCAGACATGCTAGGCGAGGAGTCACCAACACGGGCGCACGGCCGTTGGTAAAGGAGGGCGTTCAGGAACACAAAGTTCAACAACACGTCAAGAAGACCTCGCAATCCGAAGGGTACCTGCCCCTAAAAACAAAGCATCAAGACCCACGGAATGAGTGGACAGAACCAAGGGCAGAAACGGACACGTTTCAATCGTGGGCGTTTTGGACACTCCTCAGTCGACAGCTGATGAAGTAGAGAAGTTAGTAAGGACGCAGAAGGTCTAGACGCCGTCAATCGACAGGACCTCACTGAAATACACAGAACACGCTGCCCGATCCTGGGACACACATTCTTGCCAGGTGTACGAGGGACGTTCACCTAGACAGCTTTCAGGCTGCAGAACCTGTTGATACTCTTAAGGCTACTGAGGCCCTCAAAAGGCTTAAAAAAAAAAAAAAAAAAAAAGAGTGGGTTGTTTCTATAGCGGTTGACCATACTAGAAACCTAAAAGAGGAGATTTAAAAATATTCATTCACTGGGGCGCCTGGGTGGCACAGTCGGTTAAGCTTCCGACTTCAGCCAGGTCACGATCTCGCGGTCCGTGAGTTCGAGCCCCGCGTCGGGCTCTGGGCTGATGGCTCAGAGCCTGGAGCCTGTTTCCGATTCTGTGTCTCCCTCTCTCTCTGCCCCTCCCCCGTTCATGCTCTGTCTCTCTCTGTCCCAAAAATAAATAAACGTTGAAGAAAAAAAATATATATATTTATTCATTCATTTAAAAGTAACCCACTGCAGGGCCCCTGGGTGGCTCAGTCGGTTGGGTGTGTGACTCTCGATTTCAGCTCAGGTCACGATCCCAAGGTTGTAGGATCGAGCCCCACGTCAGGCTCCGTGCTGAGTGTGGAACCTGCTTAAGATACTCTCTGTCCCTCTGCCCCCTCCCCTGCTCATGCTCTCTCCCTAAAAAATAAAAAAAAAAAATGAAATTTAAAAAATTAAAAAGTAAAAATAACCCATTGCATACTAATAATGTATTTTTTATTCTCAGGAAAAGTAACTCTATTTCTTGCCTTCCTTTGGTGGGCACCTGGTCTGTGCTCCCACACTGGGTCCGGTGTTGGGGGAGGGGCAGAGAGAGAGAGGGGGACACAGAATCCGAAGCAGGCTCCAGGCTCTGAGCTGTCAGCACAGAGCCCGACGTGGGGCTCGAACCCACGAACCGTGAGATCATGACCCGAGCCGAAGTCGGACGCTCAACCGACTGAGCTGCCCAGGCACCCCCCTGCTACCTAAACCTTAAAGGTTCTCCAGAAGGAACACTTGGGGCTTCAGATGGTTGACCACCTGTCCAACCCCCACCCTCTCCTCGTCTCTCCGAGCTGAGTGTGCACAAAGGATGCCCATCTGTGCCTCTGGGGCCTCCAACTGTCGCAAACCATTCCTCTTTCCTCGACAAGATTCCGGCTGGGAGGGGACAGGAGCTAATGTTTACGGAGATCTTAGTGCAGCAGTGAGGTGGCAGGGTCCGCGCCTGCGATGGCTAACTCCACGTGTCACCTCGACTGGGCTAAGGGACGCCCAGGCGGCTGGGAAGACGTTCCTTCTCGGAGTGTCTGTGAGGGTGTTTGCGCCGGAGAGCGGCGTTTGAACGGAGGGAGGAAGGGCACCCTCCCCAGCGCGGGCGGGGGCCTCGACAGAACAAGGGGCACAGGGCGAATCTGCTCTGTGCTTGAGCCGGGAGATCCACTTTCTCCAGCCCGCGGACAGGGGCCCCCAGTGCTCCCGGATCTCCAGATCTTGCTGGGAGTGCCACCGTCGGCTCGCCGAAGGCAGACCCTGGGACCTCTCCGCCTCCACGGTCGCGAGAGAGCCGATCCCTACGATAAACCTCCTCTCTCACGTCTCTCCACATATCAACCCACACGCTGCCCACGTGAGAAACACACCAAGCGGCCCCGATCCCCCCGCGCCTGGTCACAGCGATGCAACACGTTCCCCGAGCCCCGCCGCTGGCCGTAGGGGAGGCTCGTCTTCTCCGTCCGGACAGGTGTTTGTTCCCTTTGAGGAAGCAGCATAACACTGCCCTTGGTTAACAACGCCAAGGAGAGGGAGGCAACGGGGAGGCAGCCCGATGAACCCACCCCCACCCCACGGGGCCCACGGGAACGCTGGCACCTGTCGGGAATCCTGGGACCACCCAGCTGCAACCCACCTGCCACCTGCAGGATACCGTGTCTGGCCACGTCGTAGAAGGGGTGATTCACGCTGAGCGCGGGGTCCTGGCCAGGTGTGGGCACCACCAAGGGCTTTCTCGCTATGCTCAGGGCGGCCGCCTTCTCTTCGTCCCTCCGCAGCTCTGTGGCAGACAATGAGGATTACAGGAAGTCAGGTGTCCTCTTGAGAAAGATGGGCAACGAGGGAGCCTCCCGGCGTCTCTTCATAGGACAGTCACCATGCCTCAAGAGTGCACCCACTGTGCATCTGCTCACTGTATACCTACTGTGCGCCCATCTCTGTTGTGCACCCACTATGCGTCTGCTCAGTGTTCACCCTCCCCTCCTGTGCACCCACTGTGCGTCTGCTCAGTGGGCACCCACCTCTCCTGTGGACCCACTGTGCGTCTGCTCAGTGGGCACCCTCCCCTCCTGTGCACCCACTGTGCGTCTGCTCAGTGGGCACCCTCCCCTCCTGTGCACCCACTGTGCGTCTGCTCAGTGGGCACCCTCCCCTCCTGTGCACCCACTGTGCGTCTGCTCAGTGGGCACAACCATGGAGGGATAAAATGAGACCTGGGGGCGAATACTGTCCTCCAAACTGACAGGAGTGGAAACTGAGGCTCAGAGACAGGGAATGAGTTGCCCAAGGTCACAATGCTCATTGGCAGTGGAGTGTGGATTTGCACTTGATTTCCCAACTCCAAATTCCAACCCAGGCCCTCCTGGGAAATGTGGATCCGCGCAGCCGGCAGGAAACCGTGGCTGGGTTGAGGGCAGAAGGGGGTCACTGTGCCTCGAAGAAGGAAGGAGTGCTGTCTCCGGTTTAATTTTAGTAGGTGAGGTTCCTTCATATAAAACAAATCAAGACAGAGCTCTTTCCAACGGGAAACAGAATGGGGCCTTGAAATTTCAGGTGAGAGCAGACTGTGGTCCCCAGATGTACTGGGCGGAAGAGCGTTGCTCCAAGATTCACGTCTGCCTGGAAGCTCACATGTGACCTTGTGTGGAAACAGTGCCTGTAGAGAGGAAATTAGTTCAGACGAGGTCACACTGGATCAGGGTGGGCCCTAAACCCGATGCCTGGGGTCCTGCTAAGAGAAGAGACACGGAGGGAAGCATGCTGACATGCGGGCCGTGTACGATGTTAAAGCGAGTCGTAGGCAACAGTGCGACCCAGAGAACTGGAAACGGGAATTCTAACAAATACAAGTGCACGCCGTGGTCACAGCAGCACCCTTCACAACAGCCAGAAAGTGGCCCCGGCCACGTGTCCGTCCGCGGATGAGTGGACACAATGTGGGCTGCCCACGCAATGGAGTACTACTTGGCCGCAAGAGGAACGTGGTACTGACCCGCGCCACGATACAGACAGCCCTGAAAATATTACGCTACGTTAAAGAAGCCAGGCCACAGGATGCGGGATTCCATTTACACGAAGTGCCCGGGACGGATAAATCCACGGAGTCAGAAAGCACACTGATGCCTGCCCGGGGCTCAGGGAAGGAGTGACTGCCTAATGGGGTGTGGGGTTTCCTTTTGGGGCGAAGCAAATGTTCTAACAGGTGGATACACTACACGTTATGAATGAGCTAAATAATACTTCACGATGGCTCATTTTATGCCATGTTAATTTCACCTCCGTAAAAAACGGAAAACAACGGTTCAGCACACGGGGGCCCGGCCACAAGGAAACGTGAGGAGGCAGAACAAACCGGACCGTCTTAAGGAAGGCAGCGGACGGAGGAAACAAGGATGCCCTTCCCGCATCCCTAACCACACCGCTGACATCGGGCTCACTGCCCTGCCACCGTATGGACCCAAGCGAGAGATGCTTTACTGTGCCGCACGCCTTAAAGCAGCAAGGGGAGCAAACCGGAAGGCGTAATTAATTGCGGGCTCCCGGGAGCCCGAATCAAGCAGCACAGGCAGACGCAGCCAAGGCTCCCCCCAGCATCGGGCGTGATGCACTGATGCTGCATCGCAGGACGGAAAGTCATTTCTTTCAGGGCCACGGGCCTTCGGCGGATCCTCGGGAGCCACTCCGGGTTTTTGCGAACCTTGAGGACAGATGTGCACTAGAGGGAGACGAACGGGGTAGCCTGGCCCCGGTGCGCGTAGCAGGAACGGCCTCTCGCGGAAACACGTGCACACGTGATGTTAACCAAACCGCCAAGGGGTGGGTCTATGCAGAGGCCCTCCCCGCAGCTTGGCCCCTGTCACGGGGTGCCCTCAGCCGTGTGTTCCAGTCACCCCGGGCCTCAGTTTGCTTGTCTGTAAGATGGGGATGTGGACGCTGGCACCTTGGCGGGTAGCCTCAAGCAGTGAATGAGGATGTTATCCCATCTGAGCCTCATAACAACCCAGGAAGGTGGCTCCATCTCGGAGGGGCTCACCTGAATTTGCACAAAAGAACCCTGGAAAGATTAAAAAGTCACTACCTGGGGCTAACGGGGGTGGGGAAGGGGTAAGACCCCAGATGAGGGAGAAGGACAACCTCACCAAGCCCTTCTTACAGGGCTAGACTTTTTCCAGCCGCGTAAGCGTATTAGTATCTGTTTAAAGCAAACATCCGCCAACGGCCTCCTCGCGGGACGAGGCTGGAAGGAGAACGCGCTTTTACCTATTTCGGCCAGCTCCTCCAGGTCCGGCTGGGACATGTTCTGCTGCTCTCCAGGGGGGCCCAGCACACGGCCCCGATGCCACCTCTCAGGGGTCCGGGCACGGGGTCCTTCCGACACCCTGAGGGAGAAGCACACGGAACCCGGGGACATTGAACACACACGTGCACACGAGGGCTCAAGGAATGAAGGAAACACCCTTCAAGCAAGGGCCTGGTTTGCTTTTCCCTCCTGAACATAAAAAAAGCACCCACTTCTGATTCTCCAAGACCCCGTGTCAAGACGATGTTTCCACCTCTGTTCCCCTGCCCAGCCCACCCTCTTCCACACGGGGGGAGGTCCACTTCCACAAACAGCTCTCGCAGCCAAGGGAGCCTGAGCCCTGGAAGGTGGCGCCGACCCCATGTGTGGGCCCCTTCCTCGGGACTGGTGCCCCTGGACGGAGCTCCTGTCCCCAGGTGGCCCGTGTCCCAGGAGAGCGGGGCAGGGGGGCAGTGGGGGTGGGGCACACTCAGAACGCGAACAGCCCTTTCAGGGCCGAATCATTTCAAGACCCCCGTCATCTCTGCCCAGAGAGATGCATGGTCACTCCCGCACCCGTTTTATGGAGGGGAAAACTGAGGCCATCAAAGATCTATTAGAACGGCTCGTGCCTCTACAGCTAGGAGTTACCAAACGTGGTTGTTCTGTGCCCAGGATAACGCTTCGGTACCTGTGCAAATCTTTACGAGAAATCCCTGTTAGTACCCAAATGATGGCATATGATTTATCCACGAAAAGGAACGCAGGACTGACACATGCTACCACGTGGATGAACCCTGAAAGCACTGTGTTAGGTGAAAGAGGCCAGCCACAAGAGATGATCCCATTTATACGAAACGTCCACAAGAGGCAAGTCCATAGACAGAAAGTGGTCGGTGGCTGCTGGGGGAGGTGGGGGGTTAGACAGGTAGCAGCCAAACAGTGCGGGTTCTTTCCGAGGTGAAGAGACGTCCTAAAGTTGGTTGGGGGGACAGTTTCACATGATGTGTGGGTACAGTAAAAACCACTGGACTATGTAGGCTTTATGGGGGTCAGGCGCATGTCATGTGAATTACATCTCAATAAAGGTGTTTGAAAAAATTAACAAAGCTGGGTCAAAGCAGCACACACAGTTTGGCCCGATTTTTTAACAGCAAAAGAAAATGGACATTGTTACAATGCTGTGTCCTGGGAGCTTTAGGATTAGGACTGATAAATCCATTCGGTTTTCCACGTTTATCCCTTTTTCATTTTTGCAAAAGCCTGTACTGCCCTTAGTATGAGATACAGTGATCTGAACTAAGACGATGTATGGCTAACAATATAAATAATGTTTTATGAACATAAAAGACTTAAGGCCTTGCTGCCTTCTACTTGTTCAAAACTCCCTTGGGGCGCCTGGGTGGCTCAGTCGGCTGAGCGTCCGACTTCGGCTCAGGTCATGATGTCTGGGTTCGTGTGTTCGAGCCCCGTGTCGGGCTCTGTGCTGACAGCTCGGAGCCTGGAGCCTGCTCCCGATTTTGTGTCTCCCTCTCTCTCTGCCCCTCCCCTGCTCCTGCTCTGTCTCTCTCTGTCTCAAAAATAAATAAAAAAAAATTTTTTTTAATTAAAAAAACAAAACAAAATAAAACTCCCCGTTGGCTAAGTGCTGTCTTTCGTCTCTCCACTTTACAGACGGTAACACTGACACAGAGCAGAAGTCAGGGAGTCACCCACCCGGTGCAGAGCCCGTGAAGGGGCGGCAGGGCGGGACCCCAGGGATCTTACCCACAACAGTGGCCGGAGGCGAGTCCGGGAGGGCCCCGGGCAAGGACAGGCACGGCCCTTCTCCAGGGGGGCCGCGTGGCCTCGCCCGGTGGCTCTCAGGGGAGAAGTCGGCGTCTGTGCTCGTCCACGAGCACGACAGCTGCCGAGGGTTAAACATTAGGATCTAATCTAGAATGAAAACGACACGTGTGTGCCCGGGACGCGGCCATTCCACCCGCGGACACACACGCACAGCAGGTGTCCATCTGTGCACGGGAGCAGGACGGCGTGAGCAGCGCCAGCGAAAGAGCCCCAGACGGGAGACGACCCGAGGACCCGCGGACGGCAGAGGGGAGCGGCCACCGTCGCGCTCCGCAGCCGCGCGGCCCCGCCGAGCACGGGGTCGGGCGCCAGAGACGCGAGGCCGCGGGGTCCCGCTCTTCAGAAGCTCGAAGCAGGCGAAGCGAACCCGCGGTGACCAGGCCCGGGAGGGGCCCCCGGGCCGGCCACGCTCCGTCTCTGGGTGCCGTTACGTGCGCGTTCACGCTGCGAGAGTTCGGTGAACCCGGCGGTCAGGTCTGCCAAGCGGTCGGGGGTGGGGGGGGGCGCCCAGGGACTGGAGAGGCTGCGTGGGGTTCCCTGGAGGGAGGCGGCGGGAGGGCGGGCCGGGGGCTCGAGCCCGGGAGAGGCGGCCACGCAGGCCGTGCACTCAGCAACCGGGTCCTGGGCAGGGCGGCGGAGCCCCTCACACGGAGGGGAACAGACTCGGGCCCTCGGAGGCGCTCCGGCCGAGAGAGGGACCCACACAGGAAGAGGTCGGCGTGCAGAAGGGAGCAGACCTCGCCGGAAACGTGGGGACGCGGACAGAGGTCACGCACGGGCGTGGGAGGCCGCGATCACCAAGAACGCCAGGGCACAGCCTCCCCGGCCCCCGCTGCCTACCCCGTGTGCACGACAGGACGATGCTGGGGACACACGCTATGCAGAGCCCAGGACTGCAGTCACACGGGCAGGGGGTTCCTGGCTGGACAGAGCGGACAGGTGTCCTCTTGGCCACCGGTATCCCCCCCGCCCCCGCCGGTAATCACCCGCTTTCCCCCCCCCACACGCACACATGCACGTACGTCCACATGTGCAGAGTCCGTGTGCACATCGTCTGCACACACAGCCTGTGCAACGTTGAAGGAAGCTCCGCTTTGGGCACCGAGGACAGAACCAGGGCTCTTTGCCTGGCCAGTCACGGCACCAAATTCCCTGAGCCGCGGAGATGGGCTCAGGAGTGACCACGTGCCCGCTGCTGTTCCAACCAGAGTGAACTCTGAAACTTCTATCGAAGCTACTGAGAATACTTTTTTTCTTAGTTTATTTATTTATTTTGAGAGAGAGAGAGAGAGAGAGAGAGAGAGAGAGAGGGCACACAGTGGGGGACAGGCAGAGAGTGAGGGAGAGAGAAAATCCCAAGCAGGCTCCCAGCTCAGAGCCCAGCGTGTGGCTCGAACTCACGAACCATGAGATCATGACCTGAGCTAAAATCAAGAGTCGGACGCTTAACAAAGACTGAGCTTCCCCGGGCACCCCTGAGAAGAGATACTTCTTAAATGTGTCCTGCTGGGCCCAAACCTGGAGGACATGGGCCTGGGACCACCAAAGGTCACCACCTGGAACTTGAAAAAATGAAGCCAAAGGCAGAAGACACAGCAAGATAGAGAAACAGATCCAGCTGCACCTGAATGCAAAGATCCCATAAATCCTCTCTTCTGCGTAAGCCGGTTTGGGTTACAGACAAACTGTCACTTCTCTTTTTTTTTTTTTTTTTTAACTTTTTGATGTTTATTCATTTTTGGGGGGTGGGGAGAGAATGAGTGGGGTAGGGGTAGAGAGAGAGACAGAGACTCCGTAACGAACGGCACGAGTTTCTGGATCGTGCATGTTGTGTGTTCTCTTCTTACAAGTTTCCGCACTCTGGACGACTGTGACCAAGAAACAGCTGTAGGGGCGGCTGCTTGCCTCAGTCGGTTCAGCGTCCAACTCTTGATTTCGGCTCGGGTCATGATCCCACATTTGTGGGATGGAAACCCCCCGTCGGACTCTATGCTGAGCGTGCACAACCTGCTTGGGATTCTCTCCCCCTCCCCCCCCCCCCCGCCCCTCACACTCTCTCTCTCTCTCTCTCTGCCCCCCCTGCCCTCCCCTGGCTCTCTCTCTCATAATAAATAAATAAACAAACACTTAAAAAAAACAACTGTAGATGGGAGTTAGGAGGCTGGAATGCTGCCCTTGCCCGGCCCCCTCACGCTAAGAAAGGCCACTGTCCCCATTTACCAGAGAACAAAACTGAGGCCAAGGGGCTGTGCACACAGGCCCGAGTCAGCCCCGGGGTGCCTCCACTTGCTCCGGGCTCCTCACACCTTCTCCCTGGCGCACGCGTGCCTAGGCTCTCCGCATTTCCCGCTTCTGGGAGCCACGACACTGCCCGAGCTCACAGGCCAGTCTCGACCGGCCTCCTCCCTCGCCTCCTGGTGCGCCCCTGCCTCCACCTGCCCTGAGGCCCCGGCCGGCCTCCTCGCGTCCTCTCTGACGGCCATGTGGCCTCGCCAAGGGTTTTGCCCTCTCTGGGCCGAGACACGGCAAAAGCTCCGCGCTGCCCGCCTCGCTGACTTGCTGCTGAAGCCAGTTGGTGGGAGACCCCGGCAGGGGGAGGGAGGGAGAGGGCAGAGGCGCCCGGAGAGAGGCCTCAGGAAGAGGGACAGGGGAGGCCTCGGGGTCACATGCCTGCGCACACAGACAAGGGCACCCTGGCCGTGCCCTCTGGGCCATCACCTCGGGCAGGCCCCTCCCCGTGGCACAATTCCAGGCCAGTCCCCGGAGACCCGCATTTCACACCAGTGACCTGACCCACCGGCTCACGCCCTGCATTTTCCTGAGGTCACCTGACCCTGGAGGCCACGGCTTCTGAGGGCAGGGAAGGTAGATGGGGTGACGGCCGGGGCCGGGGTGCACACGGGGGATCGGGCTTGCTCCCTGGTAGGAATGGGGTGCACAGAGCAGCAGGCAGGGGAGGCCCCGCACCGCCCGACCCGGACCCCAAGGCCCAGTCTGTGCGCGTCAGGGACGCCGGGCCCTCTTCCCAGTCCAGCTCTCCCCAAGCCGGAGGCAGCTGGCTGGGGACCTGGGAGGACAGGAGGGGGACACCGGGCCTGGCTGAGAGGCCCTGCTGCTGGCAGAGAAACTGAGAAAAGAAACTCAGTCGCCTGCGCCCTCACTCTGGGCGCGGCCACGGCAGCTGGTCTGCGAGGAGCGGTGGCCAGGAAGCCTGGTGAGACGAGAACTCTCCCCAGGTTAGTCATCTGTCCCTGGGCCACCCAACCAGGCTGGCGGCCGGGCACAGGGATGCCAAGGGCCGTTGCTGCCTGGGGCGGGGGAAAGCCCAGCCTTGTGGGGGGGACGCACCGCCACCCTGTCGTTCCACTTTTCCCTTACAACAGGCAAGAGGGGCTCCCTGATGTCTGATGACGGAAGGGGGCCACCCTGTCCCCACCCCCAGAGTCCCACCCGCCCCTTTCGTGGGCTAGCCTGGGATGATAAGCCCGTTACAAGCCAGACAAACAGCGTGAAAGCAATCTTCTGGAGGCACCTCTTGAGGGACCCACCCGACCCAGGGGAGGAGAATCCTTCTGGAACATTCCTGCTTCAAAGCCTCACAGGGGGCACCAACCACCAGGGGGCACAGCCAGAGTGGACCCAGGCCTCTTCCTCCTCCACTGCCCGTGGGGAAAGGCCTCCCTGCGACGCAGCACATCTGGAAGTCCTGGCGAGGCGGAGTCGGGAGTTCAAAGCTCCCAAAGGCAAGAAGGCTTTGTGTTTCCTCCAGAGTCTGCTTCGGTTAAAGCCCTTTTTTCCCTTACAGGCTCAAAACCTTTACCCCGATCCCCTATCTCAAAACGCACAGGCAGCTGGATGTGTCTTAAAGTCTGTACGCCCAGATGGTGGGCTCGTCACACATAATTGGTGCCTTGTGGCAACAGCTAGTCTGGGGGAGGGGGAGCCCTGTGAGCTGCCCCCCCCCCCACGACCATAATCCTACACTGGAAAAGAAACCCAGGCTCTCCCCACCATCCCAGGGTGCTCCGCGGGCTTGCACCACAGGCCTCCCCCAACCCTCCACACCCCTCCGCTGCAGGCCGTCGGTGGGACCCCACCCCACACAGGATGGGAGTGCGGCCAGGGCAGGGGAAGGAAGCCCATCCTCAGTGCTGCTGCTCAGGAGCCCAGGGGTTCCTCGGGAAGGCCGCCAGGCACAGGTGGCCTGTCTTTCCAGGTCCAGGAGCCCAAACGCTGCCGACTGGCTGGCTGGGCATCCAGGGGGGCAGAGGGCTCTGGCACCAGGGTGAGTCTCGTCCCACCGGCCTTGTGATGGTTGATTTTATGTGTCAACTTGTCTGGCCAATGGTGCCCAGTTGTTGGTCAAACACTAGCTCGGATGCTGCCTTGGAGGTATTTGTAGATGTCGTTAACGTTTACAATCAGCTGACCCTGCATAAAACAGATGATGCGCCATAATGGGGGGTGGGCCTCATCTAATCAGGTGAAGACCTTACGCGCAAACAGGTTTTTTTCAGAGAACAACTTCCGCCTCAAGACTACAACAGAAAGGAGTGCCTGGGTGGTTCAGGTGGTTAAGCGTCTGACTCTTGATTTCAGCTCAGCTCATGATCTCGGGGTTCGTGAATTGAAGCCCCGCGTCAGGCTCTGTGCTGACAGTGGGAGCCTGGACCCTGCTTCGGATTCTGTGTCTCCCTCCCTCTCTGCCCCTGCCCCACGCTCTCGCTCGCTCTCTCTCAAAAATAAACACAAAAAAATAAACTTTAAAGAATCACAAAACAGTGACACAAGGAAGGACCGCAGTGAACATACTGTGCCATCAACTCTCACTGTACAGCAAGAAAACTGAGGCCCAGAGAGGGTGAGGGGCTTGCCCACAGTCACACAGCAAGTCAGTGGAGAGCTGGATCTTAAAACCAGGACTCCTGACTCCAGCCTAGAACCAGAATGACTCCACATATGGCGGGAAATCGTCAACCAAACTTTTTTAAATGCAAAGAGGAAAGGAACCTCTGGCACATTCCATCACCCCGCCCCAACCACAGTTAATTCAGTCTCCTTGTTGCTTCCAGGAAGTTCAAGGTGTTGCTCTGTGTCGGGCCAGGATTCAGCTAGGAATCCTCGGCTGGTGTCTGCAACGGGACCCCCCCCCCCCCCCCCGCTCATCAAGTGTCTTGAACTGTTATTTCAATCTCACGCTACAAACAGACCCCCTGGCATTTACGACCAGTCCTCGCAGGTGCCTCCTCGTAGCCGTGTGAGCAAACCTGTGCCTTGATGGAAAACTACACCTTGTCTAGAACTGAGAACACCCTTTGGGGTTGACTCCACCCCTGGGAGCTAGTTTATAACTGCACACTGCTGTCGGCGGAGAGCAACACGAATAATTCTCGCCTACAGACGTGCAAATTCCATCCTGTCTGGTGGACTTCTCTCCCTTCCCCGCCCTCCTCCCCCCAAATGCCCCAAATCGCCTCCATTTTCGTTTCGATCCTCCCGATCTGTAAGTGCCTCTGTACTTCAGATCCTTTCGACCAGTGACAGCGTGTGCCTGGTTCCCTCAGAAGCTAAATAAAATCTTTAACTGTGTTCATTTTTCCATCAGTAGGACAGTCAGGGTTTTCTGCCTTTTTTGAAAATTATCGTTTCATGGGACTTTGCTCTGGGCGCCTGGAGTCTTGCAAGGAAGGGACGCTGAATGAAGGAAAGGCATTTCTATCCCTGCCTTACTAACAAGAAAACAGGGGCATAGAGGATGAGGCCCCACTGCCCAGGGTTTAAGTCCAGCTTGGACTCTACCCTCGCCCCTCACCCTGGGCCTCCTTCTCCTCTCTCTCTCTCCCATGGCTATGGCCACAGAAACCCAGCGCATCTGAGGCTTTCCCAAACCCCATGCTGCTCCCACCTACCCCAGGGCCTTGACACAGACTCTTCCCTGAGACTTTTAAGTTCTTTCCGCCCCCGTGAGGTTTGCTCCAAACAACAAATATGTTATTCCAACACCGCTTCTCTGATTCTCTGACATGAACTGGGTCCTACAATGCAACCCTGTTCTGACACAAACTACCAGGAGTCAGCACAGACCCCACTGGTGAATGGCTCAGTCCCACAGTGACTGTCCCCATTTCGGACACCAGTCCCGAGTCCCAGGTTCCCAGGCTGTTGCACTTCTGTCTGACTTGGCTACAAGTTCGGGGGTTCCCACAACACCCATTCAGGTTCAGTAATTCAGTAGAACAATTCACAAACTCAGGAAAGCGCTTCACTTATGGTCACAGGCTCACGGAACGGGATACGACTCAGGACCAGGCAAACAGGAGCCGCACAGGGCGAGCGCTGGAGAGGGGGGTGCGCACAGAGCCTCCCGCCCACCCTGGGTGCGCCACCCTCCCAGCACATCAATGTGCTCACCAACCTGGAAGCTTCTCGGTTTCAGAGCTTGTACCCATTACCTGTTGCGGGAGACGGGCATGGCTGAATCACGGCCGTGGGGGATGGCCCCTCCCTGGAAGTTGAGGGGTGGGGCTGAAAGTTCTAACCCTCTAATCAGGATTGGGGGGTGGGGGTTGGGGGGAGATACTCTGGCCACCAGTCCCATCCCCATGCTATCAGAGGGCCCAGCCGGAGTCGCCTCATTAGCATGAACTCAGGTAAGGTCAAAAGGGATCCTTTATGAATAAGAAAAGACACTGCCCCCAGGAGGGTCTCCAGGGTTCTCAGGAGCCCCCTGACAGGAAATGGGACAGAGACCAAATACATGGATATTACACTGCTCGGCCTGTTTACCCTTTATCCTGGGACCGTGTCAGAGGACTCCCCCTCTGCAGACTCCCCCACAGGGTTAGTGTCCCTCACCCCGTCCGTAAACCTGCACCGGCTGCAAACGCGTGCCCATTTCTGTGGCCCTTAGGTTAATGTTACCACGGGCCGCCCTCACCAGATCAGTTTCAGGAGGGCCGAGCTGCTGTGTGGACTTGTTAAAACGGGATCCCGAGAACCCAGCTCCGTGCAGACACTACAAATGGACCCTTTCTCCTCGGCGGTGACTTTGGGGCACAAGCCCGTCACCCTCCACCTGAGCCCGCCCACCTCAACTCCCGCCAAGCTGAGCTGTGAGCCGGGCTCCGGGAGGAGCCCCCGCCGGGATGGGGGGGCTGGGGCAGCCGGGGCGGGGGTGCTGCGCCGGCTGGAGACGGTGGACCAGAGCAGGCACGTGGCATCCCACGCGAAAGAGATTTCAAACCACCGAACTCATCTGTTTATAATTCACAGCAAAATGGTTTGTTGCTATAAAAATATATTTGCACATTTCACAAATAGACCCTCCCAGCAATTATCTTAAGGCGGTAGCTACAACTTAACACCTACCAACCTCGGGCAAATTAGCACCGCGCTGAATTCGAGTGGTGTGGTCCTGTGCGGGGCGCACAGAGGAAGGGCTCGGGGAGGAGGGGGCTTGTGTCTCAGAAAAGGGGTTCTGCTAAAGGGCTCGGGGAGGAGCGGAGGGCCCCTAACCCCGTATTTCACAGGCCCCAAGGCCCAGGGAGAAAGGGGCTGGCACACCCAAGGGGGTAGGAGCCCTCGCTCGTGGCTGGGAGGGGGTCACCGCTGAGTTGGGATTCCGCGCTCTCTAAGGGTACCCTGCAAAAAGTAATTTTTGCCCTTTGTTTCAGCCATGCCCCAAATGCATGAACTCAGACCCCCCCACACTACCCACTCTGCCTCCCAGACAGCACTGGGTCCCTGCCACCAGCGAGAAGGCCTGTGCCAACCATTTGTGCAGGTAGCCGGGCCAGAGGTCACTACAGCCTGTGCAGGGTGCCCAGGTGAGACACCAGCAGCAGCAGAATCCAAAGAAGCTGTGACCGGCTGCACGACTTTGCCAGAAGCCTGCCCACAAGTCCCAGCGAAGTCTGGTGCTCTGAAAGGGCCGAGGGACCGCTGGGGCCACCCACCCCTCCCATGCCTCTCGTCGCCAACGTCAAGACTCGGCTGCTCCCCCAGCCTCTGGACAGACAAGGCTGCTCACTCCCCAGCATTCCTGTCGCCCTGCCTGGGGTCACCCACGTGCTCACTCAGGCTCACTGGGGCGTATGCCGTCACCTGCAGGACCCTGTGGGGTGGCCTGATGACCTCAGAGTAATCCCGTCTCCCTTCTCAAAGGCTTGTGGGGGAAACCAAGCCTGGGCCAGTCGGCACATGGCAATTTCTCTGGTCTCAGGGGTGGGTTTGTTCAGGCCCATGAGGCACCGGGAAGATTTCCGGATGCTTCTGAGAAAGATCTCAAGAGAGGAGCGCTGGAGAAGTCTCTCTCCAAAGAGCCAGAAGAGGCCTGGAGTGGCTGCAGCCAACTCACTTCCCACTGAAGATCCAGAGGCCATATAAACAAGGCAGAGAGCTGTCAAACCTTGAGCCAGCCATACCTGATCTCCGCCCTACTGCCATACGTTTCAGCTACATGGGCCAATAAATCCCCCCGCCTCGACTTTTCGGGCCCGTTGAGAATTGGGTTTTCTCTTCATCAACAGCGTCCTGATGCTTTGGTTGCCTGCCCACCCCAGGCTGGGAGAGGGGCCTCCTCTGGGCTCCGGCAGCCCCCAGCTCCATCACAGCCCTCATCAGCCTGCACCATACGTCCTGTCCTTGACCCGTCGCCACGTGCTCACCGACAGCCAGGGCCGTGGGTGGCTCACCCCAGCCCAGGGGGAGGGACGCAGCAGGAGCTGGGAGTATCTGTTGAACAAGAGAACGCACAAAGGGCACACCACAGAGGCCAGCACTCAAGGCCTCCTTGGCCTGGTCTTACCAACAACCCAAGATCACTGCCACTACCCACCTCACTCACTCCATTCTCCGCCATCCAGGTTGCTCTGTCCCTGGAGACACAGTGGGGTCTCTGTCATAATCTCCACCATACAACTCAGACCTTCAGGGTGAGGGGACCAGGGGCCCTCACCTCTCCTAAGGGGTGTTCAGTCCCGTGCTCCCCACCCTCAAACCACCCAGACCTCCCCCCGAGTGCTGCACTTGAATACCCCGACTGCCCAATCCACACCTCTCCTGACACCCTCTGAGCACCACCTGCCTGCAGTTCTTGGAAGAACACTCAAACTCCTGCAAAGCACCTGAAAGACTGGCTCCTCGTGCCTGGACCCGCCACCCTCTCACGCCACCTCTGCACCGACCCCACTTGCGTTGCTCCGGCCACAGAGGCCTCAAGTGTCTCCGAGGCTGCTCCTCAAACGCATCAAGCTGTGCCTGCCTCCGGGCCTTTACACGTGCTGTCTCAGCTACCCGGAACACAAGGCCCCTGCAGGGAATAAGCGATCCGTAAGTGGTTCGCCATGATCACCACCGGCTCAAGCGCAATTCAATAATTCAATCTGGGGGCGCCTGGCTAGCTCATGCTCATAGAGCATGCGACTCTTGATCTCAGGGTTATCAGTTCAAACCCCAAGCTGGGTGGAGAGATTACTTAAAAATAAAACCTTTTTTAAAAAGTTCTTTAAAATGATCATAATAGGGGCGCCTGGGTGGCTCAGTCGGTGAAGTTCTGACTTCAGCTCAGCTCATGATCTCACGATTCGTGAGTTCGAGCCCCGCGTCGGGCTCTGTGCTGACGGCTCGGAGGCTGGCGCCTGCTTCCGATTCTGTGTCTCCTCTCTCTCTGCCCCTCCCCTGCTCACACGTTGTCTCTCTCTCAAAAATAAATAAAGATTAAAAAATTTAAAATAAAATAAAATGAAATAAAATAATCATAATAATAATACTGAATCTGAATTCAAAGCTACCTGCTGCTCCTTGGAAACTGAAGTGGGATCCACGGGGCCCCACTAAACCCACTCTCCACCTTCAGATACCTCTTTATTAAAGACGCGGCTACTGTTTGCCAGGTCAAATAAAAACTTACCCTCACTGTGGCCGGAGAAAAAAGTCCCCGGGTCCGAGGGGAAGGTCAGCCCACCCTACCTCCCAGGGCCAGGGACCTGGTTCTGATCCCCCTGGGCCCCCATCCAGGGGCCCCTCCGTACGGGTGGCCACCAGTCCCTGCTCCAGCCGCCGTGAGCAGCAGGGACAGTCACAGGGAGGGACGTGTTCCAGCCGGGCTCATCCCGCCTCGTGGTGCCACCTCAGCGGGGCCAGTCGGCTCCCCTCGGCTCCCACTTCCTGATCTGTGCAGTGGGCACAACACCTCAACGAGCCTCAAATGAAAGATGTCACGCTGAAGGGTCAGTGCCTTCAGAGCCACACGCATCATAATGGTCACTGTGGATGCGGCAGCGAAGCACAGAACACGCGGAAAGAGGGGGGTCAGGTGCCTCCCAGGTCAGATTAACCGGCCAAAATGCAAGGACCTTATCAGGATCCTGATTTAAAAAACAACAACAACAACAAAAAAAAAAGATACTTGAGGCAAAGGGAATCCACATACTAAGTGGCCGTCGGATATTATGGAATTATGCTAACTGGTCTATTTTTTCTTTTAGGATTTTTTTTTAATTTTTTTTTTTTACATTGATTTATTTTTGAGAAACAGAGTGAGACAAAGCATGAGCGGGGGAGGGGCAGAGGAATCTGAAGCAGGCTCCAGGCTCTGAGCCATCAGCACAGAGCCCGATGCGGGGCTCGAACCCACGAACCGTGAGATCATGACCTGAGCCGAAGTCGGACGCTCAACCGACTGAGCCACCCAGGCGCCCCTAGGATTTTATTTTTAAGTCATCTCTACACCCAGCGTGGGGGTCGAACTCACAACCCTGAGATCAAGAGTCGCACGCTCCACGACTGAGCCAGCCGGGCGCCCCTGTGTTAGTCGTTTAAAGTGCAACACCAGTTCTGTGGTCGTGTTGAAAAAGGGGATTCGTACTGGAATATTTACGGAGTCTGAGGTCTGGGGACTGCTTTACAATAACACACGAGTAAGAAAGGGAGACAGGAGGTGAGTAGGTGGGGGGGAGTGGGTTGGAGGTCCCAGGTGGGGGGAGCCTAGGCCAGGCTTGGCTGCAGCATGGCCGTGGTTGACGCTGGGATCCTGCTTACTTCTGAATACCTGACGTTCTCCATAAATAAGAAAACACAAATGAATAAAGAACGAAGGTGTTATAACAGCACAGAACCGAAGCTGGTGACCTGGGAGTTACGGGAGCCTCAAAAGCAACAAGAACTTAGCAGAGAACAAGGTCTAAAGAAGAAGCAATTTCCAGGGGCGCCTGGGTGGCTCAGGCGGTTAAGCGTCCGACTTCGGCTCAGGTCACGATCTCACCGTTTGTGGGTTCGAGCCCCTCGTCGGGCTCTGTGCCGACAGCTCAGAGCCTGGAGCCTGCTTGGGATTCCCTCTCTCTGCCCCTCCCCCGCTCACTCTCCGTCTCTCAAAAATGAATAAACGTTTAAAAAAAAAAAAAAGAGGCAATTTCCAGAAGCCCCACCCACGCCCGCTGGTTCAAAATCCTCCCCGGCTTCAACCACCAAAGCTCTCCCTGAGATAACAAACGTGCCAGCCCAGACAGCCTACCTCCCGCCCGCCTTTTCTTGGCTGGTTTTAATTTGACCCTGAGTGGGGGAAGGGAGGGGACAGCTCCCCTGGAGTTTCTGGACTCCTGACCTGCCAAACCAGTTCCTTCTGATGGACAGTCACCGGGCTAACTCACAGCTCGGCTCTGTCCAGCGTCACTGAAGAAAGAACCGCTCCGCCCCTCGGCCAAGGGCAGGAACAGGTTCCACACAAGCTCGCCCTTCCTGCTTTCCCCGTGCTCAGTGGGCAGAAGGGATACTGACACTTACAAAGGTGCACAGCTTGTTCGGAGGCGCTTCGCACAAATTAACCACCCCGATGACCCCACGAGTAGGTAATAACACTGTCTGCATTTTGCAGATGGGACACCAGGGCACAGGGTGGCTACGGCTCTGGTTGGCAGCTGCAGGCCACACGGCCGGGGGTCAGGGAGGTGGGGGAGTCAGGCTGAGCACCCGACCCCCACTGAGTGCCCACGTACTCCCGCTGAGCCACAGGGCAGCCTGCTGACGCAGCCCGTTTGAGAGGTCAGCAAACGGTGACCATGACCCAGCCGGGTCTCCGGCCTTCCAGGGACCCAGAAACTTGGACTGCACCCGGGGCCTCCGCGTGAGGTCGCTGGGGCAGGACTCAGGAGCGGTACGTCACTTGCAAGAGCCCCACACCAGGCATCTTCCAGGCCGTCCCCACCCACTACCGGGCCTGGAAGGGCTCCCCTCAAATGTGCCCCAGGAGGCCCGGGGAGCCTCTGGATACGCCTGGCACGTGTTCTCTGAGCATCCGTTTTCACTTAAGGATTGAGGGAAACGTTTAACGATGTATCTGAAAAACTGAACACGTCATTCTTACATCGCCATGCCGATTTCCTCCAGATCGGAAGGGCAGTCACCGGCCGACTTGACTGTCCCCACCACGAAGGCAGACCTCAGTGCCCTGGAAGGAGCCACAGCACAGCGGGCATCAAAGCTGGCTCTCCACTCACTCACTGGCCCTGCAACCTCGGAAAGGCACCCGAGCCTCCTTGCCTCAGTTTCCCCATCCCTGAAAGAGGGTTAGAATCAAGGAATGGGATGGGTTCTTGGGTGTGGGGAAAGACAAGCACCCCGGGGGACATCCGGGTGGTCTGAGCTCTTACTGTCCCCTCTTTAACTGAAGCCACCGTCTCTGGTGTGCCCACAACTGACCTGGCCTGGAACCAGCTTAGTAGGGAGATACCATTGGTCCACAGGATGTCTAATCAAGTAAGCGTCCAGACCTCAAAACATCTCGCTGAGGTCACCTTCCAATGACTCCAGTGACGTTTTCCAAGTAAATTCCTGATGGGCCCACCTATGGTAACCCACAGGCATTTCCACCCCAGCTTACAGGTGAATTATCCCCCACCCTCTGGGTGACCTCAACATGCATACCTTCCTGCCCACCTCCCATCCATCTTCCAGTTCAATGGCTGCCTCCTCCAGGATGCCCTCCCTGACCTCCCACTAGGCACTGGCCTCCCTCTGGGTCCCCTGTGGGCAGGGACTGTGGAGATAGATGGCTGTCCACACGGAGTAGCTGGGCTCGGGCCAGTACCCTGGGTCCCTGTCCGCCCCTGCCCCCCCGCAGCGTTGGATTAAAGGAGGAACTCACAAACAAGGTCCCCAAAGTGCCAACAGAAACCACCCAAAGGAGGTTTACTGTTGAGTCTTAATTTAAATTTGGAGTTTCTACCTGGACAAACGTCAACACTGCCTTTCACAGACACGCTGGAGCACAGCACAGCGCTCTCTGGAACCCGCCCAGCCTCTGACGCGAACAAAACCTCAAAGTCTGTGGCGGCCAGACAGCCAAGGCCATGTGCCCACCCCACCAAACTAGGACTCAGAGGAAGCCCTGCCCTGTGCCCCGCTTCCTGAGGATTCCGCGGGGCCTTCTCCGGGGACCTTAGCCACCACCCTTCACACACCTCCCGAGGCAGCGGGGACCCCCAAGCCAGTGCCGCTGTCAGTGACCCTGGGAATTCTCAGGCCAGGGGCTGAGAACAGTGAAAGCAGCCAAGACCTCTCCCCTAACCGGTTCCGGAGGCTGACCGGCGGGGGATCTGTTTCTGGCCCACTAATTCTGGCTTCTATCCTCCCTGCTGACCCAGCCAGCAGCCCAGCCAGCGGCCTGGAGTTTGAATAAGCCTAGCGCCTGCTCTGCCTCTGTTTTCTCATCTGGGAAGTGGAAAGATGCCCCCCACCTCCCTGGTTCGGTGTGAGGGGGGGCTGATGTGCCTGAAGTGCCACCCTGCGTCATGGGAGAACCCGAATTACGGACGGAAAAAGGGGGGGCGGCAAGTGTGAACTGAGACAGCCTATCCAGACAGAAACACAAAAGTGGGGGAGACCCGGGGAGGGAGGGTGCGGGGGGCAAGAAGGAGGAGACAGAGGAAGAGGGAGAGGAGGAGGAAGGCGGGGAGCAGGGAGGAAGGGGTGCCGGGCAAGGAGAAGGAGGAGGAGCGGGGAGCAGAGAGGGAGGGGTGCAGGGCTAGAAGGCGAGGGGGTGCAGGAGGAGGAAGAGGGAGGGAAGGAGGGGGGCCGGGAAGGAGGGGTGCGGGGCGGGGAGGGAGGAGAGGCGGGGAGGGAGGGGTGCAGGGCGGGGAGGGGGAGGAGAGGCGGGGAGGGAGGGGGGGAGGAGAGGCGGGGAGGGAGGAGAGGCGAGGCGGGGAGGGAGGGGTGCAGGGTGGGGGGGGGAGGAGCGCGCTCCAAGAAAACCAGGGGTGGGGGGTGGGGGTGGGGGTGGGGCGGTGAGGGGCAGGGACGCCCGCCGGCCGGGGCGGGGCGGCTGGGTTGGCCCGGGTCACGTGTGGCCGCGCCCACCTGAGCTCCCACCCCGTCCGGCCCGCCGCCTCACACCCTCAGAGCCCGCGTGGCGTCCCCACGCGAGGCACAGGCGGACTCCCTCCCGCGGACACGGGGCCTTACCTGCCTACGGCCCGGCCGGCGCCTCACCTGGGCTCCGCCGTGCGGCCCACTCACCTGGCCCCGCCCCGGAAGCGGCCCCCCACGCCGGGCCCGCCCCTGGCCGCGCGCCGCTCCTGGGCGCGGGCTCCCCGGGGGAGGGGGGGGGGGGGGTCAGCCGGGTCTCCGCGGGGTCGGAAGGGGCGGGGCGGAAGGGGGCTGCACAGGTGGCCCCGCCTCGGGGGCGGCGCCGCGAGCTCGAAGCCCCTGTAGCCTCGCACGCGGGGCGCCCGCCCCCCCCCCCAGTCTTGCCTGGGTCAAGCCCCTCGGGCACCCACCCTGGGGCAGGCACTTTCCTCGCCGATCCGCTTCTCCGCTTCAGGGATGTGCACAGTGAGGTGCGGGGCGGGGAGGTTTACGAGGAGCTCAGAGGAAACGTTCCACAAAATCTTCCAAAGCGTCTTCTGGGCCCGGGCTGCCTTCCGGGGACTGCGGCGGGGGACCCCACGCTGGGATCAGAACTCCACGGAGACAGCGGCTGGGCAATCCCAGAGACGGCCCTGACCCAAGCTGAGGAGCCCGGAGGACTCCCTGGAGGAGGCAGTGTGACCAAGACTTGGGGCTTCCAAAGGGTCATTCAGGGCCAAGTGCTGCCTTTCCTCCCATGGGAGCAGTTACTGTCCCTGCCCTGAAGCAGGGGTCATAGAATCAGGAAGGCCCAGGCTGGGACCCAGAGACGCCCAGAGGTGCCGGGGCCCCAGGCGAGAGGATGCCTGGTCCTCCAGCGTCACTGCATTCTGATTCGGGGAGCACTTCCTTTCCAGCTGCACCACAAAGTCTCCCCTCTGCCCCCTGCCCCATCTCCCTGGTTTCTGAAGGTCCACGCCCCCGGGGGCCGAATCTTCACCCCCCTTTTCACCTACATTCCCTCTGATCTCATCCAGCCTCCTGCTTTCCACGTGGTCCATCCCTGATGGTCCCTAACCCATATCTCCTGACCAGAGTCCCCTCTCTCACTGCCCACCTGACATCTGCATGTGGAGACCTGAGCGGCGGCTCAAGTCCTCTCCTGGGCTTCCTAGCTCACTCCCCCACCGGCGCTGTCCAAACCCTTGGGGTCATCCTTGGCTCCCCTCCAGCTCCCACATCCCATATGTGCTCCCCCGGCAAGCCCCGAGAGCTCCGGCTTCAAACTTTATGATGGTGCCCGCCACTTCTGTCCCCCACACCGGCCCAAATAGATCAGGCCACCGGCACCTGTCACGTGGCTCGGGGCAGCAGCCTCTCCCTGCTGTGCCCTGGCCCCTTTGATCTGCCCCAACACAGCATCCACAGGACCCTTTCCTGAGACCCTGCCTTGCCCCAACTCCCGTGCCCCCCTCCCTCTCTTCTGGGGAAAGGAGGAGTGGGGAGGGACAGGCCGCTTTGCACGGACGGTGGCCCAGCTGCTGGTGGCTCTGGGCTCATGTGTGACGGGCTCTGCTGTGTCCGATAGCCATTATACAGCAACCAAGGTAATCAGTCAGGCGTACTGATCTCTCCCCACCTCTAGGGGGGTGATCTGGTTGCAGAGGCCAGTCCGCAATAATACCGCCCCTCTTAACAGCGATGGTTAAGGTTCTGGAAGTCAGTCAACGCAGCCCTTCTTCATGCCACGGTGAGCAGTGAAGGCCAGTCCAGCAGGATAGTTGGGGGAAAAGAAATCCTGCTTTCTCCTGTTCTCTCCCCCAGCCCAGATGAGGAAGTTTGGTGCACTAGAGACACGGGCCTGACCACAAAGAGATAGAGGCAAAGAGATCTACACAGAGACGGCAAGGAACTGGGTCCTTGGTGGCAGTGCAGAGCTCCTGGATCAAACCTGCCCTGAAGCCCGATCCGGCTCTGGACTTGCTAGTTAGATGCACCAAGAAATTCTCTCATGGTCAAAACTAGTTTGCGTTTTCTGTTTCTTACAACCAAAGCATCTTCTGATAACATACCCTTATACAGTTTAACCAAGTTGTAGAGTTTGTTTCCTGACAACCCTGGCAAACAGACACACACACAAACAAAAACAGGGAAGGCCTCTGACTGGCTGAGTCTGAGACCCATAACCTTTCCAGGAGTGGGACAGGAGTTAGACCAAGCCCTGATCCTCCCCAAAGTCGAGACAGCAGGCTTCCTGCCAGTTTTGCTAATGATGACCATGAAATAAGCGAATATGGACCAGTGTAGACAGGACCAGTGCCCACACTAAATGTTGGTTGTTTCCGTCCCATGGCAGGCCAGGGCCATGAGGCTGTTTGCTCTCTGCCTGCCTCAGAGTTGGCACCAGCTTCAACGTGAATGAAGAAATAACCTCTGTCTCCTTCTAGGGTCGAAAGAGGACTTCCACGGCCTCCATTCTGACCTCGGTCTGTACCTTCTGATTAAGTTTTTTTCCCCGGCGTATCTCTTAACTCGGGCAAAAGACCCTACAGGCCAAGAAACCCGTGGCGGGAACCGAAATTACTCCCTTAAGCATTAGGGACCTGCCCTCATGCCAGCAAGTAAGTCCCCGAGTGATCGACCCCAGGACAATGGCCGGCCTTTACCGCCCACCTGCACGGACGCACCGACCTTCGTAAACCGGGAAGTATTTTCAGCTCTTTAGAGAGAGTCTTTGCGATGTTAGTCTGTTGCCTACCCGGTGTCGCCTCACTGAAATAAATTCCTTTCTTCTTTACCCACCACTCACTCCTCTGCCTTTGGGTCTTGTCAGCCACGGTGGCCGAACGTGGTCTGTGTGGGACCCCAGAGCCAGACGCTCCCGTGCCCCTGTGCCCCAGCTACATCACCTGTCACCCGAGCGGCTGCCTTTTTCTGTGCAAAGAATCCGTAAGGATCGTCACCCGGCCGGCCCGTTCAACCGACACAGTGCACCTGCGGGTTCTTATTAGCACCGTCCTGCTCACGAGGGACTCTCGTGGGGAGGGGACTGTGGCACCCACTTCTCCCACGTCCACGTCTGAGCCTCTGGATGGAGCAGGAATGGGCCTCTTTCTACACCAAATACTTGGCTCCCAAAAC
Organism: Lynx rufus; assembly: GCF_022079265.1. Lineage (NCBI taxonomy): Eukaryota > Metazoa > Chordata > Mammalia > Carnivora > Felidae > Lynx > Lynx rufus. Next base: position 137,265,173 of record NW_025814889.1, on the reverse strand, counting down.
AAGACAGTGAAATCAGGGAATTTGATCCAATTGATCGGATTGCCTTGGTGCTGTTTCTCTTTTCCTGTTTTGGAAGGCAAACGTCTTTTTTTAGTATCAGTGCAAGATCAGTCTTCCATGCAAGGGGGACAGTTTGCAGGATTTCTGTCCTAAAAAGTGACTTTGGGGGCACGTGGGTGGCTCAGTCGGGTAAGCAGGCGTCTGACTCTTGGCTTCCTCGTGGTCATGACCTCGCGGTTGTAGCTTTGGGCCCCAAGATGGGCTCTGTGCTGACAGTGCAGACCTTCTTAGGATTCTCTCTCTCTCTCCCTCTCTCTCTCCCTCTCTCTGCCCCTCCCCTGCTGGCATACTCACACACTCTCTCTCTCTCTCTCTCTCTCTCGAAATAAATAAACTTGGGGTACCTGGGCGGCTCAGTCAGTTAAGCGTCCCACTTCGGCTCAGGTCATGATCTTACTGTTCCTGGTTCCCAAGTTCAAGCTCCACATCCGGCTCTGTGCTGACAGCTCAGAGCCTGGAGCCTGTTTCAGATTCTGTCTGTCTCTGCCCCTCCCCCACTAGCGCTCTCTCTCTCTCTCTCTCTCTCTCTCTCCCTCTAGCTCTTGCTCTCCGCTCTCAAATATAAACTTTAAAAAATTTTTAAATAAATAAACTTTTAATAAAATTAAAAGCGACTTTGAACAGAATTGCCCCCATAATTTCATGGTATTAAGGCCTGGAGGGGAAAGGCCACCCTCCTCGTATTTGTATTTGTGAAAACCTCCTACAAATTCCACAACTGTAGCTTAGTGAGATTAAGATTCGTACAATCGAGCAATAATAACACAGACCGATTACAAGGGAAACAATGCAGGTGTGCTCCACCATTCATAGTAAAAGGAAAGAGAAACAGAAAGGAACCGTAAAACCCAGGCGAATCTCGGTTAGGTTCTCGCTTCTGTTTTTCCCCAAGTGCGTCTAATCGGCAAGCCACCAGTCCCTCGTTTCCTTTTGTTGCTATAACAATAACTCCGTGCATTTCAAACGCCCGGCAATAGAAATGGAAGAATAATAATGTGAAACGGAGGAATTACATCTGAATGGCATTATTCCCGGCTTTATTAAATTTGCTCTTACAAATGTTTATGAAGTCAGAGTTGGCTCTCCCCCAAGTAGCAAATTCCACATTAATAAGCACTGGGGGTTGGAGAGCTGGAAGGAAGGAGGAAATAAAGATCCTTCGGTCCAAGGTCTTAGGCTTCACGTTTGTTTTCTCCCAAATTAACTCTCCCTGCAGCTGCTTGAGCCAAGACTCGCTCAGCTTTGAACCTTATTAAAACCGCGAAACCGCAGTTTCCCTGCTGAGCGCGGGCGAGGCAGCCGGGCTGAGCCTAAAGGGATCTAGAACGCGTCCCACGCCTCACCCTCGAGGGCCGGGACGCTGAGGCCCAGCGAGGGGAGGGGCTTCTCCGCAGGCCAGCTCCCGCCGGCCTCCTGACCCCGGCCTCCTCGCAGGTGCCCCCCCCCGCCCCATTTCCGTTTCGGAGCAAATGCACGTGGCTGTTGGCACTTACTGCCAACTAAATGCCACCCATCCGTGCTCCGCAATGTCTTCTGGAATCGTTTGGACCCAGCAATCGAAATCCTTTTGATTTCCAACTGAGCAGGCCACACTCTTGACGCCCTAGTTGATTGACATCAGGGAGGGCATCAGGGTGGGGCGCTGCTTGTGGCCTCCGGACCCCGGCACCTTTCACATGCCCCGGCCACACTGGGATTCCTGATCTTACTGGTCTCTCTGCCCAGTGTGGCCAGACAACGGGTTTACCCAGAGCCTGCTTTGCAACCAGGGCCCAGACAGTGACTTAGGTTCCATCGCTGTGATGTGGGCCTGGAGGGAGGAAGCAGCCCTGGGGTACATTGCAGTGGAAAGGGCAGCTGTGCGATGTTCAGCGTGGGGGGTGGGGGAGGCTGCAGTGGCTACAAGTAAGTACCTGGGACACGATTGGTGGCAGCTGTGGGTTCTTCCGGTGCAGTGGGAGCATCTCTGTGCAGGGGGAGCATCTCTGTGTGATGGGAGCATCTCTGTGCAGGGGGAGCATCTCTGTGCCATGGGAGCATCTCTGTGCAGTGGGAGCATCTCTGTGCAGGGGGAGCATCTCTGTGTCATGGGGAGCATCTCTGTGTGATGGGAGCATCTCTGTGCAGGGGGAGCATCTCTGTGCCATGGGAGCATCTCTGTGCAGTGGGAGCATCTCTGTGCAGGGGGAGCATCTCTGTGTCATGGGGAGCATCTCTGTGTGATGGGAGCATCTCTGTGCAGGGGGAGCATCTCTGTGTCATGGGAGCATCTCTGTGCAGTGGGAGCATCTCTGTGCAGGGGGAGCATCTCTGTGTGATGGGAGCATCTCTGTGCAGGGGGAGCATCTCTGTGTGATGGGAGCATCTCTGTGCAGGGGGAGCATCTCTGTCATGGGAGCATCTCTGTGCAGGGGGAGCATCTCTGTGTCATGGGAGCATCTCTGTGCAGGGGGAGCATCTCTGTCATGGGAGCATCTCTGTGCAGGGGGAGCATCTCTGTGTCATGGGAGCATCTCTGTGCAGGGGGAGCATCTCTGTGTGATGGGAGTATCTCTGTGCAGGGGGAGCATCTCTGTGTCATGGGAGCATCTCTGTGCAGGGGGAGCATCTCTGTGTGATGGGAGTATCTCTGTGCAGGAGGAGCATCTCTGTGTCATGGGAGCATCTCTGTGTCATGGGAGCATCTCTGTGTGATGGGAGTATCTCTGTGCAGGGGGAGCATCTCTGTGTCATGGGAGCATCTCTGTGCAGGGGGAGCATCTCTGTGTCATGGGAGCATCTCTGTGCAGGGGGAGCATCTCTGTGCGATGGGAGCATCTCTGTGCAGGGGGAGCATCTCTGTGTGATGGGAGTATCTCTGTGCAGGGGGAGCATCTCTGTGTCATGGGGAGCATCTCTGTGTCATGGGAGCATCTCTGTGCAGGGGGAGCATCTCTGTGTCATGGGAGTATCTCTGTGCAGGGGGAGCATCTCTGTGTGATGGGAGCATCTCTGTGCAGGGGGAGCATCTCTGTGTCATGGGAGCATCTCTGTGCAGGGGGAGCATCTCTGTGCAGGGGGAGCATCTCTGTGCAGGGGGAGCATCTCTGTGATGGGAGTATCTCTGTGCAGGAGGAGCATCTCTGTGTCATGGGAGCATCTCTGTGTGATGGGAGTATCTCTGTGCAGGGGGAGCATCTCTGTGTCATGGGAGCATCTCTGTGCAGGGGGAGCATCTCTGTGTCATGGGAGCATCTCTGTGCAGGGGGAGCATCTCTGTCATGGGAGCATCTCTGTGCAGGGGGAGCATCTCTGTGCAGGGGGAGCATCTCTGTGCCATGGGAGCATCTCTGTGCAGGGGGAGCATCTCTGTGTCATGGGAGCATCTCTGTGCAGGGGGAGCATCTCTGTCATGGGAGCATCTCTGTGCAGGGGGAGCATCTCTGTGCAGGGGGAGCGTCTCATCCCAGTGGGGGCGTCCCGGTGCAGTGGCTGCAGGAGCGGCTGTTCTCTCATCAGGTGTGTGTTGGGGGGGGGGGGGGTCGAGGCACTGCTCCCGGAAGGCGCATTACGTCAACGTTGGCTCTCCCACGTCCCGACAACGCTGGGGGTCTCCCAGCGTCCTTGAATGGACTGCTTCTCCACAACCAGCCAGAATCTGCTTCGCTTGCTTGCAAATAAGAACCCTGCCCGATCCCACATCCTAGCTCATGTTCGTCTCCCCCCACCAAACCCAGGCTGACATAAATCCTCGCAGTGAAAAGAGAAATGTCAGCACGAGAAATTCTTCTCGCCACGATGTGGATGAGACTTTACATTTTTATAGCTTTTTACAGCCTGTTCAAGCCGTTCTGAGCTCTAAGCAAACACATCAGTCAACGAGGAAGAGCGTTCTTGGGGTTAAGACCATCCGTTTATTACGAAGCCATTATCACTTTCAGGTCAAAACCCGTTAAGTACTTGTCTGCCCGACGCCCCGTCATCTGCGTGCGGCTACTTAATCAGGGACGCTGGTGTCTAGGATCTCACGGTCTTATAGCCATGCTCTGCGTGTGTCCATAGTGCGTGGACAAGCAAAGAAATATCACCAGTCGCAGAATTTTGCATTTGAAAAGTCCTCGCTACAGATGCGGAAACTGAGGATACAGGACTTGCCCGATATCACACAGGAAGTTAGCGACCGTTCAGGATCAGAACCCCGGGTCCCGGCTCTGCCGACGAGGGCATGCGTTACACATACATATAAAACAGCATATCCCCCATTCTGCCTTCTCCCCACTCCTGTAGAGGATGCGGGAAAGAGGAGTGTATCGGTCAGACCGAGCCAGGTTCACCCCAGTAACAAACATCCCCCAGCCTCAGGGGTTTACGCACACGTGGGTCTCCTTTTCATTCACACTACGTGTCTGCAGCCCCCGGGACCCCACCTACCGGAGCGGTCCCATCTGGAATCCGACCGGTCACCAGGCAGAGGGGAGGCGAGCTCTGGAGAGTCTCCACCCGGCAGAGGAGGGGTCCGGCTCCACCCGAAGCGTCCCACGTCCCTTCTGCACGCAATGCATGGGCCAGAGCTGCTCGCGGGGCCCCCCACCAGCCACGGGAGACAAGGAGGTACGGGCCTTCCGTGTGTTCAGGAGCCAGGGCCCAGAAGAGCATCATGGGGTCAGGGGCTTGAGCCTGTGCCCTGAGCACCCCGGGCTGGTGCTCCACTGAGTCCCAAGGTTACTGCCCACTCCACTTCTGGACGCTCCTGGAGCACGGGGACCACAGTCCTCGCTGGAATGATGCTTCTCTCCGCTCGTGCCGCAACAGAGGAGCCAGCACGGGGCATTCCACACTCCCCAAGGGGACTGCTGCAGGGAGGGGAGGAGGTCTTCCCTCTTTTCTCCTTCCCTCCCTTCCTCCTTTCCTCCCTCCCTCCCTCCCTCCCTTCCTCCCTCCCTCCCTCCCTTCCTCCCTTCCTTCCTTCCTTCCTTCCTTCCTTCCTTCCTTCCTTCTTTTCTTCCTTCCTTCCTCCCTCCCTCTTCCTCCCTCCCTCCCTCCCTCTTCCTTCCTCCCTCCCTCCTCCTCCTTTCCTTCCTCCCTCCCTCCCTTCCTCCCTTCCTTCCTTCCTTCCTTCCTTCCTTCCTTCCTTCCTTCCTTCTTTCCTCCTTCCTTCCTCCCTTCCTTCCTTCCTTCTTTCCTCCTTTCCTTCCTCCCTCCCTCTTCCTCCCTCCCTCCCTCCCTCTTCCTTCCTCCCTCCCTCCTCCTCCTTCCTTCCTCCCTCCTTTCCTTCCTCCTTTCCTTCCTTCCTTCCTTCTTTCCTTCCTTCCTTCCTTCCTCCCTCCCTTCCTTCCTTTCTTCCTTCCTTCTTTCCTCCTTTCCTCCCTCCCTCCCTCCCTTCCTTCCTCCCTTCCTTCCTTCCTTCCTTCCTCCTTTCCTTCCTCCCTTCCTTCCTTCCTTCCTTCCTTCCTCCTTTCCTTCCTCCCTTCCTCCCTTCCTTCCTTCCTTCCTTCCTTCCTTCCTTCCTTCTTTCCTCCTTTCCTTCCTCCCTCCCTCCCTCCCTTCCTCCCTCCCTCCCTTCCTCCCTCCCTTCCTTCCTTCCTTCCTTCCTTCCTTCCTTCCTTCCTTCTTTCCTCCTTTCCTTCCTCCCTTCCTTCCTTCCTTCCTTCCTTCCTTCCTCCCTCCCTCCCTCTTCCTTCCTCCCTCCCTCCTCCTCCTTCCTTCCTCCCTCCCTTCCTTCCTCCTTTCCTTCCTTCCTTCCTTCTTTCCTTCCTTCCTTCCTTCCTCCCTCCTCCTCCTTCTTTCCTTCCTTCCTTCTGTCCTTCCTTCCTCCCTCCCTCCCTCCCTCCCTTCCTTCCTCCTTTCCTTCCTTCCTTCCTTCCTCCCCTCCCTCCCTCTTTCCTTCCTTCCTTCCTCCTTTCCTTCCTTCCTTCCTCCCTCCTTCCTCCCTTCCTTCTTTCCTTTCTTCCTCCTTCCTTCCTTCCTTCCTTCCTTCCTTCCTTCCTTCCTTCCTCCATCCCTCTTTCCTTCCTTCCTTCTTCCTTCCTTCCTTCCTTCCTTCCTTCCTTCCTCCTTTCCTTCCTTCCTTCCTCCCTCCTTCCTCCCTTCCTTCTTTCCTTTCTTCCTCCCTCCTTCCTTCCTTCTTCCTTCCTTCCTTCCTTCCTTCCTTCCTTCCTTCCTTTCTTCTTCCTTCCTTCCTTCCTTCCTTCCTTCCTCCCTCCCTCCCTCCTTTCCTTCCTTCCTTCCTCCCTTCCTTCTTTCCTTCCTTCCCCTTTCTTTCCTTCCTTCCTTCCTCCCTCCCTTCCTTCCTTCCTCCCTCCCTCTGTCCCTCTTTCCTTCTTCCTTCCTTCCTTCCTTCCTTCCTTCCTTCCTTCCTTCCTTCCCCCCTCCCTCCCTCCCTCTTCCTTCCTCCCTTCCTTCCTTCCTTCCTTTCCTCTCTACCTCCATCCATCCTTCTTCCTCCTTCATAACCATTTCTTTTTTTTAACAAATGTTTATTTATTTATTTTGAGAGAGAGAAAGAGAGAGGGGGAGGAGGGAGGGGCAGGGAGAGAGGGAGAGAATCCCAAGCAGGCTCCCCGCTGTCAGCACAGAGCCCGACGCAGGACTCGAACTCACAAACCAGGGGATCATGACCTGAGCCAACGCCAAGAGTCAGATGTTTAACCGCCTCAGCCTCCCAGGCGCCCCCTTCACAACGCCTCCTAAGTGCGCATTGCACGCACATTGTGCGGTGTGAACGGCCGAACTCTTTCCATCCTGTGACGCTGCACCTCTCTCCCCAACACCCCATTTCCCCTCCCAAGCCCCTGGCGACCACCTTTCTACTTTCTGCCCCTATGAGCGTGATGGCTCTAGGTGCTTCATAGGAAGTGGAATCCGGGGCTCCTGGGTGGCGGCTTCAGCCCCGCAGCCTGTGATACTGGTTGTGGCCGCAGGAGCTGCGACGGCAGATGCGGACAGATGCCTCGGACCACCGTTTCTCCACACCTTTGTTCAGGTGGCAACGGGAGGAGGGCTCTCTGGGGGCGACGGGAGGTGGTCGGAGGATGTGTGACCCTCCTGTGCACGACCCCCCCCCCGGGGGGGGGGGAGGCTGCTTTCCCAGAGCCACGCGAGTGCGTGCAAACCTGCAGGTGTGCACGTGTGTGCGGGGGTGCGAGTGTGAGCAAGGACGTGCATGCGAGCGCAAGTGCCTGTCGGTGTGCGTGTGCCTGAGAGAGAAGACGGAATAGCTCGGACCCGGGGAAGGTCACCGACACCACGGTGGGAACAAGCCAGAGAGCCTTCCCAGGGCGGGGCTCCGGATCTGGAGCCCGGGGCTGGAGGAGGGCGGGGCATCGTGCCCGGGGAGGCCACGGAGAGGCCACGGAGAGGCCACGGAGAGGCGGAGAGGAGGGGAGTTTCAGCAGTGGGAGGAGTGGACGCGTGGCCAGCTGTGGCAGGGGTGGGGCCTCCTGTGGCAGCTCCGTTCCCCGCCCTCAGCCAAGAGGCGGCCAGGGGAGCCCGGACTGGCCCTTGGGACGCAAGATCAGGGGCCTCCCACGGCCTCGGGTGGTGGATTCTGGGACTGCCGTGGGGGCGAGGGGAGCATATTGGCTGTTGTGAGTGTGTGCAATCGCGGGACCCGCGTCCTTGGGAGCACGGGTCCTCCGCGTGACGGGGCGGCGATGAAAGCCGAGCGCAGCCCCCTCCCCAGGCGCGGGCCCTGCGTGGGGGTCCTGGCTGTCGGCAGCAGCGGTGGCGGCAGCTGAAGGGGACTGCTCGGCGGGCTGAGCGTGCCCCACTGGGTCGCGCGTCCCCGTCTGCCGGTGAGGCTGGGAGGCTGTGCGTGCGTGTGCGTGTGCGTGTGCGTGTGCGCGCGCTCCCCGCGCGCCCCACAGGGGACCGCTGCGTTTGCAGCGTGCCCCAGCCTACAATGACGCCCTGGAGAAACGCCAGTGGCATTCTGAGCTGAAGTCTGGGACGACGTGAAGGAAATGGTAGACGAGGGGCCAAGAATACCGTAGGGTTTCCGTTTCCCTTTTCCGAGAACAGTATCCAAGGCTCCCTCTGGCCTGGACGTCTCTCCTCCGAAAAGATCCTTTTCCGTTCAGCTCAGCCCGCAGACGTGTGCCACACGGGCAACCCCTGAGCCAGGCCCCGGGGGGTGCAGGCCCCCGGCCGTGGGTCCCACGACCCGTCCCCAAATGCTCGGGCCAGCGGCCACCAGAGCTCCGCAGTGGGACAGAGCTGGGACAGCGTTCCGGGGCCGCCATTCTCAGAGCCGAGGGACCACAGCCGGTCTCACACCCACCTCTTGGAGCCGCTGCCACCTGTCAGGTAGGACGGGGACGGGAGGACCGAGCAGACGCTGGCCCAGAGCGGGTGCGTGCATGGGTGTGCACGTGTGCGTGCATACATGTGCGTGGGTGTGCACGTGTGCGCGTGCATACATGTGCGGGCGCGTGCATGGACGTGCACGCGCGTGCGCGCACACGCATAGGTGTGCGCGTGCATGCACATGCGCGTGCATGCACGTACGTGGGCGTGCACATGTGCGTGCATGGGTGTGCACGTGCTGCACATACATGGAGGGAGTGGGGTGTGGGGAGCCCACAGGGGAGGGCGGCCTGGAGTCCCTCCTGCCCTTGGAGGTGAACTGTAGGGTCTGGAGCGCCACTCCAGGCCCCCTGAGCTGCTTGCAGATAAAACTCGGGGCGACAGCTCGCGGAGGAGAAACAGCAGCTCTGCCTCGGCTACCTGACCTCTGACCTCTGGGTGGAAGTTAGCCCCGCCCCCCCCGTCCGCCGGGTCAACAAAGCCCCGCCTCATGAGCAGCCCCCAAGGTTTTTCCCCCCGGCGGAGATCAGACATGCTCACGTCACACCCTGGGGGGGTCGATGCCCCGACGAGTCACGTCTGCTCCAGGCCCCTCCAAACTCCCAGTCCGCGTGGGACCTGCGTGAGATCGGGCAGCTGATGCGGTCACGGACACGCGTGGATGTTCCCATTGACTCGTTTCAAACATGTGTCGAATGCTGCTTCAACAGACGAGGTTTCCTTTGGGATCTTAGGTGCTTTGTTGTAAAAACTATTCTAAGAAAAGTGTCCCTGGGCTTCCCCGGATGCCCGAAGGAGTCACACGGACCAACTCAAGACCCCCTGAGACAGAGTGGGACCCCGGCTCTGGTTTCCCGAGATGAATGAAAAAAAATTTTTTTAATGTTTATTTATTTTTGAGAGAGAGAGAGAGAGAGACAGAAGGGGCGCAGGGGAGGGGCAGAGAGAGAGGGAGACACAGAATCCCAAGCGGGCTCCAGGCTCTGAGCTGTCAGCACAAGGGGCTCAAACTCACAGACTGTGAGATCATGACCTCATTTAAGAAGGTTTCTTAAACCCCAGCCCTGGGGATGCATAGAAAACATTCCATTGGAGAAGGTTCCCTGGGGAGGCTGCTGACAGATCCCAATTATTTCACTCATTCAACAGATCCGTTGACCTGTGGCTGGGGACAGGACAGGTGGCCTCCTCATAGGGGCAGACCGATCACGGACTCATCTGTCAGAGCAGGTCTCCCAGGAAGTCATGAGGCTAACGCCCGGGGGCCTCTCTTGGACTCAGGTCTTTTCCAGGGGGTACGGTGTTGCAGATGTACGGGTTTTTCCACAACTGGAATCTCTCTCCAGTCTGCTTTTAAAGAAAACTCCCACACTGTATGAGCTTCCGGTCCCACGACCCCTGATTCTACCCCCGAAATTTCAGTGCCAAATCCCATGGAGGGAACAGGGGGAGACACTGGAGGTAGGGTGCGGGCTGGGGTGTGAGAACAACAGAGCAGTGGGGCAGACACAACCTTGGGGCTTGACCTGAGCTCCCTGGCGGCCAAAGTGAGACCTGGTCAGGGATGCGACCTTCATCGTAAGAAAGTTTGGTTCTCGGGGGGGTCACCAGTGTTTCATCTAAGGCCAAAGCCCACACATTCTGTGGATTTGGGGCGGGGGCTACCATAGCTGGTCATTTATCCTAATTTATGTAACGCTCGGCCCTGGTTTTTCTTATGTAATTCACCAATTTATAACAAGATGTTTTGATGTAGATGACCTTCAATATTTTTTGAACAAGGCTGAGTATAACACAGGGTGCCTGGGGGGCTCAGTCTGTTAAATGTCCGACTTCGGCTCAGGTCACGGTCTTGCGGTTCACGAGTTCGGGTCCCACATTGGGCTGTGTGCTGACAGCTTGGAGCCTGGAGCCTGCTTCGAATTGTGTGTCTCCCTTTCTCTCTGCCCCTCCTCTGCTCACCCTCTGTCTCTCTCTCAAAAATAAACATTAAAAAAAAAAAAGGCTGGGTAGAACATGTGGACATGTTCCAGGCCCACATGATGAGCGGCTCCTTTAAAGGGGATATGGGGGCAGCCCCAGCAGAAGCAGCCCTCCACTGCTTCAGGACCCAGGCTCAGCACCCATCCCGCCGGGACCCAGGCTCAGCACCCATCCCGCCGGGACCCAGGCTCAGCACCCATCCCGCCGGGACCCAGGCTCAGCACCCATCCCGCCGGGACCCAGGCTCAGCACCCATCCCGCCGGGACCCAGGCTCAGCACCCATCCTCCTGGGGCTTCAGCCTCTCCGTTGCAGGTGAGGCACCACTGGCTGGTGTACGGGGCCTCCCTCCCACCCCCCAGGGGCAGGATTTGTCACAGAGCTCAGGGACGCCCACAGAGCGCCCACACTTGACCATGAGCCCACGTGCTGGCAGATGCCACTGGAGCCCACAGGGGCCTGGGATGCTCAGACCCCCACAAAGGAGGTCATCGCTAGGGGGTGGGGGTAGAACAGGGGGCCCAGCACCCCGTTGAGGGCAGAGCCCAGCCAGCCAGGTCCCTGCCATTTCCGCCCTTTGCCGGGCCCTTCTGCTTTGAGGGGACCCTGCTGATAATGGTCACCCCCAACCCCCACCCCAACGTTAGCTGGTCTCGAGCTTGTCCCGAGCTCCATGTAGGAGCTGGGAGCCAAGGAGGGCAGTTCAGGGATCTCAGCCCCATCGGCCGAGCAGCACGGCCATTCTCCTTGGTTCTCGGACCGGGGACAGCCTTCCGGCCCAATTCCCAACCCCGAGCCCAGCTCCCCGGAGGCTGGGGTCACTCTCTTGCTCCCCAGCTGCCCGGCTGAGCCCTACCTGTTCCTAAAGCACCTTCTGAGTGCTAAGTGGTTGTGAACCTTGTGAAGGTGGTAGGCACATTCTGGTACCACACGTGACAAGACTGAGCTCCTCGGGGCTCCTCCGCCCCACCCCACGTCTGCGCGAGCCAGGGGCTCCTGGCTGGTCTTTCCCGGCAGGTGGGAGAAACTGGTCCATGCGGACGGCTCTTCCAGCGGATCCCCGTGGGCGGGGGGGGGGGGGCTCCTGTGACTCCGCACTGGCCTCCCTTCCCTGACCACCCGACTCCCAGGGGTCCCCAGTCCCCCTTCCGTTAGGACTGCTCACTAGGCGGTCTACCATGTTATGTGCTCATGGGACACTCCCCACCCCACCTCCAGCAGAAAACTCCAGGAGGGGTGGGTCCTTTGAATGGGGCCAGGGGGTTGGATTCTAACTTGTGCAAAAACATCCCCCCCCCCCCCAGGAGAAACCCCACGCTCCCTTCGCCCCCTAGTGGCCACGCCGACCCCTGACCCTTTAATAAGAGTGTGCCCCTACCCGCTGTGGTCCCAGCCACTCCTGAGGCTGTCCAGCTCCTCCTACAGGGGCCCCGCTGTCAGGATGGGACACAGAAACGAGGCAACGGGAGACCCCCCACCACCCCCCTGCTCCGGGAGCGGGGAGGGGTGGTCCCAGCGCGGGTGGTGGGCGAGATCTGAGGGTGGGGACCGCGGGAGGACATCTGGGGCCTGGCGTCGCAGACACGAGCTCAGGATGGGGGCAGACAGGTTTTATTCTATCCTCTTCCTGCCCGCGGCCGCCCTGCTGGGAGGGTCTGGGACAGGCTGGCACAAGGAGGTCACGTCGTGGCCTGAGGTGAGGGCGAGGGGGAGGGGGGTCTGCCACCGACCCCCCCGTTGCTCTGGGAGTCATTCCGGAGGCCTGGCTGAGCCAGGATTCACAGTCTCTGCGGATGGGGACGCCGGAGGGCCAGAGTGGCCGTGTCTGTTCCGCGCACACGTGGCTGACCAGTGCCCCTGGCGGCCCGTGCGACCCAGCATGGGGTGGGGCTGGGGGCCGGGGCGGTGACGGTTTTTCCAGCAAAGACTCAGGAATGGCAGAAGAGCCGGGGCCCGTGGCGGACGGGACGGGTCGGGTCGGGACGGAGTAAAAAAAAAAAAAACCTCTCGCACGCACACACCCCACAGGCACAGGCACACGCACACGGGGTCGGTGAAGACGCGAGGCCCTCACACGACGCTCTGCCGGTCCCCGGTCCCCTCGAGCTCAGCCGTGCCAGAGCTCCGACCCCGGCCAAAGTCAATGAAGATCCCTTCGGAATCCGAGTCCACGGACTCCAGGATCTGGTCCACCAGGTTCTCCGGGCTGGAGGAGGGAGGGGAGCCGCGGGCTGGGTCTGGGCAGGGCTCAGGGGGCTGGGCGGGGGGATACAGTCTGCTGGGGCAGGGCCCCGACGGGGGGACCGGAGAGTGTCTGAAGGCCGCGGTGGGGCCCTGGCCAGGCGCGTCGGAGAAGCCCTGGGGCTCGGGGAAGGACGTCATCTCGGAGACCGAGTGCCTGCGGATGCCCGGGCCGCCAGCAGCCGCGCCCTCGGCCTCGTGCTCTGCCACGGGGTTCAGCAGCGGGGTGTTGTAGCTCTTAGAGCGCACCACTGGGTTCTTGGCCAGGACGTCCCCTGAGCGGGAGCGACGCTGGAGGTGCTTCTCTGCAGAGACAGGCAGACGAGGGGTCAGGGCGGGAGGCGTCTATTCGGGAAACGGGGGCACCTGTGTGTTCCAGGCCATTCCTTCGCCAGCACCTGCCGTGTGCTTAGCTCTGCAGGAACGGGCAGCCACGGGGAAAAGCCCAGTGAGTGCAGATGCCCGGCCCAGCCCCACCTCACCCCTCTGCGGGGGCAGCCTGGCAAGTGAGGGAGGGGTACACGGATTCCCACCCCAGCTCCGACACTGCGTCTGCCCCGATGAGACGCCTTCCTTTCCCTCCTGAGTCCCAGCCTCACCCTGGATGGACAGGAGCTGGGTAGGGGTGGGTGGAGGGAGTGGGGGGGGGAGGGGGTGCTCAAGTCAACTGCTTGATTCAAAGGTACACATGCCTCAGTTTCCCCACCTGTGCAGTCAAAAATCTTAGCCAGCACTTTCCAGGGCAGGCTCAGCTCCTGCCTGGAGGAGTCCCAGTGTGTGTGTGTGTGTGTGTGTGTGTGTGTGTGTGTGTGTGTAGGGGGGGGAGGGGTGACAAGCCCACGTGGGTGGGCCATAGGTCAGGAAGTGGTGAAATGCCAGGACAGAGGCAGGATGACAAAAGGCCTTTCCACGTGAGGTCGTGGCTGAGGTTTTATTCCGAGTGTGGTGGGCGCCCCGGGAGGGGGCAGGAGAGGACAGCGGGGGTGGGAAGGGGGAGGTGGGCAGAGCTCAGGCTCCCACTCGGGGCCCTGCAGTTCCGCGGAGTGAACCCTAGGTGGCAGCACTGCGCACGGCGAGCGGCTCAGCGGCCTTTCCGGGGCGGGAGCCGGAGGCTCCTTCCTAGCCGGGCAGGGTCCAAGTTCTCCTCCCTGTGGCCCTCGTGCCTCTGCCCCCTCCGTCCAGGACGCTCTACGTGCACCTCTTCCCAGGCCTGGCTCCTCCTGGTCCTTCAGCTCAGCCGTCACCCTCCAGTCTGGCCTGGGCTTTCCACCCACAGGCCTCTTATCACTTGGGTATGGGTCACCTTGGGGACTCCTCTGGGGACTGTTTAGTCGTTGGTCTGCCTTCCCTGGTGGCGAGAGCCCGTGTGGGTGGGGTTTGGTCTCTGCCGATCCCTCAGGGCCAAGAACAGGGGCCGGCACATAGGAGCCACTCTGTTTACAGAGCTGAATGAACCAGCGGGCCCTCTGTTAAAGGAGCACCAAGCCAGGCAGCCTCACTCCCCCCTTCCCCCTCCCCTGCGATTCTGCAAACAAGGTAGGTTTCTCGGGCTCCCGGCCTTTGCACATGCCGCGGCCTCTGCCGGCCAGTCTCGACTTTCAGGACTGAGCACAGATGTGACCTCACTGGGAACACAGAGGCCCCTGCGGGGCTCTCAGGGGGGTCGGCGCATCACCCTACACGGTGTCTGCCTGCCAGGCCCCCCTCAGTTCTTGAAGGAGGGACCCCAGGCCCTAGTGGGTCCAGGGCCCGGCACATAGCGGGGCTCGTGCTTTCATGACCGAAAAGCAAATGCCCAGTGGGGTGTGGTTCTGGCCGTCTGTTCACTGGGAGGCCTGGACCCTGGGCAGGGGTGCATGGGGTCAGGGATCGCCCAGCTTTCCGCCCCAGGCCCAGTCAAGCCCTACCCAGCATGCAGGAGTGTGTGAAGGGGCCCTCGCTGGAGTGGAGGCCGTAGGTGCCCAGGTAGGGCGACACCACCTTCTGGATCAGCGTCTCCAGACACAGGTAGTCCTTGGTCACACCCCGGGACTCGTGCACCCCCTGCAAGAGAGGGAGGGAGGGAGGGAGGGAGGCAGGTGGTCACTAGATGGCCTGTTCCTTGCCTCCGTGGCCCAGCCAGCCTCAGCTCAAAGGTCACCACAAACGGCCTGTCCCTCCTCCCCATTCCCACGGGGTCTCTGCCCCGATCGCAGGGCACACAGTGATCTCCCCCTCCCCAGCCCTTTCTCTCGAGTTGGGGCCGCCGAGTCCCTCTCCTGCTTCGACACCCCGGAGCCTGCCCTCTGCGCACAGCAGCCGGCGCGGTCCGAAAGCATGTGACGTCCCGTGGAAAAGGGCCCGGTGGCTAAGCCAGGCTGAGCACTCGGAGCTCTGCTCTTTGGGTAGTCTCCTCCCTCTGGGAGCCCTCGGGGAGACAGTAGCTGACCTCCCCCAGCGAGGGCAGCTCATGCCCTGGGGCCCCCTGCCCTCAACCCATAGAGCGCTACGGGCAGAGCGGGTCGAGCCAGCCCTGCCCCTCATCTGCCGGCCCGGCCAGGTCCCGTCCACCTCCTCCCTGAGCCCCCTTGTCCAGAGCTCTGAAGGGATCTCTACCCCCTTCGGTTCCATTAGGGCCAAAACCTGAGGAAGGCGGCCGCCCCCAGGACAGCCTTGGTCTTGCTGATGCGGAGAGTGGGGGGGGGAGGGGCAAGCTCTGTGCCCCCAGCAGCCGAGGCAGAGGGCTGGCACATGGGAGGCCATTAGTGAGTGCTCCCCGAATGAATGTCTGAATCCACGGTAGCAGACGCCTCTCTTCTAGGGGGTTGCCAGTTGCTCACAGGACAAGATACACTTGGACACAATGTGTCAAAAGACAGCCAGAGAGTCCAGCGACATGCTGCCCCCGAGAAACCCACACACACATTAAAAGTAAGGGGCTGAAAGAGCCCTGCGCGCCGACGCCAGTCACAGGAAAGCCGGGGCAGCTAAGCTGATTTCAGACAGGGTGAACTTCAGACCAAGGAAAGTCAGCAGGGGTCAAGAAGGTCACTAGGCCACGATGAAGCGGTCAAGTCTCTGGGACGACGTAACCACCTCTAATGTGCCTGCGCCCAACGAGCGCGTCAGATGGTGTGAGGCGAAACTCGCGGGAGTTAGTCCGCTCCCTCGGTGGGGGAACCCTGTGCTCGCGCAGGGACAGACCGGCCCCGGAAGAAGCTCGGGAAGGACACATCGAACTCAACACTACAGCCGATCGACTGGCCCTAATCGCCATCCTTCACCCAACGAAGGCAGAACACACGTGTTCTCCTCCAGCCCCACGCGTAACATCTGCCAAGCCAGACCACATTCTGGGCCGTAAAATACACCTTCACAGATTTAAAAGGATTAAAAAAAAAAAAATCATACAATACCTGCTCTCGGACCACAGCGAGACTGAACCAGGAGTCAAGAACGGAAAGATAACTGGGGGAAATCCCCAAATACGTGGAGACTAAGGAACTCCCTCACTTCTAAATGACACGTGGATCAAAGAAGAGAGCCTCACAAACATCTTAAAACGATTGGCAACAAATGAAAACGAAAACAGATCCACATTGACCGGATGCGCTGAGAGCTGTGCTTTGAGGGCAAGCGTAGCCTCGAACGGATGTCTATTAGAAAAGACAAAGCCCGAAAGTCAGCCATCTAAGCGGAGACCAGAAAAAGAAAAGCAAAGGAAGCCAAGGAGCAGAAGAGAAACAGTAAGAGCAGACCTCAATGAGGCCGAAACAGGGAACCGACAGAGAAAAAGCCAAAAGCGGGCTCTTTGAAAAGGTCCATAATGTCGTTAAACCTCCTGCCAGGCCAACCAGTAAAAAGACACAAATTCCTAACATCAAGAATGAGAGAGGAGCCATCACTACAGACACCAAAGGTCTGGGGGGCGGGATTCCATGGGCACCCCATAAGCCATCTAGATGGGCACGAGGGACCCCACATTCCCGGAACTGCCTCTGGCCCCAGCAACGGGGGTGGGGGGGGAAGGGACTGACTGCCGGTGAAGCAAAGGGCACACAGTAGGCCCTCAGCACAGGCTAACCAGCATTTGTGTCTTCAGATCTATCTGGGACGAGTTCACTGGGGCTGCGAGATGAGGTCGCTCAAAGCGCAGGCCAGGAGGAGAGTGGGGGAACGGGGCTAAGCCCAGGAAGCTGCGTCAGACACACGGGCCACCGGGGGCAGCACCGCCCCAGCCTGGCCACCCACCTGGGTGCCGGGATCCAGGTGGGACCTCCGTCTTGGCCCCAGATCCCAGCCCGGCCCCCGTGGGCTCCCAGAAGCACCACAGAGGGCTTTACATCTGATTTCTCCCCCTCATCCTGGAACCTGCCCTGCAGGCAGGCGGTTCCACTGTGTCACCCAGGTGAAGAAAGAGGCTGAGACACCCTGCTTCCACCGGCCAAGGTCTAACCTAAAACCCTTCAAAAGCCCGGCGGCGGGCCCGTCCCATATCCTGCTCGGCCGCCAGGACGACCACCAGCTCTCACCTGCCGCTGGGACCCTTCAAACCCCGACATTCATCCGCCCTTCCCTTGCCCTGGAATCCGCACGGGCTGGGCTGCCCGGGACCCCGGGACCAACCTCGCAGACCCTGATCAAGGGTGCCCGCGTGCACGGTGGGGGTGGGGGGCGAGGAGGAAGAACAGGACCTCGGAGCCTGTCAGACGTGGGTGAGGCCAGGCCTTCTTGGCTCTGGGCAAGCGAGGATCCTATTTCCCACCTGTGAAACGGGGTGCTTGACAGCTGCCTGCCTCCGTCCTGTCACCCTGGAGGGTGAGCCGGCAAACTGTGGGGTGCCGCGCCCGTCACGGGGCTTGGGGCGCGGCGGTTTGCAAAAGACCCTGTCTGCGGTAAAGGCTGTCGGTGGCCCGTCGGATCCTCTGCTGTCTCGGCCAGGCCACTCGCCCCCAGCTGCTGGCCCCCTCCCAAAGCTGCCCCCTCGGGGAAAAGCCGCGTGCCCCGGAAACGTCTGGAACCGTCGCGGGGCGGGAGGGGCGCGAAGGCGCAGCTGTGGGCCCGTGCCCGCTCCCGGGCTCCGCTTCTCTTGAACTCCCCCCTTCCTCCCACACCTTCTGGGCCCCTCCCGCTTCCCTCTCCCCTGTTGACAGGTCACGTGCTCTGGGCCTGGGGAGCCTGGCCTTGCCCCCCGCCCCCTCCACGGACGCCCCCGACGCAGGAGCGAACGGTGGCCTCCCGGGGGCCCCGCCCACCTGCAGCACCAGCAGCATCTGCACGATGGCGGGGGGCACGCGGGCGTGGGTGCGGGCCAGCGCCCCCTCCAGCTTCACGCTAAGGGTGATGGTGTTCCGGAAGTGCAGCAGGGCCAGCTGGCGCACGGACGGCTCCTTGCCCTGCAGACACAGAACGGTGCGCCCCGCCCGGCGGCCGTCACGGGAGACCCCCGCCTCCCTCCGCGTCCACACATCTGGGGCCAGACCCGGGGCCGTGGCCCCGCCGGCCCTCAGGCCCCTTCCGCCCCGTCCTCCTCCCTGGATGACCCTCGTCCTGAAGACAGGGCCCCGTCAGCTTCCTCAGGCAAGGGGAGGGTCGCCGTCACTGGCCGAGCCCCGACTGTGTGCTGGGCACAGCCTACTCCGTGCTGCTCAGGGCCTTACGGGGCCCAGACGGGGGGGACCGGCCTTCTTTCCAGACTGTGGGTGGGAGACAGGCTCTGGGAGGTCCAGGCACCTGCCCATCACCGGGCCGGGGGGCCTGCAGTGAGGCCAGCGCGGGCCGCGCCCCTCCCCCCTGGGCCCTGGGGGTCCCACAGCCGCAGGGGCCACTCGCCTGCACCGGGTAGAAGATGGCCTGCAGTGTAGGCAGCACGTCACTGAAGAAAAAGTCCCACGTCTCCGCCAGCGAGTCCAACAGTTTCTGTCCTGTGGGCACAGGGAGCCGTCGCTGCGCTCGCCCCGAAAGGGCCGTGTCAGACCCCGCAGGGCCCCCCCCCCCCGGGTGGGAGTCCTCCCCCGTCCCCAGGAGCAGAGGGCCCGGCTCCGGGCCCCACCCCCCCCCGCCCCCAGGTCGACAGCACAGAGCACTCAGCAGCTCCGTGGCCCGGAGTCCGCCGTTCAGCCTCCCCACCAATAAAACGGGACAGTGAAAGGGCCACCTCCCAGGGCTGCAGGGATGAGATGGGCTGAAACGGGGCCTGGGGCGGAGAAAGTGCTGGTTAGTGCTGCCTGTTGCTTCCTGGTCCCTCGTCACAGCCCAGGCCCACACGGGACCCCCCCGCCCCCGCCACAGGGGCCGCAGCGCACATCCCGGTCCCGTCCGGTTCCCACAGTGACCCTCAAGCAGGTGGGGGATCCATCCACCCATGCAGGTGTTTCCAGAGCCCGCGCCGGGCGTCCAGAGGAGCCTCAAAGGCCCCCAGACTCATCACAGGACACGGAAGCAGGACCCTGAACGGCAGCTATGAGCACAGTCATCTGTCCATTGAAGGGGTGACCTCAACGGGCAAAGAGTCGGAGTCTCCAAGAGATTCAGGCCGCGGGTCCCTGCCACCCCGGGCTGCCTGAGGTGGGATCCGGGGAGCCAGGGAGACCACATCCAAGAGCAGCAACATGCCCCAGGCAGGAGAGGAAGCGGAGAGAACCAGGCAGGGAGGGCTTCCTGGAGGAGGTGCCATCCAAGCTGATTTAGGAGGATGGTTTGGCCAGGCTGACTGACATCCTCGGGGTGGAAAGGAGGCATGTGGTCAAGCTCTGGGCATTTCCGCCAGCCCCGGGGAAGGAGCGTCCATCCTCGGGGAGGACAGCCCCTGAGGCTGAGGACAGAGGTGTCCCCAAGCCGGCTCTGGGCTCCCCCAGCAAGTGCAAAGCGCTGAGCCCTCAGCCCCCCTGCCTGGACTGGACGGAAGGTGAGAATGAACGGCTGCGGGGTCTCAGACAAGCAGGCCCCGGGATGTGTCACCAAAGCCTCTGCCTGGTGGGACCCCCCCCCCCCAACCCCCTGGGAGCCAGACTGGAGACCGGCTGCGGAGAAACGGGGTGTGGGGGTGTCTCTGGGCGGGAGGGCTAAGCGCCACATGCTGGCTGGTTTTCCAGACCGCACTGCTCACGTGGGGCTGTCTGGACGCTTCCACGGCAGCCAGGGGGCTGGACAGGGGCCTCTGCCGCTCCTCCTTACTTTCTCTGGTTTCTGGGCCCCACCCCTCCCCCGCCCATAAAGCCCCCCGATCTGCGTAGGGCTCTGGGAGGGGGCAGCCCCAGGAAAGCCCACCCAGCTGAGGTGGCGTGGCCTCTGCGCCCGGCCAATCTGCCGGCACCGAGGCTCCGAGCCGGCGGCCGGCTCCTGACCCTCCCTGGGGGCCCACACCTAGCTCTGCGGAGCCCTGCCCTCCAGAGGTCCCTTCAGGTCCCCGCCGTTGGGGGCAAGAAGAAAGGCGGCTCAGTTCCCTGGGCCGGCCGTGGGGTGGCTCTGGGCACCGGCCAGGCCGGCGTCCGCGGGCCGTCCTCCAGCCCACGGGGCGGAAATGCTGTGGAAGGCAGATGTCGTAAAACACAGACTCCGGGCCCCACGAGGGCACGAGGGGCCGGGAAGCACGGCCTCGCCCACTGGCCACGTTCTCCGCTGGGATCTAGGGGTGCCGGGGGAGGGGGGCGGTGACGGGGTGGTCAGTGGGCAGAGTCAGGCGGCACGGCGCTGGGGCCCTGCTCTGCTTTGCTGCGGGACCCCAGCGTGATCCTCCGTAGGGCGGGCGTCACGGGTGTCCTCATACACACGGGGCCTGGAGCCTGCAGGACACCCTGCGCCCCTCCGGGGAGGTCTCACGTGCCTGCCCGCTGAGGGGACTGTCCTGGCTGCAGCGAAGACCACCGAGCCACACCCTCAGAAATGGCCCAGGAGAGGGACTCCCCCTCCAGGCTGTCCCTCCGGACTTCCTGCTTCTCTCTCCGCTTGGGAGCTGACGTCCAAGGCCTCGCTGGAGGCCGGAGGGAGTGCGGGGGGGTAGGCAGCAAGGTCCTGGGGCCACCCCGCGTGAGACCACCCATCCCCCTCCAGCAGAGGCACAGGTGAAGACACGGCTGGCCACAGGGAGGGGTCTCAAGGAAGAGCTCCCCTGGGACCCACATGGGGGCAGGAGGCGGGTGGAGTGGGTTCCAGGGGCTGACCCTCAGGGTGCGGCATCAGCTGCTGTCCCCACGGTACGTACTGAAGGGGCCGAACGTCCTCCCGAACGGACCACGTTTTGAGGCCTGACTCCAGGACCACCACCTCCGTGCAGCCCTCCCTGATTGCCAAGATGGAACGGACTCTTCCTTCCCCACAGCTTCCCTTCACCCTGACAGTCCTCACACTGAATTGCCACCTTACGGCCCGTGTCTGTGTCCCCAGCTGGGCTGGATGGGAACTGGAGGCCAGGCCCTGCGGCCCCCGGACTGGGGCTCCATGCCCGCCCCGAGGCCTGGGGAGGCCGGCTGGGGCCGGCACCCCCCCGCTGGGTGGCCTGGCGGACACGGCCGCTCCAGGCACGACTCCACTAAGCCGCACAAAGCTTCTCTTCTCTGAGGATCCCAGCTCCCCTGGTCCGGAGCTGGTGGGAGGCACAGCGCGCTGGAATGTGCCGAGTAAGGAGACGGGCGTGGGAGGGCGTCTCCGCCCGGCGCCAGACCCCCACTGCCCTGCCCGGCTGGCTTCCTTTGCTGCCTCCTCCAGGAAGCCAGCCTAAAGCTCTGGCGGTCTGTGTCTCCGCCTCCCCTCGACTGGTTCTGGTGGCCCTTCTCGGGCTCCTGCCCCGAAGCTTCCGCCCGATAGAAGCAGGGGGTACAGGAAGACCGGGGCACAAGCGGCTCTGAGTTCAGCCGGAACCCACCAGGCCACTGGCCTCGGCGTCCTGCTCTGCGAAATGGGCTAGCACCCCTCCTTTCCAGGATCAGAGTGGGAACCGAGGCAGCAGCGTGGGCCCAGGAAGCAGGCCTGGGTGCCTCGGTTTCCCTCTTTGTGCAGCGGCTGCAGCGATGACGGCTCTTTCGCGGGGTCGTCGGGAGACCCAACGGATCGGTAGCCGGAAAACCCTCAGGACAGTCCGGCACAGAGGAAGCACGTGCCCGGTGCCTGGTGCACGGAACGTGCTCAGAAACGTTCCTGGGGCTTGAACTCGGCGCGGGGCCTGGAACGAAACCGGCCTTGGAAAAGGCGGCGTGGTTTGGCCGGGTCCTCCCGTTACTCCATCTTTCCCTACGCCAATTCTCTCCTGCAAGGAGGCCGAGGGCGCGGGAGCCTGAAGACCCTTCCCTGCTTGCTGAGGCCCCGGCCAGGCAGAGGCCGGCTGGAGCTCGTGGGGGCCGGGGCCGGGCTGGCCTGGGCTCGAACCTGCCCCCACCCTTTGCTCCCAGTGCGGCTGCAGACGGAGCCCCTGGCATCGCTGAGCTGCCACTAGCCGTGAAGGGGACAAGGACCCGGAGGTCTCACGGGTGGGTGTGAACTTTAAAAGAGAAAACTCGTCTGGAAGGCCCAGGGCCAAGCTGAGGCCCCCCCCAAACCCCACAGGGCAGCTGTGCCCAGCCAGGGAGCAGCCCCCTGCCAGCCTCCCCCTTCAGGAGCATCAGGGCAAACCTCTGCCCTAAGCTAGTTCCCTGGGGCTCCTCCGGGCTGCTGGGACGGGGTTCGCTGGTGGCAGAAGGCCCCGGGGGCAGTGAGGGGACGCAGGGCCTTTCCCCCGATGGCTCTCAGCCCCCCGCCCCCCGGGCTCTCGCAGGTCGTGGGAGGGCACACGCTCTCCCCAGTAAGGTCTCCTCCTGGGGTCAGACGTGGTCTTCCCGCCTCCCCTGCCCTCCCACCCAGAGCCCTGGGGCACAGAGCCCCAGCGGCCACAGCGGCCGGGAGGGTGGCCAGGCGCCCAGTCCCCGCCACGGGGCCGCCAGACTCACCCTCATAGAAGCGGATCTTGTCCCGCAGGATCACCATGCCTTTTGTCAGCAGCTGGTTCTGAAAGCCACACACAGAGATGCCGTCACTGCTTTGGGGGGGGGGGGGTGGGGGCCGGCAGGCAAGGCCCCCGGGAGGCCCCCAGCCACAGCTGAGGCCCAAGGGTGAACGTCAGCTCACCACCCCCCCCCCGGAGGGCAGTGACAACTGTCGGGGCTGGTCAGACGGGAGGTGGCCGCGGGGACCCCTCAGAGACAACATCCCACGGCGAAGGAAGACCTTTCGGGCAAGAGGGGCCCCGTGCCGGACGTCCCGGCGCGTGAAGCACCGTCAGCGACCTGAGGCCCAGAGTGCGCGGTTGCACGCGGTCACGCTGCCCCCGGGGTCTTGGCCGAGAACGACACCGTGTGGCCTCAGCACCACCGACAGCCAGGAGGTGGAAACAGCCCAGTGCCACCGACGGACGGGAGGAAAAACAAAACGGGGTGTCTCCGCGCAGTGGAATGTTATTTGGCCGGAAAAAGGAGCGGGGCGCCGACGGAAGCAACACAGATGCCCCTCGCTGAGGCCGTGCTCGCGGGAGGAGCAGGCTCGAGAGGCCACTGACACGAAGTCTCCAGAACAGGAACATTCTGGCACAGAGAGCAGATGGCTGCTGCCAGGGGCTGTGGGGAGCAGGGAACGGAGGATGTTTAGAAACGTGGGGCTCCTGGGGCGCCTGGGGGCTCAGTCGGTTAAGCGTCCGACTCTCGGCCTCGGCTCAGGTCACGATCTCGCGGTTCGCGAGTTTGAGCCCCACGTCGGGAGCTTTGCGCGGACGGCATGAGCCTGCTTGGGATGCTGCGTCTCCCTCCCTCCACACAAATAAATGAGCGTTAAGAAATTATTTTTAAATGTGGGGCTTCCGCTGGGGAGGCTCTGGAACCAGAGGGGAGGACAAGGAGCCCCCCCCCCCCCGAACCGCACGCTTTAAACGGGGGCGCTGCACGGGAATCACGCCGCGGCAAAGCTGTTCAATGAGAAGAGCAGCCCTAAACCCACGGGAGGGGGGGCCCTCTGCCGGCCCCTCCTGGCTGGTGACCCGGACAGACGGTCCCATGTGTCCGTGACCCTGCAGGCCTGTTGGCCAGATGAGGTGTCACGGATGTCAACTGAGGCACAGCCGGGGACACAGAGGCCTCGCGCTGCTGACGCCACACGGTGACCCAAATGCGGACGTCTGGGAGCCCCCAAGGCCGGTGTTCCAGGAGGCGCACGACCCGTAACGACCCCGAATGCGGATACTTTACCTGCCCGTCGCCGTTAACCTTCACGACAATCCACGCTGCACAGATGGGGAAACTGAGTCAAGGGGAGGCAGAGCCCCGGAAAGCCTGTGCTCCACACGCCCACCGAGAGGAGGTGACCCCGGCCCTTCTGGCCACCGCGGAAAGCACCCCCGGCCCCCTGGAGGGCACAGACCACCCACCTGCAGATACTCCGTGAAGAAGGACCCCAGCTCCGTCTTCAGCAGCCGCCTGCGGGCAGGAGGGGACACGACAGTGAGCGGCAGCAGGACTCAGAGGCCACGCGGCGGGGACAAGGGGGCCGGCTGGGCAGCGGGAGGCCGGCCTGGCCCACCTGCCCCAGCCCTGCGGGGGCTCGGTGGGCCTCAGGCCTCCGCGGCGTTCAGCTGTGGCTCTTTACACACCCGCCGCCACCTGCCACGCCTCCCCGGAGGCCGAGCACCTCTCACGTTCTCCGGGGAGACCCCCCCCCCCCCGGCCGTGCTGGGCCTCCACCACTCGGCTCACCCCTTCTTCCGCCTGCCCGGCCCCGGAGCTCGCCGCCCCGCACCCTCTGGACTCTCTCCTCCCGCTGTAGGTGCTGACTATGGTTCCCTTTTACAAGTGAGGCAAAGGAGGCTCAGAGAGGTCAAGGGACTTGTCCGAGGCCACACAGGACACACCGACTTAGGATCCAAACCTCGTCCTTTGTACATACGTTGACAACTCACTGCGCCGCTCTGGGGGCAGAGAGAACGGCGGGCGTCCCGCTCCACACCACGCACAGCCTGGAACATGTCAACGGTAGGCCCAACGCTCAACCTCACCTCTCCTCTCGGCCTTGTAGCTGTGTGTGCGCATGTGCGGGCACGCCTGGGGGGCACTGAACTCGCCTGCCTCCCCCCCACTAAGTAGGTGCTCCGGTCCTCAAAGGCCTTTTAGGGGTGGCTACATTCTACCTTCCCAGTGGAACTGAAAGCGGGACCCCGGCTCAGGGCTGGCTGCCCCCCAGTGGGGGCGGGGCCCGGGAGCTGAGTGACGCACAGAGGACAGGTGGCTTGGGGGAGGTAGCTAGCACCCCAGCAGCTGACCGGCTGTCCTCCCTGGTGCCCGGGGCCGGGGGCACAGGGAGGGACACGCTTCCTGACAGCTCCGGGGGCCACAGCCAGGCCAGGCACAGACCTAAGCTCTCAACAGCCTGCCAGGTGGGGCCGGTGTCCCTGGACGGGATGGACGAGGAACCTGCCTTTCAGAGCAAAGGCAGCCCCAGGGCCCTGTCCCACGCCCCTGGCGGGCAGCTTCTCTTAGTACGGGACCCACGCTACGTCCCAGCCCAACGCCGTCCCCGCGTAGCTGTGAAGTTAGCAGCAGAGGCGCCCAGCAGGCTGAGCTCTGCCGGGACAGCGAGGGGATGGGGTGCTGACCCGTGTGAAGCCAGGTGACCCTCTGCCGCCAGCCCCCAGCCCCAGCCCCAGCCCCTCCACCTCCTCCTCCCAGCTGTCTGGGCTTCCAAGGACCAGATGTGACCTCAGCTCCTGGTGTGAACCCCCCACGTCCAGCCTCGGTGTCTGTCTCAAGGTCACCACACGAAAGACACAAGGGGCCGCTCCGGGCAGGGCCAGGGAGCAAAGGGTGAGGAGGGAGGGACTGAGTCTTCTCAGATAGCCCCTCCCCCGACTGAGCTCCAGGACCCTCATCTGGGGCCTGGGACACGCCAGAAGGTAGAGCAGGAGGGCCCAGGCTGTCAAGTGAGGGCACGGCTCACCCTTGATGTATACAGCAGGTGCTCCGTGAAGCCCTCCTCGCCCTCTCCCTGGCCCATCGCTGGTGGAAGTGTGTATGAACACGAATGAATGAATGAATGAATGAACGAACGAACGAACGAACGGTCTCCTTCAGGGCGGAGCAGACCCTCTGCCCTGCTGCTGACCTGCTACATGAGCCCAAGGGCACGTCCGGGGCAAGGGCACGTCCGGCCGAGCGTCCCCCAATTTGTGCCCACCGCCTCTCCCAGTTGCTGACGAAGGGAACCATGGTCATTCCACAGATGCCGAAACTGAGGCCCGGGGGGGGCAAGTGGTGAGGTCCCGTGGGGCCTGCTGGTTAGGCTGCTCCTGTACCCACAGGGGAGCCTCCGGGCGGCTTCTGCACCCTGGGACGCCACTTGGGGAAGGCGCCGCAGGGGGACCAGCCTGGGTGCCGCCTGAGGGGCCGCGGCCACGGCCACCCTGTCCAGACAGGTCTGCTGGCTCCTGGGAGCCGCAGGGCCAGCGGGACCTCGTGCAGGAGCTGGGGCTGGGCCAGATGATCTGCATGTCTGCCGGGAGCCCGGGAGGGAGGGCCTCTCGGGACCAGAGCAGGTGGCCGAGCTCCCTCCCACAAGCGCCCAGAGGCTCCCGCACGGCCCTCAGGACTCCACGAGCCCCCTGGCCCCGGGCACGCCAGTAGCTGTTCCGTCGAATGTTGGGGGAGAGGCCGCCCCAGACAGTCACCCTGGCAGGAGCCACAGGGTCAGGGCAGGCACAAGGAATGCAGAATGTACAGCGGCCTGGGTTGCTGGGCCTGGGGCAAGAGGCCTTGCACAGCTGGGCACAACCAGGGCAACCGGGGGCCTGACTGTGTAAGAAGGGGGGCTGCGGGGCGCCGGGGTGGCTCAGTCGGTTAAGCGTCCGACTCCTGATTTCAGCTCAGGCCATGATCTCGAGGTTCGTGGGTTCGAGCCCCGCAGTGGGCTCTGCACTGACAGTGAGGAGCCTGCTTGGGGTTCTCTTTCTCTCAGCCCCTCCCCTGTGCCCACTCTCTCTCAAAAGAGATAAACACTTAAGAAAAGGAAAGTAGGGGCTGCACGAGTCCTGCAGGGGCAATGCCGTCCGAAGTGGGGTAAAAAGAGGTCTGGGTGCTTAAGCACGAGTCCTCTGCAACCCAGAGTGACTTATTCTCTATCTGGAGAAACTATCATGCAAAACGTGTCCGTCTGGGGGGGCCTCAGGAGAAAGGTGGTCAAAGGAACCACTGAAGAGCGAGGGCTAGGCCCGCGGCCCGGACCCCGCCGAAATGAGACCTGTGGGCTTCAAGGTCACTACCGAGAACACGAGCGTACAACTCACTGATGGGGGCACGGATGTGCAAATCGGTACGTGGCGAGGGTCTAGATCCAGAATATACAAAGAACTCCTGCGATTCAACAACAACAAGATAAACGATCCCACTGAGAAACGGGCCGGGGACGCGGGGACACATCTCCCCCCAAGATGACACGCAAATGGCCAACGGGCACGTGATGTTCCTGTCGTGCGTCATCGGGGAAATAGGAGCCCAAACCACAAGACAGCACTCCCCCCCACACCCGACGAGCGCTGTTAGAATGATCCCCCCCCCCCCCCGGGAGAAGGTGGTGGAGCAGAGCCCTCAGACGCAGCTCGCGGGAAGGAAGCTGGTGCGGCTGCCACGGCGGGAGGCCGGTGGCTCCTCAAACCACAGCAGTGACGCGATGCAGCCGTCCGCGCCCAGGTGCGCCCCCGGGAGAGGCGGAGACGCACGTCCACACCAAACCCTGCACGGCGCGTTCAGAGCGGCGCCGTCCGTGACAACCCAGAGGTGGCCACGACCCACGGATCTATCAGTGGTGAGCGGACAAGCAGAGCGCGGTTTCCCGAGCAGGGGGTGTTGCTCGGCCATGAACGGAATGACGTAGTGACAGGCTCGGACGGGGACGAGCCCTGAAGGTACCACGCTGCACGGAAGGAGCCAGCCACAAAAGGCCGCACGCACGTTGCGCGACTCCGTTCCGTGAAACGTCCGGGACAGGCCAAGGTACAGAGATGGAAACTTGACTGGTATTTGCCAGGGGCCGGGGGGGCGGGCGTGATGAAAACGTTCTGGAACGACACAGGGGTGAGGGTTGCACCACTCCGTGAATATGCTAAAAACCACTCAACTGTGCATTTTTAAAAAGTGAATGATATGTCGGGGCGCCTGGGGGGCTCAGTCGGGTGAGCGTCCGACTTCGGCTCAGGGCACGATCTCGCGGTCCGTGGGTTCGAGCCCCGCATCAGGCTCTGGGCTGACGGCTCGGAGCCTGGAGCCTGTTTCAGATTCTGTGTCTCCCTCTCTCTCTGACCCTACCCCGTTCATGCTCTGTCTCTCTCTGTCTCAAAAATAAAAACATTTAAAAAAAAAAGTGAATGACATGTCAAAAAAAAAAATATATATATATATACATATGTAAAAAACAGGGAAGAAAGGGTCATGGCCAGACATCAGAGTCTTGTTACTATTCACCGTCTCTGGACTTGGCCATGCCTGGGCACAGCCGGGGAATGCCCGCGCCCCCTCCCCGCCTCGACCCCAATCTCACTCCCGGCCATGAGAACCGAGGCGGACATTCAGGTGACGGTACGATCAATGGTTCCCGTCACAGGGCTCTCTCGTGAGATCAAAGCTAACGGATATCAAGCATAATTAAATTCACTTGACTTAATGTGGCCATGTGATGGAGAAAAGGAAGAGATGGGGGGCGGGGCAGGCAGGGGGGCAGGCCCGAAGGACCCACAGGCCCTGGGGTCAGGGACCTGAGTCTCCGCTCCACTGACCAGCCCCGTGAGCACGAGCAACCTGCGATCTCTGTGCCTCAGTTTCCTCATCTGGAAAATGCAGACAAGAAGGTGCCCACCCCTCAGGGCTGCCTCAGTAAGGGTTCTGGGGCTGGAGAGGGGAGCCTAGGGCCCCGGGGGGCTTGTCTGTTCCCCCCACCTCCCTCGAGAGGCCGCCTGCTCTGGGACGGCCCCCAAGGGCTGGGCTCAGGGACGCACGCTCTGGAGGTACAGTCCCTGTGGGGAGGCGGAGGCAACAGAGAGCCAGATAATCGTGACCACTGTCTAGGCCACTGGGGGGCAAGGACGTGCCGGGGGGCCTCGCTGGCTGGCTTGTTCCTGGATTTAGAAATATCTCCCCTTGCTTTGTTGTTTAGACATCCAGCAGGTTCCTCAGGCTTCCTACGAACTCCTGTTTCCTTAAGGCGGGGGGGGGGGGCATGGTGAGGAACACGGGCTCCTGGGGCCCCACCCGTAGCAGCCACATGAGCCCCTGGCCGGGTCACACGGAGGGGGCCCGGGAGAGGCAACAAGCCCCTACTCTGTGACTTCGGCTGCTCCTTCCCCTCCCTGGGCCTCAGTTTCCCTCTCTGTAAGGGTCCCCTCAGCCCTGCCACTCTGCTGGGGTGCTCTGTACGCGAACGATCCCTGTCCCTATCGTCCCTCATGCCCACCTTGGGCCGATGAAGACCTGGGCTGCCTATTCTTCCCAGACGCTGGCACGGGGACAGGGTGGCACGGGGACAGGGCGGGAAGGGAAGGGCACAGCGGTAGGAAATGCCTCCCTGAGCAGCTGTGTGACCCTGGGCAAGTCTCTTGACCTCTCTGAGCTTCAGCCTCCTCCATCACAAAGCAGGACGCACGCGGCTGGCCTTGCGGATCCCCCGCAAGTGACGACGGTGTCCGGCCCACAGCGGCTGGTCTGTCTCGGGCTCCCTCACCAGTGCTCGCTGGTTGGCCATTCACAGGAAATGAGGGGCGTTCGGCCGGGTAACTGCCTTTCCGGGAACGACACTCCCGTCATTAGACAGGTGGGTCCTTCCTCTTTAACAGGATAATATCCTTCGTGATGTTCAGAACCAGCGGGGAATGTGGGCGTTCTCTTGAGCCACTGTCCAAGTCCCACCCTGCTTCCCCCGAAGAGAAAGTCCTCGGGACGGGTGGGGGTGAAGGTCCAGCGGGCTCAAAAGCCACTCGACCAGGGCCGTAGTCAAGGTGCACACAGTGGCCCAGGGGTCACTGCCCACCGTGGCTTTCAGGGTGGCGTCTCGGGTGTGGCTGGGGGACCAGGGTGTGGCTGCGGCCTCCCTGCCGCTCACAGGCCCAGGACGGGACACGGGGCCACTCACCGGACGCCTTCGTTGAGGCTGAAAAGCTCCTGGTCGGGCAGCCCCTTGCGCTGGAAGACGGCAATGACCCCGTTGTGGATGCTGCAGGTGGGAGAAAGAGGTGTCATCGGGGCCCCGAGACCCCCTCCCCGCCTTCCCAGGCCTCCCTTCTGCCTTGCCTCTTCCCAGCAGCCCACCCTGCTCTGCTCCCGGGACAGAAAAGGGCCCGGTCGGAAGCAGGTGCTGGCTTTTACAAGGCTGTCCTCCTGGGACCCTGTCCACACCAAAGCCTCAGTTCCCATCTCACTCCTGGGGTCGAGCCCTAGCCCCCGCCTCCCCAGAGCCCTGGGCCTGAGTCACCAAGGCACCTCCCAGTCACCTCCCCAGGATGTCTCGTGTAGCCTGCCCACACTCTGCTCCCCCTCCTGTGTTCTCGAACCCTCTATTCCCGGGCACACCCTTTGATCACCAGTCCCACCCTCTGATGCGTCCAAGCCTGGCGCTCACTGTGGGTTTCCCGGTGCCCCCTGCCGGCTCCTGGCATCCCTGAGCACTGGACGCTCACGTTATCTGTCCCGCTGGGGATGGCGAAGCTGCCTCCGGCCCCAGGGCCTTTGTACACGCCCTTTCTTCTGGCTGCTTCTCCCCCACTTCACATTTACCTCCTTTAGATCACGTGTTGTTGCCAGTTTTCACGGCACTTGTCCGTGTGTAACCACACGTGTATGTGTGATTTGATTAACTTGTTGCCACCATCATCTACAAAGCCCTAGAGCCCAGGGTCCTGCGTTGTTCGTGACTCGCCTCTATATACCCAGCACCCGGCTCGAAGGAGAAGCTGGTAAACATCTGGTGAAAATTTATCCCTGACTATCCCTCGTTCTCCAAAGCCAATCTATCCTGAAGTCTGATCCCTTTCTATCGCCTGGATCTCCGCAGCACCCCTCCCCTCCCTTCAAGCCAGGGCCCCTCCCTGCGTGCCTGGACCTATTACACCGGCCCTGCCTCCCTACTGCCTCAAGTCAGGGAGTCACCTCCCTGACCAGGGTCTTGGGAGGCCTCCACTGTCCTCAAGATACAGCCCAAGGCCTGGACATGGCATTCAAGGCTCGTCAGGAATGCCCCCTCCCTGCATTCCGGGGCATCCTACACTCAAGTCTCAGAGTTCTGGACCTGCCCGAGGCTGCCACACCTCCGGGTCTCTGCACCCACTGCCCTTTCTCCTGGAAGGCCCTTCGCTCCCCTGCCTATGAGGCAAGGAACCATTCATATTAAAGACCCAGCTCAGAAGCCACTGCCTCCAAGAAGCCCTCCCGCCTTTCCCATGAAGACTCCCGTTCTGCAACCTTCCTGATTCACTTTCCTGTTAGCACTGCCCCCCCCCGCCCCCTCCACGGGAACCGGGTGTGGGTGGCTCCACCCCCCTCCTGCTGTGGTTCTCAGGGCAGAGAGGACGGCTGGACCCACGCTGCCACTCCCATCACGGATCGGGCAGCAGCCACGAAGCTCCCGATGCCTGTCTGTCTTCA
The DNA here is from genome assembly GCF_022079265.1 of Lynx rufus. Lineage (NCBI taxonomy): Eukaryota > Metazoa > Chordata > Mammalia > Carnivora > Felidae > Lynx > Lynx rufus. The sequence goes on along the minus strand of NW_025814889.1, from coordinate 137,233,996 downwards.
TTAGCTCTACCTGTCCTGGGAATGTGGACTGGCCCCCCACATCCCAGATGGGGAGACAGAGGCTCATAGAGGCCAAGTCCCCTGCGGGCGGGCACAGAGCTCCCCACCCGATAGCTGCTCCCTCTCTCCATGCAGCCTCCCCACAAAGAACCCGGTCTGGGCAGGGCTGCGGCGCGAAGGGGCCGTGCCCACCAGGAGTTACCAGCTTCTCAGCAAGTGCTCGCAGAGACGGGGAGGGACACCAGTCACATGACCTGGGATGCCCAACTACCCCAGGCCTGGCGTCGGAATGCCACGTACTCGTGTGTCTGAGACACGTGTCCTCCAACGTCTGTTTCCCGTCTCTGAAAGGGGGTCACGAGTGTGCCTGCCCCCCACCCCCTGGGCTGCCGTGAGGAAGAAATGCCTGGCCAGAGCCTCAGGGCGTGGGTGGGGCCCGGACCGGGCTCGCCTCTGTTAGAAGTCCCCGCTGGCCCCGGCCCTGCCACTGTGTCACCGGCCCTGCCACTGTGTCACCGTAAGGCTGCTCCCCATCTACAACCCAAAGAGATAAAAGCCCGCCAGGAAGCCAGTGGTCCTCCAGCAGCCACGCTGAAGTCCCTACAGCTGCAAGTTCACTTCTGGCCCTGTGGGGGCTGCTGGGGGGCCGGGCCGCCCTCAGGCAGAGGTGACCAAGAACGGAGGCCCCAAGGTGGGAGGAAGCCGGTGCAGGCCGAGCCCTGGGCGGCTCATCGCACAGACCTGCTCCTGGCGGCCTGCCCGTGGCCCTCCTCCTCTTCCGGTCAGCCTTCCGGAGGGACCCCAGCCCAGGGGTGACCCTACACCTGTGTCACATGCATCACCCCCTCCTGCCTCAGGGCCTTTGTCCTTGCCGTCCCGCCCACCCGCCCCCGCAGACCTCACCCCCTCCCCTGGCCCCCGAGTCAGGTCCGTCCTTCCTTCCTCACCCCGCGTTGGAGAAAAAGCTGACCTCGGCCTTCTTTGAGGAGAGGGGAGGTCTTTTGTTTTACTATGTAGCCCTGGTCCCCGACCCCCAGGCCCGCACTGGGGCTGCACGGGGAGCCTTGGCCAGCGAGGACCTGTCAGCGAGGGAGTTTATCACCTCCCTTGACTCTCCCAAGGCCTGTATCTGAGCAGCACCCCGCCCAGCCCAGGGGTCGCCCTCGAGCTCTCCCACCCCTCCCCCATCCCGCGAACCCGGGCCACCTGGGCCCCGGCTTCCCCATCCACACAGTGGATTCCTAACTGTGACCTGCCCGTGGGACTCTTCAGCAGTGACTCCGGGGAGGGGCGTGTCCCCCGGACCCAGCACCGCTCAGCATCTGCTCTGTGGTTTCTCTCCATCTCTGCCTTCCATAACCACCGCACGGGGTGAGCTGTCACACCCAGACTACGGAAGGAAACACCGAGGCTGGAGGCTCCGACACGCAGCGCGGCACTGGGTGGCTGGGAAACCGCCTCCCGCCCGGCCCCTGCCCACACGGGGACGCACACAGGCAGCGCCCTGCTCCCTCCAGCTGTGGCCTGAGATCCCGTTCCTTTGCGCACTCCAAGTCGGGCAAACCAAAAGCCTTGCCGTGAGCCACTCGGGGAGGGGAAGGGTGGGGGGGGGGCGAGAGGGCCTCACGTGACTTACCGTCTCCCCAAAAATAGAAGTGAAACCCCAGCCACCCCGGTCTGGGGCCTCCGGACCAGGGGTGGGCCGGCCCAGCCTCGGGCCCTGGCAAACGGTCCCAAGGAAACCACAGGTGGCCTCCGAGGGCACTTTCGGGGGAGGCCTGAGTGGAGCTGACCCATGGCCTCCCCTCAGCCGGGCAGTCCCTCACGGAGCGTGTCCCCCTCCCCAGTGCACGAGGACAGGAGGGCAGGAGGGCAGGGCCAAGTCCCGGCATCTCTTGCCTGGGCACTGGGTGTGTACGGGGTGAAGGGGAGAAGGCGCGAGACCCCCCCGGTGAGGCTTCGGGGCGTCCTGGGCAGTGCCGAGACCTGCTGTCACCAGGGCTGGCCTGGACCACAGGGCCCAGGAAGAGGGCGGGGCACAGCCAAGCCGGGAGAGGAAAGGCTGGCTGTAGTGCTCCCGGGGGCACTTGCCCGGGGCCACCCTGGCTTGGGCCGGCGCCCGTGTGGGGCTGCAGGCCGAAGGGGCCCCGGTGGCTGGTTCTCTGGCCCGCCGTCACCTGTCTTAGCGCGGCCCACCTGCCCATACGGGAAGCCCCAGCAGAGAGTGAGTGGATCTGATCTGGACCCACCTAAAGCCAGGCTTCTGGTCCTTCAGGCCGATGCACCTCCCTGGTGCCCGGGAGGCCGAGCCCTGTCCTTCTCCGGCGCCTACCCTGATTTGGACACCGGAGACCTCAGAGGACACAGAGAGGAGGGCAGGTGCCCCCAGAAGGCCAGCCCAGACCCTGAGCGGGGTGGCCACCTCCTTGGGCCCCTCCCAATGGTGTCAGGCCTGGTGCACCTCACGGGCTCCGTGGGAAGGGATGGCCGAGTAAGTGATGAAGGGCAGGTGAGCTGGGCTCCACTGGGTCCCCATGGGGCCCCCGGGCTCCTCCTGCCACCCCCCCCCCCACCCCCGACAGCTGGGCTCTGGTCCTCCCTCTGCCCCGTCCCTCCAAGGGCAACCAGATGGAGCCCCGATGTCCTCGTCAGTACCCCGGGAGTCACGCCCAGCCCGGCCTCCTGGCTGTCCTAGCCGCTCTAGGCGCAGTGCCCACGGCCTCCTCCGCACGTCCAGGTGAAAGGCAAAGGAGGCAGGTGACTTGGAATCCAACCCTGCCCCCAGGCCAGGCCCCGAGCGGCCCCTCTGGAAAATGGGGGTGATGGTGCCCCTTCCAGCCCTGTGCCAGCTTCCTCTGCTCCTCAGCAAACAGGTGTCGCTCACATCCCAGTTTCAGTCCACCCGGCTGATTCACATGCTGCTCCCCGCCCCCCCCCCCCCCCAACAGGGTTCCTGGCTGAGCAGGAGGGACCCAAGGCCACCTCTGCTCCTCCCTGGGCACCCGGCAAGGGCCCTGGCCCACTGGTCCTGACCACAGAGGGGACAGTGGAGTGCCCACGTCCTCGAACACCTGCCTGGACTTCACACCGCCCTTCGCAGTGGCGAGGCGGGTGCGGGATGCCGTGCTGGGGAGGGCTGCAGCCGGCCCGAGCCCGGGCTGGTGGGTGGGAGAAGTGACGACCCAGAGCACGTGGCGGGGGGGGGGGGGAGGGGGGGGGGAATGAGCGTCACGCATGCCACGAACACAGTGGCTCACAACAACCCAAATGTGTGCTCTTAGGTTTTCGAAGGCCAGAAGTCCTAAATCAGTTTCACGGGGCTGAAATCAAGGTGTTGGCGTGACTGGCTCCGGGGAGAGTCTGTCTCCGGGCCCTGCCCAGTTTCTAGAGGCGCCCACGCTCCTCGGCCCGGCCTCCTTTCTCCGTCCTCACAGCCGGCCGCGTGGCGCCTTCGGTCTCTCTGATTCCACCCGGCCACCTCCTTCCCTCACGCCGCCCCCCCCCCCCCCCCCGTGCCTCCCTCTTGCGAAGACCCTTGAGACGACACCGGACCCCCTTCTCGAGATCCTTAACTCGGTCACACCTGCGAAGTTCCTTCCGTAAGCTACTGCATGCACAGGTTCTGGGGGGCCAGGGTGTTGACATGTTTGGGGGGGGCCATTGCTTTGCTGACCATACCCAGGCTGCCTTGGGGCGGGCGGGAGGCTCAGGACCCAGAGCGAACAGGCAGGGGCCGGGTAGGGGAGCCAAGCACAGGCCCCCAGCAGCCTCCGGCCCCCACCCCCAACCAACTGATCACCCTGGAGCCTTCAGCCAGCCTCCCGTGGCCCCTCGGAGACCCCCTGAGGTGTCGGCAGAAACGCAGACTTCGGAGTCGGCCCCAGGTTGGATCCCTGCTTCTGCCCTGACATGCTGTCACCCACCTTTCTTGGTCCCTGGGCAGTGGCCTCAAGCCACCCCTGGGGCAGGCCCCCCCGCCCCCTGCCAAGCCCCCCCCCCCCCGGGATCTTGAGCAAGTACCTCAGTTTCCCTATCTGTAAGCTGAAGACAATTATCCCAGCCTTGGAGGGAGATGATGGGGAGTGAGTATCACACGCAGGCAGTGTGCCTGGCACCACAGGGCCACACGCTCTACCCTGCTTGGGGCCTCCCCTCCCACACTTAGCAGGTGGGGTGGGCACTGGGCTGATCCAGGCCTGGCAAGGAATAGCGAACTCCCTGACGGATTCCACCCTTTGGCCCAAATGCATGCACACGGGGCCTGTGCTGGGGAGGCCTTTAGGGCCAAGGTTTGGGGAGCTCCCTCTCGCCCCTCGGCTGGCCCCTCAGCTCAAGGGCATGACCTTCATGGAGCTAGAGACCCCACGCCTGCATGGGGTCCAGAGGCAGTGAGGAGCTAACTGGGGCTGGCCAGGGGAACGCGTGGACAGAGCGGGACACGGCCTGCCATGTCCCGGCCCTCGAGGAAGCGGGGGTGGGGGGAGGGGGACTCCAGGTGGGGGCGGCAGGTAAGCCCTCCGAGGCCCCCACCCTGACCGTGCTGTACACACGCACCTGCCTGCAGCCCCGCACTCGGCTTGGCTCGAAGGACAAACCCGCCCGTAAAGAAGCAGGTGCTCAGAAAACACCTTGGATGGTTCCAGGCCGGCCACCGCCCACCCCTCACTCAAACCTCCCCTGCACCGCTATGGCATCGACGTTCCAGATGCAAGAATGAAATGCGGCCGGCCAGCTGCGCGGTCAGCACATACCGTCCCCCTCCCCCCCCCGTTATCTTCTCCCCGGCACTAAACACGACCTGCGGTGACCTCAGTCCTTTACTTGCGTCCCTGTTTCCTTCCTAACTCCCTCCACCTCGTCCAAGCTCAGGACGCTGCTGTTTCTCTGCTGACTCTACGCCCCCCCGAGCAGCTCAGGGCCAGGGAGCGAGCGAACGAATGGATGGTTAAATGAACGCGTGGATTCCGCTCTCACGAGAGCGAGCTGTGTATTTTCGCCCCGTGTCAAGATGAGGAAGGGGCCGCAGGAAATTCAGGGGACGTGCCCAGGGCCCCTGCAGTGGGTTGAACGGCATCCCCTAGAAATCCAAGTCTCCTGGAAACAGGGTTTTCGCAGATTCGTTAAGGATCTTGAGAAGCCATCATCCCGGGTTAGGGGTGGCCCTACAACCAATGACGGGGGTGCTTATACGAGAAAGGAGGGGGAGGATCCGGCCACAGAGACCCAGGAGAGACCACATGGAGGGGGAGGCAGCGGCCACAAGCCAAGAAACCACCGGGAGCTGGAAGAGGCACGATACTCCCCTAGAGTCTCTGGAGGGGGCATGGTCCTAACGCCGCCTTCCTTTTGGACTTCTGCCTCTGGAACCCCGGGAGACTATGTCTCTGTTGATCTCAGCCACCCAGCTGCCGGCAATGTGTTTCAGCAGCCCTGTGAGACTAGCACGGTCGCACAGATAAAAGGGGGCGCACCCTGGGCTCCAAATGAAGAATCCACAGCTCGGCGAGGCAGGCCCCGGAGACTGACAGAGCTGTCTTGCGTGAGGCCGTGGTCCCGAGGGCTCTGCGGGGAGCAGCGAGGGGCGGGCAGGCAGGCAGAGACCAGAGAGGACCCCCGCCCTCCACCGCTCCTGCTCAGGGACCCGGCAGAGGAAGGTGCTTTCGCCTGCCCTTGGCTCAGTCTCCCCTCTGCCTGGGGAGGAGAGAGCAGGGGCTCCGGTTCTGCCATGTCCTACATGGGTGACCGTGACATGGACAGGTCGGCCGGGTGCTCTGGGTCCCCCTCTGCACCTCTAAAGTGGGGGAGGTGACAGAAGTAACTCCCTCGCTGGGCAAAGTGAGCTAAGGGACACGAAGGGGCCTGGCGCATAGTAGGAGTAGAGGGTGGCTGCAGGAGACCCCAGCTGGGGGAGAGGAGCTCACGAAGCTGCCGGTTGGTGAGTGCTCAGGAACCAGCGGGCTCCTGAGCCCCCCCCCCAACCTCTCCTTACAAACCCACCCCAACATGTGCCTGGGCTTGAGTCATGAATTACAGAGTACCTACTATGTGCTGAGCACTGTGTAGAGGGTTTTAATACGTGTCTTTGCACTTAATCCCTACAACAGCCCTGTGAGGTGGACACCATTACTAGCCCATTTGATGGATATGGAAATCAAGGACCAGAGAGGTTAAGTGACTTGCTCAAGGCCACACAGCAGGGAAGAGGCAGAGCTGGGAACTGAACTAAGTCTGTCTGGCTCCTCCCTCTAAACCAAAGCAGAGGAATGAGGAGGACAGCTGCATCTCTCTCCCTAACTCTGAGAGAGAAGAAAACAACTCATCACATAGCGAAGTCATTGCGTCAGTGAGATTCCCCAATGAGCGTCCTTCTTTCGCAGTCTCCCCACCAGCCCAGTAAGGAGGAATGCACAGGCACATGCCCGCTGACAGCTAGGGAAACTGAGGCAAACGTGCCTCCAAGCGGTTTGCAACTTGGTAGGGGACAGAAGGCAAGCACGTGGACAATGGTGTCCTACCCCGTGCACAGACAAGGCTCTTAGGCTGGCGGCCCTGTGCCCACTAAGGTGTTCAAGAAGTTCCGGATCAACGGAATGAGCGTGTGTCCACACTGAGGGCCGGGGTCCTGGGGGCCAAGACCACAGCCAGCGGGTGCATCTGGCCACACTTCACTGCCCGCATCCACGCCCCCCCCCTTCCCCTCCCCTCCCTTTTCCTTTCCGTGGAAACGTCTACTTTGAAAGGGGGCTCAGGAGCAGACACGCTGGGGAATCCCACTAAATAAACCATCTCTTTTCCGGATCCCAGCCCTGCTCTTCAAACAAAGCTTGGGGGTGGGGGTACTTCCCACGCCCCTGCTCGTCTGGGAACGGCCCCCGGGGAGGGGGAGGGTCGTCTGAGGAATGCCTGGCAGCTGCTGCCTCCCTGCAGACAGCTGGGAGGACCAGGGGCCGCTCGGGGGAAACTGCCCGCCCACCCCCCTCCGACCAAAGGGACCTTTACTCCGGGACAGGAAGCGCGGCGGCCACCCACCCACGGCGCCCTTGAGGCTCATTTGCTCATCCGAGAAATGGGAAAAATACTTCCTGCTCTATTTACCTCTCGGATTGCCATGAGCCACGGAGCGGCGACGTGGGAAGACCCCGGGCGGGAGAGGCAAGCACGCGGGCGCCAGGCCCACCCGGTCGCCCGCCAGCTGGGCGCTTCGGAACGAGCCCCGAGGTCGCGGTCTGGTCCCTCCGTTCTAGAAACACGTTGCACTAAACTTCCCTCCCGGCCCGCACAACTCCGGCGGAGCAAGTTCTCGGCGAGCTGTTAAGCGCCGCGGTGCTGAAGGCGCCGTTCCTCGCCCGCAGGCCGGATCGAGGGCTCCCTGTCCGCCCGGGGCTCGGGGGCCCCGGGCCCGGCGGGCGGCCCGGGAGGGCGCGGCCTTACCTGTTCCAGGTGGCGTTGGCGCAGGCCCGGCGCTGCTGCGTGCCCCGCTCGTCCGCGGCGGCGGCGGCCGGCTCTCTCTTGCCCAGGTCACTGAGGCTGGGCGAACTCATGAACTTCAACCTGCGGAGAGTCCTCATGGTGACCCCGGCGGCCCGCTCCGCGCCCACGCGCGCCCGGCGCCGCGCCCTGCGCCACGCCGCGCCGCGCCGCGGGCCCCGGCCGGCACTGCGCCCTCTACGAGGAAACTTGGGCGAGAGCAGGAAGCTGAGCGGCCCTCGGGGCTCCCGCCCCGGTCCCGCGCCTCCGCCCCGGGCCCCGCGCCGGCCGGCCCGCCGGGTTAATCATTGCTGGGAGCGGCCGCAGCGTGGAGCGCCAGGAGCGCGGCCGGCAGCGCGGACCCGGCGCAAACGGAGGGCGGGGGCGGGGCCGGGGGCGGGGCCGCGCCGAGGGGGCGGGGTTCGGGGCGGGGCGGAGCAGGGGCGGGCCCGGGGGGCGGAGCAGGGCAGGGGGCGGGGACGAGGCGGTGCCTCAGGCGAGGGGGCGTGTGCAGAGGCGGGGCCGGGAGGGGCGTGGCCACGTAGCGGGGACGGGGCCCCGCGCCTCGGTGGCCGCAGCCTCCCGACGCCCCCTTTGTGTGCCCTTCCGGGTCGTGCTTGGACCCCTCGTCTTCCGAGGGCCGCGTGTGCTCACAGGAAACCAACACCCGTGGGACGCACGACCCAACCCCAAGCGTCGGCCCTGAGCCGGCCACCGCGGCCACGCACACGCGCGGGCGCACACACACACGCACGCGCACACACACACACACACACACACACACACACACACAACGCTCCGACCAGACCCCCTTTGCCAATGCCTCGCCCAAAGTCACCACCGCCCTGCCATCCCTCCCCACAAAGGCTGTGCCCACACAGATCCCTCAAGACCCTGCCACGTGGACACAGACTCCTCCCAGGTTCTCACGAACACCTGGCGGAGATTTTCAGCCCCCTCGGGCTCCGTGGCCAGGACCCCACCCCACCGGGCCTGACTACCCTAATCGCCCTCTGGCCTGGCGGGGTTGCCAGGTTGGGGGCTGGGGGAGTCAGGAGTGGCCTCTCCAGGAAACCGGCAACGCTGTTGCTCCCCCGCCCCGTGGGTATCTGGGGTGGTGAAAACAAGTGGGTCCCCCAAGCCTCTGCGGCTGGGGAGAGGGACCCCAGTGAAGGGAGGGCACCGCCTCCGTGCTCCCCATGCTTTACACAGCACTTTTCGATGCTTGGTCTCAGGCCGGTCGCCCTCTGTGAGGCAGGAATTCTCGGTCTAGTTTTAATTTGTTTGAGTATAGTTGATGCAGAAGTAGCAACGCTTCGCCCCATTTCCCAGTTGAGGAGATGAGGCCCCAGGGGGTGAAATAACCTGCCCGACGTCATACAGTCAGCAAACGGCGAAGCCGGGCCAGGCCGGGTCTCCTAAGCACGCGGCACCGGCATGCGCCCCCCCCTACCTCCCCCCGCACCCCCAATCAAACAGGGCACGACCGCGTCGCTGCCCTCATCCTACATCCTGGGCCTTTCCTGGGGCCGTGCCCGTGCTGAGCAAGTTCTGGTGATACCACAACCCCTGCCCCATGTCTTTCCATAAGCGCTTCCTTTGTAAATCAGTGGGGAGAAAGGGGGGGCTGATCCTCAGAGGGGCTCAGCAGGTGAGGGATGCTCAGAGCCCCCCACCATGTTGTACAGAAGAGGGAACTGAGGCCCAGAGGCCACTGCGTCCCTTATGCCCGGTGTGCACATCTCCCGCTTCCCCTCGATGGCAGAACCCAGGCATCTTCCCCCTGTGCCCCCTGCACTCCCTGAGAAAGGGGTTCCTTCCATCCCATGGGTGGGGGCCAGCCAATTCAGTCTGATGCAGTGTCGAGACAGGAATCAGCCTGCAGGAGACAGCGACAGGGCCTGGCTCAGCCCCCAAAGCTGGGGCTCTTTCTGCCAAATGACCCGGATGACCCGGGCCGGATGGTGTGCCAAGGTCAGGCCAAGCAGTGGTTTCGAGGGCCAAGAAAGCCCCGTGTGAAGTGTGGGAGAACCTCGCAAGGGTACATTGCCCAGTTAAAATCAGTCGGCATTTCCTGAGCACCTGCTATTTGCCAGACATTACCCTCATCCTAGGGAGGCAGAGTCATGACCGACAGACTCCCTGGCCCTGAGCTCAAGATCCACGGAGTGGAGACTGGAGACCGTGGACCCCTGCAGAGCTCACCACCCCAGGCTGAGACCTGAATGACCTGGTGAGAAGTGACAGGCCAGGAGGGACTGAGCTTGCCCCTTCCTCCCCTGTACCCAGTCACATGGTCTCTCGCCCCTTTAGAAACACCTCTGGACCCTGTAGGCTCCCTCCACCCCCTCCGCTACCTCCCCAGGCCAGGAAGCAGACTCGTCTTCCAGTGCCAGCCATCCCCCCACTCCCTCTCCAGCTGCCTTCACCCCGGGTTAGGCTCTGGGGTTGCCCTCCGGTTATTTGGTGACTTTTCCGTCCTGTTGCCTGGAGCCAGGAGGGCAGGGACTGTAACACCTGGCTCAGCACTACGTTCGCAAGCCCAGCGCACAGTAGGGATGCAGGATGTATTTGGTTGAATGGAGTAACTACCAGTGGAGAAGAACCCTGACTCGTGCTGGCAGGCTGAAGGCGGGAGGGAGGCGGGCCCTTCTGGATGAGAAATTACAGGGGCAATGGGTGACATATGGGTAAGGGCAGCGCGTGTGGGAGGCAGGAGGAGGGGAGAAGAGGAGGGGCCGGGAGGGGGTCTCGGGAGCGGCGGTGGAGAGCAGGGCCCTGGGAGAAGTGGCCAGCCAGAAATCCCGGGGATGGCCCTTGAAAGCCATCCGGAGTCCCACAGCCCGTGTTCAGGAATTAGCTGTGGCTGTACCAGCCCCCGACAGGCTGCAGACCTTTGTAAAATCTGTCTACACCCAATAGCCCGGAGCAAGGGTGTGGTGACGAGTCAGGGGAAGGTGTGGCTGCCTTGGTGTCCTGGCAGGTGACTTACCCCCAGGATATGGGGGGTGGGGCTGGGGCTCCGAGGGGGGCAGCCAGCCCCCAGGGCTGGAACCTGAGGCACAGGCCAGGAGCAGACGAGGCCATCACAACCCCCCCAGAGAGGGGGGTTGCTGGGTGGCCCGAGTGTGTTCTGTGCAGCCCGCGGTGTGGGCAAGAGAAACAAAAAACAAAACTGAATGCAGCCAAGGTTTCACAATGGAGAGATTGACATAGAAACCCTGATTTCTGGCTCCCTGGGAAGCATCCGATGACCAGGCCTCCTGGGCCTGAGGCCCCACGTGATAGCTCGCGCTGAGAGCTGGCCCCGCGGGCGGGCGAAGGGGTTCTGGGCGCCCACCAGGCCCTCTGCTCACTTACGGGGTCTTCTAGGCCCGAAAAGCGGTCGGGGACTGAGCCACTGTATCGCAGGGGTGGCTCTGGGCAGGGCCCATCAGTGGCGAGACGCAGGGAAGGGAAGTGTTCTCCATCAAAGAGATTGGGAGACTGGGGCCCCAATCACGCGTCCCCAGGGCTGCCAGGGTAACCTTGCTCTGGGTCCATGCCAGGCCAGACGGCCCCAAACGCGCCCTCTCCTTGCCCGGGACCCGAGTTTCGTTCCACACTCCCACCTGCTAGTCGAGTGGGTATTGGGAGTTGGCACAAGGCACTGGTCACTAGGAGGGATCCCAGGACTTGGGAGGGAGCGGCCAGAACTGCGGGCCACCAGCCCTCCACCAAGTCCGGTGATTTCTAGGGCCTCAGTTTGCCCATCTGTAACACGGATGGGGTTGAGGATCAGGGGCCCTGTCCTCCGCCACTCCCTTTCCCCAAGCCTCCACTGGTGAGTTTGAGGGTCAGGGGAAACAAGAACCCATAAAGCACTTTAGAGGTCCTGTGCTCCCTGTGGACGTGGCCGGAGATGGTGACCCGGGTGTCTCTGATCCCTGAGGTATGACGGTGCTGAGGGGCTGGCCCAGAGGTTCTGTCATCACAGGTAAAGCACTGGGACCGGCAGTGACCTTCAGGACGGGCCTGGCACCTGCAGCCGGGCTCGTGGCATTGAAACTTTTCATGTCAGCATCTTTGGGGGCAGGGCCTGGGGCTTACTAATGAGCATCTGAGAGGACTCTCGTGTGCCCTGGGCTCTGCACACCCCTGAGCCTGGCTCAGCCCCTCATGCACAGATGGACAGTCTGACACCCAGAATGGACTGCGGGAAGTCAGTGCAGCTCTAGAAGCCAGGCCTCCAGGCTTCGAGTCCACCAGGGAGAGTTCTGGAGCTCCGGGGCACCAGCCTGTTCCTGTACGCCAACCCGAAGTGGGGACTCAGCCCGTCCCGAAGGGGCCGGGTCGGAAGGGGGCCCAGGGATGGGCAGAGAAGCAGGGCACGGGGACCGTCACCGTGGCTGTACCGCGGCGTCCAGGCTCATCCAGGCTGGAGAGTGGGGGTGGGGGGAGGCCCGTGCCCAAAGTCACAGTCAGCGAGTGGCCGAGCGGAAGCTGGAGCCGGGCCAGCTTGGGGGTGAGGGGGTGGACGGCCGCCAGCCCCGTCACTGTCACTGTCACCGTCACCGAAGCTGTCCTCAGCTGGCCTGCGCCTTGCCCACTCCCAGGCACTGCCTGCTCTGAGCGGGGGTGCTTCTGCCCCCCGGTGGCGAAGGCTGGTGCTCTCCAAAGCTGACTGGGAAAGTCCGTCCAGCACCCTGGGGTCTTGGACACCGGGCACGGCGAGCCGCGGGAGGAGTGCCGGCTCATCCCTCCCTTCTCGGGGACGGACAGGGATGGTGACACGCCTGCCCCACGAGGGGGTGAGGTGGGATGAGACAATTCAACTGTCACCACGGGTCGGTAATGGCCGCGTGGCACAAAGATTCCCGAGTCAGGGCCGCCTGTGATTAGGTTGGTCGTCTCTGACGGCTTTGCAACGCGCCGTTCTCAGTGACCCTCCCGAGGCCGGACAGCAGGCCGTCCTCCAAGGCAGGATGGGCGTCGGGCCCGTCAGGAGCGACACGTGTTATCTTTCATGAGTGGGGGGGGGGGCCTCACGGGGGTTCCCGCTTGCCAAGCCTGGGGTGCGTGGGTCCTGCCCTCAAGCCGCTCCAGAGGAAATGTCCCTCTGGTGGCCTTAGAGCCGGGCTCGACTATTATCACTCCCGTTTCACAGATGTGGAAACTGAGGCCGAGTGGGGTTAAGTTGCCTGCTCAGGGGTTGTCGGCTGGGAAGGTTTGGAGCTGGGATGCGGTGCCACTGGAGAGACGAAACCCACCTCCCCAGTGCTTTAATAAACACTGCAGACGCATTTATTGAACACCTACTACATGCCAGCCCCCGTTCGAGGCGAATACAGCAGGGGACAAGAAAGACGCGGTCTCTGCCATCATGGGGGGAGCTCCCGTCCTGTCCGACGTCTCCTAACATCTTCGTGTGCTCCTCAAGTCCGCTCTCTACCCGCCGGGCCCCCAGCCCCCCATCCCACGCCACCAGGACCCCATCTGGGGCTCTTCCCCAAGCTGGCGGTCTCTGCCCTCTGCTCTCAGAACACTCCCCCTCCTCTTGCTCTGGATCCTGTTCTAGAGGCGGGTGAGGGGGGTCCGATCAGCAGAGGCCCCCTGTCTCCGACACCACGAGCCCCTAAACGCATTCGCGGGACTCTCTCTCCAAACCTCGCGTTCCCATCGGCGAACGAGGTCTTGAACAACCAGTTCCCCGGACCCTTCCCGGGGAAGGCGTTGTATAACCCTCATTCTGGTCTATAAATAGGTGCCCGGGGCGCGGTGAGCGTCCCCCCAAAACCGGGGCGGCTCCCTGCCGGGCCACCTCCCCTGCCAGCCTCTCAACCTCCTGGAGCCTCGTCTCCTCGGATGAACACAGAAAGGGGTGGGGGGGGGTAAAACCACGCACCTCCCAGCGTGAGCGTGAGGGTGCGGTGAGAGCAGTGACCGTGGACGATGCTTTCGGAGCACTCGCTATGGGCCGGGCACGTTGTGGCGCTCATCCCCGACTTCCCCAGCAATTTTAGACGGAGGCAGCCACCCACGTCATCCCGGTCTATAGGGGAGCCAGCCGGGGCCCCGGAAGGTTAAGTGACCGGTCCAAGGTCACGCAGCCAGGCCAGGACTCCAACGCAGGCTGCCCGCACGCCACGTCAGCGCATTGATGACCTTCGCGAACGAGGCAGCGGGCCCAGCACAGAGCAGGCCTGGAATGAACAGCAGCTGCTGCTGTTTCGTGTGCACGTAATCACCGTCACGTCTAGAGGCTACGTCGGCAGCCTGCAGGGTGGGGGGAGGCGAGCCACCGCCACCCAGGTGCCCGCCCCTCCCAGCCTCCTCCAAGGAGAAGGACCCCGACGGCCCCATCCAGCGCCGCAGACTTGACTCGGGTACGGACAGAGCAATCTGCCTGCTGGGCTGAGTCCTGGGGAGGGTTTCCAGACTGCTCTCCTGTCGTGGGTACAGTTGTGTCCCCCAGAAAGACACGATGGAGTTCCCAAGTCCTGGCACCTGTGAACGTGAACTCGTGTGGACACAGGGTCTTTGCAGGTGTGACCAAGTTGAGGCAGGGTCACACTGGAGGAGGGCGGACCCTACCCTACGTCCCGTGACTGACGCCCTTATAAGAAGGACACGAGATGGCCACAGAGGGAGGACGGCCACGGGAAGACAGGCGGACTGGAGGGATGTGGCCACAAGCCAAAGAGAGCCAAGAAGGAACAAGGAAGGACGCTGAGCCCATGCTGACACCTTGATTTCAGACTTCTGGCCCCTAGAACCGCGAGAGAGTACATTTCCGACGCGAGCCCTCCGCTTTGCGGTCATTCGGGAAGGCAGACCGAGGACGCTACTGCATCACCAGCCCCCGGGGCCCTGGCTTTGACCTCACGTCCGGGAACCCCGCGTCCGCGCGTGGGAAGGTCGGGCCCCAGCGCCAGCACACTGGAGACCCCTTCGTTCCCCTGCCCCTGCTTTTTTCCAGCAGGAACACGCAAACCCCAGGAGATGGGGTAGCGAGCAGTAACTTCTGCCCAAAGCACCGCACTCCGGCCCCGACCCGACCTGAACGTCTGTAGCAACTCCGGAGGTCAGGCCCCATGATCATCCCCACTATGCAGATGTGTAGACTGAGGCCACGCAGGACAGAGCTGGATGGGACGGGGCCTGACTTCCGGCTTTATTTCTCCCTAAGGCACCCCCACCCCCGCTGCCTTGGCTAGCGGCCTTTTCTTAGCAGAATCCTCGGGAGGAACAGCTTCTCGGGACATCAGAACTCACGCTGGTAACGAAAAGACCCGGGAGGAGAAGCCTGAGAGGACGGGCAGGCGTGGTGCGGGGCTGGGGGGTCCTCGGGACGTGTTTTTGCACTCACCGCTGCCACGTTACCCTTCGTTACCCTTCCAGGCAGCTCCCAAGGCCCTGGGAATTACTAGTCCCAGGCGGGAATTCAGAACCAGCAGGGTATGTAGAAAACGGTGGCATCCGAACTTGGCCTGCATTCTTGACTTTGTCAATAAAGCCCAAAGAGCCCCGTGAGAAGGTGACATTGGGCCGTCTGGACTCTGCCAAGTCCAGGGCTCAGCCCTCGGAGGAAGGGGGCGTCCACCCAGGATGGCGTTCCATGCGCCATTTCCCCGCTCCTGTAAGAATGCGGTTCAAAGCCCACAAAGGGATGGACTGTTTTTTTTTTTTTAAGTTTATTTATTTATTTATTGAGAGAGAGAGAGAGAGAGAGAGAGAGAGAGAGAGAGAGAGAGAGAGAGCGCGCGAGCATGGGGGAGGGGCAGAGACAGGGAGAGAGAGAGAATCCCAAGCAGGCTCCACACTGTCAGCACAGAGCCCGACGTGGGGCTCAAACCCACAAACCGTGAGATCATGACCTGAGCCGATGATATCAAGAGGTGGCCGCTTAACCAACGGAGCCCCCCCGCCAGGCGTCCCAGGGACAGATTTAAGGCAGGAGAAAGTACTGCTGAGATTCACTGGAGGGTGGGCCCGGCCCACATATCCCCCACCGTAACCCTGCTCGAGGGGCAGCCTCACCCCTGCAGGTGGACCCTGACGTCCCAGAGCCTGATGTCACCCGCAGGGTCACAGGCTGGCGAGGGGCAGGGCCAGCGTGGACGCTGGGGTGCCTTTCCAGTCCCTGGCTTCCCGCAGAGGTGGACCGTGGACGGAATTCATCCGCCTGGAGGCCAGGACCTTCCGCACCTGAAGTCTGGTCAGGCACAGCTCCCCTGCCATCTTCCCAGCGCCTGTCAGGCCGGCAAGCACAGGTCCCATGCCCGCGCCCACGGCTTGCCACCCCTCTGGGCCCTCGAGCCCCTGCAGGCTCAGGACTCCCCCCTCCCCCCCCAGCCCCGCCCCCAGACACGGACGCAGAGCCTTCCGGAACCCAGCTTACTGCCAGCACACCCACTCGCTCCCCAGAGGCGATCTGCCCCTCCAGCTTGGAGACTTCAGACGAAGCCCTCTGCCTGCAAGATTTCCAAATATCCAGGCTCAGAGCCCAGGACCCTCCACAATCTGGGCACAGACTTTCGTTCCTTCCGTTTCTGCTTCGTGCCCCACGGAGTCCCTCCAGGCCCCTTTCTGCCAGCAACCTCCAACCAGAAGACAAAGTGACTGCTTATTCCCCGGACTTTCTATCTGCTTCCAGCCCCTGGGACTTCAGCCAGGCGCTGCCCTTCCCCCCCCCGCCCCCCCCGCCCCCCCCGGGGTGGCCTTCCTCCCTTTCCTCCAACTAATTCCTTCTTCAGCGATCTCGTAATCACAGTAATGCTGCTGCCGCCGATGTGGATGCTTAGGGTGTCTTGGTTCGAGGCATCGGCCGCGGAGCCAGAAGACTGCCTGGGCTGGGCTGTGGCTTTACCACCTCGGGCTGACTGCTTCCGTTTCCCTGGGCCTCAGTTTCCTCGTCTGTAAAATGAGAACCATGACAACACCTTCCTCCCTGGGAGATCTCAAGGCTGAAAAAACATGTCCAGAGACGCGAAACGGGCCAGGCGCACGGTAGGGGCTCGTCAGTACTGGCCGTCCTCCCTCTGCCTCGCGTTCGGATCTCGGGACAGGGCCGGCGGCCTCCTCTAGCCGACTGGGCGTTGGCTGAGGCCGAGGGGGCGGCCTGCAGAGGGTAGAGGTGCGAGCTATGTGCCTGGTAGACAGACAAGGACTTTCTTGACCTGACTTTGTTCGGGCTCTTTGAGCCCTCTGCTGGACGAGGCCCTTCCTTGGGCTTCTCTCTCTCTCTCTCTCTCTCTCTCTCTCTCTCTCTCTCTCTCTCGTCTTGTCCTTGCAGGATCCAGTGTGAGCAAGAATCCTGCTAGGTCAGTTTCATCCAACTCCCCCCCCCCCATGTCTTATCGCCGTGGCCTGCCTTCAGCGAGAATTCCCTTCAGCAGGTCACCGAGAGTGTCCCTTATCCCACATGCTTCCTCCCCGAGTACCTTCCCCCGACTGCCCCCGGCCCTGCTCCTCGGCTATAAATCCCCGCTCATCCTTGTCGGCCGGGGAGTTGAGTCTAATTTCTCTTCCCCACTGAACGCCTCTGTCCACAACTAGGAAACACATAAGCCCGGCCAAACTCAGTTTTTTTAGGGCCCGTCTGGCCGCGGAATCTGATCCACCGCGGTGTGAGGCTATTTAGAGCCCTGGTCTACCCCACTCGGTATAGATCTGGTGCGGAAACGGTCCCCGGGATGCCGCCCTGGTGCCTCCAGCAGGGTATCATCGGGTTGAGAGGGAATCACAAGTCACATCTGGCCCTGAGGGTGCCCGCTAAGGGCCGCGGGACTCGCACCGGACTCCAGAGATGGCCTACAACGTAGCAGGAGCCTCAGAGACAGGCTCTGGAAAGTGCTTGGTAAGAAGCAGTAATCCCTGGGGGGGGGGGGGCATTACGATTATTTTGCGTTAACCACTTAAAGGCCGAGAGGCTGGACAATTCAAGGAATGGCCACAACCTGAGAGCTCTCTCCCTCCACAGCTCCTAGAAACGCTGGGTAACAAAATTACACACATCTTCTTTTTACTTATTTTTTTAACATTTATTCATTTTTGAGAGTCAGAGTGTGAGCAGGGGAGGGGCAGACAGAGAGGGAGACACAGAATCGGAAGCAGGCCCCAGGCTCCGAGCCGTCAGCACAGAGCCCAATGCGGGGCTCGAACCCACGGACCGCGAGATCATGACCTGAGCCGCAGTCGGACGCTCAACGGACGGAGCCACCCGGGCACCCCTACACGCATTTTCTAGATGGATAACTGAGCTGGTAAGAAAGTGAGGGGCATCACCAGGACCCAGAATGATGATACTAATATTATCATTAAGATAGTCTTACCACCTCACTTCTATCGTATTTAGTTATTGATTTTCCTGAAGGCCAGAACAGTGCTTGAAAGACGCAGTGATTCAGCGGGGAGGGACATTCTCAGTGCCTCCATGCATCGGGCCGTCTAGCACTTGCCACAACCTCAGTCAGGGCTGTCCCCATTTCACAGATGAGGAAACTGAGCCCTTCCCGTGCTGGCAGAGCGGGGATCCAAGCCCCGGGTAGTCTGGCTCCCGGGTCTGTATTCGTCGCTCGTTGCGCTCTAATCAGCAAGATGGTTAAGTCACAGGAGGAGGCCTGTGTGGCAGGGAGAGGGCGTTGAGACAGAGGGTAGAGCCAGCACTCAGGAGGGGAGACACTGAGCAAGCAGGCTGATGGCGGAGGTAACTGGCCTCTTCACACAAAGCCAGGGGCCACGCCCCTAATAAATGGGTAGCCGGGAAAAAGATCTGTCCCCTGACAAAGAGGGATGACAAAGAAAACCTGTGTGTGTCCCCCTGAGCTCAAGGGAGAAAAAGAAAAAGCGTGACAGTTTCCTAGACTCTATGGCCCTGCATCTGGATGAGGTTTGACGGGGCTGGTGACAGCCGGGGGCTACCCGCCAGGGCCGTCTTAAAGGTACCCTGGAGGGGCGGCCCCCCCCCCCCAAGCCAGGCCAGGTGTCCACAGGTAACTCCCGGCTGGAAATAAACTCAAGATCTCAATGACACGGTGCACAAGGAAACAGGCCACCAGGAGGGAAGGACAGCACACGTGACAAAACTCCCGAGAGCTTGAGCCAAGAAACTCTTGGAAAGAGCCTGTCCCGTGCATTTGCTCAGTGTAGTCACAGGGATACGAGAAAGCAAGACCGGAACAAGATGTTATAAGGGCCAGCTGCCTTCTAGGAAGCCGGCGTCCTGGGCATGGGACGGGGCTCAGTGGTCCCAGCTTCCTGGGCGCCCTCCTAGGTGCGTAAGGGGACAGGACCACGCAGTCTCACCGTCGATTCCCCCGCCGTCCTTCCTCGACGGACCGCAGTCTGCGGAAAGGTCCCAGCCGACTCCAGGGCCCGGGGAGCCTGCTGAGGGGTCCCGGAGTCCCTGGGGTTGTCAGGTTCTGTGACCCCCCCCCCCCCGAGACTGTCTGCAAAACTCCTTTTGCCTTTGGCCGGGGTGAGGGGTTCTCTGAAAGGTGAAGGTGAGGGATGAGCATGGCCCACTGGAACGGAGCATCCGCGGTACCCGAACATTTGGAGGAGGGAGAGCGTTGGTTGCGGACGAAACCACGCACGGCTCTGTTACAGACTAAGGTGAAACCCTTGTGCCTTCTGTAGATGACGCGGGAGGCTTCGGCCATCTCAAGGTGACGGGACCTCATTGGGTCCCCAGCAAACCTCCTGAGGATGCCCTCCTCCCGCTCCCCTGCAGTTAGCAGAGCCTGAGGACCCTGTTCCAGACGCCGCGTCCCCGGATTAAGCCCGTCCACGGGAACACCGAGGATGCTGCTCTGCTCGTCACACGGGGACCCCTGTATGAGGGCTCCTAGGAAGATCATCCCTTGGGTCTCATTACCAGGAAATCCTGTGCTCTCATCTTAAGGGTTTGCTCGAGTCCAACATCACTCCATATCTCACAGGTACACCGGACCTCCTGGCAGGTTTTTTTTCTTTTTTTTTTTTTAAATCTGGGTGCGTCTGGATGATGATTCTAGAACAACACTACGGCAGGTATCACCTTAGGAGCATTTTTCATAGAGCCAGGCTCGCCCGAGGGAGGGGCGCATAAAGTCACATCATCCGCATCCGCTCCCCTGCAGGTATCAGCATTGCTGCCTTACAGACGGGTTGAGGAAGCTGTTCCTGGTGAGGCCATGTTCCCCCGGGGGGCACACAGGGAGTCGGGGAGAGCAGCACTTCCCCAGGTGGCCCCCGCAGCAGGGGAGCGGTAACGATCTGACTCCCTTCCTGGGGCTGGAGGGGGCAGGTTGGGGAAGCTAACCACTTCCAGAGGAGTCTGGAGGGAAGGGACCTTCTCCCGCGGTCCCCCGGGGTCCCTGAGCCCCTCAGCTCTCCTTCGCGCTCCCCTCCTCACACACCCGTCTAGGGCTCCCACACTCCCCTTGTCCGTTGACGTGCTTTAACTGGCACAGGGTGTCTAAGAAAGGCATTTAGCCAAAACCACCTGGCCCTCCTTTCCTACAAGAAAGGCCCTTTCAACACCGCAGAAGCAGGAGGAAACCAGAGTCAGGCTTCCCAGGGAAGGACGACCCTAGGGGCCTCGTGAAGGCCTTCAGGGGCCCCTGAAGCCAGGGGAGGGTGAAGGGCATTCCAAGGGATGCGGTGCGGTGAAAAGGGACCCGACCAGACCAGACGGGCAGTCTGGATGCTGGGGGGGGGGAGAGTGGGCGCCATGCTGCCGGCCCTGGGGTGCGTGAAGGTTTCAGAACTCTGGAGTGCGTGGGTTAGTTCTGCTCCCCTCCGCTCCCTGCCCTGCAGGCCCAGCCAGCCCCTAGGCTCTGGTTCCACCATCACCAGCCCTGAAAACGTGCGCATGTCACGTGGGGGTGATGCCAGGACCACACGGGGCGGTAGAAATGGCGGAAAGGGTCACGGATGTGACCTTTGGGCGTCCCCTCCCACCGCGATGCTGAGACGAGGCCAGGCCCGCAGCTCGGGCTCTGTGAGCACTGGGGGGGGGGGGGGGGGTCCACGTGGCTCGCCTAGCTGAAAAGCCCCAGGCCCTGTCCCCAGCCTGCCCCTCCGACCCAGGCCCTGCTGGACCCGTGTCAATTTGGGAACCCCTTGTCTGCGGGCAGGTCTCACGGCTGGCCTCAGACCCAGGCCCTCTGGGGCCCCAAGGGCACTGATGCAGTCACCCCAGCCCTGGTCTCCCGCTGCTCATCTGCTGTCCTTTGAGCCTCAGTCTCTTGATCCGTAAGACAGGAAACCAGGGAACGGCAGGAGCCCCCTCCCACCTGCTCTCTCGCGCGCTCTCCTCCTCTGGGTGCTGGGCATGGGAGGATGGCTCTGCCCAGTCGCCCTGCCTGGTCCCCAAGGGGGCCCTCGTTCCGGTCTTGGTGGTTTCTGGTTTTGCATAACCAGGGCTTTGGCTCTTTCTCTGTGGTTCCCAGTGTGGGTGGCAGATACCGTGGGGACGGAGGTGAGATATCTGCACCCAGGAACTGAGGCTGCCCGGGGACCGTGGGGCACCTTCAACCTCAACGATTTCCCCAGACCGGAGGGACGGGTGACAGGAAGGGGTCTCGGGGGCCCCGGACCACAGGGATGAGACAAGAGGGTGGGGTTGTAAGCTCCCAGCCCCTTGCAGGTACCCCCAGGCTGTCAGCTCTGGCGATATCTGAGAGGAGAGGAAAAGGGGGGTCAGGAGCCTCTGAACAAACGAAAGTCGAGGTCAACATTCTGATGAAAGGCGCTGTCCTTGGAGGCCGGGCGCAGTTCACGTGCACATACCTGGCCTTCCCTCTATCTGGAAAGACCTTCCTCTAAGCCTGGCTTGGTTGGTCAACTCCTATTCATCCTGCAAAACCCTGCCCGGGGTGACCTCCCCCAGCAAAGTCTTCTCCACGAGCCCCACCACCCTGCCTGTGCGAGTGCATCTGGGGGACGGCACTGCCCGGGCTTCCCGCCACCACGGGCACATTCCCCAGGAGGTTGAGAGTGAGATCCCTCACTCCTGAGGACATGCTCCTTCCTGACTCCTGTGGCCACAAGTACTACGTAGGACGCACCACACGTGGGGTCTGCCTCCACAGCATTCCCGGGTGGGCGGGCCCCTAACAGCCTCAGTCGGCACTGAGGACACAGGGCCGTGAGGGCAAAGCCACGAGCCGTCTACTCTTCCCTCCTTTTCGTTCAGAGACAACCTCTTGAGAACCTAGCGCATGCCAGGCCCTGAGCTAAGTGCTGGAGCTGAACCTGGCCTTGGCCAAGTCTTTCACCCCGGGCCACCTCGGTGTCTATTCGGCCATCATAACTGCTCTGGGAGGGAGACACAATGCTGGGGGGCAGGGAGGAGTCCCCATTTTACAACGGGAGGCCTGCACTGGGCATACTGCAGCGTCTAGAGCCCAGCATCTGAAACTGCATCCAGGGGGCCCGGCCCACCCCACCTTGTCTATCCAGCTGCAGATGGGGGGAGGGGACCCTCACCCTCTCCTGGTGGAGGGAGGGAAGGGTGATGGCCTCTGAATGGGGCCTGGACAGGCCTCTTCCTCCTCCCTCCACTCCTCTTGTCCCCCACTGCCCACGGCACCTGTTAGCAAACAGGCAGGAAAGAGTCGTCTGACTCCAGATATTCTCAGCCCCTGACCATCCAACACCAGGGCCCGCAGTCTCCTGGAGGGCCTCCTTGGCCTTGGGGCCCACAGACCAAGGGGATGGCCTCTGACGTTGACGGTCAGCATGGAGGCCTCTTCTCTTCACGCTCACCTGTGCTGGCCCCGCCCCCTCCGTGACTCGGTGGGCAGATGCGTTCCCTGCCCGCCTCGGCGGCAGGGGCCCGCTGCTCTCAGGGCTCTCTCTGGGTGACCTCGTGAAATCAAACTCATTTCCCTCTGGAAATGAGTTCCATCTGGCCTCGAACCTGTGGGTTCACTCCGTCCCCGAGGTGGCTCCCGTCCCCTAACCAGCCACCCTGGGTGATGCTCTGACCACAGACTACAGAACCAGTCCCGGCAAGGACTCGGCATGGTGAGCTTTAAGATTCGTTCTATGAATGAGTGGTGACTGATGTCACTTTCTAATCCCCTCTCTGCAGATGACACAGCGGAGGCCCCGGGGGCTCAGGGACAAGCAAGGGGTACGAGAAAGATGCTCCAAGTTGGGCTCTGGGGAGGGACAAACAGACCTGGGCTCAATGTACACCTGTGACTCGGCCTCAGTTTCCCCATTCTGTGAAATGGGGACACAGCAGCGCCTGCCTCACAAGGTTGGGTGAGGATCTCGTGGGTTCCTCCGTGCAAAGTGCCTCCCCCAGTGGCAGCCTAGTGGGTGGAGCGTTCAGGGCTCAGGGGGTGCAGGGGGTGATGCTCTTGGGGTGGGGGGCACCCCTCCCCATCACTCAGGATCCAGTCCAGCCCTCTCCTTCAGGGTCTCCCCATCCCTCCGTCACCTTTCCCCGGGACTCCAGCCACACAGCACTCACTGGCCTAGCACACCTGCCTCCCCGGCAAACCCACCCTCCAGCAAGGCGCCAGCTATACAAGGCTGGGGCGGGCGTCCTCTGGGCCTCCCTCTGTGATAGCGCCATCGCACCTTGGGTCTGTGTCCCATCAGCCTCCCTCATCAGACCACATCATGCCAGTCTGGTGGAGAGCCAGACCCAGCAGGCAGGAGCTGCGGCTTCATGGCATTTGCCTCCCAGGGTTTAACACGTGCCTCTCAACACACGTGCAAAGCCACCGAATGAACACCCATGAACACGCCTGGCCACCTGCCTGCTTCCCTGGGTCAAATAAATGCTGGGTTTGCAGAATGGACGTGGGGCCTGACAGAAGGGGTGAGTCGCTTGGGGTCGCACGGCTCCAAGAGGAGGGACTCTGGCCGGGAGGCCAGCTCTCCTGACCTCCAGGGTTCTGCAATGCCGCCCCCATCCCCGGCACTGCCTGTCTCTCTCCTGGCCCCAGAAATCCTGACTGTCCAGCTGAACACCCATCGTCTGTGAAGGTCAGGAAAATGGAGGCCCCGTCTGCAGACTGTAAATGCACTGAGTTTCCTCACAGAGCACACCTTACAGCTTTTCTCCTGTCCCTTACCACATGTCTCTAAAACCCCACCTTGCCCCGGGGGGGGGGTGCGGGGGATGCAGAGCAGCCTAGAAGGCTTCCTGGAGGAGGAGGGCCTTGAAGAACCAACAGAAGCCCTCGGTGAAGGTGAAGACAGACAGGAAAAGAGTTCCGGGCAGAGGAACCCAGGAAAGGCGGAGAGCAACTAGTCATATACAATCTGACCTGCGTGCATGGGCACGCAGTGAGGGGTGACGCCGGCCCGGGGCCACGTGTCACCTGGCTCCCTCTTTTAGCCGTGGTGGCGAGCATGGCTCCAGGACCAGAGCTTCCCTTCAGAACTCCACGGACAGACGGCTCGGCCAGGCCCCCGGGCACCAGCTTCTGGTTACTCCCCGGGAGAGCCGACCGCAAAGCCTGCTGGGGCCTCTCTGGAAACCAGACCTGGTCCAAAGGCCAATGAACGCCTATCCGGCCGATGTGCACATGTGACGAAGGACAAGGACACAGGCGTGATCTTCACTGGAGAAGGCAGAGTTTACCCCCAATTCGCCAGCGGGCACGAGGCTCAGAGACGCGGAGCGAGCTGCCCGGTTCACCCAGCAGGTGCGTGAGCAGAAGAGCTGGCCCAGGTGCTGAACCCAGCCCTCTCCGGTTCCACGCCCCCCACCCCGTCCCCGGGGCGTTAGTGTCCCCCCACCGGACGCTGGCCTCTGGGCAGCGCACCCAGAAGACGCTTTATGAATGAGTGAACAAAAGAATCTGAAATCCTTGCTCTTTCTCCCCCCACCACCCGCCAGCAGGAAGGAGCCATCTGCCACTGTGTTTTGTTGTCACTCTGAAAATCAAAAGCGCAAACCCAGAGTCACAGCTCCGTGTCGCATCAGGTCGGACAGACACCCCAGCCCCTGATGCCAGGCTGGAGCTCAGTTTGGCCTCGCGGGCGGACAGACGAGGACCAAAATCCCACTCAGCCACCAGCCCCTGGAGACCTGACCCACTGCACCCCCCCCCCGCCCCTGCTCTGAGCCTTGGTATTCCCACCACCGAATGGAGGTGCCAGGGGACCCACCTACCTTGCTGGCTGCCGTGAGGACTAAGGAGAAGGGACCCTGCAGGGGTGAGTGCAGGGGGGATCCCGGCCCGCTGGCCTCCTCTGCCTGTGACCTTGGCCGCTGGGGAGGCTCTGGAACCCTCTGCACTAACTGCACCCGATGCCCTGGTCCTGTGGGCAGCTGAATGGCTTACCCATTATGAGGCACCCACACGGCCAAAGGGCAGAGGGGCCAGCGAGGGCGCGGGCAGGTGGCTCACTGGGCTCCCCCGTGACTCAGCAGGACTCAGGGAGGCTGCTGGTGTAGGGGTGGGAGCTGCCCCTGGCCATACCCTGTGCAGGGAAGCCCAGCTGCCGCTGTTTCTGATAAATATTTTATCACTGCTCACAGAGCGGTTCCCCGGGAAGGCACCCCTTCCTGCCCGGACAGGAGGACGTGGCTGGGTCGGGTGCGGGGTGGGGTCAGGAGCCCAGACGGCTAGCTCATTCAGGTCAGCACAGCTCAGCCAATGCCCCCTGAGCCCCACCCACACTCTGCCCCACGCCGTGCTGGGTGCTGGGCTCAGCCCTGCCCCGGGGACAGCACCCACGTTCCTCTCCACCGCGCCCAGCGTACCGGCCCCCTGCCCTTTGGCCCAGTCAAACGGTCCATCCTGCTGGCCCGGTGACAGTGCTACCTCCTCCGGGAAGCATTCCCGATGCTCCCCTTCTTACTGTGTGACCTTGGGCAGGGCCGTCACTCTCTCTGGGACTGTTTCTAAAATGGAAGGGATGACCCCTCCCCCCCAGTCGTGGGGAACAAGGTGAAATTGTACAAATGAAGGGTCTCCCAGCGCCTCGCCCACGTGGGCACCTTCCATTTGGGGGGCGCAGAACATCAGGAATCCAGTCAATAAATATTACTGAGCGAGTCTCAGGGTGGGACACAGGGACATACGGAGCCTGGCCCCTGTTCGCAGGGGTCCGTGACTTTACTGGGGACACAGGACCTAAATAATAATACTCCTACTGCTAATAACAGCAACCACAACCACACGACAGTAATAACAGCTGCCACGGTTCAAGCCCCTGCCAGATAGGCGACGTCACATCCCCTCGTTTATGTCCCCAGTAGCCCTGTGCCGTGCGGTTCTTACCCCCATTTCATAACAGAGCGGAAGCCACAGCTCCCCGTCTCTCCATCCTTGGGCCTCCCGGCACCCCTAACCCAGCATGGCCAAAGCCAAGCTCGGGGTCTTCTCCCAGCCTTCCCTCTCCACGCTGAGTCTACCGTCCCAAGGATCACCCGCCACCTACTGAAGTCTGAGACCGATAATCCTGGGGACTCTTAAGGTAGTGAGCTCCCTGTCACAGGAGATAATCAAGCAGGGGCATCATGCCTATCATCAATAAGTGGCCTCACTGGCTGGCTTTCAGTCCATCTCACTCAGACCCAAAGGCTTGACCAGCTGTGTGACCTTAGACAAGAGACTGACCTCTCTGTGCCTCGCCTTCCCCATCTGTACAATGGGCTCATACGATGGCCTCGGAGGGTGAAATGAGGGCAAATATGTAAACTTGCAAGCTGTCTTCCAAGTGCATCTCAAGGGCTGCCTGTGTGTTGAATATTATTAGTTCGTAGCTTTACCTTACTCCCCTCCCCGCAATCCGTTCCCGAGAACCAAGCAGGGTGGGAATCAAAATTTCCATTTCACAGATTTGAAAAGTGAGGCACAGAGAATAACCCCTCAGACTCAAAGGGTCTGTGGTAGAACCAGAACCGGAATGTGGGTCTTCTGGTGCTGAATGGGGGCCACCCTCCCAGCCTGGGTCCTCCCTCCCCACGGTCTTTCCTCCCGGGCTCTCTTCTGGGCTCCAGGCAGATTGGTTTTGCTGGAGAAACTGCTTTGGCAACACACAGAAGGTTCTTAACCAGTTCAGCTGATGGCACAGAAAGCAAAGCCTTAAGAACCTTCCGGAAAATGAGCAAGACTTCTGCTGGGGTCAGAGGAGCCCCACTGTGGTAGCTCCTGATGGCCAGGTTCCTCGGTGACAGTCTCTCACCTTCAGGCAGGTAGCGGGATGGGGTGAACAGGGGGCAGGCGCACCACCGGCCAGAGACCCTAGGTTTGAGCCCCGCCCCTCCCTCCTTGCTGCCCTCCCTGGTCTCTCGGCAACCACTTGGCCTCTCTGAGCCTCAGTTTGCCTATCTGTTAATTGGGGATGACCACGATCACCTTCTGGGCTGGCTGGAAGGAGTGAATGCGGTGGTGCCTGGGGAGGTCTGTGCACAGGACCCGGCACATAGTAGGTGCTCAGGAAACAGCAGCCCCCCCCCCCTTTCTTTCCAGACAGAAGCCCACGCCCTGGGGTCAGAACTGAGGAGAGCAATGTTCAGTGCTGAAACGAGCTGCATGCATTTTCCTGATCGTCCTTTCAGAAGGGACCTGGCCCCGGCGTCCCCACCCCCACCTGCCCCTGTGTGTAGACGGTCAGTGGCGACGCGACAGTGAATTCCACCTCTGTCCTCTCTGCTGGCCCGGAGGGTACAGATGGGCACAAGCGTCAGCCGAAGGTTTCCCTGTGCCAGGCATCGAGTCCTCCCGCGACCCAGAGGCGGCCATCAACACCGACATCAACACCGACGCTGACAGTGACTCCATGGCACCTGAGCGCTCGCGGTCACGGTGAGATGCTGTCGCTGTATGACAGCACTCTTCAGCACTGGCACAGGGCACTGTCCCCTCTCAGGGCCCTACACGAAGTCACCAGGTCCTTGCAACAACCCTCTGCGGTGAGTGTCCCCAAGAAACGAAGGCAGACGGAGGTTTAGCGACTCACCAATGTCACCCGGCCGAGAGGGGTGGGGCCGGGACTCGAACCCAAGCAGCCTGGTTCCAGAGGAGCCCATGGTTGTAATCACCTGAGCGGTTTATGCCAGTCTACATCGTGCAAACGGCAGAACTGAAGCTCAGAGAGGCTAGGCAGGTTTCCCGTGGCCACACAGCTATTGAATGGTGCCGCCAGGATTTACAGAAGGTGGGCCTGACTCTGGGGTCCCCGGCCTCTGCAGCCCCTCTCTGGGCCTGGCTGGCTCCTCCTCCCAGCCCCCCAGAGCTGCGTCCGAGACTTAGGGATCCCTGAGTCACAGACCTCAAAGTCCCCATCCCGCTGTGTGCTCCCCCCCCCGACATTCAGTGTTGAGACCCGTAAGAGGGATGTGGTTAAAAGGCAAAAAGAGGGTTATAGTGTCACCAGGAAGTCACCTTCTCGTTCCACTAAACCCACATCGTCAAAGCAGTCCAAGAGTCGAAATGTGTATCTCCCGACTCTGACTTGGGGGATGGCTGGCCTTCCTCCGCAGGCAGCCCTGGGCCACCGTGCTTCAGGGTGAGTCCTGAAGCAGGGCGTCCTGATCCTGCTGTGTGACCCTGAGGACCAGTGACACCACAGTCTCACCCTAGAGCTCCCCATCCAGATGGCGCCGGTGGCCTCCCCCTTTCTGTGTGGGTCTCTTTGCCTTAGTGGGGACCCCCTTGCCATCTGCCAGGCCTGGAGAAGGCCGGTGGGAGTAAGCGAGTGAATGAATGAACGAATGAATGAATGAATGACTTTTTCTGCCCCTCTATGGGTATCTTGGGAGCCCGCTCTCCTCACAGATGTCCCAGAAGATGATTTTGTTCATGTCTGTGAACGCCCAGCACTCGGGGCACGTGGAGAGGGCCCCGGTCTTTCTCCTTCCTTCTCCTCACCCCAGCCCCTCCTGGCTCTGCCGGGAGTCCCCCGGGGGACCCGGGTGTTATCTCCCAGGGCCTGCGTCGAGAGAGATCTGGCACCAGCAGCCCAGTCGAATCCCGTAAAACGCTGCCTGACTCTGCCCAGGCAATTCTGCTCGACCATCCCCAGGCCTTTTAATCCATCCATTAGAAACAGAAAAATCCATCAGCTAACAAATGTTTCCGCACAGGCCGCTTTCCCTGCTTATGAGAAATTAAGTCCATGCGAATCTCCCCATCACCAGATAGTTAAACTCGCCGAAACACAGAGAGTGCCACCCCCTCTCACGACGTAGGCCATGTTCATGGTGGGCTTGTGATGTATCAGGCATTATGCCTCTTTGGCATCCCTGACCACCTGTAAGCACTGGGTAGTATTATGACTTTCAGTTTTCAGATGGAAAAACGGAGGCCCTGAGAGGCAGTGACTTGGGTAGGGCCACACAGACAGCCAGCGGTGGCCCTGGGGTGCCGACCCAGGTCTGCCTGACTCCAGAGCCCCCCCTCTGCCCCCACAGTTTCAGCAAGCAGCTCAGAATCCCAGACCATTTGGCAGGAAGGACCCTTGGGAGGCCATAACCTGCGGACTGATGGGGACTTGGCCCCAGAGAGGGGGAGTGCCTTGCTCGGGGACACAGCGAGACCACGCCCTTGGGTTGCGTTGCTCTCGGGTCCCCCCCCACTGCCTACCGGCCAGAGGGAACTACGTGCCCTCATCCAAAGCCACCACGCATCGGTGTTCACACTTGTATGTGTGCAGGGCGGGGGAGGGGATGAGTGGTGAGCTATGGATTCCTGGTGCCCCCATCAGAGGTCAGGACGAGAGCCCAGGAACTGGCATGTTATCAAGCACTGTCGCTGAAGGGGACAACCTGGTGGTCCCAGAGCCCCTAGCTTACCCCTCCAGGAAGGGTTCTCAGGCTGGGCCTGGTGCAGGAGGAGGTCTGAGGGCCACAGGGAGCCCTCCGCCCCCTCCAGATGCGGTCCAGGGAGTGGTGTTTGGGATCCCGGGGAAACTCCGGCACAGCCAGGCTTTCTCCAAAAGCATCACGAATCACCTGCACAGCAATGGCCACTCCACGCATCCAGCCGGCAGCTGCCCGTGGTTCTCACTGCTGCCCCACGGCTCGGGTGGGGCAATGGAGGCCACCCACAGGAAGTGGCCTGGCCGGGCAGGGCCATCACCACACCCCGTGATCCTCCCCCCCCCACCCCGGGCGCCAGGGACTCTGCCCAGGCACAGCCAGTTCTCCCCTACCTTGGCTCCATTGGAAACAATCTTAGAAAGCGTCAGGCCCTGCTCCTGTGAACAGGGTCCAGGGCACGGCCTGATTTTGCCAGAGGCCCAGACTCAGAGGCAGGCAGGTCTGCCCCGTGTGCTGTCTCTCACGGGATGGGAGGGGGGCTCCCCTATGTGCTCCCGCCCCGGGGTCTCTGCCCTCAGATGTGTCTACTTCCCAGAGCGACTCCCCCCCCCCCCCCACGCTCTGCAGGGCCAGCTTCCCGCAGGAAGGTGGCGGGAGGCCCAGGCCAGAGGCCAGAGGGGTGGGGCCCCACGCTGAAACAGGACAGGGCTGGGAAAGGAGGTGCCTCCCTCCCTTCATCATCTTTGTTTGCTCTATTAAGGGGGGCACTGTAAAGGGAGGGGAAGGGCTGCCGTGGGGCGGGGGCAGCGTTGGGGAAGGAAGACCAGGGAACAAGGCAGCTGGACGCCCAGCTGGACGGATGCGCAGAGACCCACCCACAGAGACCGAGAGAAAGTCAGAGATAGAGACGAGAAGGGGGCGGGGCGGGACGGGGCGAGGTGGGGGCGGGGGGTAGCGGCGAGGGGGAGAGACCCCGAGAGAGGAGCGGGGAGGTCCGGGGGTACCGGTAGTGGGTGAGGCTGGAGCCCCCTGCCGGGGGCCGCCCAACCCCTGTCCCATCCCCTGTCCCCGCACCCGGCGTGACGCGCGCGAGCGCGCGCGCACACACACACACACACCGCGCCGCCGGCCCCGGCCACCCGCAGGGGCGCGCGGGCCACCCCCCCCCCCGGAACCCCGCGGGCCCCTCCCCCCGCGGGGCCTCCGGGACCCGCCGCCGCCGCTCACCTTGGTCCCCGCGCCGCCGCCGCCGCCGCCGCCGCCGCCGCCGCCGCTGCCTCCGCGCAGAGCTGGAGCCCGGGCCGGGGGAGGGGGCCGCGGAGGCCCCGCCCCGCCCCGCCTCCGGGCGCGCGCAGGGGCGCCGGACGCGGTCACGGCCACCGCCGCCAGGGCCGGCCGCTGCCGGGAGACCCGCGGGAGGAGGCGCCCCGAGGCCGCTGGTGGGGGGTGGGGGGGTGGGTTGGTGGCAGGGGCTCGCCCCAGCTGGGAGCCGAGGGTGGGGTGGGGTGGGCCGGGGCGCCCTCCGCGGACCCCCCACCCCGGTGCGCTGCGCGGGCTGTAGGCGGTGCCCCGCCGCGGATGGGGCGCTCCGGCCACCCAGGAACCCACCCCTCGGCGGTCCCTAAACGCCCGCCGAGCGCCCTCTCCTCGAGCCTAGGCCTGTGCGCGGCGCTGCGGACCGGGCGGAAAACCCAGACACTCAGATCCAAGTCCCTGCCCTGGGGCTCGGGGTCTGCCGGCTGGCCGAGGGGGCAGGGACGGGGGGCTGACAAATGCGGTTGCAGCACCTGCGCTCCCCGGGGCTCTGGTTCTCCAAGGGTGGCCCCACCTGCTCCGTGGGGGTCACGTGTGAGCAATGCACCTTCTCAGGCCCCACCCCAGACTTAGAGGATCCAGGGCTGGGGCCTAAAAGCAGGGTGTGGACAAGCTCGGCAGGTGATTCCCAAGCTCGGGGGGAGTTTGAGAAGTGCTGTCCTGATTGAAATATCCAGCATCCCAGGCGCCAAAGCCCAGAGGACGGACGACGGGGGTCTTTTCACCCTTCGTTTGTTTACAAAGGTCCACCTCCTCTCCTTTGTGACACTGTGTTGGTGGGAGAGGGAGGGGGACAGGGGTGAGGGTGGCTAGCACTTCTCCGGCAGGATGAACCATCAGAGCAGGGCGCAAGGCTGGGGCCTCCCCACGTGGTTACTGGTCCTTCTGTGTTTTAAGGTGCAGTGATGGTTTTTGAGTTTTGAAATGCAACTACGCAAATATTTCTGTCTGTAATCAGGACGAAAGCCTACCTTTCTCTCCCATGATTGTGCTTGTTTTTAATACGCTTCACTTTTAATTTTTGTGAGAGAGAAAGAGCGAGCACGAGCGAGCAGTGGGCAGAGAGAGAATCCCAAAGCCGGGCTCGAGCTCACCAACCGTGAGACGGTGACCTGAGCCCAAGTCGGATGCTTAACCAACTGAGCCCCCCAGGCTCCCCAGATGATGCTTGTTTGAAGCTAAGCTACCTGCCCTCGTTAAACTGGGACAGGTTGGGGGGCACCTGGGGGGAGGGGTTCAGTCGGTTGAGCAGCTGACTCTTGATTTCGGCTCAGGTTGTGGCCTCGCAGTTCGTGAGTTCGAGGCCAGAGTGGGCTTGGGATTCTGTCTCCCACTCTCTCTGACGGTCTCCTGCTTGTTCTCTCTCTCTCCCAAAATCAATCAATCAATCAATCAATCAATAAACATTTCTCGAAAAATGGGAGAGGTGAGCCAGCAGGCCTTCCTGGTGAGTGGGGGCCAGGAGAGGGAGTGTGCTGAAGGGCTTTGCCAGGGTCCAGGGACAAGAAACTCTGCGTGGGTGGCGGGCCAGGGCGTCCAGAAGGTGGAGAGGGCATCTGGACAGAGGCACCAGCTGGAGCAAATGCATGCGGTGAGTGTGTCCTGGGAATTTCCAGCATGTTCTCTGGACTCTCTCAAACAGCTGCCCCTTGTTTTTTGTTCCCTCACCCTGCTTTGGTTTTCTTCCTAATGTTTGCGCTTGGAGTTATATTCTATCATTGGTTATTTCTTTACGGTTGAGTTTGTCCGCGAGGATGTGAATTCCCTGAGAGAGGGGACTTGTCTCTTCTCTTCCCCCAAAGCGTCCCCAGTGGTTAGGTACTTTGAAGGTGCCAGTGAGGTGTTGACGAGTGGCCCCATAATGAACACTACTGATCGCTTGTCACTTTTCTCCCCAGAGCCGTTCACCGCGGGGTTCTGCGCCCACCCCGATGGACGATGGACGGCAACCCAGCCGGTTGGGGCTGGCTAATGGAAGCAGCAGCTGGGGATCAGATTCCCACTGCCCATGTGCCGCGTCGCAGGCACTGGCTGTGCCCCCTGTGACCGTCACTCTGGCCGGGAGGCCCCACCACAGCTGTAGGTCCCGCGGGCTTCCGTGTGAAACACTGCCTCCTCTTTTTTTTTCTTCCAGCTCCACAGATGGGAGTAGCTTCCTGCAGTCACAGCCTCTGGGTGCCCCTGAACCTGCCCACGCCTCTGTAAACAGTCCCTTTAGCGCGTCCCTTATTTGGGTCACACCTATGACACGATGGTAGATACGTGTCATTACACATTTGTCTCTCTGTCTCTCAAAAATAAACATGAAAAAAATTGTTTGAAAAACGCCCGAGACCACGCACTGAGAAAGGACAGAGCCCGTATTTGAACCCAAGACCCTCTGTTTAATTAAAAACAATTTTTTTAATGTTTTATTTATTTTTGAGACAGAGAGAGACAGAGCGCGAGCAGGGGAGGGGCAGACAGAGGGAGACGCAGAATCCGAAGCAGGCTCCGGGCTCTGAGCTGTCGGCACAGAGCCCGACGCAGGGCTCGGACTCAGGAACTATGAGATCATGACCTGAGCCGAAGTCGGACGCTTAACCGATTGAGCCACTCAGGTGCCCCCCAAGACCCTTTGTTTTAAAGCCCCTATGTCTGGCTGTTTGGGGGTTTGAGCTCTTCTCCCCCCAGGGGTCTAGGACGGGTGGGGGGTAAACAGTGACAATGAAGCTGACCCCTGGAGCCCCTGGAGAGCATGGCGGTGGCCGTGCTCCCAGGATGCCCCTCTGCCTCTCTCAGCAACTCAGTGAGAGCTGAGTGTGTCCCCTGGGGCCTGGCAGGAAACCCCAGCGACCTCGTGTGTGTCTGTGTGTGTGTGTGTGTGTGTGTGTGTGTGTGTGTGTGTGTGAGAGACAGAGCTGTTCCGAGGGTCACGTGAGGCTGTGGGAAACCACCAGGAGGCTCGGGTGAGGCCCCTGTCCCTGCCACAGCAGCTGGTTGACCTTCTATTTCCTTCCTTTCTTCTCTAAGTGAGCAGACGAGGCCCCTGCCCACTGTGTGCCTGGACTGTCCCGGAGCCGAAGGGCACAGTTCCTGCACCCAGGAGACCAAGACTCAGTCCCTTGTCGAGTGACCTCTCCGCTCCGAGCCTCAGGCTCCTGTCTCCACGATGGGGATGGTCACGCTTGCTGATTTCACAAGTTTGTGTTCTTACTTACTTATTCATTGTTGATGGAGTCGTTGAAAGATGTTTTACAAGCCGTTGCTCAGTGCCTGGCGCGTAAGAAAAGCGCTTTGCAAATCTGTAGCCCTGTGCGGAATTTAGTTCTCTGATGGGTGAGTCTCTGTTGTGGGACAGGGTGCAAACCCGCGGATTCAGGCCTCTGTGTGTGCGTGGGGGGGGAATCCTTGCAGACCCCCACCCAGTCAGGGCAGACAGAGAGACGGAGGCCAGCGATGTGCAGTGACTTACCCAGTGTCACACCGTGTGCCGGGCTGGTAACCCACACGCCCTCTCCCCGCCAATGTCCATGTCCTATGAGTCTATTGCCTTGCAGGGCAAAAGGCGCTTTGCAGATGTGATGAAGGATCTTCAGATGGAGGGATGGCCCTGAATTATCCAGTGGGCGCCCTTGACATCACAAGGATCCTTCTCAGAAGGAGGCAGGAGGGCCAGAGTAAGAAAAGAGTGGCACGGAGGGACAGAGACAGAGGGGGGTAAGGAGGTGGCACGCCTGTGGCTTCGAGGGGGGCGGAGGCCACAAGCCACGGAATGCAGGTGGTCTCTAGAAGCTGGAAGAAAGTAACGAGATGGATTCTCTTTGAGCCTCTAGAAAGAACGCCGCCCTGCCCGCTTCCGGCCTCCAGAACCGCGAGAGAATGATTTGTTTACAGCCCGAAAGCGTGTGGCCACTTGTTAGAGGGGCCACAGGAGGCTAATTTATACAGCAAGGCCAGGTTTGGAAGCTGGTCTCCTGCAGCTCAGCTGTGCCCTGCTTCCCCAACTCCCGGGCTGCCGTCCGGGGGCTCCTGGGACATTGGCCGGTGCTCCAGGATTCATTTTCCTCCCGTAGGGTGCTTAAAAAGTTACAAAAAAATCTACATAAAATAACTAATAACGGAAAAAGCACAACAAACGTGACTCCCAGCCTCGCCTACCCAGGGGACCCCAGCTCTTATTCCAGATCAAGAAGGTGGGCGCCGGGCCGCGTTTGGTGACGCGAAGGGAAAATACGGGTTTCTGAGTAGCGATGACACGACAGCGGCTCCCCTTCGGCACCTTGGCTTCTTGGACTTGACCCCTTGTCTCAGAGGCTCCGGTGGATGGCACTGGATGTGCGGGTCCCTCCGCACCCCCCCCCCGCAAGCACCTGTTAATGACGGAGCGGGGGCGCTGGGTCCCCAGGGCGCAGCACAGGGCTGGGGCCACAGCAGGTGCTCAGCGAATGTCTTACAAGTGATGCAGGTGCCCTGTGGAGCTCCGCACAGAGTTGGCACCCGAGAGCTATTCCGACAAGGGCGCGCCTCGCCCGTGTGCCACACCTGGGATTTACGCACGGCCGTTGCCCCTGGACGTCGCACCTGTGTGCCACACGTGGGTGTTGCGCCCAGGAGTGACAGGTGGCGTGAGAGAAGGCTGTGGGAGCTGGGAAGGCCTTGAGGCCTCCACGCTGGCCCCAGGCCCGGGCCGGGTGGGTTGCCGGGAACGTTGTCCTTGGCTGTGTCTCTCTCAGGAGGTTCCAGACTCTTCCTTTGGACTCTGGAAGCGTCAGCTCCCTTCAGGAGGGCACTGTCTGAATGGAGCCCACCTCCACAAGCTGGTACCAAGAGGTGACCTCCTTGGTATGATCCAACCTTGAACCTCTCGTCTCGGGAATGTCCTTCGGCCCCATCCACCCAGGATTCCAGTCCACCCAGACTGCCTGGCCCCTGACCCCCACAGGAAGTCCAGGGGACCTGGGGGGGCCTCAGTGCAGAGCTTGGCCCATCCGTCGTGTCCACCCCGGAGTCCCCCATCCCAGCATGCGGTGCGTTCGGGAAAATTCCTGAACATTCGGGCCCTTCCCTTTCTCCGGAGAACCCTCCCTCTTCAGAGCAAACAGCTTGTCCTCCCGTGGAACATAGACACTTACACGGAATATCAGCGTCCAACAAGGCCGCTAACGGACCATCAAGACGAAGACAAGACCCCTGGGTCATCACTGAACACGGACGACCGCATGAACGTCGTTCAGGCCACAGAAGGACCAAACCTCCCCGGCCCGGCTGCAGGAGCGCCGGCCGCTTCACCAGCCCCGGCTCCGGGCAGGACCAGGCTCCCTCCCCTGTGGGTGAGGGTCACCCAGAACCCCCCTTCCTGCCAGCGGCCGGTCCGGAGCAGACCCCCGCCTCCTCAGGCCCCCCACATCCCCCAGCACCCCCCAACACCTCGTAAGTCCTTTCTAACCCCCTTACTGAGTGCCCACGCTGCCAGGGTGACTCTCCCTGGCACCCCCCTCTCCCCCCAGTGTCCACGTCCTAATCCCCAGAGAGTCTATTACCTTGCAGGACAAAAGACACTTGGCAGATGTGATTAAGGACCTTCAGATGGAGGGATGGTCCTGGGTCACCAAAGTCCTCCTGCAGACCCTCAGACTGAGGGCGAGAGAGCTGGAGGGGAGGTGGCTGTGCCAGCTGAAAGGGAGACCGTCTGCCACGGATACTCCTGTGGTGACAGGGCCCTGGTGGCCGGCTGGGGGAGGTGACCCAGCGCGGCCAGTGGGCAGAATTGCCGGGCTGGGCTGGAGGGGTGGGGGCTCTGGCCGAGAGCGGGTGGCCGCCTGACTCTCCCTCTGGTTCTGGCTCCAGCATTAAGATTCATCTGCTCTGGGCCCTTGTCCCAGTTGAAAGCCAGGCGTCCCTCTGTCTTAGGCGCTGGGTGGCCTGCTGGCCCACTGGCCCGGGGGTGGGGGGTGAGTCTGGTTCAATCTGAGGACCATTTTCCATGTTTTCCATGGGCCTCATCTATGCTAGGCTTTGCATTCGGGGCTGGGCTGCAGATGGGAGCCCTGGGCAGCTCCGGGGGCAGGGGACCCACTCTGAAACCAATTTGCCACTGGTGTGACAAGGGCTCTGATACTGGGAGCCCAGAAAGGGCCCTGGGGAGCTGGAGGGGGAGATACCCCTCTCTTCCTGGGAGTTCAATGGCAGTTTCCTACAGAGGGCAGACCTCAGCTGGGGACTCCGGGACCAGTGCTCACCCCCCAGGCCGGTGCCCTTGAGCGTGGAGGTTCCCGGTAAGTACCCCAGGCCTGGTGCCTGCCTGTGAGGGTCTTGGGTTCAGATCCAGACACTGAGGCAAGGCAGGGGCGCCTGACAGGGTGAACTCGGCAGGACCCGGCCTGCCAGCCACGTGGGCCCGATTCTCCTTCTGGAGACCCACTCACTCACCCCTCCCGGTGGGAATGGCTCTGGCTGAACAACGGTCCCTCCCCTACCCCGGGGTGGTGGGGGCGGAGTGCAACTTGGGGATGAAAGGGATCTGGGCCGAAGCCCCCCACACAGCCAGCCCCTGTCCCCCTGCCCCTCCAGCGCCTACCCTGAGAACCTGGCAGTGGGCCCCCTGCCCTCGGCCCAAGCATCCGGGGCCAGGGAGCGGGATTAGCGGAGCCCAGCCGTCCTGCCAAGGAGCTGTCTTCGATTGCCGCTTTCTGATCTCCCAAACAGAACAAGCCTGGCCACCACAGAAACCCCGGCCCAATTGGCCTTAAAATAACTCAGCATCCTCGGCGGCCTTCTGGGCAGAAGCAGCCCCTGCAGCCATCTCCCCAAGTTCAGCCTTCCTGGCTGCCCCATTCCATGCTGGGACCATCTCCCCCTCCGTGAGGCCGGGCCTGGTGAACACTCTGTAGATTCCCTGGGGTTTTCTGCACGGATGATGGTGACACTGGCACTTAGAGACGGGCTGGGACCTCCCGGCTCAAGGTGGAACGAAGGCGGGGACAGTGGACACAATGTCTCCTTCCCACGCCCCCCCCCCCCCCCCGGGAAAAAGCTTCCAGGCTCTCACCATTCCCTGAGCCCTTGGCTATAGGTTTTCTCGTAGTTTCTTTTTCCAGTCGGTGATGTCCCCTCGTATTCTTAGATGGCTGAAAATTAAAAAGAAAAAAAAAAGGGTTGTTTTTTTTTTTTTTTATCATGAATGAATTTGGTCATGTTTTTTTCACATCCATTGAAATGACACCGTTTTTAAAAAGTCCTTTATTCTGG
Organism: Lynx rufus; assembly: GCF_022079265.1. Classification (NCBI taxonomy): domain Eukaryota; kingdom Metazoa; phylum Chordata; class Mammalia; order Carnivora; family Felidae; genus Lynx; species Lynx rufus. The sequence continues at coordinate 137,196,282 of NW_025814889.1, read as the reverse complement.
TAATGAAGTGAATCGCACTGATTGATTTTGAATATTAAATCAACCTCGCATTCCTGGAAAAAAGCCCACTTTGTCACGCTTCGTTATTCTTTGTGTATTTTGCTGGGCTTATAATTGTGGTGAGGGTTTGCATCCACGTTCAAGAATGATTTTGGTCTGTAGTGCAATCTCCTCTCTCGCTCTCCCTCTCTCTCGTTCTCTCGCTCTCGTGTGACGTCCTTGTCAAGTTTAAGTATCAAGATGGCTCTACCTCGTTAGAACAATCTGCGACGTGTTCCTTCCTCCTCTGGTGTCTGAAGGGTTTCTGTAATAATCGTGTTGTTTCTTCCTTAAATATTTGAGATAGTTCGCCGGTGAGGCCAACAAGGCCGAAGTTTCCCTTGAGGAAGGGAAGTTTGAATTACAAATTCTATTTAAAATAGGTATGAGGGTCTTTACATTTTCTGTGTTCTTCTTGGACCAGCTTTGGTAAGTTATGGCTTTCAAGGAGTTTGTCTGATTCACACGAGCCATCAAATGTGTCGACATGAAGTTTTTGCAACGTTCCCCTACGATCCTTTAATGTAGGTAGGGGGTCTGTAATCACGTTTCTACTTTCCTAGTATTGTTAATTTGTGTGCGTGTGTGTTTCTTTTTCTTTTCCTTGATCCGTCTCACCCAGGCTTTGGCTATTTTATTAATCTTTTCAAAGAACCAATGATTGACTTTGTTGATTTTTGTATTCATTTCCTGTTGCCGCTGTAGCGAAATGACTTAGGGCCCAGCGACACCCATGTATCACCTTATGGTCCTGAAGGTCAGAAGTCTGACGTGGGTCTCACGGGGCTAAAATCAAGGTGTCTGCAGGGCTGTCTTCCTTTCTGGAGGCTCCCGGGGAGAGTCCCTCCCGGTCTCTTCCAGCCTCTAGAGGCGGCCCGTACTCCTTGGCTTGCAGCCCCTGCCTCCCTTTTCAGAGCCCGGGATGGGGGGCTCAGCCCTGCTCTGATCTCATCCTTCAGAACCTCTGCCTCCTTGTTCCACCTTTAGGGACCCTTGTGATTGATTACACGGGGCCCACTGGAATAGTCCAGGATAATCTCTCTGTTTCCGCAGGCTTAATTTAAGCCGTGACCTTGATTCCCCTTTGCTGTCTATTATGACACATTCCCAGATTCCGGGGATCAAGGTATGGATGTCTCTGGGGGGCTGTTATTTTGTATTCTATAATTTTCTCTATTATTTTCCATTTCATTAATTTTCTCTCTTTATTTCTAGTCTCCTACTTACAGTGAGTTTAATTTGCTCTCTAGATTCTATTATTTTTAATCATTGTTTTAAGCCACTAAGTGTTGGGGTGGCTTCTTTTTTTTTTTTAATGTTTATTTATTTTTGAGGCGGGGAGGGGTAGAGAGAGGAGACACGGAATCCGAAGCAGGCTCCAGGCTCCAAGCTGTCAACACAGAGCCCGACGCGGGGCTCGAACCCACAAACCGCGAGATCATGACCTGAGCCGAAGTTGGATGCTTAACCCACTGAGCCACCCAGGTGCCCTGTTCTCTGGCTTCTTTAGATTACTGGCTTTAAACCTTTGTTATTTTAAAAATATAAACACCGAGGGGCACTGGGCTGCTTCAGTCGATGGATCGTGTGGTGTTCATCTCAGGGTTGTAGGTGCGAGCCCCATGCTGGGTGTAGAGATAACTTAAAAACAAAATCTTGGGGTGCCTGGGGGACTCAGGTGGTTAAGCATCCAACTCTTGGTCTCTGCTCAGGTCATGATGTCACAGTTCATGGGATCGAACCCCGTGATGGGCTCTGTGCTGAGAGCCTAGAGCCTGCTTGGGATTCTCTCTTTCCCTCTCTCTCTCTCTCTCTGCCCCTCCCCTGCTCACATGTTCTCTCTCTCTCTCTCTCTCTCTCTCTCTCTCTCTCTCTCTCTCACACACACACACACACACACACACACACACAATAAATAAATAGACTTAAAAAACAAAACCTTTAAAAAATACATACATATATATACGTGTATATATATATATATATATATATACACACTGAAAACCATTAAATTCCCTCTAAGCCCTGTGTTAGCTGCTTCCCACAGATTTTGACACGTATTTTCATTTCCATTCCGTTGAAAATATTTTCTCGCCTCCCCTGAATTTCTTCTTTGACTCACAAGCTTCTTTCGCTGTGTGTTTTTTTAAATTTCCCAACATTCGGACCTTTCCTAGATTGTTTCGTTATTCTGAGTCAATGAGAGAGGAATTCTCTGCATGGTTTTGGTAAGCGTATCCAGACTCGTTTCGTGGCCCGGGAGCTGCTCTGTGTTGGTGAACGTTCCCCGTGGCCTTGAAATGCACGTTTGGAAGTTGTTCGGCGGCCTGCTCTACAGGTATCGGTTGGGACAAATTGGCTGTATCAGCCTTCTGTATCACCATCTCCCCTCTGTGGCCGCGGTCCCAGGACTCGCCTCCGCTGCTTGTAAACCCCCGGCCCTTCCCCTGGGCCTGGGGTCAGCGGCTGTGGCTCGCCACTGAAGAACGAGGAGGAGAAATCGAAGCGATGCTTTGGTCAAAGTTTGTCCCGGAAACGAGATGTCAGGTCATAAGCGGCCTAGGCAAACGTGTGAAATGCTCGAGTGGAGGCCAGGTGAGCAGGTGGCCTGGAGTGTGGGCAGGCGGGCAGGCGTTCACCTGTTCCGCTTTCCAAGTCGCTGCGTCCCGCCGGGGACCAGCATGGGCCCGGTGCTCCCTAAGGACTCCTCCATGCAGGAACCACCAGAAGCCAGGGCTCGGCCAGATCTGGGTCCGCGTCCTGGCTCTGCCCCAGGGAGCTGTGCGATCCTGGGGGGTCATTCACGTCCCTGACCCTCGGCTTCCTCATCTCTTAAGTGGAAGGGTAATCAGTGCTTTGCAAGTGTTGAGACGAGCAGAGAAGGACTCCTGTCCGGCATAGCGCCTGGCGTGGGGCGGTGCTCAGCCTTTACTGCTGCTGTCCAGCGCCCTGGGGGCTCCTGGGCACTCTCTGGTCTGTCCAGAAGCCTCGGGTGGCTCTGAACCTTGGAAGCGGCACCAAGGAGGCCTCTTTGGCGCCTTGTTATAATCCCCATCCCCTTATAGACTCCTTTCCTGGCTTCTTGGCCGCCGAGCATCCAGGGGCAGTTTGATTGCTCCTAGAGACGCTGGGCTCACTACCTGCAGCCGTTGCCCGAGCTCTCATTGTGGGGTTCAGGCTGGAGAAAGATCTTTCTCGTCTACCTCCCTCGTCTTTCTCTCTGCTGCGTCACCTGGTCACCTGGACCGTCCACCTAGGGAGTGGGTGCCTCGGCTTGGAACACGGTTAAAGCAGGAAGATGGACACAGGGAAGTCGGCGAGGAACGAGATCCTGCCACTCCTCGCTCCGTTGCCTTTAAAAGCTGGTCTCGGTGTTTCTGGGGTGCAGTCGCCCCTTTGTCCCTCCACCCTCTGCCCCGCAATCTCCACCTCACCCTCCAGGAACGGCCGCAGTTCGGGCCACATCTGAGAGGTGCTCCCTGCCTCCGGGCCTGCCAGCCAGCACCTCACTGTGGCATTGGGCTGGAGCAGGTACGGGATGGGGCAGCACCCGCCAGTGGGCATCGTCTGGCCCTGGAGCCTGGCTGGGCCTTAGCCCCAGCTGTTCCCTGTAGCAGCGGCATCCCGCCCTGGCTCCCGCAGACGCTGGGCCGTGGAGGTGACCGCTGCCCCCGCCCCCGGCTTCCCACAGGAAGCCCTTCTGCTGCAGGGGCTCCCCCAGGACAGGTGTGACCCTGCTCCAGGGGCCCAAGGGACCCTTGTCTGTGGCCCTATTGGAAGCCCTGGAGCGCCCTGGCCTCCTTGCGGGTCCCGTGGGACATTGGCTGAGCCGGAGGGGTCCCGCGTTCGCCCTGGGCTCCTGCTGGCGGCTCCGGCGTGACCCTGGGTGGAAGGACTTCCGTCTGGCTCAGCCAGCAAGGGCCCAGGATGGACTCAGTCCCAGCTCACGGAATTCTCATCACGGGAACCTGAGAGCTCAGTTTGTGACCCATAATAAACGCTCAGAAAATATATTTTCAACAACCGTGTGCATGTAATTACAGGCTTCTGGTGCCCATCTCTCCTCCAGAGCCCGACGGTAACTTGTCAAGAGGGTTTTGTCTGATTTATTTGTCAGTCCCCAGCCCCCGCCCCACCCCCGGCCGGGCTCCAACACCGAGGACACCAGGGACACGGGGCCAGGGACTGAGTGTGGGAGTGAGCAAACAGATGGGCGACCCAAGCCTCCTCTGAGCTGGGGCCTGGCTCCCCGGCCACAGTGCTTGGCCTCCCGGAGCTGGCGGGGTTCTCTGGCCTCTGCCCTTCCGAAGAGCTAGGCGGCCCCTCGATGGGGCCCTGGGCCTCCGAAATAGGACGAGGTTCTGAGACACGAGGATCTTGGCACACCCCCTTCTCTCCCCAGCCTCCAAACCGCGTGGCCGGTGGAGGGAACATATAATTTGAAAAAGGCTTCTCTAGTTACATGGAAACTCCTGCCAGGCACAGGGAAATAAATAAGTCGCTGACGAAGTCCAGGAGCCCAGCGCATTTGATCCGCTGCTGTTCCGGGAAGAGGCCGGAGCGGCCCCGGACCAGGGAACAGCCTGGTCCCTGAATCGGGCCAGCCCGGGGGCACGGACTGTGAGAGGAGATCGTGCAGTGGCCCGTCCCTGCTGGTGCCCGCCGTCCACGTGTTCTCTCGTGACCCCCCCCCCCCACCGTCGTCTCCATTTACAGATTAGGAAGCCACTGGCCAAGGCCACGGACCCGGCTCTGTGGGCTTCTCAGGCAAGCAGGCCTCCCAGCCTCCCAGCCTTAGCCCCAGCCAGGCTCCGGGGAACCGGCGAGAGGCCCTCGGGCAAACCTCATCCTCGTGGGCATCAGAGGGCCAGCGCTGGGGCAGGGCAGGCCGCCTCCCAGCTTCAGATCCGCAACGGCACCGGTGACGACAGACCCCTCTGGACCGGGGGTGGGGTGGGGGGTGGGGAGGTTGCGGGGGCAGGGGAGTGGCCCTCTGGAAGGGGGGGAAGGCGAACTTCACGCTGGCTGGAGGCCAAGTCCGCCGTGCGGTTCAGGAAGTGAGCTGCCCCGGTAATTCCCGGTCTGGAAGCCCTTCATGCTGTTCCTCAGGGCATTATTTGTAGCCACACGAGTGCCCCACGAAAGTGGACCAGTGGACGGTGAACTGGTGATGCCTCCTCCCTCCGCAACGAGTCTTCAAGGACGTGGGGAAACGCCGAGGCCAACAGATGAAGTTTAGAGCCCCCCCTGGGATGCCCGGGTGAGGAAGGACGGGCCATCAGGGGCGAGCGCTGCACCCCTACCGTCCGGGAAGTTGCTGTCCTTCCTGGTTTTCCGAGTTAGCATTTCCCAACGCCTGGTAACGAGCGTGTGTTGCTCCGATAGTGGGAGGATCGGAGCGAGCGCGTTACTCCCTGGACCGAGGGCGGCCACCCAGGGGATGAAAAGAACCGGGTCCTGCGTTGTGTCCAAAATTAGCAAGAAGCAAGTTAAGGACTCCGCGGCCTCCGGCCCAAGCCCCATGCTGAGGACGGAGTCACGACCCGCAGCTGACGTTCTGCAATGGTCTCCTGGTCACGCTCGGGGTCTGCGTCTCCCCCAGGAGCCTACGGGGCCCCAACTTCCCCCCTGGGCCGCTCCGTTCACACCACCAGCCTCTCTGGCTCCCAGATCCTGCTGCCGAAGCTTAGGGGCCTGGGTGGGGCAGGTGAGCGGATCGCAGACAATTTCTATTTCGCCCTTAGACCCTGGTCACCTCGAAGTTTAGAAGAAAGCGCCGGGATTCCTCCAAAGCCGACCCTCAGAGCGTGTGCCTTCTGGGGTCTTCAATGTGGCTCAGATGCCAAGACCTTAATCTCCAGCCCTCGGGTTCGGTCTCATCGCCTGCTTTCCCTGTCCTCGGGCACTGCAAGGTTCCAGCACCCGCTGTTCGCGCTGTGTGCTCCCCCTTAGCCGGATCCCTCCTTGTTACTTCCAGTTTCCCATGAAGAAGCATCTCCTGCGGGCAGCCCTCCCCACCCCTCGATGGCAGGTGCCGCCCTTGGTGGCATCGGCTACATTTGCCTCCAGGCCTCGTCTCGGTGGGAAGGAGTGACCTTCACGCGCTGAAGGCGTCCGGCGCCACGAGCCCTCGGTTTGGCTGCTTGTTGTATCTTCATCGCGGGACGCAGCGCCACGCGCACAGTAGGCGCTCAAGGAGCCTCTGCAGGACGAGCCCTGGGAGCAAATGAAGATGAGCTTTGGCACCACGGGTGGGTCCCCAGGGGCACATCCAGGTGGATGCTGACAGCCGCAGGGGTCCCCTCGAAGGGATTCTTGGATTTTGGAGGTGAGTGATTGGCAGTTCCCGTCAAGGGATCCTGGCTCCTGACTGGGCCACTCGGTTTGTGGGGCCTCCGTTAGCCTTTCTGTGAAATGGGCACGACGAACCTGACCTCTCCCACAGCCTTTCTCCGGCGTCCCTCCTTTACTCACGAGCGATTACAACATTCACAAGGCTTCTGACACCGGATGTGTGGGTTCCCCCCCACCGCACCCCATCACGCGATCTGGTGACATCAGCTGGGCGTCCTACAATCTCACTCGATTCTGACACCACCTCCCTGGAGGCAGCATCAGACGTCACAGGTGAAGGGCTCAGTCCCACAAGACTGCCCCCCACTTCAGGTGCCGGTGGCAAGCAGGAGGTCCCCAGGGTACCCCCAACTTCTGTCTCGACTTGGCTACAAACCGGAGGTTGCCATGACCTCGTCCCCCTTGGATTGGGTCACGTGCTAGAACAGCGCACGGAACTCAGGGAAGCACTTACTTCCTCTTACCAGTTTATTGAAGGCTATGCTAAGGACACAGATGGACAGAACAGCCAGGTAAAGAGGTACATAGAGCGAGGTCAGGGAGGGTCCCCGGTGCAGGAGCTCCTGCCCCTGTAGAATTGGGGTGCACCACCCTCCCGGTACATGGATGCGTCCACCATCCCGGAAGCTCTCCAAAGCCTCTACTATTGGGGTTCCATGGAGGCCTCCTCATGGAGGCACCATCAGTCCTTAACTCCATTTCCAGCCCCTAGCCCCTCTCTGGAGGGTGGGGGAGGGGCCGAAAATTCCAGGCCCCTAACCGTGGTGTGGTCTTCCTGGTGGCCAACCCCACCCAGGAGTCCACCCAGAACGAGACACGCTCCTGGTGCTTTTATCCCTTAGGCATTTACAACGGCTTCAGGAGTTCTGTGCCAGGAACCAAGGGTAGAGACCACCACCTACTTCCTATCATCTCACATCTACTGCAGAAGGTGGGGGCGAGGTCTACTCTGAGAGCAGAGGGGGGTGGCTGGTCTGTGGTTTGAAGCAGCCAGGGTGCCTTGCGGCCGGACGGCGGTGGCGGGGGGGGTCTTTGTGTGTATGCACCTGCACTCGTGCAGAGGGGATGTTAAGTATCCAGGAGGATCCGGCCTGATAAGCCCACTCGGCAGTGTGTCTGTCTTCTCTCCTCCTCTCCGGGTCGTTGTCTGCCCCTGGCTTAGCAGAGAGGGCGGGCCCAGGCCCTCCCCAGGCCAGCCCCTTGGCACCATTTGTCTTAGAGCAGGGTTGGCCTGTCTGCTCTGAGGATGCTCTCATGGGTCCTGTTCTCACTGCTTGTGCCCCTAGCAAGGGAGCCTTGGTTGGGCTGTGAAGTCCAGGGCAAAGAGTGGTGCTGACTCTTACCCTCCTTCATGTAGCTCATCTGGCCTGACCGTCCCCTCCCAACACCCTTGTCCAACCCGGAGCCATTGGAGCCAGAAAAGAGAGAGAAGATACAGGAGTGAATTGAATTCCCTTGTCCCCAAACCGTCACTGGAAGAACTTTCTAGGCTGCTGAAAACCCATCCATCCATCCCTCCCTCCATCCACCCTTCTATCCACCCATCCACTCATCTACCCATGGGTCCATCCATCCATCCATCCTTCCTTTCTTCCTTCCATCCATCCATCCCTCCATCCCTCCCTCCCTCCATTCACCTTTCTATCCACCCATCCGCTCATCTACCCATGGGTCCATCCATCCATCCATCCATCCATCCTTCCTTCCATCCATCCATCCCTTCATTCATCCCTCCCTCCATCCACCCTTCTATCCACCCATCCGCTCATCTACCCATGGGTCCATCCATCCATCCATCCATCCATCCTTCCTTCCTTCCATCCATCTGTCCCTTCATTCATCCATCCCTCCATCCACCCTTCTATTCACCCATCCACTCATCTACCCATGGGTCCATCCATCCATCCATCCTTCCTTTCTTCCTTCCATCCATCCATCCCTCCATCCCTCCCTCCCTCCATTCACCTTTTTATCCACCCATCAGCTCATCTACCCATGGGTCCATCCATCCATCCATCCTTCCTTCCATCCATCCATCCCTTCATTCATCCCTCCCTCCATTCACCCTTCTATCCACCCATCCACTCATCTACCCATGGGTCCATCCATCCATCCATCCATCCATTCACCCATCCCTCCATCCACCCTTCTATCCACCCATCCGCTCATCTACCCATGGGTCCATCCATCCATCCATCCATCCTTCCTTCCTTCCATCCATCTGTCCCTTCATTCATCCATCCCTCCATCCACCCTTCTATTCACCCATCCACTCATCTACCCATGGGTCCATCCATCCATCCCTCCATTCACCCATCCCCCCATCCACCCTTCTATCCACCTATCCGCTCATCTACCCATGGGTCCATCCATCCATCCATCCATCCATCCTTCCTTTCTTCCTTCCTTCCATCCATCCATCCATCCATCCCTCCATTCACCCATCCCTCCATCCACCCTTCTATCCACCTATCCGCTCATCTACCCATGGGTCCATCCATCCATCCATCCATCCATCCTTCCTTTCTTCCTTCCATCCATCCATCCATCCATCCATCCATCCATCCCTCCATCCCTCCCTCCCTCCACCCACTCTTCTATCCACCCATCCGCTCATCCATCCATCCATCCTTCCTTCCTTCCATCCATCCCTCCCTCCACCCACTCTTCTATCCACCCATCTGCTCATCTATCCATCCATTCCTCCTTCCTTCCTTCTATCCATCCCTCCATTCATCCATCCCTCCATCCACCCTTCTAACCACCCATCCACTCGTCTACCCATGGGTCCATCCATCCATCCATCCTTCCATCCATACATCCATCCATTTGCCTATCCATCCATCATCCATCCATCCTTCTATCCACCCATCCACTCACCTACCCATGGGTCCATCCATCCATCCTTCCATCCATACATCCATCCATAATCCATTTGCCTATCCATCCATCATCCATCCATCCTTCTATCCACCCATCCACTCACCTACCCATGGGTTCATCCATCCATCCATCCACCCTTCCACCCATCACTGCTCCTTGTCTGATTCCTGCTCTGTGGAGCCCCTACTGAGTGCTATGGACACAGGGGTAGCCAGTCTGGTCTTTGACTTTGGGGAATTCACAGTGGGATGGGAGAGACGGAAGCAGATAGGGACAACCTCAACGCTAGGTAATGAGTGCTGTGATGACGGTGTCCAGCAAGGCTGGGATGTGGCTTCTTGGACTTTCTGGTGGGGTGGAGGATATGCCTTGGGGGTTTGAGTGGGAGGCAAAGCAGGAGAGGTTGTGGGGCCAGGCTTACTTTTCCATATGAATTTAGGGATCAACTTCTGCAAAACAGGCAGCTAGGATTTTGGTGGGGTGGAGGCCTTCATGTGGAGGGCAATGGGGAGCCATGGGAGAGTCTTGAGCAGGTCAGTGACAGGGTCAGACTCGGGTTTCCCTTAGACTGACCTCAGTGTGGAGAATGGATTTGCAGGGGTGGGTCAGGTTCAACGAGATGCAAGGAGGGGAAGTAGGAATTGGGGGTGGATGAGGGACAGGGAGCCATGGGGTTGGGGTGGGCAGAAAAGTCAGGGCCTGGGGCTGCTTAGCTGTGTCGAGAAGGAGGGGGTCACCTCTTCTGCATCCCCAGCCCCCACTTCCTAGCCCTGCCTCTCCTTTCCTGGCCCTCCCCCTTTTCCATGAGGGCCTCCGATGGGCAATTTCCCAGTCCCTTGGAGCCTAGCTTCAAGCAGACCCACCCACTAGAGCTGGAAGGGCCTTGTGCATCTATGCAGGCATGAGCTCCACTCTGCAGATGGGAACACTGAGGCCTCGTACAGTTACCCCCCCACCCCCTGCGAGTTCTGCTCTTGGGACCTCAGCTTGACCCTTGCCGGTCGGTCCCTGTGCCTTCCCCCTAGGACCTGAGACCAAACTGCCCGCAAGCACACGGCTCATCGGATGGAGAACCGAGACATTAATGTGACTTGGGCATTCCAGAAATTTCTTGTCCAGGGAAATAGTGTTGCAAAGCACTTTATTGTTTCAGAAGCTTCCAGAAAATCCATTTATCTGAGCAACTGCTCACTCAGGTGAGCAAACTCCTCGGCACGAAATGACCGTTGGCTCACCACCAGGTGCTCGGATACCCAGCCCTTTGCTGTGCCCACCAACACCATTCCGCTGTATCAGGAGTAGGCCACTCTCCACTCGGACAGACCCCAACCTCGCAAAGACCCCCCGGCCCCCGCTCCTGTAATCTCTGCTTGATTACACTTCTTAACCTCATGCCTAAACAAATATTTTAAAGCAATAGACTTTACTCTTTAGAGAAGTTTCGCGTCCACAGCCAAACCAAGTTAGAAAGTACAGAGATTTCCCACATACCTGCGGCCGCCATGCACGGCCTCCCCCGTTGTCCACACCCCCCACCACAGTGGGGCATCTGTTCCAATTTGTGAGCCTGCGTGGACACGTTGTCACATAGACTCCACAGTCGACGTTAGACTCCCTTCTCGGTGTTGCACATCCTATGGGTCTGGACAAATAAATGTACAGGGACATGTACCCACTGTTGGGAGTGTCCCCACTGCCCTAAAACTCCTCCCTCCTCCCCTCCCCCGGTAACCACGGGTCTCCTTACTGTCTCCCTAGTCCTGCCTTCTCCAGATGTCATAGGGTTGCACTCATGCAGCTTGTGGCCTTTTCAGACTTTGCCTTCACATCGTGCGTTTCAGGTCCCTCCGTGGCTTTTCGTGGCTTGGTAGCTCACGTCTCTTGTTGCCAAATAGTTGTCCGGATGCAACGGTTCATTTGCCCGTCTATCTGCTGAAGGATGTCAGGGCGACCTCCGGCTGGTCGGCCCTTTATTGTGGCCGATCACGGAGGTGAGCTTTCGCCTCTGCGAGGCCCTGGACGGGAGATGAATGGTCTCTGTGGCCCTGGGCCAGTCGGGAAGTGACACGGAAGTGACGACAGAATGAGCCCCGGGTTGGGCTTCCTGGGTGGTCCCCAAAATCCTCAGCAGGACTGGGGAGCCCAAGGCAGGGGTCACGGTGTGGCTGCCCCTGAAGGCTGTTGAGGGCAGGCGGGTTGTAGTGCTGTGCCCAGAGACTTCCTTACCTCCCCCTCACCTCCACGCCCTTGCCCTGGGGGGCATTAACTTGGGTGCCTCCGGGAGCAGAGAAGATGCTAATCATCGCCCTGTCCCCCAACAGGCTGCTGCATAGCCAGACGCAGCCTAGGTGCTCAGCGGGGCCGGGGTCTGGGGGGCTGGTTTCTGAGGCCAAGCCTCTGCGAAACGCCGTGTAAACATTATCTTGTTTGATCCAAGAGGTGGGAACCTCCCCACTGTCCGACAGGCTGAACGGAGGCGCAAGCAGGTGGATGGGGTTGTTCGGTCTCAGCGCGGAAAGGGGGCCAGGCCCCGATTAGAATCTGGGTCTGAAGGCAAAAGGCCCCTCTGAAGCACCGTTCCCTCTGCCCGCCGCCCCTCCTTACCTCATTCGCCACCTGCACGTTGAAGAGGTGGGACCAGAGATCCATTGCCGCTTCTGAAGACCACCCCCCAGCTCCCGGGCACCAGTGGGCTTCCCTGGGAGCCCACTCAGCCTATACTGGCTCTAGCCCGTCTACACAGCATAGGCTCCTGGTGGAAAAGGGGATTGGAAGCTGAGTTTGCAAGCCCTGGACAGAGGGTGAGGACGGTCCGCTTGGGGGAAGGACCAGATGTCGATGCTGGGGTCCAACGCCCGACAGCCTCTGGAGGGCAACCTGAGGAGGGGTCGTCTGGCCGTGGCTTGGGGGACTCTGGGAGGAGTTTTGGCTCTTGGAGGCCCAGCTGGGGGCCCGGGGTCCCTGCCACTCACCAGCTGCCATGACCTCGTTCCCTTCCCCTCCGTTCCTCATCCACAGCGCGAACAGCTACTTGGAGAGTGGTGCGGGGAGGGTGGCATGGCCGTCTCTGCCCTGGTGCCCCGTCCCCACCCACCCGATGTCCCAGTTTCCATCTACATTGCTGGACCCCACCCTTCCGCCTCCCCAGGTTGGTGTGCCGCCTTCTCCCCATCGGCCACCAGATGGCAGCCGAGCTCCACAGATCCCACGTCGGGGCGTCCGGCCTCGGGGACTGGAGGGTTGACCACCCATCCCGGGGGCTCCTCAGGACCGGGGCCTGGGCGTAGGGCCCTTCGGGGCCGGAGCTAGAGCACCCTCACCTGCACCCTCTCAGGGTCCCGGACAGTTCACCGGTCAGTGCATCAGTAAAGCCTTCCTGCTGTGGTGCCTGGCTTTGCACGGAGAGCCAGAACGCCATGGCACTGGGACGCCAGCTCAGATCCCAATGGGACAGAGGCCCGCGGGGTGAGCGAGCCTAGAGGAGGCGTCTAGCTCAGCCTGGCAGCCAGGGAAGGCGTCCAGGCGCTCTGACGTTGTCCTGGAGCTCAGGCGCATGGAGGGAGACCAGCGGGGACAGCTGCCCCTGTGGGGACCACGGGCATTACAGGGCCAGGCCCAGCTCACCCAGCAGCCCCGGGGGGAGGGCGGCATCCACCAGCTCAAGGGCAGGACGCGACTCCCAAGGCCCAGTGCAAAGTGAAAGTGAGGGGCCCTTGCTCAAAACGGTTACATTTAAAGTTGGTGACAGCACAGCGCGAGAGCAAGCTCTGGGCTTTAGGAGCGTGGGGCCCCGCCCCCAGAGTCCCAGGCCGGGTTCGGACCCAGTAGCTGTGTGGCCTCGGGCTGCTGTCCCCGGGGCGGGGGCCCTGGTCTCCCTGCAGCAGTGGGAAGGACTCCAGGCAGGACACAAGGCTGGCCAGATGCCCGCAGGCAGATGTTAGACAAACAACAGCAGGGAGAAACCGTGCGGCCTTCCTCAAACAGACGCTAACGACTTCCTCCCTTCACGCCGAGAACGCTGCCGGCCCGGAACCCCCGCCAACAGATTTCCCGGCTGGGCTGCGGGGGCCCGAGTGTCGGCCCGTCCCGCCTACGGGCTCTACTGCGCCCCGGTTCCCGCCCGGGCTGCCTTGTGAAGGTCACTGCGGCCAGCAGGGGGCGCCGCAGCCCCATTCGCGATGCCGGGAGCCCGGGCACCAGGCTCCAGGTGGCAGCCGCCCGCGGGCGCTACGGGGGTCTGGGGACGACGGTGCCTTCAGGGCCCCCACATCCCGCTGGGGCCCCTGCTCTCCCTGCGCCCCCCACTCTCTCTGCAGTTTCCCCGGGTGGGACAGGCCTGAAAGGGCCCTGGGAGGCATGGAGACCTGCTCATTTGTGGGTTCCCAGGGCCAGCCTTCTGGGCGACGCCTGGAGACGAGCTGGGGTGCCGTCGGGCCTGAGCCCTGGTGGGGGCTGTGTGGGAGGGGTCTGGCAGTGGGGGCGATCATTCCAGAGCGGTGCCGGGCCCTCCTGTCCCACTCCCGGGCTTGCTTCGCACACCCTCCTGCCGTCCTGCACCCACCGGCCACCGTCCCACCCTCCTCGGGGGCGCAGCGTGGGCAGGAGCCGGGCTCAGACCGCACAGAGGCCCTACCATCACCCAGGCTCCGCGTGTCAGTGTCCCGGGGCTGCCGCGACCGATTGCCCCACACCGGGAGGCTTCAAACGATAGAAATTCTTTCTCTCACACCCGGGAGGCCCGAAGTCCAGGATCAGGGGGTGGGCAGGGCCACGCTGTCCCTTGAGACTCCAGGCGTGGATCCTTCCTGTCCCCTCCAGCTCTGGGTGGCTCGGGCGATCCGGGCTTTCCTCCCGCGTCTCCGTGTCTGTTCCCGTCTGCACGCGGCCTCTGCTCTGGGTCTCCGCCTCTTACAAGGACACTTGTCAAGGGATTTAGGCCCCACCAGATAACCCAGCATGCAACACGCTTTCTCCAAATAAAGGCTCGTTCACAGGCTCTGGGGTTTAGGATTTGGACACTCAAACCACTGCAGTGAGGACAGAGCTGGCTTGAGGACCCAGGAACCCGGCCCAGCGTCCGGCCTGTGCTCCTCCTGGTGAGGCCCGGCCTGGCCTGAGGTGTGGGGCCTCTGTCCCGACTGACCTATTTGTCTTTCAGTGTTTCTCATCCCCAACGGCGAGGGCAGCTCCCCCCTCCCCCGACCCCGAGCCCCTTCTCTGGAGTCCCCTCCCCACCCCGAGGGTCTGCGAGTGGCCTCAGGTCATCCACCAGCCAGGGCTGGCACAGAGGCCTGTTTAGGGAATCCGCATTTGGGATACTACCACCCTCCTTCTCTTTGGCCCCTGGTTGTTGCTAACACACCGCCTCTTCCTGGAAGCCCTCCTAGGCTCCCCTTCTCCAGCCTGAGCACTCCAGGCTGTGGCTCTCAGATTGGACGCCCCCCCCCCCACCCCGGGCAGGAGTGGGTCCGGCTCCGGTGCCCCTGGCCCTGGGGAGACGCTCAGAGGATGAGGAAGGTGTGAGGGGACAACCACGGCCGGCAGAGGTATGCCCACTGCCTGCCCCCTGGCTTCTCCTTCAGGAGGCTTGTTCCCTGCCAGTCTGAAGCCCCATTTTGCGGCGGGGAAGGGAAGAGGGTGGGCAGCGATGTGGGCAGCCCCCTCACCCTGGGGGGGTGGGTGGGGCGGAAAGGCCTCTGTGGCCTGGAACAGAAAGGTTCCCTCCTGAACGATTCCTCGGATCAAATGGGGAGCTGCAGGCACGACCGGAGACTCAGGGGCTGGGGGGAGAGACGGCTCCCTAGGGAGCCCGTGAGTGGGGTTCACATGTCTCTCTGGTCCTGCCCGTGTGTGTGTTGGGGGGGATAAGAAGAAGCGGTGGCCTTCACTCAAGGTGGGGCTCGAGGCCCACCTCCAAGTGCACTTCTGAGCTGTCCTGGTTCGGGGTGGGGGGGGGCCTTCTCACCGTGGGGGCAGCACAGGCCGAAGGCGTCCCATCCAGACCTGCCCCCGCCACGCCCAGAGGGTGGGGGGGCACGGCTTCTCCCAGGAGGAGATCGGGCCTTGCCCCCCAAGAGCCTGACCCTCTCTGGGCCTGGAAAGCCGCCTCCTGGCCAAAGGCTCTGTAGGACAGGCCCACACTACAGTGTGGGTCCTGGGCACGGGCACGGGCCCGGGCACCAACCAGACGTCCCTAGGAGAGTCCCAGGCTGCAGGCACACTCAGCCCAGAGGGATCTGGCACGCCAGGGGCCTCAGTGGACGCATTTCCGAGACCAGCAGTGGTGGGAGAGGCCGGGGGAGCCCCGAGCTAGTGCCTGAAGTGGGCTCTGGGGACTGAAGTCAGAGAGGGTTCTCCCGGGATGCCACCACTCATTGGCCGTTGTCTCTGGAAAGTCTTGCTGAATGCCTCGGACCCTCAGTTTACTGCCCTGGAAAATGGGGAGAGCGCGGTGCCCACGGGGGCGGTGGTTTAAGTGTGGAGTGAACCTGGCATTCATCAGCGCTCAGCCAGGCGGGCTGCTCCCCTCCTTCTTCTCCGTCTCCCCCTCCCCTTCTCCTGTTCTGCCTCCCCTTCTCCCTGCTTCCTCCCATCCTCCCATCCCAGTCCCCTGGGAGTCCCTGCCTCCAGCCTTCCCCCAGCAGGCAGGTCAGGGTGCCTGGGCCTTTGCTGCACCCAGTCCCTCCCTCTCCCCTCACTGCCTTCACTTCCATATTCCCATGCGTGTTTCTGATCTCCTCCAAAAAAGGGCCTCCTCCAGGAAGCCTGCTCTGGTTTGTGGGCGGAGCGTGCCCCCTCCTCCCTTTCAGCCCCGCCCCATGAAGGCCGCCCCTTCGCCCCTTCTCTCGGAGCCCGGACTGTTCCTTCCTCGCTTTGGGCCGTGGGTGTGCCGGTCACCGCTCTCCCTCCCCGGCCGCCTGTGAGCCCCACTCAGGCCCCAGGTCTCGGATCTCGGGAGCCCAGTGCCCGGGCTTTGTCCCGAGCAAGAGTTCTGGGCACACTCAGTGAGTCACGCCCGGGCAGCGGCCGAGGTGAGAGAGCAGAGTGGCTGACACGGACACATGTCCACACGCGGTGCTAAGCGGGGACACGGGGCGAGCCGTGCGGTGGGTGACCCTTGTTAAAACCACGTCCACTGTTTCCTCCCGGTCCGGCACCTAGAGACGGATGGCCCCATGATGTCACTGAAGAGGAGATATGGGGAGTCTTAACCTGCGTTGGTATAGTTTCTTGTTTTGTTTGAAAAACATTTCTTTACAATGTTACGTTTATGAGCCCATAAATCAAAGCTGCTGTTCCCAATTTGACAAAAATGAAAGCCTTGCAGGAGAGGGTTCCACCTCTGATTCTCCCAGCTGGGTCTCCGCCCGTCCCCTCCCGCCCCAGTCTCCCTGTCTTGTCCCCGCAGGTGGGCTTTCTGAGACAAGGGGGCTTCTGGACACACGTCCCTCCCCAGAGCCAGAGGAGAGACGGCAGGTGCCCGGGAGGACGCGGCTCAGTTGCCAGGGAATGGCGGTCGCCGTGGCAACGGTGCCTCCTTGGAGGGAGCAGAAGCCTCGGGGGCCCCCACCTGCAGGCAGGGGAGTGGGAAGTGGGGGGGGGGCTCTGCCCTGACACCCGGCTGTCCATCTCCCGGGCTTTTCTTTGCCTCGTGCTCGTCCTGTGCTCTTCCTCTCCAGACAGGGGCTGTGGGATGGGGGCGCAGGCGGTGGGGGGGGCTGTGGGATGGGGCGGGGCCACCCCGGCTCAGGGGCGGGGCCGTGGGGTCCGCCCTGCTCCTGCCTCCACTGACTCCCTGGTGCCCCTGCCCTTGAGCTCAGAGTTCCCACCTGCCCAAGGCGCCGGTGACGGCTGCTCGTCCTTCCCCATTCACAGGAGTGTGTCCCGGGTCGGGTGTCCCCGGACGGCCTGGCAGGGCAGTAGGGCGTGTGCTCAGACTGTCAGGGCGAATTTCAAGGGCGCCAGTGGAACCTCGGAGGGCCAGAAGGTGGGAGAGCCGTGTGGGGGGCTGGTTCCGCCACTCAGAAGCTGGGTGGCCTGAGCCGGTCTCTTGGCGTCTCTGGGCCTCCGTTTCCTTGCGTGACAGAGTGCAAGCCCTCTTTGCCTGCCCTGTGACCACAGGGGGCGCAGTGGGGACACCGCCTTCCTCCCAGCCCTGGAGAGAACTGGGGGGCAGGGCCCTCGCCCCAGCCCCTGGGGAGCATGGGGTCACTGCCTTCACCCCAGGGACTGAGGATAGGCCCAGCTGTGTCCGCCCAGTCCCATGCAGCCCCCGGCTCCGTTTCCTAGGTGTCTGGTTACACCACTTTCCATGGTCCCCGTCTACGCCAGCGTGTCCCCTGGGCTGCGACTCCCCCGGCTGGACTGCATCCCAGGACCTGGTGTTTGGGCTGCGCCCAGACAGCCCCCCCCCCGCCCCGGTCCCCTCCTGTTTGGCCATCCCTGTTGTGCTGTGTGACCTGGGATCAGACCCTTGGCCTCTCTGCGCCTGGGTGATCCTGGTCTCAGATGGAGGCCGTCAGAACACAGCCCTGGAGGACGAGCGGTCAGGATAGGGGGTGCCGGGCCCAGCCAGCGCCGGACACACGGGTGACAAACCCCGCGGCTCAGCTTGGAACCGAGCTCACCCTCACGGCCCCGCTTTCCTCATCTGTGGCCCTAGGGAAAATCAGCCGCGCGGTCACAAGGCCACGGGAATGGCTGGCTGAGCTGAGCAGGGCGACCCCTCAGGGCAGCAGGTGTTGTCTCCGGGGTCTCTATGCCCCAGCCGCCGGGCCCCCCGCCCCATTCCTCAGCTCAGTCTGCTCCTGCTCGGCCTGTGTCCCCCGACGTGTCGGCTTCTGCCGGGTCTGCGGGGGTCCAGCCGCCCCCTCCCCCGGCCCCCGCGTGGGTGGCCAATCCCCGGAGGGGCCGCGGGGGCCCAGCGCCCACCAGCGCAGGGGGATGTGTGAAAGTGCCAGGCTTCCCTCAGCCCTTATCGGTTGCCATGGAAACCTCCTAGCAACCACGCAAACGGGCGGAGGGCGCGTGGGCAGCAGCAGGCACGGTGTGCTGTCACTGGAGCCGTCCGGGGTCACCGGGCGCGGCCCCGGGTCAGGCCGGGGACAGGGAGCCGAGTCTAGCCTGCTACCCGCCGTTCGGTGTTTATGGACGTCGTCAGGCTCGGGAATGACGGGCGTCTGGAGAAGCGGGTTCCCTCGAGCGCCGCTCCCCGTCCTGCCCTCTACCCGGTCCTCCCCCCTGCCCCACTGTGCCCCACTCGGGATGCCCAGCTGCACGCAGACCGACCCCACATGCTCACCCTAGAGGCTGACACACAGACGCCCTCAGGGGCCCCTCTGCTTAGAAGGCCGCTGGATTCCAACGTTTAGCCAGCCTCGTGGGCACGCCGCCTTGAAGGGGCACCAGCCCGTGAGGCCTGCGGAGCCCCCCGCCCCTTGGAAACCATCCGGAGAGCGGCCCTCCTCGGCCCCCCTCCCCCTGCATCCTTCCCCCTCTTCCACACGGAGCCCCCTCCTCTCTGGTGCCACGGCCCATTTTCAGCCCCAGGTAATCGGAACCCCAAACCCACTTGTGCCC